>NC_083368.1:6350000-7800833 GCF_030254825.1 Meriones unguiculatus | reverse complement strand
TCCTGCGGAGCTAGTATGGTGTCTAGCAGACTCGGGCCCTGGGAGGATGGTGCAGCCGCTGCGTGAATCTGGGACTCCGGGACACGTACTGCAGACTTTTGTCTGCCGCTAAAGTGCTTGGGGCTCCGTCTCAGTGGCTGTATACCCCAGGCAGTTAGGTCTGCGCTGAGAAAGATGAGTCCGCTGTGCCGCTGTGCGGAGGAGGAAGGAGGTCTGGGGGAAGGGAGTGCCATAAGAACAAAGGATCGTTTCTCTCCTTCCCCAAACAAGTCCCCGGGTGACCAGAGACCAAAGTTTTCACCTCCTGCAACGCTCCCTGTTGTTCAGAAAGCCTCACTGTGGTTTTCCTGGGTTAGGGGTCCTTCCATTCACCAACTCAGAAGTTCAGGTATCCCACTGCTCAGAAACTGTGTGTGCTAGTCGCCATCTTGGCTCCCCTGGGTTGGATCTTAAAGACTTTCAACTAACAAAGGTACAATGGTATAAAAAGAGAGAGAAGCAAAATGTTTTGTCATATTAATATTCATGCTATGAAACAGTGAAGAGAAGAAATAAGAAAAAAATAAATGAAAGAAATACATTGAGACTTTGAGTGTACAACTCAAGAAAGACTTTAAAAACAAGATGATATCTCATCAAAGATTTGATGAAACTTTTATCTCTTGTTCCTGTTTGTTCACTTAGATTTTTCATCTCCACGATTCTCTCAGTTTGTGTTTGCTTTATTGTTGTTATTTATGTTTTCAGGTCTTATTCATTTTTTAAATTCATTTTCTTTATCTGTATTTTCCTAGATTTCTTTTAAGGGCCAGATGTTGGAGCCCAGGGTTGTGAGTGCAGTTTAGAGCTGTTGGGCAGTACTTGAGTTGTGCCAGCAGGCAGTGAGTAGTATCTTTCCTGGGGTCCCTAGGTCGAGTGTGGGATCCAGGAAAATAGAAGTCTTCTGCCAGTGCTGTGGGCCCAAATATGAAGCCTAGCAGTGGAGGTGCAATTTGAAGCTGTTGGGCATGCCAATTTGGGATCATTGGCATGCCTGTATGGTTTTTGTTGTGATTAGACTACACATCTGACACTGCAATCCAACCTCAATTAAAGGTTTTCCTTTATAAGACTTGCCATTGTCATGGTGTCTCTTCACAACAGTGAAACCTTAACTAAGACACAAATAAATGTGGTGCTGGTCTAACTGGATGTCTGCATTTTGAAAATTGCAAATAGTTCCATATCATGATGCATCAAACTCAAGTCCAAGTGGATCAAGACCTCAGCTTACAACAGGATATACTAAATCTGACAGATGAGAAAGTTGGCACAGGAGACAGCTTTCTGGGGAAAACATTGATAGTGTTAAACACCAAGAGCAGTAATTAATAAATGTAACTTCATGAAAGTGAAAAGCGTCTGTAAGGCAAAGAACACAATCAAAAGGACAAAATGGGAGTTGACAAAATGGGAAAATATTTTCACCATCTCCATATCTGATAGAAGTCGGACATTAAAAATACATAAAGAACTTAAGAAACTAGACATCAACAAACCAAATAATCCAATTTTTAAAATGGGGTACAGATCTATACAGAGAATTCTCAGTAGAGGAATCTTTTTTAAAATTCTTTATTAATTACACTTTATTCACTTTGTATCCCCCCTGTGGTTCCCTCTCTCCTCCCGTCCCAACCCCTCCCTTCCTCCACCCTCTGCATGCATGCCCCTCCCCAAGTCCACTGATAGGGGAGGTCTTCTTTTCCTTCCTTCTGACCCTAGTCAATTAGGTCTCATCGGGAGTGGCTGCATTGTGCATGGAGATAACCTAAGACCCCTGCATAGATGTAGCACATGGCAGTTCAGTATCCAAATGGGTTCCATTGTAATAGGAACAAGGACTGTCTCTGACATGAACAGATTGGACTTTAATTATCTCCCCCTGATGGGGAAGCAGCATTACCAGGCCACAGAAGAAGACAATGTAGTCAGTAGGGGATTCTTAAATGGCCAAGAAACACATTCAACACTTTTAGACATCATGGAACTGCAAATCATAATAACTCTGAGATTCCATCTTATACCTATCAGAATGGCTAAGATCAAAAACCTGTGACAGCTAATACTGGTGAGAATGTGAAACAAGGAGAACACTTCTTCTTTGCTGGTAGGAATCCTTGTACAGCCACTTTGGAAATTAATACTTCAGTTTCTCAGAAAATTGGGACTAAATCTACCTCATCAGCCAGATATATCACTCCTGGGAATATGCCCAAAGGATGCTCTACCATACCACATGGATATTTGTTTAACTATGCTCATAGCAGCTTCATTCTTAGTAGGTAGAAACTGGGAACTACCTAGTTGTCCTTCTCCAGCAGAACGGATAAAGAAAATGTGGTACATTTACACAATGGTTTAAAAACAATAACATCAAGAAATTTGTAGGCAAAGAGATGAAACTAGAAAAGAACATCCTGAGTGAGCTAACATAGACCCCGAAAGGAAACCAGATTATGTAAATTACTTATAACTGGATATTAGCTGTAAGGTAAAGATTAACCATGCTACAGTGCATAAACCAAGAGAAACTAAGTAACAAGCTGGAATTGGGGGCTGGGGTGCATAAATATCACGGTAAAGGGGAATAGAAATTATAGAACAAAGTAGAATAGAATAGAAATTGCAGGTGGATTGAGAGAGGTCTGGATGGGGTGGAGTGGGAATGAGAACAGAAGTTATCAGACATGGGGAGGATGGAGGGAAAGAGTAGTGGGAGGGACACTTAGAATGGGTCATGAATCTCTGGGACAAACTAGAAACCTAGTGCAATGGAAACTCCCAGGAATCTGTGAGAGTGATCCTAGCTAAAATTCCTAACAATAGGGGGATATAGAGCCAGAACCAGCCATCTTCTGTAACTAGGCAAGACTTCTAGCAGAGGGAATGGAATACCAACCCAGCTACAGAATCATTGACCTAGAATTTGCCTTGCCTACCCCAGATGTGCTGGGGAAAAGGTGACCCAGAAAATGTGGGTGTGGCCAAACAATGACTGCTCCAACTTGATACCCAATCCCATGAGAGAACCCACCCCTTACAGTGTCTGGAGGGTCAGGAAGGAGAGGCTGTAAAGCACAGATACATAGGATAGAACCAAACATAACTGGAAGAAAAATGGCAAAGAAATGATTCCTAATGATATTCTGCTATACTCATAGACTGCTGTCTAGCCCAGTGGCATCAGAGAGACTTTACACAGCAACTGACAGAAAGAGATAGAGAAACCTACAGGTGGGTATTGGGGAATCCTGTGGAAGAGGAGGAGGAAAGATTGTAGGAGCCAGAGTGGTCAAGGACACCACAACACAAACTACGGAATCAACTAACCTATGCTCATAGGTGCTCAGAGAGACTGAACGAACAAACAGGGATTCTACAAGAGACTAACCTAAGCCCTCTGACATGTATTACAGTTGTCTAGCTTGGTATTCTTCTGAGACTTCTAACAATGGGAGCAGGGCTTGTTCCTAACTCAATTGTTTGCATTTGGGATTTTTTCCTCCTTGTCTAGCCTTGATAGGAGAGGAGGTGCCTAGTCTTACTGCAACTTGCTACTCCACGAAAGGCCTGAACTTTTCTGAAGAGAAACAGAGGAGGAGTGGACAAGATGCAGGGGAGAAAGAAGGGAAGATGGACTGGAAGGAACAAAAAGAGGGGAAACTATGGTCTGTATGTTAATTAATTAATTAATTAAAAATAAAATAAATATTCCTTTCTCATATATCTTAATTATAGTTTTTCTTCCTTCTACTATTCCCAGTTCTTCCCAACCTCCCCTCTACTCCAGATCCACTCCTTTTCTGTGTCTCATTAGAAAAGGATAGGTTTCTAAGTGATTATAACCAAACACAACAAAAAATATATAGTAAGATGAACAACAACAACAAAAATGTACCACGATTTTTGTATCCATTCCTCTGTTGAAGGACATCTTGGCTGTTTCCAGCTTCTGGCTATTACAAATAAGGCTGCTGCAAACATGGTTGAGCAAAGGTCCTTGTTGAGTACTTCAGCTTCTTTTGGATATATGCCTAGGAGTGGTATAGCTGGATCTTGAGGAAGAGTTATTCCTAATTGTCTGAGAAAGCACTAGTTTGATTTCCAAAGTGATTGTACAAGTTCACATTCCTATCAGCAATGGTGGAATACTATTCAGCAATTAAAAACAAGGAAATCATATTTTTAGACAAATGGTGGGATCTAAAAAAGATCATCCTGAGTGAGGTATCCCAGAAGAAGAAAGACACACACAGTATATACTCACTTATAAGTGGATACTAGACCTAAAAGATAGGATAAACATACTAAAATCTGTACACCTAAAGAAGCTAAATAAGAAGGAGGACCCGGGGTAAGATGATCAACACTCACTTGGAAAGACAAATGGGATTGACATTTGGAATTAGAAGAAAACAATAAATAGGACAGGAGCCTACCACAGAGGGCCTCTGAAAGTCTGTTTAGGAGTGTATCAAAGCAGATGCCAAACCTTGGGCAGAGTGCAGGGAATCATATGAAAGAAGGGGGAGTTTGTAATACCTGGAGAGGACAGAAGCTCCACAAGGACCAAATATATCTGAGCACAGGGATCTTTTCTGAGACTGATTCTCTAACCAAGGACCATACATGGATATAACCTAGAACTCCTGCTCAGACGTAGCTCATGGCAGCTAGTCTCCAAGTGGGTACCCTAGTAAGAGGAACAGGGACAGTGTCTGACATGAACTAAGAGGGTGGCTCTTCGACCTCCCCAAACCCCTCATCCCCCAAAGAAGGAGCATCCTTGCTAGGCCACAGAGGAGGATATTTCAGTCAATCCTGATGAGACCTGGTAAGCTAGGATCAGATGGAAGGGGAGGAGGATCTCCCCTATCAGTGGACTTAGAGAGGAACAGGGAGAAGATGAGGTAGAGTGGGATTGGGAAGGAATGAAGGATGGGGCTACAGCTGGGATACAAAGTTAATAAACTATAATTAATATAAAAAATTTAATTAAAAAAACCCACCATCTCATAGTTGGACAAGGCAACCCAACAGAACAAAGAGTCCTAAGGGCATGCACAAGAGTCCAAGACCCACTCATTTTCCCACACAGAAGTCCTGTAAAAGTACTAAGCTAAAAGCGATGATATATATGTGGAGAGCATGGAGCACACTGGTGTAGGCACTGTGCTTGCTACATTAACATTTCTGTTGCTCCTCGCTTTGTTGATTCAGAGATCCTTGTTCTCCTGGCTTCCTCTCTCTGTTTGGATCTTATACAGTTTCTAAATTCTCTTCCACAGGGTTCCTTGAGCTCTGAGAGGAGGTATTTGAAAGACGTATCCATCCCACTTAGATACTGTAGAATCCATCCAAGGTTCTTTCTGTGTATAATGTCTGGCTGTGGGTCTCTGAATTTGTTGCAATATGCTGAAGGAGGTACCTTCTCTGATGATGGCTGAATAAGGTATTGACTGATAGGTATCATTAGGAATCATTTTACTCACACATTATTATTTTTTTAGACCAATAATGTTTGGTTTGGTTTTACCCTAGGCATCTGGGTTATGTTGTCTGGTTATTGCGCAACTAAACAGTGTCAGGTATGAGTTCCTTCTCAAGCAGTGATCCTTAAATCAAATTAGACATTGGTTGGCTACTCCCACAAGTTGTGTGCCACCGTCGCCCTGGCATATTTTACAGGCAGGACTGACTGTAGGTCAGGACTGACTGTTGGTATTTATGTTTCTTTTTTGGTTATCCTAAAGAGCATCTTCCCTCAACAAAGAGAGTAGAATGTTGGAGTGAAGGCTCCATATAGACACTGGTTCAACTTTTCCATGTTCAGTGAATTGTGTAAATGCTGTCCTTAGCTACAGGGCTCCACTATCAACTTGTGAAGAACCTTTTGTCTTAGCAAAAACCTGGACTGTTTGGAGATTTACATGGGATCCTCTTTGGCCAACAAGTCAACTGAATACAACCAGGTCCCATTATAGAAAACTTTATTTCATGACAAGAAATGATCAGTTGAAACTCCATACCCCCCAATATTCAGGAGACCTCATTTGTCACCTTCGTATATTTTAGGAAGTTTCCACTATACCAATTTTCCTTGTGTGCTCCTAAATTTCAGCTGTTTTTCTTTGCATTCTCCTCCTCTCCACTATCTCCCTTATTTCTCCACATCATATATTCCTGCTCCTGTTCCTGCCTACACAGAGACTGCCCTTTAATTCTATTCTATTTTCCTTTCCCAGGAAGATCCACGTGTCTCCCGTAGACCCTTCCTGTTTACCTAACCTGTATGTATGAGTTGTGCCTTGGTTATCATTTACTCAATGATTAATATCCACTTATAAGAGATATGTATAATTAGATCTTTCTGGTTCTGGGTGCCTTGATAAGGATGAATTTTGCATAGTTCCATTCATTTACCTGCAAATTTCATGATGTTATTTTCTAACAACTGAGTAATATTCCATTTTGTAAATGTGTCACATTTTCTTTATCCATTCTTCTGTTTAGGAATGTCTAATCTATTTCTAGTATCTGACTATTATGAATAAAACTGTAATGAACATGTGTGATCAAGTGTTGTTGGAGTATGATGGAATGCTTTTTGGATATATGTGCAAGAGTGATATAGCTAGATCTTAAGGTAGATTGATTCACAGTGTTCTGAAGAACTGCCATATTAATTTGCGTTAGTGGTTGTCCAACTTTGCAGTCCCACCAGCAATGGAGGAGTGTTAGTCCTTATTACACATTCTTGCCAGAAAGAGCTCACTTGTGTTAGCGATCCTTACCACTTCTGACAGGTGTAAGATGGAATCTTCCCATGATGTCTAAGGATGTTGAACATTTTTTTCATATCTTTCAGCCATTTGAGAATCCTCCAATTCTGTTTAGATTGGTATAACATTTTTAATTGGATTATCTAATTTTTTAAGTGTGTTTGCATTTTTTAACTTTTATTAATTGCACTTTATTCACTTTGTATCCCCCCATAAGCCCCTTCCTCCTCCCCTCCTAATTCCACCTTCCCTCCCCCTTCTTCACACATGCCCCTCCCCAAGTCTACTGATAGGGGAGGTCCCCCTCTCCTTCCTTCTGATCTTAGTCTGTCAGATCTCATCAGGAGTGGCTGCATTGTCTTTCTCTATGGCCTGGTGAGGCTGCCCCCCCTCAGGGAGAGGTGATCAAAGAGTAGGCCAATCAGTTTATGTCAGAGGCAGTCCCTGTTCCCATTACTAGGAACCCACTTGGACACTGAACTGCCCTAGGCTACTTCTGTGTAGGGGTTCTAGGTTATTTCCATGCATGGTACTTGGTTGGAGTATGGGTTATATGATTTTTAATATCTAGTTTCTTGTAATCTTTATATATTTTTGGATATTAGTCTTCCATCAGATGTGGAATTGGTATAAATGCTTTTCTATTCTGCAAACTGCAGTTTTATCCTGTTGTCAGTGTCCTTTTTCTTACAAAAACTTTTCATTTTCATGAGGTACCATTTATTAATTGTTGACCGTAGTGTCTATACTATTGGTATTCTGTTCAGACTGTTATCTCTGGAGCCAAGGAGATGAAATTCAAGCCTTTTGCATTCAAGGTTATTCTTCATTTCTCTTCTATCAGGTTCAGTGTATCTGGCTTATGTTAAGGTCTTTGATCCACTTAGACTTAAGTACTGTGCAGTGTGATAAATCTATTTGCATTCTTCTACATGCAGACACCCAGTTTGAACAGTGCCATTTTTTAAAGATGCTGTCTTTTTTTCCAGTATGCATTTTTATCTTCTTTATCAATCAGGTGTCCTTATATGTGTGGGTTTATGTCTGGGACTTCAGTTTGATTTTATTGATAAACAGGCCTGTTTTTATTCCAATACCAGGCAGTTTTTATTGCTACAACTTTATAGTACAACTTTAATTTGGGACTCATGAGACCACAGAGTTCTTTTATTGTTCAAAAGTGTTTTGGCTACCCCAAGTTTTGTTGTTGTTGTTGTTGTTTTTCCATATGAAGTGGAAAATAGTCCTTTCAAGGTTTTTAAAGAATTGTTTTGAAATTTATTGAATCTGCAAATTGCTTTTGCAGGATTGCCATTTTTACTGTGTATCCTATGGATGCATGGGGAGGGGAGATCTTTTCCTTTTTCTGGTGTTTTCTTCAGTTTCTTTCTTCAAAGACTTGATGTTTTTACCATACAAGTCTTTTACTTTCTTGATAAGAGTTATCAATATATTTTCTATTATTGAGGTAATTGTGAAGAATGTGGACTCAATTCCTTGGACACTCACATGCCATAGCAGAAAAAAAAATCAAAAATAAACAAGACAACTATATCCTATCCCTGAGATTTCAACCACATGATTGTGTCAATTTATTTTGATTCAGAAGAGTAAAGTTTTGTATATTCCTAACAAACATGAACTTTATGGCTAGAAGAAATAAGATATGCATTATGATATTTGGCTCTCTGCATCTCTATTATGAGCACTGTGAACCTAATAGGCATTTGCTTCCTTCTGACTGTGAATAACCAAGCACAACTCACGGATATCTGCAGGGCTTTGTACCTTCTATTTTATAGTGTGTTTATCTGGCCAGTCAGTAATTTTGACAAGAACAGTTTTCCTTTTCCATAAAGCATCATCTGGGAATAACTGAAAATGGAACAGAGATTTAAAGTAAGGTTGTTCAGGAGTTCATACCTCTGGGGTGCATGTAAGAAACACCTACAATTGGACAGATTCCATGCCAAGCCAGAGAGGCTAGCTTTATAGTTAATGTTGCGTTTTGATTTATTGATTGATTGTTTGGTTGGTTGATTTTCTTGTTTGTTTGTTTATGTAATATTTAGAAACTGACTGAGAGATTGTGGAGAAGGCGCAACAACTGAAGTGGGTGCAGAAGGAAAAGGGAAAATTCTAGAAGTATAAAACCTGAATGAAGGAGAATCCAATCATATTGCATCAAGTGCTGCTATATGGGCTACTAATAGAACAGAAAATTAAGTAATAAAATATGGTTAACGACTCTAATGGGGTCATTGTAACATTATACCATTTGTGCAAGTTCACAAGACAAAAGTGGGAAGATAAGAAAAAAAACCTCTTTGGCAAAGTTTTCAGGGAGGTTTGTCAACAAAGCAGAGAACAGAGGCCTGGAGGGACTGATGACAGTGTGGGGTTACATGATATTTTCCCCCAGATGAGAAAAATAGCTATTTTATTGCAGATTTGAAATGATTCTGGAGGCATAGTAAAAATTTGTTCACAAAACCAAAAACAACAACAGCTATAAAAACCTCGTTCCTGTCCAAAATAGTTTGACCAATAACTGAAGCAGAGGCTGTGACTAGGGGAAGGACCAGACCCAGTTGCTGCATGATAAGGTCTGGATTGATAGCTTACCCCGCAATACAACACTGGGAAACTGAGGAAGGAGGACTGCAAGCTCAAAACCAGCCTGAGTACAGAAAGACACCTGCCTTAAAGGAAAAAGAAGTGGAGTGGCGAGAGTGCTCAGCATTGATGAGAATTTGTTGCTCTTGCAGAAGAGCCAAGTTCAACTCCCTGCACCCACATGGAGCCTCAAAATCATTTACAGGGACTCCAGCATCACCTTTTCCCCTAACTGGAGACAGGCAAACATGTGCAACACTCATGCAGATAAAATAAGCAAATCTCATGACAAAGGCTAAAGGAAAATGATAAAGTTACATTTCTTGGGGTAGACAGAAAACATAGATCCCAAATGGTAGCCACAGAGAAGTGAGTTTGTAGAAAAGGTAATTCTCAGTCAAATATTTAAAAAGTCCACAAAATAAAATAGGATCCCACAATCAAAAAGCATATTCTTCATCCAGTATTTATTAAAAAATGGTGAATTTGGGATATTGTCCTAAACTTACTTCACTAGAACCTGTAATCCTAATAGGTTTATGTGAAGGTTCAAGTGTGAAAACACTAATCCTGGGGTCAAAAGTGGGAAAGTTAAAAGACTAGGGAAAGCAGTCATTAAGTGATTTCACGGAGACCCACCGAGGATAATGACTGTGAAGGTTTGTGCAGAAAAAGCACTGCTTTTACCAGAGTTGAAAATTTCAAAAGAGGTTAGCTGACAAGGGGCAATTTGTCATGGAAGGTAGCTTAGTCATAGAATCCTTGCTAAGCATGTGTAAAAATTTGAGTGGCTCCTTCTACTGCCAGAATGAATGAATGAATGAATGAATGAATGAATGAATGACAAGGAGCCTTCCTGGGTGCTTTCCTCTTCCAAGCATCTAGGGGTCTTTGTTGACAGGGAGGACTACAGAGGTGGGAAGGTATTGTCGGGAGCCGTGACTCAGCGGCCTGCTTTGATATTTAAATCTCGACAGAGAGATGGCTTTTGGAGGCCTTTTACTAATGGCAGAGGAGAACTTGCAAGTCCATCTCCTTTTGTTTGTGACAACAGGTGGGATAGCTTGTGAGGGTTACACCTCTTCCTCAGGCTCCTCGTGCAAATTAACCTATTGTTCTGAGATGTTTTACTGGCTAAAGTAACTCCTCAAAGAATAAAGTGGTCAGAAGGCTGGAGGCAGAGGAGGCAGGCAGAGTCTTGAGACTGGCTGCTGGCACTGCTTGTTGCAGCAGTCTGCCTTTTGCTATGACTGTCGAGTCTGGACCTTTAAAAAGTTTCCTGTGTGCTGTGTGTTTATTTTATTAATTTTAATCCTCACACCCAACTCAAGAACCGTTCGACTCTGCCCGGCTGGCCCCAGCAAGGTATAGGCAGCAGGAGGGAGGGAGTCAGGCTCAATGGTCAAGGGAATCTTGAAGCTCTGTAACTAGCAATTAGGCCCCTTCAGTGGAGCCGACTTACTTCCAGTGAAGTACTTCTTTATATATACAGGTTTCACAGGACAAATACCGATTAGTAATCATCCAGTGGGACAAAGTATATGCCTGCTTTCTCATTACATCATGTCCAGGGTTACAAGTTTAGTTAAAAATTAGAAAATACAAGCAGACCAGATTTTATTATTAGCCCAATAACTCCAAATTAGAGAAACTAAAAATTGTCTTCTCTAAAGCAAACACATTTATTATATGACAGTCTGCTTTTAACCTGAACAATGTTTGTAGTTTCAGAGCATTTGAGACAAACAGAAAATATTAGAATTAGATTTTTTTATGAAAAATACTAATACCGGTTCTAAGATGGCGGCGAACAGAGCACACCGTTTTGGAGAGGCAGAGGACATGAATCTCTGAAACTGGGGAGCAGAGAGACAATTGAAACTAAAATTTGGACTTTTGGGCTTTCTAAAGGAGAGGGGACACCACAGAAGCGTGGAATGCTTGTAGATTTAGATCAGGTGCGGACTTCTCTGGGAACGAAGTGGGCTGCTTCCCTTGTCCGGGCCTTCTGTTCGGGGGAAACCTGCACATAGCACCAGGTAGCTGAGTGCAAGGCTCACAGCCTGGGGACTAAGACAGCAGAGACAAGGGGCTCCAGGCCCCTTAGTGCAGCGGACAGCTGTAACCACCTGCTGAGCAACACCCTTCAGACACACATATGAGGAGCCCATGCAATTGGCCCCACCTAGGGCTCTCTTGCTAAGCTCTGGACCTGAGAACCGTCCCTTCCCTCTCCACCCCATGGGACACGATCCAGCCACAAGAACTGCAGCGGAGCTCATGTCCCTCTGGAAATCCCCCGTCCCCCCAGAGCACACACACCTCTGGAAACCCTACCATACTGGAGGAACACACACACCTCCCGAAACCCCGCCATACCTGAGGAATGCACAGACCTCTGGAAACCCCGCCACACCGGAAAGCACCTACTGCCAGAACCAGAGCGCAGGCCCAACCACAGAGTGCCAACCACAGAGACTCAGTTCCACAATACAATCCTTCCTGTATCCCAAACCCGCAAAGCTCAGTGCCTGGGGACCAAGACAGCAGAGGCAGGGCTTCAGGCTCCTCAGCTGTGCTGGAGAGCTGTAATGGCCTGCTGAATGCCAACCCTCAGAGCACACATCTGAGGAGTCCATGCCCTGCCTAGTGCCCTCTTGCCAAGCTCTGGACCATCAGAGCACACCCCCCCCCACCCTCTACCACCAGGCCCGGCCAGAGTGCATGCACCACCGGAAACCCCACCCCGCCAGAGCGCACACCTAGAGAGCAAGACACAGAGACTCAGATCTGCAGTACAATCCTTCCCAGTTCCCAAGTCTGCAAGTGGCAGCACTGACTACACAGGGCTGCCCAGCCAGTGATCGTATGGGCCATCCAACCCCTCAGTGGCAGAAAACCAGCTGGATAGACACCAAAGTCCCGCAGACCTGCAAAAACAATACGCGCTTGAAATCTTCAACATCGCTTGCAATCCCTTAAGCGCCTGCAACACCTTCAGTACCTGTAAGGCACCCCTCTCACACACTGAAGGCCTCTTCATTCTCCAACACCTGTCCCTTAGGACACACCAACAAGCACATGCTCAATCACATGCTAACCCGCATTTGTCCTTGTGTGTCTGTGAACTTTCCTCCTACAGGTATAGCTGAATCACCAACCCACACACTGAAACCACGGGACCTCCATTTTCCTGAACAATTCTCCAGACACCAGAGAAAGACCAGTCTGATCTGCAGAATCCAGGAACACACAGTGAATACTATGGATAACCAAATGGCCAGGGGTCAGTGTAAGAACACAAACAACATAAATCAAGATATCATGGCTTCACCAGCAACCCCCAAAATTAATGGATACTCCAACTCATCAGAAACACAAGAAAATGATTTTAAAGCTATGATTATCCAGTTTTTTGAGGCACACAAAGAGGAAACCAACAAATCGCTCAGAGAAATAGCCATACATATTCAAACAGTTAAAGAGGAAACAAAGAAATCTCTCAAAGATTTGGCCTCCCAAATGGAAACAAAGTAAAATGAAATGAACGAAGCTCGTAAAGAAACACGGGCAAGTATAGCCAAACAAATGGAGGGAGAAGTAGTGGCATTAAGAGAGGAAACAAACAAAAAAATAGAGAGCATCTTAGAGACGCAGGAATCCACATTCAAACAGATGAAGGAAATGTTGCAAGGCATGAAAATAGAATTAGAATCAATAAAGAAAACACAAATTGAGAAACCTCTAGAACTGGAAAACTTAGAGAAAAGAGAAGGAACCACAAAGGTAACCATTACTAACAGAATACAAGAGATAGAAGACAAAATCTCAGGTGCTGAAGATACACTCACAGAAATTGATACTTTTCTCAAAGAAAAAGTAAAATCAGAACCTAACACAAAACATCCAAGAAATCAAGGATGCCATGCATAGGGAAAATCAAATAATAATAGGAATTGACGAAGAAGAGGATTCCAGGCTCCAAGGTCCAGAAAATATTTTCAAGAAAAGCATAGAAGAAAATTTTCCGAATCAAAAGAAAGAGATGTCTACAAACATACGAGAGACCTACAGAACAACAAATAGACTAGACCAGAAAAGAAACTCCTCATGCCACACCATAGCCAAAACGCTTAATCTACAGAACAAAGAAAAGATACTAAAAGCAGCAAGGTAAAAAGGCCAAGTAACATATAAAGGTAGACCTATCAGAATCACACCGGACTTCTCATCAGAAACTATAAAAGCCAGAATGGCCTGTGGAGATATCATGCAGGAGCTAAGGGACCACAGATGCAAACCTAGAGTACTCTACCCAGCAAAGCTTTCAATCAACATAGATGGAGAAAACAATATATTCCACGACAAAACTAAATTTAAGCAAGATTTGCACAGCAACCCAGCCCTACAGAAGATACTAGAAGGAAAATTTCAATCCAACAAAAACAACTAGACCCAAGAAAACATATGTCATAGATAATTTCCCCCCCAAAAAAAAAATCAAAAGAGAACAAGGAATGCATCACAGTAACACCACCAACTACACAATAATAGGAAATAACATTCAATGGTCATTATTATCTATCAACATCAATGGACTCAACTCTCCAATAAAAAGACACAGACTAACGGAATGGGTGCAGAAACAGTATCCAATATTCTCCTGCATCCAAGAAACGTACCTATGGAACAAAGATAAATACTACCTCAGAGTAAAAGGCTGCAGAACTGTTTTTCAAGCAAAGGGACCCAAAAAACAAGCAGGAGTGGCTATCCTAATATCTAATAAAATAAACTTTCTACCAGAATTAATCAAAACAGACAAGAAGAGACACTACATTCTCATCAAAGGAAAAATCCATCAAGAAGACATCAAAATTCTGAACATCTATGCCCCAAATACAAGAGCACCTACATTCATAAATGAAGCATTATTAAAGCTTAAATCACACATCAACCCCTACACCTTAATAGTGGGAGACTTCAACACCCCACTTTCACCAAGGGACAGATCATCTAGACAGAAAGCAAATAAGGAAATAAAGGCACTTACAGAGGTCCTAAATCAAATGGACCTAATAGATGACTACAGAACTTTCCACCCAAAAGTAAAAGAGTATACCTTCTTTTCAGCACCTCATGGAATCTTCTCCAAAATAGACCATATAGTTTATCACAAAGTAAGCCTCAACATATACAAGAAGATTGAAATGACCCCCTGTATTCTATCTGACCACCATGGACTAAAGCTGGACATCAAAAAAAAAAAAAAAAAAAAAGGGGGGGGGAATTAGAATAAAGCCTACAAGCACATGGAGACTAAACAACTTTCTACTCAATGATAGCTGGGATAAGGAAGAAATAAAGAAAGAAATTAAAGACTTCCTAGAATTCAATGAACATGAAGGTACAACATACCCTAATTTGTGGGACACAATGAAAGCAGTACTTAGAGGAAAACTCATAGCACTAAGTGTCTTTAAGAAGAAATTTGTAACATCTCATACAAACAACTTAATGGGCCAATTGAAAGCCCTAGAAACAAAAAAGAAGCAGAAACACCCAAGAGGAGCAGACTTCTGGAAATAATCAAACTCAGGGCTGAAATCAACCAGAAACAAATAAAAGTATTCAAAGAATCAATGAAACCAAGAGCTGGTTCTTTGAGAAAATTAACACAATAGACAAATCCTTAGGCAAACTAACTAAAAGGCAAAGAGAAACTATCCAAATCAGCAAAATCAGAAATGAAAAGGAGGACATAACTACAGACACTGAGGAAATCCAAACAATCATTAGGTCGTACTACAAAAGCCTATATGCCACAAAATTTGAAAATCTAAAAGAAATGGATAATTTTCTTGATAGATTCCATCTACCAAAATTAAGTCAAGATCAGGTAGAAAGATTGAACAGCCCTATATCCCCCAAGGAAATTGAAGCAGTCATCAACAGTCTCACATCCAAGAAAAGCCCAGGGCCAGATGGTTTCAGTGGAGAATTCTACCAGACCTTCAAAGATGTGCTAACTCCAATATTCTTGAAATTATTCCACAAAATAGAAACAGAAGGAGCATTACCAAACTCATTCTATGAAGCAACAGTCACCTTAATACCTAAACCACACAAAGATCCAACAAAAAAAGAGAACTTCAGACCCATCTATCTTATGAACATTGATGTAAAGATACTCAATAAAATACTTGCAAACAAAATCCAAGAACACATCATAGATATCATCCACCATAACCAAGTAGACTTCATCTCAGGCATGCAAAGGTGTTTCAACATACAGAAATCCATCAATGTAATCCACCATATAAACAAACTGAAGGAAAAAAACCACATGGTGATCTTCCTACATGCTGAAAAAGCATTTGACAAAATCCAACACCCATTCATGTTTAAAGTATTGGAGAGATCAGGGATACAAGCACATACATAAACATAGTAAAGGCAATATACAGCAAACCTATAGCCAACATCAAACTCAATGGAGAGAAACTTAAATCAATCCCACTGAAATCAGGGGCAAGACAAAGCTGCCCACACTCTCCATACCTCTTCAACATAGTACTTGAAGTCCTAGCCAGAGCAATAAGACAACTGAAGGAGATCAAGGGGATACAAATCAGAAAGAAAGAGGTCAAAATGTCACTATTCGCAGATGATGTGATAGTATATATGAGCGACCCCAAAAATTCAACCAGAGAACTCCTCCAGCTGATAAACACCTTCAGCAAAGAGGCAGGATACAAAATCAACTCAAAAAAATCAGAAGCCCTCCTGTATACCAAAGACAAAAGGGCCAAGAAAGAAGTAAGGGAAAGAACACCCTTCGCAATAGCCACTAACCTCAGAAAGTACCTTGGGGTGACACTAACCAAGCAAGTGAAAGACCTGCTTGAAAAAAACTTCAAGTCTCTGAAGAAAGAAATTGAAGAAGATATCAGAAGATGGAAAGATCTCCCGTGCTCATGGATTGGTAGGATAAACATTGTGAAAATGGCCATCCTGCCAAAAGCAATCTACAGATTCAATGCAATTCCCATCAAAATACCAACTCCATTCTTTACGGACCTTGAAAAAAAGATTCTCAGCTTCATATGGAGAAACAAAAAACCCAGAATCTCCAAAACAATCCTGTACAACAACAGATCATCTGGAGGTATCTCCATCCCGATCTCAAGCTGTACTACAGAGCAAGAGTAATAAAAACTGCATGGTATTGGCATAGAAACAGAAAGGTGAATCAATGGAACTGAATAGAAGACCCAGAAAGGAACCCACACACCTATGAATACTTGATTTTTGACAAAGCAGCCAAATCCATTCAATGGAAAAAAGACAGCATCTTCAACAAATGGTGCTGGTCCAACAGGATGTCTACATGCAGAAAAATGAAAATAGATCCATATTTATCACCCTGCACAAAGCTAAAGTCCAAGTGGATCAAAGACCTCAACAGTAAAACAGACACTCTAAATTGGTTAGAAAAAAAAGTGAGGAAGACCCTAGAACTTATTGGCACAGAAGACAACTTCCTGAACAGAACACCAACAGCACAGGCTCTAAGAGCAACAATCAATAAATGGATTCTCATGAAACTGTGAAATCTTCTGTGAAGCAAAGGACATCATCATCAAAACAAAGTGAATGCCTACAGATTGGGAAAGAATCTTCCACAACCCTTTTTCTGACGGAGGGCTAAGATCCAGTATATATAAAGAACTAAAGAAGTTGAAAAGCAACAAACCAAGTAATCCAATTAAAAAATGTGGAACAAAGCTAAACAGAGAATTCTCAAGAGAGGAATATCAAATGGCAGAGAAACACTTAAAGAAATGCTAAACGTCATTAGCCATTAGGGAAATGCAAATCAAAACGACCCTGAGATTTCACCTTACACCCATCAGAATGGCCAAGATTAAAAACTCAAGTGACAACACATGCTGTAGAGGTTGTGGAGAAAGGGGAACCTTCTTTCATTGCTGGTGGGAATGTAAACAGGTACAACCACTTTGGAAGTCAATCTGGCACTTACTCAGACAATTAGGAATAACACTTCCTCAAGACCCAGCTATACCACTCCTAGGTATATACCCAAAATTTGCTCAAGTACACAAAAAGGACATTTGCTCAACCATGTTTGTAGCAGCTTTATTTGTAATAGCCAGAACCTGGAAACAACCCAGATGTCCATCAACAGAGGAATGGATACAGAAATTGTGGTATTTTTACACAATGGAATACTACTCAGCAATCAAAAACAAGGAAATCATGAAATTTGCAGAGAAATGGTGGGATCTAGAAAAGATCATTCTGAGTGAATTATCCCAGAAGGAGAAAGACAAACATGGTATATACTCGCTTATATAGACCTACAAGATATAATAAACATGATGAAGTCTATACACCTAAAGGAGATAAACAAGAAAGCAGAAAGAAAGGTAAGATGATCAAACTTAGAAAGACAAATGAGATGTGCATTGGACATATGACAGGAATCTACCACAGAAGGTGTCTGAAAGGCCCTACCAACCAGCGTTTCAAAACAAATACTAAGACTCATAACCAAACCTTCGGCAGAAGGGGAGTTAGTATGACAGGGAAAGGATAGGAGCCCCACAAGGACCAAATATATCTGGGCACAGGGTTTTTTTCTGAAACTGTTTCTCCAACCAAGGACCATGTATGGATGTTACCTAGAACCTTTACTCGGATGAAGCTTGTGGTACCTCAATAACCAATTGGTTTCCCATAGTAGGGGGAACAGGGACTGTCTCTGACAGGAACTCAATGGCAGGCTCTTTTACTCCCCACCCCCCAAGGGAGGAGCAGTTCTGCTAGGCCACAGAGGAGGATTTCGCAGCCATCCCTGAAGATACCCGATAAAACAGGGTCAGATGAAAGGGGAGGAGATCCTCCCCAGTCCATGGACTTAAAAAAGGGCAGGGAGAAGCTGAGGGAGGGAGGGTTGGATTGGGAGGGAATGGGGGAGCAGAATGCAGCTGGGATGCAGAGTTGATAAAATGTAAATAATAATAACAAACAATAAAAAAAATCAGGGAAACAACACCATTCACAATAGCCACTTATACCATAAAATACCTTGGGGTGACTGTAACCAAGCAAGTGAAAGACCTGTTTGAAAAAACTTCAAGTCTCTGAAGAAAGAAATCGAAGAAGACATCAGAAGATGGAAAGATTTCCCATGCTCATGGCTTGGCAGGATTAACATAGTGAAAATGGCCATCTTACCAAAAGCAATCTACAGATTCAATGCAATTCCCATTAAAATACCAACACAATTCTTTACAGACTTTGAAAGAAAAATTCTCAACTTCATATGGAGAAACAAAAAAACCAGAATTTCTAAAACAATCCTGTACAACAACCGATCATTTGGAGGTATCTCCATCCCTGATCTTAAGCTGTACTCCAGAGCAATAGTAGTATAAACCTGCATGGTACTGGCATAGAAACAGAAAGGTGGATCAATGGAACTGAATAGAAATTCACCCCCAATTGGTTCTAGTTTCTGAAAACCATAAACTACCAACTACAACACTTATAAGCAACAGAACTTAGTGGGCTGTCAAAGAAAGATCACATTGACAAAAAGATGTTATAAAAATTATTACAATTTTGAAGCCATTACAATTGAGGAGACAGATTGAACTCTGTTGAAGTAAGAGGTAAAACAGCTTCCAACACTTTGAGTGTCCATGAGAGACAACTGGAGGTGCGGGGTGGGGGTTAAGGGTTGTCATCTGAATGCAACCTAGATGGTGCTCCTGTGTTCTTACAGAGATTGGATATGGGGATGAAGTCTTAGTTATAACACTCCTGAGGAGAAGCTTCAGATCCTTGAGAAAGGGATTCCTTGATACTGGCAGGATGTTGGGTAAAATCTATAAATCAGAAAAGCAAAGAAAAATATAAAATCTCAGGTTTTCTAAAAAAACAAAACAGCCAAGAATGTTGATAAAAAGGAACCACTTTTTTAAGCAGAGGCAACAAGTGCTTGATCTGTAGATAAACTTCTGTGTAAAACTTTCTAGACATTTGTATGCCTTCTGATAGAAAGCAGGATCACTGAACATCTTCTATATCATTGGCCTGCAAGTAAATTTCCTGAAGATTAATGTTGGGTTTTACCAAACAAGCTGAGTGTCATAATGAGAAGCCAGTGCTTGGCATGTGGTTCCTATTAGCCTTCTTGAGAACAAGACTGTTGGTGCTGTTGTCTCACAGACTGACCCATAGCCCCAAAAGTCTCTTTACCTTCACACGTGCTGCAAAGAGCTGACAAAAGAACAAACAAAACAAGTTCCCACAGAGGCTTGTTCTTGCTTGTCCCTAATAGCTACACAGTTTTTCAGTTCCCTTTTGGAGTTTATTGGAACACTCTCTATGGAAGAATTTGTTTTGTGACCCTTCCCCCCCACTTTTTTAAAATTTTCTCCTTGAACTAATTTTCTTTCCTGGACTCAAAGATTTTATTAATGCCTTACTATGTTACTGCAAATGAGTTGTCCTCAGTACAGTTCAATGGCCAAAATATTGCCACACTAAATTTTCAAATTCTCCCAAATGATAACATCCGCCACTGTACAAACAAATGATCCCCAAATGTCTTATATCTAGATTTTCTCTGTTTAAACTCCCAGCAAAATACAAATACAACAAAACTTTTATGCAAACATTCTTTATCTCAGGATTTGTGGAACTGCTGGTTATGTGTAAAGAATATGTAAAGTCTGTAACAAAAATTTAGCTTAGAATTTATAACAAAAATTTGATAGTTAAAAACCCTACATATACTTTATTTTAATTTGCTACAACAATATATGCTGTGGGTACAGTGGCCCCCCGGTGAGGCCTGATGGAAGGGAAGGGAGGCTTCCATACCACCTTAATAGTCTAAGTGCCCATGTGTACCGCGTGACACTAAATAAAGGATCCTAGCAAAGTGGTAGAACCTCAGAATGTGGCTGGAACATAGAAATAGTTGCTTCCTTTGTCTTCACGAAAGTTCTGGGGTGCTGGCAGGCCTGGCACCTCCCCATAGTGTCAGTGGATAGTTAATCTTCCCCCTAAAAGTCAAATCCTTCAGGCAAGGGCATTTAAGTTCAGCCTAATGGCCCCAATACTGCTCAGAGTCATATAAAACATGCTAACTTTTTCACCATTTTTCTCTTCTCTTTTCCCTACCCCATATGAGAAAGAGCAGTTTGATCCCCAATAAACCTTTCTTTCTACAAATAGAGTGCTCCAGTTTGGTGGTGTCACAGTTCCCTCAGTTACATATAACAGTTTACGGTTTTTTTTTTTTTCAATAGTTTATGTATCATTTAACTGGATTCATTGTTATGTTGTGCAGGCAATTCAACTGGCCTGCCCTTAGGGACTTTTATGGTCCTAACAATGTTCTATGTCAGTACCTGCATCCTATGACATCATCTGGGCCAGGTGCTTCAGGTCTGCCACTTCCATTCTCTGCTTTTTTCTCTTGCTCTCTCTCTCTCTCTGTCACTCTGCTCTCATGGCCCATATAGACACTAACTCTCTTCTGCTTCCTCTCCCCTGAATAAACTCTTTCATGTAAGTTCTGTTGTGTGCATGTGGCATAAATACTAACACTTATTCAGTATTTTCATTGTTTTGCATTTACTGCAAGTATTATGTCTAATATTAATAAATTGTTAGGCCCAGCAAGAGCCTAAATATAAGAAGGTATGAAGAGAACTCAGGAAACTAATCATCCATCGATGCAAAAACGCAAGAGACTCTATTTGTCCATTGCGCAATGGGGTCACCCCTGCTGGTCAGCTAGGAGTGGCACTGGGAGACAAAGAGCTTAGGTTTTTAAAAGACACAAGGCAGGAATCTCCTGGGGTTGACTTCTTGGCAATTTAGGATTGGATGAAGTGTCTAACTTTTAAAATAATTGGTTAGTTCTGGTCACCCTTAGGTCCAGTCAGCCCTGTCATAAATATCTGATCTTCAAGTCAGTTTGGAATTTCCTGCCATCCACAGTTAAATGCAGGAGGGTGATTAACTCATCCCATGTCTGTTCTGAGGAGTGGGGGTTACAGGCTTTGGATCAAAGGTCAGGAGAAGGATTGGGGCCATTTGGCCCAGTTTCCAAACAAAGCCCATCTCACCGGCGCCAGCTGGTGATTTTTTTCTCCATTTAGTAGAGATCTCTGCTTGTTCTCTTCCTTATCTCTGCCCTCACAGATGGCTAATGTCAGGAACTTTTACATTCCTCCGTTCTCTGGAGAAGCACTAAGAGGCTTTAATTAACATGGGCCTAAAACTTGCAAATATAAGTTATAAGGCAATTAAAAGAAACATAGGTTACAAAGTTAGTCTGATTCTTTCAAAATAAGCTGAATATTCAAAAATCTGCAAATGTATTCATTAATGGGACCTAGTATATTATTCTACTAGAATAATATCTTTTGGCAGAGTAGCACAATTTTTTTTTCTGGAATACTATTTATATGTCTGAAAGCTTTTCAAAAATATAAGTTCAAAAATTCTTTATTATGTTTTGATCACACATTTTAAGGCATAAGTAATTCAAGACAAAATCCAAAATGAGTCTTAGATCACAATTTACCTGCAACTTCGTGAGCTCAGAAGCAATATCTAGTAACTGTCGTTAGTGACCAAGGAGACCATTCTCTGATCTGAGTTGGCTTGACCATTGCTTTTTCATGTACCCTTTTTGCAGTGTGGTCAATGTGCAAGCAATTTCTTGAACCAGAGAGTACTTTGCCCTGGTAGCCATGGAAACTAATTGAGCCAAACAGTTCAGTGGTATCTAGGTCTTTGGAATGGTAATGGACGTGGTAATACTCTATAGTAAAAGGAGGCATAGGCAGGTCACAAATCTACTCTTCTGGAATTCTAGCCATTTCTGCCTCCTGCCCTTCTGCCTCTCCTGCCAGTTGCAAGTGATTTGGGGAGATTATAGTGCACATATGACTTAGATAATTAATTGATAATGGGAATTCACGGGGCGTCTTTCACATGACCATCATCCATTGGTGATGTGAGACTTTGCAGTGAAACTCTGAGCTAATCCACAGTCCTATAAGTTATCCCAATAAATTTATCAGTTAGCTAAATTTAACTTTGCCAGGATCATTTCCTTGAAACTTTATTGGTACAATATCTGAAGCATATATACATTTGTTCATGTCACTCCAGAAAAGTTAATGTGACAATATTCAATCACCTATTCGGTGTGGTTCTATGTGCCCACGCTCTACCTTGGGGTGGAAACCGGTCTGCCTTTTGGCTATCAACAGTATAGCAGAGCAACAGGCCATAGCCAACACCTAAGAAATGACTTTTTTTTTTAGATCTAGATATACTGTCTGTCAGACATCTTACACTAAAAACAAAAATTGTTATAGAAATCAAAGTTATGAGTCTTGTAAATTATTTGTACATATTAAGTTTCTATACCTCGCAGTTGGGAGCAGAATGCATTTAGCAGTTTTAGGATTCTCTTATCTACATATTTTGTTGTTTGATTTGGATCTAGTTAAAATGTTATATTTTTTGCTTTTTTATTTTCAAGGATGTAATATAAAATAGTCTTTCCTATATTTTCAGAATACAAACATGCTTAAAATTTATTCAAATACCTTTGAATTTAGGGAATCTCATATTTTTCTTCTTTTACCTTCTTACTTTCTCTCTTGTTTCTTTACGTCTTTTCCCGTAATAGAACACAGATGGCAGATGTTTTGAGCTAAATGATGTACAAGAGTGACAGCTTCCATTTGTTATACGCTTAACTTGATGAGCTTCTCAAAATGCTTTTTAAAGTCTCATTAAAATTTAAAGTGTTTATTCAATATAGGTACTAGATCATATAATTTATTGTGCACACAAAGACACTAAGTGTCATAGACTTCGTACAGAAAGAGAAGAGCAAAGTGCATGAACAGGTATGAGTTGAAACTCAGGGAAGTTTTCTTACTCGCTGGTACATCACTGGTTCTCATTATAGCCAAGCCCTCGTGGCTTCAATTGTGTCTTAGAACACTGCGTCTGAGACCATTAATAGTTTCAGCACAAAATGCTGTGTGAGTAAACCCTCCAAACCTTGTTGTGATAACCTTGTTGTGCCTTTGTGGTAGGTTTTAGTCTGTGTGTACTACACAGTTGTGACAATTGTTTCACATATAATATCTTTAGGTGGCAATTTAAATGAAACCGGTTCAGGAAAATGTCTTAAAATGCAATAAAAATGAAAGGTATAACTATTCATTTAGCTTAAAATCCTCTTTAAAAAATACATTTCCAATCTTTTACATAATCTCAGAATATTCCATTTTCAATTTATCATTGTCTTTGCGTTAGACTGCTAAACCAGTATGCTGATCCTAATGCTACAGTGTAAAAGTGAGGAAAGGAAAATAAGTGAAAAGAGAATAATTGAATCCAAAAGGAATCTCTTTATGTACTGCTTAACTTCTATGATAAACTTAGCCATTTAAAATATCAACAGAAAAATATAACATTGCAATAATATGATGCATTTTATGTAATACTGCAAATCACTTCCATTATTTTTAAATTTATTTATTTTACATCCTGATCATAGCTTCCCTGCCCTACTCTTCTCCCAGTCCTCCCACCTTCTTACTCCCACCTCCCACCCTTCCCCCACTTTGGTGGGTGGAATCCATCAAGAACACCATCCATTTTATTTAAATTTTTGTATTTTGTGGTGTACAGGCTTTTGAATTAAGACTTAATGCTTCTTTGGATTTCCTCAGTGCCTGTTGTTATGTCCCCATTTTCATTTCTGATTTTATTAATTTGGATTCTGTCTCTTTGCCTTTTAGTTAGTTTGGCTAAGGGTTAGTCTATCTTGTTGATTTTTCTAAATGAACCAACTTTTGGTTTTGTTGATTCTTTGTATTGTTCTCTTTGTTTATAATTTATTGATTTCAACTCTGAGTTTATTTTGTTCCATCTATTACTCTTGAGTTTGTTTGCATCTTTTTGTTCTAGAACTTTCAGATATGCTGTTAAGTTGCTAGTATGAAATCTCTCCCATTTCTTTATGTAGGCTTTTAGTGCTATGAACTTTTCTCTTAGCACTGATTTCATTATGTCCCATAAGTTTGGGTATGTTGTGCCTTCATTTTCATTTAATTCTAGATATCTCTTGGGTCTATTTGACTCATAATGTCTGTTAGTTTCATTATTTCTGTGTTTAGTTTGTGTCTGGATAATCTGTCTATTGGTGATAGTTGGGTGTTGAAGTCTCCCACCATTAATGTGTAAGGTTCAATGTGTGATTTAAGCTTTAGCAATGTTTCTTTTATGAAGATAAGTTCCCCTTGGATTTGGAACATAGTTGTTCAGAATTGAGACATCATCTTGGTGAAGTTTTCCTTTGGTGACTACAAAGTGTCCTTCCCCATCTCTTTAGATTAATTTTTGTTGAAAGTCTATTTTATTAGATATTAGTATGGCTATTCCAGTTTCCTTCTTGGATCCATTTGTTTAGAATACCCTTTTCTATACATTTACTCTGAAGTAATATCCATCTCTGTTACTGAGGTATGTTTCTTGTATGCAACAGATGGATCCTATATTCATATCCATTCTATTAGCCTGTGTCTTTTTATTGGGAAATCGTGTCCATTGATGTTGAGAGATATTAATGACCAATGATTGTTGATTCCTGTTATGCTGTTATGTTGATAGTGGTAGTGTGTATTCGTGTGTGTGTGTGTGTGTGTGTGTGTGTATGTGCATGTATACACCTCTTCTTTTGATTTTGCCTCGTGAAGTTATTTATTTCCTGTATTTTACTGGGTGTAATTAATCTCCTTGGGTTGGAGTTTTCCTTCTAATATCTTCTGTAAGTCTGGATATGTACATAGGTATTATTTAGCTTTGGTTTTGTCATAGAATATCTTGTTTTTTTCATATGTGATGATTGAATGTTTTGTTGGGTATAATAGTCTTGAATGACATCTCTGATCTCTTAGTGTTTGTAAGACATTTGCCCACACCCTTCTGGCTTTTGGAGTCTCTGTTGAGAAGACAAGTATAATTTTGTTAGGTCTGCTTTTATATGTCACTTGGTCTTTTCCCTTGCAGTTTTTAATATTCGTTCTTTGTTCTATACATTTAGTGTTTTGATTACAATGTGGTGAGAAGATTTTCTTTTCTGATCCAAAGTATTTGTTGTAAGCTTCTTGTATGTTCATAGTCTTCTCTTTCTTTAGGTTGGGAAAATTTTCTTTTATGATTTTGTTGAAAATATTTTGGCCTTGGAGCTTGGAATCATTTCCTTCTTCTATTTCTATTATTCTTAGGTTTGGTCTTTTCATAATGTCCTATGTTTTGTATGAGGAACTTTTTGGATTTAACATGATGTATCAATTTTTGCTATTGTGTTTTCTATGCCTGAGACCTCTCTTCCATCTCGTGTATTCTGTTGGTAATGGTTGAGTCTGTAGTTTCCGTTCTCTTCCTTAGGTTTTCCATTTACAGGATTCCTTCAGTTTGTAGTTTCTTTATTGCTTCTATTTCCTTTTTCAGGTCTTGAACAGTTTTATTAATTTTCTTCCTCTGTTTAATTATACTTTTCTCTATTTCTTTGAGGGTTTGATTCATTTCCTCTTTAAAGGCCTTTATAATATTTATAAGATTGAATTAAAGTCATCTTCTTGTGTTTTGGCTGTGTTAGAATATGCAGGATGTTTTGTAGTAGCATAATTGGGCTCTGGTGGTGCTATATTGCCCTAGAGCTTGTTGATCATGTTCTTACACTGGCCATTAGCTGTCTGGCTACCTCTGGTGTTGGCTGGATATTCCTGGTGCTGACAGGACCCCTCCAGAAATCAGGCAGAGCCTTGGGCCTGACAATGGAGCTCAGGAAACAGAGCACAGCTTACTGTTGGTGGCTTTGACCCCAGAGGAAGCTTGCAAGCAGGAAATGGACAGGAAAGGTTCTAACCTGGATGTTCTTAGAGCCCAGAAGGCCTCCTTGGGAAGGTTTAAAGATGGAGCTCAGGGGATAGTGTATAGCCATTTTCTGACTGTGCCATGAGTACACCTTAATATTCATTCTTAGTTTAAAAATAAAAAGTTATTTCAGGGAGAGATAGAGCAGATTCTGCCTGGAAAGGTTTGTGTAGTAGCTAAAAATCCCAACCAAGATGAATATTATTAAGAAGACAAGTTGGGCCAAAAGGTCTCTATGAAACCAGAACCAAATTACATTTCAAGAGCTATCAGAAAGAAACTGTTGCTGAGCACATGCCAACATTAATACCAATCCAGGCACACACTATACTGTGCAGTCATAATGATGTCACTTTGAAATGGAAACATGGAGATAGGCTGGTAATGAAAATGGTTTACTTTTTTAAAGCCTAGTAGTCTAACATGCACTCAAAGCTTCATTAGCAAGAGGAAAGAAATCAAATAATGAGGCACCAGATAGAGATCAAAACCATGTACAGAGCAGGGAGAAAAAGGCATCACCACTCAGAGGCATCTCTCTAGGGGGCTTTTACACCAGAATGAATTATGCAGTTAATTGACACTCATGTATGATTATTATTTTCTATTTTAATCAAAGTAATACTCTGTGTGTTATTGAATCTGACCTTTGATGCCTTGGATTTAGGCAAACTAAAACAATGGAGAAAGAAAGGTCTTAGAGTTTCATAGAGTTTAAAAGAAGATCTTGCAACTCCTTTAAATAAGTTACTTTTTAACCTCTTTTAGTCTATATAGGAAACAACAACATGATTAAAAATATATTACAGTATGTAGACTGCTAACATAGAAAACATCAAGTGATACATTTTTATTAGATTTATTTCTTTGATAATTTTATGCAAGTGTATAACACATTCTGATTATTCTCAACCACAACTATCTCTCTTCTTTCTCTCACTCCTATCTACCTTTCCCCTTTTTATAAGGCTCTCCCAACCATCCTATCAATCTGCTTATCAACTACCCCACCCAAGGGGACCTGCAGAGACTGATGTACCAACCAAGGGCCATGCATGGAGAGTACCTAGAGCCCCTGCTCAGATGTAGACAAAGGCAGATCAGTCTTCATGTGGGTACCCTAGTAAGGGAAGCAGGAGCTTTCTCTAACAGCAACTTGGTTGCCTGTTCTTTGATCACTTCCCTGTAGTGAGGCAGCCTTACCAGCCCACAGAAGAAGAAGAACCAGGCAGGCCTGATAAGACTTGATAAGCTAGGGTTAAATGACAGGGGAGGAGGATTCTCTCTTTCACTGGACTAGAGAAAGGAAATGGGGGAAGAATGAGAGAGGGTGGGACCGGGAGCAGACAAGAGAGGAGGCTGCAATCAGGATATTCAATGAATAAATTATAAAAAATAAAAATTAAGAAAGTTGGATTATAAAGTTGATGAAAGAAATGATTGTAAAAGATAACTTTGTCGTGATTTATCAATGATGACTAAACTTATGACCAAGAGGAAGTTAAAACATGTCTGGGAACAAAAATTATATGATCTACATTTTGAAACCACATAAATCTTTCCCTGACTACTGAGTTATGTATGATAAAAGAAGCACTCTGACTGCCAGTCAGGCTACAAGATTTCTCTGACTTCTGTGCCTGACTCAATCTTTGCTCACCGACTCTGTACCTCCTGTGTGGGACACAATCATCATTAAGGCTGGCCCCCAGCAGCCAAAAGATCCCCAAAACTGTTTCTCTAATACCAAGTGGTCTGCCTTGGGATAATATACATACAGTAAGATTAAATGGACTGAGCATGTAACATGTTGTATTTATGTATTAAGGAATATATAGGGACATGTATAGTTAAATGTGTAATTATATGTGTAGTTATATGTTATATATAGTTATAGGTATAGGTATATGTATAGTTGTTATATGTATAGTTATATGTTATATGTATAGTTCTATGTGTATGTTTAGGTGTACATATACCTAAATGATGTATAGGATGTATATGATATATGTATAAATGTATATTAACATTCATATGAGATATACGTATGTATGAGGGTGCATATGTGTGTTTGTAACTACAATTAAAGAAAAAGATGCCATTAATTTGAGAGAAAACAGGATATGTATGGGAGTTACAAAGGGAGGAAAGAAAGTGAAAAAATAATTTAAGTATAATATATTAAAATAAAAATCTATTATTATTTGTTTTAATTGAAAATAGATCTCTGGGCACAGGGGTCTTTTCTGAGACTGATTCTCCAACTAGGATATATGTATGGATGTATCCTAGAACCCCTACTCTGATGTAGCCATGGCAGCTCAGTATCCAAGCCGGTATCCTACTAAGGGGAACAAGGACTGTCTCTGACATGAACTCGATGGCTAGCTCTTTGACTCTCCCCCCCCCCCCAAACCCCGAGGGAGGAACAGCCTTGCTAGGCCACAGAGGAGGACATTGCAGCCAGTCCTGATGAGACCTGATAAGCTAGGGTCAGATGGAAGGTGAGGAGGACCTCCTCTATCAGTGGAGTTAGAAAGAGGCAGGGAGGAGATGAGGTAGGGAGGGTGGGATTGGGAGGGAATGAAGGATGGCGCTACAGCTGGGATACAGAGTTAATAAACTGTAATTAATATAAAAAATAATAATGAAGAAAATAGATTTGTTTGTATAAGATATATCCTGATTATAGTTTTACTTCTCTCTATTCCTCCCAGTTATTCTATTCTTGTTGGCATAATATTCTTGTGGACTATATACAGTTTACCATTGTTCATTCAAATGCTGATTTTTCTACCTCACTATCTGGTTTCAATCCAGACATTTCATTATGATGGTTAGTCTAAGCATCTCCTGTCTCAAGTTTTTGTAAACATGCCTGTATTGCCAATAAAAGCCAACTAGCCAATGCTGAGCAATACAGAGAATAGAGTGGACATCCCGGTAGGATGAGGGGAGGAGAAAGGAGAGGAAGTAGAGGCTGAATCCATGATGAAAGAATCTGAAAACATCAGCAGAAATGAACTGGACCTAGGATATGATTTAAAAAAACAAGTATAATATAGAAAATCTGAATGGGAGGAAGCTATATTAGTTTGTAGGTATAGAATGGAGTGATTATTGCACAGCATTGTGCCCGAGTCAAATTAAAAAAATCTTGGGTCTCTCTGTGTGACTATTTGGGTTTATAGCTGGTTAGGGAGTAACTTGATTTACTAAAATATAAATCAGTGTTAAATATTAATAATCATTCAACATACTCTGGATCCTTCTTTTTCTGTCTCTCATTAGGAAAGAACAGGTATCTACGAGATGAAAATCAAATGTGACAAAATAAAATATAGTAAGGTGAAGCAAAAGCTGTGTCAAAATTGAGCACAGCAACTCAAAAGAGGAAAATAGTCCCAACAGCAGGCAAAAGAATAGAGCTCTGGTTGCTTTCACTCTCAGGTATCTCCCCCCCAAATTAAGCTAAAAGCAAAACTATATACACAGAGGACTTGCTGCAGACTCATATAGGCCCTGTGATTGCTACTTCAGTCTCTCCGAGCTCATCTGTGTCTTGCTTAGTCAGAGAACCTTGTTATCCTGGTGTTTTCCATCCCCTCTGGTTCTTATACTCTTACTGCCTCCTCTTTCTGAGGGCTTCCTGGACTTTGATCAGAGGGAGGTACTTGATTGAGACTTCCATTTAGACACTCCCTCTGCTTCATGTGTGTCTGTGGGTCTCTGCATCTGTTCCCATCTTCTACTGGAGGAAACCTCTCTGTTGATAACTACGTAAGGCACTGATCTTACGGCAGATGAGTACAGCAGATACCATTGGAAGACATGTTACTGATACTTTTTTTTAAAGCAGTAATGTTTGGTTTTACCCTAGGTCTATGGGCTATCTAGTCTCTGGTTCTTGATAAGCCAAGCAGTGCTGGAGATGGGTTTCTTCTTGTGGAGTGGATCTTAAGTAAAATCAGACATTGTTTGGCTATTCCCACAAGTATTTAATGAGTTGTGTGTGTGTTGAACTCAACAATACCTTAGTTTGGTACTCTTAGTTTCTTTTTTTATTTTTATTTCCTTTTTTAACTTTAATTTTAATTAATTACACTTTATTCACTTGTGTCCCCCCATAGCCCCCTCCCTCCTCCTCTCTGAATCTCACCCTGCTTCCCCCTTCTCCACACATGCCCCTTCCCAAGTCCACTGATAGGGGAGGTCTTCCTCACTCTTAGTTTCTGAAGAGTGATCTCTTGTCTTAGCAACAGTCCGTATTCTTTGGAGATTGACATGAGACCCATTTGGCTAACAACTCAATTGAATTAAACACTGTCCCAATACTGGAATCATGAGATGGCCAGTTGAGATTCCTGATCCTCAATATTGGAGATCAAATTAAGATCACTTGTATATATTTTAGGAAGTTTCTACTGCATTTGTTTTCCATAACAACCCTCAAATTTCTCAATTCCAGATATCTCTCCCCACATTCTCTTCCTCTACTTTTCTGTTCTTCCTCTCCCCACCTGATCTCCCCATTCCCATCCCTATTCACCATATTCAGCCCCTAAAATCTATTCAATTTACCCTTCCCAAGGAGATCCATGTGTTGTTGTCCTTTCCCCCAACCTCCAGACCCCCTTCTTTAGCTAAGTTCTCTGGAAACCATTCACGTAACAGCTAACATCTAATGAGCTAATTCATACCATGTTTATCTTTCTGGGGCTGAGCTACCTTACTCAGGATGATTTTTTAAAGTTCCATCCATTTGCTTGCAAATTTCATGATGTTATTATTTTTTAACAGCTGAATAATACTCCATTATGTAAATGTATCTTATTTTCTACATCCATCCCTATGTTGATGATGTCTATGTTGTAAAACTATAATTTGAAAAGGAGTCAAGACCAAGGTAAATGGCTCATATTTGCAGGGGCACAGTAATGATGCTTTTTGTGTGTGTAAATGGTGGAAAAATAATGCTGTGCCTGCCTAGGAAAATAGAACTTTTGTGATGAGGTAAATGTTACTAAAGAGCATAATCTGCTAGGAGATGAAAAACGGTCCATCTAGGACACACACACACACACACACACACACACCACCACCACTGCCACCACCACTATGACTGCCATCATTCAACAGAAGATTGTTTTACATTATGTTAAAGTAAAATCTCTCCAAATTTCCTTTACTTTAACAAAAAATTCCAAAAGCATAGAATATAATTTATATATTAGGTTGGTTGGAATGCTTTTGAGTGTGGTGTGTATAAAGAAGTATGTGACAGGTTCTTGTATTTTAATGTTGACACTAGAGGATTTTCTTCAGATTGTGACAAAAACAACTAAGTAAGTTATCTCAAACAGGAAAGGTTTTTCTCACATTTACCTTTATTTAGCCTATGTTTAATTTGACTAGTGATATTTAGCTTATATGTAATTTACCTGGCAATATTCTAGTTTTTGCATCAGTATTTTGTTTCTATAGACCATTTTTTCCCTCTTACTTTTTTAGCTAAAGACAGCTACTTTTGAAGACTGGACACAAACAGCCCATAGATAATACATTTTATTGAATTCAAATATTATTAATTTCAAAATGAAAGAAAAGTATCTTTTTCTTTAAAGTTACATTGCAAATACTATTATTTTTTTAGTTTAAAAGAGAAATACAGTTTTTAAACTAAAATTAGCAGGAAGAAAATTAGGTCACTAAATTCTCAAAACCTTGAAAAATGTTCTTTGAGGAATAGAAATATTTGGTAATTTTTATTCATGTTCTATTTTATCACTGTCTGCAAACACACTTTTTAAATTGTTTTATAATTTCATTAAATCATTTTTTTCTTTTTAAAATTTTGTTTGTTTTCATGTGTGTGGGAAAGTACTCCCAATACTTTTGGGAGCTTGCTTTCTCTTCAATCAGGAGCATTCTAGGGATCAAATTAAGGCTGTCAGACATGGTTACATCTATATTTGTCTGGTGAGCCATCTTTTTAGCAACAGACATAGATTCCACTTAGTACTTGCACAGTAACTTTCTATGTGCCTTTTAATATACATGTTATTATATACAGACATATAAATATGCATGTATGAAAAGAGTTCAAATAAGCCCATATATTATGTTTATAGAAATATAAAGAAGCATTAAATTCATATGTTCAGTGCAACCAGAACTCAGAAAACATAAAATATGACAAATTAATAAAAATAAGATAATTTGGAGAAAATAATTTTAAAAGAAATATAAATGTTCCCAGTTTCATATTTCAATTATTTTATTTTATGTGTTAGCTGATTTTAAAGGAAAGTTTATGAGTTTAGATGAAATCTTATTAGGCTGCTGAATCCAAGTGGGACAAAGTTAATGATATTTTAAGTTTCATAATTACTTTATAATTATGTTCTCAATGAAGCACACATTAATCAAGTTCCATGTTAACTGGATGGAAAAGACTGACTATAGCCATTTTTAAATGACCAATTTAACAATTTAGATGTTTCAAAATCATCAAATTGTTTGATAATTTTTTTTTCAAATATTCCTATTTAAAATGCTTTTTAAACAATTGAAGAAGTGGCCTGTTTCATCGACAGAGATAGCCATGTGATCTTTCCAATTACGATATGGCTAGCTATCCAGTAAGAGTCGAGGAAATCTGTTGTTAACTGTGGCAAGTTAGTGAGTTCAGTATGGGTATGAGAATTTCATTTTGAAAGTGAGATTCAAAGTTCTACCAGCATATTGAGAAGATTTTAATTAGAATGAGAAAAATTTGTGTGAATGAACAAATAAAATCAGGTCAAAATAAATTTGTAGCCTACTGTCTCATCCCATCAGAAAAGTACAGCTGTTGCTGGTTACTCAGGGATAGCTGCAGGAAGGCCATATGGAAGGTGCAGTCTCCAGTAAAAATCTGTTGCTTACGGTTGCATATATGCTTTCTGTTATAGTCAGTCAGCTGATGTTTATAACCTTTAAAATAAGAGAAAGGTCTTTATTTAATCAGTATTCGACAATCTCGATCCTTTTTGTAACCTATATTTTCTATAAATTTTTGGTTATGTTTTCCAGAATAAATGCTTTTAAATTCCTTTTGTAAATGGATACAATAGATAAATAAACCCTACATATTTTTTACAAATCATAGAACAAGGTTTAATATCTGCTATGAGGTATATTATTTTAATAGCACATACCCAGATCTATTAACATTTCACTGGATTTTCTTTGTACATATTCTGTCAATTAGAAAAATGCCAGCTCAATGAAAGATTTTCAGTTTCCCTCTGCAAACTAATTTTTTTTACATATTTATCTTGATATAGCTGTGTTCATTTTCTACTTTCTGAACACAATATTGTTTCCTGAAAGTTGGTCTTGCCTGACTGTGTTCACCCTTCTTTTTTTCCCCCATAGCCATAAGAGGAATGTTTTTAATTATTGTCAAGACAATACTCTAAATATCTATCTAGTAAAAGCTGTTTCTGGAGACATATTTTCATTGGTTTTATCTTAACTTGCATGACTATTTGAGACCTAAAAATTCATTGTGACCTTGTATTGATATACAAAGTTATCTACACTTGAAGTTATAAATTTTAAAAAACCGACAATCTCTGATACCAAGCTCTAGAATTTGTGGGCAGGGGCAAATTCTTTCTCCATTTTGAGGTCAAACTAAGTACATTCTTCCATTTCCATTCACTGCCTTATTTCCTAATAACAGTCCCTGTGGGGATTTGGATAGGTTTGGCCCCAATAGATTCAGGAATTTAAATGCATGGCCAATAGGGAGTGGTACTGTTAGGAGTTAAGGGCTTGTTGGAGTAGGTGTGGTCTTCTTGTAGGAACTGTGTCACTGTGGGGGTGGACAGTGAGGTCTACAATGCTCAAACTCTGCCCAGTTTGGAATTCAGCCTATTGCATGCTTGCTTCGGGTCATTCTAAGTGAGCTAATCCAGCCCCAGAAAGACAAACATGGTATTTACTCGCTTATAAATGGATATTAGCCATACAATACATGGGTAACAGGGTGGGATAAGGGTGGGGAAGAGAACAGGAGGGATTAAGTGTGGGGAGGATGGAAGGAAAAAGAACTGGAAGAGGTGGTGGGAGAGCATCTCTGGGATGAGCTAGAAACCTAGGACACGAGAAATTCTCAAGAATCCAAGATTCTAAGCAAGAGGGGATATGGAACAAGAAATGGTCACTTCCTACTTCCTGTAACCAGGTAACAAGAAATGGAAGGGTAGGGACATTATCCCAGCCACAAAACCATTGACCCACAAATTTTCCTGCCTATATGATGTGTAAGGTTAAAGAGGGAGCAGAAATTGAGGGAATGGATAACCAATGATTGGCCCAACTTGAGACCAATGCCATGAGAGAGTCAACCCCTGAAACTACTAATGATATTCTGCCACAGTTGCAGACAGAAGGCTACATAGCTGTCAGCTGATGGAAACAGATGCAGAGACCCATAGCCAAACCTTAGGTGGAGCTTTGGGAATCTTATGGATGAGGGCAGGGGGAGTGAGAGAGGTCATAGACACCATAAAGAAAACTTACAGCAGCAACTAGCCTGGGCCCTTAGGGCTCACAGAGACTGAAGAACCAACCAGAGAGCATGCATAGAAAATATGTAGGTCCTCTATATTTATGTAACAGATGTGCAGGTTGGTGTTCAAGTGGTACACCTAAGGGTAGAGCAAGGGATATCTCTGACTATTGGCTTCCCAGGATCCTTTTCCCCTAACTGGCTGGCCTTGTCTAGCTTCAATAGAAGAAGATGCCTACTCTTACTGCTACTTGATATTCCAAGGCTGGTTGCTTTTCATGGACAGTCTCCTCTTCTCTGAGGAGAAAGGGAAGGAGGGATGGAGGTAGGAGAGATGAGTGGGAGGAACTGGGAAAAGAGGAAGGAGGGAAAGCTCTGATTGGGATGTAATGCAAAGTAAATTAATTAATTAATGAGGAAAACTATTAATGAGCTCATCAAAGACAATTTTAATTTCAGATGCTGCAGTTTTTGTGCCAGCATTTTTTTTGTTTATATCTTTGAAGTCCATCTCTGTAGTAAACTTATCTACTGGTGTTTGCACATCTTTCTTTTAATCTTTTCACACTAGTTGGAGTAATTTCAAAGCATCAGATTGTTTCTATTCAATCTTTGTGTCAAACCTAGATTTGATCCTGATAATTGTTTTCTCTTGTTATTTCTTCCTTGAGTTTTGGCATTCAAGTCATAGTAGTTTTGAAAGCTGAGTATGCTGTATAAACCATTAAACACTGAGGTTATTGGGGTCTTACATTAGGTTAATTAGGTTAATCTTCTCAGAATGTTAAATGTTGTTAAATTATGCTGCTTCTTCAGCTATTGTATGTTACAGATCTTCATAGTGAGCATGCTCGCAATCTTCCCATTCTTGTTGTGGGACCCTCACTTTCTCCTGCTCCTTACAGGCCACCTTTGTTTTGCAGGTATCCTAGCTTTGATGTAGTTGCATTGTTAAAAACATACTAGATTTGTGGTTTGTATGAAAAGAGAACCAATATTCTAGAGCTATCTGAGTTTCTGGAATGTAAGAACATCGTGCATTATAATGTTGTGTCCCCAAATGCTTCTGCCTTACTTTTTAAAAAGAAAAATTATTAATTATTTATTACAATTTATTCACTTTGTATCCCAGCTGTAGCACCCTAACTCTTCTCCCTCCAATCCCTCCCTCCCTCCTTCATCTCTTCCTCTGACCCTCCTCTAGTCCAGTGATATGGGAAATCCTCTTCCCCTTCTATTTGACCATAGCCTATCAGGTCTAATTAGAACTGGTTGCACTGTCCTCCTCTGTGGCCTGGCCAGGCTGCATCCCCTTGGGGAGGTGATCAGAGAGCCTGCCTCTGAGTTCATGCCAGAGACAGCCCCTGCTCCCCTTACTAGAGAGCCAACATGAAGACTCAGTGGCCCATGTGCTACAACTGAGCAGAGTGTTTAGGTCCTTTCATGGTCCTTGGTTGATTTATCAGTCTGAAGGATCCCTAATTTTTTGTCTCTGTTGGTCTCCTTGTGGAGCTCCTGTCCCCTCCAGGTCTGTCTATAACCCTTTTCTTCCATAAGATTCCCTGCATTCTACCCAAAGTTTGGCTATGAGTCTCAGCATCTGCTTTGATACCCTGCTGGGTAGAGTCTTTCAGAGGCCACCTGTTCCCTGTCTTCTCCTACTTCCAATATCTATCCTGTTTGCCCTTCTGAATGAGTATTAAGCCTCTTCCCTGGGATCCTCCTTGTTGTTTAGCTTATTTAGGACTATAGATTTTAGTATGTATACCCTATAGTTTATATCTAATATCCACTTATAAATGAGTGTATACCATGTGTGTCTTTGGGAAATGCACACCAAAAGAACCATTAGATTTCACCTTACACCCATCAAAATAGCTAAGGTAAAAAACTCAAGGGGTGACACATGCTGGAGAGGTTGTAGAGAAAGAGGAACCGTCCTCCATTGTTGGTTGGAATGTAAACTTGTACAACCACTTTGGAAATCAATCTGACATTTTTTCAGAAAATTAGGAATAGTTCTACTATAAGATCCAGCCATACTACTCCTGGGCATATATCAGATAGATATTCAACCATACCACAAGGACATTTGCTCAACTATGTTCATAGCAACTATATTTGTAATAGCCAGTATCTGGAAATAAACCTACATGTCCCTCAGCTGAAGAATGGATACAGAATTTTTGGTACATTTATATAATGGAATATTACTCCCCAATTAAAAAAAAGGAAATAATGAAATTTGAAGAAAAATGGATGTAGTTAGCAGAGATCATCAGAATGTGAATGTATTTAGAGATCAAATTTCTGAAAATTTGAACAGTTAAAAATACACTGTTTAACTGGACACTACTTCTTAGCCATAACAAGAAGTTTTAACTCACAAAGAGACACTGAGGATTTACATTTATAAATAAAAGGTCAGTCTGTACAGAAGAATCTATTCATGTAGAAGTCTCAGAAAGAGGCCTCAAAAGGTGCTCTACATACATAATTTTGAATCAAAATTATAGTATCTATTATTAAGCACTGTCGTGGACAGTAAGCTTCCACTGTTTAAGCCTGTTGCTATTTATTAGGATAGTACTAGAAAACTAGTACAGATTGGAGGATAGGGACTTTATTGAGTTCCCATATTTCAGTTGTGTAAGAGTAACATTTATTCACTGAATGTAATTGTCGTCTGAAAGGCTTAGTGCTGAATAAGCTCACGCTATCTAGCTCTTTTTGAACTATGGCTGACTGACTCAACTCCCCTGTTCTGACTCAAAATTATCTTCAAGCTGACTGATTTAATCTGGCTTCTCTTTCTTCTCACTGAATTACACTGCTTGGTCTTATACTAACTTTGGCAATTTGTTCTAATCTCCTGGATCCTAATTCTCTTGCTTCACCTATCTCTGCCAACTTGCACTGGGTTGCACAAACTCATGAACAAACTCATCCTTACTGCATTGTACTCAGTGCATTATCTCCCATGTGACAGGGCTCAACTGAACCGACAGTTCAACTGAACTGCTGGAGGTGACTGAACTGATTCTTTAGCCCTGCACTGCCCTTAAGTAGACTCTCTTTTCTGTCTGTTCTCACGAGAGTTGTGCATATCCTATCTCTGACTCATTCTGTCAAATCTTTCTCTGATTCATTAATTGTCTGTCCCTCAATTAACTATCATACTTTGGATTAAAGGTGTATACTAATGTGTCTGGATCACACAAACCTAGAAGGACTTTGGATGTGATCATAGTATCCATGTTGCTGGATTAAAAATACTCTACACACTTGAAATGAAACTCACTCAAATTTTCAGGGTCCCTTCTTTCCTTATTCATCAAGCTTTGCTTGGGAATGAAGAAGCTTTTGAGTGTTCATCCTTACAAACTGAACTGTCTTTGTCTATGTTTTGTTCTGTTATATGACAGAGAACGTATGATAAAAATCCATTTGCTTATGGTTATACTTCCCAAGAGCTGTTGTGGTAGCCCCAAACCACTGTTGTGGTAGCCCCAAACCACTCCATAATTTTTTTCCAATTGTCTCTACATTCCTTTCATCTGGCACAGAATGTTTCCCCAGATGTGTATAAGGTTCAGCTTCTGCTTGCTTTGTAGGGTTTTCTTTCCTTATGAAATGGTTATTTCTCCAATGGTATCTACTACTAAGTAGTTTCTTCAAAATAATTAACTTTCTACATAGCCAACTTTTTCATTATTACAAAAAAGAAGTTTTTCTGTTTATAGCTCATAGTTTTTTTTTTTAAAGAATCATATTGAAATGTATGAGGGCTTCACTAATATTTCCTAAGTCATTATGCCTTGCATACTCTCTGAACAAACTGGATGTAGTTTAATTGTAGTTATCAAAATAGAAATATCCATATTACCCAGAGCATAATTAGTTCTTTTTCTATGTCTAGAACTCACATCATTTTTTAAAACCACTTTCAAATCATTTCTCAAAATGGCCCCTTTCCACCATGTCCCTGGCCAAGAAAACATTTCAAAGCTAGAATAATGTTGCTGCTTCTGGAACTGGAGAGTAGAAACAATGAAATTGAGAATAAAAATCATAGGTTTACAGTAATGCTCATGGCATAACACTGACTGTAATCCATTTTACTTTTTAGATCATGGAAATGTCTTAGTTTTTACAATTCTAGGTTTTATTTTTTAGCATCTAGCGCACTGTGTGCTTTCATTTCCTCCTCTAACTATCTGGTTTATTTGATTTGTATAGAATATGTTTCTGCTGTTTGCAATAAAATATGTCTAGCAGATAATCACTACAGAAAAATTGCCTTTTGACTCAATCATTATAAATTGTCAGGTCAGTTTTCCCTTTCTTTGCAATCTTTTCTTACCTCACTGTTACATTAGAGTTTGCACACACTTATATCACCTTTAACAGTTTTCAGAAAAAAATTAATTTAACTTATTTACATATTTATTTATTAGAATTTATTCACTTTGTACCCCTGTTGCAGGCTCCTCCCTTATCTCCTCCCAGTCCCACCCACCTTTCTTCTTCTCCCCTTAGGCCCTTTCCCTAGTCACCTGATCAGGGAGGACCTCTTTCCTTCCCTTCTTTCCCACCTTATCAGATCTCTTCAAGGCTGGCTGTATTATCTTCCTCTGTGGCTTGGCAAGGCTGCATCCTCCTCTGGGGGACCTGTCTGAAGAGCTGGCCACTGAGTTCATGTCAGAGAAAAGAAGTACACTCAGCTGAGGTGACTAAAACTGGGATGGGGTTCAGCAGCTCAGTAATCTGCACTGTGTATGCTAGTTAAACAAATAAATTGTTCACTCTTCCTGTAAATATGTCCTACATATCTGACTCTATGAGCCAAGTTTATCTCAAGGGTATCAGTGATGATACACAGGGAAATCTTGAATCAATAACTCAGCCTGGTAAATATTGAACAGGAAAGGAGGCAGAGATATCATTTATTTAGGATAAGAGTTATTATGATTACATATACATTATATTTTATATAAAATAAATACTCCATATGAAACACTAAGATAAATGTTAATACTGAAGAATATACATTAAAATAGAAGGAAAAGTATGAAACAAAAATGACTAACAATTGACCTTGGTCATATTTCTTTTGTTAGTTAAAATGAAGCATAATGTTTATCAATAAAGGTCATTTCTGCATTTGATCAGGTGTTTCAGTTACAGTAACAAATTTTTGATAATTTTGTTCTCAACACATAAAGCTAAGTGTGCCATATAACCTCATAGTACAATTTAAGCAACAGACAAGAAGATAATATTATTGATGAAGAAAAAAAACTCATATTTTTTTCACACTTCATGTTTTTTTTTTAAATTACATTTTGTTAATTCTGTATCCCAGCTGTATCCTGCTCCCTCATTCCCTCCCAATCCCACACTCCCTTCCTCATCTCCTCCCTGCCCCTTTCCAAGTCCACTGATAGGGGTGGACCTCCTCCCCTTTCATCTGACTCTGTTTTATCAGGTATCTTCAGGACTGGCTGCAAAGTCCTCCTCTGTGGCCTAACAGGACTGCTCCTTTCTTGGGGGGTGGGGAGGTCAAAGAGCCAGCCATTGAAGTTCCTGTTAGAAATAGTCCTTGTTCGCCTTCCTATGGGAAACCAATTGGTTACTGAACTACCACCACGGGCTACATCGGAGCAGAGGTTCTACGTTATATCCATACATGGTCCTTGGTTGAATGTCAGTCTCAGAAAAGACCCTGTGCCCAGATATATTTGGTCCTTGTGGAGCTCCTATCTTTTCCCCATCATACTAACCCCCCTTCTTTCATATGATTCCCTGTACTCTGCCGAAGGTTTGGTTATGAGTCTTAGTATCTGCTTTGAAACACTGCTAGGTAGAGTCTTTCAGATGCTTTCTGTGGTAGACTCCTGTCATACGTTCATGTTTTTAAAGGAGAAGAGATGGTACAGAGTGATAGAGGTGAGAATGTGGTTATTTGAGTAAGAATGACTCTCACAGACTCATGTATTTGAATGCTTTCCTAGTAGGAAGGACAAGGAGTTGTGACTTTTGTGGAAATATTTCTCTGGAGGTTGCTTTGAGGTTTCAAAAGCCCACCTCAGGTCTATGCTTTTTCTGTCTCTGCCTACTGCCTGTTGGTAAGATGTATGTGGTCAGCTACTATGTCAGTGCCATGCCTGCCTGCTTCCTGCCATGCTTTCCACCAGCGATGGCTATGGACTTATAAGCATCCTTTGGAATTATAAGCATGGCCCTCATTTTAAATACTTTGTTTTATAAGCTGCTTTGGTCATGGTGTCTCTTTACAATAGATGAGTGTCTAAGACAAAGAGGGAATGAAAACATCAGGACTTCTTATCATGTTTGATCTGCTTCTATGAGCCAGGTTCTAAGGAAATAAACAAACAAAAAAAAATAAAGAATGTTACACAGTCAATTTAGCTTAAGAAGAATGTGTGTAAGTAAGTAGATTTGAGTTTCAAGTCTGCGTGATACGGTTTTCAATGTAAGTAACTCAGTGAAAAGATGTCTATGTGCTCATCCTTGGTCATAAAGACGTTGCATTCATTGATCATGGAAGCTATTAATTAGTTCTATGTCACCATGGTGAAGGTTCTAGCCCCTAGTTTGGGAACTTTAGCATGGTGCCTCTGTCAGCTCTTGGTAAAGACCTCACGGTCGAGGAGATGATAAGGGTGCATATGTGTTTCAGAACAAGTGTTCACATTTGGAGGTCAGCAAAATGTCTCAGCAGTTAAAGTGCATATGTCCAACCCGGAGCACCTGAGTTCAAATCTGTAAGCCATGTAGGGATGGAAAGAATGATGTCCTCATTGTCCTTTGACATGCATCATAATGTGTGTTGCCATCCCCCAATAAATGAATAAACAAACATAAAAATGATATAAAAGTTATGTTTCTTAAAAAGTGAGCACATTTAAATTCAGGAGCCAGAGAATTTCATGAGCTCTGTCTCAGAATTTTTAAGTACTCCTGAGAAAGCCTAACCAGGGCTCCCACAAAAAAACTACATTGTAAGTGCAAATGTTCAATCAGCGAAGGACCCATAGCTAAGTACTGCTGCCAAAGACTCCACCATCTTCTAAGTGCTGCTCTGGGGAACTACATCTGTAATCACAATGGACTGTGGGCATTACTGCTTCATTAAAACTGGTAACTTGTTTTGCAAATGCCATTATTTAAGAACCTAACAGTTATATTACTGTGATAGGTCCAATGTAACTTCAAGTTTTTGTAGCGAGGAGATATCAAAGAGCATAGCAAGGAGCCAAGCCAAGCCTGCATGACTAACTCAAGTCATAGAAAGCGACCACAAACTTACAGAAGCTGAAAATACTCTTCTTTGGAGCCTCAAGAAAAAAGGAGCTGCTCTTTACAGTTTGGTTTTAGTCATATAATACCTATCTTCTCATACTTTATACATGACCTCTAGGACAAAGACACAGTTAATGTTATTTGTCTTAGGCCAGCATGTCCACAGTGATGGATTATGTGACAATGGGAACACATAGCTAACTAATCTAACAAGTCTTTCCTTTGGTTGTTTATGATTCCCATTTCAGAATCTGGGACTGTATACAACATTTTTAGTTAGCTGTTTTGCATCATTTTTATCTTAAGGTATCTAAGCCATGACTATAGTTGTAGTTCACCTGCCAAGCAGGAAAAGAAGTGATTAAGATTCCAATAGTCTTGGGTTTGATCACAAAAAAGGCAAAAAATAATGCTAATATTGTAAACCTTATTATTATAATTTTTGTTTCTTTCTAGAAGAAGTTGTTTTGTTTTTTTATTTTTGATTAATTTAATTATGCTTTATTTATTACAATTTGTTCATTTTATATCCCAGCTGTAGGCCCCTTGCTCATCTCCTCCCAATCCCAACCTCCCTCTGTCTTCACCTCTAAAGCCCCACCCCTAGTCCACTGATAGGAGAGGTCCTCTTCCCTTTCTATCTGACCATAGCCAATAAGATCTCATCAGGACTGGCTGAATTATCTTCCTCTGTGGCCTGGTAAGGCTCCCCCACCAAAGGGAGTGATCAAGGAGCCAGCCACTGAGTTCATATCAGAGACAGTCCCTGCTCCCCTTTAGAGGGAACCCACTTGGAGACTGAGTTCCCATGGATTACATTTGAGCAGGAGTTCTAAGTTATCTCCATGCATGGTCCTTGGTTGGAATATCTGTCTCTGCAAAGAAACAGGGGCCTAATGTTTTGGTTCTGTTTGTCTCCTTGTGGAGTTCCTTTATTCTCCAACTCTGTATTCCATTTTTTAATTGTATTACTTGATTTGTTGCTGTTTAACTTCTTCAGTTTTTTATATATTCTGGATATTAGTTCTCTGTCAGACAGACGGTTGGTAAAGATCATTTCCCAGTCTGTAGGCTATTGTTTTCTTCTAATGACAGTGTCCTTTGCTTATAGACGCTTTTCAGTTTCATGAGGTCCAATTTATTGATTGTTGATCTTAGAGCCTGTGCTGTTGGTGTTCTGTTCAGAACGTTGTCTATTCCAATGAATTCAAGGCTCTTCCCCACTTTTTCTTCTAGCTGGTTTAGTGTGTCTGTGGTTGTTGTTGTTGTTGAGGTCTTTAATCCACTTGGACTTTAGTTTTGTGCAGGGTGATAAATATGGATCTATTTGGATTTTTCTACACGTAGACATCCAGTTATACCAGCACAATTTGTTGAAGATGCTGGTAGTAGAAATACCACATCTTTTTAAATGTTTTTCTTAAATTTTATTTTTTCACAGTTTATTAATTATGTATCCTGATTGAAGCCCTCTCCCTCAACTCCCCACATTTTCACATTGCCTCCATCTTTCCCCCATTCCCTTCCCCTAGTCTACTGAAAGGGGGAGTTCCCTACTATTGCCATCTTCCCATAGCTTGTTAAGTCTGATCAGGACTGCCTGGATCCTCTTCTTCCTGGCCTGGTATGGCTGCATCACCAGGGGTGAGTGATTGAAGAGCAAACATGATAGAGGCAGCCCCTGTTCCTCTCACTGGGAGATCCACCTGGAGATTGAGCTGCCACCTGACCACATCTGAGCATGGGAACTAGGGCCTCTCTATGAATGGTCTTCGGTTAGTGCATCAGTCCAAATACCACATTTTAATGTATCATTTTGGATGGCTGGAATATGGCAAGGTTTCCAAACATTTTTTTTTGAGAAATGCTGCTTATATGGTCATATACATTATATTAGAAGATATATCAAGAATAAGATATTTGTCTTTGCTTATCTGTCCTTTAATTCAGTACTAGATGAGTGAATTCAAACAGATTTTGTCAAATACTTTAAGAAATGTCAAAATATTTTCATAAGAATCAGCTTTCATAAGAAAAAGAAATGTAAATATATCAACAAATAATTACATTATGATACGTTTCCACTAGCTCTGGTAGTCAAACAAAATGGGATAGAAAAACATACTTTCTTAAAGAGGTCTAATCTATAATAATAGTGAAGTTCTGGGTTATGAGTTAGTAAGGATCATTTGGATGTCTCTATTTCACATTCTTTAATGTTTTTAATTCAACTTTAGACATGGACACTTTGATACTTCTAAATGACTTCGAATGCACTTCAGACTGTGCATGCAGAAAGCATGCTATGGTTCTCTCAGCCCAATCTCTCTTTCAATGATACCCATTTTTCTATTCTTCCAGGCACTAAATCTGGACATCTCATTTGGCATCTATAACATAATTGATTCTCTATGTTCATGGATCCAAAATTCAGATCCAAATATAGAGCCTTTAATGTAAATCTCAAACTTATATCATATGAATAAAACTACTGGCTTGCCTGGCCACTCAAGTCTCTGTGTAGCTATCAAACTTCTTAACAGTTTTTGGCTTTGCAACTTACTGAGTTAGACTGTTATGAATTATGAAACATTATTTATGCATAATGTCAGATTAAGAGACCCTTCCATTAGACTAGTCTTACTAGTTTTCATTGACTGGGAGTTACATACACAGACATAAAAGTAGCTTAAATCGAAGGCTGCATGATTAAGAATACATGTAAAACCTAACACAGGGACCACAACTCACCCAGCAGACTTCATGTCCCCTTTCTACTGTAATATTCCCTTTATTTTCTCTTGTTCATTTTAACTTATTAACTTAGGGCTCAGCCTAGCAGCTGACATTGCTGCCCACAGAATGGTATTAAATGCTCCTGGCTTGATGGTTACTGCTTTTTAAGGAGATATCAAATGTGATTAGTGCAATAATAGAAGTCATGGAAAGGAGACATTTAAAAGAAACAATCAGTAGGAAAGAGAGAAAATAAACTAAAATAACAACTAAGGAGTCTAAAACAATGAAAGCCAGTGTCTTTTAGTCACAGGAATAGGGTATCATAAAAAGGCTGAAAAGTGAAAGAGATTCACGCACTTAAAAATGAAAGCAATAAAAATTTAAAAGTGAATATTCATTAAGAAATCCTCAACAATTACTACATGGGCTAATTACTACTGTGTCATTAATGCTATTTTCAGAAATAAAGGTACTTTGGTAAGCATAATACATTAGCACCAATAATTTTATGAAACTTTTATCTGGGCAAGATAAGTTCCCCTGCTCTCCCTACAGTCCTCTGTCCTCTAGCCCCCGCTCTCCTCAGGTCTGATCTCCACCATCATATTTCTCTGTAACCCTTCTTCTACCTGGTTCCCTCTCTTTGACCACTATCTCTGTCTATTCTATTTTTTTTTCTGAATGAGCTTTATGCATCTTCCCTTGGATCCTTCTTGTTACTTACCTTCTTTGTGTCTGTGCCTTGCAATATGTTTATCCTGAGATATATGGCTAAAATCTACCTATAAATGAATAGATACCATGTCTATCTTTCTGGGCCTGTAAAGAAAAAGAAACTCAAGGTAGGAGCACCTCTGTGACCTACATCCAGGTAGGCTCCTGGGAGGATATGAGGGAGACTTAATCAGAGACTCATAGTAACAGAGGCCATAGAGACTGGTGAGGACATCTTTTAACCTAGACTAGTCTAGTAGAGGAAGAGGAACACCAACCCACCCATTAAAATGTTGATCCAAGATTTACTATGCTGACAAGATGCAGGAATAACGATAGAGCAGAGATTGAGGGAATGCCCAACAAATGCCTGGCCCAAAGATCCACCACCCTATGGGAGAATGTCAACTCTGACACTATGAATGATACTCTGCTAAGCTTGCAGACGGGAGCCTATTAGAGTTGTTCTCTGAGATGCTCTGCCAAGCAACACCTCAAAACAGATGCTGAGATTCACAGCCAAACATTGGGCAATGCTTAGGGAGTCTTCCAGAAAAGTGGGATGAAAGAGAAAAGGACTTGGAGGTGACAGGAACTCCACAAGAAGACCAACAGAGCCAACTAAGGAGAACCTAGAGAAGCTTGCTGAGGCTGAAGCATCAATCAAGAATCGTACCTGGACTGGTCCAAGACACTCCCGCCCCCTGCCCTGCCACCTACAAAGATGTAGCAGATGGACAGCTTAGGCTTCATGTTGGCCTCCAGTAAGGGAAGTGGGAACTGCATAGAACAAGGACTCACTTGGCTGCTTTTTGATCACTTTCCCCTGGTGAGACTACCTTGCCAGGTCACAGGGGAAGAGTACGTACCCAGTCCTGATGCAACCTGATGAGCTGGGTGGATGGGAAGGGGCTTCCCCTTTTCTGATTAATAGGGGAAGGGGAGGGTAAAGGAGGGAGAGTGAGACTGGGAGAGGAGGAAGGATGGGGCTACAACCAGGATAAAAAGTGAATTTTCAAAAATGATAAGTATGGTTATGAAAACTGAAAGCATAAAAACAACTGAAACAAAATATTTTGGTATATTGTAGAAATGAAAAGACAGAGCTAGGATTTTCATTTTGTATTTATTAGAAATTTCAGAAAAAAAGAAAGACAGGCTGTCTGGATTTAAAACAATATCAAACTGAGATCTCAAGGAATTTTAAAGTATACTTTTAGATTGTAAAAGCCATTGATCTCTGACACATAGAATGGAAACAAAAACCCTAATAGAGTCACCACAAAGTGTTAGTACACCAAGAAATAGAAAATTCATATGCCCTGGAACATGCAATTTCTTGAGGAAAGCCCAAAATATCTTAGATGTGAGTATGTGGGTTAAGGGTCAAACATCAGATTATCCTCAAAATTTCACTAGGAAGACTAGCATCTAGAAAATACTTTTAGAAATATGAATGCATAGAAATCATGGTTCTGTATAAGCCATGCAACAATTTATTGCTGACTGGCTCTGAACACCCCTTCGATATATTCTTTTTGATAAAAAAAAAAATGACATTGGAAGGATATTGAAAGGAGAAGCAGGTTTGATATTTCTGACCCATGACAAGGCTTCCAAGGAAAGTGCTATGCATGTTATCAATGCATGTGTGTGTGTGTTTGTGTGGGTGTGTGTGCATGCAAAAGAGTGAGAGCAAGAAAGGAAGAGAGAGTTACATGTCCTGTGTAGTATAAGAATGTGTGTGGTTTGCAGTGTAGCTGCGTGATAATTTTTATTTCATTTTTATTTTATTTTATTTTTTTATGAGGAAGTCTGGTGGGGTTGTGCCTAGAATCTAGTTACTTTGCAGCATTACAGTCTCAGCCAGCTGTTACACTTTCTGACCTTCTCACCATAGAAAGTTGTAGAGGAATGTTAATTCAAAACATGGCTGCTCTGGCAAGCTATCACATCCAAAGATGAGGCATGAGTGGTTCTGCTGGAATACAAACACGCCTTTAATCCAGGAAACAGAGGCAAACAGATTTGAGTTAAAAGCCAGCCTAGTATAAAACAAGTACCGGGTAAAGAAAAGCTTAGGTCCAGCCATAGTGTTACAGGTCTTTAATCACAAACACGGAAAGTATAGTTAGTTTGTAGAAGGAAGCACAGATGTTTAAAGTGATATCTGATTGAATGGCAGAAACAGTGAGTAACAGAAAGATTTTACAGATTAGGATAAGCCCAACTCTCACAAGAAGAGAGAGGAAAGGGAAGATACTTAATGGACAATGAAGAGAGAGGACCCAGTTGTACCGGGAAGTAATATAGAGACCAGTTGAAGATAAAGCCAGCTAGATACAGGCAAAGACAGAACAAGCCAGAAAATTCAGAGGAAACAGAGATTAGAGCAGGTTTCTGGAGTGAGTTTGAGGCCAGTGGAACAATTTGGAGGCTGAGAGAAAAGCCAGATTGAATAAGTTAGCTGGGAAAGGAGTTTGACCCAGAACAGCTGAATTGAGCCAGTCAGTTTTGAGCTCAAAAAGAACAAGAAAGGGTGAGGGTCTCAGTGGCTGGAAATATTCTAGGTCTAGGTTAGGTTGTACAGAGGCCACAAAGGCTAGAAGCTTCCAAGGCTAGGCCTAGTATAGCAGAACGGGGCAGGAAGCCAATGGAACAAGAGTTGAAAAAGGCAAATAAACGTTCCTTTAATAGAAAGTGGTGACTGATTTACTTATTTTATTTTTATTTTTGTATTAATTACAGTTTATTCACTTTGCATCCAAGCTGTAGCTCCTTCCCTCCTTCCCTCAAAAGCTCACCCTTCTTCCCTCATCTCCTACCATGCCCCTGTCCAAGTCCACTGATAGGGAAGGTCCTCCTCCACTTCCGTCTGGCCCTAGATTATCAGGTCTCATCAGGAGTGGCTGAATTGTCTTCCTCTGTGGCCTGGTAAGTCTGCTCCCACCTCAGAGGGAGGTGATCAAAGAGCCAGCCACTGAATTCATGTCAGCAGCAGTTCCTGTTCCCCTTACTAGGAATTTCAATTGGATACTGAGCTGCTATGGACTATATCTGTGTGGGGTTCTAGACTATCTCCGGGCATAGTCCTTGGTTGGGGTGTCGGTCTCAGAAAAGACCCCTGGGCCCAGAAAATTTGGTTTTGTTGCTCTCCTTGTAGAAGTCCTGTCCCCTTCAGTCTTTCTCTCTCTCACTTCTTTCATAAGATTCTCTGCATTCTGCTCAAAGTTTGGTTATGAGCCTCAGCATCTGCTTTGCTATACTTTATGGTAGACTTTTTCAGAGGCCATCTGTGGAAGGCTCCTGTCCTGTTTCCTGTTTTCTTCTACTTCCAATATCTATCCTGTTTGTCTTTCTGAATGAGGATTAAGCCTCTTCCCTTGGATCCTCCTTGTTGTTTAGCTAATTTAGGACTATAGATTTTAGTATAACCCATAGTATGTATCTAATATCCACTTTTAAGTGAATATATACCATGTATGTCTTTCTGCTTCTGGGAAACTTCACTCAGGATGGACTTTTCTAGATCCACCATTTGGTTGTAAATTCCATGATTTCCTTGTTTTTAATTGCTGAGTAGTATTCTATTGTATAAATATACCACACTGTATCTGTATCCATTCCTCAACTGAGGGGCATCAGGGTTGTTTCCAGGTTCTTGTTTTTACAAATAAAGCTGCTACAAATATGGTTGAGCAAATGTCCTTGTTTTGGATATATGCCTAGGACTGGTATGGCTGGATCTTGAGGAAGCTCTATTCCTAATTGTCTGAGAAAGTGCCAGATTGATTTCCAAAGTGGTTGTACAACTTTACATTCCCACCATCAGTGGAATAGGGTTCCCCTTTCTCCACAACCTCTCCAGCATGTGTTGTCACTTGAGGTTTTGATCTTAGCCATTTTGATGGGTGTAAGGTGAAATCTCAGGGTCATTTTGATTTGCATCTCTGTGATGGTTAAGGATGTTGAGCATCTCTTTAAGTGTTTCTCTGCCATTCTATATTCCTCTACAGAGAATTCTCTGTTTAGCTCCGTATCCCATTTTTTAATTGGATTGCTTGATTTATTGCCTTTTAACTTCTTTAGTTCTTTATATATTCTCGATATCAGCCCTTTGTTAGATATAGGGTTGGTGAAGATTCTTTCCTAATCTGTAGGCTGTCATTTTGTTCTGAGGACAGTGTCCTTTGCTTTACAGAAGCTTTTCAGTTTCATGAGGTCCCATTTATTGATTGTTGATCTTAGAGCCTGTGCTGTTGGTGTTCTATTCAGGAAGTTGTCTCCTGTGCCAATGAGTTCCAGGTTCTTCCCCACTGCCATGTTAGGTATTTGCCCACTGACTGTTACCCAGTAATAGCTGTACAACTACCAACTGCAACTTCCCCAAGTCAGTCTGAGTCCTTTCCAAGCTAGTCCTTTTTAGTTATATTCTTTAATTCCCAAGGCAAGAATACTGTCCTCACATCTTCTCTTTTTCTACATTGCTGTAAATTGCATTTACAGCAATATAGAATTTATATATTGCTGTCTATTGCTAAATTGCATTTAGCCTCTGTTGTTTAATATTTAATAGTTATTTATGAATAGTTTGTATTTTGTTATTGGTCCTGGATTGCTATATTAATTTCAATATGCAATCAAGTGTAGGGATAAAGCAAATATATATTCATCCATTCAAATACCTCAAATTCCTTAAATGTAAAATTTTATTCTCATAGCTTCTAGGCTATTTAAATGATTTACACTAAGACAAAGGAAATTGTTAAACTTAGGAATTAAAATTCAAAGGCCCTATGAGGAAAAACTTAAGAGTGTTATTAGGAAAAATCTTGAAGCAAGTTTGATAACAATTTTTGGGTATCCTAAAGCTGAATTCCTGAAAAAAATGGTTCTGAAAAGACATCCCTATATGTTAGCTTCTATGACCAAATGTACAAAGTGCTGTTGGAGTTAGGGTAAGCCTGGTTTAACAGCCAGGCACCCAAAGTATCAGATTAAATTAAGAGAAATTACTAGCTTCAGGAAAAGTGAAAGTAAAGAAATGCAATGATAGTGCACTCAGGCTGAGTTTAAATAAATTGTCCTTAGTTATCATTCATAAAACAGCACTGGTTACAGAACTAATAAAATACATGATTCATGGGGAGATGAGGGAATGTGGCTCTGCCAGAGCCAGAGACATGCTAGACAGAGACAGATGCTCTCCTACAGTAAGTATTGATAAAATATAAAAAAGAAGAAATATCAGCAAAGGGTGCTTTCAGCAATAAGACATCAGGCAATAAAAGGCAGTTACAGCAGTGGCACTGGGCATGGGCAACTGTGAAGTGTTAGGCTTTATGTACTCTAGCTTCTAGATACGTGGATTGCTTCATCTAGGTAAACATGTTTCTGTATCTGAAATATTTTGTATCTTAGGCAACTAGGTAAGGAAGCCCAGAGGGAGACCATTTCCAGCCCTCATCTTTTTATGAATAATAATTTAAGTATTGGTACTGATTTTTATTAATTTTTTTATTGCTGCGGAAGAGACACCTTAACAAAGGAAACTTACAAAAGAAAACACTTGATTTTTCTAAACTAGGCTCCTATTGTTTGCCTTATATTCTTTTTTATATATATTTTAATTTTTATTTTATTTCATTTTTAATTACACTTTATTTACTTTGTATCCCTCCTCTAGTTCCCTTTCTCCTCCCCTCCTAATTAAGTAAGACAATCTACTCATGTAATTCCCCTATATTATTATTTCACAAAATCAGTGTAATTTTCATCAATATTTTATTCTTCGCTTTAATAGTTTCTCAATATTTAAGATAGAATATATGAAAACTTTCTCACTAATGTCATTAATGCCTCAACTTCCATATATATGTCTATAATACACAAAAATGTTTTAAAAAAGAGTATTAAAAACAACTGAGTTGTAGACAGGGTGCATAAAATGTAAATTTTCAGAAGTTAATTTCCCAGCAACTTTAATGAATTTATAAAAGAGTGGATTGGCAGAAGAAAGAAAGAAAAGAAAAGAAAAGAAAGAAAGAAAGAAAGAAAGAAAGAAAGAAAGAAAGAAAGAAAACACTTAGCTGGCAGTCTGCTTGCAGAGAGGCAGAGGGAAGTTCACTGTGATCTCTGTGGTAGGGAGTGGGAGCGGTGGCACGCAGGCATACCACTGGAGCAGCAGCTGAGATTACATCTGATCCACAAGGTGGAAGGGAAGAAAGGGAGGAGAGGGCAGGGCTAAGGCCTTTTTAAATTGTACCATCTACTTCCCAGTATACCCCTCCTCCATCCCACATGTTTATATGTACAAATAATTGTTGTATCTCACCTGTCAACTACTATGTGCAGTGAAATCCTCAAGATTTTAGAAAAAGAAGTTTGAAAGTCACTAATTTTGGGTAAGCAGCAATTTACATTTGATAGGGTAACATGAGCATACTGAAAACTACTGGATACAGTAAAGAGTTCAAGTGGTGATTTTAAGAGATTCATTCTTCTATCACTCAAATCGACATAAACTGTCTTGATACTTATAAAATATAGTAAAATCAAGTTATCTTAAAAATGGAATACAAGGTAAAAATTTATCTCCCTGGTAACCTCAATGACTGCATTGTGAAAAGCAGAGCTAAAAATACAATGCTGTAATCACATGATTTCAAGTTCCCAACATTCTGCTAAGCACCTTAATTCAGACCATTCCTTAGCTTGTGATTGATTCCATCTTTATTTTTAGTTTTCAGAGAACAGAAGCAGAGACCAGTTTTCAAGGTGGTAAAGACTAGTCAGATTAGAGCAGGCGTTTAAACAGGGTAGACGTCCTCTTTCCTACTGAGGTCTACCGCAAAACTGAACTCAGTAGTAAAGAAGACAGTTCCCTCACATGGTGCTCTGACCACCACATGCACATGTGTATAGGCACACACACACACACACACACACACACACACACACACACACACTCATGTTCACATATTGTTTCGCACATACTCATGAACTCACAGTCACTTATACATTCTCATATTCATGCTCACATGCACACAACACATACACAAACATACTGACATATACAAACACTGACAAAGAAAATTACATGCTCACAAAACAAACAAATAAACGTGATGAAAGCAATTGTTTTTCATTACCTTGAGAAAGGACGTAACAGCAAATATTCATAAAATAGAGCCACATTCAGGAATAGTCTAGACGGATACAAAGTTACTGACATAGTTCCATGGGCCTAGACCACAGAATCAGAAAGCTTTCATTTGGTACCTGAGTATACAGCTTCCAAGATCTGTGACATTAAGTTAGTTACCCAAAATTTGTTCAAGATTTATTCTCCTAGGTTGATGGGTAAATTAAATTTCATAAACTTTGGACGATTAAATATTTCCTCCACACAGCACACACAGAATAGAAAATATACACAATTATGGATGTTATGCTGATAGTCATCTTTGCAGCCATCAGAATGAGAGAGCCATATCAGAAGTGATTGCTATGTCTCTGAAATGTTCTTTTTGTTCTCAACATTCTTGTAATGTCAAGGGAAAAATGGAATCCTTTATTACTCAGAGTTTACATAAGGTCTGTCCATAGGACCACTCTCCCCTCTCCTGATAATTAGGACAAACTGGTGTCACCAAAATGAAACTCCTCTACTTCTTGGTTGCTCCTCATCAGCTATTCCTTAGAGTGAACTCAGGCCAAGCTAAACTTCTGATGACATCTATGGTGTAGGATTCAAAGCTTGTTTCTTCAAGGCAGTGAAATATGGTAAAAGAGCACTGAGTAGAATGAATGCTTTTGGACTAACAGGCAGTAATGTGGAGAGGAGGTTATGAATTAGATATGTGGCAGATAAGATGCTACTTATCCAGCCTTACCGCTGGATCTTAGCAATTGTGTGAACGTGTGCACTCAAGTCCTTCTTTCTGTTAGTTTCCCTGTAAACTGATGGTGGTGGCTTTAATGAGAATGAATACCATAGACTTATGCTTTTGAATCTTGGGCCTCAGTTGGTAGAATTTTTTTGGGGGGGAGGAGGAACTGTGGCTTTGTTAAAGGAGGAATATCACTGGGGGTAGGTCTTAAGATCTTGGTGCCACGTGACTATGGATCAAAAGCAAACTACTGCTTCATGACTGTCTGCCTAATGGCATGCTCCCTACTATGACAGTCATGGCTTCACTTTCTGACATTTCCTGATGAAGTATTAATTCTATAAGTTGCCTTGGTCATGGTGTCTTTTCATGGCAAGAGAAAGGTAATGAGAATATAGACTCATACTGTTTTATATAGGATCTCAGTTAACTTTACTTAGTGCTTAGCATAATCTTGCTATGGGACAGAGAGTAGCCATCATCATTATCATGGTAATGATTATGCTTATAATAATTATTCTATTGGAGATGGTCTACTATGATGTGCCTAGGCTATGAAAGACAAAGAACAACATACAGTTAAGGAGATATTTTTATTGAGGATTTAGTTGTGGGAATATTGTTATATGATAAATATCTCAAAGGAAGAAGCTCACAGATTTACACAGACAGTACCAAGTAAGCAACAGCTGAACCTTATTGGGTAATACAAACTCAATTGAACCCTCTCTATGTGGAAGACAAGTATTCACTGATGCACAACTGAATTATAATGTTCCTGAGTAAAGCAAAGAAGCATGTAAGAAATCAGGAGGTTTCTTAGTGGTGTTTCTACTGGATGGTTTAGCATTGAGAGCCTTAGTTGTAAAAGAGTTTGTTGTCCTCAAGATTCAGCATCCTTAAAACATATCCAAAAGAAAGAAATATTAAAATAAAAGATAAAATGAAATATTAGATCAACTATTTACTGGGTATCCAGTGGTTCAGAGAAGTTCTGGCTGCTTCTGTTCATTGAGTTGTCAAGGTGGAAAGTTGATGATATGTATGTTGCTGTTTGGAGTCTGACTTACTTGTTCTCCTCATGACAAAAATGTCTCTGTGTTCCCTTAATAGTGCAAAGAACAGCTTGTTCAAGAGGAATTATGTTCAATACGCAATCTATTACAGTGATTATTACTTTAAATCCTAAGGAAAGGGGCCAACCAGAGCTGGTACAGATATATAGAAAGTCAGATATAACATCTTAAAACTGAGAAGGGAGAACTTTAGAGACAAAGCCTTTCGACAGCTATCAGAGGAAAGTTAGGGGATGAGGGGAAGAAGGAGGGAGGGTAGGACTGGGGGAGTGCAGGGAGGGGGCTTCAATAGGGATATAGAATGCATAAATTTTGAAGAAAAAATTTTAAAAAAAGAAAGTAAAGCTTTGGTGAGAATTGATTTTTTGGCAAGATAATAAAATCTGCTGGTAGGTACCAAAATTGATTTTATATAGAAGAACAGAAAGTTAATTGAAACTCCATGAAGCAAGACAGGGTTTGCACATCATCAGGTACTGAAGATGTGAAGATGCTCAAAATGTGAGAACATAATCGTTCAGAATGAAATAGCAGTGATCTGATAATGCAGAAGAATGAGTGTAGGTCTAACATACAATCTTCTTGGAAACCAAAGTTTCTCTCTAGGGTAACCTTCTTAAATTAAAAAAAAAAAAAGCCAAAGGAAAACAAAACAAGAAAACTATTCTTTATTAGAATCTCTTCTTTTGCTTACTTAAGGGCAGTAAAAATAAAAATCTAACATGTTGGCATTTTAAATTGGCTTTACTGAAAAGAACCAAGGCTGTATTATTTTTAAAGCCCAATAATGAGTTTCAACAAGATTAGTATCACAGAACAATATTCATAGAGATGACTAAGTCATAATCTATGGAGCCTAGAAACATGAAATTTAAAAGGCAAGACAGAGAAGGCTTTCAGGTGATGAACCTATGAAAGAGTACAAGCTGTAAATTATTCCACAGGTGTGGTATGCTTGATGCAAATCTAGGGGCTCTTAAATAGGAAAGGAAGACAAGATAACACTAGCTCATATGATGTGATAAGATCAATCTGTACGTGGTGAATTTGCAGATGGAGAATTGTGTTTATAAAACAAGAATGAAGGCTGTAAGTGGATCTAAGAGCTGGTAAATGTAAGAAAATCTGCTAGCACCTGTATCACCTGCTGACATACACTTTCTCTCTTTTTTTTCCTTAACCAATATAATTTCTTTTTTTAACATTTATTAATTATACTTTGTTCACTTTGTTCACTAACCCCACCCTCCTCCCCTCCTAATCCCACCTTTCCTTCCCCTTCTTCACGAATGGCCCCTCCCCAAGTCCACTGATAGGGGAGGTCCCTCTCTCCTTCCTTCTGATCTTAGTCTATCAGATCTCATCAGGAGTGGCTGCATTGTCATCTTCTATGGCCTGGTAGGGCTGCTCCCCCAATAGGGGAGGTGAACAAAGATCAGGCCAATCAGTTTATGTCAGAGGCAGTCCCTGTTCCCATTACTATGGAACCTACTTGGACACTGAACTGCCATGGGCTACATCTGTACAGGGGTTCTACGTTATCTCCCTGAATGGTCCTTGGTTGAAGTACGAGTCTCTGAAAAGATCCCTGTGTTCAAATTTTCTGGTTCTGTTGCTCTCCTTGTGGAGTTCCTGTCCTCTCCAGATCTTACTATTTCCTACTTCTTAAATAAGATTCCATGCACTCTCCCCAAGAATTGGCCATAAGTCTCAGCATCTGCTTTGATAGTCTGCAGGGCAGAGCCTTTCAGAGGCCCTCTGTGGCAGGTTCCTAGGTTGTTTCCTGTTTTCTTCTTCTTCTGATGTCCATCCTCTTTGCCTTTTAGGATGGGGATTGAGCGTTTTAGTCAGGGTCCTCTCTCTTGATTAGATTCTTTAGATGCACAGATTTTAGTGGGTTTATCCTATGTTATATGCTATATGAGTGAGTATATACCATGTGCATCTTTCTGCTTCTGGGACAGCTCACTCAGGATGATCCTTTCCAGTTCCCACCATTTAGCTGCAAAGTTCATGATTTCCTTAATTTTCATTGCTGAGTAATATTCCATTGTGTATATGTACCACAATTTCTGTATCTATTCTTCAGTTGAGGGGCTTCTGTGTTGTTTCCAGGTTCTAGCTATTATAAATAAAGCTGCTACAAACATGGTCGAGCAAATTACTTGATTTGTTACTACAAACATGGTTGAGCAAATGTCCTTATTGTGTACATGAGCCTCTTTTGGATATATGCCTTGAAGTGGTATGGGTGGATCTTGAGGAAGCGCTATTCCTAGTTGTCTGAGGAAGCGCCAGATAGCTTTCCAGAGTGGTTGTGCAAGTTTACATTCCTACCAGCAGTGGAGGAGGGTTTCCTTTTCTCTACAACCTCTCCAGCATGTGTTGTCACTTGAGTTTTTAATCTTGGCCATTCTGATGGGCGTAAGATGAAATCTCAGGGTCGTTTTGATTTACATTTCCCTTATGGCTAATGAGGTTGAGCATTTCTTTAAATGTATCTCTGTCATTTGATATTCCTCTATCAAGAATTCTCTGTTTAGCCCTGTTCCCCATATTTTAATTGGATTACTTGGTTTGTTGCTTTTCGGCTTCTTTAGTTCTTTATATATACTGGATTTTAGCCCTCTGTCATATAAAGGTTTGTTGAAGATTCTTTACCAATCTGTAGGCAGTCGTTTTGTTCTGAGGACAGTGTCCTTTGCTTTACAGAAGCTTTTTGTTTCATGAGGTCCCATTTATTGATTGTTGCTCTTAGAGCCTGTGCTGTTGGTGTTCTGTTCAGGAAGTTGTCTCCTGTACCAATGAGTTACAATATCTTCCCCACTTTTTCTTCTAACCGATTTAATGTGTCTGGTTTTATGTTGAGGTCTTTGATCCACTTGGACTTTAGTTTTGTGCAGGGTGATAAATATGGATCTATTTGCATTTTTCTACATGTAGAACATCACCATTTGTTGAAGATGCTATCTTTTTTCCATTGTATGGTTTTGGCATCTTTGTCAAATATCAGGTGTCCATAATTGTGTGGATTTATTTCTGGGTCTTCTGTTCGGTTCCATTGATCCACTATTTTGTTTCTATGCCAGTACTGTGCAGTTTTTATTACTATTGCTCTATAGTACAGCTTAAGTTCAGAGATGGAGATACCTCCAGAAGATCTTTTATTGTAGAGGATTGTTTTAGCAATGTCAGTGGGATTACCAGACCTTCAAAGAAGAGCTAACTCCAGTTCTCTTCAAACTATTTCACAAATAGAAACAGAAGGAACACTACCAAATTCATTGTATGAAACCACAGTCAACTTGGTACCTAAATCTCACAAAGACCCAACAAAGAAAGAGAATTTCAGGAAAATCTCCCTTATGAACATTGATGCAAAAATACTCAACAAAATACTTGCAAACCGAATCGAAGAACACATCAAATATATCATCCACTATGACCAAGTAGGCTTCATCCCAGGCATGCAGGGGTGGTTCAACATACGGAAATCCATCAATGTGATCCACCATATTAACAAACTTAAAGAAAAAAAAACCACATGATAATCTCCTTGGATGCTGAAAAACATTTGACAAAATCCAACATCCATTCATGTTTAAAGTATTGGAGAGATCCGGGATACAAGGCACATATCTAAACATAATAAAGGCTATATACAGCAAGCCTATAGCCAACATCAAACTAAATGGAGAGAAACTTAAAAGAATCCCAGTGAAATCAGGGACATTCACTTTCTTAAATACTATTGCACACTAAATTATTATTTAAACCTTAAAATTTTTGGAAATTTGTTACAGAAGCAAAATAATAAAAAGAAATAACAAAATTGCATTACTAGAAATACCTATTAAATTGGATGACACTTGTTAAGGATCCTAAAATATTCTGGTTTCCTGAAAATTTGATTCTGCCTCCTATCTCTGTAGACTTTGGAAACTTAGTTATACACGAGGATTTTACAATTATTTGCTCCAAATAGTCAATCTTGGTTCCCTGAATTTCTCTGTTATGATTGATAAAATAAGTATTTTTTTTTTACTATAATATACCATTAAGGCTTTTGTTGAAATGTTTCTAATTATTTTCTACTAAAATGGAGGGCAGATTGTTACCAAGCAATGGAGTAATTCCACAAAAACAAGAATACTCAGTGAGATTTTTTTTTTCCAAATTTTGGAATGGTCAGATAGGGAAAATATACAGTTAGAAATGTATATTTTATGTGGGCAAAAAGCATAAGTGAGTTAATTTAAAACACAGGATAAAGAAACCATCATATTTGGAGGAAACTAACAATAAATAATTCACAAATTTGGAAAGAATTCTTCTACAAATGATGCTCATGAAAAAAGGGTTGTTGTTGGTATATAATAAACAATATAAAAGCACAAACAGATAAAATCTGAACATTATTTTTGAAAATAATGGATAAGAATATTATTTTTAAAAGAACTATTGGTTATGAACACCTGATTTAATATTCTGTAAAAATTGTTTGTGTTTACCAGAATCATAAATGGAATTCTAAGAATAGAGAATAGAAAACTTAAAATTCCAGACTGGGTCTTGAAAATCTATGTATTAAAAAATTATGCAAATCCACAAGTGAAAAATCAATGGTCAGAGAGGTGCTCTGCTGAAATTACAGGAACAAAATTGCAAACAAGTTATTGTTTTCAAAACAAATAGAATTCTCATGAAAATTCCAGGAATTGGTGTTGTTGAATACCAGAGAAAACAGAACAAGACTCTGATGAATAGAACTATTTCTAGCATGCAAATACAATGCCGCACCTATTTAAGTGAAGGTTGTGCTTGCACACATCATTGAGTCATCACTACCAACAGTTGTAACTGGGGTGTCTTTAATTGATTCTGTTAAAGTATGTTTTACAAAGCAGAAAGAAATCTTGCAGAGAGATCTTTTTTTATACTTTTTAAAAATTTTTTAATAATTACACTTTATTCACTTGTATCCTCCCATAAGCCCCTCCCTCCCCCTCTCCCGATCCCACCCTCCCTCCCATTTCTTCACGCAAGGCCCTCCCCAAGTCCACTGATAGGGGAGGTCCTCTTCTCCTTCCTTCTGATCTTAGTCTATCTCATCAGGAGTGGCTGCACTGTCATCTTCTGTGGCCTGGTAAGGCTGCTCCCCCCTCAGGGGGAGGTGATCAAAGAGCAGGCTAGTCAAATTATGTCAGAGGCAGTCCCTGTTCCCATTACTATGTAACCCACTTGGACACTGAACTGTCATGTGCTACATCTGTGCAGGGGTTCTAGGTTATCTCCATGAATAGTCCTTGGTTGGAGTATGAGTCTCTGGGAAGTTCCCTGTGTTCAAATTTTCTGGTTCTGTTGCTCTCCTTGTGTGGTTCCTGTCCTCTCCAGCTCTTACTATTTCCCACTTCTTTTTTTTTTTTTATTACACTTTACTCACTTTGTATTCCCCCCATGATTCCCTCCATCCTCCCATCCCAATCCCTCCCTTCCTCTGCCCTCAACCTGCCTGGCCCTCCCCAAGTCCACTGATAGGTGAGGACTTCTCTTCCTTCCTTCTGATCCTAGTCAATTAGGTCTCATCAGGAGTGGCTGCATTGTCTTTTTCTGTGGCCTGGTAATGCTGCTTCCCCCTCAGGGGGAGGAAATTAAAGAGCCAATCAGTTCATGTCAGAGACAGTCCCTGTTCCTATTACAATGGAACCCACTTGGATACTGAACTGCCACGGGCTACATCTTTGCAGGGGTCTTAGGTTATCTCCATGCACAGTCCTTGGTTGGAGTATCAGTCTCAGGAAAGACCCCTGTGCTCAGATTTTTTGGTTCTGTTGCTCTCCTTGTGGGGTTCCTGTCCTCTCCAAATCTTACTGTTTCCCACTTCTTTCCTAAGATTCCCTGCACTCTGCCAAAAGGTTGCCCATAAGTCTCAGTATCTACATTGATAGTCTGCAGGGCAGAGCTTTTGAGAGGTCCTCTGTGTCAGGCTCCTGACTTGTTCCCTCTTTTCTCCTTCTTCTGCTGTCCATCCTCTTTGCCTTTCTGGATAGGAAATGAGCATTTTAGCAAGAGTCCTCCCTCTTGATTAGTTTCTTTAGGTGTACAGATTTTAGTAGGTTTATCCTATATTATATGTCTATATGAGTGAGTATATATCATGTGCATCTTACTGCTTCTGGGATAGCTCACTCAGGATGATCTTTTCCACATCCCACCATTTACCTGCAAATTTGATGATTTCCTTGTTTTTTGTTGCTGAGTAATATTCCATTGTGTAGATATACCAGAAATTATGCATCCATTCCTCCACTGAGGGGCATCTGGGCTGTTTCCAGCTTCTGGCTATTACAAATAAGGCTGCTACAAACATGGTTGAGCAAATGTCCTTTTTGTGTACTTGAGAATCTTTTGGATATATGCCTAGGAGTGGTATAGCTGGATCTTGAGGAAGTGCTATTCCTAGTTGTCTGAGAAAGCGACAGATTGCTTTCCAGAGTGGTTGTACAAGTTTACACTCTCACCAGCAGTGGAGGAGAGTTCCCCTTTCTCCACAACCTCTACAGCATGTGTTGTCTCTTGAGTTTTTTTTTTTAACCCTGAGAATTCACTTTATTTTTATTTTTTTTTCAGTTTCTTTTTTTTATTTTTTTGTCAGTTACATTTTATTAACTCTGTATCCCAGCTGTGTCCCGATCCCTCATTCCCTCCCAGTCCCTCCCTCCCTCCCTCATCTCCACAGTGCCCCTTTCCAAGTCCACTGATAGGGGGGACCTCCTCCCCATTCATCTGATCCTGTTTTATCAGGTATCTTCAGGACTGGCTGCAAAGCCCTCCTCTGTGGCCTAACAGGACTGCTCCTCCCTTCGGGGGTGGGGAGACCAAAGAGCCAGTCATTGAGTTCCTGTTAGAAATAGTCCCTGTTCCCCTCACTTTGGGAAACCAATTGGTTACTGAGCTACCACAGGCTACATCTGAGTGGAGGTTCTAGGTTATATCCATACATGGTCCTTGGTTGAATGTCAGTCTCAGAAAAGACCCTGTGCCCAGATATATTTGGTCCTTGTGGAGCTCCTATCCTTTCCCCATCAGACTAACTCCCCTTCTTTCTTATGATTCCCTGTACTCTGCCAAAGGTTTGGTCATGAGTCTTTGCTTTGAAATCACTGCTAGTTAGAGTCTTTCAGATGCGCTCAGTAGACTCCTGTCATACGTTCAATGCACATCCCATCTGTCTTTCTGAATGAGGATTGATCATCTTACCCCATGTCTGTTCAATTGATTATCTTTTTTAGGTGTATAGATTTCATTATGTTTATCATATCTTATAGGTCTATATAAGTGAGTATATCCCATGTTTGTCTTTCTCCTTCTGGGATATTTCACTCAGAATGATCTTTTCTAGATCCCACCATTTGCCTGCAAATTTCATGATTTCCTCCTTTTTGATTGCTGAGTAGTATTCCATTGTATAAAAATACCACAATTTCTGTACCCATTCCACCGTTGGTGGACATCTGGGTTGTTTCCAGGTTCTGGCTATTACAAATAGAGCTGCTATAAACATGGTTGAGCAAGTGTCCTTTTTGTGTACTTGAACAAACTTTGGGTATATACCTAGCAGTGGTATAGCTGGGTCTGGAGGAAGCACTATTCCTATTTGTCCTAGAAAGTGCCAGATAGCTTTCCAGAGTGGTTGTACCAGTTTATATTCCCACCAGTGGTGGAGGGTTCCCCTTTCTCCACAACCTCTCCAGCATGTGTTATTGCTTGAGTTTTTCATCTTGGCCATTCTCATGGGTGTAAGGTGATATCTTAGGGTTGTTTTGATTTGCTTTTCCCTCATGGCTAATGAGGTTGAGCATTTTTTTAAGTGCTTCTCTGCCATTTGGTATTCCTCTACAGAGAATTCTCTGTTTAGCCCTGTTCCCCATTTTTTAATTGGATTACTTGGTTTGTTGCTTTTTAGCTTCTTTAGTTCTTCATATATACTGGATATTAGGCCTCTGTCAGATAAAGGGTTGATGTAGATTCTTTCCCAATCTGTAGGCAGTCGTTTTGTTTTGATGACAGTGTTCTTTGCTTACAGAAGTTTTTCAGTTTCTTGAGGTCCCATTTATTGATTGTTGCTCTTAGAGCCTGTGCTGTTGGTGTTCTGTTCAGGAAGTTGTCCCCTGTGCCAATGAGTTTAAGGGTATTCCCCACTTTTTTTCCTAACAGATTTAATGTGTCTGCTTTTATGTTGAGGTTTTTGATCCATGTGGACTTTAGTTTTGTACAGGGTGATAAGTATGGATCTATTTTCATTTTTCTAGATGTAAACATCCAGTTAGACCAGCACCATTAGTTGAAGATGATATCTTTTCTCCATTGTATGGTTTTGGCATCTTTGTCAAAGATCAGGTGTCCATAAGTGTATGGGTTTATTTCTTGTCCTCTGTTCAGTTCCATTGATCCACCAGTCTCTTTCTATGCCAGTACCATGTAGTTTTTATAACTGTTGTTCTTAAGGTCAGGGATGGAGATACCTCCAGAAGATCTTTTACTGTAGAGGATTGTTTTAGCAATTCTGGGTTTCTTATTGTTCCATATGAAGTTGAGAATTTTTCTTTCCAGGTCTGTAAAGAATTGTGTTGGCAATTTGATGGGAATTGCATTGAATCTGTAGATTATTTTTAGTAAAATGGCCATTTTTACTATGTTAATCCTGCCAAGCCATGAGCATGGGAGATCTTTCCATCTTCTGATATCTTGTTCTAATTCTTTCTTCAGAGACTGGAAATTTTTTTCATACAGGTCTTTGACTTGCTTGGTTAGGCTTATACTAAGGTACTTTATGTCTTTTGTGGCTATTGTGAAGGGTGTTGTTTTTTTAATTTCTTTCTCAGCCCTTTTGTCTTTTGTATACAGGAGGGCAACTGATTTTTTTTAGTTAATTTTGTATCTGGCCACTTTGCTGAAGGTGTTTATCAGCTGTAGGAGTTCCCTGGTAGTGTTTTGGGGTCACTCACATATACTATCATATAATCTGCAAATAGTGATAATTTGACTTCTTCCTCTCCTATTTTTATCCCCTTGATCTCCTTCAACTGTCTTATTGCTCTAGCTAGGACTTCCAGAACTATGTTGAAGAGATATGGGGAGAGTGGGCAGCCTTGCTTTGTCCATGATTTCAGTCGGATTGCTTTATTTTTCTCTCCATTGGGTTTGATGTTGGGTATAGGTTTGCTGTATATTGCCTTTATTATGTTTAGTTATGTGCCTTGTATCCCTGATCTCTCCAATACTTTAAACATGAATGGATGTTGGATTTTGTCAAATGCATTTTCAGCATCTAGGGAGATTATCATGTGGTTTTTTTCTTTCAGTTTGTTAATATGGTGGATCACATTGATGGATTTCTGTATATTGAACCACCCCTACATGCCTGAGATGAAGCCTACTTGGTCACAGTGGATGATATCTTTGATGTGTTCTTGTATTCAGTTTGCAAGTATTTTGTTGAGTATTTTTGCATCAATGTTCATAAGGGAAATTGGCCTGAAATTCTCTTTCTTTGTTGAGTCTTTGTGAGGTTTAGGTACCAAGGTGACTGTGGCTTCATAGAATGAGTTTGGTAATGTTCCTTCTGTTTCTATTTTGTGGAATAGTTTGAAGAGAATTGGTGTTAGCTCTTCTTTGAAGGTCTGGTAGAATTCTGCGCTGAAGCCATCTGGTCCTGGGCTTTTTTTGGATGGGAGACTTTTGATGACCGCTTCTATTTCTTTGGGGGATATAGGACTATTTAGTTGATTTACCTGGTCCTGATTCAGCTTTGGTAAGTCAAATCGATCAAGAAAATTGTCCATTTCATTTAGATTTTCAAATTTTGTGGCATATAGACTTTTGAAGTAAGTCCTAATGATTGTTTGGATTTCCACAGTGTCTGTAGTTATGTCCCCCTTTTCATTTTTGATTTTGTTGTTTTGGATGGTGTCTCTCAGCCTTTTAGTTAGCTTGGCTAAGAGTTTGTCTATCTTCTTGATTTTCTCAAAGAACCAGCTCTTGGTTTCATTGATTCTTTGAATTGTTTTATTTGTTTCCAATTGATTGATTTCACCCCTGAGTTTGATTATTTCCAGCCGTCTACTCCTTCTTGGTGTGTCTGCTTCTTGTTTTTCTAGGGTTTTTACATGAGCTATTAAGTTGCTTGAATGAGCTGTCTCGAATTTCTTCTTGAAGGCACTTAGTGCTATGAACTTTCCTCTTAGCACTGCCTTCATTGTGTCCCACAAGTTTAGGTATGTTGTGTCTTCATTTTCATTGAGTTCTAGGAAGACTTTAATTTCTTTCCTTATTTCCTCCCTGACCCAGCTGTCATTGAGTAGAAAGTTGTTCAGTTTCTATGTGTGTGTAGGCTTTTTGCTATTCCTCTTGTTGTTGAGGTCCAGCTTTATTCCATGGTGATTAGATAGGATACAAGGGATTATTTCAATCTTCTTGTATCTGTTGAGGCTTGCTTTGTGACCAACTATATGGTCTATTTTGGAGAAGGTTTCATGAGGTGGTGAGAAGAAGGTAAATTCTTTTGTGTTTGTGTGTAAGGTTCTGTAAATATCTGTTAGGTCCATTTGATTCATGACCTCTGTCAGAGACATTATTTCTTTGTTTAATTTCTGTTTTGTTGACCTGTCCTTTGTTGAGAGTGGGGTGTTGAAGTCTCCCACTGTTATTGTGTGGAGATCTATATGTGGTTTAAGTTTTATCAATGTTTCTTTTACAAATGTGGGTGCTCTTGTATTTGGGGCATAGATGTTCAGGATTGTGTTGTCTTCTTGGTAGAATTTTCCCTTGATGTGTATGAAGTGTCCTTCCCCATCTCTTTTGATTAATTTTGGTTGAAAGTCTTTTTTATCAGATTTTATAATGGCTACTCCTGCTTGCTTCTTGGGTCCATTTGTTTGGAAAGCTGTCTTCCAACTCTTTACCCTCAGGTAATGTCTATCTTTGTGACTTAGGTGTGTTTCCTGTATGCAACAGATTGCTGGGTTTTGTTTATGCATCCATTCTGTTAGTCTGTATCTTTTCGTTGGAGAGTTGAGTCCATTGATGTTGAGAGAGATTAATGACCAGTGCCTGTTAGATCCTTTGATTTTGATGTTGGTTGTGGTCATAAGGTTTTGTGCTTGGTTGCTTTTTGTTTTGCTGTAGTGAGGTTAATTTTTTCCTCTGTTTACTTGAAAGTAGCTAGTTCTCTTGGGTTGTAATTTCTCTTCTAGTGTCTTTTGTAACGCTGGATTTGTGTGTAGGTATTGTTGAAATTTGTTTTTGTCATTGAATATCTTGTTTTCTCTATCTATGAGGACTGAGAGTTTTGCTGGGTATAGTAGCCTGGGCTGACATCTGTGTTCTCTTAGGGTCTGCGTGATATCCATCCAGGCCCTTCTAGCATTCATAGTCTCTGTTGAAAAGTCAGGTGTGATTCTAATGGGTTTGCTGTTATATGTTACTTGGCCTTTTTCCCTTGTAGCTTTTAGTATTTTTTCTTTATTCTGTATACTTATTGTTTTGATTATTATGTGGCGGGAGGATTTTCTTTTCTGGTCTAATTTTTTGGGTGTTCTGTAGGCCTCTTGTATTCTTATTGGCCTCTCCTTTTAGTTTGGGAAATTTTGTTCAATGATTTTGTTGAAAATATTTTCTGGGCCTTGGAGCAGGGAATCTTTTTTTTCCTCTATTCCTATTATTCTTAGGTTTTGTCTTTTCATATTGTCTTGGATTTCTTGGATGGTCTGTGTCAGGAATTTTTTGGATTTATCATTTTCTTTGATGGATATATTGATTTTTTCCATTGTATCTTCTACACCTGAGATTCTTTCTTCCATCTCTTGTAGTCTGTTGGTTATGCTTACCTCTGTAGTTCCTCTTTTCTTCCCTAAATTCTTCCTCTCCATTATTTCCTCCATTTGTGTTTTCTTTAATTTTTCTAGTTCTATCTTCAGATCTTGAGTTGTTTTGTTACTTTCTTCACCTGTCTGATTGTATTTTCCTGTTTTTCTTTTAGTTCCTTCAGCTCTGTTTCTTTTAGTTCTTTCAGTGATTTAATTATTTCTTCTCTGAAGGCCGCAAACTGTTTGGCTGCATCTTCCCGTATTTCTTCATGGATGGCCATAATCTGCTTGTCTTTATCCTCCTCCATTTCTTTATGGATAGCCATGATCTGTTTGATTTTTATCTTCCTCTAATTCTTTACGTATTTTATTTTTTTCCTCTATTATCCTCTTCATCAGCATAGATTTAAGGTCATCTTCTTGGTGTCCAGGGCTGCTCCCCCTTGGATGGCTGGGTTCTGGAGATGCCATATTGCTCTGCTCTTTTGTTGGTTGAGCTTTTACACTGACCTCTACCCATTGGGCTGTTTTAGGTGTTGGCTTAGTTTCTGGTGCTTCCTTGAATCCTGAGATAGGGAGAATCCCCTTGGCCAGTAGATGATTTTTCTTGGAGGAGGCCTCCTCTGCTTTTTGGTTATGGTCACTGTATGGCCAGTGTTTCTCAGGAATTGCCACTGCTCACCTCAGGTGTATAGACCTGAGTAGTTGCTGTGTTCTTTGTTAAGTATTGGGGGGGCTCTCCTCTCACCAGTGGAAGTCCTCAAGACAGCTACTGGTGCTGGGTTTCTTGTTCTGAATTTAGTGAGCTGTTGTTGTTACAGTTTTCCAGGTACAGCCCTTTTGAAGAATCTGCTGATTCTTAATTAATTAATCTGCTGATTCAAATTAATTGGGACCGACCTAGTTGTGGGGTTTTCTCCCAACAGGGAAACTCAGTCTGGTACCCTGGGGCACACAGTTCTGTCTGGCAAGGTCAGAGGAGCACCCAGCAAGTCTCTGGGCCAGAGACTGAGTCCTCTGCTCTGGGCCTGGAGATTGTACGCCCAAGTTTGTGATGGTGCCTGGGGGCGCCGCTCTGGTCTGGATGCTGTGCACCCAGGTCTGGGATGGTGGCTGGTGGCACTGCTCTGATCTGGAGGCTGTGCACTCCTCTCTAGGCTGGCAAGTGAGGGCTCCTCTCTGGTCTGGAGGCTGGATGCCTCACTCTGGGCTGTAAGCTGTGAGTCCCTGTCTGGGATGGCAGCTGGGGGTCCTGTTCTGGTCCGGAGTCTGTGCACCCGGGTCTGTAATGGCGGCTGCAGGCGCAGCTCTGATCCAGAGGCTCCGCGCTCTGATTTGGGCTGGCAGTGTGTGTCCCCTTCTGGGCCAGAGGCTGTACACGCCTCTCTGGGCTGGCAACTAAGGGCTCTGCTCTGGGTCGGAGGTTTGGCGCCTCACTCTGGGATAGAGTCTGTGCCCCCTGGTTTGAGATGGTGGCTGGGGTGGCCGATCTGAGCTGGCAGCTGTGCACCCAGCTTTGGGCCAGAGGCTGTGTACTCTGCTCTGGGCCGGTAATTGAGGTCTCCACTCTGGTCCGGAAGCTGAGCGCCTCATTCTGGGCCAGAAGCTGTGTGTCCCTGTCCTGGATGGTGGCTGGGGGCACCGAAGGAGGCTGTGTGCACCGATCTCAGGTGGTGGGTGCGCCTGCCGGCCCCCAGGACCTTTACCAGGTATTGACTGGGTGACCTGAGGTCGGTCCCAATTAATTTCCACACTGTAGGCTTTCCTCTCACCTGGCAATTACAAACACTGCTGTTTTAGGTCCCTGAGTTCAGTCTCCTGGTGGCTGTGCCAACACTGCTGTCCTGCTCCTCAGATAGTGTCCTCCTAGCACCGCCATCTTGTCGCTCCGCATAGAGATCTTATAATGTGTTTGTGATAGAATGAATTTTTATAAACAATTTTGGCACTCATGAAACGTTAAATGAGAGTGACATGACCTCTGGAGATATCTATCTGGATAACATTGTTGTATGAATGTGCATTATCCTCCATATGTTGATGTGATTGAGGAGCTGGGGGTCTTATGAGGGGGTCTAACTGAAGGAATTGGGTCACTGGGAATGACTCTTGGTATTTCTTAGGCTATGCTTCTTCCTTTGCCACTTGTGTTTCCTGATTGTAGAGATGTGAGCAACTGCCTTACCTGTCTGCTACCATACTCTCCCCAGCATGACAGGAGGTTCATCACACTGTGAGTCACAGTAAGCCCCTCCCACTTACATCATTTCTTTCTGTGTGTGTATCTATGATATGTTTGTGTGGTGATGTCAGGTGATCTTTCACATGTGGGCATGAATGTACATGTGCATGCATATATGTGTACATGGGTGAATGTATGTGTGGGCCAGAAATCTATGTCGTATACCTTTCATTTATCTTCCTCTCATTAATTTTCAAAAGGGATTCTCTCTCTGAACTTAGAAGTGATTGATTTGGCTATATGGTATCGGTAACGAACTATAGGAATCTGCCTGCCTCTTTCCCCCATTTCTAGTTTTTATGTTTGTTTGTTTTGTTTTGACTTTTTATATTGGTTCTGGAAATCCAAACTTAGGTCTTTATGCTCATGCTGCAGGCACTTTACCATCTGAGCTATCTGCTTAGTCTCTTGTGTTGTTTTATTTTTTCCTGAAGTGAAATGGAATCTAATAATTACAAGTTTATAAATGAGACTTGAAAAAGTCATAATCAATAACTGAGCAACATAGCATAGTTTATTTTATGATAGATTTACAAAAAAGAAGGGATTTGTTTAATAATTGTGATTCAACTCTGAAAATTGTAGATCTCTCACTACAGAATATGAGACATGAAGAAGGATCTTCAAAATCACATGTTTAGTTGTTAGCTCTGTTATTAAGCTGCCCCTTGATGATAGTAATGAGAAGAGTAAATGCTACTGAAAATTGATACTGGAATTGGGGTTGCAGCTGTGACAAATCTGGCCACATGCATACTCCTTTGACCTTTGGAACAGGTTTGCAGAAGGAATGTGAGAGAGTCTGGATGGGCTAAAAAAGCCCTCAAATGCTATTAAACCTGTTTATATCAATCTGAGGGCCATTCTGAGGGATGTTTGGAAGAACAAAATGCTGAAAAGATATATGCAGACTGTTATCCTGTCTTACAAGGCTTCCAGGGTTTGATGGAAACTGGGAAAGTAGCCATTCGTATTATATTCTGACCAAAGAATACAGCTATACAAAGCCCATGTCCTGAGACCTTAATTTGGGCTGTGATTAGGAGTACTGGACAAACTTATTTGGCAGAGAAAATCTCAAGATAGCATTGCAATCAAGCTGTGCCATAGTTAAATCTCACTGTATTGTACACAGCTAGAGGGGAGGGAAGAGAGAGAGAGAGAGAGAGAGAGAGAGAGAAACATGTGAAGACCTGGAGCAGAATATGAGAAAAATATATAGTTTGGTGAGGCAAGGAATGTTAGCATTTTTATATTATAATCTTTTAGCATTTTTATTAATTACTATTATTTATTACAATTTATACAATTTGTATATCAGCTGAGAGAGGGAGGGTGAGATTGGGAGGAGACGAGTGAGGGGTCCACAGTCTGGATATGAAATGAATGTTACCATATTTGCAGTTTCATGAAAGACAAGCACAGACAATGCAGATAAAATTTTCAACCTGATTGGTCTGTTGAAAGAGAAACCTAATGTTCTACATTAAGAGAGTGAGAAATATTCCATGAGGCCCAGGGTCCGCCCATTGAGAGACCTACTTTGTGAAAATCCATACAGACATTCCGAAGGAGTGAAAGTAAAATGAACAGGTTCCTGGTTGATTCAGACTCAGGGTGAACAGAGGTTGCTGCAACTGTCGTCTGAAAGAATCAGGCCATCTCTAGATTGCATTTTCTACATGGTAGTCTAGGCTTCCAGGCATGAAGGATACATGGCGTCCATGGAAGTTAATAAGTTTCCTGAAAGCTACCAAAAGGAGTCAACACTAGGAAGGATCAAATTTCTCAAAAGGACATCATGAGAGGCAATTTCATGAAGCTTGGAATATTAAATATAAGTATTAGACCTTAGACTATGTGACATTTGTTGCAGGATATTTGATCACACTGTGAGCTTCGGACTTGGGTTTTTTACTGGAAAATATTTGACTCAGGCTAGCATACCCCTTTAATCCAAGAGCTTTCCTCTTCAGTATTGTAAACAAAATTAAATGAAGTTAGCCTTGGTCAAGAGCTAGAGTAAGTAATCAGTGGACAGGAAGTGAACATAGGAAAAAAAAAAAACAGAGTAAGAGGAAGTCAGGAGGCCACATAGGGAGAATGACAGGAAGTAGAAGGGAGGGACATTCATTTTGAGGTTTTTTTTTTTTTTTTTTTTTTTTTTTGAGATAGTGTAGGGAAGGTTTTTGTTTTCCTTCTGGAACATCAGCTGAGGAGGGGCAGTCTGCTGGTTGCTCTCTCTTCCTGTCTGAGCTAGTAGGCTTTCACACCATACTCTAGCTCCGCAGGCTTTATTGGGACAATTGAATGATTGAGAATTTGTTAAAAAACATCAGACATCAATGGAAGAAAGCTTCAGACATTCAACAGAGCTGGCACAAAAGAAAAACCATATGATACATAGGCAGCACAGAGGATAGTGGGGGCTGTCCACGACTATTGGAGCCCACACGGTACTATCCTGAGACTTAAATGCAGAATTGAGCAGCAGGGTTTGGCGTTTACAATCTTGAAATTTGCTTTTGCTATATGTGATCTTTGTTATTACTGTGTTCCTCCTCTTTGGAATCAGAGTATGTATTCTATACTATTGAATGTTGGCATTATGTGACTTATTTCTTCAATTCCTAGGGCCTTGCAGGTCAGAAATTTCTCTGAATCTCACAAAAGACTTGGAAAGTAAACTATTGAATTATTTTGGGAATGATAATACATAGGGTATTTAAAGTTAAAATAGATAAATGGTGAGTTATGAGAGAGCCATTGGCTTATGTAGTTCAGAGGTGTAACTTCATGAGTTCTATGTGAGATGTCCTCATAGGCTCATGGGACTAAATATTTGGTTCCCAGCTTCTTGCTGCTCTTGAAGTTTACAGTTCAATTTCACTTGTCACTGGCTCTGCTTTGCTAATGTAGATGTCTTGTGTTCAGCCTCCTCAGGCTTTTATTACACATTTTTCATTATGATAAGCTATGACATCCCATACTGTAAGCCAAACCCCTCCCTTAAATTGCTTCATATCAGGTACATGGTAACAAAGTCAACTAATACCAATAGGCACTCTAAAAATGAATTAAAAACAACAAAATCAATTTCATTAAAAATCCTGTTTGATGTCAGATAATTTCCAGAGGAAGAACACTGCAGTTCTAGGGTAGCAGTGAATGTAAAGAGCCAACACTGAAGCCAACATTAATTAACTGGGAATCAAAGGTTATTTAATCTGTGGACGATTAATGCATTCTATAAACAGATATTTCTCAGATAGAAAAGTGCTTTATAATTCATAATACTAAATTAGATTACACAAGTGAAATGATCATTTGTGAAAATGAATAAAATGAGAATCAGTATTAAAATCTAGCATTACCACACTTATGCAAATAAATAATAAATATAACATATATCTCCTACTTTCTTGTATTTAGAATTTATAAATTTTCATTAGTAAAGCAGTTAGAGTTTTAAAATTTACCTTATTCTTTATCAATTTTATTTTTGATTGACAATACTTACATGTCCTTTCGAAGTATAATATGATATTTTGATTCATTTATACCTGATCAACTTACAGAAATTAGCCTTTTTATTTCTTATTTTAACCTTTTATCTTTTCTTTACACTCAAAATTCTGTTTCCTTTTGAAACTAAAACACATGATTTTTTAATTATAGTTGCCCCACTGTGCCCTAGATCATGCAAAGTTCTTTTTTCTATTTGACTGTAACATTTATCTATGTTGAAAATTCCCTCCCATTTCCCTCAGTGCCTGCCCAGGTCTCTGTCAATCACTACCCTCCACTGAACTTCTTGGAGGTTAGAGATTTTATATTCTTCTTAGAACTGATATTCCACAGTGTTTTTCTCTTGTTCCCGACTTGTTTCATTAGTGTGATATTCTCCATGCCAGGCAGAATTTGATGCTTGTCATGGCTGAGCAGGTGTGTATGCTTCACTTTGTGTGTGTGCTCCGTTTATCCAATCATAGACATTCAGGTGGATTCTTTAATCTGGTTACTGTAAACATGGTTTCAATAAATATGGAGTACAAATTACTAATATTTCTATATGTTTTGATGTCTAACATGTAATAGTATTATTCATTGTTAAGAATTGTTCTAATTAATAGTAGATTTTGCAGAAGCCCCTTGTGCATCTGAGCCCCACATTTACATTCTAACTGTCTAATAGTCCCCTTTCCTCATAGCTTCATGCTACATGCATTCATTTTGCAATATTGGTATAATAGTCATTCACCTGGGCTATGGTGGTACTTCTCCATGGTCTAGATCTGGCTTTCCCTAGTGGTTAATCATGTGGTCATCTTAAGGATTGGGTGGTATTGTTTGATTTTTGGTATTTTGTCTGTCATCCAGTTGTGTCCTTTGAGAAAAGCAAACTCAGGTGAATGGGTGTTTGAATGTGTGTATCTAGTTTCCTGAAGATGAGAAGAGGAAAGTGTGTGTGGGGGGGGGAGGGGAGCCTAACTCAGCAGCCGCGGAAGCAGCAGTCTCAGAATCAGGCAGCAGCACACAAGGAATATTGTGGGAGGCACATGAAGGAGATGCACTCACTACCTGTCAGTATCAGTGAGTAATACTCTGCCCAGCCTGGGCAATGGGCCTTGAGGGCCTAAAGGTCCCAGCAGGACTCTGATGTGCAGCTGTGAGCAATGTACCATGTTTCCTTCAGGGAGATGGCTCTCACTTCTGGGCTGGCTGTCTCAGACTCTCAGAGCTTCTAAGAGTGGAAGTAACTGTTCTACACATTAAGGAAGATCCCTTACTATATAGGAACACATTCTCCCCAAAGAAAGAAAGAAAGAAAGAAAGAAAGAAAGAAAGAAAGAAAGAAAGAAAGAAAGAGAAAGACTGTATTAAATGTGTGTGTGTGGGGGGGGTGTTTACATGACTTGTGTGACATTATTCCTGTGGACAAGTAAACAAAGGTTTAGGGAACAAAGAGCAAAATAAAGATGGAGTTGAAAAACCTGAGAAATCCTATAGCCATCTCAAAGGAAAGCCTTACAATTAGGAAAAATCAAACAAATGATAGGAAAAGCAAAACAAAACAACCCTCCCAAAATAACAAAACACCATCAACCACAAAAGACCCCAAAGTAACCAACCAAATAAACAAACCAAAAACACACAAAAGGAACATACAGAAAATGTGGGATACTGGGAGAGGGCACCTCTGAATTATAGGCATGCATGTGGGAAAAGAATCCTCAGTCAACAGTGTAGACCTGTTCTTTAGCAAAGTTATATTAGAAAACTTTTCCAAGTGCACCCATATTGATACAAGAAACACAGAATACAACACAAACAAGAAAGGGAGAGAAAACAATTATGGCATATAGTAGTTAAAACACTAAGGATATATAGCAAAGAAAATGTTTTGAAAGCTGCAAGAGGGAAAACAAAACAAAACAAAACAAAACAAAACACAAGACACGTGGGATTGAAAACCCACCAGAGTAAAAGCTGTTTTCTGCATGTAAACTTTGAAAGCCAGATGATCCTGGAGCAATGCATTCCAAGCCCTAAACACCTATGATGGTTTGCTTACACTAATTTAACCAGCAAAACTGTCTATCATAAATGAAAGAGAATGAAAAATTTAACAGGATAAAAACAGCCTAAAAAATAGGTCCAATAAACCAAACCAAAGAAGAAACAGGAAGCAATATTTTGGGCTGAAGACTGGAATAAACATAGCAGAGAGACTGTGGAGGGCAATACAAATTTGTTATTATTAAAACACAAAATTATACTGAGAACACATGTATATCTTGGTAACTATAAATGCACACACATATTTCTGCAACTTTAAATATCATTTGACTCAACTCTCCAATCAAAAGATGCAAGCTGATTAAATGAATCAAGGAACAAAATTTATCTAGCTTTTGTCTACAACAAACCCACATTAGTTTTAAAAACAGGCACTGCCTTACATAAAAGTGAAAACAAAATTACTCCTATCAAATATGACCAGGAAGGAAGCAGGAATAAATATGTTGATAGTTACCAAAATAGACTTTAAACTAGACAAGAAGAGACATTTCATTCTTAAGAAGGGAAGAGATAACCAAGAACACATTACTGTACTATACATATAGCAACCAAATTCTAGATTACCCAATTTCATTAAAAATATGTATTACTGGATTTAAAAACATTGATTAGCATCAATCCGTTAATAGAAGGTTATTTCAGTACCCTATGTTCTCTAATTGACATGTTCTCTGGACAGAAAAATAAACAGAGAAACATCAGATATAATTGGCATCATACATCAACTGAGCTTAATGGATACCTACACATTCAATTTGTCAATACACAGAGGCATTTTAAAAAGTGAAACACACCACGGGACACACAACAAATAACTACTCAGAAAGATTGAAATAGTTTCCTATATCCTTTCTGACTACAATGAAATAAACTTAAAATTGGCAGCACATAAATTTCTGGTAAATACAGGATCTCATTGATATTAAACAAGTCACTAATAAATGATAAATAGGTAAAAGAAAAAATCAAGGAAAAAAACACGTCCAGGAACTAAATGAAAATAAAATACAACACACACACAGACCATATACATGCTCACGCCCCCAGCCCAATAGGTCATATTAGAAGCAGTCCCATAAGGGAAACTTAAATTTCTGAGTGCCTATAAAAAAGAATAAAAGAAACAGAAAGAGCTAAAATAAATGACCCAATGATAAAACTAAAAAGAAGAATCAGTGAGTCTAACAGCTGGTTCTTTAGGAAGATAAACAAGATTGACAGGTCCTTGGCTTTACTAGATAATAGAAAGAGAGAAGTGAAATTAACAGAGAACAAAATAAACAGGGAAGCATTACTGCATACACCAAAAAAAAAAAATTAAAATAATATAAGAGGATATTTTAAAAACTTGTAATCCACTAAGTTGGAAAAACTCAGAAAAAAATGAGATACAGCTAAAAAAAAAAACAAACAAACAAGAATTCAACAACCTACATGACTCAAAAAAATAGGAAAGAAAAAAAAAAGATATTGAAACAATAATATTTTCAATCAAAATCAAGAGCTGGTTGAGAAAAATCAACAAAATAGATAAATGCTTAGCCAAACCAACAAAAAGACAGAGAGACTGTATCAAAATGAACAAAATCAGAAAGAAAACGGGGGACATAACAATAGACACTGAGGAAATCCAAAGAAATATGTCTTACATCTAAAAGCTATACTGCACAAAATTGGAAAATATAAATTAACTTGATGATTTTCTTGATAGACATCACTTAGCAATATTCATTCAAGATCAGGTAAACAATTCATATAGATCAGTAAACCCTAAGAGAAGAGACATAATCATTAAACGTCTCCCAATCAGATGGTTTGAACACAGAATTCTACCAGACCTTCAAAGAAGAGCTAACACCAATACTCTTCAAACTATTCCACAAAATAGAAACAGAAGGAACATTATCAAACTCATCCTGATACCTAAACTACACAAAGAGCCAACAAAAAAGCATTTCAGATCAATTTCTCTTATGAATACTGATGCAAAATACTCAATAAAATACTTGCAAAACGAATCCATGAAGACATCAAAAACATCACCCACTCTGGAGAGATGGCTCAGAGGTTAAGAGCACTGGCTGCTCTTACTGGGGTTCTGAGTTAATTCCCAGCAACCATATAGGTCTCCAGTCATGCTCACTGCTCATAACCATCTATAATGAGATCTGGTGCCCTCTTCTGGCATGCAGGTGTACATTCAGGCAGAACACTGAATACATAATAATGAAGTAAATCTTTACAAAAAGAAAAAGGAAGATTAAAAACATCACCCACAATGATGGATTAGGCTTCATCCAGGGATATAGGGATGGTTAAACATGAAAATCCATCAATGTAATCCACTATATAAACAAATTGAAAAAAAAAAACACATGGTAATCTCATTGGATGCTGAAAAAGCCTTTGACAAAATCCAACACCCATTCATGTTTAAAGTCTTGGAGAGACCAGGGATACAAGGAGTATACTTAATCATACTAAACACAATACACAGCAAGCCAATAGCAAACATCAAATAAAACGAAGAGAAATTTAAAGAAATTCCGCTAAAATCAGGATGAGACAAGGCCTCCCATTCTCTTTGCATCTCTTCAATATAATACTTGAAATACTAGCTAAAGCAATAAGTGAACTACGGGAAACCCAAATGAGAAAGGAAGAAGTCAAATATCACTATTCACAGATGTTATGATAGTATACATATGTGACATTACCCCAAATTCTACAAAAGAACTTCTACAGCTGGTATAAACCTCAGCAAGTTAGATGGATACAAAATTAACTCAAAAAATCAGTAGCCCTACTTTATACATGTGATGAATAGGCTGAAAAAGAAATTAGGGAAACAACACCCTTCACAATAGCCACAAATAATATAAAATATCTTGGTGTAACTCTAAACAAGCAAATGAAAGACTTCTATGTCAAGAATTTCAAGTCTTATTTTTTTTCAAGTCTTTAAAAAAAGAAATTGAAGACGATATCAGAAGATAGAAAGATCTCTTATGCTCATGGATCAGTATCACTAATAGTAAAAATGGCCACTTTACCAAAAGCAATTTACAGAATCAATGCAATTCCCTCAAAACGTTTTTTGTCTGTTTGGTTTTTTATTGTTGATTTTACAAGTGGTCACAATTAAGAGACTGACTCGAATCTCAGAAAAGACATTGGACATTTTATTTTATAATTTTTATTTTTTATATTAATTACAGGTTATTTACTTTGTATCCCAGCTGTAGCCACCTCCCTCATTCCTTCCCAATCTCACCTTCCCTCCCTCATCTCTTCCCTGCCCCACTCTAAGTCCACTAGTAGGGGAGGTCCTCTTCCCCTTCCATCTGACCCTAGTTCATCAAGTCTCATCAGGACTGGCTGCAATGTCCTCCTCTGTGGCCTAGCAAGGCTGTTCCTCCCTCAGGGGGATGGGAGAGGTGAAAGAGCCAGTCATTGAGTTCACTTCAGAGAGAGTCCCTATTCCCCTTACTAGGGAAGCACACTTGGACGCTGAGCTGCCATGGGCTACATCTGAGCAGGGCTTCTAGGTTATAGTCATGCATGGTTCTTGGTTGGAGAATAAATCTCAGAAAAGACCCCTGTGCCCAGATATATTTGGTCCTTGTTGTGTTCCCGTCCTCTCCAGGTCTTACTAACTCCTTTTCTTTCATGTGATTCCTTTCACTCTTCCCAATGTTTGGTCATGAGTCTCAGCATCTGCTTTGATACTCTTCTAGGTAGAGTCTTTCAGAGGCCCTCTACGGTAGGCTCCTGTTCTGTTTTTTATTTTCTCTTACTTCCAATGTCTATCCCATTTGTCTTTCTAAGTGAGGATTGATCATCTTACCCTGGAACTTCTTGTTTAGCTCACAACAAAATGACAGCCTGCAGACTGGGAAAGGATCTTCAACAACCCTATATCTGACAGAGGGCTAATATCCAGAATTTATAAAGAACTAAAGAAGTTAAAAAGCAACTAATCAAACAATCCAATTAAAAGAAGGGGTACGAAACTAAACAGAATTCTCTGTAGAGTAATATAGAATGGCAGAGAAACACTTGAACTGCTTAATGTCCTTAGCCATTAGGGAGATGCAAATCAAAATGACCCTGAGATTTCACCTGACACCCATCAGAATCTCAAATGACAACACATGCTGGAGAAGTTGTGGAGAAAGGGGAACCCTCCTCTTGTTGCTCATGGGAATGTAAACTTGTACAATCACTTTGGAAATCAATCTGGTGATTTCTTAGATAATTAGAAATAGTGCTTCCTCAAGATCCAGCTATAGTATTCCTAGGCATATATCCAAAATATGCTCAAGTACACAGCAAGGACATTTGTTCAGCCATGTTTGTAGCAGCTTTATTTATATCAGCCAGAACCTAGAAACAACCCAGATGTCCCTCAATGGAGGAATGAATACAGAAATTGTGGTACATTTAACAATGAAATGCTACTTAGCAATGAAAAACAAGGAAATCATGAAATTTGCAGGCAGATGGTGGGATCTAGAAAAGATCATTGTGAGTGAGGTATCCCAGAAGGAGAAAGACACACATGGTATATACTCACTTATAAGCAGATACTAGACCTATAAGATAGGATAAACAGACTTTGGACTTTTTTTCTTTATTATTATTATTATTAATTACACTTTATTCATTTTGTATCCCCCATAAGCCTCTCCCTCCTCCCCTCCCGATTCCACTCTACCTCCCTTTCTGCATGCATGCTCCTCCCCACGTCCACTGATAGGGGAGGTCCTCCTCTCCTTCCTTCTGATCTTAGTCTATCTGATCACATCAGGAATGGCTGCATTATCTTCTTCTGTGGCCTGGTAAGGCTGCTCCCCCCTCAGGGGGAGGTGATCAAAGAACAGGCCAATCAGTTTATGTCAGAGGCAATCCCTCTTCCCATCACTATGTAAGCCACTTGGACACTAAACTGCCGTGGGTTACATCTGTGCAGGGGTTCTAGGTTATCTCCATGAATAGTCCTTGGTTGGAGTATGAGTCTCTGGGAAGTTCCCTGTGTTCAAATTTTCTTGTTCTGTTGCTCTACTTGTGTAGTTCCTGTCCTCTCCAGCTCTTGCTATTTCTCACTTCTTATATAAAATTCCATTCACTCTGCCCACCAGTTGGCCATTAGGCTCAGCATCTGCTTTGATAGTCTGCAGGGCAGAGGTTTTCAGAGGCCCTCTGTGGCAGGTTCCTAGGTTGTTTCCTGTTTTCTTCTTCTGGCTTTCAGAGGCCCTCTTTAGCAGGTTCCTAGGTTGTTTCCTGTTTTCTTCTTCTGATGTCCAGCCTTTTTGCCTTTCAGGATGGGGATTGAGTGTTTTAGTTAGGGTCCTCTCTTTTGCTTAGTTTGTTTAGATGTACTGATTTTAGTGGGTTTATCCTATGTTGTATGTTTATATGAGTGAGTATATACTGTGTTTGTCTTTTTGCTTCTGGGACAACTCACCCAGGATGATCCTTTCCAGGTCCCACCATTTACCTGCAAATGTCATGATTTCCTTATTTTTCATTGCAGAGTAATACTCCATTGTATAGATGTACCACAATTTCTGCATCCATTCTTCAGTTGAGGGGCATCTGGGTTGTTTCCAGCTTCTGGCTATTACAAATAAAGATGCTACAAACATGGTTGAGCAAATGTCCTTTTTGTGTACTTGAGCTTCTTTTGGATATATGCCTAGGAGTGGTATGGCTGGATCTTGAGGAAGTGCTATTCCGAGTTGTTTGAGAAAGCACCAGATTGATTTCCAGAGTGGTTGCACAAGTGTACATTCCCACCAGCAGTGGAGGAGGGTTCCCCTTTCTCCACAACCTCTCTAGCATGTGTTGTCACTTGAGTTTTTGATCTTGGCCATTCTGATGGGTGTAAGCTAGTCTAACTGGATGTCTACATGTAGAAAAATGAAAATAGATCCATACTTATCACCCTGCACAAAACTGAAGTCCAAGTGGTTTAAAGACCTCAACATAAAACCAGACACATTAAATAGGCTAGAAAAAAAGTGGGGAAGACTCTAGAACTCATTGGCACAGGAGAGAACTTCCTGAACAGAACACCAACAGCACAGGCTCTGAGAGCAACAATCAATAAATGGAACCTCATGAAACTGAAAAGCTTCTGCAAAGCAAAGGACACTGTCATCAAAACAAAGTGACTGCCTACAGATTGGGAAAGAATCTTCACCAACCCTTTATCTGACAGAGGACTCATATCCAGTATATATAAAGAACTAAACAAGCTGAAAAGCAGCAAACCAAGTAATCCACTTAAAAAATGGGGAACAGAGCTAAACAGAGAACTCTCTGTAGAGGAATATCAAATGGCAGAGAAGCACTTAAAGAAATACTCAACCTCATTAGCCATTAGGGAAATGCAAATCAAAACAACCCTGAGATTTCATCTTACACCCATCAGAATGGCCAAGACTTTGGACTTTTAAACAGTGTTAAGAAACACTGTTGTGACTGTGAAAGACTGTGTTTACTTTTGAGGTTGGGCTAAGTGCATGTTGCGTTATGATGTGGTTCTAAGCCTATGTAGGAGCTGGAGTGGAATGTGGTGATTTAAATGAGAACCTCCACCCCACTACTCCAGGTGCAGTCTCTGTCTGTCTTTCTTTCTGCCTCTCTCTGCTGGCTCTGTCCCTGTCCGTCTGTCTCTGTCTCTCTGTCTCTGTGTCTGTCTCTCTCTCTCTCTGTGGATCAGGATGTAAAGTTCCTAGGTACTTCTATGGCATCATGCCTGCTTGATTCTTATCATGATGGTAATATGCCATACCTCTAAAATCATAAGCAATCTCTCAACTAAATGCTTCCTTTCATGAGAATTGTCCTGGTTAGTCAATCCACAGCAAAAGAACAGTAACTAATACACTAGCGAAACAATATATAAACTACAGTGGGAAAATTTTTAAAAATATATTATTGAACTGAACCCAGAACCTGTGTCTCTGTCTACCATTACCCCCTTTTCCAGGTCCCAGTGATGCCCATAACTGTGCTGGAAGGGGGAAGGGAATTACATTAAAGACCAAGAAAATTATTAGAAAAATTATAAAAAAGATAAATATATTCAGCCATATGGCAGGATACAGAATCCACTTGCATAAATCAATAGTTTTTCCATACACCATCTAAAATTGTACAGAGAATGAGTTCTTGGAGACATTCCCAGTCATAGTATCTTCAAATAAGCTAAAATACCCAAGAATGAATCTAATGAGGGATTTGAATGGCCTCTACAATGAAAAGTTTAGACCTGTGGGAAAAAACACAGAGAAAGATGCTTGAAAATGCAAAACATCCCATGCTCAGGTTTGTAGAGTTAATGTTGTGACTATGACCATTTCACCAAAAGCCATTCGCAAATTCAGCAATCTCAATCAAAATCCTCTCTCATAATTTAACATTCTCACAGCCAACTCCCTGATCCTCTGGCCCTTGCAGTTTTTCTGCCTCTTCTTCTACAAAGTTCCCTATCCTTTAAGTTTTGGAGCTGTATTGTAGATGAATAGCTTCGTTATTGTGCCCTAGAACTCTGAAGTTTGATTGGATGGGATTTTCTGTAAAGGTGTCTGTCTCTTGAAAAAAAGAAGTTTCCTTGATGAAGGGTGAAGTATATATTTACCTGTGAGTATAAGTACAAATGCTTAGATTGTTACTAGGAATTATGCTGGTTTGGTAGGGTGGCATTTGTAAGATCTATTCCGAGATCCATCATTAGGCTGGGATAATTGGCAAGAATTCCACTACTGGACATGGGTTTTCCCTTGTAGATCGAGTCTTGGGTAAAATTAAAAGCTGTTGGCTACCTCTAAGCTATTTCTTCAAGTATTTCATCATTAGAGTTATTGTGCCATGGTAGCCATTGTTTTGGTCCATAGGCATCATAGCTGATTAGAGCTGTTGGTCGATTCTTTCCTTTGGAAACTTTCATGATGACTAATGGTACCATGAAAAGTATTCCTCAGGGAGGAAGCTTTTAGCTAAGTTCCAGCTCAGTTGGCTCTGAACCCTGTTTCTGAAATACATTGAGTCCCTAGCAATAGATACTTAATTTCCACCTCTGAGGGGCAGCCAAGGGTAGCAGCAATAGCCTGTAATGTTTTGGTAGTTCCTTAGACAACCCTGACCAAGAACCCAAAAAAGGGCTTCCATACTGGATGTTCTGGGAGGTTTTGTCGTGGTCCTTAGGTGGTCTTTGTGTTGAAAGTAACATTGTCAGCTCAGATAAGGAAATTTCTTTTAAACACTACATATAAATGTATATATGCATACATATGTACTCATACAAACTTAGGTGTATTGTGCTTTTTTGATCACCTCCCCCTGGAGGTTGCAGACTTCCCAGTCCACAGAGGAAGACAATGCAGCCAGTCCTGATGAGATCTGATAGGTTAGGGTTAAATAGAACGGGAGGAGGACATCCTCTATCAGTGGACTAGGGAAAGGGCCTAGGGGGAGGGGAGGAAGAGAGGGTGGGGCTGGGAGGAGATGAGGGAGGGGCCTATGGCCAGGATACAAAGTGGGTATATTGTGCTAAATAATAAAAAAAAATGAAAAAGGAAAAATAAATTTTATATATTAATATGATTCCTTATGTTTTTTTAGGCATCCTGAGTTATTTTAGCCTCCTTTTTTTTCTACATTTACTTATCTTTACTCTTCTTAATTAGAGACCCTCTCCCATTTTTTTTATTTCTCCTGATCAAATTACTTGCCATCTATTTCCCTTTCTATCATTCTTCTACCCCCACCTCAGCAATGGCCACTTTTTTAGTTCTCTGACTTATGTAATTTCAGAAAAGGTACTTCCATCTGAAGATTTGGAGCTGGGAACCTTAGATGAAAGAAATTATATTCAACAGCTATTTATATATGCTTGGATTATTTTATCCAATATGGTCTTGTCTAGTTCTCTCTATTTATCTGAAAGTTCACCATTTCATGTTTTTCAGTGTTAGGGTAGTATTCCACAGCATCTTTCATTACTCAATTGACAGTTGAAGAATATTTGTGCTGCTTTAATTTTCTACCTCTTATGATTAGAGTAGCAATGTGTATTGCTGAGCAGGTATCTGTGGAGTATGATAGCAATATATTTGGGCATAAGTCCAAAATTAGTATAGCTGTGCCCTCAGTTACTTTTATCTTTTTGAGAATTCTCCACATTAGTTTCCGCTGTGGCTGCGCCAGTTTGCACTCCCACCAACCATGGATTAGAGGTAATCCCTGCATTACTGTTCTTTTCCCCTGGGTTGTTCTGACTATCCAGAATCTTTTGTAGTTCCATATGAACTTTAGAATAGCTTTTCTGTTTTTGTGAAGAGTGAAAGGGGTATCCTGGTTGGGGTTGTATTGAATTTGAAAATTTGGATTAGCTTTTCATAAAATAGTTATTCTCACAATATTGATTCTGCCAATATATGAGCATGAGATGTGATTCTGTTTCATAGTGTCTTTTTCTCTTTCTTCAGAAATTTAAAGTATTCCTCGTAGAAACTTTAGTTTCCTTGTTTAGTTTTATTTTCAGATATTTTAGTTTTCCAAGAGGCTACTGTGAATTGGAGTGATTCCATGATTTCTTTCTCTGTATGTTTGTTGGTAGTATACAAACATTCTATTGAATTATACAAGTTCATTTCATGTGTTGCCAAACAAGTGAAATTCTTTATTATTTCTAGGAGTGTTCTGGTAGAAATTTTAGGATCTCTAGTATATAGTATTCTGTCATGTGCCAATAGAGATAGTTTGATTTTTTCCTTCCTTTTTATCTCTCTTTAATTTCCTTCTCTTGCCTTATTGACCAGTCTAGTACTTCTTTGTATACATGTATGAAATATTTAAATATAAATAAAAACTCAAAAATAATTAAAGCAGAAATAATGTGGCGAAAACCTTATCAAATATAACATTTCTAAATTAAAGTTCCCATTGAGCATGAGTACAAACAACAAAAATGTACACAAGAAGTTTAACGTGTCACAAGGATTCAGACAGTTGAAGATTCTAATTTTATTTATTTATTTATTTATTTATTTATTTATTTATTTATTTATTACAATGTATTCACTTTGTATCCTGGCATAGCCTCTTCCCTCATCTCCTCCCAGTCCCACTCTTCCTCTTTCTTCTCCCCCTATGACCTTCCCCTAGTCCACTGATAGGGGAAGTCCTCCTTCCCTTTTATCTGACCCTAGCCTATCAAGTTTCATCAGGACTGGCTGCATTGTCTTCCTCTGTAGCCTGGCAAGGCTGCATCCCCCAAGGAAAAGTGATCAGAGAGCCCGCCACTGAGTTCATGCCAGAGACAGCCCCTGCTCTCCTTACTAAGGAACCCATTTGGAGACTGAATCTATGGGCTACATCTAAGCTGGGATTTTAGGTCCTCTCTTTGCATGGTCCTCAGTTGGGGTATCAGTCTCTTCAGGAAGCCCTGGATTCAGATATTTTGGCACTGTTGGCCTTGTGGAGATAATAACAGATCTTCTGGAGGTATCCCCACTCCTGATCTCAGGTTTTACTATAGAGCAACAGTATTAAAAACTGCATGGTACTGACATAGAAACAGACTGGTAGATCAATGGAATCTAATAGAAGACCCAGGAATAACCCATATATGTACAGATACTTGATTTTAAAGAAAGAAACCAAAACCATACAATGAAAAAAGACAGCGTCTTTAACAAATGGTGCTGGTGTAACTGGATGTCTACATGTAGAAAGATGGAAATAGATCCATATTTATCACCCTGCACAAAACTAAAGTCCAAGTGGATCAAACATCTGAACATAAAACCAGACACTTTAAACCTGTTAGAAAAAAATAGTGGGGAAGAGCCTTGAACTCATTGGCACAGAAGACAACTTCCTGAGCAGAACACCAAAAGCACAGGATCTAAGAGCAACAATCAATAAATGGAACCTCATGAAGCTGAGAAGCTTCTGTAAAGCAAAGGACACTGTCAACATAACAAAATGACAGTTTACAGACTGGGAAAGGATCTTTACCAACCCTATATCTGACAGAGGGCTAATATCCAGAATATATAAAGAATTCAAGAAGTTCACCAACAAACCAAGTAATCCAATTATAATTTCTTAAAATGAATCAGGAAAAAAAACCAACAAAGAAAGCAGGGAAAGACCTATTTCTCTACATTAGCACTAGAACACTTTTTTTTTTCCCCAAGGAAGAATGATTTGCCTTAGCAGTAACCTCAATTCACTGTTTTTTTTTCCAGAAGCAGTTAGAGGATAAACTTGGTAAAATGTTGGACATGTCAGTAAATGAGCTAACATTAAGTCAGAACCCCAAATTAAAAAGCACCTCATAGATTAAAGCTTTGGAGTTGATAGTCTGAATGAAAATGAAAAGTCTCCAGGTGGCAGATCAGCAGCCTACTTAAGGCATGGCTGAATCACTACATCCTCAGAGCAAGAAAAAAAAAATGTGGCTTGGAGTAAGTCAGTTTCTGGAAAAAAACAGAAAACAGACACACACACACACACACACACACACACCTTGCACACCAAGGGAAGAGGTTTTTATGGTTCTCTGGTAGTTAATAGAAAATGCAAAATGAATCAAGCTACATCATTTCCTCAAATTTATTGTTCCAGTAATATTGAAAGTTGGAGTCATTGGAATTTATGAGTTGAACATTAATTCTCCAGTTGTGACAAGTTACAATATTATTTACCCTGAATTGTAATCTTGTAAATCTGCTGCTTGTGTAGAAGCAGGGAAGCCTTAAGTAATCAATAGCCAAGTGTCAGGCAATTGCAGCCTCTGTGTTATGGGAATGCAACAGTGTGCGAAGGAAAAGCATGCACACTGTCTCCTGAGCTTGAAAGCTACGATGGAGAAATGAAGACTGAGATGCTCGGGTGCTGCAATTTATTATTGATTCAAGCTCTGAGTATAGAGAAATTGACATATTAATTTTGAAATAAGAGAAGTAATGAAAGGCAAGTTCTTCTAAGCATTCTATTTTACCCTTAAAGACAAATCCTGAAGCAAGTAAAGGAACCATACCATGGAAAGTGTGTCTTCTGGAATTGCATAGCAGCAATATCAAAGAATCACCCTTAGTTTCACCAGTCTCATGAAAGTTCAATTGTGGTTGAGACAACAAATGGGGAAAACTACTTGAAGGTAAAATGGTACTGGGCTTCCTACAGGTTCCATCCTGATTTTGTCAAGTGGGTACAATCTCATGTCATCTTACTTCAATACCTGGTACTGTTTTTGATTTTTAAGTTTTTATTTACTATTTGCAAAATAAATTACTACCTGAGTCATGGGGTGTGTAAAAGATCCTAGTATGCTCATATTTCTGCCATTGTACTTGGAGCATTCTCTACTGACAATGAAGGGAACTAGCTATTGTAGCATCCCAAAACACATATTTAAATGTTTTGGGTAATATTTTTCTACAGAGACACTTTTAGGTTGCATGGAGAGAGCAAATTATTAGTGTCAATTATAGTAATGCTTTCACATAATTGGTAAGAACTGTAGATAGAAGAACTATATTCTCTGTCTTGTCATTAAGGAAAACAGTGCTGACGAAACTGTATATATGGTTAACAAGTGAACGGCCAAGATATGGTTAGTGAGTGAAGGGCCAAGAATGAACAGTCTTTCATGTAATAGTAATAACATTCCTTCAACACATAAAACAATGTGTACTAAGTCATATTACAAGCAATCTGAAAATGAAGCTCAGCTGTGCCTGCCTTTCATCTGCCCCTCACCTTTGCCTAGATACTTTATTGTGTGGTTTATACTTATGGAAGATATGTACCTTGTCAGAATCTTTAGCTATTAATTTACCAAGCAATATTAGGCTAGGCTGAAAATATTGAAAGCTCTACAAAGAATAAGATTCAGTTCATCTGTTTGTAAGCAACAGGCTTGTTTTGCTATAGGACATATGCTCTGAACCCAAGGTCAATTGGCTCTCATAAACACATTGAAAGATTTATGTTCACACATAAAGCTCCATGCATCTTTGTTTCTAGTGAACAATAGAATATGAAACTCTGGACAACGATAGTTGCTCAGAATCCTGCAAATTAAATCACTGTTTCCTATTTTTGGTTTTGTTAATTTCATGTTTGATTGTGAGTTTTGTTATATAACTTCATATATTTTGTTGCATAGTCCAATAAATAAAATTTAATAGTCATTCAGTTCTGAACACAAACAGTAAACCAAATGCTATGAGTAATATCTGTGACTGTCATTAATAGAAATAACGAATATTAGACTACTGACATTTTTTTAATATAATTTATCTTCATCACTGTTCTATTGATGTGAAGAGGCACCATGACCAAGGCAAGTCTTATAAAAGAAACACTTAATTCTGAGTTTGTGTACAGTTTCAGAGGGTTAGTCCATTTTCATTATGGCAAGGAACATGAAGGCATTCAGACAGGCATGGTGCTGGAAGGCTGCTGGGAAAGAGAGAGACACTGGGGAAATGGGCTTTTTAAATCTCAAAGTCCACTCCATTGACCTACTTCCTCCAACAAGCCACGCCTAATACAACAAGGCTACACCTCTTAATCCTTTCAAACAACTCCACTCCCTAGTAATGTATAGACATTTAAATACACGAGCCTATGAGACCATTTTCATTCAAACTACTGCATAATTTATACTCATTAACATGTAAATTATATTAACTGGAATATACTTCTGGAATTTAATATTTTTTATCATTTGTATAAATATATTTTTTGTCTTTTCTTTTTAATTTTAATTTTATTTTTTCACAATTTATTCATTGTATATCCCAATAAAAGCACCCTCCCTCACTCTTCTCCCCATCACCTTCCACCTTCCCCATAATCCACTGTAAGGGGATGTTCTTATTCTTTGCCACCTGTCCATAGCTTGTCAAATCTCATCAGGACTGCCTGGATCTTCTTCTTCTGTAGCTTGCTAAGGACACATCACCAGGGGCAAATGATAAAAGATCAGGCACCTAAGTTCATTATCGAGGCAACCCCTGATCCCATTACTTGGCTACCCACATGGAGACTGAGCTGTCAATAGGCCACATCTGAGTAGGGGGTCTAGGTTCTCCCCATGCATGGTCATTGGTTGGTGCATCTGCCTCTGCAGGATTCCCTGGGCTCAGAATTTTTAGCTTTGTTGCTCTCCTTGTGGGGCTCCTGTTCCCTCCATGTCCTTCTATCCCTACTTCCTTCTTCTTCCACAGGACTCCATGCACTCTGCCCAAAGTTTGCTGTGAGTCTTAACATCTGCTTCAATCCCCTGTTGGGTGGAGCCTTTCTGAGGACCCTCTATAAAAGGTTCCCATCCTGTTTCCTCTCTTCCACTGCTTCTGGTTTCTGTCCTGTTTGCCATTCTGAATGAGATTTAAGCATCCTCCCTAGTGTCCTCCTTATAGTTTAGCTTCCTTAGGTCTATGGGTATTAGTATGGCTGTCCTATATTGTATGGCTAATATCTGCTTATAAGTGAATGTATAACATGCCTGTTTTTCTGTTCCCGGGTTACCTCACAAAGGACAATCTTTTTTAGTTCCATCCATGTACCTAAAAATTTCAGGCTTTCTTCGTTTATCTTGGTGTAACTCTAACCAAGAATGTGAATGACTTGTATGCAAAAATCTTCAAGTCTCTGAAGAAAAAAATTGAAAAAGATATGAGAAGATGGAAAGATCTCCTATTCTCATGGCTCAGTAAGATTAACATAGTAAAAATGGGCATCTTACCAAAAACAATCTACAGATTCAATGCAATTCCCATCCAATTACCAACACAATTCTTTACAGAACTTGAAAGAAAAATTCTAAACTTCATATGGAATAACAAGAAACCCAAAATTGCCAAAACAATCCTCTACAGTAAAAGATCTTCTAGAGGTATCTCCATCCCTGATCTCAAGCTGTACTATAGAGCAACAGTAATAAAAACTGCAGGGTACTGACATAAAAACAGACGGGTGGATCAAGGGAATCGAATTGAAGACCCAGAAGAAAACCCACACACCTATGGACACCTGATCTTTGACAAAGATGCCAAAACCATACAATAGAAAAAAAGACAGCATCCTCAACAAATGGTGCTGGTCTAACTGGATGTCTACATGTAAAAAAATGAAAATAGATCCATACTTATCACCCTGCACAAAACTGAAATATATGTGGATCAAATATCTCAATATAAAACCAGACACACTAAATCTTGGATGAAAAAGTGAGGAAGAACCTCATACTCATGGGCACAGGAGACAATATCCTGAACAGAATACTTACAGCTCAGGAATTTAATATATTTAGGCACTAGTACATTAAAATCTTTTAAGTATTGTGGTTCAATATAATTTTATTACAGTCAACTTTATGTACTTTTTCGTATTTATTTAAAAATGGAAAAAAGAGCCCAATAGCTTTGCAAAAATTATTATTAAAGTGGCTATTGACATGAGATGTGGTTAGCAATGTGTAGTTAAATTTAAAAGCTAAAAGGTTCTTTTGTGAAATTGATGTCATTCCAACACTAAATAATTGGGTATATGGCAGTTAGGAGTGGTTTGGTATGATTTTGGTTTGCCTTTGTTTTGTTTCCTTTAGATGGATGTGACACAAGAATAATCCAAGGTATCTAGAAGTGGGAACTAAAGTGGGAACGTTAAACGCTACACTTCCACAGGACTTTGGTGCTTGGTTATACTGTTACCCGCGTGGATGCCCTGGGCATATGCAGACAATGGAGGAAGATATAAGTTCTCCTTAGGATGCTCTGGGATGGTTAGTATGCCCCTTTCCACTTCCTCGATTTATTACTATTGCTTATTGTTTTGAATGCTTGTTTATATGAAATGTCTCAAGCACTTGATTTTGGGTTAATATTTTTCCTGAGTTATTTCCATTACTAATGTCATACTAATCACTGATCCAGTCTAGCAACAGCATATGACAGTTTTGAGAGAAAGAAGGGTTTCAGATTTTCAGACTTCTAAATGAGTGCTGAGAGAAAAATCTGTTTTCTTCAAGGATAAGCTACCATGTAGGTTGTCCAAACCAGCATGTATACAAGGATATTGGAGCACTGTACTCAGCATAATGCATATACACATACATGGATATTCATATAAATATATTTCATTAAAGTAGAAGAAGCCGTAAATTTGGGAAAGATAGGGTACAGGAAGAGCTGTAGGAGAGAAGAGAGGAGCAAGAGTGAAATAGAGTCAAAATTCATGTAAAAAGTTTCCAAAAATTTCGGTGAAAACAAATAAAAATTAAAGATGTTCCACTGTGTGGATTCACTGTTTCTTAGGAAATACTAGACCCTGCTCACTACAGGCTTTCAAGAAAGAAGAAAAGAAAGAAAGAAAGGAAAGAAGGAAGGAAGGAAGGAAGGAAGGAAGGAAGGAAGGAAGGAAGGAGAAGGAAAGAAAGAAAGAAAGAATTTGCTTTGGTTTTTAATTTTTTTATATATTCCAGTTGTAACCCCCCTCCCTCATCTCCTTCTGGTCCTACCCTCCCTCCCTCTTTCCCCCTATCCTCTTCCCCTAGTGCACTGAAAGGGGGATTCCTCCTCCCCTGCCATCTTATCATAGCTTATCAATCCTTATCAGGACTGCCTGGATCCTCTTCCTTTGTGGCCTTGAAAAGACAATGCCAAACTTCAAATGGAAAGAAAAAAAAACCCAGGATAACTAAAACAATCCTATACAATAAAACAACATCTGGAGATATCACCATCCCTGATTTCAATCTGTACTACAGAGCAATAGTAATAAAAAGTGTATGATATTGGAATGAAAACAAAACAGGTTGATCATTGGAATTGAATCAAAGACTCAGACATGAATCCACACACCTAACAACATCTGGTTTTGGTAAAGAAGCAGGAAATACACAATAGTGGGGAAAAACACAGAATCTTCAACAAACATTGAAAATCCATCTGGATGTTTGTATGTAAAATGCAAATCTATTCATATATCTTGCCCTGCATAAAACTTAAGTCCAAGTAGATTGAAGGCTTTTGCATCAAAACAGACACTGAACCTGATAGAAGAGAAAGTGAGGAACAGCCATGAATACATTGGCACAGAAGAAGACTTTCTGAGCAGAAAACTATAGCACAGGCACTAAGTTCAACAATTAGATGGGACCTCATGAAACTGAATAGCTTTTGTAATGCCAAGGACTCTGTCACTAGGAGAAAACCACAGCCTACCAAATAGGAAAAGATTTTTACCAACACTACATCTATTAGAGGTCTAATATCTAAAATACACAAAGACCTCAGGAAACTAGACATCAACAAATAATCCAACTAAAAATGGTGTACTGATCTAAACAGAAAATTATCAACAGAGGAATCTCAAATGGATGAGAGCTCCTTAAAGAAATGTTCAGCATTCTTGGGCATCAGGGAAATGCAAATCAAAAGTACTTTGAGATTTCATCTGATACCTGTCAGAGTGGCTAAGGTCAGCAACACAAGAGACAATTACTGCTGTCAAGAATGTAGAATAAGGGGAACAATACTACATTGCTGGTGGGACTGCAAATTTGGACAGCCACTATGCAGATTAATATGGCAGTTCTTCAGACAGTTGGGAATTGATCTACATCATGATTCAGCTATACAACTCTTGGGTATATACCCAAAGGACACTCCATCCTACCACAGGAAGTTGACCACTTATATTGCTTTACTCATAATAGTTAGAAACTTGAAACAACACAAATGTGCATTAACAGAAGAATGGATAAAAAATGTGGTACATATACACAATGAAGTATCACCTGTTTAAGAAAATAAAAAAGGTATCATGAAATTTGTAGGCAATGTATAGAACTAAAAGAGGTCATCCTGAGTAAGGTAACCCAAACCCAGGAAGACAAACATGGTAGATACTCGCTTATAAGTGGAGATCAACTCTTATGTAAAAGATAAACATGCTATAATCTACAGTCCTAGACAGACTAAGTAACTAGGAGGTTCAAGGGGTCTCCTGGATTTCCCAGGGAAGGGTAAAGGGAATAGATTTTTGTGAGTAGAGTGGAGGGAAGTGTGTGTGTGGCAGGGAACAGGAGGGATCAGGTAGAGCATAAGAGGGACAAAAGGAGAAGATGGAAAAGATGGCTGCAATTGGGGATAGGGTGGGGACCTGTGGCAGGAAATGTAGAAACCTAGTGCAGTGGAAATTCCGTAGACTCTACTAGAATGACCCTAGAGATGTCTCCTAGGCATGGGGGATAGGAAGCCTGAACTGCCATCTTCTCTAAACAGACAAGTCTCCTAGCAGTGGGACTGGGATAATATGTCCTGGCTGTAAAACATGCTGGGGCAATCGTGGCACAGACCTTGTGGAGGGGCCAACCAATGACTGGTCTTGCTTGAGGTCTATGCCATTCGAAGGAGCCCACACATTCTCACTTGCTGGATAGGCAGGAATCACAGGCAGAACAGCCCACAATACCAGGATGGAACCAAACAGGACTGGCAAAAAAGTCAATAAAATGATTTCTAATTGTATTCTGCTATACTCATAGATTCTTTAAAGAGAACTTATGGCCACTTTACTAAGCTAGCATAATTCCTAACTACATTCTAAAGCAGGTTCTTATACCCAAGGAAAAGAATAGCTCTCGCCCTCATCAAAGAAACTTTTCTTTGTAGCTAACAAATATCATTAGAGAAACCACAACTGGTCGTACTGTTGAGCATTAGGAGAATGGCTGCAACTGTTACATTTACAAATCAGTTTTTTTTTTTTTCAATGAAGTTTATTCAGGAACCTTGAACAATCATCTGACCCTGGGGAAAGCCAGCCCACAGCTTAAATAGCCTCTGAGTAGCCAACCCCAGTGTGCCACGTGGGCAATGCAGATAGGTCCACATACATGGAAGCAAGCCATATCTTCAGCCTTAGCCAAATGTGGAATTGTTCGTGACAGAGAGCACTCACCATCAGGAAGGTGGAAGGCGGGAAACCAGCTCCATCTTTAAGGCATAGCATTTTGCAGCTCTCTACAGTTCCCCATTTTTGTTTTAGACGCATCAGGAAAGAGTAGAGGTCTGATCTCTGATATTAGAAATAAATTGGGACTTTGTACCGATGTTCATTTAGGTGTCATCCACCCAAAGAGCATCAGACCCATCCAATACCTTTTTCTCAGAGGCGGGACCTGGGGCATCAACCCGCATGCAATCAGACATGCTCTTCTCTGGGTCCAAAGCAGCTGACCCTGAGTGCAGTGCTTAGCCTCGCATCCTGAGCATAACATTTTAGCTTTTTATGGTAGCCAACTATGCTTGGGGAGACTGTCCTGCTTCAATGGCTGTAAAGGCCCGAATGATCATGGCTGCATTACACTGTTGTGAGACTCTAATCTTGCATATATACCACAGGCAAACCAAGGAGACCAACACCAGAAGGCCTGCTAACGCTCCCATGCCCGCCCATTCCTTCAGATGATTCATGGCTGCAGCAATCCATGATGGTAATCCTGTGGCTAGTCCTGCGTCCACTCTGGTAGAATTTACTGTGACAATGGCCACTCTCAGCTGCTCCATCGTAGTATTGAATTCTCCAGTCCAATTACCTAAAATATAGCTTGACAATTGTTTAGACAGATACAAATCAGTTCTTTACCTAAGCTTCCGGCAACATTGCAGGAGGGGTAAGGTGTTATAAGAGCCAGAAAACCAGAAAGTCAGTTCTGCGAATGTGTCTCCTAGAAATGGCAGGGAAGCTACATCTATGATGCCTCAATGGTTTGGCTTCTTAAACAAGACGTGAACAGTGCGAGCCTCTAGAAATGCAAACATGCTAACTTGGAACGAGGAAATCTCACTACCAGACAAAAAGCTACATCTAGCTAATGACTACTAAAAGGGACATTTAGTTTCTCTCTTGTATGAACCACTAATTGGTCATCCAATGCAAAATGGTAAACCTTGAAATCACACACACACACACCATTAAATGACCTTAGCAGGTTGTATTTACATACTTATAAATTTCTATATGTTAAAATGGTAATCAACCAAAAAGAGACATCATTTTGAAAGGGAATGATTGGAGATATGGCAGGAATTCGACGCTGGGGATATGGAAGAATTGGAGAAAGGAAAGGGAAATAGAAGGAGTGATGTAATTATACTTTAATTAAAATTTAAAAGAATAGCCCTGAAATCAAGCTCAGTAAATGGCGCAAATATTCATTATTTCTAATACAAGTTTTAGGTTCATTTTATGTTCAATATTAATGTTAGAGAACTTGGTAGCTATTAGCTACCTAAATTGACTTTATAAAAATGTTATTTATATTCTTATGCAAGTAGTGTCAGCTTTGTCTTTAGTATTGCAATGGTAGTGATATTCCTGGTTAAACCTCATTTTGCCATCATTTGTAACATTTTAGCAAAAAGAGTAGGTGCTGTGTATTCTGCAGAAGTGTCTCATGCTCCCCTACCCTGGGTCTTCACTGCAGCATTCCCATTAATAAGAGAAGAAGGAGAAGCTAATTGAAGACAATGTTCAAGGCAGCAGGGGCTGGGCAGGTCCTCTTAGATTCCATTCAATTACTTTGCCTGTAGAAGTTCATAAAGAGGCAAGGAACTGGAGATGAGGATGGAGAGGTTCATATAAGCAATAAAGTTTAAAACTCACAGGGATGTAGGCATATGGTTATCCTTGATTTTACTGACAGACTTTTCATGCTAAACTCATGGCAGGAAAATGCTGTACCGAAGACACTAATTACCGGCTTTTAGCACACCTGGAACAAGGGGATAGATCATGTATCAGAGAAATTTCAAACTGACGGCAGAAGATTAAAAAAATATAAGAATCCAGCACCTCTTATTTCCATCTGTAATACTGATAAACTGAACAATATCTGGAAAACAGAACCACTTTGCTTTAATGTAACCTCAATGTGGATGGCAATTATTGGGATCACAAATGACCTTTAATTTGTAAAATCTTGTGGAAGTGCCCCTCTTTTGAGAAATATAAACAAAATGAAACAAGTAATCAGGAAAATGAGGTCTCCAGGGGTTCATTTCCAGATGTGGGATACAAAGCTAGGCATTATCTATATTACTGAGCCCAAAGCACGAGGTCCCCTTCTTTTCTCTGGGATTAGAGGCTGAAGCTAGTCTTTCTGGGGCTCTTAGGCCAAGCTTGAGCATCTGTACTCAGATCATAAGAAATTCTGCCCTAGTAAAATCAAGTTGTTTTAGATTATTAACGGAAAATTGAACATGAAATAAAATCTGCAAGGAAAAGTCCTGACTACACATACTCATAAATATATGCTTCAGTATTTATTATTAATTGCCAAATTTATCAATATGTTAACTTTGAGCACACTTTCAAAAATGTGGAAGGAAAATAAATAAAGGTTTTGGAAGATTTCATAATGACAAGTCTATAAGTGATTATTCTAATTAATCTAGAAACGGTGATTTTAAATGTAAATGAGCGACTAAGGATACCCTTTGGGGTTATTTTAAAATAATATTGTTAACAAAAAGTTTTAAACATCTGTTTTTAACTTAGAAAAACAGATTACGATGATACTATGTATTTTAGCCTGGATATATTTGTTATATGCTTAATTTTCTAATATTAATATTAGAAAAAAAATGTTTAAAGCCTGGAGTCAAGGTTCATTATTTACCAAATCTGTTTCTCTTCAGAAGTATGAGAGCCTCTAATAATTTTGTTTGATTCAGGAAAAGCAGGCAACAATCAGTTAAATCCTTCATATTCAAGTTACTTCAGATCAAGCTAGATTTGGCCTGAAAGAACTATGTCTCCAAGGAAACTTAACCTTATTCTCATTCTAAATCTAAAAATAATTTCTGAGAGTTGCCTTTCTTACTCTCAGAGGCTTTTCATGGCTATATAGCCACGGGAGAAAAATTTAACAAAACATATTCAGCTTGTTTCCCTTTAGTTTTTAATTTCTTATACATGATGAAATTTTTGTGGAGGTGTTTTGATTTTTGTTTTTGTTTTCTCTTTCACCAGTTAACTGTGGTACCCAGCACATCAGCTGATAATTGCCTACTCTCCTTGCCTTAGCAAATCAGCAGCTCCTTCCTGGGTCACCCCCATGTTCCAGGCTCTAGTAGGTCAACCTCACTTTGGCCGACACATATCTAGCTTTCCCAATTCACAGTACCTGCAAAGAGAGGACAGAATTCCTATTTAGGCCAGAGCTGAAAAACTGATAACCTGACAAAGCAATGACAGAAAAATTCCATTATGAAAAGCTTCCTCTGTTTCACAGATTTGATTATACCTTGGGTCAAACCATGACCACATAGTACACTATGCAGTTCTTTGAATACATCGTGGAAAGAGCATACAGGGTAGTACTGTCTTCTGTCCTGACATCAGCACTATTACAGTGAGCCTTTATCACACTGATTCATGTTTCTAGATAGAGAAAAAAAATACTTTCTATGCAATTTTCAAGGACTAGTGCATAAACAATGCTGTCAAAAATAAAATAAGGCATCATTTTGTCTTGTAATATGACGATATAACATTACATATCATTCCAGTGATAAAGTATAAGCAATGATCCATGGTAGTCAAAGATTTTAGTAATGATTTTCTGTTGAGGGTGTTATAAAGAGATATCAGACTTAAGCAAAGACATTTATTCATGTAACTGGCTACCAAAAAGCCTCTGATGGCTCTGTCACTTATCTTTTCCCCACAGAATGTATACACTTAGAATTTTGTGTACAGAGTCCTTCTCACTAGGTGTGTATACATCTCATGCCTTCATGATTTGACCACTAAGGTTGATGCACACTTTAATGTAGATAATTGTAATTTTTTAAAAAGTTGGATGGGCAATATTTGAGGTCAGTGAAAATATTTTCATGTCTAGTGAAAATAATTCTCTACGTGGAAATGTACTTGTAAAATGAAAAAGGGAATTTTAGACTATTCTTGTCTCCCCTCAATTTCTACCCAGTCACTTGTGTGCCCAATGAATCTGAGAAGCTAGCCTCTAGGAATCCATGTTTAGGTAGGAACCAGTCGAAGAATGTCACAGATAGTGTTATGGAAATTCCACAAGAAGTGACCATTCTGACAGTTTAGAGCTGATTACCAGTCTTTACTCCAGCCAGCTGGGTCTTCTCTTGGGTATTTGGGACCTAATTGTATCCCTGAGTGTCCATGAGCCTGAGATTTTGAAGGAAAAAAACCATGTCCTAGCATATTGCTTGGCATCTGTGACTTTGCAGAAGCCAACAGTTAAACAGAAGTTAAAAAAAAGAACAGTTAATTGGAGGAGTACTGCACAAGCCTGTGGTTTAACAGAAGCTCAGATAAGTTACCTGGGATATCCTCTTAGCCTTGGGTCCTAGAAGAGAGTTGGTAATTTTTCATAGAATTCTCTCTATCAAAGAGATCAAATTCTACTTAAGCCTGAAATGGCCTCAGCAAGAGCACAAGCTGGAGGAAACTCTGTATTCTCTTGCCCTATTACAACAATTTTATAATTACCCATGTGGTCTTTTTTTGTTTCCTGCTTGTTTGTTTTGTTTTCTTTTGGATACATCCCTGTGTCTGCTCTTTTGTAACCTAATAGACACTTTTATATGTTGTAATTTAATTTCTAGGCTCCTTTTCCTTTACAAAAAAAGTTGTTCCCCAAATGGATCCCTTATAGTTTACAATTAATATTACAGCCAAAACAAAATAGTCTTTTGAATTTTTATTTATTTATTTTTTACATAATATATCCCAACCACACCTCTTTGCCCCTCCTTTCCCTCTATCCCAGATCCAACCCCCACCTCCAGAAAAGAGCAGGCCTCCCAGAGACTTCAACACCCAGGCATGGCACAAGATAGAATAAGACCAGGCAAAAAACCTCACTTCAAGGCTGGGCAAGAAAATCCCCACGGGAGGAAAAGGGTTCCAATATTTTTTAAAGGGAAATTAATTTATTTAATATATAAAATTTTTATCTTAATCTAACATCCTCACCTTTATGTCTTTTTCTCAAGATGATAAACATAATTATATGTTAGAAGACACTGAACACAATTTTAAATTGTTGTACAGAATAGTATTATAAATGAAATGGTATTACAAATGAATTTATGATGTCTTTATGTATATGGTACACTTTTTTCATATATATTTGAATTAATGTAAAACATTTTAAAATCATTTATAATAGTGAAGAACAGAATAAAAGGTTTGATCATCCTTGGTTTCTGAAATAAATAAAAGGTGAAAGATGACTAAACAGCCCATCAAGGTGTGTTCCTACTTTCCGCTCAGCTCCCAATCCCCTCTGCATGGTCACAGTTGTAAACCTTTCTCCAGGGGATGATTTTCCTCATCTGCCTAAAAGTTCTGCCTTTTGTTGTTCCCATAGAGTTCAACCTTTTCTTTCTTTGGCATGGGATTTCTGAGGAAATTCTTGGGATTTTTATCAAGGAGATTAACATGGCTTTCTTTAGAATATATTCATTCTGGATAGCAGGGCACTTAATGCTTATGAATTGCACTTCTGATTGACTAGAACTACAGAGCTCTGGAAAGATTAAAATATTGCAGGTCAGGAGACTAATTGCCTTGGCTACTTTTAGTGTAAACCCCCACTTCATCCACCAAAAAACAAAACAAAACAAAACAAAACAAACAAACAAACAAAAAAACACCCAACAGCTATTCCCTACCTCCTCTGGGTCAGAATTAACAGCCCATGAATAATGAATTAAATATCTTTTTAAATCTATTAATTTGACTGACTATATCTCTACTATACCAAAAGCTAGAAGCATCTTGGGCCCATGGAAAAAATCTTCCCATCTTATTTTAACTGCCTCTGTACACACCAATGTATTTTTAACTTACTTGCTCTGATTTATAACATTCTTTGCTCTGTGAAACTATAACACATGATAAAAACTCCTTTCATGTGGACTTGGAAAGGGGTAGGAGGGGATGAGGGAGGAAGGGTGGGATTGGGAGGGAATCAGGGAAGGGGCTACAGCTGGGATACAAAGTAAAAACCTGTGATTAATATAAAAAATAAAATTATTAAAATTAAAAAAAAACTACTTTCATAATGGAACATGGAAACTAGGGTAACCTAATTCTGTGTTCCCACAGTCACTCAAAATGACTCCAGGAACATTTACACAATGGAATACTACTAAGCAATTAAAAACAAGAAAATCATGAAACTTGCAGGCAAATTGTGGGATCTAGAAAAGATCATCCTGAGTGAGTTATCCCAGAAGCAGAAAGACACACACTTATAAGTGGATACTAGACCTATAAGATAGGATAAATATATTAAAATCTGTATATGTAAAGAAGCTAAACAAGAAGGAGGAACCAGGGTAAGAGGATCAATCCTCACTTAGAAAGACAAATGGGATTGACATTGGAAGTAGGAGAAAACAAAAAACAGGACAGGAGCCTACCTCAGAGGGCCTCTGAAAGCCTCTACCTAGCAGTGTATCAATGTAGATCCCGTAGACTCATAACCAAACCTTGGGTAGAGTGCAGGGATGAATGAGGGGGCACCTGGAGAGGACAGGAGCTCCATGAGGACAAATACATATGGGCCCAGGGGTCTTTTCTGAAACTGATTCTCCAATCAAGGACCATGCATGGAAACAACCTAGAACCTCTGCTCAGACACACCCATGGCAGCTCAGTATCCAAGTGGATACCCTAGTAAGGGGAACAGGATTGTCTCTGACATGAACTCAGTGGCTGGCTCTTTTTTTTTTTTAATTCTTTATTAACTACACTTTATTCACTTTGTATTCCCCCTGTGGTTCCCTCCCTCCTTCTGACCCAATCCCTCCCTTCCTCCCCCCTCTGCACGTATGCCCTTCCCCAAGTCCACTGATAGGGGAGGTCTTCTTTTCCTTTCTTCTGATCCTAGTCAATTAGGTGTCATCAGGAGTGGCTGCCTTGTCCTCTTCTGTGACCTGGTAAGGCTGCTCCCCCTCAGGGAAAGGTAATTAAAGAGCAGGCTAATCAGTTCATATGAGAGACAGTCCCTGTTCCTATTACTACGGAACCCACTTGGACACTGAACTGTCATGGGCTACATCTGTGCAGGGGTCTTAGGTTATCTCCACGCATGGTCCTTGATTAGAGTATCAGTCTCAAGAAAGACCCTTGTGCTCAGATTTTTTGGTTCTGTTGCTCTCCTTGTGGAGTTCCTGTCCTCTCCAGATCTTTGCTACTTCTTTCGTAAGATTCTCTGTACTCTGCCCAAAGGTTGGCCATAAGTCTCAGCATCTGTTTTTACATTCTGCAGGGCAAAGCCTTCCAGAGGTCCTCTGTGTCAGGCTCCTGACTTGTTCAATATCCTTAGTCATCAGGGAAATGCAAATCAAAACGACCCTAAGATTTTACCTTACACCCACCAGAATGGCTAAGATTAAAATCTCAAGTAACAACACATTCTGGAAAGGTTGTGGAGAAAGGGGAACCCTCCTCCACTGCTGGTGGGAATGTAAACTTGTACAACCACTCTGGAAATCAATCTGGTGCTTCCTCAGACAACTAGGAATAGCGCTTCCTCAATACCCAGCTATACCACTCCTAGGCATATACCCAAAAGAAGCTCAAGTACATAATAAGGACGTTTGCTCAACCATATTTGTAGCAGCTTTATTTATAATAGCCAGAACCTGGAAACAACCCAGATGTCCCACAACGGAGGAATGGATACAGAAATTGTGGTACATCTTCACAATGGAATATTACTCAGCGATAAAAAAACCAGGAAATGATGAAATTGGTAGGTAAATGGTGGGAACTGGAAAAGATCATCCTGAGTGAGCTATCACAGAAGCAGAAAGATGCACAGGGTATATACCCACTCATATAGACATATAATATAGGATAAACCTACTAAAATCTGTACACCTAAAGAAAGTAATCAAGAGCTAAAATACTCAATCCCTATCCAGAAAGGCAAAGAATGGACATCAGAAGAAGAAGAAAAGAGGGAACAAGTGGCTGGCTCTTTGACCTCCCCCTTCATGAAAGAGAAACATCCTTGCTAGGCCACAGAGGAAGACATTGCAGCCAGTCTTGAAGTGATCTGATAAGCTAGGGTCAGATGGAAGTGAAGGAGGACCTCCCCTATCAGTGAACTTAGAGAGGGGCAAGGAGGAGATGAGAGAGGGAGGGTTTGGGAGGGAATGAGGGGGGGCTACAGCTGGAATACAAAATAAATAAATTGTAATTAATATAAAACATAAAATTTAATTAAAAATGACTCCAGAATAAACTTTGTTTTAACCCCTTTAAGGTGAGAGCTGTTTCTGTTGTTGTCTGTTTAGTGTAGAGAGAGGTATTTCCAGCATGGCTTCATTATAACATAGATGAACAATAATAATATCCCAAGATATTATTTATTAACCATCAGATCCTTTGCTCTATGTTGTTTCTCATTGCCAGAATCCGGTTGGTCCTAATTGATCAGGTTTGATCCACATCTCTGAGGGGTAAAGTAACAGATGTCAAGAAGTTAGTGCTAGTGAACAGTTTAGGCATAATCTTAAGCAATTAATGGGAACAGGAGAGATGATTCTAAGGTCAGACTGTCTGAATCAATTCTGCTTGTTCTGATGGTAAAGTCCTAACATCTCAAACTACTATTTACTCTTTTGTCAGAAGCTGTACTTCTTGAATGTCAGAAGACAGCAGTCAGTTATTGGTTTTACAAGAACACAACTATTAAGTTTTCTTTTGGAGAATGTTATCAGAGAATATTTAGTCATAAAGTTTTATAAAAAATAATTCAAGCAAAAAGAGTAAAACTAATTTGAAAATTAAGCACTTACCTCAAATCTGCAAATTTCTAGTATCTATTAATGTTCAGTATGTCATACATGTCTATGCGAATGTGGTATGTGTCTGTAAACATGTGACTCTGTGTGTGTGTGTGTGTGTGTGAACTGTGTACTAATTTCCTGCGTGTGACTACAGGCACTCATTTGTCATCAAGTAAAATTAGAGCATAAAAAATATAACCGAACAGGTTTCACAGTCCATCATATTTGAAATAAGATCTCTTATTTCTTGAAGGCTAGTTGGCCTATGTGCTTCTGCAGAGTGGTCTGTCTCCACATGCCACTTGCCTGCCCCCCATCTGTAAGAGTGATGTAACACACACTATTGCATCTGGATTTATGTGGCTCTGGGATCTGAACTCAGGTGCTCGAGTTTATATGATGTCCATTCAGTCATATCTCTCGCCCAAGTTGTCTTTTGGGGGGAACAAATCTGGAAAGGAAAGATTTGTTAGTGAAATTTTCTTTCTGTTTATTTTCTTTTCTTCTTTGCTTTTTTTTGGACATCTAGGTATATCTTATTTTCCCTTCAGGTTTGACTTTCTGGAGTAAAGTGATCCCTTTGAATGATGGGAATGATTTGCATAGAATAGAATTGTAGCAGTCTCCCCCTACTTTTTTTTTTTTTAAATCTGCAAGTATTTCTTTCTCTTCTTTCTCACTGCTCTCTAGAGTTATGTGTAAACTGACACATATGATGAGATTTCACAGAAATCAGCCCATTGCCCTTTTTTTCACTCCTTCCACTTATCAGAAATTTTCATTTGACCAGTCCAATTTCACTGAATCATTTCACCTAGAAGTAGAAATCTTTTGTTTGTATTCTCTCCTGATTGCTTTTGTTACATTTATTTTTTAGTATATCTCAAATGTTTGATTGGCTATTCTTTTCTTATTACTTATTCTGTACTGAATCGGTATTTTTGAAAGTATTCACATTTATTTTCTTTCTTTTATCTTACATTAAAAGGCAATTTTCTTGTTTAATTCTCCTGTGTCTTGCAATTATGCATTCATAATGTTTTCTATTGCTGTTTAAAATTAGTCCCATGTTTGATGAATACTCTATTTGCAGAACATTTTCTTTATAATTTTCTTGTATTCCTAGATGGAATTTTCTTTTATTCTTTTAGTATATTTATACTGATTTAAATCTGACTACTGTGACAAATGTTGGGACTTTCTGATTGTTTTTCTTCTTTTCCTTTTTTTGATTGGGTCATATTATCTTTTTCTTCTATGGGAATGGTGGTGGGTGTAGTTCTATCTATTTAGCTATCTATCTCTGTCTCTCTCCGTGTGTGATAAAAGAGAAAGAGTGAGAGAGAGAGGAATATTATGTTGAAAAGGAGATATTTAAGTAAAATTGCATATAACTCTGAGAATTAGGTTCCTCTTTCTCAATTTGACTTTTAAAAAAATTGTATGTCTTTTTTTTATTTCACCAGTAATATCTCCATGTTTTTTGCTTCATTGTTAAATAATAGTTAGGAAATAATTTCTTTAAATGTCTCCACTCTACTGGTGCTGGAGTTTGCTTTCAGGACCCTGAAGAGGAGGTCACGCTTCATTTGCTCTTGTTTTCTCTGCATCAGAACCACAATCTCTGCTAAGAGTCTCTGCTTAAGTACTTTCTTCCCTCTCCTCCCTTCAAATTCTCTCATTCACCTCTCTTTGTTTTCTGTCAAAGTTATGCCCTACTTTTTTCATTAATGGTTGCCACGTGTATATATGTATAGTTATATACATATATAGCCTTGAATATGAGCTGCTCAGTGTGTATAATGTACTTGTATGTATGTTTTCCAGGCTGATCATTTGGAGCTGAGTAACAAATTAGTGTTCTCATGTTCAAGGAACACTGTTTCCCTCACTCTCAGCATTCCATCATTGCCTGAAGCTTTTTTGTGTAGGCTTCACACCTCCTGTGCTTTCACCCACACACTTGGGCATGTCTATTGCTGCTGCTCTTGTTCAGCACATGTTTGAGCCATCATGTTGGTGAGACTTCCTGGGTGCAGCTTTTGCCATTCCTGAAGGCACTCCACATATCTATCATTCGTTTGCCATGCTCATTGCTGCTCTATTCACAATAGCTAGAAAATTAAAACAACAGCAGAAAAGAACACCCTCCCCAAACCTACTTTTTCTTCATAAATTGATATAACTAGAAAAATATCATATTGACTGAGATAACTCAGATCCAGAATGACAAACATTACATGTTCTCTCTCATCCTAGACTCCAAATCTGTCAGTATAAAATCTGGAGTAATTACAGAAACCAGGAATGTAAAAAGGGGTCTTTGCCAAGGTTCGGTGCTGGGGAGACAAATAGGGGGCAATAGTTGGGTACAAATGATCTGATCAGGGAAATAGAAAATGGGGCTCTAATTAGAGATTATTAAGGAAATATATACAAAAATAAGAAATGATGTTTAAATAATGATAAGAATATCTGACAAAGAAATAAGGAATCATACTATTAATTATCTATGTGTAAAACCTTATAAAACACATAACCATGTTTATACATATACATATATAGTTTAACCAAAATATTCTGGGTTGACAATTGACAATGCTTCTGTAAGAGCCAAAGATCATCTCACAAAAATTCCAAAATTCCACAAGAGACCATCTTCTGAGTTGTTGTTCAGGGTTTTCCAAGAGACTCAGCAAACATTATAGGCTATTGTTTTGCCTTCGGTGGCCCCTCAGAGGTAGAAGATAAGTCCATACTGCTGAAGATAACACTCCTCTCAGACATAGGCTGTGGTGGTTCCTGAACTGACCTGATGGTCTCTTCCATGAGGGCTAGCTATTATGATAGTGGAGATTGCTATGAAAGAATCCAAAGGAGGGAAGCTACCACTAGTCCTGCCAAGCAATGATGCCTGTGAACCAGAGTGACTAGCATAACATGATAACCTTAAGGGTGCCATAGAAGAAATCATAAATTGATCTCTAATTGGACTTAAGACGTGCTCATCAAGACAGAAATTGTGCCTGGTAGTGTAAAACCATCTAACTATGCATGATGAGTAAAATTATGCATTTTACATATCCCTAATGACTAAGGACATTGAACATTTCTTTAAATGTTTCTCTGCCATTCGTTATTCCTTCATTGAGAATTCTCTGTTTAGCTCTGTACCCCATTTTTTAAACTGGATTACTTGGTTTGTTGGTGTTTAACTACTTAAGATTTTACATATTCTGGATAGTAGCCCTCTGTCAGATATAGAATTGGCAAAGATCCTTTCCCAGTTGGTAGGATGTCATTTTGTTCTGATGACAGTGTCCATTGCTTTACAGAAGTTTATCAGTTTCATGAGAGCATATGCTCTTGGTGTTCTGTTCAGGAAGTTGTCATCTATGTCAATGAGTTCCATGCTCTTCCCCACTTTTTCTTCTAACAGATTTAGTGTGTCTGGTTTTATGTTGAGGTCTTTGATGCAGAGTGACAAATATAGATCTCTTTGCATTTTTCTACATGTAGACACCCAGTTAGACCAGCACCATTTGTTGAAGAGGTTATCTTTTTTTCTATTGTATTGTTTTGGCTTCTTTGCCAAAAAAATCAAGTATCCATAGATGTATGGATTTATTTCTGTGTCTTCTATTTGCTTCCATTGATCCTATAGACAATTTTTATGCCAGTACCATGCAGTTTTTATTATGGTTGCTCTGTAGTACAGTTTGAGATCAAGAATGCAGATACCTCCAGAAGATCTTTTATTGTACAGGACTGTTTTAGCAATTCTGAGGTTTTTGTTTTTCCATATGAAGTTGAGAATTGTTCTTTTAAATTTTGTAAAGAATTGTGTTGGTATTTTGAAGGGAATTGCATTGAATCTGTAGATTGCTTTTTGTAGGATGGCCATTTTCAATATGTTAATCCTACCGATCCAAAGCATGGGAGATCTTTCCATCTTCTTATGTCTTCTTCATTTCTTTCTTCAGAGACTTGAAGTTTTTTTCATACAGGTCTTTCTCTTATTTTGTTAGACTCACAATAATATACTTTATGTTATTTGTGGGTATTGGAATGGATGCTTGTTTTCCTAATTTCTTTCTCAGCTCTTTTGTCTTTTGTATATAGGAGGTCTACTGATTTTTTGAGTTAATTTTGTATACAGTTACTTTCCAGAAGTGGTTTCTCAGCAGAAGGAATACTCTGAGAGATGCAAATAAAAAAAAAAAACCCAGAAATTTTATCTTACACCCATCAGAATGGCTAAGATCAAAAAGTTAAGTGACAACACATGCTGAAGAGGATGTGGAGAAATGGGAACCCCCCTCCGTTGCTGGTGGAAATGTAAACTTGTGCAACCACTTTCGAAATCAATCTGGCACTTTCTCAGAAAAATAGGAATAGTGCTACCTCAAAATCCAGCTATACCACTTCTAGGCATATATCAAAATATGCTCAAGTACACAAAAATACATTTGTTCAACCATGTTCATAGAAGCTTTATTCATAATAGCCAGAATCTGGAAATGTCCTTTAAGGGAGGAATGGATACAGAAATTGTTGTGCATTTACACAATGGAATACTACTCAGCAATTAAAAACAAGGAAATCATGAAATTTTCAGGCAAATGGTGGGAACTAGAAAAGATCATCTTGAGTGAGGTAATCCAAAAGTAGGAAGACACACATGCTATATACTCACTCATAAATGGTTATTAGACATGTAATATAGTATGTACTAAAATCTATATATATACTAAAATCTATACTCTTAAAGAAGTTAAACAACAAGGAAGACCCTAGGGGAAATGCTCAATCCTCATTCAGAAGGGTAAATGAGAGAGACATCAGAAGCAGGAGGAGACAGGGAATAGGACAGGATACCACCACAGATTTCCTTTGAAAGACTCTATTGAATGAGGTATCAAGGTAGAAGCAGAGACGCACAGCCAAATTTTCGGTAGAATGCAAGGAATTTCATGAAAGACGGGGAAGGTAGAAAAACCTGGAGGGGACAGGAGCTATAAAAGTAAACCAACAGAGCCAAAGAAACTCGGCCCTGGGGGCCTTGCAGAGACTGATACCCTAACCAAGGACCATGCATGGTCAGGATCTAAAACCCCTGCTCAGATGTAGCCCATAGACTCATTCTCCAAGTGGGTTCCCTACTTAGGGGAAGCAGGGGCTGTCTCTTGCATGAACTCAGTGGCAGGCAGGATCTGTGATCACCACCCCCTGGAGGGTGCTGCCTTTACAGGGAACAGAAGTTATGCAGCTAGTTATGATGAGACCTGATAGGCTAGGCTCAGATAGAAGGGGAGGAGTTCCTCCCCTGTTAGAGGACTATGGAAAGGACTATGGAAAAATGAGCTTTGGTGGAACTGGGAGGAGAAGAAGGGGGCTACAGCCAGGATACAAAGTGAATAAATTATAATAAATTATAATGATTCAACCCAATCAATAAATTCATGGATTTTGGAGGAGAATTCTCTACCACTTTACTGAAGTGGCCTAATGGCTAACTACATTTGAAATATTTGTCTTTTTAGCCTCATAGGTAAGTGTAGTCTTTACCCTCAAAAGGAAATTGATCATTTGAGTTTTTTTATTTTAGCCATTTTGATGGGGGTAAGGTGAAATCTCAGGGTCATTTTGATTTGCATCTCCCTGATGGTTAAGGATATTGAACATCTCTTTAAGTGTTTCTCTGCCATTCTATATTCCTCTACAGAGAATTCTCTCTTTCGCTCCATACCCCATTTTTTAATTGAATTACTTGATTTATTGTTTTTTAACTTCTTTAGCTCTTTATATATTCTGGATATCAGCCCTCCGTCAGATATAGGGTTGGTGAAGATCCTTTCCCAGTCTGTAGGCTGTCGTTTTGTTCTGACGACAGTGTCTTTTGCTTTACAGAAGCTTTTCAGTTTCACGAGGTCCCATTTATTTAATGTTGCTCTTAGAGCCTGTGTTGTGGGGAATCCTCCTCCATTGCTGGTGGGAATGTAAACTGGTACAACCACTTTGGAAATCAATCTGGTGATTTCTCAGACAAATAGGAATAGCGCTTCCTCAAGACCCAGCTATACCACTCCTAGGCATATACCCCAAATTTGCTCAAGTACACAACAAGGACATTTGCTCAACCATGTTTGCAGCAGCTTTATTTGTAATAACCAGAACCTGGAAACAAGCCAGATGTCCATCAACAGAGGAATGGATACAGAAATTGTTGTATTTTTACACAATGGAATACTACACAATGGAATACAATCAAAAAAAAGAGAGAAAATCATGAAATTTTCAGGCAAATGGTGGGATCTAGAAAAGATCATTCTGAGTGAGGTATCCCAGAAGGAAAAAGACACACATGGTATATACTCACTTATATAGACCTATAAGATTTGATAAACATAATGTAATTTATACACCTAAAGAAGATAAACAAGAAAGAGGACCTGGGGTGAGATGATCAATCCTCACTTAGAAAGACAAATGGGATGTGTATTGGACATAGGAAACAAGTAACAGGACAGGAGCCTACCGCAGAGGGCCTCTGAAAGACTCTCCCTAGCAGTGTATCAAAGCAGATACTAAGACTCATAACCAAACCTTTGGTAGAGTTCAGGGAATCATATGAAAACGGGGGAGTTAGTATGATGTGGAGAGGATAGGAGCTCCACAAGGACTAAATATATCTGGGCAGAGGGGTCTTTTCTGAGACTAATACTCCAACCAAGGACCATGTATGGATATAACCTAGAACCTCTGCTCAGATGTAGCCCGTGGTAACTCAGTAACCAATGGGTACCCTAGTAAAGGGAACAGGGACTATTTCTGACAGGAACTCAATGGCAGGCTCTTTGCCATCCCCACCCAACAAGGGAGGAGCAGTCCTGCTAGGCCACAGAGGAGGACTTTGCAGCCAGTCCTGAAGATACCTGATAAAACAGGGTCAGATGAAAGGGGAGGAGGTCCTCCCCAATCAGTGGACTTGGAAAGGGGCAGAAAGGAGATGAGGGAAAGAGGGTGGGATTGGGAGGGGATGAGGGAGCGGGATACAGCTGGGATACAGAGTTAATAAAATGTAACTAATAATGAAAATTTTTTAAAAAAGAAACTGATCTTTGTGACAGACGACCATTACAGAAAATCACAGTCAACTAAAACACATTATTGTCAAGCCTACTCCCAATCCCAGTATGTACGTATACAAACAGCTTATGCACCTTAGTGAACATTTGAAAAGAGAGAGTAGGAAGATTCTAAGTGTCAGAAGAACAAGAAGTTTGCTATGAGACCATGTCACCCAAATATTATTCATAAATAAAGACAGAAAAATGAAGTCAAATAAAAAAGAGCAGCCTTGCCTGAACTTATTAAATTTAAACATTTTCCCCCCTCTGGTAGTACATTTTTTATTACATATTTTGAAAGCAAAATGAGCAGTGTCTCATTTAGTTTTAATTATACCTTACATTTATTTCTAGATATGGCATGTGATCAGATCCTTTGTTACCAATTTATGTCTGTCTTTCTCAATAAATGAGTAATAAACACTGCAGTTCAGCTCTTGTGTGAAAACCTCTTCTAAAAATTGTGGCTCATACATTTCCTTTCTATAACTATGAAATTACAGAATGCCCAGATGCTCTTGCTTATAAACATGTCTGAATGTAAACATTATGTGCTTGACTTACATCCAACAAAATGAGCCTATATGTGCTCTATAAAAGCAAACTATTCTAATGCATGATAAACATCATGCTTTGGTATATATGATTGCACCATATTTTATCTTATTATTTTCTCTCTGTACAAAATTAATTTTAAAATCATGTATGGTTTAGCCAACAAAGTGGCAAAATGCAATATCTCGAACTTAATTAAACCTAATTATAGAATAGGGAATAATTATCTAAGTACATGAACTCACTACTCTCTGTTGAATAGTTAGTTGCTCGTTTTTATTAATGAATAGTGGTTTTACTTGGTCCCATAATGTTCCCCTTCCTTCAATGTATTTGGCTCAGTCAAATGTATTCTGTAGATATTCATTGTTCCATAATTTCATTATCTCATTCCAATTGAGTATGTATTGTAACTTTAAAGGATCAATAAGGTCATAGTCATCTTCAATTACCTAATTGTGTCACACTATATCATGAAATATAGATTAAAAACAGAAAACTAAAATACAATGTAATAGTATACAATGAATTAATGCTATTAAAAATGTAACTGTTTTGTTCCATGTGAAAGTTGTTAACATTTTGTAATTTCATTCTGAAAATGCTAATATAAAGTGGTTAAACTTAGTATAATTTTTCTAGGTCTATATTAAATATTTGGAACCAATTCCAGTAATGTAAGCGGAGTCTAACCCCCCCCCACACACACACATTTCAAGATTTTATTTTGGAAAATAAATTTGACAATTACCACCTTTGAGTGGTATTAGATAATTAATTTATAATACATAATCTAAAATGCAATACAAACCTTTTGTGCTTTACTTTGGTTCCACACTTTTGGACAAGTGGTCATACCACATGACAAAATTAAGGTGGACCTAACAAGATTGGTTTAGGTTAGTACGTATATTTACTGTCAAGCGTAATGACATGAGGTTGATCTCAGGTACCCACATACTGGAAGGTAAGGATTGACTCTTTGAATTTGTCCTCTGACTCACATACATGATGCCAAATAAATAAATATATAAACAAACAAACAAATAAGTAACTTTAGCTGTATTACACAAGATGATCAAAATTGGAGTAAATAGTTTGTGTTCCTTTAACTTGAAGTTAGAATTTCTGAACAAAATGGCACTCAGTATAAGAGGTTAACTAGTTCCATTTGGCGTACCTTTGTTTGCTGATTCTGTACGTTAGTTTCACTGCCTATGATAAACTTTATGAGAAAATCTCATCCCGTTTCTATAATCAGCTCAAATTACTCAACAAGATAAACCTTGTTAGTTTTCTATGAGGCAATGGTATGTTTAAATAAAATAGATATTTGAAATAAATTTGATTTTAGGTGTGTTAAGTGAAAAAAAATGTCAATAGTCAAAATGTATTTCTGATCAGGAAATTTGATTTTTCCAATATAAAACCGTTTATTAAAATTATCATTTACTAATCAACACATTTCACTTAGCATTTCACAAGAGACTGGAGGCGATTTATCAATTCAAAAAAAAAAAAAAGACTGCATGTGAAACAAATCAGTCAAGGCACTAGGTAGAGAAAGCGCAAAATGCCAGACTTTGCCGTATGAAAATGTGTGAGTTGCATTTTAACTCCACGCGGTAAGAGTGAACCTACGTGTATGGTGCATTTGAAGTCTGAATGCTTTCTGGCACTCTGCGCACCTTCATTGTTATACAGTTTCAGCCTCTTAGCACAATAGCATGGACATTATACGCCAGCAAACAATGAGCTCTTTAACGAGCTCCAAATATCCAAATTACCATAATTACTAATTTTTAATAAGTAAATAGATAGCATTTTGCAGTCTCATTTTGTAAGACATTGCTAAGCCTTTTCCATATGCTAGTAAGTTTAATGTTGTGATCTTAATATTTTGAATATTCGACACTGTGGGAAAAAATCAATTATTTTGGCTGTATTTCAAATAATATAATGTTTTTTTTCTTATTGACCAAAACAATATTTGATGGACCAACATACATGTACTATTTTTGTATTCTTCTATAAGCACAAAATTTATTGCCAAGATTTCAATGTTTTGAACACATTTTTTTAAAATTGTTATAGTGATTCTCTGCTATTTATTTAGCACAATGTTTACCCAAAAGTTTTAGACTGCTTCTTATGTACCCATATTAAAAGATTTTAAATATTTTTTACTTTCAAAAATTTTCTTAAATTTTTGTTATCAAGTTTTTCATAAGTCCCCTTCAATTGAGTATATATGAATAAAAATTAATTTTAATTATACATTTATTCATACTATACTATTTTGCTCTTTTTAGTAAATACACACATACCCATATATCTAGTGTTTCATCTGAAAATTAATATCATTTCACATTCATAAACATAGAATGGTACATTCGGGGCAGTGTTTAATCTTGTCTTGTGATAGACAGGATACTTATGTGTAGACAGGATCCTGGGGCCCATTCCTTATTGGTCTTTCCAATCTTGTGATCTCACAAAGCAAAAATTTTCTATTCCTGAGAGAGTGCCCATACTCATTCGATGGAAATGTTGGCTTGGACTTACTACCACTTAGTCTTGTGAAGACATTTTTTTTTTTATTATAAATAAGCTTTTTTGGTCATAGCATTTTGCTAAAGTATTTCAGCCAATAAAACAAGTGAATGAACATTGTTTACTGTTTAATACTTTTTCTATAACTCATGATTTGTATCTTCAAATAACAAGTACTTTCAAATTCACACACAGGATTCTTTTTTCTTAGTGTATTTTGTTGGCTAGTCCAAAGCAATACAGACATGAGAGCAGTATATGCTGTCTCTCCTCTTCATCTTATACTATTGTATTGTCTAATGTGGGATTGTAAACTTTCACATGAATGATTCTTTATGTATAAAGATAATTTGTATAATCTCATTATAATACTATCATGATAAATGTTAACAAGGTGTTTTTCACACCAAATTCTATCATATGCCTATATGTCACAGGGAAAACTAAAGATTGTGTATCAAATTTTGATGCTCAACTTGTTAACTTGAATGAGAAAATTGACTGTATACCATGTTCCTAAAACATGAAATTGATGTTAATAATAACTATTATAAAAAATACCAAATTGCATGTCTAATAAGCACTTATGAGTGTCTTTTTGATACTGGGTTATCTCACTCTGAATAATCTATTCTATCTCGTTCCATCCATTTGCCTGGAAATTTCATGATTCCCTTGTTTTAATAGATGAGTAGTATTCCACTGCATAAATGTACCACAATTTCTGTATCCATTCCTCAGTTGAAGGACATAGGTTGTTTGCAGATTCTAACTATTATGAATATAGCTGCTACAAACATATTTGAGCAAATGTCCTTGCTGCATAGTTGAACATCTTTTGGATATTTGCCTAGGAGTAGTATAATAAATCCATACTCCTAAAGAAGCTAAACAAGAAGGAGGACCCTAGGGAAGATGCTCAATCCTCATTCAGAAGGGCAAACGGGATAGATATCAGAAGCAGAAGAAAAGAGAGAATAGGACAGGAGCCTATCACAAAGGTCCTCTGAAAGACTGATCCAAGTAACAGAGCAGATGCTGAGACTCATAGCCAAACTTTGGGCAGAAGGCAGGGAATCTTATTTTAAAAAGGGGAGATAGAAAGACCTAGAGAGGACAAGAGCTCCAAAAGGAGACCAACAGAGCTAAAATAAACTAGGTCCAGGGGTCCCTGAAGAGACTGATACCCCAAACAAGTACCATGCATGGAGAAGATGTAAAACCCCTGTTGAGATGTAGCCTTTACACTCAGTGGCCAAGTGGGTTCCCTAGTAAGGGGAACAGGGACTGTTTCTGACATGAACTCAGTGGCCGGCTCTTTGATCATCTCCCTTTATGGGGTGCAGCCCTGCCAAGCAACAGAGTAAGAGGATTCAGCTGGTCTTGATGAGACATGATAGGATGGGGTCATATAGAAAGGGATACTCCTTTCTCTATATATACTCCTCCTTTGTCAGTGGAGTAGGAGAGTGGTAAGAAAAGGAATGGAGGGTAGAACTGGGAGGAGACAAGGGGAGGGGACGACAGTTGGGATACAAAATAAATAAATTGTAATAAATAATAAAGAAAGGACCAAAATTATATATATATATATTAATGCCTGAAATTATACCAAGTGTATGGCATAATTGAAAATATTTGCTTGTGAGTTTACTGAACACAAAATGTCCAAGTATGGTTGGACTTCAATAACAAGTGTTGGGGGAGATCCAAGATGGCGGTGACCAGCATGCATTGTATCTGAGGGGCAGAGGATCCAAATCTCTGAAATTGGTGAGTGGAGGGGCAGCAGAATTCAGAACATCGACATTGAGGCAACTTGCTCCAGAGGGGACAACCTGTGAGCTGAGACCATTTGGATCCACGTCACCCATGGTACTTCTCCAGGGACGGAGAGTGGTGAATATTCAATCCCCCTGCATTTCCCCTTGTCAGGCCTCTCCTCGGTAGAGGTGGCCCTCAGCGCCAGCTACTCCTCCCACAGAACTCCCTGCTCAGGAAGGGAGACAGCAGAGGCAGGCCTCCCAGTTCCTTAGTGGTGGGCAGCCAGCTGTACTGTCCTCCCCCATCCAGGGGTGCTGGGTCCACAGGCAGCTGTACGGGCTACAGAGGGTCTCCCAGCTGGAGACTGTGCTGGGCTCCCAGTTCTGCAGCTGCAGCACCACTGAGCTGATGGGTCTCCTACACTCGCATCTGCCCCTGAAGGGCCAAACTTGAGTAGGGAACAGGGGAGCCCTGTGCTTTCTGATTAGGCCTGTGAGCAAGTGACTGTGCACAGAGCCCCGGGTCCAGGCTCCCTCACACCCACAACCCCACGGTGGGCAACATAGGGACTCTTAGGACAGGGTTCTCAACATTGAAGCCCCTATGGGGTGGTTCTAACAGCAGAGTCCAGGCAAACAATTCCTGGAACCCAGGCAGATCTGAATACAGGGCAGTATGACTGGCCATTGAGGTATTCAGGGAACCTGCACATGCGAATTACACCTGTGAACAGCACCAGGACTCACACCCCTTCCTGCTTAAGCCCCACATTCCAGGCATCTGCACCCTTCATCAAGGCACACTTCTATGCACACGCCAGTGCTTGCTTGCCAGCGCTTGTGCACCTGTGCTGCGACCTTCCTCCCTTAGCTACAGCTGAAACATCAACTCACACTCCCAAGTCACTGGACCTTTCTCATCTTCCTTGAAGAATACTCCTAACACCACACCCAGAAGGGCCTGAGCAGATGCCATGCAGCTTCTAAGGTACCACAGATGACAACCCAGACTACTATACCTAGCAAAGATGTCAATCAACATAGATGGAGAAAACAAAATATTCCATGACAAAACTAAAATTAAACAATATCTATCCCAATCTGTAGGCAGTCCTCTCGTTTTGAGGACAGTATCCTTTGCTTTACAGAAGCTTTTCAGTTTCATGAGGTCCCATTTATTGATTGTTGGTCTTAGAGCCTGTGCTGTTGGTGTTCTGTTCAGGAAGTTGTCTCCCGTACCAATGAGTTCTAGGGTATTCCCAACTTTTTCTTCTAACCGATTTAATGTGTCTGGTTTTATGTTGAGGTCTTTGATCCACTTGGAATTCAGTTTTGTGCAGGGTGGTAAGCATGGATCTATTTGCATTTTTCTACATGTAGACATCCAGTTAGACCACCATCATTTGTTGAAAATGCTATCTTTTTTCCATTGTATGATTTTGGCATCTTTGTCAAAGATCAGGTGTCCATAAGTGTGTGGGTTTATTTCTGGGTCGTCTATTCAGTTCTATTGATTCACCATTCTGTTTCTATGCCAGTACCATTTAGTTTTTATTACTGTTGCTCTATAGTACAGTTTGAGATCAGGGATAGATATACCTCCAGAAGATCTTTTATTGTAGAGGATTGTTTTAGCAATTCTGGCTTTGTGGGATCTGGAAAGGATCATCCTGAGTGAGCTATCCCAGAAGCAGAAAGACACACGGTATATACTCACTCATATAGCCATATAATATAGAATAAACCTACTAAAATCTGTACAACTAAAGAAACTAATCAAGAGGGAGGACTCTGGCTAAAATGCTCAATCCCCATTCTTGAAAGGCAATGAGGATGGACACCAGAAGAAGAAGAAAACAGGGAACAAGTTAGGAGCCTCCCACAGAGGGCCTCTGAAAGGCTCTGCCCTGCAGACTATCAAAACAGATGTTGAGACTTATGGCCAAACTTTGGGCAGAATACAGGGAATTTTGTGAAAGAAGTGGGAAATAATAGTAAGAGCTGGAGAGGACAGGAGGTTCACAAGGAGAGCAACAGAACCAAAAAATTTGAGCACAGGGGTCTTTTCTGAGACTCATACTCTAACCAAGTATCATGCATGGAGATAACCTAGAACCCCTGCACAGATGTAGCCCATGGCAGTTCAGTGTCCAAGTGGGTTCCATAGTAATGGGAACAGGGACTGCTTCTGACATGAACTGATTGGCCTGCTCTTTGATCACCTCACCCTGAGGGGGTAGCAGCCTTACCAGGCCACAGAGGAAGACAATGCAGCCACTCCTGATGAGACCTAACAGACTAGGATCAGAAGGAAGAAAAAGAAACCCTCCCCTATGAGTGGACTTGCAGAGGGGAGTGTGTGGAGAAGGGGGAGAAAGGGAGGGATTAGGAAGGGAGAAGGGAGGGAACTAGAGGGGGAATACAAAGTAATTAAAGTATAATAAAAAAAATACAGATTACATATCCAGGTCTGCCAGAAAGGATGCACAGTGAAATATCTTCAACATAAAAGCAATAAAACATCATGTACAACTTAAAAAAACAAACAAACAAACAATATCTATCTACACAGCAAACCAGCCCAACAGAAGATAGTACGAGGAAAACTCCAATCCAATGAAAACAACTATACCCAAGAAACCACAGGATATAGATAACTTCACAACAACAACAATAACAACAAAAGAAAATAAAACAACCATAGAAACACAGTAACATAACCAACTCAACAATAAAAGGAACTAACATTCAATGAGCACTATTACCTATCAGCATCAACGGACTCAACTCTCCAATCAAAAGACACAGACTAACAGAATGGTTGTGGAAACAGGTTCCAACATTCTGCTGTATCCATGAAACACACCTCTGCAACAAAGATAAACACTACCTAAGAATAACGGGCTGGAAAAAGGTTTTTCAAGCCAATATTCCCTGAAAACAAGCTGGAGTAGCAATCCAAATATCTAATAAGATAGACTTTCAACCAAAATTAATTAAAAAAGATGAGGAGGGCATTTCATTCACATCAAAAGAAATCTCCATCACAATCTTGAATGACTATGCCCCAAATACAAGAGTGCCTGTATTCCTAAATGAAACATTATTAAAGCTTAAATCACACATCCATCCCAACACCTTAATAGTGCAAAGCTTGAAAACTCCACTCTCAGCTAGGGAAATATCATCTAGCAGAAGCCAAACAGGGAAAAAAGGGCACTTACAGAGGCCTTAAATCAAATGGACCTAGTAGATGTCTACCGAACTTTTCACTCAAACTCAAAAGAGTATACCTATGTTTCAGCACCTCTTGGAAACTTCTCAAAAGGCCATTCAGAAAGGCAAAGAGGATGGACATCAAGAGAAGGAGAAAACAGGGAACAAGTTAAGAGCCTGTCATAGAGGGCCTCTGAAAGGCTCCACCCTGTAGACTATCTAAGCAGATGCTGAGACTTATGGCCAACCTTTGGGCAGATTGCAGGGAATCTTATGAAAGAAGTGGGAAATAGTAAGATCTGGAGAGAACAGAAGCCTGGCAGAAAGAGCAACAGAACCAAAAAAATCTGGGCACAGAGATCTTCCCTGAGACTCATACTCCAACCATGTAGCATGCATGGAGATAACCCAGAACATGACAGTTCAGTGTCCCAGTGGGTTTCATAGTAATAGAAACAGGAACTGTCTCTGACATGATCTGATTGGCTTGATCTTTGATCACCTCCCCCTGAGGGGGGAGCAGCCTTACCAGGCCACAGAGGAAGACAATGCAGCCACTCCTGATGAGACCTAACAGACTAGGATCAGAAGAAAGGAAAAGAAGACCTCCCCTATCAGTGGACTTGGGGAGGGGCATGTTTGGAGAAGGAGAATGAAAGGAGGGATAGGGAGGGGAGGAGGGAGGGAACTACAGGGGGGATAAAAAGTAAATAAAGTGTAATTAATAAAAAAGAAATTAAAAAAAAAGTTGACCATATAGTCTGGCACAAAGCAAGCCTCAACAGATAACAGAGGATAGAAAGAATCCTATTTGTACTATCAGACCAACACAAAAAGTGAACATCAGACCTATCTTGCTCATGAACACTGATGTAAAAATACTCAATAAAATATTTGCAAACCGAATCCAAGAACATATAAAAGATATCATCCACCATGACCAAATAGGCTCCATCCTAAGCATGCAGGGGTGGTTCAATATATGGAAATTCATGAATGTAATCTACCATATAAAAATTGAAGAAGAAAAACCACATGATCATCTCTTTAGATGCTGAAAATATATTTGACAAAATACAACACCCATTCATATTTAAAGTCTTGGAAAGATCAGGGATACAAGGCACTTACTTAAACATTGTGAAGACAATATACAGTAAGCCTATAGCCAACATAAAACTCAATGCAGAGAAATTTAAATCAATGACACTGAAATCAGGGACAAGGCATGGTTGCCCACTCTCTCCATATCTCTTCAACATAGTGCTGGAAGTCCTAGCTAGAGCAATAAGACAATTGAAGGAGATCAAGGGGATACAAATTGGACAGGAAGAAGTCATAGTATCACTATTTGTAGATGATATGATAGCATACATGAATGATCTAAAAAATTAAAGCAGAGAACTCCTTCAGCTGATAAACACCTTCAGCAATGTTGCTGGATACAAAATTAACTAAAAAAAAAAATTCAGTAGCCTTCTTGTACATACATGAAAGACAAAAAGACTGAAAAATTAGGGAACTATACCTTTCACAATAGCCACAAATAACATAAAGTACCTTGGTGTGACTCTAACTAAGCAAATGAAAGACCTGTTTGAAAAGAATTTCAAGTCTCTGAAGAAAGTAATAGAAGAAGATATCAGAAGATGGAAATATCTCCCATCTCATGGATCAGTAGAGAAAATGGCCATCTTACCAAAAGCAATCTACAGATTCAATGCAATTCCCATCAAAATATCAACATAATTCTTTCCAGACCTTGAAAGAACAATTCTCAACTTCATATGGAAAAGCAAAAACAGACAAAAATCAGAAGTGCCAAAACGGTCCTGTAAAACAACAGTGCATCTAGAGGTTTCTCCATTCATGATCTCAATCTGTACTACAGAGCAGTAGTAAAAAAAAAAACCCCTCATAGTATTGGCATAGAAACAGAACTGTACATCAATGGAATTGAATAGAAGATCCAGAACTAAACTCACATATCATAGAAGCCAAAACCATAGACAAAAGAAGCCAAAACCATAGAATGGGAAAGACTGCATCTTCAACAAATGGTGCTGGTCTAAATGGATGTCTACATGTAGAAAAATGAAAATGGATCATATTTATCACCCTGCATAAAAGGAAAGTCCAAGTGGATCAAAGACCTCAACATAAACCAAATATACTAAATCTGTTAGAAGTAAAAGTGGAGAAGAACCTTGACCTCATTGGCACAGAAGGCAACTTCCTGAACAGAACACCAAAAGCACATGCACTAATAGCAACAATCAATAAATGGGACCTCATGAAACTGAAAAGCCTCTGTAAATTAAAGAACACTGACCTCAGAATAAAATGACAGCCTACTGACTGGGAAAAGATCTTCTATATCTGATAGAGGGCTAATGTAAAGAATACTTAGAAAGGAATCTACCACAGAAAGCATCTGAAAGACCCTACCAAGCAGCGTTTCAAAACAGATACTAAGACTCATAACCAAACCTTTGGCAGAAGTGGAGTTTGTATGACCGGGAAAGGATAGGAGTCCCACAAGGATCAAATATATCTGGGCAGAGGGGTTTTCTTTGAAAGCGTTTCCCCAACCAAGGACCATGTATGGATATAACCTAGAACCTTTGCTCAGACGAAGCTCGTGGTAGCTCAATAACCAATTGGTTTCCCATAGTAAGGGGAACAGGGACTATCTCTGACAGGAACTCAATGGCAGGCTCTTTGACCTCCCCACCCCCTAAGGGAGGAGCAGTCCTGCTAGGCCACAGAGCAGAACTTTGCAGCTAGTCCTAAAGATACTTGATAAAACAGGGCCAGACTAAAGAGGAGGAGGTCCTCCCCAATCCGTGGATTTGGAAAGGGGCAGGGAGAAGCTGAGGGAGGGAGGGTGGGATTGGAAGGGAATAAGGGAGCAGGATACAGCTGGGATACAGAGTTAATAAAATGTAACTAATAATAATAAACAATAAAAAATGTAAAGTAAACGAAGAAACAACCTTGAAAAAAAAAAGAATACTTAGAGAACTCAAGAAGTTAAAACAAAAAAAATCAAGTAATCAAATTAAAAAATGGGGTACAGAACTCAATATAGAATTCTCTGTGGAGGAATATCGAATGGCAGAGAAACACTTAAAGAAATGTTCAATATCCTTAGTCATCAGGGAGATGCAAATGAAAATGACCCTGAGATTTTACCTTACACCCATCAGAATGACTAAGATCAAAATCTCAAAGGACAATACATGCTGGAGAGGATGTGGAGAAAGAGAAACCATCCTCCATTGCTGCTAGGAATGTAAACTTGTACAACCACTGTGGAAATCAATCTGGTGCTTTCTCTGACAATTAGGAATTGTGCTACTTCAAGATCCAGCCATACCACTCCTAGGCATATATTCAAAAGATGCTCGAGAATGCAACAAGGACACTTGCTCAAATATGTTTGTAGCAGCTGTATTCACAATAGCCAGAAGATGGAAACAACCCAGATGCCCCTCAGTTGAGGAATGGATACAGAAAGTATGGTACTTTTTCACAATGGAATACTACTCAACAATTAAAAACAAGGAAATCGTGAATTGCAGGCAAATGGTAGGATCTAGAAAAGATCATCCTGAGTGAGGTATCCCAGAAGCAGAAAGACAGACAGGGTATAAACTCACTCATAAGTGGAAATTAGACCTATAATAAAGGATAAACATACTAAATTCTGTACACATTAAGTAACTAATCAAGAAGAAGGACTCAGGGTAAGTTGCTCAATCCTTATTCAGAAAGGCAAAGAGGATGGACATTAGAAGTGGGAGAAAATAGGGAACAGGACAGGAGCCTACCACAGAGGGCCTCTGAAAGGCTCTACACAGCAGGGTATCAAAGCAACTGCTGAGACTTATGGCCAAAGTTTGGTCAGAGTGCAGGGAATCTTATGAAAGAAGTTGAAATATTAAGACATGGAGAGGAAAGGAATTCTACAAGAAGAGAAATAGAACCAAAAAATTTGGTCACAGGGGTCTTTTCTAAGACTGATACTCCAACCAAGGACCATTCATGGAGATAACCTAGAACCCATGCACAGATGTAGCCCATGGCAGATAAGTGTCCACATGGGTTACATAGTCATAGGAACAGGGACTCTCTCTGATATGAACTGATTTCCCTGCTGTTTCATCACCTCCACCTCAGGGGAGTTTAGTCTTACAAGGCCACAAAGGAAGACAACACAGCCACTCCTGATAAGACCTGATAGACTAGGATCAGAAGGAAGGGTAGAAAGACCTCTCCTATCAGTGGACTGGGGGGGGGGGGGCACGGCACGGGACAGAAGAGGAAAGAAATGTGGGATTGTGAGGGGAGTTGGGAGGGAGGTACAGGGGGGACACAAAGTAAATAAACTGTAATTAATAAAAATGAAGAAAAATTAAAAAAAGAACCAGCAATACCACAACTAGGCATATATACATAATATGCTCAAGTATACAAGGGTATTTGCTCAACCTTGTTAGTAGCAGCTTTATTCATAATTGCCAGAATCTGGAAACAACCCAAATGTCCCTAAACTGAGGAATGGATACAGAAATTGTGGGACATTTACACAATGGAATACTGCTCAGCAATTAAAAACAAGGAAATCATGAAATTTGTAGGCAAATGATGGAATCTAGAAAAGATCATCCTGAGTGAGGTTCCCAGAAGCAGAAAGACAAATATGATGTGTACTCACTTATATGTGGATATTAGATGTATAATATAAAATCATCATACTAAAAATCTGTACACCTATAAAAACTAAGCAAGAAGGAGGACCCTGGGTATGATGATCAATCCTCACTCAGAAAGACCAACGGGACACACATTGGAAGAGGCAGAAATCAGGGAACAGGACTGGAGCCTACCACAGAGGGCCTCTGAAGGACTCTATCCAGCAAGGTATAAAAGCAGATGTGGAGACTCATAGCCAAACTTTGGGTAGAGTACAGGAAATCTTATGAAAGACCAGGGAGATAGAAAGACATGGAAAAAAAAATTCTCACCTTCATATGGCACAACAAGAAACCCAGAATTGCTAAAACAATTCTCTACAATAAAAGATCTTCAGGAGGTATCTCCATCCCTGATTTCAAGCTGTACTATAGAGCAACAATACTAAAAACTGCATGGTACTGGCACAGAAACAAAATGGTGTATCAATGGAATCAAATAGAAGACCCTGGCATAAATCCACACACTTATGGACACCTGATTTTTGACAAAGATGCCAAATCCATTCATTGTAAAAAAGATAGCATTTTCAACAAATGGTGCTGGTCTAACTGGAAGTCTACATTTAGAAAAATGCAAATAGATCCATACTTATCAGCCTGCACAAAACTAAAGTCCAAGTGGATCAAAAACCTCAATATAAAACCAGACACACTAAACTGCTTAGAAGAAAAAGTGGGGAATACCCTTGAAGTCATTGGCACAGGAGACAACTTCCTGAATAGAACACCAACAGCACAGGCTATAAGAGCAACAATCAATAAATGGGACCTCATGAAACTGAAAAGCTTCTGTAAAGCAAAGGACACTGTCCTCAGAACAAAATGACAGCCTACAGATTGGGAAAGGATCTTTACCAACTCTATATCTGAGAGAGGGTAATATCCAGTAAATATAAAGAACTAAAGAATTTAAACAGCAAAAAGTCAAGTAATCCAATTAAAAATGGGGTACAGAGCTAAACAGAGAATTCTCTGCCAAGGAATATCGAATGGCAGAGAAACACTTAAAGAAATATTCAACCTCATTATCCATCACGGAAACGTAAATCAAAATGACCCTAAGATTCCACCCATCAGAATGGCTAAGATCAAAAACTCAAGAGACAACACATGCTGGAGAGGACACCACTTCTGTAAAAGGTATCACTTTTTGGGCTTTCTGGTGTCAATTTATACCCATTCCTATAGACAATTTCTATTTAGTGTGGGAATAGTGCTATACAGACCCAAATTTATTACCTCATAGAACAAATAAAACAAACTAACAATTGAAAACACAGATCATATAGTTCACTTTTTACTACTGAGTTTATACATTGGATTAGTAGTAGATTAAAATCTATTTTCCAGAATAAAATAGTTAATTTGAAAAATTTGGAAAGCTAAAGCTCAAAGGTCATAGACTGTGATTTACTAGTAACCTTCAGCCAATATCTGAAAAGAGTTTCCTGTGGTAATGACACCTGAAGAGACATTGGGAATGCTGGATACTATCACTGGGCGTCACAACATATCAGTGTTTGTTAAGTAAGTTTTCACTATGACATGCCAATTTCATACCAGTAGTTTAGATAGTCTTTCATTCTTTATTCATTAGTTCTAAGGGGGTCATCAGTGTAATGGACTATGCATGGAGATAACCTAAGACCCCTGCACAGATGTAACCCATGGCAGTTCAGTATCCAAGTGGGTTCCATTGTGATAGGAACAGGGACTGTCTCTCACACGAACTGATTGGCCTGCTCTTTAATTACCTCCCTCTGACGGGGAAGCAGCATTACCAGGCTACAGAAGAAGACACTGCAGCCACTCCTGATGAGACCTAATTGACTAGAAGGAAGAAAAAGAAGTCCTCCCCTATCAGTGGACTTGGGGAGGGGCATGCATGCAGAGGCTGGAGGAAGGGAGGGATTGGGATGTGAGGAGGGAGGGAACCACGGTGGGGGATACAAAGTGAGTTAAGTGTAATTAATAAAGAAAAATAAAATTAAAAAAAAAGAAAGACATGGAGGGGACAGGAACTCCATTAGGAGAGCAACAGAACCAAAAAATTTGAGCACAGGGGACTTTTCTGAGACTGATACTCCAAAGAAGGACCATTCATGGAGATAACCTAGAACTCCTCCACAGATGTAGCCCATGGAAGCTCAGTGTCCAAGTGGGTACCCTAGTAAGGCTAACAGGGACTGTATCTAACATGAAGTCAGTGGCTGGCTCTTTGATCATCTCCCCCTGAGTGGGGAGCAGCCTTACCAGGCCACAGAGGAAGCCAATGCAGCCAGTCCTGATGAGACCTGATAGGCTAGAGTCAGAGGCAAGAGGAGGAGGACCTCCCCATAAGTGGACCTGGAGAAGGGCATGGGAGGAGAAGAGGGATCATGGGTGGGATTAAGAAGAGATGAAGGAGGGAGCTATAGCTGGGATACAAAGTGAATAAACTGTAACTTTTAATAAATAAATAAATTAAAGAAATATACATAGTATAAGGATTATAGTAGTTAAGATATGACTTTAAAATCATATATTCAAGAATTTTATTTGGTTGTAATAGGTTTTAAACATGTTGATATGTTATATTAGCTTGCTTTTGGCTTTTGTTTTATTTTATTTTTTTATAATTTATTTTCTTTGTATCCAAGTTGTATCCTGCTCCCTCATTCCCTTCTGGGCCCACCCTCCCTCCTTCTCCCTCCCCTACACCTCTTTCTTAGTCCTTTGATAGGTGGAACTGGAACTAGAAAAAATCATCCTGCATGAGGTATCCCCAAAACAATAAGACATGCATGCTCCATACTCATTTATAAGTGGATACTAGTTGTATAATATAAGATAAGCATCCTAAAATCTATGGACCTAAAGAAGCTAGACAACAAGGAGGATCCTAGGGAAGATTCTTAATTCTCATTCAGAAGGGAAAATATGATAGACACTGGAAGGGGTGGAAGAGAGGGAGCAAGATAGGAGCCTACAACCGATGTCCCCTAAAAGACTCCACCCAGCAGGGATAGAAGCAGATTCAGAGACTGAGAGCCAAACTTTGGACAAAGCACAGACAATCTTATGGAAAAAGGGGCAGGGGTAGAAGGACGTGGAGGAGACAGGAGCCACACAAGGAGACCAACAAAGCTAAAAAATCTGATCTCAAGGTGTCCTGCTGAGACCGATTTTACACCAAGGACCATGCATAGAGAGGACCTAGAACACCTGCTCAGAAGTACACAAAGCCAGCTCAATTTTCATGTGGGTATCTGAAAAGGGAAGCAGGTGTCTGAACTCGGTTGCCTGCTCTTTGATCACTTGCCCCTAGTGATGCAGCCTTGCCAGGCAACATAGGAAAAGGATCCAGGCAGTCCTGATGAGACTTGATAAGCTATGGGCAGATGGTAGAAGAGGAGAACTCCCCCTTTCAGTGGACTATGGGTAGGTGATGGGGGGAAGATAGTAGGATGGTGGGACTGGGAGAATTTGAGGAACGGGGCCACAATCAGGATATATCATGAATAAATTATAAAAAATAAAAAATAAAATAGAATCTTAAAAAAAAGAACAACAGTGATCTCCATCACTTATGGCTAGAAAAAGACTGACATACATAATGGCTAGGACACAATCAGAAAACTTTGTAATTACCAAAAGAGAATGATGATGAAACATGTGGTTGACTGAGACACATTGGGAAACTAGTTGCTGTTATTTCAAAATAAAATGACTAAGTTGGATCAATGACCCAAATTTTATGCTTCTGTGCATGTGACATATAAAATTAATTAGTCTGTGATCAGTTGTGTAGATAACATTTAGTCTTTTTGTGATATCTTCTGATTGTTATCCATTTAGAAATTTTTGTTCCTGGAATTAGAGAAAAGCAAATTTTCCTCGTTTTCTTTCTCTTGCTGTGATGAAACATTCTGACCAAAAACATCAAGAGAAAAAAATTATTTGGCTTGCTTGTCAAGGTAACTGTGCATCATGAGGAAACTATGGGCAATGTGTCAGTGAGAGAGAACATTTGGGGATGGTGCCTTTGGTAGGTAGTTATGTAACAAGGGTATCATGCCTTAGTGCCCTTACAAAGGACACCAAAATGAACAGATCATTTCTATGATATCTTAGTCAAAGAGACCAATGGACGTTATTGAGCTATGAGCCAGGTAGCTTTGCCCCTAAGGCAACCCTTTAGTGTGTCTGTTATTTTGGTTTGTATATACTGCATCAGCTGTTTAAATGTATATACTTTTATTTTTGGAAGAAAGAGATTCACACAGAATCTATTCTTCAAGGACCGGGATGACAGAGAAGGAAGAACAGCGTAACTACTGACAGAGCTTCTCTTTTCTGTTCTATTCTTCCCGGGTAATGTTTTCCTTCTGGTTTGGATTTAAGAAATTGTGGGCTTTAGAAATTTAAAAAAAAAAAAGAAAAGAAAAGAAATTGTGTGTGCGCGTGTGGAGACCGGAGGTTGACTTTAGACGTCCTGCTCTGTTATTTTTCACCTTATTTTTTAAGACAATGTGTCTCGGTGATCCTGGTTCTCACAGATTTTCCAGCCTGGCTGGTCAGCAAATTCTGATGCTGCTCCCATCTTCCTATGCCCGGCTCCATAGTGGTGTTACAGAGGTATAATACCATTTTAGCTCTAATGCTGATGCCGGAAATTGGAACACAGATCTTCCTGTTTGCAAATGAAACACTGGCTACTGAAGGATCTCCTTAGGTCTGCAAATGCTTTCTCACATGCATAAGTGTGTAGAACAAATATGCTCTCACTTTGTGCCAATCAAATAGCCAGCTGGCTCATTTTCCACAGTCTGTGCATCTTTATTCTCCAGATTCTCCCTCCCCAGGTAAGCACAGCCATTGTTTACATGCTTTGAGCTCTGAGGGTTTTGTTTGCTTCTAGGGTCTAGGGGCTGCTATTAATTAGTGCTTCAGAGTTGCTGGATTAATTTTTTTCTTTTATTCACAAGCCAGTTGGTATTTCCTTTATTAAAAGCTCAGATGACACCGACTTGCGGTGTCTTGGCTACCCACTGGAGCAAGACACACATTTCCTGTGTACATGTTGGAACAATTAGAAATGTCCCTCTATCTGCAGTGCTGTGCTTAGGAGTCAGTGTCTGCATATGGATAGACAAGGATACTTCCATATTTTATGGCTGCATGCCATGCACATCTGTTGTCCAATCTCTATTTGGGCTCAACAGACTTTCATAAAGTACAATGAAAAAATTATGTTACCAAATTTTACATTTACAAGAAATACAGATAATACAGGGCTTTGTTACATACGTCAAACTCATTTTCCTGATCATTAAAATCTTATGCTAGTACAGTAGATCTTTAACACTTTATGAGCTAGTAAAGAAACATTAATTTCCAAAGTCCATTATTTATTCAGCTTTCCCAAGTGCCCTATTCTGTTCCGGAATCTCTTACACTGCAGCACAACATAGATCACTTGCTTCTGTGTCTCTCTCTGCCACTCTTCAGAATGCTACAGTTTCAGAGACGTTCTCTTTTTGATGTCTTGACAGCGCTCATAAATCATGGTCAGACTCCTGTAGAATGTCTGTGCATTTGTATTTCTTTGTTATTTTTCTCATGAGTAGATAGATCTTGCATATTGTCTCCTAAGAATCTGCAGAAGTAAAATGTTATTTTTGGCATCATAACAAAGATATGTGCAACCAGTAAGAATTGATATGTAGATGTGAACCTTGATCAGAAGATTGAGATGGCAATTGCCAGGCTTGTTGGATATTTACTAGCTCGTTTTCAATCCTTCTATCTAAATTTCAAACATTATTTTGAATGGAAAGCACTATGAGTTTTCCACAATTATGTAGAGTAGTGCAGCACATATCCCAGAGATCACAAAATTTTCAGAATTTACTTGAATTTTTAGTGTAGGAATTTGTCTTTTATAAATCATTTTTCATATTAGTATAAAATTGTGCAATTGCATCTTATGCTGCTGTTAAAATCATTCTGTTTCTGGACTTAGTCCAATTTTAGCCACTGATACTCTTTTTTCAGTCAGGCTCTTTGCTCCATTTTGTATATCCTTGTTAGTGCTAGTTTTGTTTGGAGTATTTTGTTATGTTACAAAAGCTATTCTAAACCACATTTTTTCATTTCTTGTTCAGAGCTCTGTTAATCAGGAATTTCTCCAAAACTGCCTTAGCATTGGCTGCTCCTACTGGAAGCCAAGACCTGTACTCCAGCGGTAACACTTCATGCCTGAAACCATTGCTTCTGTTTCTGTCCCCTGATAGCAATTGTGTATACATTTGTCCTAATGGGAGTGTGTAACAATTTTGGATTTTTGCTTTTACATGTATCTAATTTCATTAAAGCAAGGTTGAATTAACCCTGCTTCCTTAGAGTTTAATAATTGCTATATAAGCTATTCTGTCTTTCCATCTTCAAGGACTTCTCTTTGAAAGGGTTGTGAGTTTCTCATCCACATCATTGGAATAGCAAAGGCTCTACTGTGATTTGTAACTTTCCCTGATGATTCCCAGACGTCCTACCTGGCATTGTGGTATTTGCTCCCATAACCATATACACCGCCATGCGGTCTAACGTGTCCTAGCTCAAAGCATCAGTGCACCGTGGTCACAACTTGGTGATGCCTCAAGATGTCTTCTATTCCACCTCTCCTAAAGGCATTCTGCTTCTTGTGGCCAACTCGGAAAAATGGGATGGAGATTTTGCAAACGTGCTCTGTTAGGCATCTGATATGAAGACGGTTACCAAGTTTTGTTAGTGGTAGGCTGTACAAAGTAAACCTTTGTGCACGCAAGCCCAAGACTAGATTCCCTGAAACGTTCTTTTACTTTGTAGGTCAATGAACCTTTTCACAGCTTATTTTCTGTTCTCCAGTGTGTATCTAAGCTTAAGCAGTGATCCCAGTGATCTGGCGTATGTTCCAATTTTGCCATTTGGGTCCAATTAACTTGACATCAACAATGTGGGCTAATATGATATTCCTTGAATATCCAGATGTCAGACCAGAAACAGGATTAACACAGTCCCAGACCAAGACAGGAAATGTACAGTGTTGTCCATTCCTTATAATTATGACATGCTGCTGTTTATTTTTAAGCCTATTGATTAAAATAAATTGGCCGGATCTATTGCCTCACATGGCAGAATCTTAGTTAATCTGCTTTAGCTATGATGCCACATCTGTAAGATGATATACAACATCTGGCACATCAATTAAAAATGTACAAGTTGTTCAATCACTGGTGAATGTTGCCATCTATCATAATTCATTTTATTTTAGAGTTACTCTCACAAATTAAGGGGTAGTGTCCAAGGTAGAGTCAACCCTACAAGGTGATAGGGTGAGATTAATTTGCACCTTTCAACAGCATGTGGTATTGGTCTTCATTCATTCTCTTGCCAAATGATGTAGAGGTTTCAAGGGTTTCTGGTTTGTCTTTTGTTTACTGGTGACTCTTACACTACTTGAGTTAGACTGCCATTATTAAATACATCCATTAAAATCCGACATTTAGAAACAAGGACTCCAACCAAGTACCAGACATGGAGATAACCTAGAACCCCTGCACAGATGTAGTCCATGGCAGTTCAGTGTCCAAGTGGGTTACCTAGTAATGGAAAGAGGACTGCCTCTGACATAATCTGATTGGCCTGTTCTTTGATCACCTCTCCCTGAGGGGAGAGCAGCCTTAACAGGCCACAGAAGATGACAATGCAGCCATTCCTGATGTGATCTGATAGACTAAGATCAGAAGGAAGGAGAGGAGGACCTCCCCTATCAGTGGACTTGGGGAAGGGCATGCATGAAAAATGGGAAGGGAGGATGGGACTGGGAGGGGAAGAGGGAGGGTCTTATGGGGGGATACAAAGTGAATAAACTGTAATTAATAAAAATAAATAAATTTAATTATAAATACAAAACAAAAGTTTTGTAAAAAAAAAAAAAACACAAGGTACTCTGTAGCTACATAGGCATAATGTGTTGACTATGACGGAGCTTAATTTTAGTATCTGACACCTCTGGTTTCATAAGTAATTACACTGACATTTTCGTAAATGGATCAGTTTCTAGTGATAGTGGATAGCCTATGGTCCTGAACCTAGGGAAGTACAAAGTCTATTTTAAGCACCTTTTTTTGTTTGTTTGTTTGTTTGTTTTTGTTTTTTCTTTTCTTTTTTTTTTTTTTTTTTTTTTGGTAAGACACAGTTCTTCATAGACAGGGCTGGGAGTGAAGTATTTTCAGCAGCTAGAGGATAAGTAATTATTTAGGCACTGCATTGGTAGTTTTTTTACACAGGCTGAATTAATACCTTCAAGTCAAGACAAACAAATCTAGGTTTAACCTGACAGATAAGGTAGTAGGGTCATAAATTTTCACATATTATAGAGTTAAATTCTTTGAAGACCGTACAAGAAATTTACCACATATATATCTTATGAATGTATTAATTATTGCAGAACATTATCAAATGCTAAAAAGCAGAACAATTTCTCTCACGCAAAACATTTAGTTTTGAAAAGTGTTGAATTCAAGCATTTTCTATGTAATTGCACTTTTCTAATCTTTTACATAATAAAACAGCTTACAATTATTTACTCTCCATAGAGAAGTTAAAACTCACTGTGATGATAAAAGCTATAGTTACCAAGTCTGAGAGAACATTAATTTAAAAGTTTGGGTTTTCAAACAATTAAAGCTCAGAGTAAAGGACTAAGTTCTAAGTAGTGTGCTCTGAAAAGGCTTAGCCTGACTCTTCTCTTGAGAGAATATTATACTAATTATGACTGACTTTTAGCTAGTTCCATGTATGGTATATTAAACATGTAATACAAGGATGTTAAAATTATCATGGAAAATCAAGTGAGTACATGTAGTTTGCCACTTATGGCTGCTTATTCTGAAGACAGTGAGAAGTATTCCTAAAAATGGGCTAGCTCTTGCCTGTTGCTTTGTTTTCAAGATGTATGTCATACATGAGATGTTAGTATGACAAAGCAGCTCTTTTACCCCGTGTGTCTGGGTTTTGGTTCATATGAAAAGTTGTGAATCAGATTGAACCGTCTAGACGAGTTCTCACACTCCTCCAAAGTCCTGTCTGTCTGAACGTTTATATTTAGAATTCTCCGATATGCTTAGGGAATACGCAATATACAACAGAAACATCTGTTCCTCTTGGCAAAATTATTTGTTCCTTTTTGTTTTGTTTTGTTTTTTACTTTCACAGGGTCAGGAGAAACACCTTGGAGTTACTTTCATACTTGAGGACTTTTAACAGATCTTTTTGTTATATTAAACCAAATGACATATTTTAATATTCTCCCTCACATACACGTACACATTATGCACACACTCACTCATGATAGGGACACGTAAATACACTCACACTCAGGGGAGATGTATGCAGATAATTGCATCCATACCAGCTTCTTTCCTTTTGCAATATACTTCCCTTATTGTTCCAGTGCACTGAGTCTTCAATGGTCTTGAGATTCTCCATAGACCTGTATGATCCTTCTCTGCCCTCAGCCTGTCTTTACAGTTTGTAAGCATGAAAGGAACATTTTTGTTTGTTTGTTTTTATTTGTTTGTTTTTTATAATAAAGGCAAGTTTTCTTTTATTCTGGCATGTCTGGTTGTCCCCAGTTAGCAAAGGCCCAAACCGTAAAGCTTATTTATTACTTTTGGCAAGGCTCCAGGGCAAATTCACTGCTTAGAAATGCATTGTAAGTTCCACAGTAGGAGTGGGTGATTCCCGTTAGCTCCTGCTGGGCAAGGCCTAAACTGTTTAGTTCCCACCATGAGCAGCTTCTCAGGGGTTTCCTCAGGGGCAGAAATGATAATTTTAACATCTCTGCTCCTCTTAATTCCCCTTTCAAAAATTTAAAATCCAGTTAAGCCCATGCGACCAATTAATTGCTTTTGAAGGCTGATGATAGCTCAAGTCAAGATAAAGCCTTGAACATTGTTTATTTTACAGGGAAGATCTCTAACATATTATTGCTTTTGGCTTCAAAAGAATTAAACCATTGTCAACTGTTCTGGGAAATCACAAGTCTTTGCTAATCAGAAGTGGCTTTAAAAGACGAGGGACATTAACATGAAGTTAATTACAATTTGAAGAGAAACCTTAAGTGGCTGGTTCTGACCCTGAATTTATAAGAATAATTAACCCAAAGTTGATCAGCACTTTATGGTGTTAAGCACATAGACAAAAGTCACAGTGATGTGGGTATGTCATTGCAGACACTTGCATAAGGGAGACCATATTTAGGATGCACTTTGCTGTTGACAAACTTTGGTAACTTCTCTATGTACCTTGATGCACTGATTAAATTTAACGTTGGTTTGAGCTTTTGTTCTACCAAATATTAAAAAAAAAAATCAAACTTTAGCATATGAGTCTTTAGCAGATAGAACTGATTCTTTTGGGGTCTTGAATAATTCTATAGTCAACGCTGGTGAGCGACATTCCAGTTGAGTTCATAGTCATACGTTACTGGTGGTTTTTATCAATATGTTATTTTTTGGTTTTGGTAGAAACATTAAAGGTCCATTGCTCCATGATGTCATAGACCTTTCTGGGAAGATTCTAGTGTCATATATGTCGCTTGAGTTGTGTTCAAATGAACTTTCTAACTCTTGATGGGTGCAAACTCATATGATAGGCTGTCTGCCAAAACGTACTTTTTCGAGAACTGATTGTCTAAAGGAAAGGAGTTCACACTGACATTTCCTCGTGTTGTCTCACTAGGCAGCTGAGTGGTGAGATGTGGTCTTCAATGTTTTTGACTCTTAGTTGAAATAACTGACTCGGTAGCTCATCTACTTTTAAATTACAAATAAAAGCTAGATGTCTTTTCAGGACTCGCCAGCAGGCAAACTCTTGTTTCACTACTCTTTAAACTTTTGGTGCCAATATTGCCTGGATTCAGAACTAAAGGTACAAATGCAAGAGCAGGAGCAACTTGAAGAAAAATTCTTACAGGTAACAATTTCCAGATTACTTCAGACATAAATTTTAATTTCTAAAAAATTCATAATTTAAGCTTTTGAAACACAACCATTTTGGCTTTTGAAGTAAAAGAAATTTATCCCCCTCTCCCCCAAACCCTCTGCCATGGTGTGTGTATGTGTGTGTAACAACTAGGTAAATAGAAAGTGAAAATTAAATCTGTATCACAACACATACCTTACTCTTTCTATCATACACCTTTATGGCTATATTTTGCAGGTTTCTAAACACAGAACTGCCAACTAGCTAATACTCTTAAAAATAAAATACCCAAATCAAACAAAATTAAAATTAAGTTTGAAATAATGAATAAAATTAATTTATTGATTAAGAAATATCAAAGTGATAGAGTAAATTATATTCAAATTAACTTTTTTCTGTATCATATATTTTTAACTCATGTTTAATGTGCTTAGAGTAATATGATTTCCATGCACTTTGAGCTAGTTCATGTCTTCATGTCAGCTAGAGAAGTCTATGATATAGAATTTGTTAAGCTCTTTATGTTAGCTAGAGACCACTTGTATATATACAGTAGGTATTTAACTAATATAAAATATGCAGCAAATAAGATGTATAATGTGGACAGTTATGTTATTGATAATAGATATAAATATAACCCCTTCTTACAAGATAATAAAAAGTCCCACGTAAAATACAGTTCTGATTTCTAAATATCACAAATGTGAATGTGAAAAAGTTGAAAAGATTGTTTACAACTAATATTTTCCACTCTTCTTATCAATCCTATACTCTTTGTCTTTGGTAAGCCCCGGTGTTTTCTGTTGAGTGGAGTGACACAAACCTTCACTCAAGTAGAATATTGCCTGTAGTCGTCCTCAGGATCGAGGTATACTTTTTCCTTTATCAAGAATCTTTCCCATTAATCTTTATCAAAAGATGCAGAGATGTTACATATATTTTTTATTATTATTATAATTTATTAGAATAAATTACAATTTATTCAATTTCTATCTTGGCCACCTCCCTAGTCTCCCCCGAATCCTACCTTCTTCCCTCTTTTTGCCCTATTCCCCTCCCTTAGTCTAATGATAGGGAAGGTCCTCCTCCCTTTTTATTTGACCCTAGCCTATCAGGTCTCATCAGGGCTGGCTGCATTGTCTTCCTCAGTGGCCTGGCAAGGCTGCACCCCCACATGGGGTGGTGATCAGAGAGCCTGCCACAGAGTTCATGTCAGAGACAGTCCTTGTTCCCCTTACTAGGGAGCCCACCTGGAGACTATGTCTACGGGTGTTATATATTTAATATTCTTTCTGGCCTTTTCTGTGTGAGGCTAGTTCAATGCTCACTTTTTAATAAGTATTCAGCTCATATATAGCAGAACAATCGTTTATAGTGATTTAAAAGAGAATGTTTCCTCTAGTTCAGATATTGAATCACTTGGTTCCAAGTTTGTGTCACGGTTTGTGGAAGTTTTGAAAACTGTGAAGGCAAACCATTATTGGAGAGAACACATTGCTGGAACTGGGCTTTGAGGGTTTTACCCCACATTCAGCTCACTTCTGGACTTAGGTTGCATTTGAAAATGTCTCAGTTTTCTGCTCCTACTGCTTATTGCCACACTTTCAGAGCACTGTGGATTCATGTTCCTCTCACATTGTAAGCTAAAAAAACTACTCTGTCTGTATGTTATTTTATTTTGGTATCATAAAACAGCAATTAGTTAAAAACTGGAAGCCAAAGAGTTGGATGTTGATATAAAGAGCCTGACATGTTGATATAAAGAGTTGGATGAATGTGGAAGACTTTGGGACTTTTGACTAGAAAGTGATTGAATTTTGTAAGCTCACCTTACTGGGTCATTCTAACAGAAGCCTTGAAAACAGTATTTCTCATGGCAAAGCAGACTTCCAAGGTCAAGTTCCAAAAGTTTCAGAAGGAAACAATATTAGCTCCTGGGCTAGGGGCCATGACAGTGCTGTTTCGGCAATGAATCTTCCCATGTCCTGAGAACTTGCCTGAGGTTAAACAAGAAATAATAATAGACCAATTTCTTTTGTAGAGAAAATTACATGGCTGGACAATGCTGATTCTGTGCCCTGGTTATTAGTGAGAAAGTTTATGAAGGTCTATGATGATAAAAAGCAAGTAGGGAAGAAGGAAATACAAAATATACAATTTGAGAAAAATAACAAGACTGGGAAGCTTAATGATACATCCACAACATGTGTTACAAAAAAACCTTTATAAATATTAAGTACTTTGCCATTATTAAGAGACCTGCTCTGCACTGAACAATGCTTTACTTCAACTAATCTTCCAACTTAGGAAAAAAGAGTTTAAAGCATTTTCTGTTGCTAGAAAGCAACCAAGAAAAATGTTACTGATAATGTTATCCAAGGGGGTCAGGTCAGGGTGTTGCAAGTTGGCAGAGAACTTAAGTTGCTGTTGAGGTTAGAAGCATGTTAGGTGCATCAGTGAGAAATTCATGGGTCCTGCCTCCTTTGTTTCATCGAAACACTGAGACCAAACAGCACATGGCAGTGGAGTAGCTATTTGAAAGCCTTGAGAGGCAGAGTCTAGAGAGGGCATTACATGAAGCTATGAAGATGAAAGTGGATGGCAATAGATTCCCCAAGCTGTTGAAGATGTCAGGGGAGTGAAGAGAGCTAAATACAGGAAGTGGAACAATCCTCAAAGAGTATGTGCTGTAGGCAGCTTTGAACCTGGACATGGAGATACTATATTTGGTATTTTCTCTGCTGAATTTCAGTCTTCCCTCAGTCCAAAATTCCCTCACTGTGCCCTAATACCCCCTTTTGTTATAATAGTATATAGTTCATGCCATTATATGTTAGACATTCTAGATTTGCTTTATTTTATTTTACAGAAGGCATAAATTATAAAATACCTTGAATGTCATAAGACATTTGGAATCTTAAACAGTACTGAGACTGAGAAACTAGATGGATTTTTTTTTTCAATGCAGTTTATTCAGGAACCTTGAGCAATCATCTGACCCTGGGGAAAGCCAGCCCACAGCTTAAATAGCCTCTGGGTAGCCAACCCCAGTGTGCCACGTGGGCAATGCAGATAGGTCCACATACATGGAAGCAAGCCAGATCCTCAGCCTTAGCCAAATGTGGAATTGTTCGTGACAGAGAGCACTCACCATCGGGAAGGTGGAAGGCAGAAACCAGCTCCATCTTTAAGGCACAGCATTTTGCAGCTCTTTACAGTTCCCCCTTTTTGTTTTAGATGCATCAGGCAAGAGTAGAGTCTGATCTCTGATATTAGAAATAAATTGGGACTTTGTACTGATGTTCATTTAGGTGTCATCCACCCAAAGAGCATCAGACCCGACCGATACCTTTTTCTCAGAGGCGGGACCTGGGGCATCAACCCGCATGGGATTTTTGAAGTTAAACTAAGTTTTGCATTATGACATGGCTGTGGGCCAGGAAGTGGAATGCAGCGGTCTGAGTGAGAGATGCTATTCTTAGGCTCAGGTACGTGAAGGTGTCATGGTTGTTTCATGGTTATGTGTTAGTGAGGTTTTTAATGTTCTTTTTATGTTCTTAAATGTCATTGGAAATAGTTTTGAGTTCTTCCTTACTTCCAGTTTTTCTCTGATTTGTACTTGCATTTGACATTATGAATTCTCATCTTTCCCCATGCTTTCCCACCATGATGAAATTTCACTCCTTTTGTAACATAAGCCCAAATAAACTTTATATTGGCCATGGTGTTTTATCACAGCATAAAAGTAACAAACACATTCCCTAAATTAATTGCTAATTCAGAGTAACAAGGGTCAATGTGTCTAGTAATTTTCTTATCCCTACACAAAAAAAGATCTTTATATCATCAGAGCATACAGTTGCTGAAACAAGAAGACAACTATGACTTATAGGACTGTAGGTGTTATGATGATGAATTTACCAGTTAATTCCTGGAATAAAAAATTTTGTGTCTAAGAAAACATTATGCACTGTATCTGACAACAATTGTGAAAGTTTGGCTTGCACTGTAAATAAATGCCATACAACATAGGAGTCTTTGAACAACTCTTCTCTGGTTTTCGGTACTTTTGAAAATTAAGTGGCAGTAAGTAGAGCCTTATTGGAGGAAAACAGTCTTCGGTGTCAGGCTTTAAGAACATGTACCGTAACCTAATTCCTGTTTTTTTTTTTCTTTCTTTCTGCTTCTTCTGTATGAATGAAAATGTAGACAAAAATATTCTTGCTTTTGAGACCATCCTTTCTGTTGTCATGTCTTCCCAGTCAAGATGAACTTTATCATTATAGAACCAGAAATCAAATAAACTCTTTTCCTCTACATTCTTTTTATTATCATATTTTACCACAGCCATTGACAGGTAGCTAATATAGCTACCAGTCCCTGGATCAGAAACTAGATCTTGCTTGTCTATTTTATATTAGAAGATCACCAAAGGTCAATGTTTGGTTTTTATGAAATTGTATACTTATATTAGATATGTATTTGTCTTCCCTGGATGAAAAGGTTTCTGCTGATATGGACACCTATGAACTTACGGAATAGTCAATCCACTATCTGGGCATTTTATACAATCATTAATTATGCTAAGGAAACTTGTTTCATAGTAAAAGATGGAAGCCAGCACTAGATCCACACTCATAGACCTTGGTGACATCATCATTATCTTCACCATTCAGAAGCTGTAATCTTGAGAGGTGGTGTCCTTTGGAAGACTGCTGGTTAACCAGTTATTTAATGAAAAGAATAGCTAGGGAAAAATGAAAATCATATTAATGTCTTATATACTTGATCATTGATACTCTCATTGTCTGGTTAAAAAAAAACATGGAAAATAGATATCTTTCATTTTTGTGCTGATTTGCCCAAATTTGGGAGATTTTTTGCTTTGCTTTTTTCGTGGTATCTAATTTTACATTCATTACTTTATAGTTTCCTGATCAAATGTTTAAACAATTGACTAAAGTTCATAAATCAACATAAAATCTTTCATTTACCATTTCTTATTTTAAGCAAAAATTTCTAATTTTTGCCTAAAGTAGGAATTGCTAATTAATATGGTCCCTCCATAATATGACAGAAACAAAATTTAATGATGCAACCCTCTATTCTTGAGCGATATCTTTAATCCAGGCCTTTGTTTTCTCTTCCATTCTCAGTAGACCTTAGAATTCTCTTCTGAAGCCATAGGTACAGACTGGGAAAGAGAAGACAGAGAGGGTCACCAAGACATCCGCTTGTTTGTTTATTTATTAGTATATATTTTTATAATTTATTCATTTGTTATCCCAATTGCAGGCCCCTCTTCATATCCTTCTGGTACCACCCTTCCTCGTTCTTCCTCTTCTATCTCTCTCTCCTAGGCCACTGGTATGGGAAGTTCTCCTCCAACCTATGCATGCATGACCCATGACCTACAACACACACTTCTGCCCACACACCTGCTCCCACACCAGCCCACTGCCTATCCACACACTTTCACAAACACATGCACCTTCCCCTTCAAGGCACTCACCTCAGCACTGAGCCACACCCCTCAAGACAGTAATACCAGTGTCACCCCTTCCTTAGCTGCATCCAAATTGACAGCCCAAGGACCACTCTCATCTTCTTATAGTCTACTCCAGACACAGGTAGACCCAATTTGCAGCATGAGTTCCAGGAACAGTCAATGTTACAGACAACCAGATGACTAGAGACCAGCATAAGAATACAACTGACAGAAGCTTTTCAGTTTCATGAGGTCCCATTTATTGATTGTTGATCTTAGAGCCTGTGCTGTTGGTGTTCTGTTCAGGAAGTTGTCTCCTGTGCCAATGATGTTAATGCTCTTCCCCACTTTTTCTTCTAACAGGTTTAATGTGTCCGGTTTTATATTGGGGGCTTTGATCCACTTGGACTATAGTTTTGTGCAGGGCGATGAGTTTGGATTTATTTGCATTTTTCTATATGTAGACATCCATTTAGACCAGCATCATTTATTGAAGATGCTGTCTTTTTTCTATTGAATGGTTTTGGCATTTTGTCAAAAGTCAGCTGTCCATAAGTGTGTGTGTGGGTTTATTTCAGAGTCTTCTATTTGATTCCATTGGTCCACCCTTCTGTTTCTATGCCAGTACCATGGAGATTTTTGTATTGTTTGCTCTGTAGTACAGCTTGAGATCAGGGATGGAGATCCAGAAGATCTTTTATTATAGAAGATTGTTTTGGCAGTTCTGGGTTTCTTGTTATTCCATATGAAGTTGAGAATTTTTCTGTGACATGAACTGATTGGCCTGCTCTTTGATCACCTCCCCCTGAGGGAGGAGCAGACTTACCAGGCTACAGAGGAAGACAATGCAGCCACTCCTGATGAGAACTAATAGATTAGGATCAGAAGGAAGGAAAAGAAGACCTCCCCTATCAGTGGACTTTGGGAGGGACATGCATGGAGAAAAGAAGGAAGGGAGGTATTGGGAGGGGAGAAGGGAGGGAGCTACAGGGGGTATACATTATGGAGAAAAACAAAATATTCTATAAAAGAACTAAATTTAAACAATATATACACAGCAATCTAACCCTACAGAAGTTACTAGAAGGAAAACTTCAATCCATGAGATCCATTACACCCAAGAAAACACTGGATAAAGACACCATCACATCCAAAAAGCAAAAGAAAAGAAACACACAAAAACACAATTACCACCAACTCCACATTGAAAGCAACTAACAAGCATTGGTCACTAGTATTTATTAACATCAATGGTCTCAACTCTCTAATAAAAAGCTACAGACTAACAGATTGGTTACAGAAACAGGACATAGCTTCTGCTGTAAGAAACACACCTCTGCAATGAACACTACCACAGAGTTGATGGCTGGAAAAAGGTTTTCCAAGGAAACAGACACAAGAAGCAAGCTGGAGTAGCCATCATAACATCAGTATCTAATAAAGTAGACTTTCAACCAAAATGAATCTAAAGAGATGGAGAGAGACACTTCATTTTCATCAAAGGAAAAATATGCCACAAGGACATAACAGTCCTGTACATCTATGCACCAAACACAAGGACTCCTGCATTTGTCAAAGAAACATTATTAAAGCTTAAACCACGCACTGATTGCAACACCATAATAGTGGGAGATTTCAACATCCCACTCTCGCCAAGGGACAGATCATTGAGACAGAAGCTTAACAGAGAAATAATGACACTTACAGAGGTATTAAATCAAATGGACCTAATAGATGTCTACAGAACCTTTCACCCAAACACGAAAAGAGAATACCTTCTTAACACCTCATGGAAACTTCTCCAAAATTGACCATATAGTCAGACACAAAGCAAGCCTCAACATATACAAGAAGATTGAAATAATTCCTTGTATCATATCAGACCACCAAGGTCTAAAACAAGATGTCAACAATAACAAAAATAACAAAAAGCTTACACAAATATGAAGACTGAGAAACTCTCTATTCAATGACAACTGGGTCAGCAAAGAAATAAAGAAACTAAAGACTTCCTAGAGCTTAATGAAAATGAAGGTACAACTTACTCTAACTTGTGGGAAACAATGAAAGCAGTGCTAAGAGGAAAGTTCATAGCACTAAGTGTCTTCATAAAGAAATTTGAGGCAGCTCATACAAGCAACGGAATGGCATACCTAAATGCACTAGAAGATAAAGAAGCAGACATACCCAAGAGGAGTAGATGGCTGGAAATAATCAAAATCAGGACTGAATCAATATAATAGAAACAAAAAGAACAATTCAAAGTATCAGTGAAACAAAGGGCTGGTTCTTTGAGAAAATCAACAAGATAGACAAACCCTTAACCAAACTAGCTAAAATGCAGAGAGACACTGTTCAAATCAGCAAAATCAGAAATAAAAAAGGGAACAAAACAACAGACACTGAGGAGGAAATCCAAGGAATCATTAGCTAATCCACCATATAAACAATCTGAAAGAAAAAATAAAACTAAATAAAACACATGATTATCCAACACCCATTCATATTTGAAGTTTTGGAGAGATCAGGGTTACAATGCACATACCTAAACATAATAAAGGCAATATACAGCAATCCTATAGCCAACATCAAACTACACAGAGAGAAACTTAAATCAATCCTATTGATGACAGAGAAAAGGCAATGCTGGCCACTCTCTCCATAGCTCTTCAACATAGTATTTGAAGCCCTAGCTAGAACAATAAGAAAATCAAAGGAGATCAAGGAAATACAAATTGGAAAGGAAAAAGTCAAAGTATCTCTATTCGCAGATAATATGATAGTATACCCGAGTGACCCCAAAAATTCTACCAGAGAACTCCTTCAGCTGATAAACACTTTCAGCAAAGTGGCTGGACACAAAATTAACTTAAAAAAAAATCACTATCACTCTTGTATACAAAAGACAAAAGGGCTGAGAAACAAATTAGAGAAACAACACCCTTTACAATAGCTACAAATAACATAAAGTGCCTTGGTGTGATTAACCATGCAGGTGAAAGACCTGTATGAAAAAAAAAAAAACTTCAAGTCTCTGAAAAAAGAAAATGAAGATATCCAAAAATTGAAAGATCTCCCATGCTCATGGATCGGTAGAATTAACATAGTGAAAATGGCTATTCTGTCAAAAGCAATCACAGATTCAATGCAATTCCCATCAAAATACCAACAAAATTCTGTACAGAATTTGAAAAAAACAATTCTCAATTTCATATGGAAAAACAAACAAACAAACAAACAAAAAACCCAGAATTTCCGAAACAGTCCTGTACAATAACAGATTTTGTTGAGTTATCTCCATCCCTCATCTCAAGCTATACTATAGAGCATCAGTAATAAAAACTTCATGGTACTGGCATAGAAACTGACTGGTGGATCAAAGGAATCTAATAGAAGACCCAGAAATAAACCCACACACTGATTACTGACAAAGAAGGCAAAACATTACAATTGAAAAAATATAGCATCTTCAACAAATGGTGCTGGTCTAACTGGATGTTTACATGTAGAAAAATGCAAAGAGATCCATACTTATCACCCTGTACAAAACTAAAAGTCCAAGTGAAGAAGAGCCGTGACCTCATTGGCACAGGTGACAACTTCCTAAAGAGAACACCAACAGCACAGGCTCTAAAATCAACACTCAATAAATGAGACCACATGAAACTGAAAAAGGTTCTGTAGAGCAAAGGACTCTGTCATCAGAACAAAACTACAGCCTACAGATTGGGGAAGGCTCTTCACCAACCATATATCTGACAGATGGCTAATATCCAGAATAGATAAGGAACTTAAGTTAAACACCAACAAACCAAGTAAACCAATTAAAGAATGGGGTAGTGAGCTAAACAGAGAAATCTCAATAGACGAATATTGAATATAGAGAAATATTTAAATAAATGTTCCTTAATCATCAGTGAAATGCAAATAAAAACAATCCTGAGATTTCACCTTACACCGATCAGAATGGCTAAGATCAAAAACTCAAGTGACAACACATTCTGGAGAGGATGTGGGGAAAAGGGCACCCTCCTCCATTGCTAGTGTGAAAGTAAATTTGTACACCCACTTTGGAAACCAATCTGGCACTTTCTCAGAAAATTAGGAATAGCCCTACCTCCAGATCCAGCTATACCTCTCCTGGGCATGTACCCAAAAGATGCCCCACTATCCAATAAGGACATTTACTCAATTATGTTCATAGCAGCTTTATTTGTAATAGCCGGAATCTGAAAACAACCCAGATGTCCCTCGACAGAGGAATGGATACAGAAATTGTGGTACATCTACACAATGTAATGCTACTCAGCTATTAAAAATAAGGAAATCAAGTATTTGCAGGCAAATGAATGGAACTAGAAGATATCCTGAGTGAGGTAACCCAGAAACAAAAAGATAGTTGTAGCATACCTTTACTAATAAGTGATATTAGCTATATAGTATAGGACAGCCATCTACATACCTAAAGAAGCTAAACACTGAGGAGGAACCCAGGGAAGATGCTTAAATTTCATTCACAATGACAACAGAATAGACACCAGAAGTGGTGGAAGAGAGGTAACAGGATGGAATCTACTATAGCGGGATCTCTGAAAGGAATCACCCAACAGGGAATAGAAGCAGATGGTGACTCACAGTCAAACTTTGGGTAGAGCGCAGGACATTTTATGGAGGAAGAGAGGGGTGGAATTAGAGGGACATGGATGGGACAGGAGCCTCACAAGAAGACCAACAAAATTAAAAGATCTGAGCCCACAGCATCCTGCCGATACTGATGCATGAATGGAGGACCATGCCCGGAGAGGACCTAGACCCCTGCTCAGATGTGGCTGACTGGCAGCTCAGTCTCCATGTGGATTTCTGAGTGAGGTGATCAGGAGTTGTTTTTATTATGAACTAAGTTGACTGCTCTCTAATCACTGCCCCCTTTTGATGCAGCTTTGCCAGGAAATAGAGGAAGAGAATCCAGGCAGTCCTGCTGAGACTTAACAAGCTATGAACAATTGGCAATAGCTGAGAACTCCCTCTTTCAGTGGACTAGGAGAAGCAGATGGAGGAGGATAGTGAAGGAGGGTAAGACTGGGAGAGTTGAGGAAGGGGGCTTCACTCGGGACATATAATGAATAAAATGTGAAAAAGAAAAAGAAAAAGTAAGTTTAAAAAAATGAAGAAGATATCAGAAGATTAAAAGCTCTCCCATGTTCATGGCTCAGTAGGACTAATGTCAGTAAAAATAGTCATACTACAAAAAGCAATGTACAGATTCAATGCAATTCCCATCAAAATACCAGCACAATTCTTACAGGCCTTAAAAGAATAATTCTCATAAGGACACCACTTTTGTAAAAGGTATCCCTTTTTGGGCTTTCAGGTGTCAATTTATACCCATTCCTATGGACAGCTACTATTTAGTGTGGGAATAGTGCTATACAGACCCAAATTTATTACCTCATAGAACAAATAAAACAAACTAACCATTGAAAACACAGATCATATAGTTCACTTTTTACTACTGAGTTTATACATTGGGTTAGTAATAGATTAAAATCTATTTTCCAGAGTAAAATAGTTAATTTGATAAATTTGGAAAGCTAAAGCTCAAAGGTCATAGACTGTGATTTGCTAGTAACCTTCAGCCAATATCTGAAAAGAGTTTCCTGTGGTAATGACACCTGAAGAGACATTGGGAATGCTGGATACTATCACTGGGCGTCACAACATATCAGTGTTTGCTAAGTAAGTTTTCACTATGACATGCCAATTTCATACCAGTAGTTTAGATAGTCTTTCATCCTATATTCATTAGTTCTAAGGGGGTCATCAGTGCAATGGACTCAAATGATGTCTGAGAAATGTAAAGTTGATCAAAATCCCTGTCAATCACAACTTATTAAGATTAAAGAACAATTGTTCTGGATTTGCCTGCTGAAGGGCAAGTTGTACTTTTTTAACCTTGGGGAATAGATGATAAAGCCAAGAACAGATTAAAAGGTATTTCCCAGACCAGTGTCAGGCTACCAAATATTAGATGCTATATCAATTTGACTACACAGTGAAAACCCATATCTGGTACCATAATAACAATAAGTCAATAAATGACACTGTTTTTGTGGCAGTTATTCCATATTTAAACTGATAATTTAATTTTAAAATTCACTGAAAATAGAAAAAGTATCAAACAGCCAAAAACAAACTTGCAAGAGAAGATATAATTTGGAACACCAAAATTAAAATTTCCAATTTCAACACTGTTTCTAAACTTTCTTCAAGAAACTGTGATAGTGGAGCAAATTTCCCAAATATAACTTGCCAAATTGTTCAAAGAAGGAACTGTAGATGTTTACCCTTAAATAACCTGTCCCTTCAGCCAATTCTTTAAATTTAATGACAATACAAACTTAGCCCAAAATGTGTAATTAATCTAGATGTAGAGATTAAAGCTGTAAAATTTCGACGGGGAAAAAAATATCATCTTCAGTTATATAACATCCACTAAGAAGATAACATAACAGAATCACAATCCAAAAGAAAAGTTCTCAACTTTGAGTTGAGTGCCAAAAACACCTCCACTCTAGGAAAAGCCACTGTCTTATTTACTTTTCTTTTGCCTTGAAGAGTCACCATGACCAAGGCAAAGTATAAAAGAAAACAGTTACATTGGGGGCTCAAATTTCCAGAAGGTAAGTCCGTGTCTATCATAGTGAGCGGCAGCACTGAAATTGGCACGATGCTGGAGCAGTAACTTAGATCTTCTCCTTAAGCATGAGGCATAGAGAGAGCTAACTGGGAAGAGTATGGGCTTCTGAAGCCTCCAAGTCCACCCCACCCCAGTGACACACCTCTTCAACAAGGCCACACCCCCAGTCCTTCCCAAACATTTGCACCAACTAGAAGCCAAGCATGAAGATGTATGAGCTATGGCCATTCAAATCATGACAGCCCTGCTTAGGTAGTGAAAATACAAACTCTTGAGTTTTTTATCTTAGCCATTCTGATGGGTGTAAGGTGAAATCTTAGGGTCGTTTTGATTTGCATTTTCCTGATGGCTAATGAGGTTGAACATTTCTTTAGGTGTTTCTCTGCCATTCCATATTCCTCTATTGAGAATTCTCTATTTAGCTCTGTACTCCATTTTTTAATTGGATTACTTGATTTTTTTGCTGTTTAACTTCTTTAGTTCTTTATATATACTGGATATTAGTCCTCTGTCAGACATAGGGTTGGTGAAGATCCTTTCCCAATCTGTAGGCAACACATGCCTGAGCGGTTGTGGAGAAAGGGGAACCCTCTTCCACTGCTGGTGGGAATTTAAACTGGTACAACCACTCTGGAAAGCAATCTGGCGCTTTTTCAGACAACTAGGAATAGCACTTACTCAAGATCCAGGTATACCACTCCTAGGCATATATCCAAAAGAGGCTCAAGTACACAATAAGGACATTTGCTCAACCATGTTTGTAGCACCCTTATTTGTAATAGCCAGAAGCTGGAAACAGCTCAGATGCCCCTCAGTGGAGGAATGGATGCACAAATTGTGGTATATCTACACAATGGACTATTACTCAGCAATAAAAAAAACAAGGAAATCATGAAATTTGCAGGTAAATAGTGGGATCTGGAAAAGATCATTCTGAGTGAGCTATTCCAGAAGCAGAAAGATGCACATGGTATATACTCACTCATGTATACGTATAATATACGATAAACCTAAAATCTATACACCTAAACAAAATAATCAAGAGGGAGGACTCTTGCTAAAATGCTCAATTCCTATCCAGAAAGACAAAGAGGATGGACCTCAGAAGAAGGAGAAAACAGGGAACAAGTCAGGAGACTGACACAGAGACCTCTGAAAGGCTCTGCCCTGCAGGCTATCAATGCAGATGCTGAGACTTATGGGCAACCTTTAGACAGAGTGCAGAGAATCTTATGAAAGAAATGGGAAACAATAAGGTCTAGAGAGGACAGGAACTCCACAAGGAGAGCAACAGAACCAAAAAATCTGGGCACAGGGGTCTTTCCTGAGACTGCTATTCCAACCAAGGACTATGCATGGAGATAACCTAAGACCCCTGCACAGATGTAGCCCATGGCATTTCAGTATCCAAGTGGGTTCCATTGTAATAGGAACAAGGACCGTCTCTGACATGAACTGATTGGCCTGCTCTTTAATTACCTCCCCCTGAGGGGGAAGCAGCATCACCAGACCACAGAAGAAGACAATGCAGCCACTCCTGATGAGACCTAATTGACTAGGATCAGAAGGAAGGAAAAGAAGTCCTCCCCTATCAGTGGACTTGGGGAAGGCCATGCATGCAGAGGGTGGAGGAAGAGAGGGATTTAGATGGGAGGAGGAAGGGAACCACCGGGGAGCTACAAAGTGAATATAGTGTATTTAATAAAGAATTAAAAAAAAAAAAGAAAATACAAACTTTAAAAATGGGGAGAAGAGATTTAGGAATCATATGCTATAAAATTACATATGGTATAGAAAGAATCACCTGAAAGTGATAAGAAAACAAATTGTAAAAATTGGCAAATGATTTCAATAATATTTAATATTATATGGAATAATACTTAGTGTTATCATAACAACATTGTACATTTCAAATATATTAGGAGAAGTGAAATCTAAAAATATGATGTCATCCTTAGTGAGAGTGACACAATTTCAAAATTTCATACAGTGTAGAAAGTGAAATTAGAAAAGTGATTGAGAGGTCCTTTACATTATAACTATGATATTCACTATTTGAGTCCTTTGAAATTGAGAAAAGTGACATGAAAACACATGTGCATGAAATCAATGGTCTCTTTGTCTATATTCCCGGTAAATTCACTTGGAGTATTTCAAACCCAGAAAAGACCCTGAAAATCCATGACTATATGAAAGAATACACATGCTATTTAACTGTAATGAATGTATACAGATGATTTGTAATCGCTGGCACTCACCAAAATGTTCATACCATCTCTGATGAGTGTGCTGAGTGACAAAGATCAGGTTCTTACAAATATAGTGGCAAGACTCTTTTGCTATGAAATCTCTGAAATTCAGAGCATTTGTCAGTATACTCAAATTCCTGGATTTCATCTTTAGCACCATAAAAAGAAACAAACTAATCACTAGAGACTAAAACATATGGTATGTATTATTTGCATAAAATTAGCAATTGTTCTAGTTAGTAGTTTCTGCAATACTTTGTAAAATATGTAACCCCATACATTTGAAAAACTATGGTTACAATTAGGACTTAGAAATATATTTTGCCAATAACACAGAAGCCCTAAAAATCAAGTCATCTTGAAAAATCACTGGATTTTTCTCCAATTTTGTGTTCTCTCATATCCTATTCTCACATTGTGCTGTGCCAGAACATTGTGCTGTGTTTGAGAACTTTTGTCAGTGTTTGACACTTCTCTTAAAGTTTTTGTTCTGAGGAGATTTAAAAAAAAAGAAAAGAAAAGCACTTAGTATTTTGAAGTACTGAAGTTATGGACCAGAAATGTGAGTTCTCTGAAGATTTAAAGCAGGTGGTGATAAAGATTAGAAACACCACTGTAAACACATTCTCCACTCAAAAGCAGTCAGTTGGTCTAAAGTGTAAGCATAAAAGCCTATGTGAGTTCTAGCACTCTAAGCATCTGCTGGATTTTACCAGTTGAAACAGACTAGCATTGTCGTTTCCGTAATGATGACTATTGAACATAGGCATGGCCATAAGGCAAGATAGTGGATCAATGAACACCTGTGCACAGGAGATATTTTAAAGATTACTTTTTTAAACATACAACTAACTTGTGGGTTTTAAGCTTCAAATAACTTGTTTAGCATTCTGTAATACCCAGAATGCAAAACATCAAAAACAACATATGGTTGTCAAAAGCAGACATTTAAAATAGCAGGGGGAACATAATATGAGGTGCATTAGCTTTATATGATTACAGTGTTTTATATCACAATGTTTTTGTGTTTTTAGGCGGTGGTTGCTTTTCATTTTCTATTTAAATTATTATTGAAAATAGATTCACCTCTCATATAATACATCACAAGCAAGTTCCTCTCTCCACTCATCCTGGCTCCTTTCCCCATCTGCTTCCTCCTCCAGATTGTAGACCCTCAATTTTCTCCTTAGAAAAGAGCAGGACCCCAAGAAATGACAGCCAAACAGGACAAAATAAAGATACAATAAATGAAAGCCCTAATATCAAGGCTGGATAAGGCAAGAATAAATGAGTTTCAAGAGCAGGCAAAAGAGCCAGAGACACACCCACTTCCACTCGTAGAAGTCCCCCAAACCACTAAGATAACAGACATAACATACCGGAGGACCCAGTGCAGACCCATGCATGCCTTGAGCTTGCTGCTTCAGTTTCTGTGAGCTTGTAAAAGCCCTGTATACTTGATTCAGTGGCCCATGTTTTTCTGGTGTCCTCCATCATTTCTGAATCCTACCATCATTCCTCTTCCTGTTCTCTAGATTCAAGGGGTCCAATGGAGACCTACAATTTATACTTCCTCTGTGCATATTATCTGGCTGTGAGTTCTGCACCTACTCCCATATGTTGTCCAAGAAAGCCTTTCTGATGATGACTGGATAAGGAGCTGGTCTATGAGTACAGCAGAATATGATTAGGAATCATCTCATTTGTTTGTTTGCTAATCATGTTTGTTTCCACCCTAGATCTCTGGGATCTCCAGTTTCAAGTTCCAGGCCATTCATGCAGTGTAAGACATGGGCTTCCTTTCACGGAGTGGGCCTCAATTTAAACCAGCAATTTGTCTCACAAGTTCTGTGCCAACACTTCCTCAGCATATTTGCAGACAGTAGAGATTGTAGGTGAAGGATTTTGTACTTGTTTTGGCGCCATGTTTTTCTTGAAATAGTCGGCAGAGTGCTTTTCAACACCAAAGAATGTATGAGCAAAGGTTCATACACGCAACAGCTCAACTTCTCTATGTTCAGTAATCTCTCTGGATGTTGTTCTCAGCAGTGGGCACTCCTGCTCCATTTTCAGAGAGCAATCTTTTGTCCTGGTATCAATCAGAGTTGTTTAGGAACTTCAGGGGACCCTCTTTAGCCAACAACTCAATCGGATGCAACCCAGTCCCACCACTGTAAACCCTGTCAGGCTAAAAAGAAAGGCCATTTCAGAATCCATATCCTTCAATACTAAGGGTCCTCACAAGGATCAACCTCATAAATTCCAAGAAGTTTCTCCTGCATTGTTTCCACACTCCACATACTACTAATCCCAGCTGAATTTCCCTACACTCCCTCATCTCTGATCCATCTCACTCTCATCATCTTTACCAGCCACTGTCTACCTGCAAATCTATTCAATTTCCCTTTCTAAGGATATCCATGACCCTCTCTATAGTTTCACTCTTTACCTAACCTCTCTGGGTGAGCTAAAAGCTAGTTCTATGTGAGTACATATCATTTGGCTTTCTGGGTCTGGGTTACCTCACCAAGATTAGTATTTTTTTTTTCTCAATGCAGTTTATTCAGGAACCTTGAACAATCATCTGACCCTGGGGAAAGCCAGCCCACAGTTTAAATAGCCTCTGGGTAGCCAACCCCAGCGTGCCACGTGGGCAATGCAGATAGGTCCACATACATGGAAGCAAGCCAGATCCTCAGCCTTAGCCAAATGTGGAGTTGTTTGTGACAGAGAGCACTCACCATCAGGAAGGTGGAAGGCAGGAAACCAGCTCCATCTTTAGGGCTCGGCATTACACACCTCTCTACAGTTCCCCCTTTTTGTTTTAGATGCATCAGGCAAGAGTAGAGGTCTGATCTCTGATATTAGAAATAAATTGGGACTTTGTACCGATGTTCATTTAGGTGTCATCCACCCAAAGAGCATCAGACCCGTCTGATACCTTTTTCTCAGAGGCAGGACCTGGGGTATCAACCCGCATGCAATCAGACATGCTCTTCTCTGGGTCGAAAGCGGCTGACCCTGAGTGCAGTGCTTAGCCTCGCATCCTGAGCATAACATTTTAGCTTTTTATGGTATCCAACCATGCTTGGGGCGAATGTCCTGCTTCAATGGCTGTAAAGGCCTGAATGATCATGGCTGCATCACCCTGCTGTGAGACTCTAATCTTGCATATACACCAAGGAGACCAACACTAGAAGGCCTGCTAACGCTCCCATGCCCGCCCATTCCTTCAGATGATCCATGTCTGCAGCAATCCATGGTGATAATCCTGTGGCTAGTCCTGTGTCCACTCTGGTAGAATTTACTGTGATAATGGCCACTCTCAGCTGCTCCATCGTAGTATCGAATTCTCCAGTCCAATTACCTAAAATATAGCTAGACAATTATTTAGACAGATTTGCAGCACAAGAAAAATTCTCATGTTGTATGCTAGTGACACTAAGTCCAGCATACTTTCATTGACAGCCAGGTTGAGCGATTTGCCATAGGGTATCAATTTGCTCCTGCAGGAGGTCAATCCTCTGATTGAACACCATCAAGCCTCCTTTTAGTTAAGCATTAATTCCTTTTTGTACATCTAAGGCATGAGCTACATTGGCTAAAAGATTATTCAGGGTCTGAGCAGTCTGCACAGTACGACTCATGGCTAATGCCCTGGTGGTAGCTCCAACAGCCGCCAATGAGATGGCAGTATCAATGGCGGCTGTAATTCCAAGATCCCTTTTCTGTCTGAAGAGAGTCATAGCATGAGGGGCATCCATGGGCACAGGCACCCAGCGAGGCATGCGAGTAACCAGGGCATACCTAAATTCACTAGCATTCCAGCATTGGGCAAAAAAGCAAGTATCATCACCACAATTACTTGGCTCTATCTGGCTAATAATGAATAAAAATGGGGAATATAAACAAATAGGTGTGGGCTTATAAGAAATATTATGAGAAGCCTTAACCCCCTCGTTGGAACATCCTGCATCAGTTCTAGAACTAGCAGTGGTGGTGTCCGAGGTCTGAGTAGGTTCAGGAGACCATTGCCCCCAGGGGTGAGACGTGCTCCATGTAAATTGACTAAATCCATGTTTTCCTCCACTTTTGAAAGTCATTTAAGGTTCTTAAATTATTTTCTCCCCCTTTTTTTTTAAATTTTTCATCAATTATACTTTATTCATTCTGCATCCCCCCATAAGCCCCTCCCTCCTCTCCTCCCAATTCCACCCTCCCTCCTCCTTCTGCATGCATGCCACTCCCCAAGTCCACTGATAGGGGAGGTTCTCCTCTCCTTTCTGATCTTAGTCCATCAGTTCACATCAAAAGTGACTGCATTGTCCTCTACTATGGCCTGGTAAGGCTTCTCCCTCACAGGGGGAGGTTGATCAAAGATCAGTCCAATCAGATTATGTCAGAGGGAGTCCCTCTTCACATTACTATGTAATCCAATTGGAGTCTGAACTGCTCTGGGCTACATCTGTGCAGGGTTTCTGGGTTATCTCCAAGAATAGTCCTTGGTTGGAGTATGAGGCTCTGGGAAGTTCCCTGTGTTCAAATTTTCTTGTTCTGTTGCTCTCCTTGTGGAGACCCTGTCCTCTCCAGCTCTTACTATTTCCCAGTTCTTACATAAAATTCCATTCACTCTGCCCAACAGTTGCCCATCAGGCTCAGCATCTGCTTTGATACTCTGAAGGGTAGAGGGTTTCAGAGGCCATCTGTGGTAGGTTCCTAGGGTGTTTCCTGTTTTCTTCTTCTTCTGATGTCCATCCTCTTTGCCTTTCCGGATGGGGATTGGACATTTTAGTTAGGGTCCTCTCTCTTGCTTAGTTTCTTTAGATGCACAGGTTTTAGTGGGTTTGTCCTATGTTATATGTCTATATTAGTGAGTATATACCATGTGTGTCTTTTTGTTTCTGGGACAACTCACTCATTATGATCCTTTCCAGATCCCACCATTTACCTGCAAATTTCATGATTTCCTTATTTTTTATTGCTGAGTAATATTCCATTGTGTAGATGTTCCACAATTTCTGCATCCATTCTTCAGTTGAGGGGCATCTGGGTTGTTTCCAGCTTCTAGCTATTACAAATAAAGCTTCTACAAACATGGTTGAGCAAATGTCCTTTTTGTGTGCTTGAGCCTGTTTTGGATATATGCCTAGGAGTGGTATAGCTGGATCTTGGGGAAGCACTATTCCTAGTTGCCTGAGAAAGTGCCAGATTGATTTCCAGAGTGGTTGTAGAAGTTTACATTCCCACGAGCAGTGGAGAAGGGTTCCCCTTTCTCCACAACCTCTCCAGCATGTGTTGTCACTTGAGTTTTTGATCTTGGCCATTCTCATGGGTGTAAGGTGAAATCTCAGTGTTGTTTTGATTTGCATTTCCCTAATGGCTAGTGAGGTTGAGCATTTCTTTAAGTGCTTCTCTGCCATTCGGTATTCCTCTACAGAGAATTCTCTGTTTAGCTCTGTTCCCCATTTTTTAAGTGGATTACTTGGTTTGCTGCTTTTCAGCTTCTTTAGTTCTTTATATATACTGGATATGAGTCCTCTGTCAGATAAAGGGTTGGTGAAGATTCTTTCTCAATCTGTAGGCAGTTGCTTTGTTTTGATGACAGTGTCCTTTGCAGAAGCTTTTCAGTTTCATGAGGTCCCATTTATTGATTGTTGCTCTTAGAGCCTGTGCTGTTGGTGTTCTGTTCAGGAAGTTTTCTCCTGTACCAATAAGTTCTAGGGTATTCCCCACTTTTTTTCTAGCCGATTTAATGTGTCAGGTTTTATGTTGAGGTCTTTGATCCACTTGGACTTCAGTTTTGTGCAGGGTGATAAGTATGGATCTATTTTCATTTTTCTACATGTAGACATCCAGTTGGACCAGCACCATTTGTTGAAGATGCTATCTTTTTTCCATTGTATGGTTTTGGAGCCTTTGTCAAAGATCAGGTGTCCATAAGTGTGTGGGTTCATTTCTGGGTCCTCTGTTCAGTTCCATTGATCCACTATTCTGTTATTATGCCAGTACCATGCAGTTTTTAAAACTGTTGCTCTATAGTACAACTTAAGATCAGGGATGGAGATACCTCTAGAAGATCTTTTATTGTAGAGGATTGTTTTAGCAATTCTGGGTTTCTTGTTATTCCATATGAAGTTGAGGATTTTTCTTTCCAGGTCTGTAAAGAATTGTGTTGGTAATTTGATGGGCATTGCATTGAATCTGTAGATTGCTTTTGGTAAGATGGCCATTTTTACTATGTTAATCCTGCCAAGCCATGAACATGGGAGATCTTTCCATCTTCTCATATCTTCTTCTAATTCTTTCTTCAGAGATTTGAAATTTTTTTCATACAAGTCTTTGACTTCCTTGGTTAGGGTTACTCCGAGGTACCTTATGTCATTTGTGGCTATTGTGAAGGGTGTTGTTTCCCTAATTTCTTTCTCAGCCCTTTTGTCTTTTGTATACAGGAGGGCCACTGATTTTTTTGAGTTACTTTTGTATCTGGCCACTTTGCTGAAGGTGTTTATCAGCTGTAGGAGTTCCCTGGTAGAGTTTTTGGGGTCACTCATGTATACTATCATACCATCTGCAAATAGTGATAATTTGACTTCTTCCTTTCCAAGTTGTATTCCCTTGATCTCCTTCAATGTCTTATTGCTCTAGCAAGGACTTCCAGCACGATGTTGAAGAGATATGGAGAGAGTGGGCAGCCTTGTCTTGTCCCTGATTTCAGTGGGATTGCTTTAAGTTTCTCTCCGTTCAGTTTGATGTTGGCTATAGGTTTGCTGTATATTGCCTTTACTATGTTTAGATATGTGCCTTGTATCCCTGATCTCTCCAATACTTTAAACATGAATGGATGTTGGATTTTGTCAAATGCTTTTTCAGCATCTAGGGAGATTATCATGTGGTTTTTTTCTTTCAGTTTGTTAATATGGTGGATCACATTGATGGATTTCTGTATATTGAACCACCCCTGCATACCTGGGATGAAGCCTACTTGGTCATGGTGGATGATATCTTTGATGTGTTCTTGTATTCGGTTTGCAGGTATTTTGTTGAGTATTTTTGCATCAATGTTCATAAGGGAGATTGGTCTGAAGTTCTCTTTTTTTGTTGGGTCTTTGTGAGGTTTAGGTACCAAGGTGACTGTGGCTTCATAGAATGAGTTTGTTAATGTTGCTTCTGTTTCAAATTTGTGGAATAGTTTGAAGAGAACTGGAGTTAGCTCTTTCTTGAATGTTTGGTAGAATTCTGAGCTGAAACCATCAGGTCCTGGGCTTTTTTTGGATGGGAGACTTTCGATGACTGCTTCTATTTCCTTGGGGGATATAGGACTATTTAGTTGATTTACCTGGTCCTGATTCAGCTTTGGTAAGTGGAATCGATCAAGAAAATTGTCCATTTCATTTAGATTTTCAAATTTTGTGGCATATAGACTTTTGAAGTAAGTCTTAATGATTGTTTGGATATCCTCAGTGTCTGTAGTTATGTCACCCTTTTCATTTCTGATTTTGTTGATTTGAATGGTGTCTCACAGCCTTTTAGTTAGCTTGGCTAAGGGTTTGTCTATCTTGTTGATTTTCTCAAAGAACCAGCTCTTGGTTTCATTGATTCTTTGAATTGTTTTATTTGTTTCTAATTGATTGATTTCAGCCCTGAGTTTGATTATTTCCAGCCATCTGCTCCTTCTTGGTGTGTCTGCTTCTTCTTTTTCTAGGGTTTTTAAGTGAGCCATTAAATTGCTTGAATGCGCTGTCTCAAATTTCTTCTTGAAGGCACTTAGTGCTATGAACTTTCCTCTTAGCACTGCTTTCATTGTGTCCCACAAGTTTGGGTATGTTGTGTCTTCATTTTCATTGATTTCTAGGAAGATTTTAATTTCTTTCTTTATTTCTTCCCTGACCCAGCTGTCTTTTAGTAGCAAGTTGTTCAGTTTCCATGTATGTGTAGGCTTTTTGCTATTTTGTTGTTACTGAGGTCCAGCTTTATTCCATGGTGATCAGACAGGATACAAAGGATTATTTCAATCTTCTTGTATCTGTTGAGGCTTGCTTTGTGACCAACTATGTGGTCTATTTTGGAGAAGGTTCCATGAGGTGCTGAGAGAAGGTAAATTCTTTTGTGTTTGGGTGTAAGGTTCTGTAAATGTCTGTTAGGTCCATTTGATTCATGACCTCTGTTAGAGATATTGTTTCTTTGTTTAATTTCTGTTTTGTTGACCTGTCCTTTGTTGAGAGTGGGGTGTTGAAGTCTCCCACTATTAGTGTGTGGGGATCTATGTGTGGTTTAAGTTTTATCAATGTTTCTTTCACAAATGTGGGTGCCCTTGTATTTGGGGCATAGATGTTCAGGATTGTGATGTCTTCTTGGAATTTTCCCTTGATGAGTATGAAGTGTCCTTCCCCATCTCTTTTGATTAATTTCGGTTGAAAGACTATTTTATCAGATATTAGAATGGCTACTCCTGCTTGCTTCTTGCGTCCATTTGCTTGAAAAGCCATCTTCTATCCCTTTACCCTCAGGTAATGTCTATCTTTGTGACTTAGGTGTGTTTCTTGTGTACAACAGATTGCTGGGTTTTGTTTACGTATCCATTCTGTTAGTCTGTGTCTTTTTATTGGAGAATTAAGTCCATTGATATTGAGAGAGATTAATGACCAGTGGCTGTTAGATCCTTTGAATTTGATGTTGGCTGTGGTCATATGGTTGTGTGCTTTGTTGCTTTTTGGTTTACTGTAGTGGGGTTATTTATTTCCTGTGTTTTCTTGAATGTAGCTAGCTTTCTTGGGTTGTATTTTCCCTTCCAGTGTCTTCTGTAATGCTGGATTTGTTTGTAGGTATTGTTGAAATTTTTTTTGTCATTGAATATCTTGTTTTCTCCGTCTATGAGGACTGAGAGTTTTGCAGGGTATAGTAGCCTGGGCTGACATCTGTGTTCTCTTAGGGTCTGCATGATATCCATCCAGGCCCTTCTGGCTTTCATAGTCTCTGTTGAAAAGTCAGGTGTGATTCTAATGGATTTGCCATTATATGTTACTTGGCCTTTTTCTCTTGCAGCTTTTAGTATTTTTTCTTTGTTCTGTATACTTACGGTTTTGATTATTATGTGGCAGGAGGATTTTCTTTTCTGGTCTAATTTATTGGGTGTTCTATAGGCCTCTTGTATTCTTATTAGTCTCTCCTTTAAGTTGGGGAAATTTTCTTCAATGATTTTGTTGAAAATATTTTCTGGGCCTTGGTGCAGGGAGTCTTCTTTTTCCTCTATTCCTATTATTCTTAGGTTTTGTCTTTTTATGTTGTCCTGAATTTCTTGGATGGTCTGTGTCAGGAATTTTTTAGATTTAACATTTTCTTTGACGGATACATCTATTTCTTTCATTGTATCTTCCACACCTGAGATTCTTTCTTCCATTTCTTGTAGCCTATTGGTTATGCTAACCTCTGTAGTTCCTGCTTTCTTCCCTAAGCTCTTTCTCTCCACAATTTCTTCCATTTGTGTTTTTTTTTTTAATTTTTCCAATTCCATCTTCAGGTCGTGAGCTATTTTGTTGGTTTCCTTCCCCTGTCTGACTGTATTTTCATATTTTTCCGTCAATTCCTTCAGCTGTTTGTTTGAACAATCCACTGTTTCTTTTATTTCATTCAATGATTTAAGCATTTCCTCTCTAAAGGCCACAGACTGTTTGGCTGCAGCTTCCCATATTTCTTCACGGATGGCCATAATCTCCTTGTCTTTAATTTCCTCCATTTCTTTACGGATAGCCATGATCTGTTTGTTTTTATCTTCTTCTAATTCTTTTCGTATTTTATTTGTTTCCTCTGTTATCTTCTTCATGAGCATAGATGTTAGGTCATCTCCTTGAATTTCATTTATGCTGGGGTGTCTAGGGCTATTTGCCCATGGATAACTGGATTCTGGAGATGCCATATTGCTCTGGCTTTTGTTGGTTGAACTTTTACGTTGTCCTCTACCCATTGGGCTATCTTAGTTGTTTGAATTTAGTTTCTGGTTGTTCCTGGACTCTTGTAGTGGAGAGAATCCCTTTGGCAGGAAGGTGCTTTTTCCTGAAGGAAGCCTTCCCAGCTTTTTGGGTATAGCCCCAGAACCCAAGAGGTAATCTGTGGCGGGTGAGTACTGCTCTGGTGTCTTTGGGCGCACAGTTCTGCCTGTAAGGTGTATTTGGTACAAAGCTGACCTCTGGGCTGGTGGAGCGTGCACCCACCTGCTAGTCTGCGGGAGCTGAGTTTCCAATCACTCTGTGCTCCCTGTTTGGGCCCAGATCTGTGATGGCTGGGCGTACTCACCTGTCTGCGATCTGCAGTCTGCTAGACTTTCCCTAGGTGACCCCAGCAGCATGGTTTCTTCCTTCCCTGTGGGGTCCTCTCTGGACAGGGGTTCCCAGTCCCTGTTGTACTGGGGCGCGCAGCTTGTCTGTACAGCTGAGCTGAGCGTGCAGCAATCTGCGCGGCAGGAGCTCAGTTGTGTTGGGTGTTGGTACCCGCCGTCCTAGAGACCTTCCGGGGGAAAAACTCGGTGACCCATGATCAGTCTGGCAACTTTGCTTCCCCGTGGGGTCCTCCCTCAACTGGGACTCCCAGTCTCAGGTACCCTTGTGCTCACGGATCAGCCTGGGAATGTGACTGGGACACGCCCACTTGAGGCTCCAGCCTGGAGACACAAAGCCCGCGTTACCCGGGATTTCTTCCGGGTTCTGGCTGGGTAGCTGTGAGTGGACCCAACTGATTCCCATGCCGTGGGAGCCTCCCCTCACCTGGGAAACACGATTGATGTAGTTTCAGGGCCCAGAGTTCAGTCTCCTGGTCTCTGCACGGCGAGTGCTGTCCTGCTTCTCAAATGCGGTGCTCTCCCGGCGCCGCCATCTTGGCTCCTTCCAAGATTAGTATTTTTAATTGCATACATTTGCCTGCTAATTTCATTATGTCATTTTTAAACAGTTCTGTCTATTGTGTGAATGTGCCATTGTTTCTTTTATCCATTCTTCACTTGAATAAGACTGAGGTTGTTTCCAATTTTGGGCCATTAGGAACAGAGCAAAAAGAAAAAAAAAAAAAGGTTAAACAAATGTCTTTGTGGTAGGGTGGAGCGTCTTTTAGGTGTATGCCCAAGAGTGGTAAGTGCTAAGTCTTGAGCTAGATCAATTCCCAATATTCTGTGGAACTGCTATATTGATGTCCCATAGTGGATGTCCAAGTTTGCACTTGTACCTACAACAAAGGAATGTTCCTGTTGCTCCGCATCCTCACCAGCATGAGCTGTCTCTTGTGTTATTGATCATAGCCATTCTGTCAGGTGAAAGATGGAGTCTCAAATGCAAATCATTTTGATTTGCATTTCCTTGATGGCTTAAAGATGTTGAACATTTCTTTAGGTGTTTCTGAACCATTTGAGATAACACTGTTGAGAATTTTCTGTTTAGAGATTTATGCCACCAGATTATTTTTATATACTTTTTGAGATATTATATATTTTGGATATTAGTCCTCTATAAAATTTGGAATAGACAAAAATTTTCACATTCTCTAGGCTGTGGCAGTGTCCTCTGCCTTACAGAAGATTTTCAGTTCCATGAGGTATTATTTTACTAACTGTTGATTTTAGTGTCAACATTGTTGGTGTTCGATTGAGAAAGTCATCTCTTTAAAAAAAAAGCATTTTTGATGACCCATTAATTAATTAATGAGTTTATTTAATTTTTGGATTTTTTTGAGGTTTTTTTATTTTAATTTTTATTATTAGTTACATTTTGTTAACTCTGTATCCCAGTTATATCCTGCTCCTTCATTCTCTCCCAATCCCACCCTCTTTCTCTCATCTCCTCCGTGCCCCTTTCCAAGTCCACTGATAGGGGAGGACCTCCTCCCCTTTCATTTGACCCTGGTTTATCAGGTATCTTCGGGACTGGCTGCAAAGTACTCCTCTGTGGCCTAGAAAGACTGCTCCTCCCTTGTTGGGTGGGGAGGTCAAAGAGCCTGCCATTGAGTTCCTGTCAGAAATAGTCCTTGTTCCCCTTACTATGGGAAACCAATTGGTTACTGAGCTACCACGGGCTACATCCGAGCAGAGCTTCTAAATTATAACCATGCATGGCCCTTGGTTGGAGAAACAGTCTCAGCAAAGACCCCTGTGCCCAGATATATTTGGTCCTTGTGGAGCTCCTATCCTTTCCCCATCATACTAATTCCCCCTTCTTTCATTTGATTTCCTGCACTCTGCTGAAGGTTTGTTTATGAGTCTTACTATCTGCTTTAATACTCTGCTAGGTAGAGTCTTTCAGAGGCCCTCTGAAGAAGGCCCCTGGCCTATTACTTGTTTTCTCCTATGTCCAATGCACATCCCATTTGTCTTTCTAAGTGAGGGTTGATCATCGTACCCCATGTCCTCTTTCTTGTTTATCTTCTTTAGGTATATAGATTCTCTGTAGAGGAATATAGAATGGCAGAGAAACACTTAAAGAGATGCTCAACATCCTTAGCCATCAAGGAGATGCAAATCAAAACGACCCTGAGATTTCACCTTACACCCATCAAAATGACTAAAATCACAAACTCAAATGATAACACATGCTGGAGAGGTTGTGGAGAAAGGGGAACCCTCCTCCATTGCTGGTGGGAATGTAAACTTGTACAACCACTTTGGAAGTCAATCTGGTGCTTTCTCAGACAATTAGGAATAGTGCTTCCTCAAGATTCAGCTATACCACTCCTAGGCATACTTCTTCCAAAAGAAGCTCAAGTACACAACAAGGACATTTGCTCAACCATGTTTGTAGCAGCTTTATTCATAATATCCAGAACCTGGAAACAACCCAGATGTCCATCAACAGAGAAATTTTTACACAATGAAATACTACTCAGCAATCAAAAAAGAGGAAATCATGAAATTTGCAGGCAAATGGTGGGATCTAGAAAAGATCATTCTGAGTGAAGTATCCCAGAAGGAGAAAGACACACATGGTATATACTCACTTATATAGACCTATAAGATATGATAATTTTTGGATTCTTAAAAAATATTGAATTCTTATGTAATGGACTGCAATTTTCCCAAATTAGAGTTTTGGAATACATAGAGACAAAATATCGCCTACATTCTCATGAAGAACTGATATTAAAAGTGGGTTTTGTGTTCAAGGAAGGAGCTTATAAACGTCAAGCACTCCTTTTGTGGCATAATATAAGAAATAAATAATATCACATTCTGAAAGTCCATCTGTATTGTGCTTTAAACACTTACCATATTTACTCCATTCACATAAATTATATTCTGATGTTTGTTAAATTAAATTAAATTAACTTCATTATATTCTAAAATGTTCTGAGCAACTGGATGCTATAAGTTATGCTTGAGACATTCTTTTTTATTTATTTATTACAATTTATTTATTTATTTTATTAATTATAGTTTATTCACTTTGTATCCACCATAATCCTCCCTCATCCTCTCCCAATCACACCCTCCCTCCCCCTTCTCCACAAATGCCCCTCCCCAAGTCCACTGATAGGGTAGGTCTTCCTCTCCTTCCTCCTGAACCTAGTCTATCAGGTTTCATCAGGACTGGCTGCATTGTCTTCCTCTGTGGCCTGGTAAGGCTGCTACTCCCCCTCAGGGGGAGGTGATCAAAGAGCAGGTCAATCAGTGCATGTCAGAGACAGTCACTGTTCTCATTATTATGGAACCCACTTGGACACTGAACTGCCATGGGCTACATCTGTGCAGGAGTTCTAGGTTATCTCCATGCATGGTCCTTGATAGAAGTATCAGTCTCAGAAAAGACCCCTGGGTCCAGATATTTTGGTTCTGTTGCTCTGTTTTTGGAGCTCCTGTCCTCTCCAAGTCCACTTTGGATGGCAGAGAAACATTTAAATAAATGCTCAAGACCTTAGTCATTCACAAAATGCAAATCAAAATGACCCTGAGATTTCACCTCACACTCAACAGAATTGCTAAGATTAAAAACTCAGGTAGTAACACATGCTGGAGAGGTTGTAGAGAACCCTCCTCCACTGCTGGTGGGAATATAATTTTCTACAACCACTTTGGAAACCAATCTTTTGCTTTTTTAGAAAGTTAGGAATAGGGCTACCTCAACATCTAGCTATACCACTCCAAGGCATATATCCAAAAGATGCTCAAGCACACAACAAGGACATTTGTTCTCCCATGTTCATAGCAGCTTTAATCCTAACAGTCAGAATCTGGGAACAGCCCAAATGCCCCTAAATTGAGGAACGGATACAAGAATTGTGGTACATTTACACAATAGTATACTATTCACCAATTAAAAACAAGGAAATCATGAAATTTGTAGGCAAATGGTGGGAAATAGGAAAGATCACCCTGAGTGAGGTACCCCAGAAGCAGAAAGACATGCATGGTATATACTCACTTTTAAATGAATATTACCCATGTAGTATAGTATAAACATACTAAAATCTATAATCTTAAAGAAGGTGACAATCCTAGGGAAGATGCTTAATACTTATTTAGAAAGACAAACAGGGTAGACATCAAAAGTAGGACAGGAGCCTTTCACAGACGACCTCTGAAAGACTCTACCCATCAAGGTATCAAAGGAAATACTGAGACTCACAGCCAAACTTTGGGTAGAGTGCTGGAAACCTTAGGGAAGGAGAGGGAGACATAAAAACTTGGATTGGACACAAACTCCTCAAGGAGAACAACAGAGAGGAAAAACCTGGGCCAAAGGGGGCCAACAGAGACTGATACTCCAAGCAAGGACTATGCATAGAGAGGACCTAGACCTACTGCGCAGAGGAAGCCCAGAAGCTGCTCAGTATCTAAGTGGGTTCCCTAGTAAGGGGTGCAGGAGCTGTCTCTGGCATGAACTCAGGGGCCTGCTCTTTGATCATCTCCTGCTGGGGGGTGCAGCCTTGCCAGGCCACAAAGGAAGAGGATGCAGCCAAGCCTGAATAGAGTGGGTAGGGTAGGGTTAGATAGAAGGGGAGGAGGTCCTCCCATGTCAGGGAACTAGGGAAATGGAATAGGGGAAGAAAAGAGAGGGACAATGGGAATGGGAGGAGACATGGGAGGGGGCTGCAATAGAGAAAGTCATCTATGAGCCAATGAGTTCAAGGCTATTCTTCATTTTCTCTTCTATCAGGTTCAGTATGCCTGGTTTAAGTTGAAATCTGTAATCCAGTTGGGATTTAGTTTTGTACATCACCATGATTTCATTTAATTTGAATCATTTATAATTTTCAAATAATTTCCCATTTTGTTTTATTTTATGTGTGTGTGTGTTTTGCCTCCTGTATGTATATTCACCCATGCATGGCTAGCGCCCATGGAGGCCAAAAGGCAGGACTAGATGGGAACCAAGTTTGGGCCTGGAATTGAACCCAGCAACAAGTGTTATTAATCACTGAGGCATCTCTCCAACACTACCACTTATGTTTTTGGGTTTTGTTGGTTTGTTTGCTTTTTTTATAGACAAGATCATGATAATTATTTGAGATTGGCCCCAAACTAATAACCCTCCATCTTCCTAACACCAATGTTAAAATTATTGATGTTCATCATTTAAATCTTTCATTCATGTAAGTGGTATGTTAAAAATTAAACTGACAAAATATTAAAATTTATGCATGTTGAGAAAGTACTGTATGATGTTTTGGTAAGTATACATGTTTTATGCTTAAACCATATAAACAGCTGTCCCATGTTGTATGCCTAAGTCATATAAACATTTCACCATACAGCCTTCATTTCTTTGTGGTGAAAACATCTTTACTCACCAACTGTCTAGTAAGGAACATGTGTTGAATACTGACTACCTTATATTCTTTAAAATTCGTTTAAAAGAAAAGAAATAGAAGAAATGAACAACAAAAACAACAGAAAATTATACAATAGGAAAATATATGCAATAGAAAATTAACAACTGAGCAATAGATTATAAAATCTAAATAATTTTTAGGGTTTCAGTCTTAATATCAATGATTCTTTTTAAATTTTAATTTATTCATTTTTTATTAATTACAGTTCATTCACTTCGCATCCCAGCTGTAGCCCCCCTCCCTTGTCCCCTCCCAATCCCAACCTCTCCCCCTCATCTCCTCCCATACCCATTCTCAAATCCACTGATCAGGGAGGTCCTCCTTCCCTTCCCTCTGACCTTAGCCTATCAGGTCTCATCAGGACTGGTTCCATTGTCTTCCTCTGTGGGCTGATAAGACTGCTTCCCCTGCCCCCCAGAGGGAGGTGATCAAAGAGCCAGCCACTGAGTTCAGTCAAAGACAGTTCCTGTTCCCATTACTAGGACACCCACTTGGAGAATGAGCTGCTATGAGCTACATCTGTGCAGGGGTACTAGCTTATCTCCATGCATGATCCTTGGTTGGAGTATCAGTCTCAGAAAAGACCTCTGAGACCAGATATTTTTGGTTCTTTTGCTTTCTTTGTGGAAATCCTGTCCCCTCCAGGTCTTTCTATCTCCCCCTTCTTTCATAAAATTCCCTGCACTCTGCCCAAAATTTGGCTATGAGTCTCATCATCTGCTTTGATACACTCCTGGGTGCTCTTTCAGAGGCCCTTTGTGGTAGGCTCTTGTCCTGTTCCCTGTTTTCTCCCTCTTCTGATGTCCTTCCCATTTGCCTTTATGAATGAGGATTGATCATCTTACCCAGAATCCTCCTTCTTGCTTAGCTTCTTTAGGTGTACAGATTTTAGTACATTTATCCTTTATTATAAGTCTAGTATCCACTTATAACTGAGTAAATACCATGTGTGTCTTTCTGTTTCTGGGTTACCTCACTCAGGATGGTCTTTTCTACTTCTCAGCATTTGCCAGCAAATCTCCTAATTTCCTTGTTTTTAGTTGCTGAGTAGTATTACATTGTAAATGTATTTTCTAATTGCATATCAAAGATATTAAGGCAATATAGCTTTAGTGCAGCTGAGTGTTGCTAAGAAATCATGTAACTACATTTTAAGACTAGAAATAGTATTTTCACACAGCTGTTTAAAAGTCTCCTTCCAGATTCATGCTGAACTTTCTATGAGGTTGATTTTGTAGTGGACACTCTGTAATACGTCTGCCTCTCTTTTCATGTCTGTGAACTGTCTCTAAATTCTGTCTATAAACAGACTGGTCTCTTTGCTCGCCTTTGCTTTCTGAGATTTAGTGCCTTACCTCACACCAATTGCCTATTTCATTTACCTGTGTAACACATTTCAGTACTTAGTTTTTCATGTTCACTCACCTCTGCATTTTATGTCCTAGGCCTATTATCCCTAAACACATGATCATCAGTAGTGGCCAAATATAGATAGTCTCAAAAATCTAATTACCTTCAAATTCAGCTATGCAAAGACAAACATTGTTTTTGAGAGACTATTTTAATGGTTTTCCCCTAGATATAAAATGAAGTTGAAACACCATCCAGGAAGAACAACAAAATTTTCCTCTGTAATACTGTGTAACTTTCTCTTTTTCAGTGTGGGAAATGAAATAAACTAGTGCCTGTATCACAGTTTGCTTTTATAAAATATTTATTTAGAACTGCAAGCTTTATTCCTATTTTTATTTGTTACACATACCAACTCATGACTTAGTGCAGTAGCATTTTTATGAGTAAGTGTATTCATAGGTATATAACAGAACATATAAAACAATGCTATCACTAATTACTAGAGTCCTAAACAGGGTTTTTCTACTGAGATAATCCAATTTCCCACTCATTTGCTCAGTGTTGGTCATGAACACAGATCCGGACCTGTATAACAGCAGTTGTGTGCATTCAGCTGTGACACTCCCTACTTCATATCATTAACAGTGATATTTTGCTATCACATTATAAGCAGGATGCTTATCTTTATTGTTGAATTAATATTTATGAATCGTATAAAGTTAACAAATTTAACTAAAGAAATATCAACCATTATTTCAAACTGTTTCTATAGAATTATTAAAATGAGCAACTTTGTAAATACAATGAAAGCAAAGTACTGACAAGACAAGGTGTTGATGCATATTACAGGGCAAATGGTGCTGCTTTGCTCCTGGTGGCAATTGAAATGAGAATAATCGCTCTCTGTATTAGTCGGCTGTCAGTTAACTGAAATAAAACCTGGGGCAATCGAATTGTATAGAGAAAAAGATTGTGTCACATTTGCTTTGTTAGAGTTTCATTTTTTAGTCGCAGAGTACCTTATATTAAACAAGCTCTTCAAACTTTCAGCAACAACAGTTATTTTGCTATACAAATTTTTGGATATAGCTGAGGCATTCACATACCTTTGTGTCATTTCTGTTTTTATTTATCCTTATTCCCATTCTCCCCTCTTGGATTCCTCCTCTGCTCTCTACAGCTTGTTTGTCCCTTAGCTCATCATAAATAAACCTGCTTCTGTGTTCATGTTACATATATCCTATTGCCCTTGTCTCTCCCTCTTTCTTCCCTAAAACTTCTTCCTTCCTCATGATCCATTTTTTTTAATTTTATAACTCAAACAAATATACTGGTCCATATATGAAAGAAAAAATTGCATTTTTTCCTATCTGCATCTGGTTAAACTTACTTAGCTTAATGATCTCCCAGATGTATCCATTTTTATGACAATACAATTATTTCATTTTTTTATGTTGAATAGATTTCTATTGTGTATAAGTACCACATTTTCTTTATCTATGCATTTGTTGATGGCTACCCAGATGACTTCTAATTTTTTTGCTATTGTTAGAAGTTCTAGCAATATTATGGATATGTATGAATCTATGTGGTATGCTGACATAGAGTCTTTGGGCATATACCTAGCAGTGATATAAGTAGGTCATAGTATATTTCTTGGTTTAGATTTCAGAGGAATCTTTCAAACCTTTCTCAGTGAATAAACCAGTGTATATACCCTGCAGAAGAGTTCCACATTTCACATACACTCACCATTTTTTGTTGACATTTACTTTCTTGATGGTGTTGATAATGACTGAGGAGAGTTGGAAGCTTAAATAAGTTTAAATCTTCATTTCCTTGATGGCTAAGAATGTTGAATACTGATTGAAATATTTATGGTTATTTATATTTCTTGTTCAGAAGCTTGTCAATTTAGTTCACTGGAACACTTATTGACTGGATATTTGAAGGCTTCTTGTTTTTAAATTGTATACTACTTTATTAATCATAAGTATTAACCCAATATCTGATGTATGTTTTTCAATGATCTTCCCCTTTTGTTACTATGGATTTATAGTGCAGTTTGAGATGTTATGGTGATGGTCTCAGCATGGCCCTGTCTTCTTAAGGTCTTTTGTTCTTTTTTTTTTCTCATAGATTTATCATCATCATCATTATTTGCCAATTATTCACTTTGTATCCCAGTTGTAGCCCCCTCCCTCATCTCCTCCTGATCCCACCCTCCTTTCCTCTTCTTCCCCTATTCTTCTCCCCTAATCCACTGATAGGGGAAATCCTTCTTCCCTACTGTCTGAACCTAACCTATCAGGTCCCATCAGGACTGTCTGGATTCTAATCCTTTTTAGGGCTGACTAGGTCACCCCATCAGGGAGAAGTAACCAAAGAGACTGTTTCTTCTCCCCGTTCTAGGGAGCCCACTTGGAGACTTAGTTGCCTATGGGCAGGGTTCCATGTCTTCTTTATGCTTGGTATTAGGTTGATGTGTCATTCTCTGTAGTCCCCCTTGGGTCTAGCTTTTTGGCTTTGTTTTTTTTTTTTCCTCATGGGGCTCTTATTTATCTCCCCTTTTTTCCATAAACCAAAGATTGGCTGTGAGTCTCTACATCTGCTTCCATTCCTTGCTGGGTGGAGTCTTTTTGGGGGGGAGATCTATGCTAGGCTCCAGTCCTGTTCTGTTTTGTCTTTTCTTCTTTTATATTAATTTTAGTATTATTTTTTCAGTTTCATAACACTGTAATTGGAATTTTCATAATGAATGTATTGAATCTGTATTATAATTTTGGTAATCTAACCAATTTTACAATATTGGTTATGCAGTTAATATTTGGAGTGTTTGATTGGCATTCCTTAGTCCATAATATCATGAAAGAAGCATATGGTGGATCAAGACTGTTTGCTTTAATACCAGTAAGCAATACATAAAGTTTCAGTTTGTATCCTTTGAATTATTTCAAGAGAATTTTTCTAATGACTTAAGGTTCTGTCACTAGGGGTCAACTTTTCTTGTTTCCACTGCTTCCAAAGATTTTTACTGTTAGGACCAAGCCATTAACACATGTATCTTTGGAAGAAATTCAGAATAAAATTTAAATATATTCTTAAAATTGCTTGTATGTGTGTGTGTGTGTGTGTGTGTGTGTGTGTGTGTGTGTGTGTTTAGATAGCTTACAGAAGTAGGTTCTCTCCTTTCCTCTTGTGAGCCCTGGGGATTGAATGAAAATTGCCAGGCTTGTCAGCAAGTATGTAACTTATTGAGCCATCTTTCTGGTCCTCTGTTGTACTTAAATCAAAATGACCCTGAGATTTCACCTTACACCCATCAGAATGGCCAAGAACAAAAACTCAAGTGACAACACATGGTGGAGAGGTTGTGGAGAAAGGGGAACCCTCCTCTACTGCTGGTGGGAATGTAAACTTGTACAACCACTCTGGAAATCAATCTGGCTCTTTTTCAAACAACTAGGAATAACACTTCCTCAAGATCCAGCCATACCCCTCCTAGGCATATATCCAAAAGAGGCTCAAGTACACAATAAGGACATTTGCTCAACCATGTTTGTAGCAGCCTTATTTGTAATAGCCAGAAGGTGCAAACAGCCCAGCTGTCTCTCAACTGAAGAATGGATACAGAAATTGTGGTACATCTACACAATGGAATATTACTCAGTAAAAAGAAGGAAATCATGAAATTTGCAGGTAAATGGTGGGAACTGGAAAGGATCATCCTGAGCGAGCTGTTCCAGAAGCAGAAAGACATACATGGTATATACTCACTCATGTAGACATATAATATAGGATAAACCTACTACAATCTGTACACCTAAAGAAACTAATCAAGAGAGAGGACTCTGGGTATAATGCACAATCCCCATACAGAAAGGCAAAGAGGATGGACATCAGAAGAAGAAGAAAATAGGAAACAATTTGGAGCCTGCCACAGAGGGCCTCTGAAAGGCTCTGCCCTGCAGACTATCAAACCAGATGCTGAGACTTATGGCCAACAGTTGGCAGAGTGCATGGAATCTTATGAAAGAAATGCGAAATAGTAAGATCTGGAGAGGACAGAAGCTCCACAATGAGAACAACAGAACCAAAAATCTGAGCACAGGGGTCTTTCCAGAGACTCATACTCCAACCAAGTAAAATGCATGGAGATAACCTAGAACCCCTGCACAGATGTAGCCCATGGCAGTTCAGTGTCCAAGTGGGTTCCATAGTAATGGGAAGAGAGACTGCCTCTGACATGAACTGATCGGCCTGCTCTTTGATCACCTCCCCCTGAGAGGGGAACAGCCTTACCAGACCACAGAGGAAGACAATGCAGCCAGTCCTAATGAGATCTGATAGACTAGGATCAGAAAGAAGGAGAGGAAGACCTCCCCTATCAGTGGACATGGGGAGGGGCATGGATGGAGAAGGAAGAGGGAAGGTTGGATTGGGAGGGGAGGAGGGTGAGATTTATGGGGTGATACAAAGTGAATAAAGTATAATTAATAAAAAGTTTAAAAAGTTAGACCAACTTTAGGGAGAGATAAAACTACTAAATAAATGAGACAAACACATGGAGTATATAATTGTTGAGAGCACAAAGTTCCTAGTGGTCAAAGAGCAGTAGGGAACCAGAAATGTTAATCACACATGGTCTCTCCTCAAAGAGGGGGTTGCCTGTTTCCTCCCTAAAGGCTGGGAGTGGATATTGTTAATGACACGGGAACCTTTTTGTTATCTGTGGAGGTAGACCCCACATACCTTTTGCTATAGAGGCAGATCTCACCCATATCTCCTAGAATGGTTATTCCATACTCTTCTCTTCCTAGATATTTATCTTTAACACCCAATTCATAGAACACATCCTTAGGGGAGAGCTAGCATGTATTTTACAATCTGCTGACTTATGAGCTATTGATCAAAGACTACTCTAGATTCTAGGCCTTTCAGCTATAGAACCCTCCCTTAGAGGAACATGTACTTTGCAAAGGAGTTTCTAACTAATCATGTCTTAAGCTTTACTGTTTGCATGGAATTGGAATGATTGTTGCCCAAAGACCTTAATGGGAATGAGTGCTCCTTGGAAACTTTTTCCAAAATTCTACTTCATTTTAAACATGCTGATACGAATCACCTTGCCTCAGACCCCCCCAAGTGTGCTCCAGGATGAAAAAATCAGTATAAACTGAGTTTTCAATCTTATTTCTTTATAGTTCATGTCCACACCTGGATACCTGCAGAGTCCCTGTCATAGAACTCTCAGTAATAGCATATGAAAGGAGAAAAACCCAAATCTATAGTGCCCAAAAACATTACAACATTTCTCACTGGTAAAAATGCTGTTTGTGGCCATCAGTGGAAGGCAGAGGCTCTGTCATACCCAGGAAAATAGGAAGAATTTACTTCTGAATTTGTATGGTTACTTCACAGATGTGTTCAGATTACAAATATTTATTGAACTGTTTACTCCAGACTTGTGCTCTTTTCTTGTATATGCTATGCTTTAATTTTTAAAATAACATGCTACTATAAACCAACTTCGATCAAATAATTAGCAAAAGCTCTTGGGGATTGAATATATTATAGCAAAGAGAATCAATAGAACATTTTGTTTGTAAAGTTCAGAAAATCTCCCTTGAGGGAACATAAATAAATAAATAAAAATTATAGATACAAGAAGAGTAATCCTGAGAAAATCAGAACATCAGCTGAGCACCAACATCTAATGTGATAGATAACATACAGGAAGGAAATTAAAAGGGGGGGAATATAATATAAAGAGTTTAAAAGCTTTAGAGCATGTTTCTACAGATATATAGGTCTCTAGCAAGTTAATGGAAAAGAACAGAGAAGCCATAGTGTTCTAATGGTTAAGATTTTATATCACCAATATATGAAAGGATTATAAACATTTCTATAAATATTGATTTAAATATAATATGAAACAGAACAGCTTTAATATCAAACTGAAATAATAAGCACATGCCTTTAAAGTCTCATCTCAAACTTCAAATACACACATTTTCTAACTTAAAATAAATAGGAAATGGGATGGAGAGGGGAACTTGGCTGTGGATCAGTTGTGGGGGTGGGAAGAAAGCTAGGAGAGAGAACTGAAATTGGTCCAGGGGGCATCTCTGGACAGGAGCCTATCCTAGATGAGACTCCTTGAGGGATATGGATCTTGAGGTAGCCACTTTCTCTAGCCAGGTAGGACTTCCAGTGGAGGCAGGGCCACCAACTCCTCCACAAATTTTTTTACTCAGACAAACAATGACTGGCCCAACTTGAGTCATGCCATGAGAGAGAGCCCACCCCTCACATTATTAATACTAATCTGCTATATTTGCAGACAGGACACTAGCACACCAATCATCAGAAAGGATTCACCTAACAGCTGATAAAAATAAATGCGGATACTCCCAGCCAAATCCAGGTAGCAATCGGGCAATCTTATGTAGTGAGGGAGAACTGAAAGAGTGAGAGAGGTCAAGGGTATCACAAGAAAAGCTACAAAACCAATTAACCCTGGCTGATGGGGACTCACAGAGACTAAACCACCTCCAGAGTGCATCCACAGGATGAACCTAGGGGCCGCAAACATATGTATCAGATGTACTGCTTCATCATCATGTGAGACTCTAACAGCAGAAAATGGGGTTGCTCCTGTGTTTGAATCCTTTTTCCTAACTATACCGAGTTGTTTAGCTTCAAGAGAAAAAAAGACTAGCACAGTCCTGCTTGATATGCCTGGGCATGTTGATATCCTGAGAAGAAAGGGAGGAGGGACATAGGGAAAAGGAAATGGAGGTAAAAGGGAAGGACTGGGAGAAAAGGAAGTGGGTGAAGTCCTGATCAGGATGTAAAGTAAATGAATAAATAAATTAATAATAATAATAATAAAGAAAGTTAAAAACATAGACTTTGTAAAAAATCAGGTATGCATAGGTGTGTCGGTTTACTTCCGGGTCTTCGATTCAATTCCAATTAAACAACTAGACTATTTCTATTCCAGTAACATGCAGTTTTTTTTATTACTATTGCTCTGTAGTATAGCTTGAAGTCAGGTGTGGAGATACCTCCAGAAGCTCTATTATTGCATAGGATTGTTCTTGCTATTCTGTATTTTGCCATATGAAGTTTAGAATTGTTCTTTCAAAGCTTGTGAAACATTGTGCTGGTATTTTAATAAACAAAAGCCATACAATGGAAAAAAAAAGACAACATCTTCTACAAATGGTATTGGCATGACTGGATATCTACATGTAGAAAAAGGCAAATAGATCCATATTTATAACCCTGAAAAAAATTCAAGTCCAAGTGGATCAAAGACCTCAATGTAAAACCAGACACACTAAATCTTCTAGAGAAGAAAGTGGGTAACAGCCTTGAACTCACTGGTACTAGAGACAACTTCCTGAATAGAACACCAACAGCTCAGGCTCTAAGAAATACAATTAACAAATGGGACCTCTTGAAACTGAAAACCTTCTGTAAATCAAAGGACACTGTCAATAGAACAAAAAAGCAGCCCACAGAATGGGAAAAAAATCTTCACCAATCCTACAAAGGGTTAATCTTTAATATATATATATATATATATATATATATATATATATATATATATCAGGAAATTAAACAGCAACAAACCAAATAATTGAATTTAAAAATGGGATACAGAGATAAACAGAATTCTCAATAGAGCATTCACAAATGGTGGAGAAACACTTAAAGAAATGCTGTGTACTTATCAGGGAACTGTAACTCAAAACAACTCTGAGATTCTATCTTACACTTGTCAGAATGGCTAAGATCAAAACTTCAAGTGACAACTCCTCCATTGCTTGTGGGAGTGCAAAGTTCGACAACCACTTTGGAAATCAATCTGGCGCTTTCTCAGAAAACTGAAAATAGCCACACCTCAAAACCCAGCTATATTCCTGGGCATACACCCCAAATATGCTCTACCATATAACAAGGCCATTTGTTTAACCATGGTCATAGCAGCTTTACTCATAATAGCCAGAAATTGATGAGACTTCCCTTCCAGGCCGCAGGGGAGGAGGATGAACTCGGTTCTCATGTGAATAGATGGGCTGGGGTGTCTGGAGGAGGTTCTCCCCTAGAGGGGATGAAGGAGGGAGGGTGGGGTCTGGAGCAGAGGAGGAAGGGGCCTATGACTGAGATGTAAATTGAATTAATTTAAAAATTCTATAAAAAAAGAATACACTTCATTAAAGACATGAATAATAGGGAAGAATGACATTTGTGTGCTGGAATCGTGAACAAGTCTAATGAGAACATCAGTAATTTCCAGTGAAAGCACTAAGCAAGCATCCATGATCAAGCATAATGACAGGAATTAGGTAAAATACAGACGTTATGAAACAAACGAGGCGAAATCAGCAATGAGGACAACAAAGGATAGCAATTCCATATGAAGCTTTGGGAAGTGCATCAGTAACTAATCATGATAATCTAGGAAAAAGCCAGTTTTATACGTCCAACCCACAGGGTGTAGGGAAGAGAACAGGTGCAGCAAGCATGCTAATTCCGCATTCTTAAGAAGCAGGAGATCAAGGATGCCTAAAATGTTCAAATGTAGAACGAATTGCTTAAATAAATTCATCTGAAGTATGGAGGTAAATATCATCAAACTTTTTTTGGGAATTGAGATGATTTTTTTTTTCTGTAAGACATCTTTATAGTTCACATTATAGCAAAATAGTCAACCTGACTTTTAATTTGATTACAACATAATGAATGGAAGCAAGGCAAAGCAGATTTTTCTTTTCTTTTACAGATTGACTCTGTCTTCTTAATTTTAGGGACATATTTCACAGTACTGCATCAAAGCTGAAGATAATTTCACTGAGTCCATGCATTTGTTGCATTTAACATAAATTAATGTAGAATGAGGAAATAGTAGTTATGTGAAGTTGTTCTCTTTCTCTTGTTGACCATTTACAAATATTTTTAATTCTGTCTAATAATTGTCCTTAATAGGGACTATGCTCTTAGAAAAAGAAACAAAAGAGATTCCGAGTATGTTTTTTTTTCTTTTAAATCCATGAAATGATGGTAGCTGAGAACTTTGATAAAGAATCAACCATATCACAGGGAAACACAAGAACTTTGCTCTTTAACACCTACTGCAATCTGTGTAATTCAAAGCACTTTCTTTGTCACCTCCATCGAGGGAAGCATCTGGAAATCCCTGACTGTCCATCATCCCCTATGTAACTTTCATTTCACAGACCCCAAATGTTGCTTCCTATTAAGTTATATAGTTTAGCATTGCCTTTTCCTTCTCTATTAAAAACATGTAATTAAGGATAGGTAGCTCTTTATATATTCCAGATATCAGCCCTCTGTCAGATGTTGGGTTGGTGAGGATCCTTTCCCAATCTGTAGGCTGTCGTTTTGTTATAACGACAGTGTCTTTTGCTTTACAGAAGATTTTCAGTTTCATGAGGTCTCATTTATGGATCGTTGCTCTTAGGGCCTGTGCTGATAGTGCTCTGTTCAGGAAGTTGTCTCCTGTGCCAATGAGTTCTAGGGTCTTCCCCACTTTTTCTTTTAACAGATTTATAGTATCTGGTTTTATATTAAGGTCTTTGATCCACTTGGACTTTAGTTTTGTGCAGGGTGATAAATATGGATCTATTTTCATTTTTCTGCATGTAGACATCCAGTTGGACCAGCACCATTTTTTGAAGATGCTGTCTCTTTTTCATTGAGTGGTTTTGGCTTCTTTGTCAAAAATCAAGTATTTTTGTAGGTGTGTGGATAAACAAGAAAGAGGTCCAGGAATAAGATGATCAATCCTCATCTAGAAAGACAAAGGGGATTGACATTGGAAATAGGAGAAAACAAGTAACAGGATAGTAGCCTACCACAGAAGGTAGGCTGTACCTGTAAGGCTCTACCTAGCAATGTATCAAAGCACACGCTGAGACCCATAACCAATCCTTCGGGAGAGTGTAGGGAAGCATATGAAGGAAGGAGGAATTAGTATATCCTAGAGGGGACAGGGAGCCCCACAAGTCCAAATATATCTGAGCACAGGGGCCTTCTATGAGACTGTTTATCCAAACAAGGACCATGCATGGATGTAACCTACAACTCCTGCTCAGACATAGCCCATGGTAGCTCAGTTTCCAAGTGGGTTCCCTAGTAAGGGGGACAGGAATTGTTTCTGACATGAACTCATGAGCTTCCCCAACCCCCTAAGGGAGAAGCAGCCTTGCTATGCCACAGAGAAGGACATTACAACCATCCTGAAGATACCTGATGAGCTAGGACCAGATGGAAGGAGAGGAGAACACCCTCTCTCAGTGGACTCGGAGGGGGCAGGGAGGAGATGAGGGAGGGAAGAGAGGATTGGGAGGGAAAGAGGGAGAGGGCTACAGCTGGGATACAAGTGAATGTATAAAATTATTTAAAAATAAAAAAAATATTGAAAAAGGAAAGGTAACTTTTTTTTCATGAAACAAGGTTTCCCTGTGTAGTCTTGGATATCCTGGACTCATTTTATAGACCAGGTTGGCCTCAAACTCATCAATATCTGCCTGCCTTTGCCTCTTCAAGTGCTGTGATCACAGGACTCACTACACCCAGCGTAGGTAACATTTCTTTATTACTATATTTCAAGTGTGTGCGTGTGTGCGTGTGTGTGCGTGTGTGTGTGTGTGTGTGTGTGTGTGTGCGTGTGTGCGTGTGTGCGTGTGTGTGCGTGTGTGCGTGCGTGTGTGCGTGTGTGCGTGTGTGCGTGCGTGCGTGCGTGCGTGTGTGCGTGTGTGCGTGTGTGCGTGTGTGCGTGTGTGCGTGTGTGCGTGTGTGCGTGTGCGTGTGTGTGCGTGTGTGTGTGTGTGTGTGTCTGTATTTGAGATGTGGCAGGAGTGGAAGAAGCAGACATTCAATGAGTATTTGATGAAATAATCTTTTAGCTTGTGTGGTATTTTAAGACATAAATGTGACTTGCTTTCTTCTCATCTCTGTTAAGGAGAAATTTAGAAGTGAGTGGGGTTAAACTTATGGTCTTGATATCAAAGCTGATACTCTATAAATAATTTCGGAATGTCTATGTCATCCATTCATTGGACCTGACTCACTTAAATGAATATGTTACCAAGAAAGAGGACTCCATCTGTGAACTTGAAAGAAAGCTTTTGCAGCATGTCATGCATATATCTCAATACTATCCAACTTCCTGACACTCAGCTATATTGGTATTGCCTTGGAGGGTAAGCCTTATGGGTTTTCCTTTATGCTTTTCACCCTACACTAATTGCAGAAGAGCCAGAGAGTCAGAGCTAGCATGGGATGGTAGCTGTAAGCCCTCACTACAGAGAATACTAGAAAAAAATAAATCTCAAGAGAAGAATAAACATGTCGAAGACTCCACAGAGAATAAATAAACAACACGAACAACAGATCATAACAGGTCTAATAAATTACAGTGAAATTAACAAAATAATGGAAATAAATACACATATCTCAATAACTCTGAAAATTAACTGACTTGATTTGCTAATAAGAAGAAACAGACTTCCAGGATAGATTAGCAAACAGCACTTATGTTTTACTGCCTCAAGGGACACACTTTATGACCAAAGATGGACAATGTCTGAGAGTTAAAGAATAGGGAAAAAATATAGTCCTAGAGAATGTAACTAAAACAAATAGACATAGCTATTCTATTAACTGACAAAATCAAAACTCAAAAAGATAAATAACCATCAATAAAGCATTAAGAAGATTAACAATTCTAAACATACAGGCATCCAGTGCAGGCATTCCCAGTCTGTCAAACAACTTATACGCACAGGAAAGTGCTTTCTGAATAGGACTCAAGTAGCCCAGAAAATTCTACTAAGAGTAAAGAAATGGGATCACACCAACAAAAAAGCTTCTGCATTGCAAAAGAAGCTGATAAAAGACAGCTATATTCTAAATCAATTAAAAATCTAATTAAAAGGATAATGGAGTACAAAGATATAGAAGGAAAGGAAGACACTAAGACTTAGAGCATTAAGTGGAGATGCAGGTGCAGGGAGAGATGAGGGAACAGTGGGTGGGTTAACAAAAACTAATTATATAAGAAAAAGGTTATCTAAAACCACTACCAAGTAAACTAATTTCACAATATAACTTTAAAAAAGACTTTGATGCAGCTCCCAAAAGTTAGCAGTTTTTAAATGAAAATCTCAGTGTAAAGTCTGGGTACCTACCAAAAAAAGGAAATGGAAATGGAAGGGTGATGTGTTGGAGAGTTTACTGGAGGATTAGTGAGAGTAAACTGTTGGGTAGATATGTTCAGATGCATGGAATTCTCCAGGGTAAGGACTATTCATTAGAAAAGTAAAAATAGGAAATAAATGTTCTTTAGGTTATCTAAACTATTACACATTTTCTTTATTCACTTAATTGTACTTAAAAACATAAGCTGTTTATTTTTTTTGTAAGTTAAACCTGAGGAAATTTAGAAATAGTAGTAGTCAATTATTTAGGACTAGCATTAACCAATTCTGAAGATGGGCATTTATTCTTTGTCTCTATTTTTCATTTTTCTGATTATGTAAACACTATTTGCCCCAGTATAAGAAGATAATTATTTCATTTTCCTCCCTAAACTGCATCTCACCATTTTCTGCTAGTGTAAGTGCCTACACATACCATTAAGATGCTAACAGATCCTGTATTGAGAATTATCTGTTTGGCTCTGTACATGATTTTTTGAATGAATTACTTGATTTGTTATTGTTTAACTTCTTGAGTTCTTTATATATTCTGGATATTAGCCCTCTGTCAGATACAGGGCAGTTGAAGATCCTTTCCCAGTCATTCTGTTCTGATGATAGTGTCAAATTCTTTATAGAAGCTTTTCAGTTTGATGAGGTCCTATTTATTGATTTTTGATCTTAGAGCCTGTGGTGATGGTGTTCTGATCAGGAATAGCGAATGGCAGAGAAACACAAAGAAATGCTATCTGGCACTTTCTAAGACAATTAGGAATAGTGCTTCCTCCAGACCCAGCTATACCACTGCTAGGTATATACCCAAAGTTTGTTCAAGTACACAAAAAGGACACTTGCTCAACCATGTTTATAGCAGCTCTATTTGTAATAGCCAGAACCTGGAAACAACCCAGATGTCCATCAACGGAGGAATGGGTACAGAAATTGTGGTATTTTTATACAATGGAATACTACTCAGCAATCAAAAAAGAGGAAATCATGAAATTTGCAGGCAAATGGTGGGATCTAGAAAAGATCATTCTGAGTGAAATATCCCAGAAGGAGAAAGACAAACATGGGATATACTCACTTATATAGACCTATAAGATATGATAAACATAATGAAATCTATACACCTAAAAAAGATAATCAATTGAGCGGACATGGGGTAAGATGATCAATCCTCATTTAGAAAACAGATGGGATGTGCATTGAACGTATGACAGGAGTCTACTGAGTGCATCTGAAAGACTCTAACTAGCAGTGTTTTCAAAGCAAAGACTCATGACCAAACCTTTGGCAGAGTACAGGGAATCATAAGAAAGAAGGGGAGTTAGTCTGATGGGGAAAGGATAAGAGCTCCACAAGGACCAAATATATCTGGGCACAGGGTCTTTTCTGAGACTGACATTCAACCAAGGACCATGTATGGTTATAACCTAGAACCTCCACTCAGATGTAGCCTGTGGTAGCTCAGTAACCAATTGGTTTCCCAAAGTGAGGGGAACAGGGACTATTTCTAACAGGAACTCAATGACTGGCTCTTTGGTCTCCCCACCCCCGAAGGGAGGAGCAGTCCTGTTAGGCCACAGAGGAGGGCTTTGCAGCCAGTCCTGAAGATACCTGATAAAACAGGATCAGATGAATGGGGAGGAGGTCCCCCCTATCAGTGGACTTGGAAAGGGGCACGGTGGAGATGAGGGAGGGAGGGAGAGACTGGGAGGGAATGAGGGATCGGGACACAGCTGGGATACAGAGTTAATAAAATGTAACTGATAAAAAAATAAATAAATAAATAAAAAAGAAACTGAAGTGACAACACATGGTGGAGAGGATGTGGAGAAAGGGGAACCCTCTTCCATTGCTGGTGGGAATGTAAAATTCTACAACCAATTTAAAAATCAATCTGGCACTTTCTCAGACAATTAGGAATAGCGCTACCTCAAGATCCAGCTATACCACTCCTAGGCATATAGCCAAAATATGCTCAAGTATAAAACAAGGACATTTGCTCAGCCAGGGTTATAGCAGCTTTAATCATAATAGCCAGAATCTGGAAACAACACAGATGCTCCTCACCAGAGAAATGGATACAGAAATTGTGGTACATTTACACAATGAAATACTGCGCAGCACTTAAAAACAAGGAAATCATGAAATTTGCAGGAAAATGGTGGGAACTAAGGGAGGTATCCTAGAAACAAAACACACACACCATATATACTCACTTATAAGTGGATATTAGACATATAATATAGGATAATCATACTAAAATATGTACACCTAAAGAAGCTAAGCAAGAAGGAGGACCCTGGGTAAGATGATCAATCCTCACTGAGAAAGGCAAATGGGACAGACATTGGAAGAGGGAGAAAACAGGGAACAGGACAGGAGCCTACCACAGAGGGCCTTTGAAAGCCTCTACACATCAGGGTGTTGAAGCAGATTCTGAGACTAATAGCCAAAGTTTGGGCAGAGTGCAGCGAATCTTATGAAAGAAGGAGGAGATAGACCTGGATAGGACAGGAGCTCCACAAGGGGAGCAACAGAACCAAAAATTCTGGGCCCAGGGGTCTTTTCTGAGATTGATACTCCACAGATGGACCAGGCATTGAGATAACTTAGAACCCCAACACTGATGTAGCCCATGGCAGTTGTCTCCATGTAGATTCCCTAGACTGTCTCTGACATGAACTCAGTGTCTGGCTCTTTGATCACCTGCCCCTGAGTGGGTAGCAAACTTATCAGGCCAAAAAGGAAGACAATGCAGCAAGTCATAATGAGATCTTATAGGCTAGGGTCAGAGAGAAGGGGAGGAGGATATCCCCTATTATTGGACTTGGGAAGGGGCAAGGCAGGAGATGAGGAAGGGAGAGTGTAGTTGGGAGGGAATGAAGAAGGAGGTTACAGCTGGGATACAAAGTGAATAAACTGTAATTAATAAAAAATAAATGAATGACAAAATTATGCTAATAGATCAACAGTTTCATGTTGAAGAAAAAAGTACTTTAGTAAAATTTCCATAATTTTCAGTACCAAAATTTCTAAGATATGAGAGATCTTCACTACTAAACTAAAGAGGAAAAAGAGAAATGTCCACTGTTTCACCCTCACTAAGCAACAGTACATGAAAATTTCCTTTGTAAATCTAAAGCGCTGTGACAAGTTTATTAAAGAAACAAGCTTGTTTTATACATTAAGTGAACAATTAATTAAAATAAGTAATACTGTAGTACTTACAATTGCTCAGTGTCTTTAACCATTTTGATTAAAATATCTGAAAGGTTTGATTTGACCATAAAGACCAATCATGCCAAAGATGTTGGAAAGTATCTAAATGACAATTATGGAGGGTGTATATTTTACTTTTTTTATATTTTGTTTCAAAGTATTTTTCTTCCTAGATATATTTTTTCAGTTCTATTTTCCTTATTCTTATCTTTACAATTTATTCACTTTGTATCCTACTTGTAGCTCCCTCTCTTATTTCCTCCAGGTCCCAACCTCCATCCCTAATATTTTGTCCATTGATGGCAAAAAAAGCCTGACCAGGGAGCCAGAGAGTACACATTTGCCCCTTATACAGCTTGTGACCTATATTTAAAGAGGGAATTTTATTCTATGAGCTATATTTTTTCAATGATAACATACATAATCACATTTACATGTGAACTTCATATAGTCCTGTGTTTGTGTACAATTAAAACCAAGCCTCCCATAGTGGAGCCCCATGCGTTCAGGGGGCGTAGGTCCAGATGATGCATGCTCCTTCGTTGATGCCTCAGTCTCTGAAATCCCATTGACTGGGTTAGTTGGTTTTCTTGTGAGGTTCCTGTCCTCTCCAGGTCCTTCAATTTTTTCACCCAACACATCCACTGGACCCCCATAGTTCCCTGCCATGCTTGGCTGCAAGTCTCGGCATCTGTCTCAATATACTGTACTCTGGATACTTGATTTTTGACAAAGAAGCCAAAACCATACAATGGAATAAAGAAAGCATCTTTAACAAATGGTGCTGGTCTAACTGGATGCCTACCTGTAGAAAAATGCAAATAGACCCATACTTATCACCTGAACAAAACTAAATTCCAAGTGGATCAAAGACCTCAACATAAAACCAGACACACTAAATCTGTCAGAAGAAAAAGTTGAGAGCTCTAAGTTCGACTATTAGTAAATGGGATCTTATGAAACTGAGAAGCTTCTGTAAGGCAGAGGACACTGTCAATAGAACAAAATGGCAGCTGACAGATTGGAAAAAGATCTTCACCTCTTTTTCTGTTATACTGTGAGGAGTATTGGTGTCTTCTTTGAAATACAGTAAAATTCTGCATTGAAAAAAATGAATATTTGATCACGCATTTTGTGTAAAATTATTTAATATAGTTATACCCACTAAATTATATTTTCTAATCATATTTTATAAAGCAGAAACAGGAGTAATGTAAGGCACCACCTATTACTAGACAGAAAGAGAAGAACATAATAATGATTTTGAAAGTATAAAGGTGAGGTCCAAAAATAGCTGCTATTTGTGCTGCTTCCAACTTCAATCAGAGGAGAGCCTTATTGCAGCGGATAGTGGTTAATAAAGATCTGTGTTACTATTCAAAGTACTTAGGTTAAGTGACTGAGATCTCAGCAGTAAGTGAAAGATCTATAGAGACTCCCCTCCCTGGGAACAATGGGGACACTGACTTTACCATACAGTAAAAGTCAGAGAACAAGAAGCGTTTTAAAATGCCTTTCTCTGAACTGGTCATGACGATTGCAGTCACAGCCATGTAGAACTCTATACTCATGGAATTTATTTCCTTCTTCCTATTTTAATGTTCTTGTGTGGTATATATATATATATATATATATATATATTTAATATATTTATTTTAAATATATTAAATATATTTATTATATATTTATATAAATATATTGAATATATTTAATATATATATTTAATATTTTATAGGTTGACGGTTACTATGAATGCATACCCGTACTACTGCTGCAGGAGAAAAAGTGAAGTTACTCCAAGTAAGTATCCACTTGGAGTAATTCCCTGTGCTAAAGATGATGACCAAGTTCCCATGTGCCTATGTGCAATGATAGTTGGACTCCGTCAAGGAAAAGTAAACAAACAAATTATGAGGGAGGACATGAAGTTGGAAGATGTAATGAAGGATCTGGCATGCGGGAAGTTAGAGGAGGGAAATGGGGTGGATATAAAGATATATTGTATTCATACATATAATTTTCAAAAAGCAAATGAATGGAATAATACTCAGCAATTAAATACAAAGAACTAGAAAAGATCATCCAGAGTGAGGTATCCCAGAAACAGAAAGACACACATGGTATATACTCAGTTATAAGTGGATATTAGATATATAACATAGGAAAAACATACTAAAATCTGTACACCTAAAGAAGCTAATCAAGAAGAAGGACCCCAGGTAAGATACTCAATCCTCATTCAGAAGGGCAAATGGGATGGACACTGGGAAGAGGAAGAAAACAGGGAACAGAACAGGCACCTACCACAGAGGATCTCTGAAACACCACCCAGGAGCGTATCAAAGCAGATTATGAGACTCATAGCCAAACTTTGGTCAGAGTGCAGGGGATCTTATGAAAGAAGGGGGAGATAGAAAGACCTGGAGGCTACAGGAGCTCTACAAGGAGAGAAACAGAACCAAAAAATCTGATGCCAGGGGTCATTTCTGAGACTGATACTCCAACCAAGCACCATGCATGGAGATAATCTAAAACCTCTGCACAGATGTAGGCCAGCTCATTCTCCAAGTGGGTGTCCTAATAATGGGAACAGGGACTGTCTCTGACTGAACTCAATGGGTGGCTCTTTGATCACCTCCTTCTGGTGTGGGGGGGTGCTGGGGAGCACCCTTGCCAGGCCACAGAGGAAGACAAAATAGCTAGTCCTGATGAAACCTGATAGGCTAGGGTTGGATGGAAGGGGATAAGGACCTCCCCTATCATTGGACTGGGGGGGGGCATGAGAGGGAGATGAGGGAGGGAGAATGGGATTGGACAGGGATGAGGGATGGGCCTACAATGTGGATACAATGTGAATAAATTGTAATAAATGAAAATAAATAAATATATAATATAAAAAGTAAATGAAAATATAAAAGAATTTTTTAAAAAAATTCTTTAAAGAAGTGAACAATGTCATATGTTAAAAAGCTTAACTTGGCATAAGAAGCTAGAATATTAAAATAAACATTCAAGTCGGCATGGAGTATTTGATGCACTTATGCTTTCTATGATCCAAGTCTTTACTAAAACTTGGAAAACAAAGAAGCTGAAAATAGAGCAAAGTAGACCATGGGCGCTTTGGCAGCATTGACTTTAGGAAACATGTAAAAGTTAGCAACTTAGAAAGAAGTTAGGGTGACATTAAAAAGTGTCTGAGACTCCAACCAAAGACCATTGATAGAGATAAAGTAGAACCCTTGCACAGATGTTGCCCATGGTAGTTCAGTGTCTAAGTGGGTTCCATAGTAATGGGAACAGGGACTGTCTCTGACTGAACTCAGTGGCTGGCTCTTTGATCACCTCCCTCTGGTGGGGGACAGTCTCGCCCACAGAGGAAGACAATGCAGCCACTCCTGATGAGACCTGATAGACTAGGATCAGAAGGAAGGAGAGGAGGACCTCCCCTGTCAGTGGACTTGGGGAAGAGCATGTGTGGAGAAGAGGGAGGGAGGGTAGGATTGGGAAGGGAGAAGGGAGGGGGCCATGGGAGGATACAAAGTGAATAAAGTGTAATTAATTAAAATTAAAATAAAAAATGGAAAGAAAATAAAAGAGTCTGAGAAAATCATTGGATAGTCTTAAGGAAGTCTGGTTTGAGCAGACCCATGAAAATACCTCTCCCATGTGTGTATTTTGATTCCATAATATTCTCAATCTTGTGCTTCCCTCTTCCATTGCTCCCACCCAATCTTTCTTGTACTTCAAGAGAGGGAAAAGGAAACCCAATAGGAAGGAAACATTAAGTGTACTAAATAGCAAGATATGAAATAATCTGTTTAAAGACACAAGATTATTCTTAAAGGGGTCACAAAAACCTGGAAGTAATATATATTTAAATAATCAAATCCTTTTAGAGAGACAAGAGAAAGAGCTAGAGAGATTTTAAAAAGAGATATTTCAGAGAATACAGCTTTACAAAGGGACATTTATTTAGTCTTTGCCTCTGATATACTTGGACAAAAATTCTAGTAATTTAAACCTTGGCAAGGTTAAAAAGTCAACTTCTTTTGTGTACCTACTAAAATAGTGGCTCCAAAGAAGCAATTTAGAATCAGGTAGGAATGTGGTCTCAAGAATACAAATCACTGTAATTTAGATTTGCTTGGTAGAGCTCAGCCATCTTACCTAGACCTTTACTTCAGAAGTTCTCTCAGGGTAACTCTAGGGAGAGATTTGAAGAGAGAATAAAATTGTATTACAAAGCAAAATAAAGCTATTCCTGGCTAATCATGACATCCAGGCTGCATTTGTGTCTGTGTCTCCTCCTTGTAGTCCTATGTAGGAAGAAGTAGACACAAGGCTTTCTGTTTTCAAGAACTTACCCTTGAAAATCAAGCATACTCTTTTTAGCCTGTACTTGGACAACATGTATGGTCATTCTCATCCCAGACACTGGACTATAATTCTTTTATTAGTAGTAAAATTTAATCCCTTCTGACAGGCATATTCCAGGCTGGCTAATCTGGGTATAGAAATACAGAATGGTATAGACAAAACTTTCATCAGCTAAAGTTAAGGGCAGTGAGCATGATGTCCATGTGAGTCTTACACAGTATTTGAGCCAGAGGTTTTGGTAAGTACTCACCAAGAGAGGCTCTCTGCTGCAGAGCAGGAGTCTGTCATACTTTAAACAAGTTATGGAATTTGGTTCTGATTAAGTAGTACTATGCATTGTCCTTTATTTATTGATCTGCATGTGACGTAGGGTTTATACTCCTCTGATAAAACACCATGGGTAAAGCAAGCTGAGGAGGCAATAATTTGTCTTACAACACATTCCATCACTGAGAAAAGTCAGAGCAGGTGCTCAAGCAGGAAAGAACCTGAAGCCAGAAACTGAAGCTGAAGCCATTGAAAAGTTTTACTTGCTTCCTTGCTCACATGGCTTACTCATCTGTATTTCTCATTATTCCCAGGACCACATGACCAAAGATGGCACAGGCTACAGTGAGGTGGGTTCTTCCACATCAAATGTGAAGCAAGAAAATGCCCTATAGGCTCCCCCACAGCCTGATCTTACGGTGTCCCTATCTTAATTGGGGTTCTGTCCTCCCAAATGACTCTAATTTTTATCATTTTACATAAAGCTACATAGTACTGCATAGAAGAACTTTTTGCAATTATTTTATTATTATTATTTTTACCTTAGTGTTTTGAATAAGAGATGGCTGCAGAATGGGAAAACATGATATTTAGTTTGGGAGTTTTGTTTTCATTAAAAAGTGAACCGGGAGCTGATGACTTAGTGGTTAGGAGCATGTACTGCTCTTTCAAAGGACTTGAGTTGTGTTCCAAGCAGCACATGGTGGCTCCAGTTTGTGTGTAACTCTAGTTTCAGGTAATGCAATGCCTGTTCTGGACTTTCAAGGCTCCACGAATACACACAATACACATATATGCATGTAGACAAAACATTCTTTTTAAAAATTAATTCAATTTACATATTGGCCATAGGCTCCTCCCTCCTTTCCTCTCCTTCTCAAGCTCCCTCCTGTGTTCTCTTTCACCCATTCCTCAGAAAATGAAGCATCCCCCCACCCGACACCCCAGCTCATCTCTTCCTATGAACACTGAGTTCCTCTTCCTTTCCTTTAGCCTTGTAGGTAAGTCTATCAGGTGGAATTGAATAGAAAACAAGCAACCTAGACAACGTTAGAGATAGTCCTCACTCCCCAAACTGGTGGGTCCACTTGAAATCTAAAGATGTACATTGGACTTATCTTTTTGAGGTCTGTGCATTGTCTTATGTCTATCCTGTACCATATGACTAAAATTTTCTTATAATTGAGTATATACCTTATGAGTCTTTCTGGATCTTAGGTACCTCACTCAGAATAATTTTTTAGAACCATCCATTTGCCTGCAAATTTCATGATTTCCTTGTTTTTTAATTAAATTTTTATTTTTATATATATTACAGTTTATTCACTTTGTATCCCAGCTGTAGCACCCTCCCTCATTCTTGCCCAATCCCGATTTCTTTGTTTTTAACTGATGAGTAGTATCCCATTGTGTAGATGTACCACAATTTCTTTATTCTTTGTTTGATTGAGGGACATCTAGGTTGTTTCCAATTTCTAGCTATGACAAATAAAGATTCTATGAACATGGTTGAGCAAATGTCTTTGTTATATGGTGGATCGTCTTTTGGGTATATACCCATGAGTGTTATAGCTAGGTCTTGAGTATGGCTATTCAAAGTTTTCTCAGAAAGTGCCAGATTTATTTCCAAAGTGGTTTAAAAATTTTCACTCCTACTAGTAATGGAGGAGTGTTTCCATTTCTCTACATCATTGCCAGCATGTGCTGTCAGTTGAATATTTTAATTTTGGCCATTTGACAGACATAAGATGGAATATTAGAGTCATACTGATTTGCATTTCCTGGATAACTAAGAATGTTGAACATTTATTTAAGTGCTTCTCCAACATTGGGAATTCCTCTGTTGAGAATTTGTTATGTAGCTCTATTTTTGAACTGGATTATTTGGTTTGTTGGTGTTTAATTTTTTGAGTTCTTTATATATTCTGGATATTAGCCCTTTGTCAGATGTTGGATAGGTGAAGATCTTTCCCCAATCTGTAGACTGTCATTTCATTCTATTGATAGTGTCCTTTGCTTTACAGAAGATTTTCAGTTTCAAGAGATCTGATTTATACCGTTCACAAAAGTTACAATGTATTTGGGGATAACTCTAACCAAGAAAGTCAAACCTGTATGACAAGAACTTCAAGTCTCTAAAGAAAGAAACTGAAGAAGATACCAAAAGATGGAAAGATGTCCCATGGATTGATAGGATTAACATAATATAAATGGCCATTTTACCAAAGGCAATCTACAGGTTCAGTGCAATCCCTACCACAAAAGCAACACAAATTTTCACAGACATTGAAAGAACAATTCTAAACTTTGTATGGAAAAATAAAAAAATCCAGAAAAGGAAAACAATCCTATTCAATAATAGAACTTCTGGAGGCATCGCCATACCTGACCTCAAGTTATATTGCAGAGCAATATTAATAAAAACTGCATGATACTGGCATAGGAATAGGCTACTTGGAATTGAACTGAAGACTCAAAAACGAACCCACAGACATATGCACACCTAATTTTTGACAAAGAAACCAAAACCATACAATGAAAAACAAATAGCTGGATCCTAGGTATATATCCAAAAAATGCTCAACTATACAACCAGGACATTTGCTCAACTATGTTACTAGCAGCTTTATTCATAATAACCAAAATCGGAAAACAATCTAGATATCCCTCAACTGAGGAATGGATACAGAAATTGTTGGACATTTATGCAGCGGATTACTACTCAGCAATTAAAAACAAGGAAAACATGAAATTTGCGGGAAAATTGATGGAACTAGAAAAGATCAACCTGAGTGAGGTAACCCAGAAGCAGAAAGACACACATGGTATATACTCACTTATAAGTGAATACTAGACATATAGTACAGGATAAACATACTAAAATCTATAAATGCAAAGCTAAACAAGAAGGAGGACCCTAGGGAAGATGCTTAATCCTCATTCAGAAGGCCAAATGGGATAGACATTGGAAGTGGAAGAATATAGGAATCAGGAAAGGAGCTTACCACAGAGGGCCTCTGAAAGATTCTACCCAGGGTATCAAAGCACATGCTGAGACTGACAGTCAAACTTTGGGCAGAGTGCAACAAATCATTTTTTTTTAACATTTTATTAACTCTGTATCCCAGCTGTATTCCCCTCCCTCATTCCCTCCCAATCCCACCCTCTCTCCCTCATCTCCTCCCTGCCCCTTTCCAAGTCCACTGATTGGGGAGGACCTCCTCCCCTTTCATCTGACCCTGTTTTATCAGGTATCTTCAGGACTGGCTGCAAAGTACTCCTCTGTGGCCTAGCGGGACTGCTCCTTCCTTGGGGAGTGGGGAGGTCAAAGAGGCTGCCATTGAGTTCCTGTCAGAAATAGTCCCTCTTACTAGGGAAAAACAAATTGGTTACTGAGTTACCACGGGCTACATCCGAGCAGAGGTTCTAGGCTATATCCATCCATGGTCCGTGGTGTAGTATCAGTCTCAGAAAAGGCCCCTGTGCCCAGATATACTTGGTCCTTGTGGAGCTCCTATCCTCTCCACATCATACTAACTCCCCTTCTTTCATATGATTCCCTGCATTCTGCCTAAGGTTTGGTTATGAGTCTTAGAAGTGACCCTGAGATTTCACTTTACACCCATCAAAATGGCTAAAATAAAAAACTCAAATGACATCACATGCTGGAGAGGTGTGGAGAAAGGAGAACCCTCCTCCATTGCTGGTGGGAATGCAAACTGGTACAACCACTTTGGAAATCAATCTATCTCTTTCTCAGACAATTAGGAAGAGTTCTTCTTCAAGACCCAGCTATCCCACCCCTAGGCATATACACAAAATTTTCTCAAGTACACAACAAGGACATTTGCTCAACCATGTTTGTAGCAGCTTTATTTGTAATAGCCAGAACCTCGAAACAACTCAGATGTCCCTCAACGGAGGATTGGATACAGAAATTGTGGTATTTTTACACAATGCAATGCTACTTAGCAATCAAAAACAAGGAAATCATGAAATTTGCAGGCAAATGGTGGGATCTAGAAAAGATCATTCTGAGTGAGGTATCCCAGAAGGAGAAAGACACCCATGGTCTGTATTCACTTATATAGACCTATAAGATATGTTAAACATACTGAAATCTATACAGCTAAAGAAGATAAACAAGAAAGAGGACCTGGGGTAAGATGATCAATCCTCACTTAGAAAGACAAATGGGATGTGCATTGGATGTAGGAGAAAACAAGCAACAGGACAGGAGCCTACCGCAGAGGGCCTCTGAAAGACTCTACCTAGCAGTGTATCAAAGTAGATACTAAGAGTGCAGCAAATCTTATGGAAGAAGGGGGAGATAGAAAGACTTGGAGGGGACAGAAGCTCCACAAGGGCAACAGAACCAAAAATTCTAGGCCCAGGGGTCTTTTCTGAGACTGATACCCCACACAAGGACCATGCATCGACCTAGAACCCCTGCACAGATGTAGCCACAAAACAGCTCAGTCTCAACGTGGGTTCCCTAGTAAGGGGAGAAGAGGATGTCTCTGACATGGACTTGATGACCATCTCTTGTATTACCTCCCCCTGAGAGGGCTGCAGCATTGCCAGCCACAGAGGAAGAGCATGCATCCAGTCCTGATGAAACCTGATAGACTAGGGTCAGATAGAAGGGGAGCAGGTCCTCTCCTATCAGTGGACTAGGGGAGGGGCATGGGGGAGAAGTGAGAAAAAGGGTGGACCTGGGAAGAGAGAGCAAATGTGCTGCAGCTAGGATACAAAGTGAGTAACTGTAATAAATATTAAATAAATAAAATGAAAACAAAACAATAACAACAAAAACCAAACAGCATCTACAACCAACATTGCTAGTCTAAATGGATATCTATATGTAGAAAAACACAATAGATCCATACTTATCCTCTTACACAAAACTCAAGTCTAAGTGAATCAAAGACCTGAACATAAAACCAGATACATTAAATCTGCTAGTGGAGAAAGTGGGTAGGAGCCTTTAACTCATTGGCACTGAAGACAACTTCCTGAACAAAACATCCGCAGCATCTCAGGCTCTAAGATCTACATTTAATAAACAGGACAGAACACTCTTATGTCTGAAATAAAAACAAATAAAATTTTAAAAGAGTTTAATTTTAAAGTGAAATGTTGTACACTATCTTGGTATACAATGGGATGCTTTTATATGTGTGTTATAATTATACTAAACTGATAAACATATCCTTACTGTAATATCCTGTCATAATTACATTTATCAGCTATATCTTCAACAATTTTCACATATATTTTAATTAATAACTGCATGTTGTACAATGTTTTTAGAGAATACACGTCTCCGTGGTGATCATTCTTGATTGTCAACTTGACAGGCTTTAGAATTAATGAGAAACAATTCTGAACCTACCTGTGAAGGCATTTCCTGAAAAACTTAGAAGAGAAAATGAACTGTGCGTATAGATAGCACCGTGCTGTGGGCTGGAGTCCCAGGAAATATATGAAGGAGTGGGTGATTCATTCTTTTCCTTTTAACTGTAGATTCTATGTGATCAGTACATCTCTTGCTCCTGACACAGTGCCTTAACCTGCCCCGACCCGCGGGGCTTCAACGGGGTTCCTAAAGTAGGGGAATGGAAGGAATTGGGGGGAAGGGACAAGAGACACAGGAATGAAAGCCAAGTCTGTTCATCTGATCAAGGCTTCTGTTTATTAGAAATTTTTACCCAACTTATATAGGGAGAAGGCAGGAAAGGGGGAAGGTTAATCTACTGCTGCAGGAAATAGGAGGATTGCTTTCATGGGTTAACTATTGTACCTGCAAGATACCATGAGTATGGTTTCTAAAGATATCTTACGGATGCTCTAACAAAAGGATGTCCTCACAATCTATCACCCATGATTTAGGGTCTTAGATAACTCTTTCACTAAATAGCTTTGGGTCTCCACTAAATGACCTTTGCTCTCTACTTGGCTTTGGCTTCAGTAACTACGTTTGTTTCCACTAGATAGCTTCGGCTCACTAATTGACTTTGGCTTCCATAGAGACCTTTGTCTCCACTAGATAGCTTTGACTTTGGCTTCCGTAGATGGCTTTGGCTCCTGGCATTAACCAGTGTGCCTGACTGGATTATGGGTTTGGTTTCTGTCTTGCTGAGTAGTTTTGGTCCTGTTGTCTGTCAGCATATCACTGTTTCTCTGTTTTGTAACTAGAATAATTATTGTATGCCACAGCTTATTGTTATATGACAATTGTATTCTTACAGTAGTAAGAGATTGTTTCTCAAAAAGAAATTTTTTACTTACATTTTTGATAAATGACTAATTCTGAGGTCTTTCTGAGACTGAGTAAATATATTGCTGTACTATGAAATGAGCACGAGTATTTCTATACCTGTGGAATATTTTGAATTAAATATGTGTGAAGATGACAAGGGTTGTATTTTTGATGGTTCAAGTTGATGATTAGTTTGACAAGATTTAAGAATGTTATCAGATAAACCTCTGGCTATGTCTGGTTGCGCATGTTCAAGGAGTTAGAAAGACCAAGCCTGACTCTAGGCAGTGCCATTACCATGTGTCATAACACGGTGTCCTGAAATGGAAAATCAGAAGTGCCCGCATCCATCATTGTTTGCTTACTTACTGCACAAGCAATACGACCAGCCTAACATTCCTACCATCTCATCTTCCCAGCTGTGAACTATTCCTTAAATCCTAAGTCACAGACAGTGTTAGGATCGTGTGGAAGTTATGTGATGGGTCCCTAAATTACAACAGGTGACAGATTCCACATGGGAAGGAGGGTCACAGAGACTGACGCTGAACAAGGTGGGAAAGAGTGAGACACACACACACACACACACACACACACACACACACACACACACACACACAGAGAGAGAGAGAGAGAGAGAGAGAGAGAGAGAGAGAGAGAGAGAGAGAGAGACCCAAGTCCTCTTATAAGATGACCCAGCACGTACACAGAATGAACAGGTGAGTGTAGGTGGTCGCATTGCCCCCGATTATGGAGGTGGCCTCACAGATGCCGGATGTCTCCCTTTTCAGGTCCACTGGGGGCTGTCCATAGAGATGCCTGCTTAACAATTCCAACAAAGACGTTGTCTGTCTTTGCTCAAGATTCTTCAGTGGTTAATTATTCATTTCAGTCACAGTAAACGTCACACTCCTCATCCGTTAGCCACACTCTATATTACCTAGTCTCAGTTTCATACTTTGCATCATTTATTATTTTATTCGCCTTTATTTACTTTGTTACTCACCCTGCTGGCTTGTTTATGATTCTCAGTCAGGCCAAGTCTTTGTCTTATAGAATTTACTGTTTTCCTCCCTGCTATATTATCTACCCATTATATCCTGTTAGATTCAATATGATACATATGTTTTCTAGATCGCAATACTGAAATTACAAATCATGCATTCTATGAAATCCAGGGTTACAAACTTTCACAGGCTTCAGATATCGGATTAGTCACACTTTTGAAAATTTCCAGGTCAATTATTATTGTATTAGGATTTTCAGATTGTCCTTTCCCAGATATGATAGCTAATTAATTATCTCACTGCTACTTATAAATTTTTCTTTCTTGTTTTTCTAAATTATATCTAATATTGCCAATTTATTTTCATGATTTCTTACCTTTACCTACAATATTGTAACAAAGGTAGACAACTTAACTGTGTTGACTAATACCAATGTACCATGTTCATGTGTTTAGAAAAGTGCTCATACGTATAAACTCCCAAATAACACAGACCTTTCTGTATGCACTGATTACACACCAAAAATATTCAACAAAGCAATTTTTGTACTGATTGTGTACGAGCATTTTTCTTGTCATGATTTTCTAAATAACACAATAAAACAACTACTTATATACCTTTTCATTGTGCTACATACTATAAATAATCTAGAAATTTAAAATATGTGAGATGACATGCTAAAGTTAAACACAAATATCACACTTAGGATTTCAGAAAACGGGATTTCAAAAAATGGGATTTCAGTTTAGACATAGGCTCTGGGGTTATGATACTTGTATCACAAATGGATTGCTGTTTATAGAAATAAGCTCTTTCTGCCCTAAGAACAGCCAAAAGACACATTTACGGATACATTTAAATTCCAAGTGAAATATGGTCATGGGTGTCTCTTAGCCAATAGACTGTTGGCAGAAGGGCTCAACACTTAGGCCTTTCCTTTGCAGGGAAGAGGTATGCCTTCCCACCATGTGGCGTGCCAATGTATCACAGGAGAACACACATAGCACAATTCTGATGTCATGGCAAGAATGTGAAGCAATACCACCTCTTTCTTCAAAAATAGCCCTAGACAGACTGCAGTCAGAGGATCTAGAAAGTGATAAAAATAAACATACTTAGTCAAGGTAGTGTGTTCATGGATTTTACTTTACAATGTGTTTGTATGTGGGGAGGCGTGGCTGTTCAATGATTTAAACACTGAGTGGCTTCAAATATCAGTAGCACATCAACATTTGGGGCACAAATAGTACTATTTTCTTCTCTTCGCAGGTATTTCCTGTTCCAGTCTTTATTGTTCTTGCATAATGACTGCACTTGTGTCTAATGTGATACAGAAAACTCTCAACTTGGTTGGTTAATTTTCTGAAAATGTTTTAATCACAAGCCGTCTCCTTTTAAGTCAATAAAAACATTTAATTATGAAGGAAGATTTAGAATGAAACAGCAGCTCCCTTCATGATGACTATCGCACCACTCGTTCTCGCTCCATGACACATGGCATGCCAACTCTCTTTGAAAGGTGGCTCTCCTACCTTCAGGTTGTGGTCTAAATGTCTTTTTCTCAAGTGGAGTTGGATTCAGCAATTTCAGAGGTTAGTTGCTCCCAGTTTACATTGATTAGAGTTATCTATTTCATGTTGTTTAGATTTCTTAAATTTTATGTCATTGGTTAATATGTTCTTGCCACAGTTTAACGATTCTAGAGTAAGAGACACATCTCTGTTACTCACTGCTTATCTGGTAAATATTCAATTAACATTTTCGATAAAATACTAAGCAAATAATGTTATATTTCTATAACTGATTTTTTTTTAGCTGAGAGTGTCACAATAACATGTTATCTGTCATGTCCTGCTTGAGATGTTTATAAGCTAGAATTAATACAATAGTTGTAACATGTATGTTAGCTCACTTTGCAAAGTACCTGCTCTGAGTGCACAAAGTCCTGGATTTGATCCCCAGCACCACAAAAGCAAGGTTCAGTGGTACTTACCTGTTATCACATACTTGGGAGCTGCAGAAAGGAGGATCAGAATTTCAAGATCTTCCTCAGCAATATAGCACACTTAGGCCAAACTGAACTCTGTGAAACTCTGCTTTTAAACATTGTTATGTTGTTAAAATTACCATATAATTGGAGGCTTCTCCTTCTCTGAGGAGAAAGAGAGGTGTGGGCAGAAGTTGAGGGAAGGAGAGACAGAAGGACTGGGAGGAGAGGGGGAAGCTGTGATCTGAATGTAAAGTAAGTAAATTAATAAAAAAAAAAAAGCTACTCTGACATAATCTGATTAGCCTGTTCTTTGATCACCTCCTCCTGAGGAGGGAACAGCCTTACCAGGCCACAGAAGATGACAATGCAGCCACTCCTGAAGTGATCTGATAGACTAAGATCAGAAGGAAGGAAAGGAGGACCTCCGTTATCAGTGGATTTGGGGAGGGGCATGTGTGAAGAAGGAGGGGAAAGGGGAGGGGGGAATGAGAGAGGAGGTGGGAGGGGCTTGTTGGGGGATACAAAGTGAATAAAGTGTAATCAATAAAATAAAATTAAAAAAATAAAAAAGAATAAAAGGAAAAATTATCATATAATCTTACTTATATAGTATATCAGGGTAACATGATATAGTATACAGTTAAATGAAAGGCAATTCATTTTTTCACATCAAACATCATTAGGAATAATAGCCTTTAAGGTTTTTATTTTATCAAATAACTGAATTTTATTTATGTGTCTACTTATTATGTTTAATAATAATAATAGGTAAGGGGTTGTATTTATTTCATTTTCATTGAAAGTATATTATCATTTTTATCTTGTATTCATGTATAATTTGTTAACATTATGTAGTGAGCAGCTTGGTTTGAAAGGATTTTAAGATAAGGTGGTAGTTTGGCTATAGGTCTCCACTGAAAATTTTTAACTTTTTATAACAAAAACAAATTTAAGAAAAATTAGTGAAAGATTTGGGATATAATAATTCCTCTTAAAGCCTTGCATTGGAAATAAGTGTGTATGGGCCTTACTCTAAATGGTGGCAGTTAATGTTAAACCCTCTGGGTTTATGCAGTTTGAACTTCTGGATTTATATCCACCATCTTGTAGCAGGAAACCACTATAGAGTTAAAGACAATCTAACGTTACTATTACAGTAACCAGAATATTTGTACAACTTTTATTTGTTCTATCAGTCACAACTATTTCATTAATACTAAACTATTTGAAGCAAAATTTTAGATACCAAATATACACAAAAAAGCAAATACGCACAGCTCCTGTTAGCAAGTTTCTTTCAGTTTATTCTAAAAGACACAAGATCATTGTATTATGGAAGAACTCCATAGCAGCCACACAATAAATCCAGAAAGATATAAGTACTGTGGACAAAATTAAATAGGACAGAAAATGAAATGGTAATAATCTTTTTGAAAGATGATAAAAATGGAGCAGGTGCATGAATTTCTGAATGGTATGCATATTAGGAAATATTAGGCAATCATTAAATAATTGCTAAAGTATGTAAAAGAAGTAAAACGAATATAAATTATGTGATGAAGCCATTGTAGAAAGAGTGACCAGCAAGATTTGAAAAAGTTGTATTTTTGAGAAAATTGCAGTTTGGAGGGTCAGGTAGGAAGCAGTTTAGAGATCATTGAAAAAAATCTGAGCACAGGGGTCTTTCCTGAGACTGATACTCTAACCAAGAACCATGCATGGAGATAATGTAAAATCCCTGCACAGATGTAGCCCATGGCAGTTCAGTATCCAAGTGGGTTCCACTGTAATAGGAACAGGGACTGTCTCTCACATGAACTGATTGGCCTGTTCTTTAATTACTTCCCCCTGAGGGGGAAGCAGCATTATCAAGCCACAAAAGAAGACAATGCAGTCACTCCTGATGTGACCTAATTGACTAGGATCAGAAGGAAGGAAAAGAAGACCTCCCCTATAAGTAGACTTGGGGAGGGGCATGCATGCAGAGGGTGGAGGAAGGGAGGGATTGGGACGGGAGGAAGGAGGGAACCACAGGGGAGATACAAAGTGAATAAATTGTAATTAATAAAGAAAAAATTTCAGGATAATCTGTAAATCAGTAATAATAACTAAATGTACAGTGTTTTTGTGAGACAAGAGTTATGAATACAAGGAAACTACCATGGTATGTTGCTGAAAATAAGGCCTACCTAGTCAATGTGGCATCCTTTTCTATTTATTCAATATTACTATAATAGAATCTCTTTATAGAAATAATGAATATTTTCCAAAAGTAGAATGAGAATATTATATATTTCCTCATGGACTATAGTCTATCACATTAAACATCATAAATATATTAGAAATATCTTGTTTCTAAAATTTTGAAAAATATTGCCTGAGAAAGATATGTTGTTTACCCAATCCTACTATCTTTTCCCTTTGGGTTGAATTTTTTTGAGAAGTATATTTAAAAATGATATATTGCTTTCTTTAATGCATGAGAACATTGGTCCATAGTTTTAAATTGGGCCCAGTGGGATTAACAACACAGTCCCTCGTGATTGTGATACCCAGACAGAAAACTCATTTTTTAGTTATACCTGTAAGATATATATATATATATATATATATATATATATATATATACAAACTTTCATGTATGAGGTCTTCATATGTATATGACTAAGCATAATTTAGGGAATTCTTACACATATTTTTGTTCTCAAATTATAGATAGTAAGGCGTACTGGGAATACACTATATACCAATACAGACAATATGGATGTAGATAATAGATTCATAAAATATAGAGAAAAATAGATGTGCATGACCTTATCTATGATTTTAAACACAGATGTGAGGTGAATACACCTGTAATTTAAATACAGTAGTGCATATTTGCCAACTTATCAGAAAGCTGTTAATCTTCTGTTTCCCTTCTTGGGTAAAAATGTATCCCAAAGAGGTACTCAACTTATCTTACAGTGTGACATAATCTAAAATTATAATGGTAAGTTTGAGACATTTTAGAAATTCAAAAACATATAAAGTACTCAAAGACAGGAATCTGTATTCATGTTGAGATTTGATGTTGACATGTTTTAAATCCCCATTGTGCAATCATGCTTTTCTAATAGTAATTGCCTTTTCTCTCCAGAGAAATTAATGATTTTTCAAAGTCAAAATAAAAGGAAAGTGAAATACAAAAAATGTCCAAGCTTAGTGCTGCAACTATAGTTTATATCACAGCTGTGTTTTGGGTAAAAGCTAAAGCAATCAAAAGACAAATGCCTCCCTGTGGAAATATCAATGTGCATATATCTCCTTTCTGCTCCTATTATAAGAAATGGTCCTCATGATTGATTTCATATTAAGTGGGAAATACATACTATAGAAACACTATTGAAAATTAAAGCAATTAACATCTCATGTATTATTTACAAAAGAAAGTAATCCATGGAGAAAGGGAAGTAATGGACATTCTCAGATCTTCTATCAAGTTACAGTTGTCACAACTCAGGAAGAGTCACGTTCCTAAGAAACAAACAAGAAGAAAACATGAATTATTAGAACTCCATGGTAACTGGTATTTGATTCTGGCTATCAGACATGTAAAGCCATGAACAGTCACAGTGAATTTAATTGTTCAATAATAGTCAATCTTAGGCTTCAAAGGGCACATTTGTAGATTGACACAATTGTCTTAGTCCTACTTCTATATCAGTAAATCCACTGGAAAAAGTAGCAACTACAATTGTTCGAAACGTAGATGTAGAAATACATTTTTGTCATTTTAACAATATAAATTTATTTATTTTTTAAAAACATCACATATTATTTTTTATATTTAAATTTATTTATTTTTATTAATTACAGTTTATTCACTTTGTATCCCCCCATAAGGCCCTCCCTCCTCTCCTCCTGGTCCCATCCTCTCTCCCCCTTCTTCACGCATGCCCCTCCCCAGGTCCACTGATAGGGGAGGTTGTCTTCTCCTTCCTTCTGATCTTAGTCTATCAGATCACATCAGGAGTGGCTGCATTGTCATCTTCTGTGGCCTGGTAAGGCTACTCTCCCCTCAGGGGGAGGTGATCAAAGAACAGGCCAATCAGATTATGTTAGAGGCAGTCCCTCTTCCCATTACTATGTAACCCACTTGGACACTAAACTGCCATGGATTATATGCAGGGGTTCTAGGTTATCTCCACGCCTGGTATTTGGTTGGAGTATGAATCTCAGGGAAGACCCCTGTGTTCAAATTTTCTGGTTCTGTTGCTCTCCTTCTTGGGTTCCTGTCCTCTCCATATCTTACTATTTCCCACTTCTTACATAAGATTCCCTGCACATTGCCCAACAGTTGGCCATAAGTCTCAGCGTCTACTTTGATAGTCTGCAGGGTAGAGCCTTTCAGAGGCCCTCTGTGGCAGGTTCCTAGGTTGTTTCCTGTTGTCTTCTTCTTCTGATGTCCATCCTCTTTGCCTTTCATGATGGGGATTGAGAATTTTAGTCAGGGTCCCCTCTCTTGATTAGTTTCTTTAGATGTACAGGTTATAGTAGGTTTATCTTATGTTATATATCTATATGAGTGAGTATATACCGTGTGTGTCTTTCTGCTTCTGGGACAGCTCATTCAGGATGATCCTTTCCAGGTCCCACCATTTACCTGCAAATTTCATGATTTCTTTATTTTTCATTGCAGAGTAATACTCCATTGTGTAGATGTACCATAATTTCAGCATCCATTCTTCAGTTCAGGGGCATCTGTGCCATACTTATCACCGTGCACAAAACTGAAGTCCAAGTGGATCAAAGACCTCAACATAAAACCAGACACATTAAATCGGTTAGAAAAAAAAAAGTGGGGAATACCCTTGAACTCATTGGCACAGGAGAAAACTTCCTGAACAGAACACCAACAGCACAGGCTCTAAGAGCAACAATCAATAAATGGGACCTCATGAAACTGAACAGCTTCTGTAAAGCATCAAAACAAAACGACTGCCTACAGATTGGGAAAGAATCTTCACCAACCCTTTATCTGACAGAGGGCTAAGATCCGGTATATATAAAGAACTAAAGAAGCTGAAAAGCAGCAAACCAAGTAATCCAATTAAAAAATGGGGAACAGAGCTAAACAGAGAATTCTCTGTAGAGGAATATTGAATGGCAGAGAAACACTTAAAGAAATGCCCAATGTCATTATTCATTAGGGAAATGCAAATCAAAATGACCCTGAGATTTCACCTTACACCCATCAGAATCACCAAGATGAAAAACTCAAGTGACAACACATGCTGGAGAGGCTGTGGAGAAAGGGGATCCCTCCTCCACTGCTGGTGGGAATGTCAACTTGTACACCCACTTTGGAAATCAATCTTGCACTTTCTCAGACAACTAGGAATAGTGCTTCCTCAAGATCCAGCCATACCACTCCTAGGCAAAAGGGGCTCAAGTACACAATAAGGACATTTGCTCAACCATGTTTGTAGCAGTTTAATTTGTAATAGCCAGAAGGTGGAATCATCATATATTATAAATGGTCTTTTGATCTATATGTCTGCCTACAAGCTCCTCCCTCCATTTCTCCCTACTCATCTCTACATGCCATTCTTCAAACTTTCTTTTCACTTCTTTTGTATTAATAACTTTCTGAGCACAGTTAGTGCTATCCATTTCCACATGGGTGTGGAACCACTCAGTAGGCCATGAGAAACCTAATACAAGTCACATTCAGAAAGCAGAGTGACTATCACTCTCTTAGTAGCCAATTGCCAGGAACTTCTCTTTAGACTCAGGAACCCCTCCCCTATCCATGCAAGAATTTGACAGTCTTTCCCTTATACAGGCTATGGCATTGCAAGTTATCAAGTCTTCAATGTGTTTAGGTATGCAATAATCATGTTGTCCCGTAGTTATCAATTCCCAGCTCTTCTCTCCACCCTCCAGTTCTTGCATTCTGTCCTCCAGCTGTTTGGAAAGTTCCTTATTCTTGGCTAGTGAAGACAGATACCCAGGAACCCTCCACAGCTGAGTACTTCGAGTTACTTCTACTAAGTACTTTGGTCAGTTACTAGTCGCTTTATTAACCTCTACTCACTGAAAAATAACCTTTTCCACCCTACAGGGTATCAAAGAACATACTGAGGCTCACAGCCATATTTTGGGAAGAGCACAGGGAGTCTTATGGAAGAAGTGGGGGATTTGGGGAACAGAGGGACCTGGAAGGGAGAGGAGCTCACAAAGAGACCAACAAAGCTAAAATATCTGAGCCCAGGAGTCCTGCAGAGATTGATGCACCAAAGATGGTACCATGCATGGAGAGGATCTAGGCCCCCTGCTGAGATGTAGCCCATAGGTAGCTCAGTCTCCAGGTGGTTCCCCAAGTAAGAGAAGCAGAAGCTGCCTCTGGCAGTAACTCAGTTGCCTGCTCTTTGATTACTTGCCCCTGGCTATGCAGCCTTGGCAGGCCAAAGAAGAAAGGAATCCAAGCAGTCCTGATGAGATTTGATGAACTAGGGTCAGATGGCAGGTGAGAAGGACTCCCTCTTTCAGAGGACTAGAGGAAGAGATTGTGGGTAAGAGGGAAGGAGGTGGGATAGGGAGGAAATGAGAGAGGAGGCTACAATTGGGATATAAAATAAAAAAATATGTAAAAAGTAAAATAAAATAAAGAAACTTCTCTGGAAAAAAAATAAGAACAACACAGATCTATGGTTTTAAACATGAATATTTTAAAAATGGTTTGACTGCATAATCATGTAGGAAGCAACAATGGGCTCCCCTCATGGCCTGCAATCAGCAAACCATGGGCATTCAATAGCTTTATGGTTTCTGGCAAGAAATCAAAATCTATTCTTTAGACCAATTTCCACTTCAGTACAGATAGCTTAATTGTCCTTAAATCAAATAAAAACTAATAAAAATACTGTTTGTCTCTAAAAAAATAAATAAATAAGTAAATAGATAGGAAGATAGATAGGTAAGTAAGTAAGTAAGTAAATGAATAAATCTCTCTTTTGGGGTAAGGTTTCATATCCAATCTGACAGCAGTTAGTCACCCCCATAATTGTCAGCAATGGGACTGCAGCAATGGGCACACCTGGCTAGGCAGGTTTGTACTTTATCAGTCATTTAGGGTCTAGAGCAGTATAGTAACCATCGATGTCTCTTATCTTTTAGCAACATGCACCTCCAGCACTACAAAAGCTAGAGAGAAGGTTTTCCGGTCAGTTCTAGATTTATTTACTTATTTCTTGTACTCAAAATGAGCGTGACTTTGGCAACAATATCTTACCATCTAGTTCTATTGGGCAAAGAGGAGACAGGGAACAGCAACAGCCCATCTTGTTGGCATGCCTCTCTAATCTTGATCAATGTCTTGTGCCTGATGCTGGGATTTTCATTTAGTAACCCGTGTTTCCTTGTACCAGCTTTTTCCATCAGACACGTATTTTTACAAACATAGTCTCTCTCTTCCCCCTCTCTCTCTCTCATACATACATACATACACACACACACACACACACATACACACACACACACACACATGATTTCCATAAGAAATTTTCATATTGTGGCAAATCTGCCCTCTACCTCTTCATCTTTCTAGTCTTTTTTAATTTTTATTTTTATAATACTAGTTACAGTTTGTTAACTTTGTATCCTTGCTGTATCCCACTCCCTCTTTCCCTCCCACCCTCATCTCCTCCCTGCCCCTTTCTAAGTCCACTGATAAGGGAGAACCTCTTCCCCTTACATCTGATACTGGTTTATCAGGTGTCTTTAGGACTGGCTGCAAAGTTCTCCTCTGTAGCCTAGCAGGATTGCTCCTCCCTGGGTTGGGGGGGGGGGGGACAAAGAGCCAGCCATCGAGTTCATGTCAGAAACAGTCCCTGTTCCCCTTATTAGGGTACCCACTTGGATACTGAGCTATCAAGGGCTACGTCTGAGCAGGGGCTCTAGGTTGCATCCATACATGGTCCTTGTTTGGAGAAACAGTCTCATAAAAGACCCCTGTGCCCAGATATATTTGGTCCTTGTGGAACTCCTGTCCTCTCCAGGCCATATTAACTCCCCCCCCCTTTTTTGATTCCCTGCATTCTGCCAGAGGTTTGGTTGAGTCTTAGTATCTGCTTTGATACACTGCTAGGTAGAGTCTTTCAGAGACCCTTTGTGGTAGGCTGCTGTCCTGCTGTCCTGTTACTTGTTTTCTCCTAGTACTTTCTAGTTTTTTATCCCACTTAAACCAAGAATTTTCTTTCTCTTCTCAGTATTCAACTATACACTAATTGAAATTATTTTTGAGTTGAGTCCAAGTACCTTTGTCATGTACCTTCATTTTGGTCAAGACTTTCGTGATTCTCTAGTTTGCCCAACCCCAACTTCCCTTCATGCTTGAAATATTCTTGCCAATATGCCCCCTTCTAATTTATGTTAACCATGATTTACTGTCGCTTCCCTTAAAGACTATAAACGGAACTGTCATAGAACTATTTTAAAAATGTGTAAGATCCGAAAAGTTTTTTACATTGTATATATTATGTATATATTTATGTATTTCTTTGTATTGTATACTTTAATTGCAATTGACTAATATATTTTAATACAAATGAAAAAATAAAATTAGTAACAATATAAATTTTTTAAAATTCATTTTGAGAGAACATAATAACAAAATATTAAAATTTAACATTAAGTTATTAAAATTAGTAATATTTCCTTTATTTTTATGGACAAAATTTCTTTTAGAATAATTAATTATCCCATAGTTAGTTAGGAACGTCAATGAACCCTCAATGAATGTATACTCCACTTACATATCTTATGTACAAGCAGAGATAGCTGGGACAAATGTGATTGGAAACTGATTGAATTAAAAGAAAATTGGATTTCTGCAGTATTAGATTACAGAACCAAGTTGGTAAAAATTAAAGGTGTCCAATGTCACTTAACTGTAACCTGGCATTGTTGCATTTTCATCCTACTATGTGGTTCTGGTTAAAGCTACTGCATTTTCTTCATGTTCTCCTTTTGAATAAACATATGCCACACTTTTAATCATCTCTAAAATCTACTACTTTTAGTGTTAAACTTGGGTTACTCCAGAATAGTAGGTCTTGTATCAAGAAGCAAAGCTTAGCTACCAAGTCTGTCACTATCTCTCGCAAGTAGATAATTCTACTCTCACTCAAGCAAATTACAAAGTGAATCAACAGAAACAGTCTGATTGTCAAATATTGCTGATATCAAGGGTAAAGCTCATACTTAGGGAAAAATCGAAACTCACCCTGGGGCACTTTTATAGGACTCAGCAGATAAAGATGCTTACCTGTCAGTTCCATTGAAGATCGACATAGCAGAAGAAGAAAACTAGTTCCTACAAGTTCTCCACTAACCTCCACAAGCATGCATTGAAATGTGAACCCCCAAATAAATAAGAACAAAAGCAATCAAGTAGCAGGTTACTAAGAACTTGTGAGAAGGAAGAAGTCAGATTATTTCGTTATTTGCTGTATTGGTTGCTGTCATCAACTCATGAGGCGCACTTTTGTAGATACAGAGACTTTGGGCAATAGTAGATGAGTACAATGGGAGTTTGTTGTCAAACCATAGCACTTAAAATGTGTCTATGGGGGAACTACTACAAGGATAAATGAAGAATATATTAAATGTTTTTTCAATTCATAAAAAGTAAAACAATAAAGTAGTAAGGCTTGTTTTGGTTTTATAGTTTTTAATTACAGAAATGAAGGCACTGCATTATATAGAGTGCTTTGCTAAAAATCATATAGGCAGTAAGTGCTAGGTGTGGGAATAAGAAGTAGGGCAGACCCTTATTTCACCATGCTCTCTCAAGTGAGAAGATTCCATTTATGGAAAACATGCAAAGTATTCACTGTGGTATTTGCCTGAATTCCTTAGGACAGGAGCTTCTCAGCTTGGATCCTAGATTTGTGCCTTACAGCTATACACTGAGCACGTATTTTTACACCAGGGTTTAACCTACACAGTACTTTTAAATATACAGTACTTGCATGAAATCACACACACAACCATGTATATATAATCACACTGAAAGATATTTCATAACCTGTTTTATTAAACACAGGCTGTGTTTTCCCTAGGCTTTCTATAAGCTGCTCTGCATTTGCTTTTTATCAATATTAGATTGGATTACATGTGAGACTCTTGAAGGGAAATTAATCTTTCAGAGATTTGAAATCAATTCTTAAGGAAGTTGAGTTACTTTGGATATTGTCAATATTTATAAGTATAGATATATTGATTAGAATATGTGATTGAATACCAAATTTGTTTTGGATAATTCAGGAAGAGAATATATGAATTGAAGGGAAATCTTAAAGTTCAAAGCTTTTGTGAATCTAGGCTAAGACCAGGAGTTCAGGTCGAGCAATTGGAGTAACTTGGTTAAAATGATAATTTGCACTTTTCTCCCATCAAATATTCTGTAATCAAACAGTTGTAACTCTGAGCGGGCCTATTTGAGATCATAAATAAACATACATTTTTTTTCAAATGACTGCACAAATCATTCAAGATTCACAATGTTGAGTTGGGTTAACATTTACTAAGTGAGAGATCACAAATCCTACCAGTGCATGTCAAGTAGTTCTGCCTTTGTAAGCAACCTCATCTTAATTTCATGCTGGGAGACTGAATAGAATAAAAGGGGGTTAGCGGCCCTTTGGTGTTCTGCCTGACTGATCATTCTGGGACACACCTCAGTTTGGATTGGGATTTACTCCATCATCTTCATTGCTTTCTGGACCTCTGAATCATGCTGAATTATTACACTGGCTTTTTGAGATCTCCTGCTTGCAGACAAAGGATATGGTCTTCCTCAGATTCCAAGGTTTGAGCCAAATTCTTCCTTCTTACTCCTCTGCTTCCTTTGTCTCAGTTCTTCTCATTGTTCATCACACATACTCTGTGTTCACTAGTAGTTAATTAAAAGAGAAAGTTAAAAAAAAAAAAAACAAGTCCAAACTTGATTTTGAGATATGAGCCATTTCTAGACACTGTATCCTGCAAATGCTTATGGTGGTGTTACTGATAAAGATGCTTTTGACAACATAGCATTGTCAGTATATGCACTTACACAACTGTAGGCTAAGCAGAAATTGTATAATTTAGTACTCAGTATTAATTAATAATCAGTATTCTTTGAATGGAAAAGATTCTGTGTGATCAGCAATTTTTTTCAGAAAAACTAGAATGTATTTTTACTTAATAAGAAAATTATTCTACGTATGTGAATTACCAGCTACATAGATGACAAAAGACCAGCTAACCATATAGAACTTATCACTGATTTATTTTCTTCAGAAAATGAATTTTTTCCTTGATTAGTATACTAGACATTATATAATATATTAGACATTCAGTGAACTCTAGGATGATAGTAATAACGGGTATGGAGTTAAATTCATCCCCAACCAAGGACCATTCATGGAGATAAGCTAGAACCCCTGCACAGATATAGCCCATGGCAGCTCAGTTTCCAAATAGGTTCCCTAGTAATGGGGACTGTCTCTGACATGAACTCACTCGCTGGGGTGGCTGGTTCTTTGATCACCTCCCCCTGAGGTGGGAGCAGCCTTACCAGGTCACAGAGGAAGACAAAGCAGCCACTCCTGATGAGACCTGATAGGCTAGGATCAGAAGGAAGGAGAGGAGGACCTCTCCTATCAGTGGACTGTGGAAAGGACATGGGTGGAGAAGAGGGAGAAAGGGTGGAATTGGGAGGGGATGGTGGAGGGGGATACAAAGTGAATAAACTATAATTAACAAAAAAAAATTGTTAAAAACAGCCTCATTCAGTTTTATGCTTTTTTCAAAAAACTTTCTTCTCAAAAAATCTTGGCTTTCTATATCCCTTATCACATGGGTGATTTTCCCAAAACCTTGAAAATCAAGTATAAGTCATAAAATTCTTTTGTTCAAGCTATCCATCCTAGACGATGTAGAAAAATAGATGCAGACATTTGACTTTCACCACTTCCCTCAGGAGACTGTTCTGAAAGAAGGTAGAATGGATCTACCTGCCAATTAGTACAAATGACAGCAGACCACAAGGAGCTATACTAAACAGACAGGAAGAAGTTATCTCCTCTCTGTGCCTGGCTTTAGGAACCTTGCCAAGTGTTGGCACTTGTGTGGCTAAGTAAACACAGTATTACAACAGAGTGTAAATATCCATGCAGTGAGAATGGTGACAGACATACACACACAATTCTTGGGTTATGTGCATCAGGATGGAGGATGCTTTGGGAGAACCTTATTTAATACACAGCATGAGAAACAGCTTATTTACGTATGTCCACCCAGGTCAAGTGGCCCTCAAATGTTCTGTTGCGTAGTGGCGCCCTATAGCAAGCCAAAAGTAACTTTTAAACTTTGAGATTCTAGATATCTTTCTCTTTACCATATAAACTGTTCTAGAGAGAGAGAAAAAGCACTTTTGCAAGCTTTTACTTTTGAACATTTTATAGTAAAAATAACTTAAATTTTCACCATGATTTTTGAGTTGCTTTATCTACAATTACGCAAATGAGGAATTCTCAGTTCAAGAGAGCAAGACAAGAGAGAGGTAGAGAAGCAGCTGTCTCAGTACTGGTAAGCAATGTAAGAAAAGAAATGGGAGCCCCATTGGTTATGGAGGCATAACCAGGTAGCTATAAACTCTGTATAGGTAGCCAGAATCATTACACACCAGAGGACATTTCAACAACATAACTACAGCTGAAATGAAGTGCTACCAAGGACTGAGTGGGGGAAGGCAGGCAGCAGGGCAGGATTCTCTGAAACATGGAAGACTGATTAACCCTGAACCTTGTACATCTGACACTCAGCAGAGTTCAGCTTGCACAGCCAGCATGGTTGTGCTATCTCTTTAGACAGATCGGGCCTTGGTTTCTCTGACAGTACATGTGTGAAACACCAACACCACAGCCCACGGGACATACACTGGCACATGAGAAGATTTTCTTAGACATTTGTTCTAAAGAAAATACGAATAACTAAATGCAAAGTATTTAACTCTGTATAGCTCACCTTTCTTCCTTGCTGACCTTTGAATGATAAATTGGGATGTAGATTAAACAACAAAGCACTCTGAATAGGCTGTTACATCTTACAAAAGCAATAGTCAATGGATGCTGGTGATAAATAAAAACAAAATTTTGGGATGCGGTGACATGCCTTCACTAGTCACCAAAGACAGAGTAATTATCATATGTGTGTTTGTGCTATTTTTTAGTTTTTACATACATTAACATTCCATGTATCTTTTGTAGCATAGATTATGTATATGATAACATACATTAACTCATGTTAGTAACATGAATTAAAATGATTATGTGCACAGTTTAAATAATTTTTACTGTGTCCTTGCCAACAGTTATCTAAATATTTTCTGTGGTTCCCCCATCTTCCTTCAAAATATTTCTATCCACAGTGCTATTTATTTTTCTAAATTTTTATTATATCCTATGTGTTATAATTAAAAGGGGGTTGCCTGAAAACCCTGATCATTCATTTTCCTTTTAAGGAAGTACTTTGTGCTGGTACATAGGTTAGAAATGTTATTCTTTGGAAACACCATTAGAATAAGCTTTTGGGGGCCCATTTTTTTTTCTTAGTATTTTTGAGTGGTGGATAAACAGGGACCGTCTCTGACATGAACTCATGGGATGGCTCTTTGATCATCTCCACCTGGGGGTGGAGGGAGCAACCTTTCCAGTCCACAGAGAAAGACAAAGAAGCCAGGCCTGATGAGACCTGATAGACTAAGGTCAGATAGAAGGAGAGGAGGACCTCCCCTATCATTGGACTGGGGGAGGGGCATAGGAGAAGAAGAGGGAAGGAAGGTGGGATGGGGAAGGGATGGCAGAGGGGGCTACAGCTGGGATACAAAGTGAATAAACTGTAATTAATAAAAAAAAAACATAAAAATTCCATGGTGAATCTGACTGTTTTACATTTCTCCCTCTGAACTGTAACCCATTGTACCATGTATCCCAGTTATATTGTTATAAAGTACATTCATTTCTATCCAATAAATTTTGCAAATAAACTATTTTTGTATTTTTACAAACCATTTATTGATTCACTTCACACACTCAGCAATACAGATTTCAGCTCTTGTGCTTTCCCCTCAGGAGATGAGAGAATGACAATATTAAAACATAGACAAGACTCAAAAGACACAGATATGCACTGTTTAAATTGAACAGGCACTGTTGAAGGTGAAAAGATCCAGAGCTCCACCTGTTTTAAGTGTGCATTTTGCAGAGAAATTGATGATTTCATGTTGCCTAAGATGTTCAGAAGAATTTGTTTACAACTTTCTTTCCTGAGCTCAAGCTGTAGAGTAAATAATAAAACTATGTAAAGCTCTGCAAAGAGGAAATCGTAGTTTTGTTTTTTCTTTTTCTTTTTCTTTTCTTTTCTTTTTTTTTTTTTTAAGCATCTGTTGAGGAGAAGCTTCCCCATGGAGCTTTGGGTTGGTGAAATGTTTTTATCCCTTTGGAGATGCACTGATACCCCGGAGGTTGAGGCAGCAGCAGTAACTGGGAAGCCTCTGTTCATTTGTAGAGTGCTCCAGCCAGAAAATTAAGCTGCAAGATGAAGCCTTTGCTTCAGTGATCCATACTCCTGACATATTCAGCCTTTCAACCTGGCATAGTTCAAACCTCTGTATTTGAATCTCTCCAGGGAAGCCAGTCAAAGAATAAAATGGCCCATAAAATAGCAGACTGTCTTTTGAATCGAACAAACAGCATTCTACAATGATTTTTGTTACTCTTTTCTCATTGCCAGGATACCTCCAAATATAGGAAAGGCTTTTATTCTCATTTTCAAAGCTTCAGGGAAAGATGAACCCGAGTTCCTTCAAATAGCATCAAGCTTCTTACCATTTTATCAGGTTCTGGAATAGCAGTGAACCAAATGACACAGAGTTCCTAGAATCTCAGGAATCAGTCTTTCGATTAAAAGGTCATGGAGAAAGCAAAAGGCCAAATAGAATTTCTCACACAATAAAACAAAAACCAAAAAATAATATGAGTTTGTCAAAGAAAAGTTAACTGTTTTAGAAATAATTTAAATGCTGTTAATTTTTAAAAAGATTCTGTGCTCTATCTATCTATCTATCTATCTATCTATCTATCTATCCATCTCTGTCTATCTTGTGTGTGTGTGTGTGTGTACATGCCACGATGTGTATTTTGTGTATCTTTGGGTCAGAGGACAACTTATTTGAGTCTGTTCTCTCTTTTCACTAATTTTGGTTTCAAGGATTGTACTCAAATTTTATGCTTGGTGGCTAGCTTTTCACACAGAGTCATCTTGCCAGCTCCAAATTTCATAATGTGCATAATTGTGAAGTTTGTTATATTTTGTAAACATATCCATGTTCTATACAACAAACTAGAAAATAAATATCATCCTGCCTTATGAGCATGATGTTAATTTCATCCAATATACTAGAAATTTTTCATATTTTATACTTTAATATTACAGATTAAATCATATAATATCTATGTATTTATAGATATCTGTAACCTACAGTATTGATAAAAATTTTAAGGAAATAATTTTATCTTAGACTTTAAGCAATAATTATTAAGTTCACTGAATATATTCAGTATATTAAAATTAAATAGTAAAAATGAGTTTTTATTAATAAAAATGGTGTGGTCAGTATGGTTACTCATGCAAATTATGCATTTTATTTAGCAACAAACTTCATTAATAATATTGAGGTCACAATGTAGAATGAATTATATTTATTTTCTTTAGAATTCTCAATCCATCAAGAAAAGCATCCAAAAAATGTGCTTTCCTCCTCTGTTACAGATGAATTTCTGATTTAGATGGGCACAGAAATTCAATGCATCTCACACAGAAACATTTGTTATCAAAGAAAGTAAGTAATAGCTGTGATTCATTAGTTTAACATACAGAAGAATATATTTTATTTCACATTTTTCAGGCTGACACACCATAAATAAATTTATAATGAATGATTACTCCTAATGACTGATAGGGTATAACAGGCCAATCCTGCTAAAAGGAGTGCTTTGAATCAGGGGCTTCTACTTCCTTCTAGCAAATGATTTATTCATAAAATGTAGTGGATCAGATCGGTTCATACAGCAAAGGAAAAAAAAGTAGTACAAGGTTAAAGTTAATAAACCCTCTAAGGAAAAATGGCATAGAGTATAATACATTAAATTTTGGAAAAGTTGCTTTTATTTGCCTAATGGAGGCTTACTGTTGCGTAAGCTCATCCTCTCTCATTCCTTTTGAATTTGTGCTGGCTGCTTCAGCTATTCTCCAAGCTAACTGATTCAAACTGGCTTCTCTCAGCTTCTCACTGAATTGCTCTGTTTGGCCTCAGACTAATTCTGGCAATTTGTTCTAAATCTTCTGGTTTCTTCGTATTCTCTGGCTTTGGCTGCCCCTGCTGACCTGCAATGAACTAACCGCACGGACAACTCAACTCCAGGGCACTACGCTGTACTCATTGCACTACTGCCAGCTGACCGAGCTCAAGTGAACATAATTGCTCAACTGAACTGCTAGACGTGACACAACTCTTTCCTTCTCTGCGCTGCTCCCTTAAGTCACCTCTCTTTTTTGTCTGTTCTGATGAAAGTTGGCTGTATCCTACCTCTGACTCTTTCTGTGCAAGCTTTCTCTGATTTATCACCTTGTCCCTCAATTAGATGTCGTTTTCAAACACGGTTGTTTCCTTCTACAAACTAACCCTACTTACATAAATTCGGGGTAAAGATGTGTAAGGACATGTCTATATTCTAGCAAGAGGGATTAAGGATGTGCTGAATTAAAATTCCTGCACATTAAATAAAATTGACATAACTCTTGTTTTTGAAGTATATGTATACGTGTGTATGTAAATACTCAAACAACTCAAGATTGTTTGTTTGTTTGTTTGCTTGCTTCCTTGTTATTTTTTAGGGATTTAGTTTGCAACTGACTGACCTCAATTTGGTGAAAATCCTCCTTCCTCAGAATCCTCACTGTTAGGATTCTGGGATGTGCCACCCTACTTTTCCTATATATTGTTTTTTAACTGTATCAATACTAGGTTAAATCTTGTTTTGTAGACTTTAGCAACAAAGGGCTATATATTAAAATGATACACATGGGGAATAAAACACATTACAAATTATAAGAGGGGAAGTAAATTACTGTGAATGAAAAGTTATATGGATATGAGGTAAATTATCCATAGAATTGCTTGAGGTAGAAAGTTAAAAATTTTGTAGACTTTAGAGTTCTTTAAAGAACAGAAGTGACTAAGGATAGAAATGAAGATAAAGGATAAAGAAGGAAAAAAAATGTCACATGTTCTTTCTCACATGAGGCTCTAATCTCTAAAACTTTAGATGTGAGTACATATCTTGGTGTAACTGTAGAAACTAGTAGAGTAAAAGACTATTGCCCCAGTAGGGACTAGGGGATAGAGAGTATATAACTAGGATAAGTAATATGATGGGGGAATGCCGGAGACCATGAGACCCAGGCATCTAGTTCTGGTAACTGGAAAACTACTGACACCTGGGTATATAATCAACTTCAACCACCTGGAGGGGACTTCCTGAGAAGTTGCTAAACCACCCCTGCCCTGACTGATTTTATCGATCCCAGGAAGAGCCACGGAATGTGCCACTTATGCAAGAGATAATTTGTTCCTTTTTCCCGCTTGGGAGGGTAGTTGCTTCCTTATTTCAAAAATATAAAAGTATAGCTCCAGCAAGCAATAAACAGACCTCGACAACTCATTGCCTGGTCTCGTTCCTTGTCTCTCGCCCATTTTTCTTTCAGGCTTGGTCCTCCTCAGGACCCCATGAATTACTAGGTCCCGCAGGTCGGTGCAGGGGAAAGAAAAAAAAATGGGGTTAGGGATTTTAATTTGAGAGGAGGAAGAAGATAAAAAGAAAGGAGGATACTAAAGGAACAGTAAAGATATCCTCAAAAAAGCTACAAGGAATCATACTATTAACAACTGAAAGTTTTTATATTATATGTAAATATATGTATAAATATACATATATTAGTTTGAATGAAAAGTTCTCACCTGGTCTGACAATGTTGTGTCCAAGAGTTAAAGGACATCTAACAAGAACCCCAGTATATGGGATGAGAAGCTTCATGGTGAATTTCTGGATAGCCTGTCCAAGAGACTCCCAAAATATTATAGACTTGTGTTTGCCCTTGGTCACCCCCTAGAAGTGGAAAGTAAGGCCCTACTACTTAAGATTACATGTATCTTGGATACAAGCTCTCCCAGGTCTTAGAGTTGCAACTGACCTGAGAACTGACTTTTATGATTTCAAAATTTTGCTATGACAGCCTCCAAAGGAGGGAGGCAACCATCACTCCTACAAAGCTAAGGTATGTATAAACTACAACAATGACCAACATAGTACAATAAGCCGAAGTGTGCAGTAGTGGCATGCATACCTTTGGGCTAGCCAGTAGCTCTCCAGTTGGATTTAGCCCACTCAATAAGGGGGAGATCATGGCTTATACTGGAGACCTAGCCAAATACCTACCTAGGGCTAGCAAACTCATGGAGCTTGTAAAAGAACTTTGCAGTCAACATGTTACTGAAACAACACAGTCCCTAACTACATTTTAAATATTTGCCTTTATACCTACAGCTCAAGGAATCTCTTCTCTGTAACAGATAAAGATCAGTATAGAAAATGATAATCACAAAATCAGAATTGTGGAGCTCAGTTTCAATGGAAACATCTACAAAACACCTGCGTTAAATAAGGCTCAGGGATCATTTCAGATAAAAGGATGGAAAGAGTTTAGGGTCTGAAGGACCTGGGAGTTTGCTCTGATACTGAGTCCTAGGAATGTCAGACACGTGCTGAACAAAGACATCAATGAATGTACCAAAATAAATGGGTTAAATTCCAGGAGGCCTTGACCCTACTCAAAGAACTATAAGCACCTAAGCATGCTTAGAATGGGAGAAAAGACTTTCCTAAAAAAAAGAATAACACCAATTGTTTATCCAATACCAAACACTCAGCCCTCTTATCATGCATACAAGTAAGATTATAAAGGCTGAACATGTTTTATTAATATATAGTTATAATACATATGTACATACATATACATATATGCAAATCTTAACAAATATTAATTAAAAAGAGGCCATGAGTTTGAAAAAGAACATAGTGTGTAACTTGGGAGGGTTTGTAAGGGGGAACACTAAAGAGGAAATGGTTTAATTATAATCTCAAAAGTAAAATTAATAAATATAAGCAGATACACAAACAGGAGAATATAGTAGACTCTGTAAATATGTTTTAAATGTATGGTTTGAAGATGTAATAAAGATCTTAGCTCATTAGAATCAAATAGTTGGCATAAGAATTAAAATAAAATTAAATGACGTTTCATGCTACTACCATGAATTAACATGATTTTTGATTTAACTACCAAAAAAGGTTTTTTTTATTGTTTTTTTTAATGTAATTGAAGTCAGAATATGCCATGTTTGTTCCTTGGGGAGTTAGCATGACAGATGTGATGGTTTTGTCAATGTTAATAAGCCAATTTTATTATAATAGGAGTTGCATGAGATTTGTCCTGTAAAGAGAAATATTGCTAAAGGGAACATGCATCAGATAATAAGTACTTGCTTTAGGGAATAAAATTATAAGCATTAAAAATGGAAATTGGGAAGATCTTTGGTTGTACCTTAATTGCAGAAGGGAGGGAGTGGACAATGAAGACTTCAAATTTCTAGATTTTCCTACAGTCACCTAAACCAGAGATGACATCTGTTTGATCAGTAAGGCCAAGATAAATATGCAAGGAAACCACACCTCAGGGAAATATATATGGAAAAGAGGGTTACAGATAAATTAGGAGAGGCAGCACCAGAGCTGCTCACGAGGACACTGAGCCAAGCCACACAGGAAAATACACAGCATCCTGAAAGGAGAGCAAGATTTAAAGAAGGCCTAACCCAGGAGGAGAAAGTAAGGCAGGTGGGAGGTGCTGCAGGAAGCACGGAATAAAAGTAGGTGATCTATGGATGTAAGTTTAAACAGAGAAGCCATCCTGGACCCAACTTTTTTTTCTCTTTTTAATTTTAATTTTTAGATTATTTATAGTTTATTCACTTTGTATCCCAGCTATAGCCTCCTCCCTATTTCCCTCCCAACCCCACCCTCTCTCCCTCATCTCCTTTTATGCCCCTCCTTAAGTCCACTGATAGGTGAGGTCCTCCTTCCCCTTCCATCTCACCCTAGCCTATCAGGTCTCTTCAGAACTGGCTGCAGTGTCCTCCTCTGTGGCCTCCCCCCCACACCGAATATAGGTATTTCCATATAAATAAAACTAAAAACTGAATCTTTCTTTTTAGTGTGTGGTAAAACTCTTGATTATGGCTGAACATTCAACTGACATTTATTCTAAACATCTTTTATATTCAGGAGTCTTTGTATTCACCACTGTAAGACAGACTTTATTGATTAAATCTGAGAGAAATATTTGTCTATGGTGTAAATATATTTAGAAGGCACTTTCTCTGTCAATTTAGCTAAATAACAGGCGTCAGTGTCCTGCTAGGGCTTCTCATCGATCCAAGCATCAATTTTCACCAGATTTTACAGTAGAAGGCATGGATTCCCTCTTCACATCCAACCAAATGGCAATTGATTACTCCCTAACAAGTGAGCTCTCATTTCACAAATGGTCATATCTTCCTTCGCAAGTAGTTATTGTAGTCTGTAGAGTTCACAATGGTCTAAGACCATTTTGTCTTTTTACTACCAGTATCTCCCAGCACTGTGAAAGCTAGCCAAGACAGAGGAAGTCTTCTCAATTCCAACTTGATTTTCCTTTGTAGTGCAAAGTACATTGTCTGGTACAGAGTCTTCTCATCTGGTTCTGATCACTGATCAAGAGCTAGCTCAGAAGCTTATATTATATAGAAACTCCTCAGATCAAAAACTCACAATAAAGTAACACAAACATGATCCTGGGTCTTCTTTTTAAATAACTAACAATTTTTAGAGACAGAATTATGGAGACCTTGTGTTGCAATTAGATTATACAATAATAGTTATATATATATATATATATATATATATATGTCTGGTTAACTAGACCCCATGCTACTTCATCTCTCTCAAATGTCCAACCCTTTCTGCCTATACTTTTTCACTCACTAATGTTCCACTTTCCACTTTCACCTTATCTACCTTCTACAAGCCTCCAACACTCTTTATTGGTCCCTCTTCCCCAGTTGCTTCTTTTTATTTCTCTGGCTTTTACAACTACTTTAGATTTAACATCTATCTGCAAATTCAAAACTGGAATACACACTTGAGAGAAAATAAGAGTGTTTGTCTGAATTATGTCACTTACATACTTTTGTATTTGTTATCATGTATACATGTAATTTTAATTACATGTATAATTAAATACGTCTTTTAATTAAGAGATTGTGAATTCTCTAGTGTGTACTTTGGTATATTTGTAAAGGATCATTTTGCTGTAATTGTAGGAACCAGCTGTGTCTGAGTCTTCTATTCCATTCTCTTGGTCTAAATGTCTGTTACCATCCATGAGATTATGGGTTCTATCTATGTTCTAGTCTCTTTCTTGATTTCCTTCTTTAGGGTTTCAGTTTTCACACTAGGATATTTTCCGTACTTAATTAGGTTACTCTAAGGTATTTATATCTTTTGAAATTGTTAGTAGGATTGTTTTTCTGTTTTTTTCTCAGTATGCTCAGTATGTTTGTCCTTGATAGAAACCCTATTGATTTTTTTTGCTTTGTTTTTTTCATTTGTTTGCTTTTTGTATTTTTGTATACTGTTATTTTGCTAAAGGTGTTAATAAAAGTTCTAGAAGTTTTCTGATGGAATACTTAGGACTTCTCTGGTATAGAATCCTATCATCTGAAACAGGAATACTTTTCTACTTTTTTTTCATTTCTACCTGCTTTTCTTATAAGTTCTTTGAGAATTTCATCCAACAGGTGATGATTATTATATTCACCCTCCTTCCCACAATTCTTCTCAGACCTACCTACTTTTCTTGTTTTCCTTTTATATCCTCCTCTCGTCTTGATTAGCTCAGATTTTGAGCACTACATAACATAGGAGTATAGATATAGACCGGCCTTCTTTGCCACTGATTGTATTTTGATTTTGTATTGTTTATCTTTTTTCAGTCTGACACAAATAAGACTCACCTGGTAAGACCGAACCTCAGTTGAAGGATTATCTTCATGATACTAGCTTTTTGATATGTCTGTGGGGAGTTTTCTTGATTAGTGACTGGTGTTGACCCTTCCACATATGACCCTGTCCACTGTGGCTGTTGTTACTGATGTGGAAGGGACTGTGGGTGGTGCTGCTCTCAGACAGGAAGTTATGTGAAGACTGTAAGCTGCCTTCCACTCTTACTTCTGCTTAGTTTCTGCCTGCAGGGTCTGTCTTTAATTCCTTCTCTGGCTTCCCTTGATGATGGACTGTAATTTGTTAACTCAAATACACCCTTCCCTCCCAAAATTGATTCAGTTCCGTGTTCTGTCACAACAGTGCAATTGAACTGGCAGAGATTACTTTGAGTTTTACTTTGTTTAACATGACTTTTGTGTTGTTGTTGTGCATCGAAGTTTTAATATGCATTATTAAGTCATTTCTTTGATTTGCTCTTCATTTTTCCCCAAATGTAGGCACCTGGAACTGTAGATCTCCTACTCGAGACTGCTTTCTTTGTGCTCTCAGAAAATATGTTGTATTTTTCTTTATTTCCACGATTCTGTTGTTGTTGTTTTCATTTGACTAACAATTTCTTTTTTGCTTTATTATTATTATTTATTACAATTTATTCACTTTGTATCCCATCTGTAGCCCTACGCTCATCTCCTCCTGGTCTCTTCCTCCCTCTCTCTTCCACTGCTATGTTACTCCCTTAGTCCACTGACAGAGGAGGTCCTCCTCCTTCCCTCTGATCCTAGCCTATCAGGTCTCATCAGGGCTGCCTGGATTTTCATTCTCTGTGACCTAGTTAGGCCACCTTGCCAGGGGGAGGTGATCAAAGAGCCGGCCTTGTACAACCACTTTGGAAGTTCCAGGACTCTTAAAGGTTTTTGTTTGTTTGTTTGTTTCTTCAGTGACTTATTAACTTTTCAACACTGTGATGTTTAATCCATGAGCTTGTGCACTTTTTGAAACTTCTTCAGCGATTGCTTTTTAGGTTTATTTAATTGTGATCATATTGAATACAAGAAATTATTTGTAAATTTGGTCATTTGTTTTGTTTGCCAATATGTGTTCTAGTTTACAGAAACTTTTATGAGTTACTGAGAAGCATTTAGGTAGACCATCCATTCTGTAGCTACCTGCAAGTCTGTCAGATGTAGTATGTCTTTTAACTACAATGGGTCTCTGTTTTCTTTTTGTCTGGAAAACATTGAGTGAAAGTGGGGTCCTCTGAGATACCACCTTACACCCATCAGAATGGCCAAGATGAAAAACTCAAGCGATAACACATGCTGGAGAGGTTGTGGAGAAAGGGGAACCCTGCTCCACTGCTGGTGGGAATGTAAACTGGTACAACCACTCTGGAAAGCTATCTGGCGCTTTCTAAGACAAATAGGAATAGTGCTTCCTCCAGACCCAGCTATACCACTGCTAGGTATATACCCAAAGTTTGTTCAAGTACACAAAAAGGACACTTGCTCAACCATGTTTATAGCAGCTCTATTTGTAATAGCCAGAACCTGGAAACAACCCAGATGTCCATCAACGGTGGAATGGGTACAGAAATTGTGGTATTTTTATACAATGGAATACTACTCAGCAATCAAAAAGGAGGAAATCATGAAATTTGCAGGCAAATGGTGGGATCTAGAAAAGATCATTCTGAGTGAAATATCCCAGAAGGAGAAAGACAAACATGGGATATACTCACTTATATAGACCTATAAGATATGGTAAACATAATGAAATCTATACACCTAAAAAAGATAATCAATTGAGCGGACATGGGGTAAGATGATCAATCCTCATTTAGAAAGACAGATGGGATGTGCATTGAACGTATGACAGGAGTCTACTGAGCGCATCTGAAAGACTCTAACTAGCAGTGTTTTCAAAGCAAAGACTCATGACCAAACCTTTGGCAGAGTACAGGGAATCATAAGAAAGAAGGGGAGTTAGTCTGATGGGGAAAGGATAGGAGCTCCACAAGGACCAAATATATCTGGGCACAGGGTCTTTTCTGAGACTGACATTCAACCAAGGACCATGTATGGATATAACCTAGAACCTCCACTCAGATGTAGCCTGTGGTAGCTCAGTAACCAATTGGTTTCCCAAAGTGAGGGGAACAGGGACTATTTCTAACAGGAACTCGATGACTGGCTCTTTGGCCTCCCCACCCCCGAAGGGAGGAGCAGTCCTGTTAGGCCACAGAGGAGGGCTTTGCAGCCAGTCCTGAAGATACCTGATAAAACAGGATCAGATGAATGGGGAGGAGGTCCCCCCCATCAGTGGACTTGGAAAGGGGCACGGTGGAGATGAGGGAGGGAGGGAGGGAGGGACTGGGAGGGAATGAGGGATCGGGACACGGCTGGGATACAGAGTTAATAAAATGTAACTGATAAAAAAAAAAGTTAAATAAAAAATTAAAAAAAAAAAAAAAAAAAGAAAGTGGGGTCCTGAAGTCTCCTATTACTCTGCTGGGTTAATCTATGAATTAATGCCTGGCTATTTTTTTTTGTTTGTTTTTTATGAAGTTGACTGCACCCAAGTATGTGGCATATATATGGTTTGAATTTTAATGTCCTCTTGATGGATTGTTCCCTTGACCAGAATAAAGTAATCATTAACTTTTCTGATTGGCTTTGGCTATGAATCTACTTTGTCAGATTTTAAACTAGCAATGCTTGCTGTGTTATTTTTACCTTTTCTTTGGCATACTTCATATTTTCATAGTGAGATAGTATCTTTCTAGAAAGCCAAAATGTGTTTCTGGTAGACAACAAAAATATGGAGCCTGTTTTATAATCAAATTGGAAGCTTCTATCTTGTGCTTGAGAAATTGATGTTAGTGTTATTCAGAGTTATCACTGAGAGACATGAATTAATTGTTGACATCTTTTGATTTTGTTCTACATTATATAACTTTTATACTAAGATCATTTACTTTTCTTTGTAGCATATGGATGTCTTTATCCTTCTCTCTCATATAAGATAATCCTTCCAGAATTCTCTGTAGGGCTGTTTTTGCAGGCATATATTCCATTAGACTGTTTTTACTATGCAGTATATGCCTATTCTTCAATTACAAACGATAGTTTTGTTAGGCATATTAATCTGAGATGACACCTTTTGATCTTTTAGGAATTAAAGAACATTCCTACAAGTTTTCTAGTTTTGTAAATCTCTACTAAGATATCTGTAATTCTGCTCATGAGCCTGCCATTATATATGTTTTTTTTTTTCACTCTTTCTTACAGTTTTAATAGAGTTTGTTCATATTTTTAAGGTTTTCACTATAGGGTGGTGTAGGAAATTTATTTTGTGGCTTGACTATTTACTGCTCTGTGTACCTTTCGTATCTATATAGACACTTGCCACTGTATTTGGCAAAATTTTCTATGATTTTTATTGGAAGAATTTTCTGTGTCTTTGATGTGGAAGTTTGCTTCTTTCACGGCCATAATTCATAAATTTTAGTCTTTTATTTTTTGTATCCTAAAGCAGCTGACTTGAGACGTTCTGGGGGAACTTCAGAGACTGAAGCTGTTGTTGTCATGGTTTGAATTGTGGGGAGTCCTGGGAAGCAGCTGACTTGGGAATGTCCTGAAGGGGAAGAGTCAAGGAAGATATTCCTTACCTGCCTAGTGTAGTCATCATGGTGTCCTAAGAGATTTGTAGTCACAGTTTTCCTGCGGTATCCAGTGACCATGTCTTGCACTTAATTTTGTAACTTTTTCTTACTTGTTTCAGTGTTCTAATGCTAATGCATTACTATTTATTGTTAGACTTAATTTCATTCTCAATATCTCAGTTTTTACTCAAAATATCCAAGTTTTGTACATTTGTTTTATGTTTTATATTAGTATGAATACTACTATTTTGGTCTATGCTTTGTAGATCCAGAAAGAATATATATTTAATTTCTATTTAACAATTTACTTTGTCCACAAATAATGAGTATTTCACTTCTCTATTTTTAACCTGCATATATTCTAATTTTTACAAATGTTACCAGATATAAACTCTCTCTTAGGTTGCTTTTTGTCTGGTTATTTTATGGCATCCACAGAAGTGAAACTGGCACAGATACTATGTGTTCATCTCAAGAATCCTTTTAGTGGTGAGCCACAAATTCTGACTTTTTGCTCCCATTTCCTCCAAACAAGGTCACGGATCTTCGTATCTTCTTATTTCTTTTTTTTTTTTTAACTCTAAAGACTTTGTTCATTTTAAAATATTTTTTTTTGCCTGTGATTTCTGATTTGTTCTACTAATGATCCAAAGGCATAACTTATCTGATTTAAATGCTATAATTTTATTGAGTGTTGTTTGAGGATACAGGTTATGGTATATATTAATATTAAAATATAATTTGGTGCTTGTTAACAAATGTTTTATTGATAGTGTGGTTCAAATTTTCCACCTACACACTGATTATCTATCTAATCATTAATGTTGGTGAAATATTGTTGAAATTTGTTTAGAGATGTGAGTCTTTCTATTCTTATAGATATGACATATTTATTTTAATATACTCTGAGGCCATGTGTTAGATTTATAAACCCTTGTGATTACTAGATGCTGCTTGTGAAGTTACCATGCAAAACAGATTATGATAACTTTTATTGGTTGTTTATAAATAAAATGTATCTAAAATGTATCCTGCTGTTATTGGTATATTCTTGATACTGTTATTATTTTTTATCTGTACTTCAGTAAGTCTTTATATTCATGACAAAATGCCAAAAAATGTATCAAATGGAAGGGAATATATATTTTGGATTAAGATTTCTGAGGTTGCAATCAATGGTTCTCTGTCTCTGCTTTGTGATAAGTAAAAAATGTGTCAGAGAACACATAGTAGGTGTGCAGCCCACCTAATGGCCTCTGGGAAGCAGAAATCCCAACAGAAAATGGCCTGCGACCAGCTAGGTCACATAGGACACATCTTCAAAGTCTTATGTCCTCCAACTTGACTTCTTCTTTTAAAATGTCTATTGCATATCAGTCAGGATACCAGACAATGAATCTGTAAGTCTATTAATTCCCTGTGAAGGCCAGCTCTTCATTATCCAGTCACCTCTCAATGACTTGTCACTAGGTACAGGCTAAACCTTCAATACATGAATATTTTTTTGAGAGAAAAGAATTTATTCCACATATAGCTTATAGTTATTCATCATTGGAATCATTTCATATCCAGATTATAAAACCTGTCATTTTTTTTAACATGAAAGTAGTTACTTCAGCAATTTTTGATGGTATTAAAATATTTTTATTTATATTTAATGTATTTGTTTTTAATTTGATATTATTTCTATTCATAATGTATTTCATCTGCAGCATTTGTTTATTTGTTTTCTTTAAACATATATTTGGTTAGTGGTTAGGGAATACTAGGTCAATTGTATTTAATATTAATGGATCATCCAGATTAGGGTATATGCCAAACCAATGTAAGCTTTAATATTTATGTATTTGAAATTTTGGTACAGTAAGTCATGTAGCACAGGCTCCCTTCATACTTTCTATACAGCCATACTTGATGCTTCCGGTTTTGCTTGAGTGCTACAATTACAGTTGTGTTCCACCACACTTGGCTCTGTATATTATTTTAAAAACTCACTTCTCTTTTATGACTTCACATTTGTGTAATCTCTAGCTCACTGTCTTCTGAACTGTATCAGTACTGTTTTAATTGAGCCTTCATCTCTTTCCTCAATCAATAAAGTTATAAACTCTCTCGAGGCAGGAAGCTGAATCTATTCACTCATTCATTAATTTGTAATGTGTTTACAAATATATTACCAAGATTATTTTTAGTCATAAAATGTAACATGATAAATTCTATGTATAATAAACACTTAATGACTAATTAACATGTTCAAAAAAAAAGAGATGAAAATGAAGGAAGTATTATTTGTATTTGGAAACACAATAAAAAAGCCAAGACTTTGCAACAGCAAGTTGGAACACTAGGCAGTAACATATTCATCCATGTCAGGCTTAAGTTATAGAATACCAGTGGCAGCTTTAAGGGGGAGAATGATTTTATTAAATTCAAATTTCATGAAACCGCTGATGGGAGGGATGAGCAATGAAGCTTTTATCGCCACACAATGAGTGGTGTGGCTCAAACATAGAGCAGAAACATTGCAATTATTTGGAGAATGGATTTGTTATGTAGTGAGAATTCAAATACATAGGGTTTGTTAACTGAATGGATTTTCTTAGCAGATAGAGGTGGATGTGCTTAGCAGACTGCATAGAGGAAGTTGTACTACATGGGTACAATTTCTTAAGCAGGAAGTAGGGTTGTCATGGAGACAAAGGAGACAAATAATTAGGAACAGGCTGGTGGGTTTAGAGATACTTTTCTAGAACTCCAATGGCACTGTCATTTGATGGAGAAGTGTTATGGAAATACAATAAGTATCCAAGTGTTTCTAGAGGTTGGACCTCGCATTTTCCTCTGTCTTAACTGGTGAGAGATGCTATGGCTTCACAGAAATTCACAACTGGACAAAGACTCATATGAGGAGAAACACCTCTCAGCTTCTTTATAAGCTAAGTTAGTGCATTATTATTTATGTCAGCAAGCACTGTAGAGGAATTTTAACTCAGAACATAACTGTTCTGACAAGAGAGCACATCCAAAGGCCTCTAGGGTTATGTGATCTGGCTGAAATACAAACATGTCTTTCATACAGGAGACAGAGGCAAGCAGATCTGAGATGAAGGCCAGCCTGGTATAGAGCAAGTTTCAAGAAAAGAAAAGCTTCTGTCCAGGTGGGGTGGCACACTCCTTTAATCCTAAGCAGTGGAGGTAAATTCAGATTGAAAGAGAAGCACCCATGTTTAAAAATGATCTAATTGAGTGGCAGAAAAAGTGACAAATCACAGAAGATTTTATAGAATAGGCTATGCCCCAATTCATGAGAAGAGAAAGGAAAGGGAAGCTATTGAAAGGACAATGCTGAGGGAGGGAGGAGGCAGTTTTGTTTTTTTTTTCCAGGACAATAATAAAGAAAAATTTTGCAGAGAGGGAGAACTCAGGAGAAGACTGATTAAGCTAGAGAGTGAGAAGAAGCCAGATTAGAGCAGATTGCTTTAGTTAGTTGGAGACCAAGCATAGCAACTCAGAGGCCCAGAGAAAAGCCAGATTGAATCAGTCAGCTGGAAGAGGAGTTTGAGCCAGAACTGCTGAGTTGGGCTTGTCATCCCAGAGCTCAGAAAGAACTATAAAGGGTGGGCTTATTAAACAGTAAGTGTCAGATGCTGAAAACAGTCTCGGCCTAGGTTAGATTTTTACAGAGGCTAGAAGGTTCTAGGACTAGGCCAAGATTAGCTGAGAGAGGCAATTAGTCCTCCAAGATAACAACCGAACCACACAAATAAAAGTTTCTTTCATAATGCACCCTGCACTTCTATGAGATGGACACTCCGAGATAGTGGAACACAAGGAAGAGCTTAAGAGCTTGTGTTTTTGATCATGTGCTTAAACTACTTGAGAGATGTCATTGTTCTGGCTATATGTTTTTCCTCTGAGATAATTGCTCTTGATATTATTTTTGTTGTTATTTTGAAGAATGAATACCGTATGCAGTCCTGGCTGCACTGGAACCAGGTAGAAAGTTAAAATTACAGAGATCTACCTGCCTCTTCCTCCTGAATTCTAGAACTAAAGGAATGGATTATTGTGATAAGATACTTTTGACATTTTAAAAATCACTTTTTATGTGAAGTTTGTTTCATAATGGAGAAATGCCCAGATATTTTTTTATCTTTTCTCTTTCATATAATTTTTTTAATTTTTTATTAATTACACTTTATTCATTTTGTATCCCCCCATAAACCCATCTCTCCTCCCCTCCCAATCCTACCCTCCCTCCCCTTTGTGCATGCATGCCTCTCCCCAAGTCCACTGATAGGGAAGATTCTCCTCTCCTTCTTTCTGATCTTAGTCTATCAGGTCTCATCAAAAGTGACTGCATTGTCCTCTTCTGTGGCCTGGTAAGGCTGTTCCCCCCTCAGGGGGTGGTGATCAAAGAACAGGCCAATCAGATTATGTCAGAGGCAGTCCCTCTTCCCATTACTACGTAACCCACTTGGACACTGAACTGCCATGGGCTACGTCTGTGCAAGGGTTCTAGGTTATCTCCATGGATAGTCCTTGGTTGGAGTATGAGTCTCTGGGAAGTTGCCTGTGTTCAAATTTTCTTGTTCTGTTGCTCTCCTTGTGGAGTTCCTGTCCTCTCCAGCTCTTACTATTTCCCACTTCTTACCTAAAATTCCATTCACTCTGCCCGACAGTTGGCCGTCAGGCTCAGCATCAGAAGAAGAAAACAGGAAACAACCTAGGAACCTGCTACAGAGAGCCTCTGAAAGCCTCTGCCCTGCAGACTATCAAAGCAGATATTTTCTTAATTGGTGTTCTATTGCTGTGGAAAGACAAGACCAAGGCAACTCTTAGAAAGGGAAGCACTTAATTGGGGGCTTGCTTACAGTTTCAGAGGCTTAGGCCACTATAATCATAACAGAGAACATGGCAGTATGTACGCAAGTATGATGCTGAGAAATGTCGGAGAGCTTAATATCCGTAATATTAGGCAGCAGTGAGAGAGGCACACACACACACACACACACACACACACACACACACACACACACAGAGAGAGAGAGAGAGAGAGAGAGAGAGACTGAGAGGAGACTGGAGCTGGAATGGGATTGGAGGTTTCAGAAGTTGTTAACCCTTCTCAGACAAGGCCCACCTCCTAATCCAATCCAATATTTTAACAACGAAAGTTTAAGAATGCAAATATATGAGCCTATGTGTGGGCATTTTCATCCAAAATACCATAGATACTAAGACTTATAACAAAGAAATCATTATCTCATAGCAGAATGTTACTTCTTATCCATTCAGTATCCATGTAACCTTCTTCTAGCTCAGGTTTCTATAAGATACAAGCTTTGAAATTGAAAATAGTATTTTCCTACCATGTGTCTCTCTCTGCTCCTGGGATATCTCACTCAGGATGATTTTTTCTAGATCCCACCATTTGCCTGTAAAATTCATGATTTCCTTGTTTTTAATTGCTGAGTAGTATTCCACTGTGTAAAAGTACCACAATTTCTGTATCCATTCCTCTGTTGATGGACATCTGGGTTGTTTCCAGGTTCTGGCTCTTACAAATAAAGCTGCTACAAACATGTTTGAGCAAATGTCCTTATTGTGTACTTGAGCATATTTTGGATATATGCCTAGGAGTGGTATAGCTGGATTTTGAGGTAACACTATTCCTAATTGTCTGAGAAAGCGTCAGATTGATTTCCATAGTGGTTGTACCAGTTTACATTCCCACCAGCAATGGAGGAGGGTTCCCTTTTCTCCAAAGCCTCTCCAGCATGCATTGTCTCTTGAGTTTTTGATCTTAGCCATTCTGATGGGTGTAAGGTGAAATCTCAGGGTCGTTTTGATTTGCATCTCTCTGATGGCTAGGGATGTTGAACATTTCCTTATGTGTTTCTCTGCCATTCTATATTCTTCTACAGAGTAATCTCTGTTTAGCTCTATACCCCATTTTTTAAATTGGATTGCTTGAATTATTGCCTTTTAACTTCTTTAGTTCTTTATACATTCCAGATATCAGCCCTCTGTCAGATGTTGGGTTGATGAAGATCCTTTCCCAATCTGTAGGATGTCGTTTTGTTCTGCCGACAGTATCTTTTGCTTTACAGAAGCTTTTCAGTTTATGAGATACCATTTATTGATTGTTGCTCTTAGGGCCTGTGCTGACTAGACCTATGAGATAGGATAAACATACTAAAATATGTACACCTAAAGAAGATAAACAAGAAAGAGGTCCAGGGGTAAGATGATCTTCAATCCTCATCTAGAAAGACAAAGGGGATGGACATTGAAAATAGGAGAAAACAAGTAACAGGACAGAAACCTACCACAGAAGGCACCTGAAAGACTCTACCTAGCAGTGTATCAAAGCATATGCTAAGACCCATAACCAATCCTTCATATGTAGGGAATCATGTGAAGGAAGGAGGATTAGTATATCCTAGAGGGGACAGGGAGCCCCACAAGGGCCAAATATATCTGAGCACAGGGGCCTTCTGTGAGAATGTTTATCCAACCAAGGACCATGCATGGATATAACCTACAACCCCTGCTCAGACATAGCCCATGGTAGCTCAGTATCCAAGTGGGAGTCCCTAGTAAAAGGGACAGGAATTGTCTCTGACATGAACCCCTGAGCTTCCCCTTCCCCCTGTGGGAGGAGCAGCCTTGCTAGGCCACAAATAAGGACATTGCAACCATCCTGAAGATACCTGATAAGCTAGGACCAGATGGAAGGAGAGGAGGAAATCCCCTCTCAGTAGACTCAGAAGGGGGCAGGGAGGAGATTAGGGAGTGAGGGGAGTATTGGGAGGGAAAAAGGGAGAGGGCTACAGTTGGGATACATGTGAATGTATAAAATTATTTAAAAATAAAAAATATTAAAAAATAAAAAAGAAAAAATAATAAAAAAGAAAATAGCATTTTTCTAAACTCATTTTGATCAATTTCTAATATGCTTTATTATTTACTCAAGTGAAAATAAAATGAAAAGTCTAAGTGATGTAGAGGCAATATGATAGCTCTCTTTTTCACCTGGCAAATGTGGTCACTGATGTTCTTCATGCTTCATCTAATGTCATCAACTGTTTTACAGTCATTCAATGGCTGTTAAAAGACAAAGATGTAAGCACAAAGCTACTGTGTATGTTGTGGTAGAAAAGATGAAACTCTTGAAACCCAAGAAGATACTACATATTTTCAGCATGCGGTATTGACTGTATATGTGTGTAAATACCTTAAGTGGTGAAATCTGACCGGGACAACATTCTCAGTGTAACATTGTGAGTGTAGTTCCAGAGCACAGAAGTTTCTGGTCTTAGCAGGAACCTATTTGATGAATTTGTTACTTTATAAAATTTGCCTGCTACTCAAACTCAATTGAGATCATCACCTTCACCCTCTTACTGATTTTTTCTGAGATTCTTGTTATAGTATAATATTCTAACATATCTTTTAAATTTGCTATTTTTTTATTTTAGCTTTCTGACGGTTTCTTACTTGCCATGATTCAAGCTTTCAATTATATTACTGTCCTTTTTACCGACCATTCAAATTGACCACTTCTTCACAACTTATCTCCTCCCAAGCTCTTTCCATTTGAATCATAAAATGTGCACAAACGAGCAATATTAAATGGACTCACTAGGTGGTATTCATTAATGTGTTTGTTTCAGCATGTTTGTGTGTTTGAGGGAGAGAGAAAGAGAGAATACATATGGCTATGCAAACAATAATAAAGAAAAAGAGACCATGAATTTGAAAAGGAGTCATGAATATGAGAAGAAGTGAGTAGAATGTGGGAGGTTCTGGAGGAGGAAGGATGGGTGATGTAAATACAATACATATTTATGAACTTTTGAAAAAAAAATAAAACATTTAAAATTTTTCCTTAGAAAGTTGTAAGTTGAGGGGCAAGATGGCGGCACCGGGAGGACTCTCATTCTGAGCAGCAGCAGCAGGATCAGCACAGTGACCAGCAATCAGAACTCTCAGCTATAAAACACAGTCATTGTGTTTCCCAGGTGAGAGGATACCCCACGGTGGGATTCAATCAGCTTTTAATTCACCAGGCTAAACCACGGAAGAGATCCCGGTTCCGCCAGACACTTGGCTGCTGGCCGCCAGCCCCAGCCCCAGCCCAGAGCCACAAGCCAGTGTCTCTGGTCATGGTCCCAGACTGAACCATGTGCACCACACTATCAGAGACTGGAATTTTCAGTGGAGAGATAACCCCAGGGTACAGGAAACGATTGGGACCGGCCTTAGGTCACCCAGACATCCCCTGGAAAAGACTCGGGTTCCATGGGTGCCCCAGGAGCCAGCCCGGAGCCAGAGCCCGAGATGCAGGCTCCAGCACAGAGCCCTGCCTACCTGTGCGCCTGATTCGCCGCCTGAGATAGAACTGTGGGCACCAGGGCACCAGTGAATGAGTTTCACTGTCCTGTGCAAACACACAGGGAGGGAAACGGTTGGTCTGATCTCAGAGCACTCAGCCGACACCCCCAGCCTGAAAAGGTCCCCGGAAAATTACCCAGCTTAGGGAGGCACCCAGGCTCCCAAAGGCCGCACAAAGGTAGACACAGGCAGTTTCTGCGCACCAGACAGCTGGTGGAGACTGAGCCACCATCACCCAGCTGTGCTCCAGGCACAGGCAGTTTTGGTGGCCAGCCAGCTGGCAGACACTGAGCAGTGTGCACCAGGGCAAAAAAGACAATGGGAGTCTGTGTCTCCAGAGAATCCACAGGGAAGGAAGGAAACTGTACTGAATTAAATCACCCAATCCTTCCCTAGAAAAAGTCTAGCAGTCTAGCAGACCAGTGGGGCCATCATTCAGTTGTGCTCCAGACACAGGCACAAACAGTTGCTGCTCGCCTGATGTCCAACTGGGTCACAGCAGCTGATCATTAAATTTACAACAAGAAACCCAGAAACAGGGCAGCTGCCCTCAGGACTTCCCTGGGTGAGAGGAGAACCCTCTTGACTAACAAAGACCACAGTTACCACTCAGGTCTATATCCCTGAGGTAAGCAACTCCTGAAAAAACACCAGCCATCCAGGGACTATACCCAAAAAGCTGGGAAGACATCCTCCAATAAAAAACCAGCTTTCTGCAAAGGGGATTCTCTCCACCACAGGATCCCCAGGAACCACCAGAAAATAACCCCAAACACCTAAGATAACACAGTGGGTAGAGGTCAGCGTAAAAGCTCAAGCAACAAAAGACAGAGCAATATGGCATCTCCAGAACCCAGTTACCCAGAGGCAAGTAGCCCTGGACACCCCAGCATAACTGAAATCCAAGAAGATGACCTAACAGCTATGCTTATGAAGATGATAACAGAGGAAACAAATAAGATACGTAAAGACATAGAGGAAGATAAACTCAAACAGAATATTGCCATCCGTAAAGAAATAGAGGAAGCTGCAGCCAAACAGTTTATAGCCTTTAGAAAGGAAATGCTTAAAACACTGAATGAAATAAAAGAAACAGAGTTGAAGGAACTAAAAGAAAATCAGAAAGTACAATCAGACAGGTGAAGGAAGTAAACAAAACAACTCAAGACCTGAAGATAAAATTGGAAAAAATTAGAAAACACAAATGGAGGAAATAATGGAAAGGAAGAATCTAGGGAAGAAAACAGGAACTACAGAGATAAGCATAACCAACAGACTACAAGAGATGGAAGAAAGAATCTCAGGTGTAGAAGATACAATGGAAGAAATCGATGTATCTGTCAAAGAAAATGTTAAATCCGAAAAATTCCTGACACAGACCGTCCAAGAAATGCAAGACAATATGAAAAGACAAAACCTAAGAATAATAGGTATAGAGGAAAAAGAAGACTCCCTTCTCCAAGGCCCAGAAAATCTTTTCAACAAAATCACTGAAGAAAATTTTCCCAAGCTAAAGGAGAGGCCAATTAGAATACATGAGGCCTACAGAACACCCAACAAATTTGACCAGAAAAGAAAATCCTCCCGCCACATAATAATCAAAACAGTAAGTATACAAAACAAAGAAAAAATACTAAAAGCTGCAAGGGAAAAAGACCAAGTTACATATAATGGCAAACCCATTGGAATCACACCTGACTTTTCAACAGAGACTATGAAAGCCAGAAGGGCCTGGACGGATATCATGCAGACCCTAAGAGAACACAGATGTCAGCCCAGGCTACTATACCCTGCAAAACTCTCAGTCCTCATAGAGAGATAAAACAAGATATTCAATGACAAAAACAAATTTCAACAATACCTACAAACAAATCCAGCATTACAGAAGACACTAGAAGGGAAAATACAACCCAGGAAAACTAGCTACATTCAAGAAAAAATACGAAATAAATAACCTCACTTCAGTAAAACAAAAAGCAACCAAGCACACAACCTGATGACCATAGCCAACATCAAAATCAAGGGATCTAGCAGCCACTGGTCATTAATCTCTCTCAACATCAATGGACTCAACTCTCCAATAAAAAGACACAGAATAACAAAATGGATACGTAAACTAAACCCAGCAATCTGTTGCATACAAGAAACACACCTAAGACACAAAGTTAGACATTACCTGAGTGTAAGGCTTGGAAGACGACGTTCCAAGCAAACAGACCCAAGAAGCAAGCAGGAGTAGCCATCCTAATATCTCATAAAATAGACTTTCAACCAAAATTAATAAAAAGAGATGGAGAAGGAAACTTCATACTCATCAAGGGAAAATTCCACCAGGAAAACATCACAATCCTGAAAATCTTTGCCCCAAATACAAGAGCACCCACATTTGTTAAAGAAACATTGATAAAATTTAAAGCGCATATAGATCCCCACACATTAATAGTGGGAGACATCAACACCCCACTCTCAACAAAGGACAGGTCAACAAAACAGAAATTAAACAAAGAAACAATGTCTCTGACAGAGGTCATGAATCAAATGGACCTAACAGACATTTACAGAACCTTACACCCAAACACAAAAGAATTTACCTTCTTCTCAGCACCTCATGGAACCTTCTCCAAAATAGACCATATAGTGGGTCACAAAGCAAGGCTCAACAGATACAAGAAGATTGAAATAATCCCTTGTATCTTGTCTGATCACCATGGAATAAAACTGGACCTCAATAACAACAGAAATAGCAAAAAGCCTACACACACATGGAAACTGAACAACTTGTTACTAAATGACAGCTGGGTCAGGGAAGAAATAAAGAAAGAAATTAAAGTCTTTCTAGAAATCAATGAAAATGAAGACACAACATACCCAAACTTGTGGGACACAATGAAAGCAGTACTAAGAGGAAAGTTCATAGCACTAAGTGCCTTCAAGAAGAAATTCGAGACAGCTCATTCAAGCACCTTAATGGCCCACTTAAAAACGCTAGAAAAAGAAGAAGCAGACACACCAAGAAGGAGTAGACGACTGGAAATAATCAAACTCAGGGCTGAAATCAATCAATTGGAAACAAATAAAACAATTCAAAGAATCAATGAAACGAAGAGCTGGTTCTTTGAGAAAATCAACAAGATCGACAAACCCTTAGCCAAGCTAACTAAAAGGCAGAGAGACACCACCCAAATCAACAGAATCAGAAATGAAAAGGGGGATATAACTACAGACACTGAGGAAATCCAAACAATCTTTAGGACTTACTTCAAAAGTCTTTATGCCACAAAATTTGAAAATCTAAATGAAATGGACAATTTTCTTTCTCGATTTGACTTACCAAAGCTGAATCAGGACCAGGTAAATCAACTAAATAGTCCTATATCCCCCAAAGAAATAGAAGTGGTCATCAAAAGTCTCCCATCCAAAAAAAGCCCAGGACCAGATGGCTTCAGCGCAGAATTCTACCAGACCTTCAAAGAAGAGCTAACACCAATTCTCTTCAAACTATTCCACAAAATAGAAACAGAAGGAACATTACCAAACTCATTCTATGAAGCCACAGTCACCTTGGTACCTAAACCTCACAAAGACTCAACAAAAAAAGAGAATTTCAGGCCAATCTCCCTTATGAACATTGATGCAAAAATACTTAATAAAATACTTGCAAACCGAATCCAAGAACATATTAAAGATATTATCCACTATGACCAAGTACGCTTCATCCCAGGTATGCAGGGGTAGTTCAATATACAGAAATCCATCAATGTGATCCACCATATTAACAAACTGAAAGAAAAAAATCACATGATAATCTCCCTAGATGCTGAAAAAGCCTTTGACAAAACCCAACATCCATTCATGTTCAAAGTATTGGAGAGATCAGGGATACAAGGCACATATCTAAACATAGTAAAGGCGATATACAGCAAGCCTATAGCCAACATCAAACTGAACAGAGAGAAACTTAAAGCAATCCCAGTGAAATCAGGGACAAGACAAGGCTGCCCACTCTCTCCATATCTCTTCAACATAGTACTGGAAGTCCTTGCTAGAGCAATAAGACAGTTGAAGGAGATCAAGGGGATACAAATTGGAAAGGAAGAAGTCAAATTATCACTATTTGCAGATGATATGATAGTATACGTGAGTGACCCCAAAAACTCTACCAGGGAACTCCTACAGCTGATAAACACCTTCAGCAAAGTGGCAGGATACAAAATTAACTCAAAAAAATCAGTAGCCCTCCCGTATACAAAAGACAAAAGGGCTGAGAAAGAAATTAGGGAAACAACACCCTTCACAATAGCCACAAATGACATAAGGTACCTCGGAGTAACCCTAACCAAGGAAGTCAAAGACTTGTATGAAAAAAATTTCAAATCTCTGAAGAAAGAATTAGAAGAAGATATGAGAAGATGGAAAGATCTCCCATGCTCATGGCGTGGCAAGATTAACATAGTAAAAATGGCCATCCTACCAAAAGCAATCTACAGATTCAATGCAATGCCCATCAAATTACCAACACAATTCCTTACAGACCTGGAAAGAAAAATTCTCAACTTCACATGGAATAACAAGAAACCCAGAATTGCTAAAACAATCTTCTACAATAAAAGATCTTCTGGAGGTATCTCCATCCATAAGTTGTACTATAGAGCAACAGTGTTAAAAACTGCATGGTACTGGCATAGAAACAGAATGGTGGATCAATGGAACCGAACAGAGGACCCAGAAATAAATCCACACACTTATGGACACCTGATCTTTGACAAAGACGCCAAAACCATTCAATGGAAAAAAGATAGCATCTTCAACAAATGGTGCTGGTCCAACTGGATGTCTACATGTAGAAAAATGAAAATAGATCCATACTTATCACCCTGCACAATACTGAAGTCCAAGTGGGTCAAAGACCTCAACATAAAATCAGACACATTAAATCGGCTTGAAAAAAAAGTGGGAAATACCCTAGAACTCATTGGTACAGGAGAAAACTTCCTGAACAGAACATCAACAGCACAGGCTCTAAGAGCAACAATCAATAAATGGGACCTCATGAAACTGAAAAGCTTCTGCAAAGCAAAGGACACCTTCATCAAAACAAAGCGACCGCCTACAGATTGGGAAAAAATCTTCACCAACCCTTTATCTGACAGAGGACTCATATCCAGTATATATAAAGAACTAAAGAAGCTGAAAAGCATCAAACCAAGTAATCCACTTAAAAAATGGGGAACAGAGCTAAACAGAGAATTCTCTGTAGAGGAACATCGAATGGCAGAGAAGCACTTAAAGAAATGCTCAACCTCACTAGCCATTAGGGAAATGCAAATCAAAACAACCCTGAGATTTCACCTTACACCCATGAGAATGGCCAAGATCAAAAACTCAAGTGACAACAGGTGCTGGAGAGGTTGTGGAGAAAGGGGAACCTTTCTCCACTGCTGGTGGGAATGTAAACTTCTACAACCACTCTGGAAATCAATCTGGCGCTTTCTCAGACAGCTAGGAATAGCACTTCCTCAAGATCCAGCCATACCACTCCTGGGCATATATCCAAAAGAGGCTCAAGTACATAAAAAGGACATTTGCTCAACCATGTTTGTAGCAGCTTTATTTGTAATAGCCAGAAGCTGGAAACAACCCAGATGCCCCTCAACTGAAGAATGGATGCAGAAATTGTGGTACATCTACACAATGGAATATTACTCAGCAATGAAAAATAAGGAAATCATGAAATTTGCAGGTAAATGGTGGGACCTGGAAAGGATCATCCTGAGTGAGTTGTCCCAGAAGCAAAAAGACACACATGGTATATACTCACTCATATAGACATACAACATAGGACAAACCCACTAAAACCTGTGCATCTAAAGAAACTAAGCAAGAGAGAGGACCCTAACTAAAATGTCCAATCCCCATCCAGAAAGGCAAAGAGGATGGACATCAGAAGAAGAAGAAAACAGGAAACCACCTAGGAACCTGCCACAGAGGGCCTCTGAAAGCCTCTGCCCTACAGACTATCAAAGCAGATGCTGAGCCTGATGGGCAACTGTTGGGGAGAGTGAATGGAATTTTAGGTAAGAACTGGGAAATAGTAAGAGCTGGAGAGGACAGGGTCTCCACAAGGAGAGCAACAGAACAAGAAAATTTGAACACAGGGAACTTCCCAGAGACTTATACTCCAACCAAGGACTATTCATAGAGATAACCCAGAACCCCTGTACAGATGTAGCCCAGGGCAGTTCAGAGTCCAATTGGGCTACATAGTAATGTGAAGAGGGACTGCCTCTGACATAATCTGATTGGCCTGCTCTTTGAGCACCTCCCCCTGAGGGGGGAGCAGCCTTACCAGGCCATAGTAGAAGACAATGCAGCCACTTTTGATGTGAACTGATAGACTAAGATCAGAAAGGAAAGGAGAACCTCCCCTATCAGTGGACTTTGGGAGTGGCATGCAAGCAGAGGGAGGAGGGAGGTTGGGATTGGGAGGGGAGCAGGGAGGGGCTTATGGGGGATTCAGAATGAATAAAGTGTAATTGATGAAAAATTAAAAAAATAAAAATAAAAAAATGTGAAAAAAAAGAAAGTTGTAAGTTCTAAAATACTTCTTCATACACCATTTTAGATAACCCAATCCTAATTGCTGTCTTTGACTATTTAAACTTTACCAATTTTAATATCTATATTGTGCATCTTACTATTATTACTTCTTTTATCTCCTTATGGCTTTTCTTTTCCATACAGGGTTAGTCTGTGTAACCTTGGCTGTCCTGGACTCACATTGTAGACCAGGCAGGCCTTGAACACATAGAGCTACACCTACCTCTGCCTTCATGAGTTCTTTGATTACAGGCATGAACCATTATTCCCAGTTCTTCTTATGGCTTCATTCATTCTGCCTGGACCCACAAGTCACTTCAAATTTAACACAGAAATTGAAAACCTCAAATCTAGGATCTGCAAATCAGAAAACATACAGCATTTGTCATTCAGACATGAATTACCGCAATCACTAAAATACTTCTTAGTTCCAACCATTTTCCTACAAATATTACTTTTAATGATAAATATTGCATTGTGTACATTTACCACATTTAAATCAAGTCTGATTCTACTCACTAGTTACTGTCAGTAGAGTAGCAATGGGCACTGATACAAGGTTATTTCTGTAGCAGGACTTAGCTTTTAGGAATATACCCAAGAGTATATGGCTAGTTTATGTGATTTTATTTTAGGTTTTTTGTTTGTTTGTTTGTTTTGTTTCATTTTTTTCTCTGTTTGTTTGCTTGCTTGTTTGAGAAGCATTGTATTCTTTTAAATGTTGGTAATACCAGTTTACATGTTTGGAAACAGTTACCTCTTCTCATCTCCTGGAGGCCTTCCTACAATATCTTTTTTATTAATTATCATTATTTATTACAATATATTCACTTTGTATCCTAGCTTTGGCCCCCTTCCTCTTTTCCTCCTAATTCCACTTTCACTCCCTTTTCTCCCCCTATGTCCCGCCCTACTCCACTGATAGGGGAGGACCTCCTCCCTTTCTGTCTGACCCTAGCCTATCAGGTCTCATCAGGACTAGCTGGATTGTCTTCCTCTGTGTCCTGGCAAGGATATACCCCCTAGAAGGGAGGTGATCAGAGAGCCAGCCACTGAGTTCATGTCAGAGACAGCCTCTGCTCCCCTAATAGGGGACTCACTTGGACAATGAGTCTATGGGCTACATTTGAGCATTGGTATTATGTCCTCTCCCCACATAGTCCTTGGTTGGGGTATCAGTCTCTGCAGAGCTGCATGGACCCAGGTTTTAGCCATCCATAAAATTCAAAGAAAAACAACCCTTATATTTCACGTTACACCTATCAGAATGACTAAGATCAAAAACTCAAGTGACAACACGTGCTGGAGAGACTGTGGAGAAAGAGGAACCCTCCTTCATTGCTAGTGGAAATGTAAATGTGTAAAACTACTTAGAAAATCAATCTACTACTTTCTCAGAAAACTAGGAATAGTACTACCTCAAGATCCAGCTAAGTCACTCCTAAGCAAATATCCAAAATATGCTCAAGTATACAACAAGGCCATTGGCACAACCATGTTTGTAGCAGCTCCATTCATAATAGTCAGAATCCAGAAACAACTGAGATGTCCCTCAATGAAGGAATGGATACAGAAATTGTGGTACATTTATACAATGGAATACTACTCAGCTACTAAAAACAAGGAAATCATGAAATCTGCAAGCAAATGGTGGGAACCAGAAAAGATGATTCTGAGTGAGGTATCTCAGAAGCAGAAAGATACACATGGTATATACTCACCCATAAGTGGTTATTAGACATATAATAGAGAATATACATACTAAAATCGGTACACTTAAAGAAGCTAAACAAAAAGGAGGGCCCTGAGTAAGATACTCAATCTCCATTCAGAAAGGCAAATGGGATAGACATCAGAAGAGACACAAAACAAGGATCAGGAAAAGAGCGTACCTGATCCTGAAAGACTGCGCAATAGAGTATTGAAGCAGAAACTGAGACATATATATATATATATATATATATATATATATATATATATATATATCCAAACTTTGGGCAGAATGCAGGGAATTTTATGAAAGAAGGGGGAGATAGAAAGACCTTGAGGTGACAGGAGTTCCAAAAGGAGACCAACAGAGCCTACAATATCTTATTAAAATCTTTATAAAATCCTCAATCTGTACTATTCAACATGGTGCAAAAGAGCTCAACTACTAAGCATTCTGTCACCAATATTTTGATAGAAAAATCTCAATGTGTTGTTTCTCTAATTTCTTTCTCAACCCTTTTGTCTTTTGTATACAGGAGTGCTACTGATTTTTTTGAGTTAATTTTGTATCCGGCCACTTTGCTGAAGGTGTTTATCAGCTGTAGGAGTTCCCTGGTAGAGTTTTTGGGGTCACTCATGTATACTATCATATCATCTGCAAATAGTGATAATTTGACTACTTCCTTTCCCATCTGTATCCCCTTGATCTCCTTCAACTGTCTTATTGCTCTAGCAAGGACTTCCAGAACTATATTGAAGAGATATGGGGAGAGTGGACAGCCTTTTCTTGTCCCTGATTTCAGTGGGATTGCTTTAAATTTCTCTCCGTTCAGTTTGATGTTGGCTATAGGCTTGCTGTATATCGCCTTTACTATGTTTAGATATGTGCCTTGTATCCCTGATCTCTCCAATACTTTAAACATGAATGGATGTTGGATTTTGTCAAATGCTTTTTCAGCATCTAGGGAGATTATCATGTGATTTTTTTCTTTCAGTTTGTTAATATGGTGGATCAACACCCTTCACAATAGCCACAGATGAGATAAAGTACCTTGGTGTAACCCTAACCAAGCAAGTCAAAGACTTGTATGAAAAAAATTTCAAGTCTCTGAAGAAAGAATTAGAAGAAGATATCAGAAGATGGAAAGATCTCCCATGCTCATGGCTTGGAAGGATTAACATATTAAAAATGGCCATCTTACCAAAAGCAATCTACAGATTCAATGCAATTCCCATCAAATTGCCAACACAATTCTTTACAGACCTGGAAAGAAAAATTCTCAACTTCATATGGAATAACAAGAAACCCAGAATTGCTAAAACAATCCTCTACAATAAAAGATCTTCTCCATCCCTGATCTCAAGCTGTACTATAGAGCAACAGTTATAAAAACTGCATGGTACTGGCATAGAAACAGAATGGTGGATCAATGGAACCTAACAGAAGACCCAGAAATAAACCCACATACTTATGGACACCTGATCTTTGACAAAGATGCCAAAACCACTCAATGGAAAAAAGATAGCATTTTTAACAAATGGTGCTGGTCCAACTGGATGTCTACATGTAGAAAAATGAAAATAGATCCATACTTATCACCCTGCACAAAACTGAAGTCCAAGTGGATCAAAGACCTCAACATAAAACCAGACACATTAAATCGATTAGAAAAAAAAATGGGGAATACCCTAGAACTCATTGGTACAGGAGAAAACTTCCTGAACAGAATATCAACAGCACAGGCTATAAGAGCAACAATCAATAAATGGGATTTCATGAAATTGAAAAGCTTCTGCAAAGCAAAGGACACAGTCATCAAAACAAAGGGACTGCCTACAGATTGGGAAAGAATCATCACCAACCCTTTATCTGACAGAGGACTCATATCCAGTATATACAAAGAACTAAAGAAGCTGAAAAGCAGCAAACCAAGTAATCCACTTAAAAAATGGGGAACAGAGCTAAACAGAGAATTCTCTGGAGAGGAATATTGAATGGCAGAGAAGCACTTAAAGAAATGCTCAACCTCATTAGCCATTAGGGAAATGCAAATCAAAACAACCCTGAGATTTCACCTTACACCCATGAGAATGGCCAAGATCAAAAACTCAAGTGACAACAGGTGCTGGAGAGGTTGTGGAGAAAGGGGAACCATTCTCCACTGCTGGTGGGAATGTAAACTTCTACAACCACTCTGGAAATCAATCTGGCGCTTTCTCAGACAACTAGGAATAGTGCTTCCTCAAGATCCAGCCATACCACTCCTAGGCATATACCCAAAAGAGGCTCAAGTACACAAAAAGGACATTTGCTCAACCATGTTTGTAGCAGCTTTATTTGTAATAGCCAGAAGCTGGAAACAGCCCAGATGCTCCTCAAGTGAAGAATGGATGCAGAAACTGTGGTACATCTATACAATGGAATATTACTCAGCAATGAAAAATAAGGAAATCATGAAATTTGCAGGTAAATGGTAGGACCTGGAAAGAATTATCCTGAGTGAGTTGTCCCAGAAGCAAAAAGACACACATGGTATATACTCACTCATATAAACATACAGCATAGAATAAACCCACTAAAATCTGTACATCTAAACATACTAAGCAAAAGAGAGGACCCTAACTAAAATGTTCAATCCCCATCCTGAAAGGCAAAGAGGATAGACATCAGAAGAAAAAGAAAACAGGAAACAGCCTAGGAACCTGCTTCAGAGGGCCTCTGAAAGCCTCTGCCATGCAGACTGTGAAAGCAGATGCTGAGCCTGATGGCCAACTCGTGGGCAGAGTGAATGGAATCTTATGAAAGAAGTGGGAAATAGTAAGATCTGGAGAGGACATGAACTCCACAAGGAGAGCAACAGAACAAAAAAATTTGAACACGGGGGTCTTTCTAGAGACTCATACTCTACCAAGGACTATTCATGGAGATAACCTAGAACCCTGACAATGCAGCCACTTCTGATGAGAACTGATAGACTAAGATCAGAAAGAAGGAGAGGAGGACCTCCCCAATCAGTGGACATGGGAAGGGGCATGCATGCAGAAAGAGGGGGGAGGGGGTACAGGTAGGGGAGGAGGGAGGGGCTTGTGGGGGGATACAAAATGAATAAAATGTAATTAATAAAAGTTAAATAAAAAAATTAAAAAAAATCCCAATGTATACCTGCCCTGGACTTGTTTTTTTGCCTAGGCTGGCCTTGAATATGCTGAAGCCCTATCTCTGCTTTTTGATGGCTGGGTTTTCAAGAGTGTGCCACTATGATCTTCTCCCTTATGCACTGAACCATATGAGTAAGTGAACCCAAAGTGAAAGAATGAACAGCAAGTAGGATGGAAAATATCTCATCAGGCACTTGGAATATATAGCAGAAATCAACTTTGGGAGCCCCATTAAGGTAATCAATGGGAATTCCAATGACTCCATTTAAGAGCTCAATCTCATCTTGGGCAAAGCTCTAAATCCAAAACCAAATATTGTTATGCCCAGTTTGTGAGACTCCCAAAGACCACGAGGAATCAACTCCGCTGCAAAACACATGAGGATCTTTTTATTCCAAGCTCAAGCCTGGGTCTCAAAACTTACTGTAGAAGCAGGAGAGGAATGCAGAGAGACTATGTAGGGGAACAAGTTTTTTTAAACACTTTTTTATTGTTTATTAATTACACTGTATTCACTTTCTATCTCCCCTGTAGCTCCCTCCCCTCCCAACTCCTCTTTTCCTTCCCTTTCTTCACACATGCCACTCCCCAAGACCACTGCTAGGGGAGGTCTTCTTTTCCTTCCTTCTGATCCTAGTCTATTAGGTCTCATCAGGAGTGGCTGCGTTGTCTTTCTCTCTGGTCTAGTAAGTTTGCTCTCTCCTCAGGGGAAGGTGATCAAAGAGCAGGCCAATCAGTTCATGTCAGAGGCAGTCCCTCTTCCCATTACTATGGAACCCACTTGTACACTGAACTGCCCTGGGCTACATCTGTGCAGGGGTTCTAGGTTCTCTCCATGCATGGTACTTGGTTGGACTATCAGTCTCAGGAAAGTCACATGTGCTCAGAGTTTTTGGTTCTGTTGCTCTCCTTGTGGAGCTCCTGTCCTCTCCAGATCTTACTATTTCCCACTTCTTTCATAAGATTCTCTACACTCTGCCTAAAGGTTGGCCAAACGTCTCAGCATCTGCTTTGATAGTCTGCCTGGCAGAGCCTTTCAGAGGCCCTGTGTGGCAGGCTCCTAACTTGTTCCCTGTTTTCTCCTTGTTCTGATGTCCATCCTTCTTCACTTACTGGATGGGGATTGAGCATTTTAGCCAGAGTCCTCCCTCTTGATTAGTTTCTTAAGGTGTACAGATTTTAGTAGGAATATAAACTTGTACAATCACTATGGAAATCAATCGGGAGCTTTCTCAGACAACTAGAAATAGCGCTTCCTCAAGATCCAACTATACCACTCCTAAGTATATATCCAAAAGAGGCTCAAGTGCACAATAAGGACATTTGCTCAATCATGTTTGTAGCAGCTTTATTTGTAATAGCCAGAAGCTGGAAACAACCCAGACACCCCTCAACTGAGGAATAGATACAGAAATTGTGGTACATCCACACAATGGAATAAAAAAAAAAAAAAAAAAAAGCAAGGAAATCATGAAATTTGCAGGTAAATGGTGGGAACTGGAAAAGATCATCCTGAGTAAGCTATCCCTGAAGGAGAAAGATACATACAGTATATATTCTCTCATATAGACACATAATATAGGGAACAAGGTTTTTAAAGGGAGAAAAACGTAAGGAGGGAAGTCCAAGCCTTGACATTACAGGATTGTTTAAGAGGGTCTTTAGGGAGGTTGATCTTTAATATAATGGGTCTGTTTTGGGTGTCAAGGTTGCAACTCTGTGGCCAGGGCCATGTGGGGGATATCTGATCATGAGCAGTGCCTGGATTGTCCTGTTATGTGCTCATTAGGCAGGATTAGCAGTGATATCTCTCAAGTGCAAGCCTCGTTACTTTTCTGCAGCAGAGCTGCAGTCTCAACTTGCCTGCTTCTTTGTCTAAATTTGTAACTAGGACCTCAGTAATGTTGCCCCAAGAATGAAATTTCAAATTTTGGACCTTTCATAATAACAGAAGTGGTGTCATAAAATAGTTCTTCATAACTTTCCCTAAGGTCCCTAGATACTCCTATTATCATAGAGCAAACAATATTGACCTCTATTGGAAGGTGTTTGCCTTCTTGCTGTTCTTTCTTTCTTTCTTTCTTTCTTTCTTTCTTTCTTTCTTTCTTTCTTTCTTTCTTTCTTTCTTTCTTTCTTTCTTTTCACTTTCTGTCCTGGCTCTAAGGACAATTTTGCTCTTGGGCTGTTTTGCTCCTCCTCTTTTCAGTGGGTTGGTATAGGTATGGTATGGGGTGGAGAGCAGTGATTTCCAGAAGTGCGTTATCCTTTCATTTGATTGGTAAGTACTGACTCAAGAGGTAGAGAGAGATTTAGAATTGGCTAAACATTTGCGAACTTTCCAGAGTTGCTAAGGGCTTTTTCTCAAGTTTGCTGAATCATCATACTTAGCTTAAATGCAGTGTTTACAAGGGCCCAGAGGAGCCTGTGGAATCTGAAGCACTAACCAAGGATGGTTTGGACCTAGGTCCTCTACTCATAAGTGGGCATCTTAGGCTTCATGTCGGCCCACTAGTTACAGGAATGGGGATATCTCTGACATGGACTATGTTGTCCTCTTTTTGAGCACTTCCCTCTGATGTGACTACCAGGCCACAGGGGAGGAAGACAAACCCAGTCCTCACATGAATAGATGAGCTGCGGTGTCAGGGTAGGGGCTCCCCTATTCTGAGGAATATTGGAGGGGGGATGTGAGAAGGAGGATGGGACTGGGAGGAGAGGAAGAAGGGGCTTATGAATGAGATGTAAATTAAATTAATTAATGAAAATTAAAAAAGCTATTCTTCCACATTTGCACACATACATTAAGGAAGAATCTGTAAACTTTCAGATTGCTGTCTATCCCCAGATGATCATAGTTTGACTATCATTGCTGCACTTCTGCTGAGAAGACATTAGTCCATCAGCCATCAGAATACAGAGCTATTTAAGCTCAGTAAGCAATTTTTAAGTTTAATCTGAACAATAGGGCTTTATGAAACTCTGTCAAGTACCTACTAGTGTTTTCTAAACAAGTCATTTAGGATTTGTCTCTAAGGAGCACTAAAGAAGACTTGTGTCTAAATTCTACTTAATAAGTTAAAACACATGTATTAACTACTAGGAAGCCAGGAGAACACAATGAAGTTATATATCTTTGGTGGAACAAAGAAAGAAAAGAATATGTCAAAAATATGGACCTGTAAAAAAGACATGTTTTGAAAATTGAGAAATTTAACAGGCTGGTCTGAAAGAGTTCTGCCTCTTCAGCCTTCAAAACAAGAAATAGAATCACCAAGGCATTGTGGTTATCTAAACAAAGGAAACTGTGCACCAAGAAAACATTTAGATGCTCACAAAACTATATAAACTATATTTAATACATCATTAACCGAGGTGTCATATTTGAAATTTCATATAAATGTTGAACAATTGAATTAGTCAATTTTTTGTTATTTTCTTACTATATCTTGTATATATTTATATTTAAAATTTAAATATTTTAAATATATTTAAAAAGTTAAATTTATTTAAATGAGTTCTCTCCCCTTTACTATTTTACATTCCTTTAGAAAGGTAATTAATTTTCAATAAGATTTCAAGGAGTGTTTATGAAGTATGTTAGGAACTACAGAAACATTGAACATATTAATTTTGATAACAAGAGTTATTACTGTATTTATCCTAGCATCATTTTTTATAATTAATTTAAAAAGTTTAACAAAGTAGTACATTTCAAAATGCTTAATTTATTTACCAAAATAAGGCATATATACAGAAATTCAAAAGAAGAAAAGAAGGGGAAATGGGAGCCCTTATACAGTTTGTGGTAATTTTCTAAACATAACAGATGTTTCTATTATACACAGCAAAGTGAACTTAGAGAAATTATTTTAGTGTCTAACATGGCTGTTGCGGTCCACAGTGGTGTGGATTCTGCCATGAACTCCATGATTGTGTCACAAACTGATAATATGAATAGTAACTAATCATATTATTAGTCATCACTTGAACAGAATGTGCTAGAGATACAGTTTAATTACTTTGCACCTCCATTAACACTTCAGTCATAATATTTAAATATTGACCTTAATATTGCATTAATTTCTCTCTTTCAATAATATATATTTAATGCATCAGTCTTATAAGGTCTCTTCACATTCAGAACTTTGAATAGTGGAACTACACTATGAACAGAACAGCTATGATAACAATACTTGCAAATATACATATTATGTGAGTTGATTTAGTGTATACATTTGCTATGGCTGATAGAAAATAGTGAGATTTAATTCCTCAAATAATATAATAATCTTGAATTAAAAAAACATTTTGAGAGCTGTGTAGAGTGTTGTTTCCAAATGCCTTTGTTTTATGCAAGATAATTCTTTTATTTACTTATTTATTATAATATATCCACTTTGTATCCAGCTGTAGCCCACTCCATCTCCTCTCAGGCCCACCCATCCTCACTCTTCTCCCCCTGTGTCCCTTCCCTAGTCCATTGATAGGGGAGGACCTCCTCCCCTTCCATCTGACCCTAGTCTATCAGGTCTCATCAGGGCTGGCTGCATTATCTTCCTCTGTGGCCTGGCAAGGCTGCAGCCACCAGGGGAAGCTGATCAAAGAGCCGGACACTGGGTTCTTGTCAGAGACATCCCCTGCCCCTCTTACTAGAGAACCCACTTGGAAACTGATCATGGGTCTAGGTGTTGGGGGCCTGCAGGGATCATGCATGGAGAAGACTACAAGATAAGTCTTAAAATGTAAGGCCCCCATAAAAGTAGAGCTACTGCTAAAGAGGTTTTTGTTCCATTTTGTTTTGTTTTATCCATTTTGCTTCTTATTAATGCAATGTGTGATTTTATATCAGAAAGGCGGCATTGTAGTAACAGAAAATAAGAAACTTAGCATGTTTTAAATAAATAAATAAATGGAGTAGAGAAAGGATATTATTTTTTGTTGGGGGGACTAGATTAAATTCAAGTGCCTATCATGTGAAGCAACTATATTATATTACAATTTAAAAGCTCTCCTGTTTATATTTTGCTTTAAAAAAATCATATAACAAAAACATGTTTTTAAGATTATGGATAATTTTATAATGTGTTTTCTTGAAGGAGAAGATGTACACAGACAGCTTCTTTACTTTCATTTGTATTATTAGAGTTGGGAAACTCAGTTAAATTATTAAAGTTATTCTTCAAGTCCAGTAAGCAAAATCCCTCTAACACTCAAAATATCCCCATTAAACACTCAAAATATCCCCATTAATATTTAGGAAACTAGATTGTTAATTAATTCGTACTTACATTTATACAGACCAGAGAACCTGGACTACTACTACAACTCTAAATTTCCCTTAATCATTTTTGAAAAATAAAATAATTATATTTTCAAGACAGTAAGTAAGTAAAAAAAGAAAAAAAAATTAAAATACTCAGTTGTGTTTTCTTTGACTATTGTTCAAGGACAATGACTTGGCCTAACATTTGTTAAGGGTATTTCTTGTACATGTTAGGCAGAGAGACCACATCAGGAGTTTGGAAATCATGTTCCTTATCTGAACTAAAACATAAATGCCTGGATCATAATGATTAAAGTCAAAGTGTTAAGACATGGGGTGCATAGAAGATAGCAAGAATTCTGCGGTTAAATATATAAAAACCTTTCCTATTTCTCATGGTTCAGGCAAACAAGAAAACTTTAACTTGTTTCAAAGCTATAAAGGTTATTAAATTAATACATCAGTAAATCATATGAGTTTCATGATGATGATGAATATGTTTTCTTGAAGTTACAAGATATGAATGAATAAATAATTTTGAGACAATGTAATATGCTTCCTCATAAAGAAAAGTCAAACAAATTTCATCAAACTGCAAACCATTTATTTCAAAGCACTTATAATGCCTCCCATAATATACAAGAAAGTATCTGTTAAGGTAAATGTCCTGATTTACTTGAAAAAGTAACTAAATCTAGAGTTTAGTCCCATGAGAATAAATAAACCATTTGCACCATGATTCTGTTTATGGATTTGAACCCCCAAAAGTCACCTAATCTTACTATCTTTATTTATATGATTAGGAAGCAAGGTTTGGAATATTTTTAATTAAATTTTTTAGTATTAGTTACAGTTTATTAGCTTTGTATCCCAGCTGTATCCCATCCTCTCTTTCCTTCCCAATCTCGCCCTCCCTCCCTCATCTTCTCCCTGACCCTTTCCAAGTCCACTGATAGGGGAGGACTCCTTCCCTTTCATCTGACCCTAACTTATCAGGTATCTTCAGGCCTGGCTGAAAAGTCCTCCTCTGTGGCCTAGCAAGGCTGCTCCTCCTTCAGGGAGGTCAAAGAGCCAGCCATTGAGTCATGTCAGAAATAGTCCCTGTTTCCCTTACTAGGGTACCCACTTAGATACTGAGCTACCATGGGCTACATCTGAGCAGGGGTTCTAGGTTATATCCATACATGGTCCTTGGTTGGAGAAACAGTCTCATAAAAGACCCCTGTGCCCAGATATATTTGCTCCTTGTGGAGCTCCTGTCCTCTCCAGAGTTAGTTAGGTTTGGAATATTTTTGAGTATTTATAATAATGTTAACTTTATTTTCAATCAGTATGTTGATTAAGAACATTTTTCTTTCTTCTATTGTTACAATTGCTACCATATCACATTCAAAATAGAAGTATTACATTTCACCTTAAGTTGTGAATCTATAGAAATTCATTCAGTGTAACAAAATATAAAAATGTTTGCTGAATACAGCCCCCAACCTCACAGCTTCTCATCTCTTAGCAAGCTTACACACGTGAAGAACTAATTGAATAGCCTTTTGGGATATTCTCAATTCATCATCCAGTATATTGCTACGGAGTTAAAACAATAACACATTCTCATTACATAATGCATGGTAATGCAAGAGGCTGAATATTTTTTAAAAAAAGAAATAAAGACATTTACTTTCAGGATTACAAAGGAAAATATTTTCCCTATTTCTTTCAGTAGTCATAGGTGTAGACCCTGAATATACACCAGACATAAGAAATCTCTTACGGTAGATGTTTAGGAAGATTGGGTACCAAAGGAGATGGATGTATGATTTCTGGATTTTCTCCTTTTTGCCCAGATGAAAACAGAAAGAAACACACACACACACACACACACACACACACACACACACACGACATAAAACAAAAAATACCAACACACACTGTTATATTATATTATGATTTTCCCCCTTAGACAGATTATATTCAAAAAGGAAAGTCAAGGGAAAAATCCCATTAAAAATTGTTCAATTTTTTTAAATGACCACAAAAGAGACTTTCTCGAGGGTAGATTCTCTTTCAGACAAATTCATCCAAAGCAAATGCATGGATAACTGAAAGGACTTTTTCGGTTTTTATGTCTTGTTTTCCTGTATCTGGGGCCTCAGAATATTCAGGAGTGTCTTCTGAGAAGAGAAAATATGGAATCAGCAAATTCATCTGCTCTAAGACAGGACAGAGCTGACAGCTAGAGTGAATGTGAAAGTGGCATTAAAGCCGAGACTTTCAACCTCCTCTAGTCGGTTACACAGACTCCTTCATTTCCTACTCCCTAAGGAGTACTATTAGACAAAGCCAAGTGGTCAGAAACTTCACTGCCTGCTAGTAAAAAAGAAATCATCTCTTTTCCTCTTGTCAGTGCTTTTGCCCAAGCTGTCCAAGAAGCAGTAGAAAAGAGAGAGAAAGAAAAAAAAAAAAACCTTGTGGTTTGTTCCTTAAGATGACTTGTCGATAGAGTCATGCAGGGCAGTTGGGAACACTGGCTACAGCATCAGAATAAAGAGGAACCTCCACCCCTCGGTGTCAGCGGAGATGAAATAAAGGCAGTGGGCCTTTATCGACCTCTGTAACGTTCTATAACAGTCACAGAAGTCACCCATCAAAGAAACTCCAATAAGGTTGAACATTATTACAGTGCGCTCAGATATTCATGATCCCGTCTACAAAATCACATCCAGCAATAGGAATGCACCAGAGTTAACAAAAAAAGGAGCTGTTTTAGTTTCTGTACAATAGACGGCAACATGAAGAAGACAACAGATATTAGGAACATAAAGTCATGATAGCCTGCTTTGGTGCTATCTGGTAAGATTTGTTGAAGGAGGCAGAGGCAGGAGGATCATGAGTTCAAAGCTTGCCTCAGAATAAATAAATAAATAAATAAATAAATATCACAATAAAATAGATTTAAGGAGTTCTAACAAAATATGGATATCAAATTATACATAGTCTTGAACAAATATAGTTTTAGTTAACATATGGAATACATTTCAAATAAAAATTTTGGAAGTGAAAATGAAGCTAGGTAGAGTGGCTCAGCCAGCAGCATGGAGGGGACAATAAAAAGAATCAATGGACTGGACACAGGATTATTGAATTTGTTTGATCTCAAAGACATAGAGACAGTGAACTGAATTTAAAATAACCCCTGAGACTAAAACAAAGGATTTACTATTTATGTCATTGAATCCCAAAATGAGAGGTGAAAGACTATAGAGCAGAAAAACTACTTACAGGAACAGAAATAGTGGATGAAAAACTTCACAAATTTGCCAAAGATAATAAAAGATTTTTTGAAGTAATCTCCAGACTGAATGAGTTCAAACAAATCTATAGCAAAACATGTCATGAGAGACTCTGGAGCATCAAGAATAAAATGATCCCATGTCTGTCAGAAACAGGACTCTTTGACACAGGCAAGATTTCGATTATATTGCATTTCTCATTAAAACCACAGAGGCCCTGGGTAAAATGATTAATCCTCACTTAGAAAGACAAACAGGACATTGGAATAAGGAGTAAACAGGAAACAGGACAGAGGCTTATCATGGAGGGCCTCTGAAAAACTCTACCTTCAGTGTATCAAAACAGATGCTGGGACTCATAACCAAACTTTGGGTAGAGTGCAGGGAATCTTATGAAAGAAGGGGGAGATAGTAAGACCTTGAAAGGACAGGAGCTCCACAAGGAGAGCAACAGTATGAAAATATCTGGACTTGGAGTCTTTTCTGAGACTGATACTCCAACCAAGGACCATTCATGGATATAATCTAGAACCCCTGCTCAGATGTAGCCCATGGCAGCTCAGTATCCAAGTGAGTTCCCTAGTAATAGGAACAGGTACTGTCTCTGACATGAACTCAGTGGTTGGCCCTTTGACCACCTCCCCCTGAAGGGGGAACAGCCTTGCCAAGTCACGGAGGAGGACAATACAGCAAGTCCTGATGAGACCTCATAAGCTAGGATCAGATGGAAAGGGAGGAGAACCTCCCCATCAGTGGACATGGAGAAGGGAATGGGAGGAGATGAAAGAAGGGAGGATGGGATTGAAAGGGAATGAGGGAGAGTACTATAGCTGGGATACAAAGTGAATAAACTGTAACTAATATAATAATAATAATAAAATAATCATAAAAAGGAATAATATAGCAATGTGGGATCACACTTAAAAAAACAACAGAGGGGAGCCAAGATGGCAGCCCCGGGAGAGTACTGTGTCTGAGAAGCTGAACAGCACTCTCCGTGCAGCGACCAGGAGACTGAATTCTAGGCCCTAAAACTACAGCGATTGTATTTCCCAAGTGAGGGGAGGCTCCCACGGCATGGGAATCGGTCGGGTCCACTCTCGGCTGCCCAGCCAGAACCTGGAAGAAATCCCAGATAACGCAGGCTTTGGGGCTCCTGGCTGGAGCTGCAAGCCTGAGGGTCCCAATCACTTTCCCAGGCTGATCCCTGGGCACAAGGGTGCCTGAGACTGGGAGTCCCAGTCGCAAGAAAACCCCACGTGGAAGCAAAGTTGCGAGTCTGATCATGGGTCACCCAGTCTTTCCCTGGAAGATCTTGCGGACTGTGGGTACCTGCCACCATGACAACTGAGCTCCCACCTCATGGAGAGCTGCATGCCCAGCTCACCAGTACAGAAAAGCTGCGCGCACCAGTGCAAAAGAGACCAGGAACCCTGAGATCAACTCCCAGATACTGCTCCAAGGGGCAACCAGTTATCCCTAACAAAACCGACCAAACCACGGGACAAACAGGTTACAGCAGCATATCACTAAATTTACAGCAAGAAACCCAGAAGGAGGGCAGCTGTCTCCAGGACTTCTCCCGGTGAGAGGAGAGCCCTCTTGACTAATCAGGACCACAGTTACCACCCAGGTCTCTATGCCTGAGGTGAGCTATAGCAACTCATGAAAAACACTGGCCATCCAGTGACTATACCCAAAAAGCTGAGAAGGCTTCCTTCAGGAAAAACCATCTTCCTGCCAAAGGGATTCTCTCCACTACAAGAGTCCAGGAACAACCAGAAACTAACTTCAAACAACTAAGATAGCCCAATGGGTAGAGGACAGCATAAAAGTTCAACCAACAAAAGCCAGAGTAACATGGCATCTCCAGAACCCAGTTATCCAGGGGCAAATAGCCCTAGACACCCCAGCATAATTGAAATTCAAGGAGATGACCTAACATCTATGCTCATGAAAAAGATAACAGAGGAAACAAATAAAATACGAAAAGAAATAGAGGAAGCTGCAGCCAAACAGTTTGTGGCCTTTAGAGAGGAAATGCTTAAATCACTGAATGAAATAAAAGAAACAGTGGATTGTTCAAACAAACAGCTGATGGAATTGATGGAAAAACATGAAAATACAGTCAGACAGGTGAAGGAAACCAACAAAATGGCTCAAGACCTGACGATAGAATTGGAAAAATTAAAAAAACAACAACACACAAATGGAAGAAATGGTGGAGAGAAAGAACTTAGGGAAGAAAGCAGGAACTACAGAGGTTAGCATAACCAATAGGCTACAAGAAATGTAAGAAAGAATTTCAGGTGTGGAAGATACAATGGAAGAAATCTATGTATCTGGCAAAGAAAATGTTAAATCAAAAAAATTCCTGACACAGACCATCCAAGAAATCCAAGACAATATGAAAAGACAAAACCTAAGAATAATAGGTATAGAGGAAAAAGAAGACTCCCTTAACCAAGGCCCAGCAAATATTTTCAACAAAATTATTGAAGAAGATTTCCCCAACTTAAAGGAGAGGCCAATAAGAATACAAGAGGCCTATAGAACACCCAACAAATTAGACCAGAAAAAAAAAATCCTCCCGCCACATAATAATCAAAACAGTAAGTATACAGAACAAAGAAAAAAATACTAAAAGCTTCAAGAGAAAAAGGCCAACATATAATGGCAAACCCATTAGAATCGCACCTGACTTTTCAACAAAGATTATGAAAGCCAGAAGGGACTGGACAGATATCATGCAGACCCTAAGAGAACACAGATGTCAGCCCAGGCTATTATACCCTGCAAAACTCTCAGTCCTCATAGATGGAGAAAACAAGATATCCAATGACAAAAACAAATTTCAACAATACCTACAAACAAATCTAGCATTACAGAAGACACTAGGAGGGAAAATACAACCCAAGAAAACTAGCACAATCAAAAAAAAAAAAAAAAAACCCACAGGAAATAAATAACCCCTCTACAGTAAAACAAAAAGCAACCAAGCACACAACCATATGACCACAGCCAACATCAAATTCAAAGGATCTAACAGCCACTGGTCACTAATCTCTCTCAATATTAATGGACTTAATTCTCCAATAAAAAGACACAGACTAACAGAATGGATGCATAAACACAACCCAGCAATCTGTTGTATACAAGAAACACACCTAAGGCACTAAGATAGACATTACCTGAGGGTAAAGGGGTGGAAGACGGTTTTCCAAGCAAATGGATGCAAGAAGCAAGCAGGAGTAGCCATTCTAATATCTGATAAAATAGACTTTCAACCAAAATTAATCAAAAGAGATGGAGAAGGACACTTCATACTCAACAAGGGAAAATTCCACCAAGAAGACATCAAAATCCTGAACATCTATGCCCTAAATACAAGGGCACTCACATTTGTGAACGAAAAATTGATAAAACTTAAACCACACATAGATCCCCACACACTAATAGTGGGAGACTTCAACACCCCACTCTCAACAAAGGACAGGTCAACTAAACAGAAATTAAACAAAGAAACAATATCTCTAACAGAGGTCATGAATCAAATGGACCTAACAGACATTTACAGAACCTTACACCCAAACACAAAAGAATTTACCTTCTTCTCAGCACCTCATGGAACCTTCTCCAAAAAAAGACCACATAGTGAGTCACAAAGCAAGGCTCAACAGATACAAGAAGATTGAAATAATCCCTTCTATCCTGTCTGATCACCATGGAATAAAGCTGGACCTCAATAACAACAGAAATAGCAAAAAGCCTACACATACATGGAAACTGAACAACTTGCTACTAAAAGACAGCTGGGTCAGGGGAAGAAATAAAGAAAGAAATTAAAATCTTCCTAGAAATCAATGAAAATGAAGACACAACATACCCAAACTTGTGGGACACAATGAAGGCAGTGCTAAGAGGAAAGTTCATAGCACTAAGTGCCTTCAAGAAGAAATTCAAGGCAGCGCATTCAAGCAACTTAATGGCTCACTTAAATACCCTAGAAAAAGAAGAAGCAGACACACCAAAAGGAGTAGACGGCTGGAAATAATCAAACTCAGGGCTGAAATCAATCAATTAGAAACAAATAAAGCAATTCAAAGAATCAATGAAACCAAGAGCTGGTTCTTTGAGAAAATCAACAAGATCCACAAACCCTTAGTCAAGCTAACTAAAAAGCAGAGAGACACCACCCAAATCAACAAAATCAGAAATGAAAAGGGGGACATAACTACAGACACTGAGGTAATCCAAACAATCATTAAGACTTACTTCAAAAGTCTATATGCTACAAAATTAGAAAATGTAAACGAAATGGACAATTTTCTTGATTGATTTGACTTACAAAGCTGAACCAGGACCAGATAAATCAATTAAATAGTCCTATATCTCCCAAAGAAATAGAAGTGATCATCAAAAGTCTCCCAACCAAAAAGAGCCCAGGACCAGATGGCTTCAGTGCAGAATTCTACCAGACCTTCAAAGAAGAGCTAACACCAATTCTCTTCAAACTATTCCACAAAATAGAAACAGAAGGAACATTACCAAACTCACTCTATGAAGGCACAGTCACCTTGGTACATAAACCTCACAAAGACTCAACAAAGAAAGAGAATTTCAGGCCAATCTCCCTTATGAACATAGATGCAAAAATACTCAACAAAATACTTGCAAACCGAATACAAGAACACATCAAAGATATCATCCACCATGAACAAGTAGGCTTCATCCCAGGTGTGTAGGGGTGGTACAATATATGGAAATCCATCAATGTGATCCACCATAATCCACCATATTAACAAACTGAAAGAAAAAATCCATATGATAATCTCCCTAGATGCTGAAAAAGCATTTGACAAAATCCAGCATCCATCCATTCATGTTTAAAGTATTGAAGAGATCAGGGATACAAGGCACATATCTAAACATAGTAAAGGCGATACACAGCAAGCCTATAGCTAACATCAAACTGAACAGAGAGAAACTTAAAGCAATCCCAGTGAAATCAGGGACAAGACAAGGCTGCCCACTCTCTCCATATCTCTTCAACATCGTGCTGGAAGTCCTGGCTAGAGCAATAAGACATTGAAGGAGATCAAGGGAATACAACTTGGAAAGGAAGAAGTCAAATTATCCCTATTTGCAGATGATATGATAGTATATGTGAGTGACCCCCAAAACTCTACCAGGGAACTTTTACAGCTGATAAACACTTTCAGCAAAGTGGCCGGATACAAAATTAACTCAAAAAAAAAAAATCAATAGCCTCATGTATACAAAAGATGGGCTGAGAAAGAATTTAGGGAAACAATAGCCACAAATGACATAAAGTGCCTTGGTGTAACTCTAACCAAGCAAGTCAAAGACTTGTATGAAAAAAATTTCAAGTCTCTGAAGAAAGAATTAGAAGAAGATATGAGAAGATGGAAAGATCTCCCATGTTCACAGCTTGGCAGGATTAACATAGTAAAAATGGCCATTTTAACAAAAGCAATCTACAGATTCAGTGCAATTCCCATCAAATTACCAACACAATTCTTTACAGACCTGGAAAGAAAAATTCTCAACTTCATATGGAATAACAAGAAACCCAGAATTGCTAAAACAATCATCTACAATAAAAGATCTTCTGGAGGTATATCCATCCCTGATCTTAAGTTGTACTATAGAACAACAGTTTTAAAAACTGCATGGTACTGGCATAGAAACAGAATGGTGGATCAATGGAATGGAACAGAGGACCCAGAAATAAACCCACACACTTATGGACACCTGATCTTTGACAAAGATGCCAAAACCATACAATGGAAAAAAGATAGCTTCTTCAACAAATGGTGCTGGTCCAACTGGATGTCTACATGTAGAAAAATGAAAATAGATCCATACTTATCACCCTGCACAAAACTGAAGTCCAAGTGGATCAAAGACCTCAACATAAAACCAGACATATTAAATCTGCTAGAAACAAAAAAGTGGGGAATACCCTAGAACTCATTGGCACAGGAGACAACTTCCTGAACAGAACACCAACAGCACAGGCTCTAAGAGCAACAAACAATAAATGGGACCTCATGAAACTGAAAATGTTCTGCAAAACAAAGGACACCGCCATCAAAACAAAGTGACTGCCTACAGATTGGGAAAGAATCTTCACCACCCCTTTATCTGACAGAGGACTCATATCCTGTATATATAGAGAACTAAAGAAGCTAAAAAGCAGCAAACCAAGTAATCCACTTTAAAAATGGGGAACAGAGCTAAACAGAGAATTCTCTGTAGAGGAATATCAAATGGCAGAGAAGCACTTAAAGAAATGCTCAACCTCATTAGCCATTAGGGAAATGCAAATCAAAACAACCCTGAGATTTCACCTTACACCCATCAGAATTGCCAAGATGAAAAACTCAAGGGACAACACATGCTTGAGAGGTTGTGGAGAAAGGGGAACCCTCCTCCACTGCTGGTGGGAATGTAAACTTGTACAACCACTCTGGGAATCAGTCTGGCACTTTCTCAGACAACTAGGAATAGCGCTTCCCCAAGATCCAGCCATACCACTCCTAGGCATATATCCAAAACAGGCTCAAGTATACAAAAAGGTCATTTGCTCAACCATGTTTGTAGCAGCTTTATTTGTAATAGCCAGAAGCTGGAAACAACCCAGATGCCCCTCAACTGACGAATGGATGCAGAAATTGTGGTACATCTATACAATGGAATATTAGTCAGCAATGAAAAATAAGGAAATCATGAAATTTGCAGATAAATGGTGGGACCTGGAAAGGATCATCCTGAGTGAGTTGTCCCAGAAGCAAAAAGACACACACGGTATATACTCACTCATATAGACATACAACATAGGACAAACCCACTAAAATCTGTACATCTAAACAAACTAAGCAAGAGAGAGGACCCTAACTAAAATGGTCAATCCCCATCCTGAAAGGCAAAGAGGATGGACATCAGAAGAAGAAGAAAATGGGAAACCACCTAGGAACCTTCTACAGAGGGCTTCTGAAAGCCAGAAGAAGAAAACAGGAAACAAACTAGGAACCTGCCACAGAGGGCCTCTTAAAGCCTCTGCCCTGCAGACTATCAAAGCAGATGCTGAGCCTGATGGCCAACTCTTGGGCAGAGTGAATGGAATTTTATGTAAGAAGAGGGAAATAGTAAGAGCTGGAGAGGAGAGGGTCTCCACAAGGAGAACAACAGAACAAGAAAATTTGAACACAGGGAACTTCCCAGAGACTCATACTCCAACCAAGGACTATTCATGGAGATAACCTAGAACCTCTGCACAGATGTAGCCCATGGCAGTACAGTGTCCAAGTGGGTTACATAGTAATGGGAAGAGGGACTGCCTCTGACATAATCTGATTGGCCTGCTCTTTGATCACCTCCCCGTGAGGGGGGAGAAACCTTACCAGGCCACAGAAGAGGACAAAGCAGCCAGTTTTGATGAGAACTGATATACTAAGATCAGAAAGGTGAGGAGAACCTCCCCTATCAGTGGACTTGGGGAGGGGCATGCATGCAGAAAAGGGAAGGAGGGTGGGATCGGTAGGGGAGGAGGGAGAGGCTTATGGGGGGAAACAAAATGAATAAAGTGTAATTAATAAAAAATCATAAAAAAATAGTTGATAATGTTTAGACAACTTTACCAACCTTCTGCCAACTTGAAAACATTGACAAGTTTAAAAACGGGAAAGGGGATGGATTTATCAAAATGTCATAGATGTATGTATGAAATTCTCAAAAAATAAAAAATATGGTTATTTTTCAAAGAAAATAAAACAACAGAGACAAACAAAGCATAATAAAGCATTATGTACGATGCTAAAGGAAAAATAATTAATAATCCCATAAGCATTCATACATATGAACCACAACAATGACCAAAAATATCAAGATATTTAAAAAAAAATACATGCAATAGCGGCAATCACACGTTGGTAATCAACAACTATCCAACTGGACTTAAGGGTCACTTATCAAGAGGGTAATTATACCTGAAGCTTAGCTAATACCTGGAGATACCAAGGTCATAAGTCTTAGAAGAGAATCTACTATCATCTTTTTCATAAACCAGTATAATTCCCTAACAATATTAAAATCTTATAGTTATGTCTACAGAAAAGTGTAATTATCATACATCATCAAAAAAATGTCTGTTGCTGGGAAGAGACACCATGGCCACAGCAACTCTTAGGAAAAAAAAAACACATTTAAGGGGGGCTGGCTTACTAGTCAGAGGTTTAGCCCATTATCATTATCGTGGGAGGCATGGTTTCATGCAGGCAGACGTGGTGTAAAAGTGGTGGCTTAGAGTTCTACAACTGGATCTACAGGCAGGAAGAGAATGTTACAGGAGGACTGGTTTGTGCATGGGAGACCTCAAAGTTCACCCCCTAGTAACATACTTCCTCCAACAAGGCTACACCTACTCTGACAAGGACAAACCTCCTGATAATGCTATTCTTTATGAGCCCATGGGGGCCATTTTCTTGCAAACCACTACAGCAAATAAAGCACAAACACTGAAAACATAAATATGATTATAAATACTTAAGCTTTTACTATTAAGAATCATTTTGGTCCTTCTGGGACACAGCCAGTAGACATGAACTGCATTCAGACCACTGAGGCCTATTTTCAGGCCCATGACTTTGCTTGTCTCCCTGAGGAGTCCTGTTGGATCTGGAATATTCAGCCAACACTAGGGACAACCAGATGGCTAAAGGCTGCATAAGAACACAAGGTACAAGAGCCAGGGCAATACAGCAGAACCAGATACCAGTTATCTTACTACAACAAACCCTGGGTATTCTAACACTGCTAAAGCACAATAAAATTACCTTACATTCAACTTTAATAAGATAATAGAGGCCCTTCAATACAAAATGAATAAATCCTTTAAAGAAATACTGGAAAATACAAGCAAACAGGTGAAGGATGACTGAAACTGTTCAAGACCTGAAAATGGAAATAGAAGCAATTAAGAGAAAAGAAATGAGGGAGTACTAAAGATGGGAACTCTAGGTTAGAGAACAGAAATCACAGGAACAAGCATCACCAACAGAATACAAGAGATAGAAGAGAGAATCTCAGACATGGAAGATACAATTGAAGAAACCTAGACACTAGTAAAAGAAAAGGTTAAATCTAAAAATTTCCTGTCACAAAGCATCCAAAAATTTAGGATATTATAAAAAGACTAAACCTAAGAATACTAGGAATAGGAGGAGAAGACTCTCAGCTTCAAGGCCCAGAAAATATTTTCAACAAAATCATAGAAGGAAATTTCCCCATCCTGAAGAAATACATGCCTGTGGACATACAAAAATCTTACAGAACACCAAATAGATTGGATTAGAAAAGAAATGTTCTGCCACATAATAATCCAAACACTAAATGTATAGAACAAAGAAAGAATATTAAAAGCTTGCAAGGCAAAGGTCAAGTAACATATAAAGGCAGACATATCAGAATTACACCCAGCTTCTCAACAGAGACTAACAAATGAAAGAGCTTGGAAAGATATCTTGAAGACTCTAAGAGACCACAGATTTCAGCCCAGACTATTATACCATGAAAAAAAAAAACAAAACAAAACAAAAGAAATTTAAACAATATATATGCAAAAATCCAGCCCTATGGAAGTTACTAGAAGGAAAACTCCAACCCAATATGGTTAACTATACCCAAGAAGAAACAGGAAATAAATAATTCCACACCTGCAAAACCAAAAGAAGGGAAGAACACAAGCACAAAGAAACATGCACACATATATATACACTCACACATATACTCACACAACCACCACCAACATTAAAATAAGAGGAATTAAAAACATTGTTCATTATTATCTCCCAACATCAATCAATGAACTCAGTTTACTAATAAAAAAATAAAAATATGGTCCATAAGTGTGTGGGTTTATTTCTGGGTCCTCTGTTCCATTCCATTGATCCACCATTCTGTTTCTATGCCAGTACCATGCAGTTTTTAAAACTGTTGTTCAATAGTACAGCTTAAGATCAGGGATGGAGATACCTCCAGAAGATTTTTTTTTTTTTTTTTTTTTTTTTTTTTTGTAGAGGATTGTTTTAGCAATTCTGGGTTTCTTGTTTTTCCATATGAAGTTGAGAATTTTTCTTTCCAGGTCTGTAAAGAATTGTGTCGGTAAGTTGATGGGAATTGCATTGAATCTGTAGATTGCTTTTGTTAAAATGGCCATTTTTACTATGTTAATCCTGCCAACCTGTGAACATGGGAGATCTTTCCATCTTCTCATATCTTCTTCTAATTATTTCTTCAGAGACTTGAAATTTTTTTCATACAAGTCTTTGACTTGCTTGGTTAGGGTTACACCAAGGCACTTTATGTCATTTGTGGCTATTGTTTCCCTAAATTCTTTCTCAGCCCATTTCTCATTTGTATACAGGAGGGTACTGATTTTTTTTTTTTTTTTTTTAGTTAACTTAGTATCCGGCCACTTTGCTGAAGGTGTTTATCAGCTGTAAAAGTACTGTGGTAGAGTTTTTGGGGTCACTCACATATACTATCATATCATCTGCAAATAGTGATAATTTGACTTCTTCCTTTCCAAGTTGTATTCCCTTGATCTCCTTCAATGTCTTATTGCTCTAGCAAGGACTTCCAGCACGATGTTGAAGAGATATGGAGAGAGTGGGCAGCCTTGTCTTTTCCCTGATTTCAGTGGGATTGCTTTAAGTTTCTCTCCGTTCAGTTTGATGTTGGCTATAGGTTTGCTGTATATAGCCTTTACAATGTTTAGATATATGCCTTGTATCCCTGATCTCTCCAATACTTTAAACATGAATGGATGTTGGATTTTGTCAAATGCTTTTTCAGCATCTAGGGAGATTATCATGTGGTTTTTTTCTTTCAGTTTGTTAATATGGTAGATCACATTGAAGGATTTCCGTATATTGAACAACCCCTGCATGCCTGGGATGAAGTCTACTTGGTCATAGTAGATGATATCTTTGATGTGTTCTTGTATTTGGTTTGCATCCATACAATGGAGAAAAGATAGCATCATCAACAAATGGTGCTGGTCTAACTGGATGTCTACATGTAGAAAAATGAAAACAGATCCATACTTTTCACCTTGCACAAAACTAAAGTCCAAGTGGATCAAAGACCTCAACATAAAACCAGACACATTAAATGAATTAGAAAAATAAGTGGGGAATACCCTTGAACTCATTGGCACAGGAGACAACTTCCTGAACAGAACACCAACAGCACAGGCTCTAAGAGCAACAATCAATAAATGGGACCTCATGAAACTAAAAAGCTTCTGTAAAGCAAAGGATACTGTTGTCAGAACCACTAGGGAAATGCAAATCAAAACGACCCTGAGATTTCACCTTACACCCATCAGAATGGCCAAGATGAAAAACTCAAGTGACAACACATGCTGGAAAGGTTGTGGAGAAAGGGGAACCCTCCTCCACTGCTGGTGGGAATGTAAACTTGTACAGCCACTCTGGAAATCAATCTGGCGCTTTCTCAGACAACTAGGAATAGTGCTTCCTCAAGATCCAGCTATACCACTCCTAGGCATATATCCAAAAGAGGCTCAAGTACACAATAAGGACATTTGATCAACCATGTTTGTAGCAGCTTTATTTGTAATAGCCAGAAGCTGGAAACAGCCCAGATGCCCCTCAACTGAAGAATGGATGCAGAAATCATGGTACATCTACACAATGGAGTATTACTCAGCAATGAAAAATAAGGAAATCATGAAATTTGCAGCTAAATGGTGGGACCTAAAAAGGATCATCCTGAGTGAGCTGTCCCAGAAGCAGAAAGACACACATGGTATATACTCATTCATATAGACCTATAATATAGGATAAACCTACTAAAATCTGTACATCTAAATAAACTAATCAAGAGAGAGGACCCTGACTAAAACGCCCAATCCCCATCCTGAAAGGCAAAAAGGATGGACATCAGAAGAAGAAAAAAACAGGAAACAAGCTAGGAACCTGCCACAGAGGGCCTCTGAAATTCTCTGCCCTGCAGACTATCAAAGCAGACACTGAGACTTATGGCCAACTGTTGGGCAATGTGCACGGAATCTTATGTTAGAAGTGGGAAATAGTAAGAGCTGGAGAGGACGGGAACCCCACAAGGAGAGCAACAGAACCAGAAAATTTGAACACAGGGGTCTTCCCAGAGACTCATACTCCAACCAAGTACCATGCATGGAGATAACCTAGAACCCCTGCACAGATTTAGCACATTACATTTCAGTGTCTAAGTGGGTTACATAGTAATGGGAAGAGGGACTGCCTCTGACATAATCTGATTGGCCTGCTCTTTGAGCACCTCCCCCGGAGGGGGGAGCAGCCTTACCAGGCCACAGAAGATGAGAATGCAGCCACTCCTGATATGATCTGATAGACCAAGATCAGAAGGAACGAGAAAAGGACCTCCTCAATCAGTGGACTTGGGGAGGGGCATGCGTGAAAAAGGGGGAGGGAGGGTGGAATTGGGAGGGGAGGGGAGAGGGGCTTATGGGGGAATACAAAATTAATAAAGTGTAATTAATAAAATAAAATAATAAAAATGAAAATAAAAGCACAGACTGCTGAACCCAGTGGTGGAGACCTGTAATCCCAGGACTCAGGCAGACAGAGGAAGGTAGATCTCTGTGAGTTCAAGTCCAGCCTCTGCTGTACATGGCAAGTCTAGAACAGCCAAGCCTAAAAAGAGAAACCCTGTCTCAAAAAAAAAACAAAACAAAAAAACAAAAACAAAACAAAAAAAAACAAAACTCCCTCCCGCCACTCAAAAAACACATAGGCTATAAAAATGGACAGGAAAACAGGATTCATGATTCTGCGACATAAAAGAAACACACCTCAACAAAAAAGGTAGATGTTACCTCATCTAAAGGGCTAAGAAATATTTTCTAAGCAAACAGACACAAGAATCAAGCTGCATTATCCATATATCCATATCCATATCCATTCAAATATCTAATAAAATAGTCTTTCATCCAAAATTAACCAAAACAGATAGGGAATGAAACTTCATATTCATCAAAGGGAAAACCCACCAGGATGACTTCTCAGCTTTGAAAATCTGTGCTCCAAATGCAATGGCACCCACATTGCTAAAGCTTAAATCACACATTGAACCACACAGTAATAATGGGGGAATTCAACACAGCACTCTCACAAATGGACAGGACCTCCGAACAGAAACCAAAAACAGAGAAATTACGTTATGAATCAATTGAACTTAATAGATATCTACAGAACTTTTTACCCAAACATAAAAGAATGTAGTTTTTTTCTCAGCACCTCACAGAAAAATCTACAAAATTGTGTATACAGTCGGTCACAAAGCAAGGCTTAACAAATACAATAAAACTGAAGTAACCTTGTGTACATAATCATACCACCATGGAGTAAAGACGGATTGCAACAACAACAGAAAGAAACAGAGCAACTCGCTACTCAATGACCACTGGGTCAGGGAAGAAAAAAAAGAAAGAAATTAAACATTCAATTAAAATGACTGTACAACATACCCAAACTTATGGGACACAATGAAAGAGAGTTCACAGTGCTACATGCTTTCATAAAAAATTAGTGAGATCTCATACTAGCAACTAAACAACAGACCTGAAACCTCTAGAAGAAAACTAAGCAAACACACCCAAAAGGAATAGATGGCGTAAGATAACCAAACTCAGGAATGAAATCAACAACTTAGAAATAAAGAGAACAATACAAAGAATCAATGAAACCATAAGATGGTTCTTTGAGGAAATCAACATGATATACCAACCCTTAGCCAAACTAACTAAAAGGCATATCCAAATTAACAAACTCAGAAATGAAAATGAAGACATAACAACAGACACCAAAGAAATCCAGACATTCATTAGGTCTTACTTTAAAAGCTTGTATTCCACAAAATCTGAAAATCTAAATGAAACAGATGGCTTTCATGATAGATTCCATTTAAAAGTTCAATCATGATCAGCTAAACAATTTAAATAGATCCATAACCCCCAAGGAAATAGAAGCAATCATTAAAATCTCCCATAAAAAGAAAAAGCCCAAGATCAGATGATTTTAGAGCAGAATTCTACCAGAGTTTCAAAGAAGAGCTAACACCATTGCTCCTCAAACTATTTCACAAAATAGAAATAGAAAATACATTGACAAACTAATTCTATGAAACCACAGTCACCCTGGTATCTAAACCACATGAAGACACAACAAAGAAAGAGAATTGCTGACTAATTTTCCTCATGAACATGGATGTGAAAATAATCAAATGCTCACAAACTTAAACCAAGAACACATCAAAAACATTATCCATCATGGTCAAGTATTTATATCCCAGGGATGCAGGGATGGATTAATATATGAAAATCTATCAATGTAATCATATAATCATATTAAAAATGCTTAAAAAGCCTTTGATAAAATACAACACCCCTTCTTGTTAAAAGCTCACGATACAAGGCGCATACCTAAACACAATAAAGACACTATACAGCAAGCCAACAGCCAACATCAGATTAAATAAAGGTAAACTTGAAGTGATTCCTCTAAAATCAGGTACAAGAAAAAGCTGCCCATTCTCTCTATGCTTATTCAATATAATACTTGAAGTTCTAGCTAGAGCAATAAGACAAGTAAAGGAGATCATGGGGATACAAATTGGAAAGGAAGCCAGGCAAGGTGGAGCAGGCCTGTAATCCCAGAACTCTTGGAGACGGAGGTAGGCAGATCTCTGTGAGTTCCAGGCTAGCCTGGTCTATAAAGTAGCCAAGACTATACAGAGAAACTCTGTCTCTGAAAACAAAACAAAAGAAAAGAAAACAACAACAACAAACCCATAAAAAATTGGAAAGGAAAAAAGGCAAAGTATCCCTATTTGCTGGAGAGATGATAGTGTATTTAAGTGACACCAAAAGTTCTACCAGAGAACACCTAATGCTATTAAACACCTTCAGAAATGTAGCTGGATAAAAAAATAACTCCCAGATGTCCCTCAACTGAAGAATGGATGCAGAAATTGTGGTACATCTACACAATGGAATATTACTCAGCAATGAAAAATAAGGAAATCATGAAATTTGCAGGTAAATGGTGGGATCTGGAAAGCATCATCCTGAGTGAGTTGTCCCAGAAGCAAAAAGACACACATGGTATATACTCACTCATATAGACATACAACATAGGACAAACCCACTAAAACCTGTGCATCTAAAGAAACTAAGCAAGAGAGAGGACCCTAACTAAAATGTCCAATTCCCATCTGGAAAGGCAAAGAGGACAGACATCAGAAGAAGAAGAAAACAGGAAACAAGCTAGGAACCTGCCACAGAAGGCCTCTGAAATTCTCTGCCCTACAGACTATCAAAGCAGATGCTGAGCCTGATGGGCAACTGTTGGGCAGAGTGAATGGAATTTTAGGTAAGAACTGGGAAATGGTAAGAGCTGGAGAGGACAGGGTCTCCACAAGGAGAGCAACAGAACAAGAAAATTTGAACACAAGGAACTTCCCAGAGCCTCATACTCCAACCAAGGACTATTCTTGGAGATAACCCAGAACCCCTGCACAGATGTAGCCCAGGGCAGTTCAGACTCCAATTGGATTACATAGTAATGTGAAGAGGGACTCCCTCTAACATAATCTGATTGGCCTGCTCTTTGATCACCTCCCCCTGTGGGGGAGCAGCCTTATCAGGCCATAGTAGAGGACAATGCAGCCACTTTTGATGTGAACTGATGGACTAAGATCAGAAAAGAGAGGAAAACCTCCCCTATCAGTGGACTTGAGGAGTGGCATGCATGCAGAGGGAGGAGGGAGGGTGGAATTGGGAGGGGAGGAGGGAGGGGCTTATGGGGGGATGCAGAATGAATAAAGTGTAATTGATGAAAAATTAAAAAAAAAAGAAAAAAAAAGAACGTATGAAGTTGGGAGACAGAAGTGGAATGGACCTTCGGGGGCTAGAGAGTAATTGTGGGGTAGAGAACGAGGGATGGATTTGATTAAAACACATTGTATGTATGTGGGGAATTTTCAAATACTGAAGTTAAAAAAATAAATTTGGCAGCTTCTTTGTCAAGTAAAAAAAAAAGATATGAAATCTGACATGAAAATTATGAAGATAAATTCCAAGAAATTAGATCTTAGTTACGTTGAAATATGGTAAAAAATACACTGTTATGTAAATTGTATATATATGAGATATGTGATGCATAAAACTACAAATATGAAACATTAAAAAAATAACTAAAAAAATCAAACAATTTATATAAAAAATTTTACAAACAATAAATGTGCAGAGCAAGAAATTCATGAAACACCACCCTTCACAGTATCCACAAACAATATAAAATCTCTTGGTATAGTTCTAATCAAGAAAGGAAAAAACCTGTATGATAAGAACGTTAACACTTTAAAGAAGAAATTGAAGAATATAACAGAAGATGAAAATATATCCCATTCTCATGAATTCTTAAGAGTAACATAATAAAATGATGTTCTTTGATACACTGCTAGGTAGAGTCTTTCAGAGGCCCTCTGTGGTAGGCTCTTGTCCTGTTACTTGTTTTCTCCTACATCCAATGCCCATCCCATTTGTCTTCCTAAGTGAGGACTAATCATCTTACCTGGGTCTTCTTTCTTGTTTATCTTCTTTAGGTGTATAGATTTCACTATGTTTATCATATCTTATAGTTCTATCTAAGACTCATAACCAAACCTTCGGCAGAGTACAGGGAATCATATGAAAGAAGGAGGAGTTAGTATGACCTGGAGAGGATAGGAGCTCCACAAGGACCAAATATATCTGGACACAGAGGTCTTATATGAGACTGTTTATTCAACCAAGGACCATGTATGGATATAACCTAGAACCTCTGCTTGGGTGTAGCTCGTGGCAGCTCAGTAACCAATGGGTACCCTAGTAAAGGGAACAGGGACTATTTCTGACATGAACTCAATGGCAGGCTCTCTGACTTCCCCATCCCCCAAGGGAGGAGCAGCCCTGCTAAGCCACAGAGGAGGACATTCCAGCTAGTCCTGAAGATAACTGATAAAACAGGGTGAGATGAAAGGGGAGAAGGTCCTCCCCTATCAGTGGACTTGGAAAGGGTCAGGGAAGAGATGAGAGAGGGAGGCTGGGATTGGGAGGGAATGAGGGAGTGGGATACAGCTGGGATACAGAGTTAATAAAATGTAACTAATAATAAAAATAAATTCAAAAAATAAAGTTAATATCCCACCAAAAATTGCATTGAAAATTTGGTCAAAATCTTGAAAAGCTGATTCAAAGACATCTAAAACAAAATAATCCAAGCTCATTAACCTCTGTAAGAACTATATATTAAAATAGAACTAGGAACTCCCAGTTGTGAGAACACACACAGTACAAGTGCAAGCTCAAGCCAGTCAAAAATCTTAACTTGTAGAAGGGAGGTGGTATGAATTCCCCCTCCTGTCTAAGAACTTACTGGAAACTGACAGTTGATTTAAAAAGGGAGTGTCAGTTTTCTTTTATTTTATCTTTCTATTTTTTATTAAATTTTTATTTTTTAATATTAGTGACATTTTATTAACTTTGTATCCCATCTGTAGCCCCCTCCTTCATTCCCTCCCAATCCTACCCTCCCTCCCTCATCTTCTCCCTGCCCCTTTCCAAGTCCACTGATGGGGGCGGTCCTCCTCCTCTTTCATCTGACCCTAGCTCATCAGGTATCTTCAGGAACAGCTGCAAAGTCCTCCTCTGTGGTCTACTTTCTATGTACTTTCTATGTATGTACTTTCTATTACTTTCTATGTAAGGGTGCAGCCCCTGTTCAAGGCTATGCAAGGCTAGCTCCAGTGGAGGTCCTACACCCAAGCCTACATAGGGGCACACATTGTACCTTATCAGTTTAAATATAAAAATAAAAGAGGACAGAAATTGAAGTGGGTATGAATGAGGGTAAATCTAGGAAGAGGATAAAAATTACATTATATGCAGTTCTCAGAGAAATAAAAAAAAATGAAAGAGAATACAGTATTATTTTCACTCATACCCTTTGAGGTTTTGTGTTCTACAGCTTTTTTTAAATCTCTCTCTCTCTCTCTCTCTCTCTCTCTCTCTGTGTGTGTGTGTGTGTGTGTGTGTGTGTGTACAGGGGATGCAGGTGCCAGGGTTTACACATGGTAATTAAAGTACAGCCTTTCATTGTCTTTTTCATCTTCTGTGTGCATTATGAGGATTACCAGGCTTTCTTGAGTGTCACCAAGCTTGCTAGGAGGTCATCAATATTTCAGGAAAGTACTGTTACATCCTGACCCACCTCTCTGGCCTAATCACCGGTTTATGACAGTAAAACACACAATAGCCTGCCTCGTCTAGCATATTTCTAGCATATTTGTACTTCTGAATAACATTATTTGGTCCATTCAGCTCTATAGAAATGTTTCTGTAACTAAATAAAGGGATACAGGCTTCCTCAGGCCAAGTCTGAACCAAGCAAACAGCCATGTGTCCTTATCTGCAGCAGGTGGAGCAGAGGATTGCACCTCTCAGAACTTTCTAGAAAAGAAGGCCTTCATCTCCTCCATCTCTACTGAATACAAATTCTTGCTTTTAAAATAGAAAAACAATATACACTACAATATGCTAGTATTCTCTACATTCATGTGGTGTCTGTCACATAATGTCATGTGCTAAGGATCCTAATGTTCACAAAGACCTGGGAACTGAAACAAGGAAGCCTCCTCATGGCTGCTCTTTATCTGGAGTTTCTGTCAAAATACAATTGAACAGTCTGCAGTCCAAAATAAAATACACAATTCAAAGGCATGTTTAAGAATAACTCCAGATTAACAATGGTAAAGTCAAATACAAAAGACAAATCCTAGAAGATTGATTACCATCTTATAGTAAAAGCTTCTTAAAATAATTAAATTTTTATAGGTCAGTGTACATACAGGTGATAAGCAGAATAAAGAGAAAAATAATTGTGTAACTTTTATATGTAAAGCCTATTGACCTCACCTTTAGGAAAATATTCATTTTATTTGTTAGATCAAAAGCATAGTAACATTGCCCCGTCATGTATGTGTGTCAGTGAATGGCGAGCTACATATGCCACACACACCTCCATTTTCACATAGGATCTTATTTCTACCAGAGGGGTTAGTACATTAGGTCCTGCGGCTCCATTCTGAGATGCTCACACAAGGAGACCACCTGCTGTTTTGTTTCTCAGAAGGTAGTTAAGAGACTGCATTATGATTTAATTACACAAAACATTAGAAGACATATACTTGTAGATATTGTCCTGAGGGAAGAGCTGAAGGCAATGCAATCATTAGAGAAAATATATCATTTATCAAAAATTCCATAAAGATAATATTTCCTATATTCATAAGCATGAAGAATAATAAGTAAAAATATTAGTGACATTTTTATAGTTTAAAAGTGTCAGGAAAACAACTAAAATCCATTGAAAATATTTAACAAAAGTAAATTTTAGTAAATTGGAATATCCATACTATTGTAGCCTCAAATTAAAGATTGAAACAGGTTATATCTAATAGAGAGGGAGGTATGGATAAAGGGAGCGAGGGAAGGAGAGAGAAAGGGAGAGAGATGAAGAGAGAGAGAGATTTTAGACACAAATATTTAAACTTACAAGTAGGTGGATGCATAAGAATTTGATAGCTGTAATAAAAAACAAGGAAATCTAAAGTATAATTAATAAAATAAAAAAATCAACAATGAAAAAAAAGGAAATCATGAAATTTGCAGGTAAATGGTGGGATCTGAAAAAGATCGTCCCGAGTGAGCTATCCCAGAAGCAGAAAGATGCCCACGGTATATACTCATTCATATAGACATATAAGATACGATAAACCTACTAAAATCTGTACACCTAAAGAAATTAATCAAGAGGGAGGACTCTTGCTAAAATGCTCAATTCCTATCCAGAAAGGCAAAGAGGCTGAACATCAGAAGAAGGAGAAAAGAGGGAACAAGTCAGGAGCCTGACACAGAGGACCTCTGAAAAGCTCTGCCCTGCAGACTATCAATGTAGATGCTGAGACTTATGGGCAACCTTTTGGCAGAGTGCAGGGAATCTTAGGAAAGAAGTGGGAAACAGTAAGATCTGGAGAAGACAGGAACTCCATAAGGAGAGCAACAGAACCAAAAAATCTGAGCACAGGGGTCTTTCCTGAGACTGATACTCCAACCAAGGACTATGCATGGAGATAACCTAAGACCCCTGCACAGATGTAGCCCATGGCAGTTCAGTATCCAAGTGGGTTCCACTGTAAGAGGAACAGGGACTGTCTCTGACATGAACTGATTGGCCTGCTCTTTAATTACCTCCCCCTGAGGGGGAAGCAGCATTACCAGGCCACAGAAGAAGATAATGCAGCAACTCCTGATGAGACCTAATTGACTAGGATCAAAGGAAGGAAAATAAGACCTATCAGTGGACTTGGGGAGGGGCATGCATGCATAGGGTGGAGGAAGGGAGGGATTGGGAAGGGAGGAGGGAGGGAACCATGGGGGGGATACAAAGTGAATAAAGTGTAATTAATAAAGAAAAAAAAAAAGAAACAAGCAAAAAAAAAAAAAAAAAGAATTTGATAGCTTTACTAGTCTATAAGGTGAATCCAGGCAAAGAAGGCTCACAGGTTCACCTACAGCTATGAGAATCTGGTCTGGATGGGCCCATCATCTGAGAGCCACAGGCATCTCCTTCTGTCTTAGGGTATATGGGTCCTGACTGCTTTCTCTGGTTGCAGCTTAAACTCCTATTGCCTGAAGCTAGTTGAGGCCAAAATTGGAAGCACAGTGGTGCTTCTGCCTAAGAAGGTCAAAGCAATTAGAAAAACAGTAAGCCTGGCTCATCTGAAGGAGAAGTCAGAGACAGCACAGTGACTATGATTTATCCTTTCCAAACATTAATTCCAAATTTCCCAGTGAAATGCAGTATATTAATATGTCGATTTAAGCATACATTAAAGATTAGGTTTGGAATTTGAATACTGCAATTAGATTGACTTCGACTGTCAAGAGGATTTCCTATATTGAACCACCCCTGCATGCCTCAGATGAAGCCTACTTGGTCGTAGCTGATGATACCTTTAATGGGTACTTGGATTTGGTTTGCAAGTTCTTGGTTGAGTACTTTTGCATCTATATTCATAAGGGAGATTGGCCTGAAATTCTCTTTCTTTGTTGGGTCTTTGTGAGGTTTAGGAACCAAGGTGACTGTGGCTTCATAGAATGAGTTTGGTGGTGTTCCTTCTATTTTGTGGAATAGTTTGAAGAGTATTGGTGTTAGCTCTTCTTTGAAGGTCTGGTAGAATTCTGCGCTGAAACCATCTGGCCCTGAGCTTTTTTTGCATGGGAGACTTTTGATGACTGCTTTAATTTCCTTAGGGGATATAGGACTATTTAATTGATTTAACTGGTCTTGATTCAGCTTTGGCATGTGGAATCGGTCAAGAGAATTGTCCATTTCATTTAGATTTTCAAATTTTGCCAGCATATAGGCTTTTGAAGTAAGACCTAATTATTGTTTGGATTTCTTCAGTGTCTGTGGTTATATCCTCTTTTCGTTTCTGATTTTGTGATTTGTATAGTGTCTCTCTGCCTTTTAGTTAGTTTGGCTGAGGGTTTGTCTATCTTGTTGATTTTCTCAAAGAACCAGCTGTTGGTTTCATTGATTCTTTGAATTGTTTTATTTGTTTCTAATTAATTGATTTCAAGCCTGAGTTGGATTATTTCCAGCCATCTACTCCTCTTTGGTGTGTCTGCTTCTTTTTTACCCAAGAATTTTAGGTAAGCCATTAAGTTGCTTAAATGAGATGTTTCGAATTTCTTCTTGAAGGCACTTAGTGCTATGAACTTTCCTCTTAGCACTGCTTTCCTTGTGTCCCATGAATTTGGTTATATTGTGCCTTCATTTTCATTGAATTCTAAGAAGTCTTTAATTTTTTCCTTTATTTCTTCTCTGACCCAGCTGTCATTTAGTAGCAAGTTGTTTAGTTTCCATGTGTGTGTAGGCCTTTTGCTATTTTTGTCATTGAAGTCCAGCTTTAGTCCATGGTGATCAGATAGGATACAAGGGATTATTTCAATCTTCTTGTATCTGTTGAGGCTTGCTTTGTGACCAACTATATGGTCTATTTTGGAGAAGGTTCCATGAGGTGCTGAGAAGAAGGTAAATTCTTTTGTGTTTGGGTGAAAGGTTCTATAGATGTCCTTGAGGTCCATTTGATTCATGACCTCTGTCAGAGTTATTGTTTCTTTGTTTAATTTCTGTTTAGTTGACCTGTCCTTTGTTGAGAGTGGGGTTTTGAAGTCTCCCACTATTAATGTGTGGGGATCTATGTGTGGTTTAAGTTTTATTAAAGTTTCTTTTACAAATGTGGTTGCCCTTACATTTGGGCCATAAATGTTCAGGATTGTGATATCTTCCTGGTGGATTTTTCCCTTGATGAGTATAAAGTGTCCTTCCCCATCTCTTTTGATTAATTTTGATTGAAAGTCTATTTTATAAGACATGAGAATGGCTACTCCTGCTTACTTCTTGGGTCCATTTGCTTGCAAAACCGTCTTCCAGCCCTTTACACTCAGGTAATATCTTTGTGACTTAGGTGTGTTTCTTGTATGCAACAGATTGTTGTGTTTTGTTTATGCATCCATTCTGCTAGTCTGTGTCTTTTTATTGGAGAATTGAGTCTATTGATGTTGAGGGAGATTAATGACCAGTAACTGTTAGATCCTTTGATATTGATGTTGGCTATGGTAGTGTGTTTGTGTGTTTGGCTAGTTTTTGTTTTGCTGTAGTGAGGTTATTTATTTCCTGTGTTTTCTTGAAAGTAGTTAGTTTTTTTGGGTTGTATTTTTCCTTCTAGTGTCTTCTGTAATGCTGGATTTGTTTGTAGATATTGTTGAAATTTGTTTTTGTAGTTGAATATCTTGTTTTCTCCATCTATGAGGACTGAGAGTTTTGCTGGGTACAGTAGCCTAGACTGACATCTGAGTTCTCTTAAGGTCTGCATGATATCCATCTAGACCCTTCTGGCTTTCATAGTTTCTGTTGAGAAGTCAGGTGTGATTCTGATGGGTTTGCCATTATATGTTACTTGGCTTTTTTCCATTGCAGCTTTCAGTATTTTTTTCTTTGTTCTGTATACTTACTGTTTTGATTATTATGTGGTGGGAAGATTTTCTTTTCTGGTCTAATTTATTAGGTGTCTGTAGGCTTCTTGTATTCTTACAGGCCTCTCTGTTAAGTTGGGGAAATTTTCTTCAATGATTTTGTTGAAAATATTTTCTGTGCCTTGGAGGAGGGAATTTTCTTTTTCCCCTATTCATATTATTCTTAGGTTTTGTCTTTTTATGTTGTCTTGGATTTCTTGGATGGTCTGTGTCAGGAATTTTTTAGATTTATTATTTTCTTTGACGGATACATTGATTTCTTCTATTGTATCTTCCACAGCTGAGATTCTTTCTTCCATTTCTTGTAGTCTGTTGGTTATGCCTACCTCTGTAGTTCCTGTTTTCTTTCCTAGCTTCTCCCTCTCCATTATTTCCTCCATTTGTGTTTTCTTTAATTCTTTCAATTCTATCTTCAGATCTTAAACCGTTTTGTTGATTTCCTTCACCTGTCTTACTGTATTTTTCTGTTTTTCCTTCAATTCCTTCACCTGTTTCTTTGAACATTCCTCTGTTTCTTTTATTTCTTTCAGTGATTTAATCATTTCCTCTCTGAAAGCCACAAACTGTTTGGCTGCATCTTCCTATATTTCTTTATGGATGGCCATAATGTGTTTTATTATATCTTCCCCTAATTTTTACGCATTTTATTTGCTTCCTCCATTAACCTCTTCATAAGCATAGAAGTAAGGTCATCTTCTTGAATTTCACTTATGTTAGGCTGTTCAGGGCTACTTGCCCCTGGATAACTGGGTTCTGGGGATGCCATATTGCTTTGCATTCTATTGGTTGTGCTTTTTCGCTGGTCTCTACCCATCTCTCTGTCTCAGGTGTTGTCTGTTAATTTCTGGTGCCTGCTGTGTCCTGGGGTGGGGAGAATCCACTTGGCGGGGTTCTAAAGGAGTTCTCCTCAGCGTTTTGGGTATGGTCAACTGAGTGGTGGTGCTTCTCAGGAATTGTCACAGATCACCTCAGGTGTATGGACCTGTGTGGTAACTGTAGTGTTCAGGAAGGCTCTCCTCTCATCAGGAGAGGTCTTGGTGATGGCTGCCCTCCTGCTGGGTTTCTTGCTCCAAATTTAGTGAGCTGCAGCTGTTGCTCTTAAGGTGTAATTGTTGGGTGCAGCCCTCTTGAAGAACCAGGGATTCCCACAGTTTTGTCAGTTTAGCTAGGGATAACTGGTTGAGTCTTGGAGCAGTATCTGAGGGCTGCTGTAATGGCACTCTGGCTTTTGTAGGTCTGAGGATGCAGCTGTGTGCTCCAGTGCCCTAGCAGAACTCAATGGCAGGTGAGCACAGCGCTCATGCCTGCAGTAGAAGGCTAGATCCTAGAGGCTGCGTGAATCCAGAAAGTCTTCTGGAGCTGGGTGTCCTGATCCTGCTGTGCTGCTGGTCAGAATGTGAGTCCTCCCAGCACCAGCCTCTTTCCCCTTCTTGTAATTGTGCTTTCAACTTGATCTTGTATAATGTGCAAAATTAACTTGTAAGTCCCACCTGCCCAGGAACCTGGTAACTTCCTGGAATTCTGGGAATTGTAGTACTTGGGTAATATGAAAGCCTCATGGGAATGTATGGTGGCCTGTACTTTTGTCCTTATAAGCTCTTGCAACAGATGGCTAGAGGCCATACCATCAAGAAAATTCTGGGGAATTGTCCTGATCAAAGTCCAGCTCTTGGTCCCTGTTTAATACTTAATAAAGCTTGATTTAAATTTGGCCCAAAATGGTGGAGTTGGTTTGTCTTGAGAATCTCAGGATTACCACTTGCTCTTATCTTTTTCATAGGAACATATGATTTATACTACAAAGAAAAAATATAAGTAAAGGTAAAATATGTAATTCTGATAGAAAAAAAATAGAAACCATAACGAGCATCTGGTTGAAACTTTTAGGAAGAGAGGAGATATTTGCTGAGTTACTTGGTTTTGTTTGATGTGTAATGAATGTAATGAAATAATTCTTATGAGTCTTTCCATGACATACTAGTAGTCTCAAACTAGATAAAGTGATTTTGAATTTCTAATTGTATGCTCCTTTCTGTACTCCCCCTGTGACTTTTAAGGACTCAAATTTCTGTTGTACTTTTCATAATTAGCAAGGAAATATTTCCAAATTAGATACTGACTATGTTGAGTTATGTTTTCAATGTCATTGAATATATTGTTTCAGAAGCAACAGGACAAAAGGATGTCTGTCGATTATTGGAACCAAGATACTGAAGAGACATTCATCCTGTCAGCCCTGTAGGAAAACTGTATAAGAATGTATAGGCCAGAGTCGAGCTTCACACTCCCCTGGTATGTAAACAGCGGCTCTTGTTAAAGCGTCTTGACAGGAAAACAGTTGTTTCCATCTGGAAGAACATGAGGGTAGGATGTGCACTTCATTGCACACACGTCAAATCCCAGAAACTGATGATCTCTGCCTCCGGCTCGTGCAGCTCAGCACAGGCCGTGCGGGACCTTTGGTTTGAGTAGGGTTACAGTGCACTGCTCTGTCCCTTTCTTCTTGTGTCAGGTCTGACACCACAGGCTTAGAGATGTTTGGAGAAAAAACATTATCACTGAGGTCCACTGAGACAAAACACATCATTTTGTCTTTTTAACTTCATACTTCCTAGTAAATGCTAATGGTTTTCCATTTAACTAGAGTTCTGACAGCAGAAACATGGTGTGGACTTAGTAGATGATGAATGGTTTGACATCCATAAACATTCATTGAATTTAATTTATTCACTTCTTTTACTTAACAACAGGTAAGGTTATACTGCTTGTGAATTTTAAAAACCACATCAAACTTATGTGTTCAAATACTCAGCAGTACTAAAGAGAAAAGGTATTTTTGTTGTTGTTGTTTTTAAGTGGGAAATACAGGCTGTGTGCTTTTTAACCTAGTGTTAAAAAGACTAAAGTAACTGATACAGAAGTGTTCTGACTATTCTGCCTCAGATAGGATGATCAAGGACAACATTTAACAAAATTGATGCAGAGGACTGAGGAAAAAATTACCAGTCAAGACATGTTACTTAAAAAACAAAAGCAGAGTTTTGCACAAATAGTAATTTGAGAATGTCATACAATGTATTTTGAGCACATTCACCCCATTCTCAAACTTTTCTTTTCAAATCTATTTTTGTATCACTACCCACTCAAATTATTTGTCCTTATTGTTTTAATGCCTATTAAATTCAAGTTTTGGAGATCACATACCTTTGGGGTTGTGTATCATCCACAGGACTCAGGTCAGCCCACTAGAGACAACCCTCAAAGAAAACTCTGTTTCTCTCATTTTCCTATTGTAAAGTATCAGTTTACAACAGGTCCTAAGCTAGGGATGGGTTCTCAGTGCTGGGATTTTGTCCAGCTTGAACTTGAATAGGACTGGTACATGCTGTCTCAGCTTCTGTGATTTCTTATGAGCAACTGCACTGTAATGTCCTCAAACCACTGTTTCTGGTAGTTATCCACTCACGGCCTGTATCATTTTTCTACAATGATCCCTGAGATTGGTGTGAGGTAGATGTCCTGTCTAAAGCGGAGCATTCTGTTCTTGACCACCTATGGTTCTTTCTGTTAATCACCATCTATAGCAAAAAGAGTTGAGAGAGGTACTAAACTATGGGTGTAAGGTCAAGTTGTTGATAGCCTGGTTAATCCTATGTCTACGTAGCAAAATATTAGAATGTTCTCTCCTTGGGCCCAAGGTATATCTAGCCACAGGTTCTTCTCTGGCAAGTAGACACAAGTCTTGGACATAGCCTATATGGAGGTAGACACTGTGTGTTGCATTGTGGTTTTAGTAAGAACCGGCTACCCACTCTAGCTAACAAATAGTTGACACACAGACCTACTAGATATATTCAACAATCTTTAAGCTCTATAATTATTTTAACTTAGTTATGCTAATCTAACTACACACCAGTCATGTGCCCTTTTACTTGCCATCTCAGTCTTGCTTTGGCCTTCTGGTATAACTCTGTCTTCATCATGAACTTCTCATGGCACCTTCTTCCTTTTTGTCCTACTCATTCTCCTCATCCATGTTTCCTCAGACTGGGAATGGAAGTTTTGCCTTCTGTTTCCTTTGCCCAGTTATTGACTAAACCAATCAGAGATAACCAGGAAATACTTTTTAATTTTTTTAATTTTTATTTTTTTAATATCAATCACAGGTTATTTACTTTGTATCCCAGCCATAGCTCCTTCCCTTATTCCCTCCCATTTTCAGCTTCCCTCTCTCTTCTCCTCCCTGTCCCTTTCCAAGTCCCCTGATAGATGAGGACCTCCTCCCCTTCCATCTGACCCTAGCTTATCAGATATCTTCAGGACTGGCTGCAATGTATTCCTCTGTGGCCTAGCAAGGCTGTTCCTCCCTCGGAGGGGAGGAGGAAGTAAAGGAGCTAGTCATTGAGTTCATGTCAGAAATAGTTCCCCTTACTAGGAAAACTCATTTGGATACTGAGCTACCATGGGCTACATCTGAGCAGGGATTCTAGATTATATCCGTACATGGTCCTTGGTTGGGGAAAGAGTCCTCTCATAGAAGACTCCTGTGCCCTGATATATTTTGTCCTTGTGGAGCTCCTGTCCTCTTCCATTCATACTAACTCCCCCTTTTATCATATGATTCCCTGCACTCTACCAAAGATTTGGTTATGAGTCTCAGCATCTGCTTTGATACGTTGTTAGGTAGAGTCTTTCAGAGAGGTCCTCTGCAGTTAGCTCCTGTCCTGTTTTTTTTTTTTTTTTTTTTTTTTTTTTTTTTTTTTTTGTCTTCTCCTACTTCCCATGTCCATCCCATTTGTCTTTCTAAATGAGGACTGATCATCTTACCCCGGGTTCTCTTTCTTGTTTAGCTTCTTTAGGTGCATATATTTTAGTATATTTATCCTATCTTTATAGGACTATATAAGTGAGTATATGCCATGTGTGTCTTTCTGCTCCTGGAATACCTCACTCAGGATGATCTTTTCTAGATCCCACCATTTGCCTGCAAATTTTATGATTTCCTTGTTTTTAATTGCTGAGTAGTATTCCATTGTGTAAAGGTACCACAATTTCTATATCCATTCCTCCATTGAGGGGCATCTGGGTTGTTTCCAGGTTCTGGCTATTACAAATAAAGCTGCTACGAACATGGTCTAGCAAATGCCCTTGTTGTGTACTTGAGCATATTTTGGATATATGCCTAGGAGTGGTATAGCTGGATTCTGAGGAAGTGCTATTCCTAATTGTCTGAGAAAGCACCAGATTGATTTCCAAAGTGGTTGTAAATTCCCACCAGCAAAGGAGGAGTGTTTCTCTTTCTCCACAACCTCTCTGGCATGTGCTGTCACTTGAGTTTTTAACCTTTGTCATTGTGATGAGTGTAAGGTGAAATCTCAGGGTCGTTTTTATTTGCATCTCTCTGATGGCTAAGGACTTCGAGCATCTCTTTAGGTGTTTCTCTGGCATTCTATATTCCTCTACAGAGAATTCTCTTTTTAACTCCATACCCAAGTTTTTAATTGGATTGCTTGGTTTATTGCTTTTTAATTCTTTTGTTCTTTATATATTCAATATATCAGCACTCTGTCAGATATAGGGTTGGTGAAGATCCTTTCCCAAGCTGTAGGCTGTTGTTTGTTCTGATGACAATGTCTTTTGCTTTACAGAAGCTTTTCAGTTTCATGAGGTCCCATTTATCCATTGTTGCTCTAAGAGCCTGTGCTGTTGGTGTTCTGTTCAGGAAGTTGACACCTGTACCAATGAGTTCTAGGCTCTTCCCCACTTTTTCTTCTAACCAATTTAGTGTATCTGGTTTTATGTTGAGGTCTTTTATCCACTTGGACTTTATTTTTGTGCAGGGTGATAAATATGAACCTATTTTCCTTTTACTGCATGTTGACAACCAGTTAGACCAGCACCATTAGTTGAAGATGCTGTCTTTTTTTCATTGAATGATTTTGGCTTCTTTGTCGAAAATCAAGTATTCATTGGTTTTTGGGTTTATTTCTGGGTCTTCTATTCAGTTTCATTGATCAACTTTTCTGCTTCTATGCCAATACCATGCCATTTTTATTACTATTGCTCTGTAGTACAGCTTGAGGTCAGGGATGGAGATACCTCTAGAGGATTTGTTGTTGTACAGGATATTTTTGGAAATTCTGGGTTTTTTGTTTCTCCATATGAAGTTGAGATTTTTTTCTTTCAATGTCTGTAAAGAATTGTATTGGTAGTTTGATGGGAATTGCATGGAATCTGTAGATTGCTTTTAGCAGGATGGCCATTTTCACTATGTTAATCCTATCGATCCAGGAGCAGGAGAGATCTTTCAATCTTCTGATATCTTCTTCAATTTCTTTCTTAGGCCAAAGAAGATGACAATGCAGCCATTCCTGATGGGATCTGATAGACTAAGTTCAGAAGGAAGGAGAGGAGGACCTCCCCTATCAGTGGACTTGGGAGGGGCAAGGGAAAAGAAGGGGGGGGAGGAAGGGTTGCTGGGAGGGGATGAGGGAGGGGCTTATGGGGGGATACAATGTGAATAAACTGTAATTAATAATAAAAAATACTTCTAAAAAGATTCTTAAAGTTTTTTTCAAACAGGTCTTTCACTTGCTTGGTTAGAGTCACTCCAAGGTATTTATGTTATTAGTGGCTATTGTGAAGGGTGTCATTTCCCTGATTTCTTTCTCAGCCCTTTTGTCTTGGGTGTATAGGAGAGCTTCTGAGTTTTTTTTAATTAATTTTGTATCTAGCCACTTTGATAAAGGATTAAATTTTTTTTAATTTTAATGTTTATTTATTCTTTTTACATCCTGGTCATAACCCCGTTCCTCCTTTCCTCCTGGTTCTACCGTCCCTCCCTCTTTTTCTTGTCCTATCTCACCTACTTCTCAGAGAAGGGGAGATACCCCTACCCACCCACCTCAAACTGTCAAGTTGCATCAGGACTGAGCACATCCTCTTCCCCTGTGGCAGTTGAGTTACCCCACCAGTAGGAAATGATGCCACGGGAATGTGATCAAAAAGCAGACAAGAGAGGCCCTCTGTGGTAGGCTCCTGAAAGACTCTAACCGGCAGTATCGAAACAGATGCTGAGACTTTGGGCAGAGTGCAAGGAAACTTATGAAAGAAGGGGGAGATAAAAAGACCTGGAGGGGACAAGAACTCCACAAGGAGAGCAACAGAACCAAGAAATCTGGGCACAGGGTTCTTTTCTGAGACTGATACTCCAACCAAGGACCATTCATGAAGATAACCTAGAACCCCTGACAGATCTAGACCTGGCAGCTCAGTGTACAGGAGGGGGCCCTAGTAAGGAGAATAGGGGCTGTCTCTGACATGAACTCAGTAGCTAGCTCTTTGATCACCCCCCCATGGGGGAGCAGCCTTGCCAGGCCACAGAAGAAAACAATGCAGCCAGTCTTGTTGAGACCTGATAGGCTATTGTCAAATGGAAGGGGAGGAGGACCACCCCTATTAGTGGACTTATAGAGGGGCATGGGAGGAGAAGAGAAAGGGAGGGTGGGATTTGGAAGGGATGAGGGAGGGAGCTACAGATGGGATACAAAGTGAATAAATTGTAAAAAAATAAAAAAAAGGAAAAAAGAATCTATTTTCAATTAAAAATAGAGGGAAGAAATGACAAAAAAAAAAAAAAAGCAGGCAACAGAGTCCATGTTAGATTCAGTCCCTATTCCTCTTACTAGGGAACTCATGTGTGGACTGAGCTGCCCATCGGCTACATGTGTGTAAGGGCCTTAAGTCTAATCCGTGCATGGTTGGGCCATGAGTCTCAGGTTGGGTCAATCATTAGTTGGACATTCCCTCAAGCTCTGCTTTATTTTTGTCCCTGCCTATCTTGTAGACAGGGTAAATTTTGGGTTCAAATATTTGTGGGTGGATTGGTGTTCCCATCCACTAGGAGTGTGTCTAGTTAGAGAGTGACGTCTTCAGTTTCAATTGGCCCTGTTACTAGGAGTCTCAGCTAGAATCACCCTCATATCCTCCCAGGAGCCTACCCTCTGGTAGCTTGTCACAGAGAACCCCAGACGAAGGTTTCTCTTCTCTCTGTAAACCCTCTGTCTTGCTGCCCCCACTCTCCCCAGATCTGATATTGACCCTTGTTTCTCTCTGTGCTCCCTCCCTCAACTTGACTTCTCTCTGCAACCACTCCTGCTGTCTATTGTACTTCCACTTCTGAGTGGGAATTAAGCATCCTCCCTTGGGTCCTCCTTGTTACTTATCTTCTTTGGATCTGTAAGTTGTAGCATGATTATCCTGTACTATAAGGGTAGAATCCACTTATAAGTGACTACTTACCATGTGTATCTTTCTGAGTCTAGGTTACCTCACTCAGGATGATCTCTTCTACTTCCAGCCATTTGCCTGCAAATTTCATTATTTCCTTGTTTTTAATAGCTGAGTGGTATTCCATTGTATAAATGTACCTCAATTTCTTTATTCATTCTTCTGTTGAGGAACATCTAGGTTGTTTACAAATTCTGGCTATTATGAGTAAAGCTGCTATGAACATAGTTGAGCAAGTGTTCTTGTTGTATAAAGAGCTTATTTTCAGTATATACCTAGGAGTGGTATAGCTGGATCATGAGGAAGCACTATTCCTAATTTTCTGAGACAGTACCGGATTGATTTCCACAGTGCTTGTGAAGTTTGTATGCCCACCAATAATGAAGGAGCGTTCCAACTGCAAAGTACTTTTTACACAACATTGAGAACAGAGACTCTACATAAATGTGACAATGCTCATATCTGGAAATGAGCAGCTTTCAGGGGACAGAAATCAGCATCTGACTACACTGTGCACAAGACCATTCTCCAACAACTGAATGGCACATAGGTACTTGTCTCTGGATCAAGGGTTGGGTAATCCTTACGGAAAGCTTCCTAGGATTCATTTAATCATCTGGAAATGACTTCCTTTTCTCTTCTTTTCCTTCCTTCCTTCCTTCCTTCCTTCCTTCTTTCCTTCCTTCCTTCCTTCCTTCCTTCCTTCCTATTTTTAACAGATACACATCATACAGTTATTACTTTGTGTTGTAAAAAATACCCCCTTTCAAATTATCTCATTAAGTGTATTGAATTAATAGAATAGTCCTAGAGGTAGTATAATGTCTAAGTAAGAGACATTTGTATCTACTAAATTGCACAAGCTTGTTACAAACAAATGCCACCCTAGTTATTCACAAATATTTTGTCATACAGTAGTAATATATTTGTTTTAGATAATTAAAGTATTGATTGAATTTGATAAAAATTTACTTTCTCAAGAGAGCACATGAGCCCACTTGCCCATAAAATGTGTCTTTTTAAATATTTCATATAAATAAACATAATTTGCAAGTCTCAGTGAATGCTTATAAATGTAAGCCATGAAACATTTTAAGAAAACTCATTCATTATTCCTGAGTTCCCATCTGAGCTGCAGCAGCATCTTGTGAGCTTTGTAACTGAAACATTTTACTATCCATATGATGCTGGTATTATTCAGTCATAGTTGCTCCTATGTATTCTGCTCAGGTGTATTTGTCCCTATTTTAATGGAGATGGGTGATGCAACGAGTCTGACAGCCAAATCAAAATGTTGTTATGGACATCAGAATTGGCGACTTGGAAAAAGCTGTTCTCTAAACCAGTATATTTTACCTCATAGTTGGTTTAGTTAATTTCTGGGGTGATTTATGCTGCATAGATAAAACAATGACGTGGATAAAAGAAATAAGAATTATCAAAATGTTCAAATTGTTTATCAGGTGTTTCTGATGAATTATAACATGTGGAAAGTAAAGGATAAAAATTATACCTTGATATAGTCAAAATAATGTCAAACTAGTCTACAGATTAAATTCTATATTTATTATATTTGCTTATCTTTTTTGTCTTCTCTATTGATTACTTAGTCTTATTTTACCCAAGCAGCTATAAAATGATAGATAAAAAAACCTACAAATAAAAAACCTATGAAATTCATATGAAAACCCTTATCCATCTGAAACATGCTTGATAATCTTGTTTCTGATTACTATAGTTCTTAGTTTTCATACCTGGTCTAGAAACTTATTGATATTATCTCTACTATGCCTTAATCCTTAAATTCTATTGTGTCATTTTTATTTTTTTAAGGTTAAAGAATGTATTAAGCAATATTTTGTCTATCAAATGAGTATACATATAAGCTAATTAACATTTGTATGTTTTGTTTGAGTACATCTTTAATATTTAAAAATGTTGAATCAAGGCTATTTTTAAATTAAATTTTTATTTTTTATATTAATTACAGTTGATTCACTTTGTATCCCAGCTGTAGTTCCCTCCCACCTCCCCTCCTATTCCTTCCTTATCTCCTCCAATGCCCCTCTCCAAGTCCACTGATAGGGGAAGTCCTTCTCCCCTTCCACCTGACCCTACCTTATCTGGTCTCATCAGAACTGGCTGCATTGTCCTCCTCTGTGGCCTGGCAAAGCTGCTCCCCCATCCTGGGGAGGCAGTCAAAGAGGTAACCATTGAGTTCATGTCAGAGACAGTCCCTGTTCCTCTTACTAGGGAACCCACTTGGATACTGAGCTGCTATAGGCTACATCTGAGCAGGAGTTCTAGGTTATAAATTAAAGCTTTAAAATCACATGCTTAACCATGTTCATAGCAGCTTTATTCATAATAGTCAGTACATGGAAACAATCCAGATGTCCCTCAACAGAGGAATGGATACAGAACTTGTGGTACTTTTACATAATGGAATACTACTTAGCAATTAAAAACAAGGAAATCATAAAATTTGCAGGCAAATGGTGGGATCTAGAAAAGTTCATCCTGAGTAAGGTATCCCAGGAGCAGAAAGACACACGGTATATACTCACTTATAAGTGACCTATAATATAGGATAAAGATACTCAAATCTGTACACCTAAAGAAGATAAAGAAGAAAGACTACCTGGGGTAAGATGATCAATCCTCACTTAGAAAAACAAATGGGATGGACATTGGAAGTAGGAGAAAACAAGGAAAAGGACAGGAGCCTACTGCAGAGGGCCTCTGAAATACTCTACCTAGCAGTATATCAAAGCAGATGCTGAGACTCATAACAAAACCTTTGACAGAGTGCAGAGAATCATATGAAAAAAGGGGGAGTTATTATGACCTGGAGAGGACAGGAGCTCCACAAGGACCAAATATATCTGGGCACAGGGGTCTTTTGTGAGACTGTTTCCCCAAGCAAGGACCATGTATGGACATAACCTATAACCCCTGCTTGGATGTAGCCCATGGTAGCTCAGTATCCAATGGGTACCCTAGTAAGGGGAACAGGGACTATTTCTGATATGAAGTCAATGGCTGGCTCTTTGATCTCCCCCCTCCCAAGGGAGGAGCAGCCTTGCTAGGCCACAGAGGAGGATACTGCAGCCAGTCCTGAAGATACCTGATGAGCTAGGGTCAGATGGAAGGGGAGAAGGACCTCCTTCATCAGTGGACTAGGAAAAGGACAGGGAGGAGATGAGGGAGGGAATGAGAGAAGGAGCTATGGCTGGGATACAAACAACCTCTGATTAGTATAAAAAATAAAAGTTATTAAAAAAACAAGGAAATCATGAAATTTGCAGACAAATGGTGGGATCTAGAAAAGATCATCCTGAGTGAGGTATACCAGAAGTAGAAAGATACACAAGGTATATACTCACTTATAAGTGGATATTAAACATATAATATAGGATAAACATACTAAAATCTGTTCACCTGAAGAAGCTAAGCAAGAAGGAGTGTCCTGGGTCAGATGACCAGTCCTCACTCAGAAAGACAAATGGGCAGGACATCAGAAGAGAGAAAAAACAAGGGAAAGGACAGGAGCTTACCACAGAGGGCCTCTGAAAGACCCTACCCTGCGGGGTATCGAAACAGATGCTGAATTTCATAACAAAACTTTGTGAAGAGTGCAGGGAATCTATGAAAGAAAGGGGAGATAGAAAGACCTGGAGGGGACAGGAGCTCCACAAGGAGAGCAACAGAACCAAAAAATCTGATGCCAGGGGTCTTTTCTGAGACTGATACTCCAACCAAGGACCATGCATGGATATAACCTAGAACCTCTGCACAGATGTAGCCCATGGCAGCTCAGTCTCCAAGTGGGTACCCTAGTAATAGGAACTGGGGCAGTCTCTGACATGAACTCAGTGGTGGGCTCTTTGATCACTTCCCCCTGGGAGGGGCAGCCTCCCCAGGCCACAGAAGAAGACAATGTAGCCAGTTCTGAGGAGACCTGATAGGCTAGGGTCAGATGAAAGGGGAAGAGGGCCTCCCCTGTTACTGGACTTGGAGAAGGGCATGGGAGGAGATGAGGGAGGGTGGGTGGAATTGGGAGGGAATAAGGGAGAGGGCTACAGCTGGGATACAAAGTGAATAAACTGTAATTAATATCAAAGCATTTAAAAAGATGAAAATATAAAAAAATCACACGCCCAACATTTACTGTTGTCTTATATTTTAGTATAAGAATACATACACATTTATCACATAAATTAAACCCAAAACACCCAGAGACCCACAATCATTATCAGCCATAGCAAATCCTCTTGGTTTTCCTTCCAGAACTTGACAGTTACTTTAGTAATAGAACAAATGCTGTGTAAAATATTTTATCTGAAGATCCAATGTATTTACTCATCCAATTTGCCAAAAAATTAAAATGTATATTTAAAAAACTCTAAGTTATTTTAGAAACATGGTAAGCAAGTACTTGGAAAGTCATTTCAACCAGTAAATCTGTTTAGGCTTATAAATATGTGGCTTTCCTATTTGGAATCACCACATTATTAGCCTATTTCAAAACCCAGTTTCTTAACACTACCACACATTTTTATTTCTTTTTTTAATTGACCGGACAGTTGAGATGCTGTCTGTGATCTGCAGTGTTCTACTGGGCTTCCAAGGCCATTGCAGCTGACTGCTAGATAATAAGGGCCTATGGTTTCCTGCCCTAACATGCTACTGTTGAAATTACTTATTAGTTGTTATTACGAGAGTGATGACTCCTGCTTTTTATTGGGGAACAGATTATCTTAGGGAAGTTTCAAGGAATGAAAATCCCCCTACAGAAGCACCTGTCAGGCCTCTGCTAGGTCACTAATTTCCTCTTCACCAAGCCTGGGTGAACGGCCATACTACAGTCCACAGGAGAGACTCAGATATATACACAGATGCCTGGGAAAGTGAAGAAGGTGCAAACATTTTATTCTTCAAGTAGTTTCAAATTCTCCCAGGTTGTAAATGATATTTTTTAAAAAATGTGTAGGCTGCTTTAGAGAGTATAGCAGTTTGAAGACTTAGCTCTGACTACAGGGAGCATAAAAATAACAGGAAAAAAAAAGTCCAGTGATAGGGGATGTCCTCTTCCCCTTCTATGTGACTCTAGCCTATCTGGTCTCATCAGGACTGGTTGAATTGTCTTCCTCTGTGGTCTGGCAGGGCTGCACCCCCAAGAGGGATGTGTTGGATAGCCTGTCACTCAGTTCATGCTAGAAAAAGTCCCTTCTCCCTTTACTAGGATACCCACTTGGAGACTGAGTCTATGGGCTACATCTCAGCAGGGGTTTTAGGTCCTCTCCATGCATGGTCCTTGGTTGGGGTATCAGTCTCTGCAGGGACTCCAGGGCCCAGTGTTTATTTTTTGTTTGTTTGTTTGTTTTTGTTTTGTTTTTGCTCTGTTAATCTCCTTTTGGAGCTCCTGTCCCCTCCAGGTCTTTCTATCTCAACCATCTTTCATAACATTCCCTGAACTTGGCCCAAAGTTGGACTAGAGTCTCAGCCTCTGCTTCAATACCTCGATCAGTATTTCAGAGGCCATCTGTGGTAGCTCCTGTTCTGTTCCCTGTCTTCTCCTGCTTCTGATGTCTATCACGTTTGTACTTCTGAATGAGGATTGAGCAGCTTCCCTAGGGTCTTCCTTGTTGTTTAACTTCTTTAGGGGTATAGATTTTAGTATGTTTATCCTATATTAAATGGCTAATATCCTCTTAATGCGTATACCATGTGTCTTTCTGCTTCTGTGATACCACACTCAAGATAATCTTTTCTAGGACATAGGGGGAGAAGGAAAAAGAAGGATAGGATTGGGAGGAGATAAGGGAGGGGCCCATAGCCATGATACAAATTGAATAAGTTATAATAAATGATAATAATAAATTTTTAAAGGTTAAAAATAATAAATATGACAGGTTTCAAATCTTAAAAAAATAAATAAAAGAATATACTGGATATTGTACAGAGCTGTGTGTAAATTGATGTTTTCCTTCAAAATTTGTTTTCATTTTCTTTTGGTCTCAATGTAAACATTCATAAGCCATGAAGTGCTTGGGAGATTTGAAGGCCAAATTGGTCCAGAAGGCTAGAAAATCAGTGCCAGTGCCAAAAGGCTAAGAAATACTATCCAGCTTTCCAGACACACAGAAAAGTAAACCATGACATCTGAAAATCTGCAAGGAGTTTGGATGCTGGCTTAGAGTAAAAGGGACCAAATAAAAAGTGCCATGTGTACAGATGGTATTTAGACAGTTAATAACATCACAAATAATTACTTTGTATTAGAGGAAAATGTTTACTATGGTCCAGGATTCGCACTCAATAAAAGAATGTGTACATGGCAGACCAAGGACCAAGAACACACTCACTCAGTAATGTTTAATTATGCAAACTCTTTATGTATCATTGGTATACTGCAGATGGTTTAGTCCAAGCTTACTAGGGTAATTACAAGAAACGCATGATAAATATTTTATCACATTTTAAACCTGAAAATGCCACATACCTTCTGATCCACTGCAGTTGGAGAGGAGCCTTCTAAAACAAACAAACAAAACACCATGGGCATTATAAAAAATGTTATTATATGAGCATTTCCATGGAAGTCAGCTATCATGAGGTTAAATGCGTCATATTTGCACATTTTTCTCTACTTGAAAATGTACAAACCATTTTGTATGGAAACACGGATGGTTTTTCAACACTAGAGTAAAATTTCCATAAGATCTACCACCAAACTGAACTTAGGTATTTTGTGTATTAAATAATTATTTTATAATGTATTCTAAGTTTACATGATGAAAAATATTCATTCAAATATTCATAATAGAAAGCAAATATTTGATATGTTTGTTATACACCACTGATGTAAATTTCTGATGTTGGAATTCAGAGTAGGATTTAGTTAAAATTCTGAAATAGTCCCAAATAAAAACCACACAGTCTTACACTACATTTTGTACTTTGTACTGATGATCCTTTTTGGTAAATCCTGGGAGATATTTGAAAGAAAAAGAATGTGTGTGTGTGTGTGTATGTGTGTGACAGAGAGGGATGGGGGACAGAGGGAAGGAGAGAAACAAAGAGGAAGAGAGACACAGAAAGATACACAGGTTTATGTTAAACAATAATTAATTAGCCTTGAAATAGTTTCCTCTAACAATATTGCACATGGAATTAATTTTAGATCTTATTTTAGGTATTTCACAATCTATTTATTTATTTGTTTGTTTATTTTACTTTGTATGTGATGAACACTTTTTGCAACCCAGTAAATCCTTCTGGTCTGAAGCAGCCTGTGCATGCTCTGCTCATCTCCCAGTCAGAAGACTGATCTCAGTTACAAAGTTTGCCTGAATTCATGGTCAACACAGGTTGAACTGATAGGATGATCTTTGTGTTACTTACAAAAAGAGCATTTAGCTTAGTAAGTCAGTAATTCATCTGTAACGTTATATTGCAACCTTTGGTCCATTTGTTCCTTTCTCTTTTCAGAATTGAAACGTCTCTGTTAGAAACACAAAGAACATTAAGCCTCATTTTTCTATTATTTTCATTTTGTATCTGGTCATTGAAAATGCTTGGTTTTCAAATAATTTTTATACTTTCAAATAGATGTTTTATTTAAAATCTTTCTAGTTCTTCTAGCTGCTTACTACAATTGTTTTGGGAATGTGTTTCTTTACACTTCTCTACAGCATAGTTCTTCATGCAATAAAAAGTGTATAAGAATATTGGCTCAGTAACCAATTGGTTTCCCATAGTAAGGGGAAGAGAGACTATTTCTGACATGAACTCAGTGGCAGCCTCTTTGATCTCCCCACCATCCAAAGGAGGAACAGTCCTGCTAGGCCACAGAGGAGGACTTTGCAGTACTAAAGAAACCAGGGTCAGATGAAAGGGGAGGAGGTCCTCCCCTATCAGTGGACTTGGAAAGGGGCAGGGAGAAGATGAGGGAGGGACAGTTGGATTGGGAGGGAATGAGGGAGCGGGATACAACTGGGATAGAGTTAATAATATGTAACTAATAATAAAAATAAAAAATAAAAAAGGAATATACTTACATAAAATTTCTGAATTACTACTAATCCACCAGGGCAAGGCAAATTTCAATACCCATGAAAACAATTAGAATACTACATTATTCATATCATCTACACGGCTGCCAGATTAGGGTTTGATTTGCAAAGCTTCATTTGGGGAAACTTCTCTGCAGCAAGACAAATGGCAGGGCAAAGCAAGGACTGCAGTGTTGGTGCACAAGTTGTGAAATAAAAGAAGAAATGAATAGATGAAAGCTTGGGCTCTGACGAAGTCTGGAGTCAAATCATTGACTTCAGAGGTGGTCATAGGTTAGGAATGAATCAGAATAGTCCGAAGACAGGGTGCTCTGGGTGAGGAGACTACCACGGCCAGTCGCCCTCCAGAAAGGGTGTCCTGGTGGCTCAGACATGCTCGGAAGACTGAGCGGGTTCCAGTTGTCACCTCAAGTCTCTTCTGGAGGGAATCTTAGCAGCACCTTCTATGCCTGAAACAGGTAATTTACCACCGTTCCTTCTGTTTGCGCCTATTTCAATTGTTCAAATAGACACTATTGTTAAAGTAATGTAAATAAAATGACACAGTCTTAGTCCTTATTTGTTCCAAAACACATTGAGATGCTGTGTAGATAGTAATCATATTGTTCTTTAGTCGAGTACTTTATAATGATATATTATTACATTTAACAAAGTAGAAAATAAATTTGTGTCTCAGAAAACTCTACGCTGCCCTAATATGGTAATGACAAACACTGCACAGTATTTCTGCTGGAAACGACAATACTGAAAGACAGCCTCAGCTTGAGTCCATTGGAAGAAGGAGCAGGCTCCTTTATGCTTTCTATACATGCTCCGTGCTTTCCATACATGACTAATTAAAAATTAATATGAAATCTTCATTGGCTAGGCCTTAATAATTTTAAACCATTCTATTTTAAATATTTTAAACCATTTATATACAATCAAGCTTCAGTTTCTAAGAGGAAAATATAAATGACAGTATCAATAGTAACCATAATTTTTTATAATAAACATGAACCTTCCACAAACTGATGAAGCATAAAACTTCATGCAATAAGTTCTGAACTGTTCCAGATAAGAAAAGATAGAAATGAAACAGAGCTATAGCCAGAGAGTTGTCTCAGCAGGCAAAAGCACCTATTGTGCAAGTCTAAGGACCCGAGTTGGATCTTCCAAACCTATGTAAACATTCATATATGGTGTTTCACATCACTAGCCACAGATTTCGTGTTGCCAGATGGGAAGAGGAGGCAAGGAAAACTACCAGCAGATTCCTGGACCAGGTGCTGTGGAGTATTAAGTGCAGCAAGAGAAATAAGAGTGACCCTGCCTCAACTAGGTGGAAGACGAGAACCAGCTCATGGAAGTGTCATCTGACTCCATAGTTGGGCTGAAGCTGCTATGGTATAGTGCATGCACACACACACACACACACACACACACAGAGTATATAGGGAAAGCATTGACTTTTATTGTATTGTTTTTACAGATTAGCTGCATAAAATTATGCAGTGTAAAGATTTGATTCGCAAATGTAATAATTCTAATGATCTATGTTGCTAACAAATGTGTCACCACCTCTCTCTTATATCTCTTAGCTGGGATCTAACAGTAGTATTCTATAAAGAGTGGCCCAGGGGTAGATACCCTTTCCTGAGTCCCTCAACAGGCTTGATGACATGGTTCCACAGTCTGCCGTTATAAAGTTAGACATGAATTTCAGTCAGGATACAGAATATAGCCTAATCTTTTAAGCCATATACATTTCATGAAACTTGATAAATTATATATACTATTAAATTTTTTGAGGTATTCTTCTATTTTTAATATAATAATTTCATTATATCAGAAAAGTAATTTCTTACTCTATCACAAGCTTTTTATACCATATTCTTTATTTAATACATCTTAATATTTAACTCAAGATTGTATATTTATCAATAAATGGGACCTCATGAAACTGAAAAGCTTCTTTAAAGCAAAGAACCCTGTCATCAGAACAAAACAATAGCCTATAGATTGGGAAAGGATCTTCACTAACCCTATATCTGACAGAGGGCTCATATGCAGTATATATAAAGAACTCAAGAAGTTAAACAGCAATAAATCAAGTAATCCAATTAAAAATTGAGGTACAGAGCTAAACAGGGAATTCTCAATAAAAGAATATCTAATGGCCGAAAAACACTTAAAGAAATGCTCAATATCCTTAGTCATCAGGAAAATAAAAATCAAAACGAACCTGCGATTTCACCTTACACCCATCAGAATGGCTAAGATCAAATACTCAAGTGATAACACATGCTGGAGAGGATGTGGAGAAAGGGGAACCCTACTCCATTGCTGGTGGGAATGTAAACTTGTACAAACACTCTGGAAATCAGTCTGGAGCTTTCTCAATTAAGAAAAGTGCTTCCTCAAGATCCAGCTATACCACTCTTAGGCATATATCCAAAAGATGCTCAAGTATACAATAAGTACATTTGTTCAACCATATTTGTAGCAGCTTTATTTGTAATAGCCAGAAGCTGGAAACAATCCAGATGCCCCTCAACTGAAGAATAGGTACAGAAATTGTGGTATAGCTACACAATGGAATATTACTCAGAAATTAAAAAGAAGAAAATCATGAAATTTGCAGGTAAATGGTGGGACCTGGAAAAGATCATCCTGAGTGAGCTATTCCCGAAGCAGAAAGACATACAGGGTATATACTCACTCATAAGTAGATATTAAACATATATTAAGAATAAAACTACTAAAATCTGTACACCTAAAGAAACTAATCAAGAAAGAGGACTCTGGCTAAAATGTTCAATCTCCATTCAGAAAGGCAAAGAGGATGGAAATCAGAAGAAGGAGAAAACAGGGAACAGGACAGGAACCTGCCACAGGAGGGCCTCTGAAAGCACTACCTGCAGTGTATAGAGGCAGATTCTGAGACTCATAGCCAAACTTTGGGCAGAGTGCAGAGAATCTTGTGAAAAAAGTGGGAAAAAGGAAGACCTGGAGAGGACAGGAACCCAACAAGGAGAACAACAGAACCAAAAAATCTGGGCTGTTACTCCAACCAAGGACCATGCATGTAGATAACCTAGAACCCCTGCACAGATGTAGCCCATGGCAATTCAGTGTCCAAGTGGGTTCCATAGTAATAGGAACAGGGACTGTCTCTGACCGAACTCAGTGGCTGACTTTTTGATCACTTCCAGAGGAAGACAATGCAGCCACTCCTGATGAGACCTGATAGACTAGGATCAGAAGGAAGGAGAGGAAGACCTCCCCTATCAGTGGCCTTTGGGAGGGGCATGCATGGAGAAGGGGGAGGGAGGGTGGGGTTGGGAGGGAGGAGGGAGCTACAGGGGGGATACAAAGTGAATAAAGTATAATTAATAAAAATTAAAAAGATTGTATATTTAATTTGAGAATGTTTTTATCTTAGAATACACTTGGTACTTGATAAGGTACATTTAGGCAATAAAGAAAAGCAGTCATAATAATAAAAATGAGACTATTTACTATTAAATAATACTAAAATAAATCATTTTATGTTACATAAATTATTTTTATTTTGTAGTATAATAATAAACACTTGAAACCAACCAACCTTCAATACTGTATGTAGTTATTATATGAAAGTAAGCCCCCTCCATCACACGCTCTGGTCACTTTTAAAAAATACATTTATATAATCATCTCCAAAGCTTCGGGAAGTCAATCCACAGTAGCAGAGATGTTCCTTACTGCAGACTGAGGAAACAGATTTCCATATTTTTCTCTCAGCATGTTTCTTCCAAACTTCTGATTATAAATTTCTTAGAATATAATTAAAAAGTAAATATCTTAACATAACACTGAATTTTATAACATCTATCATTAAATAATTTGCCACTAATAATCTGATGCTAACTTTAAAAGCACTTATAGTCACTGCCACCCTTTTGACTACTGAAACACCATATTCCTGTTTGATTAGGTCTCTGCCCAATCATGTGTGCCTTGATTATCTAAGGAGGGACAGCATGTAAGATAAAGATCTAGGTCTACCCTAGATCCTCAAGCATGGAGGCTGTTTGCTCTCATGGGTAGCACTGCTTGGCATTCTGCACACTCTCTGCAATGAACAGTCAGAACCAATGCTCTGCTTGAGAATGGCTACCTATGAACGGTACTTAGCTCTATTTCACTAACATTGAATGTTGATACACATTATGAAACCTGTGTAGAATTGATCTCTCACCAGATACACCCCAAATTACATGATCAAAACAGTGACTGTTTATCCTGCTTTTACCAAGTGTTCTTATGGAACATTACAAAGTGAAGAGATTTATTTTAGGCCTGGGACTCTATACAGATCACCAAACTAAGTGCAAAGAAAATGAATAATAAAGAAAACACTTGCCATTTCTCAAAGAAGAAGGGTCAGATTTTCAGAGAACTAAATTGTAATCAATCTGGATTCCTTTATGGGGAAATATGATTTATATAAAAATTATAGTTCTGTTGGACTTAAGTAGAATAGTTCTATAAACCATTATTTTTACTGTTTTCCTTTATTTGGATTTTATAAAGCAAAAGTAAAGATACTCTGGTGAGCTGAGTTAGTTATCCAAACAAATTGGATACTGAATCATATTTTTCTTGCGTACAGAGTTTGATTCTAGAGTTAAAGGCAGCTTTAAGGTACAGCTTCTGACAGCAGACTTTGACTGAGAGATAGGAATTAAGATTTTATTGCTGCAGCTTTCGGTGCTTAACCCAGAGCCACAGAGAGAAGGTTACAGCTGACATGGGAAGGCAGTTAAGTGCTTGCGCAAGATATATAGTGTCAAGAAACAAGTTTTGAGGGAGAAGTTTTAAGTAAGCCTTTAGAACTGATACTAAAATCCATGATTCAGACTGCCGTATTCTGCGTAGACTAAAATACTGTGCTCTAGAGACTGATCAATAGCGCACTTTAGGCAGAATAAAATGTGAATATAGAGGTATTTTACTCCATTATCTTGGCAGAAGAAATTACTTTATGTATGTGGTAGTTATGGAGTAAGATAAAACACAGGTTTGCAAAATGGTGCATAAAATGCATTATATCTGACTAACATACTTGTAATCCAGCTTTGGTGCAACTTCCAGGTTTTGGGATTTCATCATCTTAACCATAAATTTGTCATCTGGGTGTGAAGTACACAAAATAAGCAAAACAGTCTCCTGTCATTCTCGAATCTTTCTTTCAATATCATTTATATTAACCTAATGTAATAATTAATAGAACAATTATATTGGATGGGAAATTCACTTTTTATGAATTCATTTGTTGAATAAATATCCATGTTTAATTTTTATTATGAGGACTTTTATTACCGTAGCCAGAAGAATATATTGCAGAAAGGGCATATCCTATTTTTATTTATAAAATTAAATGCTTTTCATGAAGTCAGAGCTTCACTATATGAATGTTCATACACACACAGAACAAAGCCTTTTTTAAAACATTACATAGTGTGCTACTAAAAAACACCTGATATTCATTCCATACCTGACACTATGTACTAATGCTATAAAAGAACAGGCCGTGATGGTGACAAATAGGTTAAAAATCAAAATGTGCAATAAGAAGCTTATAACTAGATCACAAAATGCTTCCTGTCATGTAACAGCACAGCAGTTAATACTTCCTGGGGAAACACTATATAGAAAAACATGTACTACAAAAGGTGTTTTCTTATTGAGTCACTAAATTAACCACTTATGACTTAAACTGGTAGTGTGTCAATTCATTACAAAGGGGCTTTAAACACAGAGGCATGAAATAATTGATTCGAGGTCACAGTTATGGCAAGCAGAAAATTCTTTCCCAAACTTATATAAAAATCTGTCTATTTGTAAGCTTACAACATGAAAACATATTTCTACAATGTGTGGTCTTAAAATACTGTAGCCAGAAACAATATCCATAACTATGTGGAGAATGTGGGAACGAGGAAGCAGAGACAACAGCAACAGGTCTTCTCGTCCTCACAAAGGTGGGCCTTTGAAGAAAGGAATCTTCCTTTAGTAAATACATGTTTCCTGAAAAATCAATTTGCCTTTTCACATTTGGGGGCAAGTTATGGCTTTCATTGACGTGCCCTAGTCTATCATCATTCCTAGTCTGCTAAAATAATAAAACACAATGCTACCAAGGATAGCGTAAACAACTAACTCACTTCCTTATAGAAACTCTCACTTATAGTCCATCTCTTTTTTCTTCATTTCTAAATTTTTTTGTTTTACAATTTATTCATTACATATCCTGATTGAAGTCCCCTACCTCAACTCCTCCAAGTCCCACACTTCTTCCCTCTTCTCCCCCCGCCCCAAATCTGCTTCCCTTAGTCCACTGAAAGGAGGAGTTCTCCACTATGCCATCTGCCCATAGTTTATCAAGTCTCATCAGAACTGGATGCTCTTCCTCTGTGGCCTGGCAAGGCTGCATCACTAGGAGCAAGTGATCACCAACAAAACTGAAAACCTGAGCCCAGGGGTTTCTGCAGAGAACGATGCACCAACAAAGGACTATGCATTGAAAAGATCTAGATCCCTGCGCAGGTGTAGCCAATTGGCAGCTCAGTCTCCATGTGGGTGTCTGAGTAAGGGGAACAGGGGTTGTCTCTGTCATGAACTCAATTGCCTGCTCTTTGACCATCTCTTTTCTTATGGAATAAAAATGTTTACAGATAAAAATTAGATGAAATAAAATGTTGAAGATTTAAAGTACATTACATAGTAAAATAATGAGGTGTTACTTTCAATAATAATAATAATAATACATTTTATGGGACATATAGAAGTTACTAACAATTCAACAAACAATATTTGTGAATTTTGAGGAATTTCATAATTTAAAAAAGCACAGCCAACTGGGTTGGCTGAGGCAGTGCAGGAAGCTCTGAGACAAGGAAGTAGGCGGAGAAATGATGGGAGAGAAACTGAAACAATAAGTGGTTTGTGCGGCCTGAAGAGAGGCAAAAATGGAGCTGTGAAGGCATTTGCTTTTCTTGCTCCTTGGGAAGTGGCGAATCACACTGTCTGTCAACAGAGCCGGGTACAAAGGCCAGTGCCAGTGGGGCCTGGGCCTTCTTCCTTGAGGAAACCCATCGCTGTGTGAGTCCCTGTGATTCCCAGAGCTGCATCCCAGGAATGAGAGCAGGACCTGCAGAGTGAGAACCGCACCTGACTCCACTCCTCCTGCTGTGCTCTCCTCTGATGACTGGACCTTATGGTAACCTCACTAACTGGTTGAAGTGGAACTTCAACCTTGAAGGCAACTCTACGTTGAATTACAGCTTTTTGTGCTGTGTTTAACTTTGGCAAGAGATTTATTTCTTTTGGAATCTTTGGGTTGGGCAAACATTTAACCATCTTACTTTTCATTTGTTTATTTATTTGTTTGTTCGTTTATGTGATTGCTTTACAGCCAGATCACAGTCATCTCTCTCCTCTCCTCCTACTTTCAACCCTCCTTTGCACCCTTCTTCTTCTCAGAGAAGAGGAGGGCCCCAAGAAGTACCAACCCACCCTGGCACTTCAAGTCGCAACAGGAATAAACACACCCTCCCAGTGAGGGCAGAACTGGCAGTCAAACTCAGGAAACGGGATACAAAAACATGTAAATACTCAGAGACAACCTCTGCTCTCACTGGTAGAGGACCCACATTTCCACCAAGCTGCTACATAAGTAGGGGTCTAGTTCCACCCCATGAGTGATCTTTGGTTGGTGGTTTAGTCTCTGTGAGCCCCCATGGGCCCAGATTAGTTTATTCTGTAGGTCTTCCTGTGGTGTCCTATATGCCTCTGGCTCCTTCAATCCTTCCTCCTACTCTTACACATGGTTCCCTGAACTAAGCTTATTGTTTGGCTGTGAATCTCTACATCTGTTTCTATCAGCAGGTGGAGGAAGCCTCTCAAAAGACAGTTTTGCTAGGCTTCTGTCAGTAAGAAAGCAGGGTATCATTAATAGCGTCAGGGGTTGGGTCTCTGGAAGTTGGGCCAGTCATGGTTTACCATTCCCTCAATCTCTGCTCTTTTTCTCTGAGAAGAAAAAGAGGGAAGATTGGGTGTAGAGGTATGTGAGGGGGTGACTGGGAGGAGAGGAAGGGGCCTGAGATCAGGATGTAAAGTGAATATATATATATATATATAACATATATGTAATAGATATAAATCTTCAAAAATGTGTTCCATGTTATATGTCATTAGGGAAGTACAAATACCATTATGAATAGAAAAAAAGCTGTTATTACCTAGTGCTGGGAACAATAAAAGTGATAGGAGCCCTGTCTCTTTGTTAATGAGAAAGCCAGATGGAAAGCTATGCTGAAAGGCAGCTCCCAAACACTGAGCACTATCCCCACAGCATCTAGACAGCTTGTTTTGTCACTTCCAAGAAGGTGAAACTATGTTCACTTATGAAAAGTTTGCACATAATATTGAGGCCAACTTTATTCTCGAGTACTCTAAGCTAAAATCAATAAAAGCTTCCTTTAATATGTTACAAAATATGTGGCCTATTTGTACCTTTGATTATCACTGATCAATAAGGACAAGAACCTGGGGCTTTAGATAGACAGGGAGGAGACTTACATGTAAACTGATAAATGAAAGAAACCAGCCTGAAATGCTCAAGGTTTGGTATTCAAAGTACATGAAGTTCTGAAGACGACAAAATTATGAAGAAAATAATTTTGTTCAGTTTTTGACAGGAGGTTAGGTGTGCTGAAAGAGAAGAGATGAAAGAGGAGAATTTTAACTCTGACAGCATTCATTCAGACAGAAGAACATAAATTTGTTCAAATCATCTTAATAACAGTGAAGAATATCGCTAGAATCATCATCTTTTTATTACCCCAAGGAAGCAAGGTTGGTGTCTTTTTTTTATAATTTTTATTTTTTTATATTAATCACAGGTTATTTACTTTATATCCCAGCCATAGCCTCCTCCCTCATTCCCTCCCAATCCCCCCTCCTTCCCTCATCTTCTCCCTGCCCCTTTCTAAGTCCACTGATAGCGGAGGTCCTTTTCCCCTTCCATCTGACCCTAACTTATCAGGTATCTTCAGGAGTGGCTGCAAAGTCCTCCTCTGTGGCCTAGCAAGGCTGCTCCTCCTTCGGGTGTGGGGGGGGGGGGAGGTCAAAGAACTCTACATTGAGTTCATGTCAGAAATAGTCCTTGTTCCCCTTACTAGGATACCCACTTGGAGACTGAGCTACCATGGGCTACATCCGAGCAGAAGTTCTAGGTTATATCCATACATGGTCCTTGGTTGGAGAAACAGTCTCATAGAAGACCCCTGTGCCCAGATATATTTGGTCCTTGTGGAGCTCCTGTCCTCTCCAGGTTATACTAATTCCCCCTTCTTTCATATGGTTCCCTGCACTCTGTCGCAATTTGGTTATGAATTTCAGCATCTGCTTTGATACACTGTTAGGTAGAGTCTTTCAGAGGCACTCTGCAGTAGACTCCTGTCCTGTTACTTGTTTTCTCCTCCTTCCAATGTCCATCGCATTTGTCTTTCAGAAGATGGAAAGCTCTCCCATGCTCATGGATCTGTAGGATTAAGAATGAAAATGGCCATTCTTCAGAAAGCAATCTACCGATTCAATGCAATTCCCATCAAAATATCAACACAATTCTTTACAGACCTTGAAAGAAAAATTATCAGCTTCATATGGAGAAACAAAAAACCCAGAATTTCCAAAATGATCCTGCATTGCAACAGATCATCTGGAGGAATCACCATTGCCGATCTCAAGCTGTATTACAGACCAATAGTAATAAAAACTGCATGGTATTGGCATAGAAGCAGAAAGGTGGATCAACAGAACCGAATAAAATGTTGATATCTTAATAGTAATTCCCGTGTTACAAACTCCCCAGGAGAAGCTCATGAGGGAGGATGTGCTGCAATTGAAGAGTCCATAAGAAGCATGAGTATCTGCATTATCTAGTCAACCTGTCTCCACCCTTAAAATTATTGAAAATGAACACAGAGCTTAGCTTTAGAATGAAAGTTTAGCTGGGTGCAGTCGGGCACAGCTGTAATCTCAGTAATCAGGGAGGCAGAAGCCGGTGGGTCTCTGTGAGTTCAAGGCCAGCCTGGTCTGCAAAGCGAGTCTAGTACAGCCAAAGCTACACAGAGAAACCATGTCTCAAAAAACCATGTCTCATGTTTGTTTGCTCTGAATGTTCAATTTGAAGAACATAAATCTTGGCCGGTGTAGAGTAGCCCCATTCATCAAGCCTTCTGGGGTACATGATGTAGGAGACTGTGCTAGACAAAACAGATGCATTAAAGCTGGGGAATGTACCAGACAATCGTGGAGCAGACCTTTAATTCCAGAGCTCAGAAGGCAGAGGCAGACAAAGCTCTATGAGTTTGAGTCCAGCTTGGTAAACAGAGCAAATTCCAGGACAACTAAGACTGCCCAGAAATCTTGTCCCATGAAACAAACAAATAGACCAAAGGGGGGCAGGGGAACAAACCCTGAATTTAATGTATTATCATACTAAATAAAATGCAAAACAAAATGCACAAATAATAAAGGATGTCATTACCTGTTTAAACAGACACACGCATACACACAAGGGAAAAGTACATACAGCAATTGCTTTAATTAGAATGTAGGTCACTAAAGGTTTTGCTTGTTCACATAATTGTTTGTTACTGGAAATAACCAGAATCGCTCAGCAGCGAAAGTACACCATCCTGTGGGGGTTTTGACACTCTCAGACAATGTTATGCAAAGTCTCTTTCATCCTGATGGTTTAGATGACTCTATGCTAGTCAGAACTTGGTTTCAGAGAGTTCCTGGAAAGAAGCTGTGCTTGGAAAGATTGACTGAACAAACTAGTATGTGGACCAGTTGGAATGTTGCAGTCCTAGAGTTTAATGACAATGCATCTGGGCTAGCTTTAGCCTCCTAAATAGCCATCTGTGCTCCAACTCTGTGTTGGAACTAGCAGGCTCACAAAAAGATTTTTTTTAAAAAAATGGAATGTATTAGTTAAATAGAATCCTATTTTTCATCATTAAAATTGCTAAGAATATTGTCTAAGTGTGCAAGGCTTGCCATAACCCATCTAGCTGGTGTGAACAACAATGTGTTTGAAAAATGTTTTAAGTTTAGCTTTCCTTCTGTATCACTACAAAAAACAAAACAAAACAAAACAAAATAAAAAACAGCAACAAAAAAACGGGCATCCATGTTGAAACAAAATTGGGAGTGACCTATATTTGTGCCCTCAGGCCTTGGTTGTATTCGGCTACAGAACAAACTAGCTTCATCCCCCTTGAAATGAATCATGCTTTCATATCAATAACAATAACCAAACTAACTACATAAATTAAAAAAACAAAACAATGTCAACATTCTTTAAAAGTCTGTAGGATAGTGAGAGGCCTTTTAACCAACACTTGTGTCTGGGCTAGCCTTCTAGTTTTATTAGCTAATTGCCAAGGAGCTAGAACTAATTGATAGACAGAGCCATGCAAACTTCATCAGCAGAGGCAGCTCTCAGGGAATATGAGACTGTGTAAATAGAGTATTTGATTAAGTTGTAGAGCCCCAAGGAACAGCCTGGACTCTGACTATGTAAATCTAACAGATGGTTAAGCAAATGTTGTGTTGTACTAAGGTTAGGTTTAGTGTAGAACGTGTGTTTACATAAAGCACTTAAGAGACAGAGTATCTATCGCCTCAAAGCCTAACCAGGTGTTGGCAACATTGTCCTGTCATGGAAGTTATATGAGAACAGGCAGAAATTTTCAAGTTAGCACTCCAGAGAATATTCACATACTTAACTGTTCACAACAATTTTGTTTTCTTTTATGTTTTTTCAAAGTGTTATTTCTTTCAGAAACTTGTGAAGTACTGGTGCCCATTTAGTTTTTTATGTGATGTGCCACTTCCTCCAGGAAAGAATTGGGAAGTAATCCTCATTGCAAAACAGCATAGGAATGAATATACCTTGAAATTTAGATACCTAGTGGGCTCTTCCTCAGGCCCCTTTAGTTTTAAATTTACTTTTTATATTAATTACAGTTTATTAACTTTGTATCCCAGCTGTAGCTCCTTCCCTCATTCCCTCCCAATCCCACCCTTCCTCCCTCAGCTCCTCCCAAGCCCCTCTCCAAGTCCTCCTCCCCTTCCTTCTGACCCATTCATGGATATAACAGAGAACTCCTGCTCAGATGTAGCCCATGGCAGCTCAGTCTCCAAGTGGCTTTTCCCTAGTAATGGGAACAGGGACTGTCTCTGACATGAACTCAGTGGCTGGCTCTTTGACCACCTCCCCCTGAGGGGGGAGGAGCCTTGCCAGGACACAGAGGAGGACAATGCAGCCACTCCTGATGAGACCTCAGACATCTTTAATCTTAATCTGTTACCTTACATATAGTTTCTACCTTCTTACACTGAGGAGGCTGAGGTGGAGAGAGAAAAGAGAAGGTAAATTAAGAAAAACAAAACAAAACAAAACAAACTTGCACTAACACCAAACAGATCGACAGAGCTGACCACCGACTGAAGTGCTTCCCTGGAAATATTTTACTACATGAAGATCATTCTGTCTTTTCACTTCTTCTGAGAAATGAGAATCAATAGGATAAGTATATTTTTGTATATGTTGCATAGGCTTATTAAGAAGCCAAATAGATGAAAAGGTAAGGCTTTGTGGGACACAGGAATAATTCTAGTTATTATGCAATAATCAGAATCAAATCTTTAATAATATTTATATTTTTCTAGGAAAATTTTATTCCTGAAAACAATTTAATGGTGTGCACCTTCGGTTTTCCAGCCAGTTATTCTCATAGTCCATCTTGCCTCCTCCAATTTCTTCCTTCCTTTCTTTCTTTCTTTCTTTCTTTCTTTCTTTCTTTCTTTCTTTCTTTCTTTCCTTCTTTCCTTCTTTCTTTCCTTCTTTCCTTCTTTCTTTCTCTTCCTTCATTTCTTTCTTCCTTCCTTTCTTTCTTGCCTCTTAAATATTTGTATTTGTGTTGATTTTATTTATTTTACATATGTATGCACATATATATGTCTTCATGAATTTGTGTGTAGCACATGCATCCAGTACATGCAGATGTCCCTGGAGGCAGAGGATATCTGATCACCTGGAACCGCAGTTAGGAGTGTTGTGAACCACCTAATGTGGGTGTTGAGAAGTAAACCCCGGTTCTGCACATTATCTGGTGAGAGGTATATCAAGTGCCATTTCTAAAAGCAGACTGCTCAATTATCTTATGGCGAATAGAATTCAGCTTGTTTGAAAGACAGGAAACCACACTTGTAATAAGCATGACCCATGACTGTGACTAAAATTCTTAAGTTATCGAATTTCTAAATAACAAAGTACAGACAAAACCACTTTAAATGAGTCATATTATTTTAAGTAATTTTTAGAGGCAAAAGTATATTTAAAGAGTATGACTGATAGTGAATCTATTTTAAATATGGTAGCATCTTTAAACAATTGTGTTTTTCAATTGTTAGCACCTTACCTTTACATTATAACAATCTCCTTTTAATATATCTTGGGTTTCTACATAAATGGTTGCCCTCAGACAGTTAAGAGCATACTTAATGAACAGAAATGCCACCCAGTTCTATTCTTACGACAGTGAGCATGAGATCTGATTTGCCTTCAAAAGTTTCTGCTCTAACTGTGTCTTACATCTGCAATCTTGGCTGCATAAAGTTATATGCTGATAGGTAGGAGAAACATTCATCAAGTAATGTATAATTGTTGCAAAGTGTTGTGGCAAATGGATGTGTAAAATCATCTGTACATATTTAGGTAACTGATTTTTTTAAATTTTTAATTTAATTTTATTATATATATATATATATATATATATTATCATTCAAGTCTTAGTCTTTTTTTTTTTTTCAATGCAGTTTATTCAGGAACCTTGAACAATCATCTGACCCTGGGGAAAGCCAGCCCACAGCTTAAATAGCCTCTGGGTAGCCAACCCAGGCGTGCCACGTGGGCAATGCAGATAGGTCCACATACATGGAAGCAAGATAGATCCTCGGCCTTAGCCAAATGTGGAATTGTTCCTGACAGAGAGCACTCACCATCGGGAAGGTGGAAGGCGGAAACCAGCTCCATCTTTCAGGCGCGGCATTACGCAGCTTTATTTTTATATTTTATCCTGTTTGTATTCCAACTGTAGCCCCCTCCCTCATCTCCTCCCAGTCCCAGCCTTCCTTGCTCATCCCACCTCACCCCCATTCTCTTTCCTTAGACCACTAAAAAGGAGGAGTCCTCCTCCCCTAATCTCTGACCCTAACCTATCAAGTCCCATCAGGACTGCCTGGACCCTCTTCTTCTGAGGCCTGGTAAGGGCCACCCCTCCAGGAGTAAGTGATCAAAGAGCAGGCCACCAAGTTCATGTCAGAGACTGACCCTGCTCCCCTTACTATGGGATGCACTTGGAGTCTGGGCTGCCTACGAGTTACATTTGAGTAGGAGGTCTAGGTCCTCTCCATGCATGGTTTTTAGTTGATGCATCAGTCTCTGAGGGTCCCCTGAGTCCAGGTTATCTGGCTTTGTTGGTCTCATTGTAGAGCTCCTGTTCCCTCCAGATCCTTCTATTCCCCACCCCTTGCTTCCATAAGACTCCCGGTGCTCAGCTCAAAGTTTGGCTATGAGTCTCTCTCTCTTTCTCAGTCTCTGTTTCTCTCTCTCTCTCTCTCTCTCTCTGTCTCTCTCTTTATATATATATATATATATACACACACACACTCACACATCTATATATATACATATATATATATATACATACATATATATATATATAGTCTCTGAGGTGGTTTGTTTTGCCAACTTGACCCAAAATGGAATCATCTTGGAGGAAGGAACTTAAATGGAGAAAATACCTTCATAAAATTGGACTGTAGTCAAGTATGCAGGGTATTTCCTTGATTAATGGTTGATGTGAGAGGCCTAGCCAACTGTGGGTAGTACCATCCCTGGGCATGTGGTTTTGTTTTGTATAAAATATAAAGATAGAGAGCCATGAAGAGTAAATAAGTAAGCAGCATTCTTCCATGGTATCTGTTCATTTCTGCCTACTGGTTACTCTCTCTAGATTCTTGTCTTTAGTTTCTTCCCTGGCTTCCTTCAGTGGTTGACCATGAGGTGCAAGTAGAAAACAAAATGAAATCTTTACTCAATGATGGCTTTTGTAGTGGTCTTTATCACAACAATAGAAAACAAACCAAAATGGAGATTAGTACCAGAGAGTTGGCTACTGCTGTGAGGGACTTGACCATGTGCTACTTGGGAGGACTGTGAAAGAATTTTGGAGATTTGGAAAGGAAAAGCCCTTGGGGGATCAGATTTTAAGGAGCTGTTCTTTGGGAGATTAGAAGATACGAATGCTGAGTGAAATGCAGAGGCTGGAGATATGCCTAATGAAGTTTCAGAAGGAAATTTGAAAATCCCTCAAAGATTTTCTCAGAACCATTTGTGTGCTTGAAAACAAAAATCTGTGGTTTCTATTCATCTAGGGCTTAAAGAACCAGCTGTGATTAGCAAGAGACAAGCACCATTGAAGAAAAAAGCTTTGTTTTACTATGACAATTGGTACTGAGTAGATGGGTGTGAGAAATTAGCTGTGATGACTAACAGACCAGTATTATTGAAACAAAACCCTTTGAAAAGTCTTTTCTCAGAGTCAGCACAGAGAAACTGTGGTCCAGAGGGTGCAAGGATGTATCTCAAGCTGATGGCTAAATATTGTAACGTGAATGAGATACTCCCTGGTATTTGATTTGAAGGCAATAAAGAAGTCATGTAAAGGGCTGAGGACTGGTAACGAAAGGTGTTTTGGAGTCCCTGCAAAAAGTCCAGGAAGCTGTTGAAGCTGTTGAAGCTGCATCCTCAGTTGCAGTGAAGGCCCCAGAAGAGAAAGAGTCACGAGGAAGCACAGTTATGTTACCTATTAGCATAGTCAAAGTCCCTGCAGAATGGCCATGAAACTATCTGCGAAGGTGCAGCCTCAGTTGTAATGGATGACTAGTACATTGTAAATAAAAGGACTGTGATATGTCTGCTGACAACAAGAGCAGATGTGGAATGGGTCTGGCATAGGCCTATGAGACAAGCTGCATGTACTACGGGTGGCACAGCCAGAGACATGGAGGTTCATAAGCCTTTAGAAACCAAGAGTAGCATTAGTACCTTGAACTGGACACTAGGATGTTTACATTGTTGGAGTTGGTGTTTGCTTTGATCTGATTGTAACTATGCCCTAGTTCTTGGAATAAGAAGTATAAAACTTGTTTTCCACTTTACAGGAGCCCATAGCAGAGAGAGAGAGAGACTATCAAAGAGATTTCAGATATTATAAAGAGATTAAAATTTTAAGGTGTTTGAATTGTTTAAAAAGTGTGGAACACCTTCAGTCTCGGTATCCCCCTCCAGATAGGAGTCTCAGCTAAGGTCACCTCATATCTTCCCACTAGCCTCCCTTTCTCAGAAGGCAGGGAGGCAGGGAGAAAAGAGTGTGGGAGGAAAGGAATGTGGGAGAAGTGGTGGGAAGGTGGTTCTGGGAGAAAAGAATGGAGAGGGGTTGTGATTGGGAGGTAAAATGAACAAATAAATTGATGAAGAAAAAATCAGTGGGACTTTTAAAGTTAGACCATACTTTATATTGTAATATCAACAGGATTATGAGGGCAAACAAGAAAAGTTATAATTTAATAGTAATATAATTGTGGGTTTTAAAAGGTATATTGTAATTATTATTATTATTATTATTATTATTATTATTATCATTATTGTTTCAATTTGATGCAAGCCAGTGTCATCAGGGAAAAGGAAACCTAAATTGAGTACATTTTCCTAACATTGGGCTGTATGCAGGTAGTGGGGCATTTACTTGATTAATAAAACATGTAGGAGGGCCCATTCCACGTGGGTGGTGACATCAATGTGCAGTTAGTACTGAGTTGTGTAGGATGGCAGGCTGAGCACGCCAGGGATAACAAGCCAGGAGGTTGGATTTCCCCTGCCCTTTCCTTTCTTTCCTGCCTCAAGAAACTACTGGAGATCCTGCACCGGTTTTTCTTGATGATTGACTTGATGCAAAAGCATAGGATGAAATAAACACATTTTTCCCCCAAGCTGTTTTTGATAATGGTGTTATCACAGCAAAGTAAAGCAAACCAGAGCAGTCTCTAAATCTTTTCTAGTTATGGACAGATCTGTAACAATTTTTACGTCCAACATGAAGAAACTTAATTGAAGTACAGCCATGTCTAATTCATACCACATGGTCAGCAACTGTTGTGGCTATTTATAAATAATAAACTTTAATAACCAAGAAACATTGTATTAACTATGTTATGTTATGTGATGAAAACAGGTTTGGTTTGCTCAGGAAAAATGTTCTGAGCAAGCTCTAGCAAACTTAAATATGTTCAATCATTTTTTAGCAGAAAACGAATTTGTTATTTTCTGACAAATGATGCATTTGTACATTTTTGATTGATTTATATGTTTACAAATGAATATACCATCCTAATTCTCTAACTATAAAAGAGAAAAATGTATCTGAAATAAGACAATGTTGAGTTCTGTTTGCTGTTAACATGTTGCTGCAACAAATGCAAACGTCCCCTTCACAGCAAAGAAAATGATCAAACAGTAAAAACAAGCACAATATTAAAATAACAAGCAAAACAAACTGGAAACACGCCATCTACCTACTGCTGTACTAAGAGTTACAACTGAATTCTGAAATTACAATTTTCTACCACCAAGTAGAAACTCAAAACCTTGTTTTTAAAAAAGAGCAATTACGTTTTACCATACTATCTTAACTACAGGTGGGTTCATAACTATATTTGAAGACATTAAAGTACTAATGTCACTAAGAAAGTGATTTCATTCATGTAAGTTCAGCAATAAATCAATGTAAGATCATGAATATAACTGAAGCACCTGGAGAAATGAAATGCAAACAGAAAAATGGGTCAGAGGATCAACAGAAACTAATTTAATGAAAAGACGAAATATAAAGAAAAGGACATGACTGATCTCACATATTGACACCAGATGAATGAAAAAAATAAAAGAAGAAAGGTCCTGAATGCTTGCAATTATGGTGGGGGAAAAAGCTTATTGTAGATAAAAGGGAGAACCCAGAAAGAGGCCAGGACATCTGGGAGAGTCCAGAATGGACATGACCCTGGGATATGTGAGAAGAGGGTGGGCAGAAGAGAAGGGAGAACAACTGCTGGCCAAGAGAGTAGACAGAAAGACCAGGTAACTAAGTGGCTGGATTGTATAGGGAGGCCCAGCTGTGGGAAGAAAAGCCAGGCTCTGTGCAGGAAAAGTTCAGGGTAGGGGGTGATGTATGCCATCCATACTCTGTAACAGTAAGGGATTGAGGGATGCAGGGAGAACCTGGAGGCCACCATCTGCTTTGATATGTACCTCAGTCATTTGTCCAGGGTCTGGGACCTAATACAGATTTAGAGACCTAACCTAGCATCATATTTATGCTCTGAATAAAGGTGGCTATTAGATGGGTCTTTAGTCTGCACCATTTTTTAGGCCCACCCTCCTAGGTTAATGATGTCAGCTAGAGTTATAAACAGTCAAACCAGAGAACTTTACCTCTAATAGGGATCAAACTGCCAAAGCTACCTTGTGGCTGGGGCTGGGCAGTAGATAAAAGCAACACGGTGGGAAAGCAAGCTGATTTTTTTTTTCAATGCAGTTTATTCAGAACCTTGAACAATCATTAGACCCTGGGGAAAGCCAGCCCACAGCTTAAATAGCCTCTGGGTAGCCAACCCCAGCGTGGCACGTGGGCAATGCAGATAGGTCCACATACACGGAAGCAAGCCAGATCCTCAGCCTTAGCCAAATGTGGAGTTGTTTGTGACAGAGAGCACTCACCATCGGGAAGGTGGAAGGCGGAAACCAGCTCCATCTTTAAGGTGTGGCATTACGCAGCTCTCTACAGTTCCCCCTTTTTGTTTTAGACGCATCAGGCAAGAGTAGAGGTCTGATCTCTGATATTAGAAATAAATTGGGACTTTGTACCGATGTTCACTTAGGTGTCATCCACCCAAAGAGCATCAGACCCGTCCAATACCTTTTTCTCAGAGGCGGGACCTGGGGCATCAACCCGCATGCAATCAGACATGCTCTTCTCTGGATTGAAAGCGGCTGACCCTGAATGCAGTGCTTAGCCTTGCATCTTAGGCGTAACATTTCAGCTATTTATGGTAGGCAACCATGCTTGGGGAGACTGTCCTGCTTCAATGGCTGTAAAGGCCTGAATGATCATGGCAGCATTACGCTGTTGTGAGACTCTAATCTTGCATATACACCACAGGCAAACCAAGGAGACCAACACCAGAAGGCCTGCTAACACTTCCATGCCCGCCCATTCCTTCAAATGTTTCATGGCTGCAGCAATCCATGGTGACTTTCAAAAGTGGAGCAAAACATGGAGTTAGTCAATTTACATGGAGCATGTCTCGCCCCTGGGGGCAATGGTCTCCTGAACCTACTCAGACCTCGGACACCACCACTGCTAGTTCTAGAACTGATGGAAGATGTTCCAACGAGGGGGTTAAGGCTTCTCATAATATTTCCTATAAGCCCACACCTGTTTGTTTATATCCCCCATTTTTATTCATTATTAGCCAGATAGAGCCAAGTAATTGTGGTGATGATACTTGCTTTTTTGCCCAATGCTGGAATGCTAGTGAATTTAGGTATGCCCTGGTTACTCGCATGCCTCGCTGGGTGCCTGTGCCCGTTGATGCCCCTCATGCTATGACTCTCTTCAGACAGAAAAGGGATCTTGGAACTACAGCCGCCACTGTTACTGCCATCTCATTGGCGGCTGTTGGAGCTACCACCATGGCATTAGCCATGAGTCATACTGTGCAGACTGCTCAGACCCTGAATAATCTTTTAGCCAATGTAGCTCATGCCTTAGATGTACAAAAAGGAATTAATGCTCAACTAAACTGGAGCAAGCTGATTTTAAATGATAATCAGCAACAGGGTGAGAGGCTTTAAGCTGATAGGATTTACCAGGAACTAGACACCATCGTCAAAGTAGTTGACCTTTGGAAGCAGATTCAGAGGTTCCGGGTAAACAGAAATCAGCCTTAGGTTTTGTTTATTCAATCACAGTCCTTGTTTACAAAGCAAGAGTCTTTCTGTTTAAGACATGTGCACCAGCACCACATGGGAGCAACTGGGGAGAGTCAGAGAATGGACACTTTGGACATACAAAATGTATTTTTTCGTTTATCTCTTCTTTGTTCTTTCATAGTGCAGATAAAATAGTAATTCGAGTAATTGCAGATCCTTGCTTCAAATCCTTTCCTCAAACTTTCTGATAATCATTCTGTCATATAGATCCTGTGTTTTGAGATGATTTTTTTTTTCACTTTTTTGGATTCTTTGTGAGTTTCACATCATGCACTCTAGTCCTATTCATCTCTCTGTCCCATCATATTTGCTCTTTGCCCTTTCAACCCCCCCCCCATAAAAAACGGAAAAACAAAACAAACAACAACAACAAAAAACATAGAAAGAAAACAGCTAATCATGGAAGCTGTAGTATGTCACAGTGTGTCCCACAGTGTATTCTTCTCTCTACACATTTTCACTTGCAAATATTCATTGCAATGAGTCATTGGACTGGTTCAAGAACTCTGGCTTTTGTGACACCATCCATATTGGATCTGACATGAACTCAGTGGTGGGCTCTTTGACACGCCTACCCCCCTGAGGGGGGAGCAGCCTTGCCAGGCCACAGAAGAAGACAAGGCAGCCAGTCCTAATGAGACATGATAAGTTAGGTTCAGATGGAAGGGGGAGGACCTCCCCTATACTTGGAGACAGGAATGAGAGGAGATCAGGGAGGGAGGGTGGGATTGGGAGGGAATGAGAGAGGGGGCTACAGCTGGGATACAAAGTTAATAAACTGTAATTAATATAAAAAAATAAAAAATTAATTAAAAAATTGTAAATTCAATAATATCCTGTGAATGCAAGATTGGCCTACTACCTGATAACCTGCTTCAAAGTACAAAATAAAGAAGAGCAGAAGACACTTTAGAGTGTTTGTCTAACAGTCACAAGATTCAACCATGGACCTGAAACAAGAAGTTACCTCCTATAGATTTAAATTTTTTCTTGGCACCAGGAGAAGGTTTTAGATTTCTACAGGCCTTTCATTAAATGTGTGCATTGCTTTAAGCTATGTATACGTTAACAATATGAATTTCCCAAATTTATCAGCATGCAATTTCTTTCATATTTTGTCTTTTTTTTTCAAAAATTTCCACAATATTTTTAGTTTTCAATTTAAACCCAACAGCTTTTTATTTTTATTTCTAGGTATTTTACTATTTAATAACCGTTGATGATATATTGCTTTTTATTTCAGTCTGCACCTTTAGTCAACCCAAAACTACTTGAGTCTTCCTAAGCAGACCTGCTTTCCCCAGGACTGTTTGTAGTAAGCATTCCCTAGAAGCAGTTGTTGTTCCAATTGCAAAAATCACCATGGAAACATACGGAGGTTTCTATTCATAATGTACATGGCTTGGGGATTTTCAAGCATTCAAATTCTTGTGTTTTACTGATGGGAATTAAATTTTTCTACCAGAGAGCATAACTGTTTAATAAGAGCAAATCTGTGACTCATGCCAAGTCAGTTTTTGTTCTTTACAGTAGTAGGTTACCAAACAAAGGATTTCCCAGGATGCCATGCCTAACAGATCTTGAATATCATGAAAAAATAGAATGCTTGCTACAAATGGAAAAATGGAAGAATGTGATGCAAACTCACAGAGTCCACTGCGGTTCCTCTGTATTCATTTTTGATGACAGTGACACACACTTGGAGCATTGTAGTAGTCATAGCCCAAAGGAACTATGAAAGAAGCTGAAACATCTGAGGCTAGTACCATAAAATGAGGCCTCAACTACCATAATGAAGAGCTAAGAACAGGGGATCTCAGAAGAAATGTTAGGGGAGAAAAGCAACTAATATTTTCAGCCTTGTTAAAATGACATGACATGACGTAACAACATGAACAGTATATATACTTGTCTCATTAGCAAAGCTTTCATTGATTCTCCTTATCTAGAAATTTTGAATGAACACCACATTGAAAAAAAAAAATCCAGCATGGAGTAAACATGCATTTGTGAGGATACAAGAATGGGCAATCACAGATAATGTCACCTACTGTTCCTTGGAAGTCTATAGCTTGTCCCTGCCAAAATGCTTTCTCTGAGTCGTGATACTTTGCTATATGTGGTGTAAGGTAATAGTTTGAAGTTCGGTATCAGTAACGAGCAAATGTAGGGATGGCAGAGCCTATCACTGGATAATGGGAAACAGTTCTGTATAGTGTTAAAATACAGCAGCCAGTGGATCTACCCAGATTTCCACAGACATAATTTACTTGTGGAATCACTAATGTGGCTATTACTTTTTCTTCTTCATTCTTTTCTTTAATTATGAAGTTGACAATTCTTGAAATCACTTCTGGACTATATTACTTTAAATCTTACACGCACAGTCCCGTTTGATGGAGTTGTAATTCACAGAAAACCTCACTACATATTACCTTTCGTAGATATTTTAACAACACAATTAACATCCATGAACACATCACACAATGGATAGTTCAACTTCATAAATGTCATAATTTTCCAAAGTGAGTTTATCCAATTACTTATGTAGACGTCGATTCACAAGATGGCCTACTCCCTGTGAAACCATGAAATCACTCAGTGGGCATAACACCTGCAGCTTAATCTACATACACGATTAAGATCCTGGAACCTACACAAAAGCCAGAGAAAGAAACTCTTCAAATCTGTCCTTTGACCTCTGCTTGCATGCTTTAGAATGCCCTCACACACACATACATATTATGAACACATAAAGGAAGAAGATATCCTATGAATTGAAAACAATGACATTTTAAAGAAATTTCCACCAGTTATATATGTTAAAATAATTGTCATAATGGTTGTGAATTTGCATTTCTTTAACATGCAATGAAGGAACTATTAGTTTGTTTATGTGCCTACTCACTCTAATCTGGAGGTTGGAGATTACAAGCAATTTCTACCTATTTTCCACATTATCATTTATTTTCAGATCTTTAAGACTTATTTATAGGGAATTGAGGGAAGCTTAGTCAGGAACATGGCTTCTGATACAACTATGAGGCCCTGAGTTTCTATGCTGAGTTCTTTTTGTGGGCTGAGAAAAGGCGGGTTCACAAAGCTCATTAGCCCTCCAGTTTTACCAACAGGTTTGCTCCAAGTTCATAGAGAGAGCCTGTCTCAACAAATAATTGCAGAGAGAATGAAAACAGCAAAAACTAACCTCTAGCCCATCATGGTGACTATCCAGGAGCACACCAACATAATGCAAACACCTTCAAAAATATGTTCATTTATTATATACATACACACATACACATCATCCAAACACAAAAATGAAAAAATAAAATACATCTTCAGTGTATGAATTTTTGTTGGTTACTGATAGCCTTAATAATTTTAAATTTATTTGCCCAATTTGTTATTTTATTTGGACTTACTACAGTGAATATAGTTATTTACATCTGTTGTTAATATAATCAAGTAGAAAATTTAGAAAACTTTCACAAATCCCAAATGTGGTGAAGGGTCTTTTCTCAGCAGCCCAGTATAATTTTTTTTTTTCAGCATAATTTTAGGTTAGTCTGAATTGCATCCATGTTTGAATGGCATGCATAAAGTAAGGTTTTAGTTTACTTCTTCCAATTTTTGAATTTTTCAGGAACATGTTTATCTTGTGTGTGTTAGCCTGTAACCCCACGTCATGTGTTCCAGCTCTGCTCACCTGAAAGTCTTTTAGATGATTCAGCCTCTGTCTATGATTATCTCAAACACATTATCCTAAGCTCTGATGATGCTTACTTTGCAGAGCACCTTGGTATTTGCTGGGGAAGCACTCCAATCTACATACTTTTCTTCAAAACTTTATACAGTATCCATAAACGTAATCTCCACATAATGTTTAGAATTAGCTGCATTGCCAAATTCATCTAAAAAAGTCATCTGAAATCATTATTGAAATTTAATTCTAGTAATGCAAAAATAAGCAGAAACAAGAAAGAAAACATCTAGGTGGAAATTACATTAAACTGAAGCACGGGAATATTTTTTCTTTATTTTGTAAGGACATGAAATCTTACAACATCTAACATAAAGAAAAAGACAATCTGAACAATGTGTCAGAGGCAATGTGAGATAACAGATGAAGAAGTAAGATATGATAAGAAGACAAGATAATAATGTAACCAATAAAAAAGAAAAATAAACATATCAACCGATTTTGTATTGTGTGATTTTTTTAACACTTTGAGATCCAAACAAGGTGTGTAATTTTAAAAAGTGAAGAAAAAAATAAAGTTGAAAATAAATTGTGTAGATTCCAGATGGCTTTGAGCATAGTTTTCTGTAAATTATAAGGTTTCTGTGGAATAACTTTCTACATAGTATAGAGTGGTGCATATAAATGTGTATGCACACATACATATTTACACAATATAAATTCTTCTAAGTTACAACCGAGGGCAAATATATAATTATGTATCTCCTGAGAATATCAGTGCTTATTCGAAAGTTTCTCACTCATTATTAACTGATTTTTAAAAACATTTTTAGAAACATTTTTATTGATTCTTTGTGAATTTCACATCAGGCATCCCAATCCCACTCATCTCCCCATCCTTGTATATTTGCCTTCTTCTCTTGCAAAGAAAACCTCCCTCTGTAGGCAACACAAAACATGAGAAAACAAAACGAATTCTTGCTGTGGAAGCTGCGGTGTGCCACCGTGTGTCACAGAGTGTACAATTTGTCCACACGTCTTCACTTGCAAATGCTTATTGCAAGGAACATTTTTGTAGAGGGCGAGGGGTTAGATTGTTTCATCTGTAAACATCCAGGCAAAATATATTATGCAAGGAAATTTAATTATATTGTTTTCAGTGCACATAATATGTGCTTCATATCCCTAAGCTTTCATATTTGAAACCATACCAGGGCTCAGCACTTACTGGTCCTCTTGAGGCGTCTCCCGTACATCCCAGCTCACACATTTTCAGTGGATCATTTGTTCCATACAACGTGGCCACTGGAAATTATAAGAGCCCCAAGGCAAAACAAACACACTGATTAGAAAACAAAGGGAAAATATGAATGAAGTCATTATAAAAGCATAATAATTTGATATTCTATAAGGAATTCTGCCATTCCTTGAGATTTAAAAAAAAATATTATCAACAATTAGAGAAAAAGCTATGCATGTGGATAGAGTTCAAAGCATAGGGATGAAGACAGTATGCTGATATAAGAGACAAGAACACAAATTAAAACATTATGGCTTTGATAAGTGAACAATAACTTCAGGGAGCTCTGCAGATAAAATATTAGTGACCTTGCCTCTTTTTACCCAAACAGGTTACAGGTTTTTTTTTTTTTTTTTTTTGCTATCTCAGCTTTCTCTACATTCCCTGGAGTTCTGCTATCTCTGAAACAGAGTTGTCTTAATTTTCACAAACTGTCAGACAATGAGATATGCCTTTTTTTCTTCTTATATTTATGGATAGCTAAAATTCCTGAGGAGATGAATCACTCAAGATAGTTAAAGATGGTAAGACAAGAAGTCATGGCTCTAAATGTGAAGACAGAAGTCTGAAGTTAGATACGATGAAGAAATTCTTAGTCAGATGGTCCATGAAGCAGTCAGACAAGGTGCCCAGAGAAGGAGCTACATCAGTGAACACCCCTCAGACAGATGCAACAGAAAATTACAGATATGCTCTGAGGAGTGGAAGAAAAATCTTACCCATTTCTTAGGGGGAAAAATGGTCTTGTACAGGTAAGCCAAAATGCAGTTTATTAACATACACAAAAGGTTAACTCTAACAGGGATTTTAGGCACTAAATTTAAAACTTTCTTACACACGTTTAAGTGATTTTAAAAGCTCCAATTAGGACATCCCTCAACTGTCTTCAGTGAAGCTTCTTGCAGTTAATGGCAGTTAATAGAGAGACCTTTCAGTGGGCAGAAAATAAGAGACTATGGAATGTTTGGTCTTGAGTGGGTGTCTTGATCACCTTCTTCCTCTTAAGCCTCAATGATCTTATTTGAAGACAGAGTGGAAAAATTGTAAAAGGCAGTATGGAGAGATGACTTCAAGGTAAGAGCATTTCTCAGGTACAGAAGGGCATATTCGTATCTGAAATAATAGTGACTATGACAGTATACACAAGAACTGCACAAACTCAAACCAATAAATAAACAAAGCACCCAATATGGAGGAGGACGGAATGGCATGAATTTGCCCACTCACCGAATGAGCTATTGGCATTTGATTGCTTCTGGGAGAGGGAAAGTCATTTTTCTTCAGCGGGTGACATTGGAACATCGGCACACTTTGTTAAGACCAGTGCCCAGAAGTAGCTCTCAAAGAAACCTAGATTACATTTATTTGCTTTTTTAAGATTAAAATGAAATTGCATGGACAGGAAGGTGGGGAATTGGGAGGGAGGGAATGAATATGACAAATCCAAACTGAATAAAATTCTCAACGGATAAAACAAACAAACAAACAAACAACAAAAAAACAGCTCCAAATTAATTTAAGAAATGCTCACTGAACATTTATTTCAAGTAAGAATAATGAAGACCCTACCCAGTGACCTCAGATAGTGTAGCTTAAATACACTAATTTATTCACTTCTCTGATTATTAATAATAGGCATGGTTTTCTGAAAATATCATATTTCTTAATTTCCCTTAATCCTGCCAATCAAAATCACCCATTTCCCCTAACATTCCATTATGCTGTTCCACAGAGATTAGTGGTCCATGCTGCATCTGTATGGAATAATTTCATTATACCATGAAAATTAAGTCTAAAACCTACACTTTAAAAAACTGTACTGTATTTCTCTGCCATTCAATATTCCTCTATTGAGAATTCTCTGTTCAGCTCTGTACCCCATTTTTTATTGGATTACTTCATTTGTTGCTGTTTAACTTCTTGAGTTCTTTATATATACTGTATATTAGGCCTCTGTCAGCTATAGGGTTGGTGAAGATCCTTTCCAATATGTAGGCTGTCCTTTTGTTCTGATGACAGTGTCCTTTGCTTTACAGAAGCTTTTCAGTTTCATGAGGTCCCATTTATTGATTGTTGATCTTAGAGCCTGTGCTGTTGGTGTTCTATTCAGGAAGTTGTCTCCTGTGCCAATGAGTTCCAGGCTCTTCCCCACTTTTTCTTCTAACAGGTTTGATTCACTTGGACTTTAGTTTTGTGTAGGGTGATAAATACTGATCTATTTGCATTTTCTAATGTAGACATCCAGTTAGACCAGCACCATTTGTTGAAGATACTGTCTTTTTTCCATTGTATGATTTTGGCATCTTTATAAAAAACCAGTTGTCTATAAGTGTGTGGGTTTATTTCTGGGTCTTCTATCTGATTCCATTGATCCACCAGTCGGTTTCTATGCCAGTACCATGGAATCTTTATTATTGTTGCTCTATAGGACAGATTGAGATCAGGGATGGAGATGCCTTCAGAAGATCTTTTATTGTAGAGGATTGTTTTAGACGTTCTGGGTTTCTTGTTATTCCATATGAAGTTGAGAATTTTCTTTCAAGGTCTGTAAAGAATTGTGTTGGTAATTTGATGTGAATTACATTGAATCTGTAGATTGCTTTTGGTAAGATGGCCATTTTTACTATGTTAATCCTGCCAAGCCATGAGATCCTTCCATCTTTTGATATCTTCTTCAATTTCTTTCTTCAGAGACTGGAATTTTTTTTTTCATATAAGTCTTTGATTTGCTTGGTTAGGGTCACACCAAAGTATTTTATTTCCTTTGTGGCTATTGTAAAGGGTGTTGTTTCCTTAATTTCTTTCTCAGCCATTTTGTCTTTTATATACAGGAGGACTACTGATTTTTTTTTTGAGTTAATTTTGTACCCAGCCACTTTGCTGAAGGTGTTTATCAGCTAAAGGAGATCCATGGAAGAATTTTTGGGGGCACTCAAATATGCTATCATATCATCTGCAAATAGTGATACTTTGACTTCTTCCTTTCCAATTTATATCCCCTTGATCTCCTTTAATTGTTTCATTGCTCTAGCAAGGACTTCAAGAACTATGTTGAAGAGATATGGAGAGAGTGGGCAGCCTTGCCTTGTCCCTGATTTCAGTGGGATTGATTTAAGTTTCTCTCCATTTAGTTTGATGTTTGCTTGCTATATAATGCCTTTACTATATTTAGGTATGTGCCTTGTATCCCTGATCTCTCCAATATTTTAAACATGAGTGGATGTTGGATTCTGTCAAATTCTTTTTCAGTATCTAAGGAGATTAAGGAGATGATCATGTTTTTTTTTTTTTTTTTTTTTTTTGGTTTTTTGTTTGTTTGTTTGTTTTTCTTTCAGTTTGTTTATATGGTAGATTACATTGATGGATTTCTGTATATTGAACCACCCCTGCATACCTGGGATAAAGCCTATTTGGTCATAGTGGATGATGGACATCAGAGGAGGGAGAAAACAGGGAACAGGACAGGAGCCTACCACAGAGGGACTCTGAAAGGCTCTACAAAGCAGGGTATTGATGTAGATGCTGAGACTCATAGCCAAACTTTGTGCAGAGTGCAGGGAATCTTAGGATAGAAGTAGGAGATTGTAAGACCTGGAGAGAACAGGAGATCCACAAGGAGAGCAACAGATCCAAAAAGTTGGGCACAGGGGTCTTTTCTGAAACTGATACTCCAGCCAAGGACCACACATGGAGACGGCCTGGAACCCCTGCACAGATGTAGCAGTTCAGTGACCAAATGGGTTGCATAGTAATGGGGACAGGAATTGTCTCTGACAGGAACTGATTGGCCTGCTCTTTGAACACTGGGGGAGCAGCCTTACCAGGCCACAGAAGAAGGCAATGCAGCCACTCCTGATGAGACCTGATAGACTAGGATCAGAGGGAATGGGAGGAGGGCCTCCCTTATCAGTGGACTAGAGGAGGGACACACGTGGGGAAGAGGGAGGGAGAGGAGGAGGGAGGGAGGGACACAAAGTGAATAAACTGTAATTAATAAAATAAAATAAGTAAAAAACTATAATGTAAAATGACATAAATAATATTTTATTTATTGAGTGGTTTGTAAATAAAATAAATTTTGAAACCTAACTTATACACAAACCAATTATTACTTAAATTATGCAATTTGATGTTTTGATGTATGTGTATCACTTAAAATCAACAGTATAATCAAGATAATGAACAAATCCATCACAACAAAAGTAATGTTTTATAATCTCTTCCTCCCACTTTTCTCTTAAACCAAATACGTTGCTGGAAAACATTTACTGTTTCCTCTCACTATGGTTGATTTGGAATATTATAAAATTATTCACAAATGAAACCATAACAATTATACTATTTTTGCCTTCATCAACTCAACCTTAATAATGATTTGAAGATTTTTCCATTAGTTTCTAATGGAAAGAATCACCCATTATTTTTTTTCCCTGAAACAATTCCACTGAAATGATTTATACATCATGCTTGATCACTCATCTAACCAAAATTTTTCCATTTGTGCTAGGATTTTGATACCATTACATATTATTTTGCTGTAAATTTGCATGTCCAAATCTTTTTGTGTTCTCTTGCTTATCTTGGTTTAATAATGTAAAGTAGAATTACTGAAACAGATACTTAAATACTGACAATGCTCTAAAAATTTGATAATTTAACATTTTAATTAGGAATGTGACATATATAGAGATATTTTTCTTCTTACCCTTCCTACTTGGGAATGTGTGTGGTCTTCCTAACTGCTATTTTCAAGAACTATGTTTTATTTACTATGATAAATATGAGTGTTTACAAGCATTGTCACCTTGATCTCAGCCCTTGTATCTCTTTATGATGTCTGTGTTAGTTACTTTTATATTGCTATTATAAAACATCATGACCAAGGTCACTTATAAAAACCGATGGTTTACTTGGTCTTATGGCTCCAGGGGGAGAAGGGTCCATCTTGGCGGGAAGGCATTGCACCAAATTTTGGGCATAGTTACAGAAGAGAACCTGAAAGCTCACATCCTGAACCACAAGAAATCAAGGAGATACAGACCAGGCACACTGGCAATGGCAGAAGGCTTTGAAGGCAAAACCTGCCTTCAGTGACACTTCCCAAATCTCCCTAAAGAGCATCACCAGTCGAAGGACAAGTGTTCAAATGTGAGACTAAGGTAGACATCCTACCCAACACCCTGCAACATATTTCCTCAGCTGTATCGCACATTAGTGTTGAGGTGTTGTACAAAGTATCAGGTATACATTTCTTGGTGTGTTTCTTAAGAGTGACCTAGTCAGGTTAAAATATTTATTACAGATTACAATCTATTATAAGTTCAGAAATAACCTATGTATTTGTATAAAATGTATGGACTGTATGGACACTCTCTGGAGCAGTGTTTGTTCATTTTTTTGTTGTTGCATCAGTTTCTAATCAACAGCACTTATGGAGAGTGGATATTTATTTCTCCTAAGACATGCCTCTGTATTTTAACAAAATGAAGCTCATCACTTATATAGTCAGACCCCTTTCTACACTCACCAATCTATTCCACTAACTTGCTCATGTTTTTCTCAGCATCCAGAGTCTTAGTGGCAGATGCTATGCAAAGCATCAGCTTGCCTGTACGTGCACAGTATTTCTGGGGATTTCACTGAGTCGACAAATAAATACTGAGAGTTGAAAGTGACTTTGCACGATATCATCTTCAGCTTTATGGTTGTTTCCTTTTCTGCTTTCAAATGCTCCTTTCTTCCTAAAGCAAAATAAATAAATAAAAATAAAAAGTATTGATTTCTTTTTTAACTAAATTTTTATTTTTTTAATATTATTGACAGTTTATGAACTTTGTATCCCAGCTGTATCCCACTCCCTCATTCTCTCCTAACCCAACCCTCCATTCCTCATCTGCTCCCTACCCGTTTCCAAGTTCACTAATAGGGGAGGACCTTTTCCTCTTTCATCTGACCCTATTTTATCAGGTATCTTCAGGACTGGCTGCAAAGTCCTCCTCTGTGGCCTAGCAGGGCTGCTCCTCCCTCTGGTGGCAGGGGCGGGGGGAGGTCAAAGAGCCTGCCATGTTCATGTCAGAAATCATCCCTGTTCCTCTTACTAGGGCCCCCCACCTTGGATACTGAGCTATCATAGGCTGCAAGTGAACAGGGGTTCTAGGTTATATACATACATAGTCCTTGGTAAGAGATACATTCTCACAAAAGACCCCTGTGCCCAGATATATTTGGTACTTGTGGAGCTCCTGTCCTCTCCAGGTCATATTAACTCCCCCTTCTTTCATATGCTTCCCTGCACTCTGCTGAAGATTTGGTTATGAGTCTCAGTATCTGCTTTGATACAATGCTAGGTAGAGACTTTCAGAGACCCTCAGTGGTAGGCTCCTGTCCTGTTATTTGTTTTCTCTTACATCCAGTATCTATCCATCTGATTTGACTTTCTAATTGAGGACTGATCATTTTTTTAATTTATCCTTTTATTTACTTATTTTTAACTTTTATTAATTACACTTTATTCACTTTGTATCCCACCATAATTCCCTCTCTCCTCCCTTCCCAATCCCACCTTCCCTCTCTCTTCTCCACGTATGCCCCTCCCCAACTCCATTGATAGGGGAGGTCTTTCTCTCCTTCCTTCTGATCCTAGTCTAACAGACCTCATTGGGAGTGGCTACATTGTTTTCCTCTGTGGCCTTAGGGGGAAGTGATCAAAGAGCAGACTAATCAGTTCATGTCAGAGGCAGTCCCTATTCCCATTACTATGGAACCCACTTAGACACTCAACTGCCATGGACTATATCTGTTCAGGCAATTAGGTTATCTCCATGGATGTTACTTGGTTGGAGTATGAGTCTCAGGAAAGACCCCTGTGCTCAGATTTTTTTGGATCTGTTAATGTCCTTGTGGAGCTTTGCTCTTCTCCAGATCTTACTATTTCCCACTTCTTTCATAAGATTCCCCGTACTCTGCCCAACAGTTGGCCATAAGTCTCAGCATCTGCTTTGATGGTCTGCAGGGCAGAGCCTTTCAGAGGCCCTCTGTGGCAGGCTACTAGCCATCAGGGAAATGCAAATCAAAATGACCCTGAGATTTCACCTTACACCCATCAGAATGGCCAAGATCAAAAACTCAAGTGAGAACACATGCTGGAGAGGTTGTGGAGAAAGAGGAACCCTCCTCCACTGCTGGTAGGAATGTAAACTTGTATAACCACTCTGAAAATCAATCTGGTGCATTTTCAAACAACTAGGAATAGTGCTTCCTCAAGATCCAGCCATAGGACTCCTAGGCATATATCCAAAAGAGGCTCATAGCAGCTTGATTCATAATAACCAGAACCTGATAACAACCAAGATGTCTATCAACGGAAGAATGGATGCAGAAATTGTGGTACATTTATACAATGGAATAGTACTCGGCAATTAAAATCAAGGAAATAATGAAATTTTCAGGCAAATGGTGGGATCTAGAAAAGATCATTTTGAGTGAGGTATCCCGGAAGGAGAAAGACACACACAGTATATACTCACTTATAAATGAGTATTAAACCTCTAAGATAAGATAAACATACTGAAATCTGTACACTTAAAGAAGATAAGCAAGACAGTGGACCCTCGGTAAGATGATCAGCCCTCCTCTGATGTCCATCCTCTTTGCCTTTCCCAATGGGGATTGAGCATTATAGCCAGAGTCCTCCCATCCCAATCCCACCCTACATCCCTCTTCTTCACACATGCCCTTCCCCTGATAGGGGAGTCCACTGATAGGGAGGTCCTCCTCTCCGTCTTTCTGATCTTTATCTATCAGGTCTCATCGGGACTGGCTGCATTGTCTTCCTCTGTGGCCTGGTAGGGCTGCTCCTTCCTCAGGGGGAGGTCAAAGAGCAGGCCAATCAGATTATGTCAGAGGCAGTCCCTCTTCCCATTACTATGGAACACACTTGGACACTCAACTGCCATGGGCTACATCTGTGCAGGGGTTCTAGGTTATCTCCATGAATAGTCCTTGGTTGGAGTATGAGTCTCTGAGAAGTTCCCTGTGTTCAAATTTTCTTGTCCTGTTGCTCTCCTTGTGGAGACCCTGTCCTCTCCAGCTCTTACTATTTCCCACTTCTTACATATGATCCCATGCACTCTTCCCAACAGTTGCCCATCAGGCTCAGCATCTGCTTTGATAGTCTGCAGGGCAGAGGCTTTCAGAGGCCCTCTGTGGCAGTTTCCTAGGTTGTTTCCTGTTTTCTTCTTCTTCTGATGTCCATCCTCTTTGCCATTCAGGATGGGGATTGAGCGTTTTAGTCAGGGTCCTCTCTCTTGCTTAGTTTCTTTAGATGTACAGATTTTAGTGGGTTTGTCCTATGTTGTATGCCTGTATGGGTCACTATATACCATGTGTGAGTTTTGCTTCTGGGACAACACACTCAGGATGATCCTTTCCAGGTCCTACCAGTTACCTGCAAATTTCATGATTTCCTTGTTTTTCATTGCTGAGTAATTCTCCATTGTGTAGATGCATCACAATTTCTGCATCCATTCTTCAGTTGAGGGCATCTGGGCTGTTTCCAGCTTTTGGCTATTACAAATAAAGCTGCTACAAACATGGTTGAGCAAATGTCCTTGTTGTGTACTTGAGCCTCTTTTGGATATATACTTAGGACTGGTATGGCTGGATCTTGAGGAAGCGCTATTCCTCATTGGGAGGAGGGAACTCATTGGTACATGAAAAATCTTCCTGAACAGAACACCAACAGCACAGGCTCTAAGAGCAACAATCAATAAATGGGACCTCATGAAACTGAAAAGCTTCTGTAAAGCAAAGGACACTGTCATCAAAACAAAGAGACTGCCTACAGATTGGGAAAGAATCTTCACCAACCCTTTATCTGACAGAGGGCTAATATCCAGTATATATAAAGAACTAAAGAAGCTGAAAAGCAACAAACCAAGTAATCCACTTAAAAATGGGGAACAGAGCTAAACAGAGAACTCTCTGTAGAGGAATATAGAATGGCAGAGAAACACTTAAAGAAATGTTCAATGTCATTAGCCATTAGGGATATGTTGGGGTCTTTTATGCACTTGGACTTTAGTTTTGTGCAGGGTGAGAAATATGGATCAATTTTCATTTTTTCTGCATGTACACATCCAGTTGGACAAGTACCATTTGTTGAAGATGCTGTCTTTTTCCTTTGAATGGATTTGGCTTCTTGGTCAAAAATCAAGTATTCATAGGTGTGTGGGTTTATTTCTGGGTCTTCTATTTGGTTCCATTGATCCACCTTTTTGTTTCTATGCCAATACCGTGCAGTTTTTATTATTATTGCTCTGTAGTACAGCTTGAGATCAGTCATGGAGATGCCTCCAGATGGTCTGTTGTTGTACAGGATTGTTTTGGAAATTCTGGGTTTTTAGTTTCTCTGAGAATTTTTCTTTCAAGTTCTGAAAATTGTGTGGTATTGTGATGGGAATTACACTGAATCTGTAGATTGCTTTTGGCAGGATGGCCATTTTAAGTGTGTTAATACTACCAATCCATGAGCACGGGAGATCTTTCCATCTTCTGATGTCTTCTTCAATTTCTTTCTTCAGAGACTTGAAGTATTTCTCAAACAGGTCTTTCACTTGCTTGGTTAGAGTCACCCCAAGGTACTTTATGTTATTAGTGGCTATTGTGAAGGGTGTTGTTTCTGTGATTTCGTTCTCAGCCCTTTTGTCTTTGGTATACAGGAGGGCTTCTGATTTTTTTGAATTGATTTTGTATCCTGCCACTTTGCTGAAGATGTTTTTTTTTTTTTTTTTTCAATGCAGTTTATTCAGAAACCTTGAACAATCCTTGGACCCTGGGGAAAGCCAGCCCACAGCTTAAATAGCCTCTGGGTAGCCAACCCAGGCTTGCCACGTGGGCAATGCAGATAGGTCCACATACATGGAAGCAAGCCAGATCCTCAGCCTTAGCCAAATGTGGAATTGTTCCTGACAGAGAGCACTCACCATCGGGAAGGTGGAAGGCGGAAACCAGCTCCATCTTTAAGGCATAGCATTCCGCAGCTCTCTACAGTTCCCCCTTTTTGTTTTAGATGCATCAGGCAAGAGTATAGGTCTGATCTCTGATATTAGAAATAAATTGGGACTTTGTACCGATGTTCGTTTAGGTGTCATCCACCCAAAGAGCATCAGACCCGTCCAATACCTTTTTCTCAGAGGCGGGACCTGGGGCATCAACCCGCATGCAATCAGACATGCTCTTCTCTGGGTCCAAAGCGGCTGACCCTGAGTGCAGTGCTTAGCCTCACATCCTGAGTGTAACATTTTAGCTTTTTATGGTATCCAACCATGCTTGGGGAGAATGTCCTGCTTCAATGGCTGTAAAGGCCTGAATGATCAAGGCTGCATCACACCGTTGTGAGACTCTAATCTTGCATATTCACCACAGGCAAACCAAGGAGACCAACACCAGAAGGCGTGCTAACGCTCCCATGCCCGCCCATTCCTTCAGATGATTCATGGCTGCAGCAATCCATGATGATAATCCTGTGGCTAGTCCTGCGTCCACTCTGGTAGAATTTACTGTGACAATGGCCACTCTCAGCTGCTCCATCGTAGTATCGAATTCTCCAGTCCAATTACCTAAAATATATCTCGACAATTGTTTAGACAGATTTGCAGCACAGGAAAAATTCTCATGTTATATGCTAGTGACTCAAAGTCCAGCATATTTTCATTGACAGCCAAGTTGAGCGATTTGCCATAGGGTATCAATTTGCTCCTGCACGAGGTCAATCCTCTGATTGAACACCATCAAGCTTCCTTTTAGTTGAGCATTAATTCCTTTATGTACAACTATGGCATGAGCTACATTGGCTAAATGATTGTTCAGGGTCTGAGCAGTCTGCCCAGTATGACTCATGGCTAATGCCGCGGTGGTAGCTCCAACAGCCGCCAATGAGATGGTAGTAACAATGGTGGCTGTAGTTCCAAGATCCCTTTTCTGTCTGAAGAGAGTCATAGCGTGAGGGGCATCAACGGGCACAGGCACGCAGTGAGGCATGCGAGTAACCAGGGCATACCTAAATTTACTAGCATTCCATCATTGGGCAAAAAAGCAAGTATCATCACCACAATTACTTGGCTCTATCTGGCTAATAATGTTTATCAGCTAAAGTTGTTTTCTGGTTGAATTTTTGGGGTATCTCATGTATACTATCATATCATCTGTAGTGAAACTTTGACCTCTTCCTTTCTGATTTGTATTCACTTGATCTCTTTTAGCTGTCTTATTACTCTAGCTAAGATTATGAGAAATATGTTGAAAAGATATGAAGAGAGTGGGCAGCCTTGCCTTGTCCCTAATTGTCCTTAATTGAAATGAGATTGATTTAAGTTTCTCTCCATTGAGTTTGATGTTGGCTATATAGGCTTGCTTTATATTGCCTTTACTATGTTTAGGTATGTGCCTTGTATCCCTGATCTCTCCAAGACTTTATACATGAAAGGGTTTTGGATTTTGTCAAATGCTTTTTACATGTCTAAGGAGATGATCGTATGGTTTTTCTCCTTCAGTTTGTTTATATGGTGGATTACATTGATGTATTTCCCTATGTTGAACCACCTTGGTGTATGATATCTTTGACGTGTTCTTGGATTGGGTTTGCAAGTATTTTATTGAGTATTTTTGCATCAATGTCATTAAGAGAAATAGGTCTGAAGTTCTCTTTTTTTGTTGGGTCTTTGTGGGGTTTAGGTATCAAGGTGACTGTAGCTACATAGAATGAGTTTTGTAATGTTCCTTTTGTGTATATATATATATACATATATATATATAATTTGAAAAGAAATGGAAATCACACTTCCTTGAAGGTCTGGTAGAATCCTGCACTAAATCCATCTGGTCAAGGGCTTTTTTTGGAATAGATTCTATTGATGACTATTTCTATTTCCTTGGGGGATATAGAGATATTCAATCTTTCTGCCTGATCTTCAATTAATTTTGGTAGATGGAATCTATCATGAAAATTGTCCATTTCTTTTAGTTTTTCAAACTTTTGGCATATAACTTTTGTAGTAAAACCTAATGTTTGTTTGGATTTCTTCAGTGTCTGTAGTTTTGTCCCCCTTTTCATTTCTTTTTTTTTATTTTTATTTTTTATTTTTTTTATCAGTTACATTTTATTAACAACACTTTAATCACAGATTTTTAGATATGGAAAGCCTGAATCTGTTAAACCAAAGAGTTAATCATACTTAAAAATTTAAGCTATTTTTTCCCCTTTGGATTATGACACAGTTCTCTAACGGTAATCTCACTAAATCTTTACCTATATGAAAATACAACTATATCCCAGATTTTCTTAAATTTCTGAATATTCTACCTCCCATTTAAGACATGGAGAAAACATCTGTGAACAACTGAAATCTGAACTTGAAATTAGCCTTGCTTTTGTTTCAGTAGATTTTATATCTCCTGACCATATTTCCTTGTTTGAAAACTTTCCTTTTTCCGAATTTGTTTTTTTCCAACTGGGTGCTCAAGCACAAACAACTGGAAATTCCCTAGTGTTGCAACAGCTCTCCTACTTTTTCTTGAGATGGCTTCAGTTCTGAGCTTGAGAACTGTGCAGCCTTGTTAAAAAAAATACTATTTCCTCTTTTCATTTCTTGTTTTGTTCATTTGGATAGGTTCTTTCTGCCTTTTAGTTAGTTTGGCTAAAGGTTTGTCTATCTTGTTGATTTTTCTCAAAGAACCAGGTCTTGGTTACGTTGATTCTTTGAATAGTTTTATTTGTTTCTAATTGATTGATTTCAGCCCTGAGTTTGATTATTTCCAGCTGTCTGTTCCTCTCAGATGTATTTGCTTCTGAAGGCATTTAGTGCTATGAATTTTCCTCTAAGCACTGTTTTCATTTTGTCCCATAAGTTAGGGTATATTGTACCTTCATTTTCATTGAATTCTAGGAAGTCTTTCATTTCTTTCTTTATTTCTTCCTTAACCCAGCTGTCATTGAGAAGCAAGTTGTTCAGTTTCCACGTGTGTGTAGGTTTTTGCTAATTCCATTGTTGTTGAGGTACAGCTATAGTGCATGGTGGTCAGATAGAATACATGGGATTATTTCAATCTTCTTGCATCTGTTGAGGCTTGCTTTGTGACCAATTATATGGTCTATTTTGGAGAAGGTTCCATGAGGTGCTGAAAAGAAGGTATACTCTTTTGAGTTTGGGTGAAAAATTCTGTAGACATCTATTAGGTCCATTTGAGATAGGGCCTCTGTAAATGCCTTTATTTCCCTGTTGAGAGTGAGGGTTTGAAGTCTCCCACTATTAAGGTATTGGGATCAATGTGTGATTTGAGTTTTGATAATATTTCCTTTATGAATGTAGGCATTCATGTATTTGGGGCATAGATGTTCAGAAATGTGATGTTCTCTTGGTGGATTTTTCCTTTGATGAGAATGTAGTGTCCCTCCTCATCTTTTTTTGATTAATTTTGTTTGAAAGTCTATTTTATTTGATATTAGCATAGATATCCCAGCTTGTTTTCTGGGCCCATTTGCTTGAAAAACATTTTTTCAGCCCTTTATTCTGAGGTAGTGTTTATCTTTGTTGCAGAGGTGCATTTCTTGGATACAGCGGAATGTTGGATCCTGTTTCTGCACCCAATCTGTTAGTCTGTTTCTCTTTATTGGAGAGTTGAGTCCATTGAGTTTGATAGATAACTGTGACCAATGAACATTAGTTCCTTTTATTACGGAGTTGGTGGTCTTACTGTGATTCATTGCTTGTTTTCTTTTAATTTTGATTGGGAAATATCTTTATGCTATGTTTTCTTGGGTTTCCTTGTTTTGGTTGGATTGGAGTTTTCCTTCTAGTATCTTCTGTAGGGCTGGTTTGCTCTGTAGATATTGCTTAAATTTAGTTTTATCATGGGATATTTTGTTTTCTTCACCTATGCTGATTGAAAACTCTGCAGATTATAGTAGTCTGGGTTGGCATTTGTGATCTCTTACAGTCTGCATGACCTCTGCCCAGGCCATTTTGGCTTTCACAGTTTCTGATGAAAAGTCAGGTGTGATTCTGACAGGTCTACTTTATATGTTAATTGGACTTTTTCCCTTGCTGCTTTTAATATCTTTTCTTTTTTCTGTATATTTAGTGTTTGACTATGATGTGATATGAGGTGTTTCTTTTCTGGTCTAGTCTTTTTGGTGTTCTGTAGGCCTTTTGTACGTTTATAGACATCTCTTTTTTTAGGTTGGGAAAATTTTCTTCTGTGATTATCTTGAAAATATTTTCTGGACCTTGGAGCCTGATGTCTTCTTTTTCATCTATTCCTATTATTCTTAGATTTTGCCTTTTCCTGGCGTCCTTGATTTCTTGGATGTTTTGTGTTTGGTACTTTTTGATTTTACTTTTTCTTTGAGAGAAATATCAATTTCTGCAAGTGTATCTTCAGCACCTGAGATTCTTTCTTTCATCTCTTGTATTCTATTGGTGATGATTACTTTGGTGGTTCCTGATCTTTTTTCTAGGTTCTCTAGCTCCAGGGTTTTCTCAGTTTGTATTTTCTTTATTGATTCTAATTCTGTTTTCATGCCTTGCACCATTTCCTTCATCTGTTTGAATGTGGATTCCTGTCTCTCTATAATGCTCTCTATTTTTTTGTTGTTGTTGTTCGTTTCCTCTCTCTATGCCACTAATTGTATCTCTACTTGTACCTCTATTTGTTTGGCTATATTTGCCTGTGTTTCTTTTAGAACATTGTTTATTTCCTCTTTCTTTGCCTCCACTTGGGTGAACAATTCTTTGAGAGTTTTGTTCTTTTCATCTTTAACTGTCTGGATTTGTATGGCTATTTCTCTGAGAGATTTCTTTGTTTCCTCATGTGCCTCAAATAACTGGATAAGCATAGCTTTAAAGTAATTTTCCTGTGTTTCTGATGAATTGGAGTATCCATCAATTTTGTGGGTTGCTGGTGAAGCCGTGATATCCTCATTTATGTTGGATGAGTTCTTTCGCTGACCCCTGGCCATTTGCTTCTCTGTAACCTTCACTGTTTGTTCCTGGATTCTGCAGTTCAGACTGGTACTATCTTAATTCTCTGGTGTCTGGAGAATTCTTTAGGAAGATGAGAGGGTTCTAGCGGTTTCTGTGTGTCATGTCCACTGTTGTTTCAACTGCACCTGAGGGAGGAAAGTTCATGGGCACAGAAAGACAGATGCAGCTGAGTGTGCAAGTGGACGTATGCATGGAAGTGTGCCTTGAAGGACAGAGTGATCGAGAATGTAGAACCCTTGAGTGTGTGGGAGGGACTCTGCCTTGGAGTCATCTAAGGGGTTACTTACACATGAGCTGTAGATGTAGCAGGTGCTTTTAATAATCGCCATGCAATTTCCTTATGCACATTCCCTGAATACCTCAATGGCCTACAGACTACTGGTATTTGGTTCTGCCTTAGCTCCTGGCATTACTTGCCTGAACTCTAATGTTGGGCTCTCAGAGCAGAGGCTTCAATTTCTTAAGGGCCACTCTGTTTCCCACAGTGGGTGTATGGTTGGGAGGAGTCTGATATCTGGCTGCTAGTTTAGGAGGACTTTGGATCTGGAGCTCTGCAGGCTCTTGAGGGCACACTCACTCTCAAGTAGGTCACGTAGACAAGGATGGGGGTATCCGGGCTCTCTAGTCTCTGGTTTAGACCTTCTAAGCATTTTGCAAGAGGACTAATGAGCTCTGCCAATTCAGTGGCGTTACAGCCACCACATTAAGGAGTCCAACTGAAGCCACAGTCTGGGATTCCTGTCCAGATGCCTTCTGTGAAGTCCTGGGGACCCACAGCGAGGGTCCACAGACCTGGGTGACCTGGCACCTGGCGTGCCTAGTTTGTTGGGCAGTCTGCTGGATTTTGATGGCTGTATAGCCTACTATATGCCACTGAGGGGCTGGGCAGGTCTTACAGACACTGGCTGAGAGCTCCTGCTGAGTCTGTATGGCTGCTGACCGATGTGGGACTTAGAGAGGATGGTACCTCAGATCTGGGACTTGGAAGGATGATACAGCTGGCTGCTGCTGCTGAGGAGCTAAGAGCCCCGCCTCAGTCCTCAGACAGTGAGTTCTGTGCTGAGAATCTCTGTGAGCTGGCTGTGCTGAGGAGGAAGGAGGCCCAAAAGAAGGGAGTAAGGGGGATCACAGGATTGTTTCTCTCCTTCCACAAAGAAGTCCGAGGGTGACCTGAGACTAAAGGTCTTAACTCGTGTGCTGTTCCCTCTTGTTCAGAAAGCCTCACCATCATTTCCTTGCTGTTAGTTGTCTCTCCTCTCACTGACTCTGGCGCTTCAGCTCCTGTGCCTCTCAAAAACGTAGTGGTCGTAGCCATCTTGGATCTCCAAAAGTATTGATTTCAAAGATTTTCTTATTTTACATTATTATGCTCTTTTAAAAACAATTATTTTAATTTGTATATTTATATTTATAAAAGTAAAAGTGGGTTTTCTATTTCATGATTGCATCCTCAAACTCTTAGTAAATATATTTAGTATTTATTATAGTTTTCAATAAACAACAGAGAATTATCTACTACATAGAAGGCTATGGTAAGAATTATCTTCAGTTTCAATACAAGGCTCATAAAAATTTCAATGACAATCCTATTCTTCAGATATATGTGCACACACACACCCACACAGAGTAATAGCACAGACATCGAGAGTGAAAAGTGAAATGCTGAGGATGTCATGGAATGGTATCCTACCCTATATTATATTGTATCACCACAATAACACATCACTTCATGGTGGTGATATAAATACATACAGGCACACAAGTAGAGTAGAAAAGTAACCCTAAAATAAATAGTTAACTACACACATTGTTGATACTGGTTCAAAGTGTATACTTAAAAAGGACCGCTCATTCAACAAATTCTTGGAAAATTGGATATCTATATGTAGAAGAATGAACATAGAAAAAAATCAATTCTAAAAAGTTAAAAAAAAAATAAAATAAGAGCTGCAATTGCACTTCTGGAGGAAAGTACTTCCAGATATATTTCTTTAAAGTATTCAATAGCACAGGAATTAGTCCTTCAAAATTTTTAGAACAAAAAAACCAAATAACTAAATATTCCTACCCCTCACAAAGACAAACAAATAACCAAACAGTAACTTATCCTTATACAAAACAAAGAGCAATAAAAAGAAGCATCCTACAGAATAATAAAAGACATTTACCAAATACAAACACGACAGAAGATTAATAAGTTGAATCTACAAAGATCATTAAAAAAACTTAATCACTCATTCTAGAAATTGTTAAATGTATTGAACAGTTACAAAAAAGAAGAAATCCAAATATCCAATAAATATGTGAATAAAATGTTCAACATCTTTGCCCATTACAAAAATACAGGTCCTTTCATATCAACCATCACTCAAGAAAACATAAAACAAGAAAGGTGCCTTCAAGCCCATCTGATGATGACATTTTTATCCACTGAGGTTCTCTCTTATATGACTCTAGTTTGTGTCAAGTTGACAGAAACCTAAACAACATGAGGCCCAAGGTGAAGAATATCATTTTTGCAGCCTCATGTGTTGGAGCATACTCAAGCCATGGAAGAGGAACAGCAGAGAGAGAGAGAGAGAGAGAGAGAGAGAGAGAGAGAGAGAGAGAATGCCAGTGTACATCACTGCCATTATTTTTCCGTATATTTCCCCTGGGCCCAAGTTGATGGTTTAGCACTGTCCAAATTCACAGAGGCTCTCCTGCCTCAGTCAGTCATCTCAGAATGTTACTCCACAGGTATGCTGGCCTTCCTATGCTGGCCTTCCCCAACCATAGGAATCATGCTTCCTCAAGATCCAGCCATACCACTCCTAAGCATATATCCAAAAGAGGCTCAAGTACACAGTAAGGACATTTGCTCAACCATGTTTGTAGGTGCCTTATTTGTCATAGCCAGAAGCTGGAAACATCCCAGATGCTCCTCAACTGAAGAATGGATGCAGAAATTGTGGTACATGTACACAATGGAATATTACTCAGCAATGAAAAATAAGGAAATCATGAAATTTGCAGGTAAATGGTGGGACCTGGAAAGGATCATCCTGAGTGAGCTGTCCCAGAAGCAGAAAGACACACACGGTATATACTCACTCATATAGACATGTAATATAGGATAAACCTACTAAAATCTGTACATTTAAAGAAACTAATCAAGAGAGAGGACCCTGACTAAAATGCTCAATTCCATCCTGAAAGCCAAAGAGGTTGGACAGAAGAAGAAGAAGAAGAAGAAGAAGAAGAAGAAGAAGAAGAAGAAGAAGAAGAAGAAGAAGAAAACAGGAAACAAGCTAGGAACCTGCCACAGAGGGCCTATGAAAGGTTCTGCCTTGCAGACTATCAAAGCAGATGCTGAGACTTATGGCCAATTGTTGGGTAGAGTGCATGGAATATTATGTAAGAAGTAGGAAATAGTAAGATCTGGAGAGGAAGAGAACTCCACAAGGAGAGCAACAGAACCAGAAAATTTGAACACAGGGGTCTTCCTAGAGACTCATACTCCAACCAAGTACCATGCATGGAGATATCCTAGAACCCCTGCACAGATGTAGTCCGTGGCAGTCTAGTGTCTAAGTGGGTTACATAGTAATGGGAAGAGGGACTGCCTCTGACATAATCTGATTGGCCTGCTTTTTGATCACCTCCCCCTGAGGGGGGAGCAGCCTTACCAGGCCACAGAAGATGGCAATGCAGCCACTCCTGATGTGATCTGATAGACTAAGATCAGAAGGAAGGAGAGGAGGACCTCCCCTATCAGTGGACTTGGGAGGGGCATGTGTGAAGAAGGGGGAGGGAGGGTGGGATCTGGAGGGGAGGAGGGAGGAGCTTATGGGGGATACAAAGTGAATAAAGTGTAATTAATAAAAAAATAAAGAAAAGACATAAAACGGTAACCATGGCTAAATATTTAAAAACATTTGAGTTTTCATTATTTCTAAGGTATCTGGCATTCCAGTTATAAATATTTAATTACAGTCTCTGTTTAATTATGGATAACCTTATCATGTGACAATTCACAGTACAAATGTTTTTTATAAAATTTAAAATGAAAGCTTTGCATATGATCTTATCACAAAAATGCTTATATCAGTTATAAACTGAATTGTTCTGCCATTGTAGTTATTCTTTCCTTTACAGTTCATGATAAATATCAACCTAAAAATAGTCCAGTCTAAATAAAGCAGACTCCTGCTGAGTTTACCTTACTTCCTTAAAAAAAAAAAAAAAAGAGAAAGACATTCAGCATGTATTGTCACTTGAGTTTTTGATCTTAGCCATTCTGATAGGTGTAAGGTGAGATCTCAGGGTCATTTTGACTTACATTTCCATGACGACTGAGGATGTTGAGCATTTCTTTAAGTGGGGAATCCTCCTAAGTTGTTGGTGGGAATGTAAACTTGTACACTTTGGAAATCAATCTGGCACTTTCTCAGACAATTAGGAGTAGTGCTATATCTAAAGATCCAGCTATACCACTCCAAGGCATATATCCAAAGATGCTCACATATGCAACAAGGACATTTGTTCAACCATGTTCATAGCAGCTTTATTCATAATAGCCAGAATCTGGAAACAACCCAGATGTCCCTCAGTTTAGGACTGGATACAGAAATTGTGGTACATTTATACAATGGAATGCTACTCAGCAATTAAAAATAAGGAAATCATGAGATTTGCAAGCAAATGGATAGAACTAGAAAAGATCATCCTGAGTGAGGCATCCTAAACGCAGAAAGACACAAATGGTATACACTCACTTGTAAGTGGATATTAGATATATAATATAGCATAAACATACTGAAATCTGTACACCTAAAGAAGCTAAGCAAAAAGGAGGACCCTGAGTAAGATGATCAATCCTCACTCAGAAAGGCAAAAGGGACTGACATCTAAAGAGGAAGAACACAGGGAACATGACAGGAACCTACCACAGAGGGTCTCTGAAAGATTCTACACAGCAGGATAATCAAAGCAAATGCTGACTCATAGCCAAATTTTGTGCAGTGAATCTTATGAATGAAGGGAAAGACTGAAAGATCTGGAGGGGCAAAGAGTTCCACAAGGAGAGCAATAGAACAAAAAACTGAGCTCAGGTGTCTTTTCTGAGGCTGATACTCCAACAAGGACCATGCATGGAGATAACCTAGCAGCCCATAGCTGCTCAGTATTCAAGATGGCTCCCTAGTAATGGGAACAGGGACTGTCTCTGACAGGAACTCAGTGGCTGGCTCTTTGATCATCTCCCCCTAATGGGGGAGCAGCCTTACCAGGCCACAGAGGAAGACAATCCTGCCAGTCCTGAAGAGACCTAATAGGCTAGGGTCAGAGGGAAGGGGAGAAGGACCTCCCCTATCAGTGGACTGGAGAGGGGCATGGGAGGAGATTAAGAACGGAGGGTGGGATTGGCAGGGGAGGAGTGAGGGGGCTACAGCTGGGGTACAAAGTGAATAAACTGTAATTAATAAAAAACAAATAAACGGATAAAAAGATTAAAATATGACAGTCACCATTACTTGGAAGAACATGGCAATCAATGTTAAAAAGGAAAAGTAGATGATTCTATACGATAGAGTAATTGCAAATTTAGACGCTGATGGTAACAGTGTAAATCTAATCACAAAATACTGAGTCTAACATTTATTATTCAGAGGCCAGAACTGTAGACATGTTAACACCAGAAATTTCAAGATTTGCTTAATGGTATGAAAAAAAAATGTGAGGGACATTTAATAAGTTCATGACACACTTTTAAAAGGTGACTTTCATGTGTAAGTGGGCTTACCTGTTGCTCTTCACCTGGCCATAGACAAGGAATAGCTTACATGTAACCCATACTCACTATGTTTGAAAGAATGTTAGTTAACTCATCACTCTATCAATGTGCACATATATGTGTATATATGCATACATACATATTTATTTATCTCGATTAGAAGCAGAATCAATAAAGCAAACATAACTCCATCAAGGATAAATTCAAAATTAAATATATCTAATTATGTATAATTTTATTTGTAATTATTTTTCTTATTAACACAGTATTTATTTCTGTTTTCCTGGTCAGACCCTGAGCCAAACTCTTTCCAAAAATTACCTAGGGAAGTAGAGGAAAGGAGCATACAGCTCATGTAGCAATATAGAGTAAGCATGGGAAGAATAACTTCTTGAGATTGAAGTGGAAATAGCTATTTCATAAGGAGAAGACGGGAAAGGCCACCATTAGGAAGGAAGACCACCATGATCTCTGAGAATGTATGACCAGAATAGAGTAGGTAAAGAGCTCTGGTTTCAGAGAAGGGCTCCGTGCACACCCACTGATGGGACTACCCAAGCAGGTCAAATCCTAGCCCAAAGCTAGCCATCCAACTGCGGCAGCAGCAGCCCTAAGGGCTGTGCTCATCTCCTTTTAAGTGGACCTGGTTTGGAAGCTGCTCTCAAGATGAGCAAAGTCAAGGGCCGTGGGACTGCCAACCTGCTAGGAGTCTTATTTATCAGTTTCTTGGGTTGGCTCAGTAGTTGAGAGGTATTCCTGACCAAGAGGTGAACGTGGAGCAGCCTACACTTTCAGGGTGAAGGCCTACGCAGGAGAAGTGTTTTCAGGAGGGGAGGGTAAGGCTATAATTCCTAAGCTAATATTTTGTGTATATAAATTTGTGCATTTGTAATATTAACAAATGAAGTAGTATGATTACATTCAAATATGTACTATATATTGCTTATATTTTCATATAATGCATGTCTTAAAAATCCAATTTATTTTATGTAATGTAGAAAATATGTGCATTAATGTAAAAATCTCTTAATAGCAATATGTATCATGTTTTCAGTTTACTGAGCCTAATTGTTTATAAAAGTAATCACTTTCTTAATGAGAATTTAATTTGGGTCAAATTTCAATTATAACTAAATCATTATGAATTATCTTGTGGCTTGATGTTTCTCCCAACACATAATAATATTCAATTAATGTAATGTTTAGGGCAGGTTGAAAATAAGCCTAGGGAATGTCAGTTCCTAAGACTGTATAGTTCATATTTACAATGATTTTATGAAAAGTAACACATAATGTTCTACAATAATATTCTAAATAGTAATTTGTGAAGCAGTACTTTCTTACAAGGGAAATTATACAGTAAAAATAGAAGAAATGGTTTGATGTCAAAAATGCTCCTTAAGAACTCAGAACACAGGTGGGCATGATGATGCACACCTGTAATTCCAGCACTTGCAGGGCAAAGGCAGCCAGATAGAAGCCAGCCTGGTGTGTAAAGTGAGTCCAGGACAGCCAGGGCTGCACAAAGAAACCCCAAAACCAGACCTAATCAAGCCAATAAAACAAAACAAAACAACCCCCCCCAAAACAAACAGAAAAACAAACAAAAACCACTCAGAACAGTTTATCGCTTACTGTCTGTTTAGTGTCTTTGGGTAGATTTACTTGTTTAATATGTATTTATGTTTGTTGAAGAAAAACTAAAGGGTTTGACCACTTAGAAATCTTGGACAATATTATTAGTGTTTCCATTTTTTATGTGCTACAGAACTCAATCACATACAGATACCTTTTTTAAAAAAAAATGATGTATCATATTATGAATGTGAATACTAGCTGCTTTGGTAAGATTGTAGTGCTCTGACTTATAAAATCCATATTTATTTGATATAAACTTAAGATATAAAATTATGTCTTTATTCACTTACGTTGTACTTTTCAGATTTCATTTTTACATCTAATGATAAAAGATACATTGGTATATAGTAATAAATTTAAAACTTAGGATGTTTATCTTTAACTGGCATGACTTTGTAACTTAAAAAACATTACGTTTAGAACTCTTTCACCTGTGACAATTAAAGAATTATGGCTCAGATATTCAATCTTAATTAATCAGTTGTTACCAAGTTTCCTACTGGGAAGACACTAATTTAAGTTCAGGGTTACAAGAATAATCCAAACAAGTCCCAGTTTCCCTGTTAACTCCTGGAGCTTTTCTTGTAGTAATGGACTTTCTCACTATCAACTATTCATAGTGTCATCTGTCTATGTGAGACAGAATGTTAGAGAATTTCTTAAATAATAACTGAGCACATGTTAAGGGCTTATATAAAACCCCTTGTCACCATATAAAGTACACTATATCTTTCAGTCTTTCCTACAGTAAATGTCAAATCCTGAAAAACCTATTTTTATACCCTAGAAATGTAACAGATTTTTGAAAGGCAAGATATACATACTTTTGAATTTTATTTTTCAATTTTAAGCATGTAATTCAGAAACTAAACACATCAAACATTTTGAATATTGGCTTACTAATACATTAAGCATTTTTTTAAAAAAATCCTTCATTACCCTATATGATGGATTTCATAGGATACTAATTTAAAGTCCAACTATTTTATACTTAAAATACTCTCAAAAATCCTCCAAATTCCAGCTTTGTATAGTGTAAAATAATGTCTATCTAAAATCCATGTCCTCTGGGAGCTTCAGAATATAACTGTATTTAGAAACTATAACTTTAAAAATGTCATTATTCATGACAAGGGCATCGTAGAATTGGGGTGGTCCCTAAATGAAATGTCTGTGTCCTTATAGAAAAAAAGAGCTATGAAATGCAGACCTGTGGTGGGGGTGGGGGTTGTGTGATTTTATCATCATGATAGAGACAAGGATCAGAAGGAAATCTCTACGGGGAACACATAACTCCTGTGAACTGCTGACTCTAAAAGAGCAGCACAAAAACCAATCTTACTCCGTGCTAGAGGAACCAATCGTAACGTGATGTGTAGGTTTAATGTCAAGTTGCCACAAATTAGTTGCTTCTTATTCAGGAAGCCTCAGTTGTGGATTTTTCTTAAACATCTCCATGAGTCGGGGAAGACCCACTTTACCTTCTGGTAGCTGCCAAGGTAAAAATAGTCAAGGGAGAAAATTGATCACTAATTCACCTTTTGTTTACTTTTTCTTCCATTCCAAGGAGCTAAATTATCTTGTAGCTGTGGCTCCTGATTCCTTTCCTGTTATCAGAACCAGTGTCTCCAGGCTTTCATCTTGACTAAGGACCAGGGGATCTCCAAGAACACTCCAGGTTTTGGCCACCAGACTTGGATTTCTAAGGTACCAACAGCAGATGACCTTGCCAGGCTCTCTGTAAGGAAACAGTCACTATGGAGCCGCTCCAACTCTGAAACATCCAGGTTCAAAGATCCAGCAACTGCCTTGTTCTCAGACTCTCATTTGTGATTCAACGGTTGTTACTATTTCAGTGTAAGTTAATTTAGCACACTATTTTAATATATGTCTAGTCATACTATTTGTCCTGTTCTTGTCAGAAACTCTGACTAATATACTTAACTACATTTTTGACACACCTTTCAGCTTGTATATTCTGTTTTTTGTGTCACCTAGATTGTTGTTTGCACCACACCACAAGGAAATTAATATTTAATTGATAGTTAAAGCTCAAACATTGTTATATTAATTTTCCTCAGAAAACACAGTTTAAGCTGTTCATTACTAAAGTTCCAAACCAAAACTTACTTTTGACATTATATTCTCTAAAGCATAACAGTCTTCAACGTCATCATGAAATTGTTTTCAGTGGACTGCTCCTATTGTCCTTTTGATTGTGTTTATTACAGCTATTTAGTTTAAAGATAGAAAAATAAGACTTCCTTATTTAGATATATTATTAAAGAAAATTCATATAATTAATATCACATTACCAACTAACACAGACTGTAAGTTAAAGGACTAGGATTTAGGAAGAAAAGTTTTTTTTAAAAAAAATCACAAAAGAAACAGGAAACATTAAAACTTTAAAATTAAGCCTATTTTTAAATATCCACTTTTTGGAATGAATGAGCAGAATTCAGCTGAAGTGAAAAGAAAAGAATATGTACTGAGCATATGAATAGGGAAAATCAAGGGCCTCCAAATGCATATAATATTTCTAGATAATGAGTTTGTCTCAAAGTGATGAGTGTGACATGAAAGAAATGCTAAGACTTTTTTGGTTACTACAGTAAAGTATGTGTCACCATTCGTGCTTTATTGGGACCATACCTCAGGAAAAAGCCCTGGATGCCAGAATATGTGGGGAAAGAAGCATACAGTAGGTATAGAAGTATTGCTTACACTCACAAGAAACTGGGCATAAAACTTAAGACTCAAACATTTCTATTAAAAAAAAATGATAGTAAGAGTGTATCTGTGGTGATGGGACAGGTTAAGCATGGTATCATGGTACTGCCCTTAACTGAAGCAAAATGAAAGAAGCAAAAAATTGTGGTTTATAAGCTGTAACCAATTTATAAATTCTTTTTTATTGAAATTTTACTTTGAAAAGATAAATCATTTAGTTTTTTTTATCTTGTGGAAGAATTCTTTTATTAATGACTTTTAAGCAATTCATATACTCAAATCTTAATTAGATATGCATATTCACAATTATAGCCACATATACACACACTTCTTTTGGAATTCTACATATGCATTCAATTGATGGATACAGATTTATAAAAACAATGTAAATTCAGTGATTCAGAATCAAGCACATCTGATTGTCCATTTTCTCACAAACAATGCCATGATTTTAGAGTGTTTTAATCTAAATTGCATAGTTCAAACTTATTCTAATTTCTGCACTTTCATTCAAAATATTCATGATAACATTTTTTATTAGAACTTAGATGTTGACCTACAGGATGTGAGTTTAAATTCTGTTTCTAGCACTTAGTAGGTGTGTACTCTATAGCACATTACCTGGCATCTTTAAATCTTTAAACAGAGACACAATTGAACTTTACAGAGCAAAGCAAAATGAGGGTATCAAGAGATGAAAGTTGCAAAAGAAACAAAACCAAAAATGCATAGCTAGATATTATATTAGCATGAAATAGAATTAACTACAGGATTATTTTCTGTTTTTCTGTGGCAGTATGTGTGTATATCTCTGTGTGGGTATCTATACATGAGTTCAGGGGCCAAAGAAATTATAGGCACTGGATATCCGGAAATGAAGTAACAAGTGTTTAAGAGATGCATGATGTAGGTTTTCCTAACCAAACCCATGTTCTCAGGAAGAGCAAATGCATGCTCTTAACCAGTCAGTTATCATTTCATAACTGATTTGACCAAGAAGAAAGAATGTTCAGACTGCAAGCACTCCACCGAAGTAACCTGCTTACCTGAACAGAAAAGAGAGGGAATAAAGGGAACTAAGGGACTATTAGTTGTGCTAATATTGGAAAATTGGACAATCAGATGTGCTTGATTCTGAATCACTGAATTTACATTGTTTTTATAAATCTGTATCCATCAATTGAATGCATATGTAGAATTCCAAAAGAAGTGTGTGTATATGTGGCTATAATTGTGAATATGCATATCTAATTAAGATTTGAGTATATGAATTGCTTAAAAGTCATTAATAAATTCCTCCTACACCAGAGGAGTCCTAGATGTCAAACAAAAAAAGCTTATTTTTTATTTCCTCAAATAATGCTGAAACTTGTCTGAATTTGGGGAAAAAAATGTACACAAAAATATAAGAAGCCCAAGCAATTTTTACAAGGTTGCCTTCAAACCTATACCCATGAAGTATATATATCACAATCAAAGTTTCTGAAGTCAAACACAAATAGAAATTTGAAACTTGAAAGAAAATATCTATTTGCATAAAATGAAACTTTCTGAGACAATTAGTAGATCCAAAAATTAACTTTTTTTTTTAACCTTGATTTACTCCTTTAAATTACAGGGAATGATGTAGTATTCCAAGGTGCATAAAACAGAAACCAGGTTTCCAACTATGAAAAATTGAAGAAGAAGTATTTCCCAAGTTTAAGAAAAAACAAAACAACAGAGTTTATGATCAACAGCCATATCTTAAAAATGCTGAAGGGACACCTTCAAATTGAAACAAAGTGACGCCAGCCAACTGCACAGTTCTAAAATGACAGAACTCTCCTGACAAAAGAAAAGCTCTATGTACATATTTATGCAACACACACACAGCTTGATAGAAAGGAATCATCAATATAATAAAGATTCTAGTAATATAAGCCATGATTTTGAATCCTCTGTATCACCTCTGAGAAGGAACTTAATACTGGATTAAAGGTCTCTAGGAAGCCCGATTACTAATTCTAGAGAGATCTGATGCCATTTTCATGGAGTGATATTCTTTGATCTCTGTAATAGAAACATGGCTTGTCATGAAGAAATAAAAAGCCATAAGTGCTGGAACATTACTATATTATATATAACATGTTTTAATTATGCATATAGCATATATGCATTAACATATTACATATATGCATTAATGTAATGTGTAATGTCTAAGGACAAACATGTGCATGTACGTATGTTTGTGTTTGTGCGCCTCTTTATGTTTTATGACTTCATGCAGGCTTTGCAGAGGCACATATATGTGCAATTCCCCCATGCGGAAGAAAAGCTTGTAACACAATAGACTAAGTATTTGCAAAGCAATTTTCTGATCACTTGTAGCATCAATGGTATGAAGTCGTTGTCAAGAAGACTGTACAGAGACTGTGTCTACAGTCTCCCGTATAGGAGTTGTAGCCAAAGAATAAAATCCGAACAATATGAAGTTAAACTTCCAGTGGTATTGTTTGAGTTACTAATGTCCTGTTCTTCATTAGTTATTCTAAATAATAATGTATCTTTTAACAGTCATTCCTTCTTGCAGATATGTATTAATTTCATCTATTCTTTTATATTCGTGGGAATATTTGAAAAATTAGTGAAGCTGAATAGTTATCCATATGATATAATAAAACAGAAAAACAATGTGATATTTGATTTATTGAATAATAATAATAAAAAAATAATGATAGGTGATAGAATTTGGAACACAACACTTGCTGTGGTAATAAGATAGTTGGGATCTGGTGGTGCCTTGTTGCTCTGGCTCTTGTTGATTGTGTTCTCATTCTAGCCTTTAGCCAGCTGGTTGTCTCTGGTGTTGGATGGATGTTCTTGATGCTAGCAGGACTCCTCAGGGAGGAAAGCAGAGCATTGGACCTATCAATGTAGGCTCAGGAAACAGCCTGCTGCTCACCTCTACTGGCTGTGCTCCAGGTGTACCTGAATGTTCCTCGATTCCCACAGTCTCTGTCTGTGTCGCAACAAGGCTGAAGCATTACCTATGCTCCAGTCAACATGTAAATGAGTTTCTTGGACGCAAATGGATGTTATCACATCTGTGGAGTCACATGACCGAGATCAAATCCCTCAGTATATTACAAGGCAGATAATGCCATCAGAAGCTCTAGGTGGAAACTCAGCAGTGGTTAACAGAGGTAAGTAGCCTTGCAAAGAGTTGTCCGTTATTCCAGTTCACACCATTTACTGCTATAATATCTAATACTATGGGGAAAATGATTATCCTTAATAGCAACAAATATTTAATAATATTTATATGGAGTACTGACACATTGTATTTAAAATTGCAATGGCTTTCTGAACTGGAAAATCAGAGTTTTATTGGCAGATAAGGGAGTAGTTATTGATTACCTATTTTTATCACAAAATGTCAGCCTTTGGTTGCCAAGTGGAGGAATGCTTTTAAATTATTTTAACATTGTTTCTCTAATTTTACATGTCCCTCATATTTCTCACACTAAGCTTGCACATAGTAGAAATGATTAATTTAAAATTTGTGTGTATACCATTGAGCAGCCCATGCAACTCATAAATTGAGAGGATATAATCAAACGAAGATCAGCAAATTTAGAAGAAATATATTATATTTTGGTTTCATATACATTGAAACACAATTTTGGTAAAGTTACACCGAATATAAAAGTAACTTTAATATCTCAAGTTAAAGTAGACTTGATAAAGACTATCATTTAAAATCCTTCATGAAATTTGCAGGCAAATGGTGGGATCTAGAAAAGATCATTCTGAGTGAAATATCCCAGAAGGAGAAAGACAAACATGGGATATACTCACTTATATAGACCTATAAGATATGATAAACATAATGAAATCTATACACCTAAAAAAGATAATCAATTGAGCGGACATGGGGTAAGATGATCAATCCTCGTTTAGAAAGACAGATGGGATGTGCATTGAACGTATGACAGGAGTCTACTGAGCGCATCTGAAAGACTCTAACTAGCAGTGTTTTCAAAGCAAAGACTCATGACCAAACCTTTGGCAGAGTACAGGGAATCATAAGAAAGAAGGGGAGTTAGTCTGATGAGGAAAGGATAGGAGCTCCACAAGGACCAAATATATCTGGGCACAGGGTCTTTTCTGAGACTGACATTCAACCAAGGACCATGTATGGATATAACCTAGAACCTCCACTCAGATGTAGCCTGTGGTAGCTCAGTAACCAATTGGTTTCCCAAAGTGAGGGGAACAGGGACGATTTCTAACAGGAACTCGATGACTGGCTCTTTGGTCTCCCCACCCCCGAAGGGAGGAGCAGTCCTGTTAGGCCACAGAGGAGGGCTTTGCAGCCAGTCCTGAAGATACCTGATAAAACAGGATCAGATGAATGGGGAGGAGGTCCCCCCTATCAGTGGACTTGGAAAGGGGCACGGTGGAGATGAGGGAGGGAGGGAGGGACTGGGAGGGAATGAGGGATCGGGACACGGCTGGGATACAGAGTTAATAAAATGTAACTGATAAAAAAAAAAATCCTTAACTACTTAGGGAAAATATAAAAACTGTAGAAAAATATAGAAGCGTTCAAGTTAAAGATATAAATATTGGTGGCTATCAAACACATTATTAAGAAATATAGCTTAATACTAAAGAAATATTCCAAGGCAATAAATCACCTCCTTTCCAATTATTTTTCAATGTGTATATAATAATATTTTATTATAACTGTCATGTAGAATATAAATAATGTAAGGGTTATAAATTCGTTTTCCTCTGAAGAAGATTCAGAATTGCAGTAGATATATTTACCATTTTCTTTTGATAAACTTGGTAGATTGATGTAAAACCACTGAAGAAAGGAAAGAAAATGACACTGGGAGACAATAGTAGGAAGTAGCCTTTGCAGAGTGAGCTCAATTATATAATACAGTACTTCAAGAATTCAGAGTGTTTCTCAAAGTCTGTAAACAAATCTAGAAGTCTTCATTCTAAAATTACACAAAATTGTCAAAATAACAGTGCTCTTAATCAGTGACAAAGAAAAGAGTGTTCTTCATACCTGGTGGAATTATCTAAAAGAGTGGATGAATTGATAACTTGTGGATTGTTTTATTGGGCTTACATGCCGTGGGCAAGATTCTAAAGCTCACTTGTAGGCTAAAGGCAGTAAATCACCCGGTGGAAAAATAACCCTTATATTAGAGAGGCCATATTTATGTTGCAGAATATGGGTTAGTGTTCCGTACATTATGCAGGGAGCTATGGTAGTTATAGTTGATTTTATGTATCCAATTATCTACTTTGATTTGTAATTAATCAACATAGAACTATTCGAACTTAAAGCATTTCCTTTTGTCTTAAACATAATAAAAACAGTATAAAAATCTTAAACGTTATAAAAAAACAGCTATGGAAAGAAAAAGAGGAAAAAATGAACAAAAATAGTTTTGCTCATTGTGCTTCTTTTTAACAATTTCCCATAGGACATATTTGCTTATTATATTACTAAGCAATGAAGAGACAGAATATTAAGTTTATTTAAAAAATATTTTCTACATCAATATTTTCTCCCAGCTTGCTGAAGATTGTTTTATAGCTTCTAGTCTTAGGATTTGTATGAAAGCCTATTGAATCAATGTTACAATGTAATTGCTGTCTCCCCACATTCAAATTTAGTTAGTCTCTCTCTTCTTCTATGCATTATACTGCAGCAAAATTTATTTTGCATATACTTCTTTTTTATTTCATTAGGCCATAAACATTCTAGGAAAATAATTTTGATGTTGTTAGTAAACAGATAGAGACTGAAGTTGGAAACATAATTTAGATTATCTTTATTATTTTATTATACATTGAAATTAACATTGTTGCATGTCTATCTAAATTGTAAATCCTGAGCAGAAAGGGATTGTAGATTAAACACTTAATTACAATACAAACGTTTTAGTGTGATTCTAAATTTTTTTCAAGCACTCAATATCCACCTAGCACTTTATATTGTTATAATATGATGTAAAATAGGAACATTGCAACTAAAAAGGAGACATGGAATTGACCACCACAGAAGCTTAAAAGGAGGGATTATTTTTAAAGACATGTTAATAGACAAAGACTTATAGGATCAATAAGTCAGTATGATGAACAAAAGAATCTATATAAAAGCTTGACACATGACAAACATAGCACTGACCAAAAAAAAAAAAAAAATGAAAAAAGAAAAGAAATGGCTCATCTAGCAACCAACAACAACTTATTTCTCTAATTTCTATAAATCCTTCCATATCAGGGCAATTGTCATGTTCTTGAATCTCCTTAGACTAGAGAAAATGCCTGGGTGATATGATGGTACTATAGGGCTTTTTCTTCTGAACCTTTTTTAAAAATTGTATTTATGAATGATTCAGCCTCCATTCCCAAATTCTGAATAGTGGAAAAGAAAATTCGAGTCATTACTCTATATAATATGTTGAGAAACTAGTCATGTTTACAGGAAGAGGAAAAAAGCTCTCTCTTTACTGGAAGTGTTGCACAGATTAGAGTTCTTCATGAGAAAATGAAAATATATTAATAAGCCTTGAGGAGTTAATAAAAAAAAGTAGAAGGGACAGAATCTTTAGTAGCAAGAGAAGAACACTAAGTTGGTAAAGAAGTTACTAAAAATGTGTTTTCTGTAGATGGTTTTGTGATTAACACTGATGTCTAATTTTGTACTTAGGACATGTTACCGTCTTGGTGAAATTAGGATCATTAAGTCAAGGTCAGTTCCGCTGACTTAATACAAAAGCTCTTTTACACAATGCAATGCTACTCTGCAATTAAAAACAAGGAAATCATGAAATTTGCAGGCAAATGGTGGGCACTTGAAAAGATCATTTTGAGTGAGGTATCCCAGAAGGAGAAAGACACACATGGTATGTACTTACTTAAAAGTGAGTACTAGACCTATAAGATAGGATAAACATACTGAAATCTGTACACCTAAAGAAGATAAACAAGAAAGAGGACCCTGGGTAAGATGATCAACCCTCACTTAGAAAGACAAATGGAATGGACACTGGATGTAGTAACAAACAAGTAACAGGACAGGAGCCTACTGCAGAGGGCCTCTGAAAGACTCTACCTAGCAGTGTATCAAAGCAGATGCTGAGACTCATAACCAAACCTTGGGCAGAGTGCAGGGAATCATATGAAAGAAGAGGGAATTACTATGACCTGGAGAGGACAGTAGCTCCACAAGGACCAAATATATCTGGGCACAGGGGTCTTTTATGAGAATTCAGTGTTTCAGGGTCTCAGAGATAGAATGAAAGCTTCTTTGTGCTTAGTGTTAAGGAAATGGCCAAGTTGCATTGTGGCAGACACTGACAGAGTGAAGACAACTAAGGATCTTTGAATCCTGTGTAAGATCTTGCCTCTGTCATGGCTCTGCCATCTTCTCCACCTCCTCTGCTTCCTAGTCTGCATGCATGATGTTTACGAGAATACAGATTTCTGACATGGATCTCTCTGTTTTAACAGAGATTTCTTCCATCAGTTGCCAAGGCCTTCATGATGCCCCATGCCTCTCAATTGAATTCTGAGTTGATCATTCTGTTTAAAATTTAACCCCACTGCTGACCAACAACTGTCACTAAAATCCTCATTTTAATAATCAATTTTGACATTCTTGCTTTAAATTTTATGATTTTATGAGTGGTTTTTACACTAGCAGTAGAGTGGGAATTATCATATCACACATAACTTTTGCCTTTCAAGATCATTGCTGTGTCACAAACTATAACAGAGTAGATGAGAGAGGTACTCAATAAATGTCTTTACACTGACAAATTAACATGTTAGGGACATGGTTGTGATGGTTACCGTAACTGGCAAATTGATGAGAGGCAGTGGGTGGGCATTCCTGTGGGTGATTATCTTAAGCAGCTGATTTCAGTTCTGCTCCTTGCAGGTGGTGGGATTGCTTGGATGTAATCCTGGGATGCATAAGAAGAGAAAGTGAACGATAACACAAGTATTCACTGTTAGCTCTTCTCAAACCTTGAATACAGCTGCTTTGAACTCCGGGTGACTTCACTTCCTTGCCATGATATGAGCAAAAATGAATCTTTAATACTAACATATATATTTTTCTTAACCAGAGTAGTTTAGAACAGCAATAGAAAGTAACTATATCCATGTGCAAATCAGAAAGTATTTCTTTCCAGAAAATACAATAGAAAAGGTGAGTTTAGTACTGTTATAATTAGAGAACAAGTCATGGAAAATCACTGAAAATGGAATGGAATTCTCAGTTAAAAAATTAAAGGCTAGATTGCCAATAATGACATATGGGACACATAACTCTAAGAAAAAGAGAAAAACAAGATTACTTGAGATAATTGGGGTTGAGATGCATTATATGGTGTGTGTGAAGAGCAAACAAGTGAAAATTTGTTTGCTAGGAATTTGAAAAATCCACCCAACATTAAACTGTGTTGAAAAGAGAAATCTGTGGGACTGACGAAATGACTCAGCAGGTAATGGTGCTTGACTCCAGGTCTAATTACCTAACTTTGATTCTCAGAACCCTCAAGATCAAAGAAGAGGATGGACTCTCACAAGGGTCGCCTGAGCTCCACTTGTCCATTGTGCCACACGGATATGCCTACAAATGCACATGCGCACACACACACAGGCACTCAGACACACAGATCCACACACACACAAACATGCACACACACACATGCACACCAGTGAAAGACTGAATCAAGTAATTACATTTTTGTTGAATATCTTAACGAATGTAAATTTTATCAGGTGATTTTGTTCATATTGGCAGTTATTTTTGAACCAGCCATCTATAGTGTGTAGCTACATTCCCTGGCACTGTCATAACCTCCTTCAAGTCTCACGGCACTCCAGCAAGAATAGAAGAGTCAACTTACTTCTAGACTTGAATAACCTCATTCCCATTTTGAAAAACTAGCATCCTCATTTTGTTTATTGCTGTACGAAATGTCAGTCATGTCTACTCTGAAGTGTTCCACATTTGAAATATGTTGCTTGTATTATTAAACAATTTCAAAATCCAATTAAAAGGAAAAACAAGCAATTAAGAAGAAAACACGTTTTTGCCACATTCCAGTTTCATTATTAGTGTAACAAATTTACATCTAATTAAGATGGTGTTTGGGGAGCCGTGTAAACTGACAGCTATTATTTCCTACCTGAGCTCACAGTTCTCAAATCTCCTAAAACACCTACACCCCAAAATATTCCTGTTCACGACTGGCATTGTTTTATCATCTACATATCTGCAAGGCCATAGTCAGAAGTTCTCTGAGACACAAAAGATGCTCTACGTTTTCAATCTGTTCATAAAACTATATGATCCATTATAAGTAAAATAAGTGTAATTTTTCTTTTGCTTAAAATCATTCTCAAATGAATAAATCAGGCATAACACAGTGAAGGGTACCTGCTCAGGTACTGAATTTCGTTCAGCAAAGTAATTTAATGTCTAACTGTGACAACTGTGGCTGAGCCATTTCTTACTTCAAACACTATTTTATACTACTCAGCACTCTTGTGAAACCTGTACTTGGTTGCCAGAAGTTGTGTGTAATGACTACTCCTTTCACCTATCGAAAGGGTTGTGTTGATTAAAACATTTGTTAATGGCAGTTTAATATTTTCACAGCCTCAAATAGGAAGAAGCATGGATTTTGGAAAATGTGCTAATAGATTAGAAATATGCCTAACATTGAAATAGCATTCTAAAGCCATATCAGTATTAATTTCAAGGACATTGGGGACCATATGCTTCAATATTTTCTGAACTGAGTCTTTAGGAATGAGTCATTGCTCATCTAACTGTCTTCATTCCTGACTGATTCTAAATGTTTATTTTTACTCTCCTGATGACTTTTATTTTAAAAAAAATGTTTTACTCTTATCAAACTTTACTTATCCCTTTTGGGAAAAGAAACCATATTGTAGTATTAAGAATGATGTATTTAACACAAAAAAATCTTAGGACAAACTTATACGACATGAACATACAGTCTTTCCCCTCAACACTTACACATATGTTCAGCTCTTTATAGTCTCTCTAAGTCACACTGCTGTCCACCCAAGTATTTTCATTTTAGAAACAAACAACTTCAAAAGTTGTGAACATTTGGCTCATGTAGCACTTTCTTAAATTTTTCATTCCTTTATTTGCATGTGCTCAATCATATTAAAAGTAAAGTTTGTGTGCCCCATCCCATAATTTCATGTTTCATTCAGCATACATGTTGATTACAGAACACTGTGAAGTCGAAGAAGTTTTGATAAAATGCCCTTTTCTATACTATGTGCACTTCAATGGAATAGATCGAGAAAATTGCAAATTGCTATAGTGGTCTTTGAAAAAGGCTGTCAGTGAAATCAGAGTAGACAGTGTGTGTTCCTCAGCACATGAATGAATTCAGCTTGCATGGGGAAACAGTTCTATCCACTGGTCTTTTTGTTTTGTTGGGAGACACAGAAAAGGAAAGCAATATCCCCAGGCTGTAGCAGTAACAGCTTTCAGGAAGACCGCATACCACCAGAGGAACAAACACAGCTATTACCCTAAACATAAGGAACTCTGGTAGCAGTAGAGGTCTCATATTTCATGGCTTCAGTTGCTGCTGCAGGAGTAGAGTTCTTCATCCTCCTTTTGTCATGGCTTTATGCCTGCCTTTCATTGTTTTCCTTCATGACCTCTGAACTGTGTTATGTCACAATGACACAGCATATTTTTTAGTCTCTCCTCTTTTATTTTTTACTTTCTCCCCAAACTCCTCCATTGTTTTCTGCTTCTCTTCAGCTAAATTGCTTGCGGCTTTATCCAGTACCCTCTTTCCATCTCTCAAATTACTAAGGGAGGGGCATGGGAGGAGAAAAAGGAGGGAGGGGGTGAGGGAAAAAGGAAGGGGACTACAGCTGGGTTACAAAGTGAATAAATTATAATAAATAAAAAAATAAATTTTAAAAAGTAAAAAAAAAAACCTACATTTTGGTGATCACATTTACTATAAAGGATTTTAAAATAATTCATGAAATTTCAATCACCTAAAGATCCTTCAGGAAAGGCTGCTTTTCCCACCTCAGTGCTAATTTCCATGTCTGTCATTCTATGTGAATATCTCTGAGGTATCAGCAACTGATACTCACTTTTATCGCCTCCACATTAATCCATTTAATGTTATATGTAAGGGTTTAATCTCTGCACATCTTCATCTTTACTTCACCCTTGTTTGTTCTGACCAGCTTGACTCTGACTTGAATAGTTAAATTAACTGCGTAAACCATTTCCCTATTAACAATGCTTTGCATCCAGGAAGCTATTTTTGTGGTTTTATTTTTATCTTTTAATGGTGTGTGCGCACGCACGTGCAGGTGTCCACGCAGGCCACAAGTGGAATTACAGCAGACAGTTATGCGCATGTGAATGTGGATTCTGGGACTGACACTTGGGTGCTGAGACATTCTCTAGCCCATGTTTAGTTTACAGAACTCAAGTAACTCCCAGTCCTTACGAATGCTCAGTTACTTTCTGGTATGTTCCAGTGAAATTCTAATTGAATGATGGAATCTGGAAAAGCACAGGAGACACATCATGCCCACTCCTTAGACTAAGTTTATCCTCTCCCCTCGTCATGACAAAAGACACCAAGCTCTCTGACGACTTGCAGGCTTTGCCTGATCTGCACCCGACCTGACTCTGCTTTTACTGTGGGTGTCTCCTTTATGCCCTTCTTGCAGAGAATGTGGGAAGCTGATAAAAAAAAGTCAGGAATATTATACACTTTCTAGTTATGCTTTAGAATTTTTAGTGAATCTTTGTTTACTTAAGGCTTGTCTTCACAACTAAACTGTAATTTCCAGTGTGGTTAAGGACCAAACGCATTCACTTTAGGGAAGATATACATTCCATTTTCAAAATTCACACTCTGCAGATTCAATGTTAAATGTGATATAACACTCTAACATGTCTGCTCCTCTCAAGAAATCACCAGCCTTACTTTATTCTGCAGGATATTTTCGTAGTATTGAGTGAAATTGAACGTCTTATTATCATTGTTCATAATACTGAAAATAATTGGATTCTTAGTAATAATTGTTGTATGGATAACTACATTAAAAATATTTAGGGTGGCTGAAAGATCAATCAGGGGTTAGAGTACTATTGCCAAGGCTATTGGTTACACACACAAACTGATGGCTAGTTCCTCTTGCTGAAGACAACTCCTATATGACTCACTGAACATGAGTTAATCGAGTTGGAGTCCACTAGAACCTTCCCGTAGTTAGAGTAGTCATGGTACTGCAAGATACCCTGGACAGTACCAGAGAAGAAAGGTGCATGCAAACTCATGCCTTTGATCTACAATTTCTGCAAGATGCGATGGTACAATAGTGGCAAAATGGTTGTGAGAATAACCAACCATATAATTGGAATTATGATCCTGACCTGAGATAAAAGCACCAGCCAACACTACTTAGGTTGCCAAGAACCTTAGACTATCATAGACCAAGGAAATAACCAAATACTACCGTTCTACTAAAGGGAGGTAAAAATAAGGTGATTCCTAACAACATTCTGCTATACTCATAGATCAGTGACTTGTTCAGCCATTATCAGAAAAGCAAGAGATGGGACCAACTACAGACACCCACAACTGAACAATATGAAGAAAGTGAGAAACCTTGGAACACTTAGTCCTCAGTCATAAATGAGGTATCTCCATCAAATCTCTCCCCTCCAGGTTTATGGATCTGTTGGAAAGAAGAGGTAGAAAGAATGTATGAGCAAGTAGAGTTGAAAGATAGCAAAGAAACAAGTCTTCCAGATACAACAGGCCTGGTGACATATGAGCTCACAGAGACTTGGCATTATGCATCATGATAAATATGTTTACATTTGTAAATATAACTCAAACTCATGATTATTTACTATATTCATGGTAGTGGACACCAATGTAAAGATCACCCCTATTATACCCAAGATCCTATCACTTCAAAAAAAATCTCTGGTCCTATGCTTTCCCTCTTTCTTCCCTGTAGCTCTTTGTAACCTCCATTTTGACTCTGCTGATTCTTCTGCTGTCCTCATAAAAACAGAGCCTTATAATATCTGAATATGTGTTCTCATTTGTCTTATTTCTTTTACAAAAAGTAAAAGTTTGTTTGTTATGTAGGTAAATTTGTAAAGCATAATGTGTAAATATGTGTATAGATTGTAACATGGATAAAATTAAACTGATTAATGTATATACTGTTCTCTAACTTTGAGTTTTAGGGAAATCAGTAAAATATTCAGTTTATCAACCTTGTAAGTCACTGTGTAATGATAATATGGTATTACTTCTGGCCAAGATTGTTTTGAAAATAGCCTATATTAGTTACAACAAAACATGTTTTAAATCAAATGTCAATTGAAAAACCCATTTATTAGGGTCAAATAGAAGGGGAGGAGGACCTTCCCTATCAGTGAACTAGGGGAGGGGAATAGGGGAAGAAGATGGAGAGAGGGTATTTGGGAGGATATGAGGCAGGGGGCCACAGCCAGGATACAAATTGAATAAATTGTAATAAATAATAATAATAATAATAAATATATTAATTGATTAAAAAAACTGCTTATCCTTTTCTCCCAAAACTGCCCTGTTAAAGCCATTTTACTTAATTCTGTCTTTAATTTTTCCCACCCAGTGCTTTGGACTGTAAGTCATGGAATAAATTTTTTCTTTTGCCTTTACAAAAGAATGGGAAAACACATTAAATACTCAACTGGTTGGTAAAAAAATAGTTTTCTCAGCAAGGTCCACATGGGCATTTTCCTCCAAGGAGAGTTTACTCGTAGAGCATATGTGAAATCATGTGTAGTCCCTCTTGCTGTGTTGATGAAGGAATGTATAGCTCTGACGTATAAGTTTCAGGTAGACTTTTTGAATTTTTGAAGGCCAGTTTAGTCAGGCAAAGAAGACATCAGAAATATGCCTGACATACAGGCCTACAGCCACCCTTCCTTCAGCGGCAGCATACTTTTCTTCATCAACCAGAGAACATGCAAAGTTAGGCTCTCACTCTATAACTCACACTGCAGCTTAAATGGAAAACATTTTCATATTTAGAGAATGCTGTAGCTCTGACTAAAGATCAGCCAAAGAATATTAATGGCTGGCTTTATGAGGTCATGTAAAAATGACATAGTTTTTGGTGCACTGACAGAAAGAAAGCAAGATATCTTCTCTAAGAAAAAGAAACATTGTGCATTTTAAGTGTTTGAGTACACTGAAGAAAAATTTACAAATGAAAAATTATCTTATTAATTCTGTTAGTTACTCTAGATAATTTCTAGCAACACAAGAATCATGAATAATTTCTATAAAGTTTTTTTAAACGTTTTCAAGCTTCTTTTACTATGTTTGCCTCAGTTATTCCACATTTTTTTAATTTTTCATCAATTACACTTTATTCATTCTGCATCCCCCCATAAGCCCCTCCCTCCTCCCCTCCCAATCCCACCCTCCCTCCTCCCTCTGCATGCATGCCACTCCCCAAGTCCACTGATAGGGGAGGTTCTCCTCTCCTTTCTGATCTTAGTCTATCATCAAAAGTGGCTGCATTGTCCTACTATGGCCTGGTAAGGCTTCTCCCCCCCAGGGGGAGGTGATCAAAGAGCAGGCCAATCAGATTATGTCAGAGGCAGTCCCTCTTCACATTACTATGTAACCCAATTGGACTCTGAACTGCCCTGGGCTACATCTGTGCAGGGTTCTGGGTTATCTCTATGAATAGTCCTTGGTTGGAGTTTAAGTCTCTGGGAAATTCCCTGTGTTCAAATTTTCTGGTTCTGTTGCTCTCCTTGTGGAGACCCTGTCCTCTCCAGCTCTTACTATTTCCCATTTCTTACATAAAATTCCCTTCACTCTGCCCAACAGTTGCCCATCAGGCTCAGCATCTGCATTGATAGTCTGTAGGGCAAAGGCTTTCGGAGGCCCTCTGTGGGAGGTTCCTAGGTTGTTTCCTGTTTTCTTCTTCTGATGTCCATCCTCTTTGCCTTTCTGGATGGGGATTGGACATTTTAGTTAGGGTCCTCTCTCTTGCTTAGTTTCTTTAGATGCACAGGTTTTAGTGGGTTTGTCCTATGTTGTATGTCTATATGAGTGAGTATATACCGTGTGTCTTTTTGCTTCTGGGACAACTCACTCAAGATGATCCTTTCCAGATCCCACCGTTTACCTGAAAATTTCATGATTTCCTTATTTTTCATTTCTGAGTAATATTCCATTGTGTAGATGTACCACAATTTCTGCATCCATTCTTCAGTTGAGGGGCATCTGGGTTGTTTCCAGCTTCTGGCTATTACAAATAAAGCTGCTACAAACATGGTTGAGCAAATGTCCTTATTGTGTACTTGAGCCTCTTTTGGATATATGCCCAGGAGTGGTATGGCTGGATCTTGAGGAAGCGCTATTCCTAGTTGTCTGAGAAAGCGCCAGATTGATTTCCAGAGTGGTTGTACAAGTTTACATTCCCACCAGCAGTGGAGAGGGGTTCCCCTTTCTCCACAACCTCTCCAGCATGTGTTGTCACTTCAGTTTTTGATCTTGGCCATTCTCATGGGTGTAAGGTGAAATCTCAGGGTTGTTTTGATTTGCATTTCCCTAATGGCTAGTGAGGTTGAGCATTTCTTTAAGTGCTTCTCTGCCATTTGGTATTCCTCTACAGAGAATTTTCTGTTTAGCTCTGTTCCCCATTTTTTAAGTGGATTACTTGGTTTGCTGCTTTTCAGCTTCTTTAGTTCTTTATATATACTGGATATGAGTCCTCTGTCAGATAAAGGGTTGGTGAAGATTCTTTCCCAATCTGTAGGTGGTCGCTTTGTTTTGATGACGGTGCCCTTTGCTTTGCAGAAGCTCTTCAGTTTCATGAGGTCCCATTTATTGATTTTTTCTCTTAAAGCCTGTGCTGTTGGTGTTCTGTTCAGGAAGTTTTCTCCTGTACCAATGAGTTCAAGTATTGGAGAGATCAGGGATACAAGGCACATATCTAAACATAGTAAAGGCGATATACAGCAAGCCTATAGCCAACATCAAACTGTACGGAGAGAAACTTAAAGCAATCCCACTAAAATCAGGGACAAGACAAGGCTGCCCACTCTCTCCATATCTCTTCAACATAGTGCTGGAAGTCCTTGCTAGAGCAATAAGACAGTTGAAGGAGATCAAGGAGATACAAATTGGAAAGGAAGAAGTCAAATTATCACTATTTGCAGTGATATGATACTATATGTGAGTGACCCCAAAAACTCTACCAGAGAACTCCTACAGCTGATAAACACCTTCAGCAAAGTGGCCAGATAAAAAATTAACTCAAAAAAATCAGTAGCCCTCCTGTATACAAAAGACAAAAGGGCTGAGAAAGAAATTAGGGAAACAACACCCTTCACAATAGCCACAAATGACATAAGGTACCTCGGAGTAACCCTAACCAAGGAAGTCAAAGACTTGTATGAAAAAAATTTCAAATCTCTGAAGAAAGAATTAGAAGAAGATATGAGAAGATGGAAAGATCTCCCATGCTCGTGGCTTGGCAAGATTAACATAGTAAAAATGGCCATCTTACCAAAAGCAATCTACAGATTCAATGCAATGCCCATCAAATTACCAACACAATTCTTTACAGACCTGGAAAGAAAAATTCTCAACTTCATATGGAATAACAAGAAACCCAGAATTGCTAAAACAATCCTCTACAATAAAAGATCTTCTGGAGGTATCTCCATCCCTGATCTTAAGCTGTACTATAGGGCAACAGTTTTAAAAACTGCATGGTACTGGCATAGAAACAGAATGGTGTATCAATGGAACTGAACAGAGGACCCAGAAATAAACCCACACACTTACGGACACCTGATCTTTGACAAAGACGCCAAAACCATTCAATGGAAAAAAGATAGCATCTTCAACAAATGGTGCTGGTCCAACTGGATGTCTACATGTAGAAAAATGAAAATAGATCCATATTTATCACCCTGCACAAAACTGAAGTCCAAGTGGATCAAAGACCTCAACATAAAACCAGACACATTAAATCGGCTTGAAAAAAAAGTGGGAAATACCCTAGAACTCATTGGTTATTCCACATTTTGATCAGATAGCAACACAAACATGGTTTGCCTTCATATTCATGTTAAGACAATTCAAGCTGGGGTTTTTAACAATAAATACATCAATATGATGGTTTCAAATATGATAGAGTACATGTTGTAAATAGAAAAAATACTGATATTAAATTATGATATGTGTTCGTTGTGAGTTAAAATGTGGATAGTTTCTTGCAACTATAGAAAAATTCACCTGTTAAAACTGTTGAAGGATACAACACTGTGTTTGGAATTAACAGATCTTTTGTTATCGTGGGAAATTGATAAACACATAATTTAAATAAGTAGTTTACATAATGTTGATTGTGCTGTCAATGGTGCAACGTTTCCTAAGCCTCTATATTCATTTATGTTAAAATAAAATATTAACAAATTTTATTTTATGTTTTAGGCTTTTTTCCCATATGAAGGGAAGATTTGGAGAAATATTATAGCACCTTGGATATTTATTTGCAACATAAATCAGAGGGTCTTAAGCATCTCCCAATACTCCTTATTATTTACATTTGTAGATGAGTCTACTATACCACAATATATTAGGCACAGCCTGATTTATAAACCCAATGCTCAAATATATTCTTCCTGTATACATTAAATGGTATGATGTTCAGGTATCAGTGTTTATATCTGGTTATATATCTCTTAGAAAGTTGGTATAGACTTATGGTAGCCAGAATTTGATATAACTGTTTTTCATGAAGACTGAAAGATCAGAATTTAGAAATTTTAAGAAGTTAGACATGGTATCTAAGCAACTCAGAAAGAAGAGAACCCAGTATGGTCATATGTTGGAGCAATGGTTGTTAATGTTTTAGTTTCTACAAAGAAATATTTGAAAACTAAAAGCAAAATTAACCAGGTATAATTCTTTTGGTTTTTGACACTAAGCACCCAATGTTTCATAATTAACAAAAACAAACAAGAAAAAGCTGACCTATACAACATTGTAAAACTAAACCACAGTTTTTTTTCTGTTTAAAACTCGGAAGGTGAGGTGAAGGGTAGAGTGTAGATTTGCGAGGAGTTAAAATCGGGTCAGGATGAGTCTGTTCTAATACATTGTATGAAAATATAAATTTCTCTACAAGTTAATAAAAATATGTTAAAATACCTTTTACAATTTATTATCACTGAGGATCAAAAGCAGTAAAATATGACACATTGATAAGTATTTATTCCAAGCCATCAAGGAAGGTGAACAAGAGGCAAAAATATACTTAAACCACATGGTGAATTTAAACAAGCTCATATTTTAATTTTTTTATAACCCACCAACAGCAAAAATATGTGTGGTGTTTTGTGCTAGGTACTTTTCTTGTTATTCCAAACAAGTTATTATCTGTCATGTGCATTTTAAGTGTTTGAGTACACTGTAGGTACTGTACTATAGGTAGCTGGTTATTTTTCTCAGATATAAATTTGTGTGTTATTCATTATGCAAGAGCCAATCATATCTAGCTCCTATGTTCATCTGTTTTAAATGTGAGGGACTAAAATTTCCTCATGTTCTTTTCTCTCATTAATACATACCAAAAACGTGTGTTCATGCAATGGTGATTATATCATTTCTGTTTTATTTCCTACATAGCATGGTATGACTTAATCACGTAATGGTAGCCACGAAAGTGATCATACAAGGAACCTCACAGGAAATCAAAAAGGGATACTCATCAATGGTGGCAATATTTTCAGCTGCACCCATGACGATAGGCATCATGTCTGTGACCTATTATAGTAAGAACTGTCCAGATGTGGTTTCAGCATTCATGACCTGTCCTGAGAAAATTCTAACAGCATCTTTTACTGGACCCTGCAAACAACCACAATGAAGTGGGGTCAACATTCCCAATGAAAGTCCTGAAGCTCATTCCAGAGGTATGTTTTAAAACTTTGATTTTAATCTTTTACCCCTTGTTCAATTTTTTAATTTTTTATTATTAATTACACTTTATTCACTTTGTGTCCCCCATAAGCTCTTCCCTTCTCCCCTCCTTGTATGGTTCTTGTCCTCTCCAGCTCTTTCTATTTCCCATTTCTTACATAAGATTCCATGTACTCTGTCCAACAGTTGGCTATAAGTCTCAGCATCTGCTTTGATAGTCTGCAGGGCAGAGGCTTTCGGGGGACCTCTGTGGATGGTTCCTAGGTTGTTTCCTGTTTTCTTCTTCTTCTGATGTCCAACCTCTTTGCCTTTCAGGATGGGGATTGAGCATTTTAGTCATGTTCCTCTCTCTTCATTAGTTTCTTTAGATATACAGTTTTTAGTAGGTTTATCCTATATTATGTCTATATGAGTGAGTATATACCATGTATGTCTTTCTGCTTCTGGGACAGCTCACTCAGGATGATCCTTTCTAGGTCCCACCATTTACCTACAAATTTCATGATTTCCTTATTTTTCATTGCTGAGTTATACTCCATTGTGTAGATATACCACAATTTCTGCATCCATTCTTCAGTTGAGGGGCATCTGGGCTGTTTCCAGCTTCTGGCTATCACAAAAAAAGCTGCTACAAACATGGTTGAACAAATGTACTTATTGTATACTTGAGCCTCTTTTGGATATATACCTAGGAGTGGTATGGCTGGGTCTTGATCCATACTTATCACCCTGCACAAAACTAAAGTCCAAGTGGATCAAAGACCTCAACATAAAACCAGACACATTAAATCAGAAAAAAAAAGTGGGGAATACCCTTGAACTCATTGGCACAGGAGACAACTTCCTGAACAGAACACCAACAGCACAGGCTCTAAGATCAACAATCAATAAATGGAACCTCATGGAACTGAAAAGCTTCTGTAAATCAAAGGACACCATCATCAAAACAAAACAACAGCCTACAGATTGGGAATGAATCTTCAACAACCCTATATCTGACAGAGGGCTAATATCCAGTATATATAAAGAACTAAAGAAGCTGAAAAAGCAACAAACCAAGTAATCCAATTAAAAAAAAATGGGGAACAGAGTTAAACAGAGAATTCTCGAAAGAGGAATATCAAATGGCAGAGAAACACTGAAAGAAATGCTCAACCTCATTAGCCATTAGCGAAATGCAAATCAAAACGACCCTGAGATTTCACCTTACACCCATCAGAATGGCCAAGATGAAGAACTCAAGTGACAACACATGCTGGAGAGGATGTGGAGAAAGGGGAACCCTCTTCCATTACTGGTGGGAATGTAAACTTGTACAACCACTCTGGAAATCAATCTGGCGCTTTCTCAGACAACTAGGAATAGTGCTTTTACCCCATGTTCTTCCACGAGCTTTATGTATACGGCCTATGGTTGCTGTTAAAGTACTGATTGATGTTGGGAACCCCACTGTTCGTTGTTCTCTATGTTTTGAACAGTTTTGGATGTCTGTAGGATTTCTATCTGCTGCCAAATGATGCTTTTTTGGTAATGTGAGGAGTACACTTCGCCGTCTATGAGGATAAGTAGGTAGAGTGCAGTTATAAATTTTACTTATTTAGGCAACAGATAGTAACAAATTCTTCTGGGGAGTCTAGAACCTCAGGGCCATGGTTATGTGGCTGGATTTAAAATAACATACATGATTTTTTTGTCTACTGAGTGAGCAATAAGTCATAATAAACAGTTGTTGGCTATCCCAAGATATAAGAGACCTCTGATCCCTTGGAGATATCTTGCCATGCTATTCATTGTTGTGGTTCCCAGGCTTTGTGTCTTGGTAGGACTGTTAATTACTTTTGTTCTCATAGAGCTTCCAGCGCACCCTGAGGCTATATGAGAGACAGTATTCAGAAGAGAGTGTTCCCTGCAAGTTCCAGTCAGTGCCATCAAATCCTGTGTTAGAACTGAGTCATGCCTTCAACAATATGATCTTAGCTTGTAATTATGGAATGAAATCAATGGCAATAATAAGAACTTATATTGTTTTAAGAGTCTCTTTGAGAGATTAGATTACCTGGTAGAAAGACAGACAGAAAGAGAAACACGTCTGTGTAACAAAGGTAGTGAACTTCCAAAATGATTGGCATTACCCTCCCCTCTGGACCTAAGTCAAAAGCCTGGCTGCTTAAGTCAAAGTCCTTGTGGGTTTTTTGTTGTTGTTGTTGTTATTGTTTTGTTTTTTGTTTTTTCTCATGTTACCAGGCTCCCTGATGTTCGACTAACTCAAAAGTTATACAACAGTTTCTTACCTATGAGCAAATAGACTCTATATCTCCTTTCTAGACTTAATGGAAAAAATAGTTGCTATAAAATGAGACAAAGTATTCTTTGCCTTCACGGCTAGACTAACTAATATAGGCAAGTATTAGAGAATTAAAAGAATAGCTAACATAACTTGCTTTTTTCCTATTTATTTATTTATTTATTACAATTTATTCCCTTTGGGCAGAAGCGTGGAATTTTCTGAAAGAATGGGGTCATAGAAAGACCTGGACAGGACAGGAGCTCCAAAATGATACCAACAGAGTCAAAAGACAAACAACAAAACAAAACAAACAAACAAAACCTGAGCCAAAGTGGCTCTCCTGAGACTATACCCCAACCAAGGACCATGCATGGAGAGGACCTAAAACCTCTGCTCAAATATAGCCCACAGTGGATTCCCTAGTAAGGGGAGCAGGGGCTTTCTCCGGCATTAACTCAGTGGCAGGCTCTTTGATCACCCCTTCCTCCCAGGTGCAATCTTGCCAGGCCACAGAGGAAGAAAATGCAACCAGTCCTGATGAGACCTGATAGACTAGGATCAGATAAAAGGGGAGGAGGACCTCCCTTATCAGTGTACTAGAGGAGGGGCATAGGGAAAGGAGAGGAAGGGAGGGTGGGATTGGGAGGAGAGGAGGGAAGGGGACACAGCAGGAATACAAAGTAAATAAATTTTAATGATTAGTAATAATTAATGAAATTGCAAAAGCTATCAATAAAGTTAGTATACCTAAATATAGCATGACATGTGAGTACTTAGGTGGGTACATACACCCCTTTTATTTTTAAAATTTGCCATTAAACAATCTGATGCTTTCTCAGAAAATTGGGAATAGTGCTATCGCTCCTTGGCATATATCCGAAAGATACTCAACCATACAAAAAGGATATTTGGTCCACTATGTTCATAGCAGTTTTTTAAAATTTTTTATTAAATTTTTATTAATTACACTTTATTCACTTTGTATCCACCCATAAACTCTTCCTTCATCCCCTTCTAATCCCACCTTCCCTCCTCCTTCTTCACGCATGCCCTTCCCCAAGTCCACTGATAGGGGAGGTCCCCCTGTCCATCCTTCTGATCCTAGTCTATCAGATCTCATCAGGATGGCTGCATTGTCATCTTCTGTGGCCTGGTAAGGCTGTTTCCCCCTCTCCCTCAGGAGAAAGTGATCAAAGAGCAGGCCAATCAGTTTATGTCAGAGGCAGTCCCTCTTCCCATTGCTATGGAACTCACTTGGACACTGAACTGCCATGGGCTACATTTGTGCAAGGGTTTGTAATATCCAGAATCTAGAAACAGCCTAGATGTCCCTCAGCGGAAGATTGGATACAGAAATTGTAGCACATTTACACAATGGAATACTATTCAGCTATTAAAAACAAGGAAATCATGAAATTTTCAGGCAAATGGATAGTCCTAGAAAAGATCTTCCTGAGTGAGGCAGAAAGACACACATGGTATATACTCACTTGTAAGTTGGTATTATCCATATAATATAGGATAAACCTACTAAACTCTATAGACCTAAAGAAGCAAAGCAAGGTGGACCCTAGGGAAGATGCTTAATATTCATTTAGAAGGGCAAACAGGATAGACACTGAAAGTGGTATAAGAGAGGGAACAGAATGGGAGTCTAACAGATGTCCTCCAAAAAACTCCACCCAGCAGGGATTGATTGAAGCAGATGCCTAGACTCACAGCCAAACTTTGGGCAGAGTACAGAGAGGCTTAAGGAAGAGGTGTCCTGCAGAGAATGATGCATAAACCAAGGGCCATGCATAGAGAGGACCTAGATACCCTGCTCAAATGTAGGCCATAGACATGTGGGTGTCCTAGTAAGGGGAACAGGGACAGTTTCTTACATGAACTAGGTTGCCTGCTCTTTGATCACTTCCCCCTGGTAGGGTGAACTAGCCAGCCCAGAGAAGAAAAGGATCCAGGAAGTCCTGAAGAGATCTGATAAGCTAGGGTCAGATAGTAGGGGAGGGGTCTTCCCCTATCAGTGTAGTAGGGGAGGGTAATAGAGGGGAAAGAAAGAGTGAGTGTGGGACTGGGAAGAGATAAGGGAGGGGACTACAACATGGGTACAAAGTTAATAAAGTGTTAAATACTATTACTACTAGTAGTAGTACTAGTAATAATAAAAAGAAGAATAAAAAGAGAAACCCAAATTACCATTCAAGTATTTGATGCTGTTTTTCCACAAGAGTTTTCCCTATGGATTGTAAGAGACTAATCCTTCAAGAGCTCTATGGGCCCTATACGTAAAGCTCATGGAATTGCACAAAAGGGGGCAGAAAGATTGTATAATCCAGCGGACAAGGGTACCTGCTATGAGACAGTGTCTTCTGTATATGACAAGGAATCTATGCCTATGAAATCTCAACAATATGTTTACTCACCATATAAAATATGTTATTATTGCACAAATATAAATTTTCTAGGCATAACACTATTTGATGTGCTAACTCATAGATGTGAAACCTTGCAGATCCTCAGCCCTGGTGAGCAGCTATAGGTAATGACTGTTGAGAGCAAGATCCTTGTTCCCAGAATCAAGTGCTCTGATAGGTTTTTCTATACCAAGTGACCAGCCCTAAAAATATGCACATACAAGCAACAGTAAGTGGACTCAGCAGGCTGTATTGTATGTACATATGTACATGTGTATGAGAATAATAATTTAAAAAAGAGACTAGTAATTTGGGGGGACTTGGGGACATGAGGGAAGTTGGTAAGGAGACAGAGTAGAGAAATTATGTGAATAATGTATACATGTAGAATATTCTCAAAATATTCCTACGAAACATTTTTAAGTTGAAAAGGAAATTGAAGTAAAGGATAATTTGAAATAATATATTTAAAGTTCCTAAAGATAACACCATATCCAGCCAAACTACCCTAAATGAATATTAATATGGAGGCTAAAGGTACTCATTCCACTAAGGCAGCTGTGCAGAAGCACTTGAAGGACTTAAGACTGAAGGAACAGGTAAATGTGTGATGCAAATCTAAAATGTAATAAAACAAAAACAGAAAAGAATTGACGGGTTCCTTTTTAAAAATATGGACAAGAGCTAAACATAATTAACCAAATCAAACAAATGATAGAGAACAAAACTCAGATGAAAAGAGTCCCAGAAAGATAGATGTCTACTAAGTTAAAAACAAACATTATGGCACTCCTCAATAATTATGTTATAGTAAATTGGAGAAATAAGAAAAAATGATAAACTTCTAAAATCATATAACCCTAAAACAAAACTGGATTTTCACTTTTAGAATCAAACTAGGTAAACTCTCATCATGTACAAATCTACCTCCAGTTTTATCAAACACCCTGAAGTAAGTTCTGAAACATTGGAACCATGAGGTAGAAACTTAGGGTACACCTTCTGTAGAGAAGCATAGACTGGGACTTTCTGCATAGGATTCTACCTGCTCAAAAAATGATAATTAACAAGTGGAGCTTTCCCAATTATGAAAGCTTTTGCATAGCAAAAGAAACAAACTGTTAATCCCACCCAAAGATACAGCCTACAGAATGGATTAACATCTTTGCTAGTTAAACGTCTGACAGAAAATTACCACCAAGAATATAAATAAACTCAGAAAACTAAAAACGAAACCAGAGGTTCAATCAATAAATGCACTGAGGAAGTGAAAAAAAGTTCTCCAAAGATGAAAACCCAAAGTGGTCTAGCTCCCTTCCCTTGGCAGCCCCTTCCATGAACCTCTAGTAACTTTCTGGCCTTGGTGGTTATTCCAAATAAAAGACCCACATATTAATTTTCAGAGCTAACACTCACATAAGAAAGAGAACTTGTGACATTTGTCTGTGATGGGTTACCTCATTCAGTTTTTTTTTTTTCATCCATGTTCTTGCAAATTTTATAATTCACCTTTAAAAATAGGTTGAATAAAATCACATTGTAAATCTGTACCTTATTTTAATTATCTGTCCATAACTTATGAACATATAGACTGTATTCAATACTTACTGGAATATTCAGAATAGAAAGTATATTCTTTAGTAGAATATAAATTCCTTAGTGCATGTGTTCAGGAGTGGGGCAGCTGGGTCACATGGGAGAACTATTTTCATCTTTTGAGGAATGTCTATGCCAGTTTCTAGGGGCTGCTCTGGTTCACACACCCACCAGAAATGAAAAAGTCTACTCTTTCCCCACACTCATGCATTTTTTTCATAATCTTAGCCATTCTGACTTGGGTAAGGTGAAATCTTAACATAGCTTTAATTCAGTTCTGTGATGGCTAAGAACTTCGAATTCTAGTAAATATATTTCTTAACCATTTGTATTTTTCTCTTGAAGGCACAATGCTGTTCAGTTCTTGTTTAGTTCAGTGGTATGTCTGCCTGATATTCAGTTCGCTTTGAGTTCTTTGTATGTACTAGACTCTCACCCTATTTCAGATACAAAGCTTTTAAGTTTTTAAAAATATCTTGTAGTTTGCCTTTTCACGCATTTCTTGGTGCTCTTTGCTGAAAAAAAGCTTTTCATTAGCATTATTATTTTTAGAAAATTTGTGTAAAAATGTATTTTCTTAGAAAAGGACTTAAAATTTTAGACTACATGGTGAGAGGAATACATGTACAGTATGAGTTTTTTTTTCTTTTATTTTCAAAAGTTGACTATTGAAGATCAAACAGTAAACACAGTTTCAGTACTCGTCGTTATTAACATTTATAAATGAAACCTCTTTCCAAACTAAAGTTTTTACTATTATTTTAAGTTATGTATATATGGGGGTGTCCATGTCTGTATATTTGCATATGCAAACAAAGAAGAAAGAGGCATTGGACTCCCTGAAGCTGGAGTTAGAGACACAACAAGCAGGGAACCAGACTGTTCCTCTGTTAAAGTGCTAAGCCATCTCTCCACCCTGATAAATGGGGGTATATCTACCTGTTCAACATCTTTGCTTGCTGGTTGGCCCAAATCGTTATCTAATCCAAATATCTGAGCTGGAAACTGAGATGACCATTCTGGAGAAAGGATTGACCAGCAAAGACAACAAGGTAGATGAAAAGATGAGCACCCTCAGCCTGGTGTGGTGGGAGATCAGCTGATAACTGGCTATGCAGAGTTACTAGTCAGTGTTGGTCTCTAACCATGATTTCTGCATGCCTCTGCCACAAACATAGTATGTGTGCCATCCGCTTTATGTTATGCTTTAATCTTCAAGGTTTCATCTGGTTCTTTGTGGGCAGATGTTACTCAAGGCCAACATGGGATTCCAAAATTTATGCAGAACTTATTGAGGTTTTTTTTTTTTCACAGTGACCAATATCAGAAGTTGAACTCATCAATACTGTGACTATACACTGACCTATTTCAAAAGCAATTCTATCTGCAACCCACTCAAAGTTTATCTTTATCAACAGAGCCCCTCCAGTGTCACTTATTTGAGGTCATAGGAAGATTGTCATTCTTCTGGCTCAGATCTGGTAGGCAATGTCATGAGGAATAAATCACTAACTTCAGCAAAAATAATCTCTTTGGTAGTGACATCAACATCCAATTTAATCTTCATATCAAACAGTGTGCAGTTCTGATGTACTCAAGTTTTCTAGAATATTTCAAAATTATTGGCCAGTATAAGTCATGCTCCTCAACCTACTGTCAATCATTATTGGCATCTTTCATTAAGAATGTCTCCACTTGTGCATCTAAAGAAACTAAGCAAGAGAGAAGACCCTAACTAAAATGTCCAATCCCCATCCAGAAAGGCAAAGAGGATGGACATCAGAAGAAGAAGAAAACAGTAAACAACCTAGGAACCTACCACAGAGGGCCTCTGAAAGCCTCTGCCCTTCAGACTATCAAAGCAGATGCTGAGCCTGATGGGCAACTGTTGGGCAGAGTGAATGGAATTTTAGGTAAGAACTGGGAAATAGTAAGAGCTGGAGAGGACAGGGTCTCCACAAGGAGAGCAACAGAACAAGAAAATTTGAACACAGGGAACTTCCCAGAGACTCATACTCCAACCAAGGACTATTCATGGAGATAACCCAGAACCCCTGCACAGATGTAGCCCAGGGCAGTTCAGAGTCCAAGTGGGTTACATAGTAATGTGAAGAGGGACTGCCTCTGACATAATCTGATCGGCCTGCTCTTTGATCACCTCCCTCTGGGGGGGAGCAGCCTTACCAGGCCATAGTAGAGGACAATGCAGCCACTTTTTATGTGAACTGACAGACTAAGATCAGAAAGGAGAGGAGAACCTCCCCTATTAGTGGACTTGGGGAGTGGCATGCAAGCAGAGGGAGGAGGGAGGGTGGGATTGGGAGGGGAGGAGGGAGGGGCTTATGGGGCGATGCAGAATGAATAAAGTGTAATTGATGAAAAATTAAAAAAAAAAAGAATGTCTCCACTTTCAGTACTTAAGCTTTATATCCTTTACACCAGGATTAAAGAACCAATAGGATTCTTTGACACACTCATTCAGTTGAAACCATTTCACACTGGGGTGCAATGAAAGCTGCCTGTCCACATTTTCTGGTGAAAGCAGTTTTGATACAACCTTCCTGTAACAACTGAGAGATACGGCTGCTATGTTTTTTGGAGTTGGCACCTTTGCCTTCCAGGTGGTTTCTGCTATAATTCTGTCCTTGGACTACAAAATGATTTTTTTTCTAAATTACCTAATGATTCATTGGCATCTTTTGTTTTCCCTTCATAGAGTTTTCTACTGATGTTCATTACCTCTTCTGTACCATTATCCTGAGTGGGCTGAGCATGAAATTAGAGCAAGAAAGAAAAGCCACAACTCTGTACTACAGAAGTTTCTGTGTTTGATGAAAACTGATTTATCAGTTGTTTTCAGAAAATCTTCTTTCTGTGCTAAAAGTTGAGGAGTACTCAATTTTTTCTTCTAGAAATTTCAGAAAATTAGTTTTCATGTAAAACTTTCATGATGCACTTGGGTTAAGTTTTTTTTTCTTTCTTTTTTTTTTTTGTATGATGAGAGATAAAGATCAAGTTTCACTACTCTGCACATAGGTACCCAGGATAGCCAGCCTCACTTGGCGAAGGTGCTATGTCCAGTTTGCACCTTTAGATAGACAGGTGACTGTACAGCATAGGCTTGTGCGTGAGCCATCAATTGCTTTCCATTGACCAATGTGTCTGTTTTAATTTCAGTACCATGTTTTTTGTTTGTTTGTTTGTTTGTTTTTACTATTGTATCATAACTTGAAATAAGAGAAGATGATACCTCTTGATGTGTTTGAGTGTGTGGTGTTGGTTTGGCTATTTAGAGTCTTTTTTGGTGTAGTTCTGCCTCAAATTCAAACAAGTTCCTAGCTTTAATTTGTGTGTTTAACTAATAGCTCCAGGGGAAGCTAGGGGATTAGGAAGGGACATTAGTTGGGGCACTCACTACTTGAAAGATGATATAAGTAAGATGAAAGTAGAGTACCGAACACCAGATGTGGGAAACTGGAAGCAGGAAATGACATTGGAAGATGGAGGTGGTAGACCATGCGAGGAGAACGTTAACCTAAAGGCAGGCTATATAGATATCTTAATTAAATTATATTTTATTAATTACACTTTGTGTCCCCCCATAAGCCCCTCCCTCCTCCCCTCCCAGTCTCACCCTTCCTCCCCCTTCTTCACGCATGCCCCTCCCCAAGTCCACTGATAGGGGAGGTCCTCCTCTCCTTCCTTCTGATCCTAGTCAATCAGGTCTCATCAGGAGTGGCTGCATTGTCATCTTCTGTGGCCTGGTAAGGCTGCTCCCCCCACCCCCCACATATTAAAAATCCACATGGTATCCTACTCTTTAGCAATCCAACTTAGCAATACAATTATAAAAGAAAATGGAACAAAAGCAAAATGTACCAAAATGGATAAGAACTATGTTACTACAGAATAAGGATTATGAAAATGCCTCCTGGAGACACAGTAGTTAGTAAACTAATTTCAAGTATTTTTTTAAGGAAGTTCAAATAGATATATCTATCATAGTTGAATAGAACTGCTTCCAGAAGACCTGAATGATAACAGAACATCACAGTGCTAGTCATTGCGTACAGGTAATTAGAAAGAACAGAGTTTACTAGTATCAAAAAATTTAAAATTTTCTAAAATTTATTCACAATGTGACAAACTTTGGGTGCTGTAAGACACTGTACTAATTTTAGATAATGTAGCAATAAATTTCATTCACTAAAATTTCTGGCAAGAACTCTTGTCAGCAAGAGAAGGAAATAGATTCAATCTGTTTATTCACTCAAGCTATAATAAACAGAAAAAAAATTCTTCTGGGGACACCTTATTATTCCTCATAGAAATTCTAGTTGTCTAGTTAACACATGAATCAGAAGGAAAGAATATGTCATTTTCTGGCTGTGTCTAAATTTACAAAATTAGCAGCTCAAGTTAACATTAAGTGATAGGCATCTGTGATTTAATTGTGATCTTTTCTGCAACTTGTTAAAAGCAAAAAAAAAAAAAGAGTCAAGAAGCAAAAATGAGTAGCTTCAGAGTTTATTATTAGGTTGATTAAATGTCCCATCTTATTAATACTCTTTTAGAGTAGTTCTTTCAATTTTATAACACCCAGATTATTATTCACAGAGAGTTCTGTATGAAGTGATCGTTTTCTTTAACACACAATAGCTACTCAGGAAGAAAAAATAATAATGAAACTTTGATCTGAAAAGATTCATGAAAACCTCCAGGCCAGTAGCTTTAGTCTGCAGTTGCTGAGATTAAACTTAGTAAGAAAGACACTTTTAATTGGTGATTCTAATTGGTTGGTGATTGATAACAAATATTAACTTTGTTCCTCATTTCATCATTTTAATGGGATTTATAAACTGATTAAACATACAGTTCTTTGTTAAGAAAGATACAGTCTCAAATTATGAGTTTGATGTAAATGATGGGGCTCTCGGTAGGGAAATTTTTGAGAGGAATAGATCTTGTGTTAACATTCTGCATTTAAGAAACAAGTGGTTTTAAAAGGCAGAAACAAGTGTCACCGAAAAAAATGATACAATTCATTTGATTACTTCAGTTTTGAGGTGTGTACATCAAATCATTAATATAACGCAACAGAACTTAATAAGTAGCTTATAAAAACTCACAGACATTATGAACTGTACCAGTGACTGATGAATGAGCCAAAGAGAAAAGGAAAAAAAAAATCCTTCCAGATCTACCCAGAAACACAACATTTTGATGTTAAAAGAAAGGCACTCCCAAGAGAAAAATTTACAGCACTAACTGCCTACATTTAAAAAGTAAGAAAGAGCCTAAATAGATGAAGTAATAATGACCCTCCAGAGTTGGAAACACAAAAACAAAGCAAACCTGAAAACAGCAGAAAAAAAAGAACATTTAAAAGGTCAGAATTCAACAAAATCAAACAAAAAAAATCAAGTAATAAAAAGATTCAATAACCTAACAGCTGATTCTTTAAAGAGAAAAAGGATTGACAAAGTTTTAGCCAAGTTATCCCAAAGAAAAATAATGAAAACTAAATTAATAAAATGGGAAATGAATAACTATTACAATAGCCACAAAAAAGTCAAAAATTGGCAAGAAAACTTGGAATACTTCACCTCCATTAAAGTGGAAAATGCAAAGGGAATGGTTGAGCTTCCATAAAATTGTCCCATACCAAAGTTAATCAATGAAAAGATCAACAAATTAAGTAGACCTGTAACAATTAATGATATTAAACAGTACTAAAAGTCTTATAAATAACTTCTTTGGGTCTGTGGATTGCAGTATGGTTATCCTGTTCTATAGACTAATATTTACTTATAAGTGAGTACATACCAGTCTTTCTAGGTCTTAGGTACCCCACCCAGAATGATCTTTTCTAGTTCTTTCCATTTGCCTTCACATTCCATGATTTCTTTTTTTTTAATAGCTGAGTAGTATTCCATTGTGTAAATGTGTCATAATTTCTGTATCCATTCTTCATTTGAGGGACATCTACATGGTATCCAGTTTTTGGCTACTATGAGTAGCTGCTATGAACATAGCTAAACAAATGTCCTGTTGTTAGGTGGAGCATCTTTTAGGTATATGCCCAGGAGTGGTAAGTAGGCACTCTCACCAGCCACAAAAGTGTTCCCCTTTCTCCACAGTACTTGAGTTTTGCTCTTAGCCATTCTGACTGGTATAAGATGGAATCCTACTAAATTTTACACAATTTCTGTATTGACTCCTTGGTTGATGGACATCTAGGTTGCTTACAGATTCTGATTATTACAAACAAAGGTGCTATGAATATTGTTGTGCAAATGTCCTTGTATGGTTGAACATCTTTTAGATAAATGCCCAGGAGTGGTATAGCTGCATCTTGAGGTAACACTATTCTTAGTGAAAGCACCAGATTGATTTTTAAAGTGGTTGTACAAGGGTATATTTCTATCAGCAATGAAAGAGGGTTTCCCTTTCTTCACAACCTCTCCAGGGTGTGTCATCCCTTGAGTTTTTGATCTCAGCCATTCTGATGGGTGTGAGGTAGAATCTCAGGGTTATTTTGATTTGCATTTCCTGGATGACTACGGACATAAAGCATTTCTTCAGGTGTTTCTCTGCTGTTTGGTATTACTCTGTTAAGAATTCTCTGTTTAGTTCTGTACCCATTTTTTAATTGGATTACTTGGTTTGTTGGTGTTCAACTTTTTTATATATTCCAAAATACTACTCAGCAATTATAAACAAATCATGATATTTGCAGGCAAATGGTGGGAACTAGAGAAGATCATCCTGAGTGAGATAATCCAGAAGCAGAAAGACATATATGGTATATACTCACTTATAAGTGAATATTAGCCATATAATATAGGATAAACATACTAAAATCTATACTCCCAAAGAAGGTAAACAACAAGGAGGACCCTAGGGAAGAGGCTTAATCCTCACTCAGAAGGCCAAACAGGATAGACATCAGAAGTAGGAGAAGACAAGGACTAGGACAGGAACAGTCCATAGAGGGCCTCTGATTCTACCCAACAAGGTATCAAAGCAGATACTGAGACTCACAGCCAAACTTTGGGCAGAGTGCAAGGAATCTTGTATGTGGAAGAAGGGGAAGACAGAAAGACCTGGAAGGGACAGGTGCTCCACAAGGAGCTCAACAGAGTCAAAAAACATGGGCCCAGGGGTCCCTGCGGAGACTGATACTTCAACCAAGGGCCATGCATGGAGAGGATCTAGACCCCCCTGTACAATGAAGTCCACAGGCTGCTAAGTCTCCAAGTGGGTTTCCTAGTAAGGAGAGCAGGGGCTGGCTCTCACAAGAATTCAGTGTCTGGCTCTTTGATCACCTCCCCCTCGGGGATGCAGCCTTGTCAGGCTACAGAGAAAGATGATGCAGACAGTCCTGATGAGATTTGATAGGGTAGGGTAAGATAGAAGGGGTGGAGGTCCTCCCCTATCAGTAAGAGATGCATAGGAGGAGAAGAGGGAGAATGGGTGGGACTGGGGGGTGATGCTACAGCCTGGAAACAAAGTGAATAAAGTGTAAGTAAATAATAAATAAATAAATAAATAAATAAATAAATAAAATTTCAAACATTGCAAAAACAGACGTTAAACGCAGACTTTATTTTTGTAAAGGTGAAATTGTAGAGTCTTTTTTATTTACTTTTCTCTGATGACTAAGGATGTTGAGCATTTCTTTAAGTGCTTCTCAGGCATTCAAGATTCCTCTGCTCTGAATTCTTTGTTTATCTCTGTATCCCATTTTTAATAAGATTATTTGCTTTGTTGAAGTTTGATTTCTTAAGTCCTTTGTATGTTTTAGATATTAGCCCTCTGTCTGATGTAGGGTTTGTGAAGATCTTTTATCAAACTGTAGGCTGCCGTATTGTTCTATGATAGAGCAGCTTCCTTTGACATACAGAAGTTTCTCAGTTTCAAGAGGTCCCATTTATTGATTGTTGATCTCAGAGCCTGTGTGGGTGGTGTTCTGTTCAGGGAGTTGTCTCCTGTAACAATGAGTCCCAGACTTTGACACTATTACTAATCCTTTTCTCTTCCTGCAGACAGGAGCCTAAGGTTCCAGCTAGCTGTGGATAGAGACAGATGCTGTGACTTGTAACCAAGCATGGGGAGGAGCTCAGGTGGTCCTGTGGAAGTATTGGGGGAAAGATGGAAGGACCTGGAGGAGATAAAAAACACAAGAATACCAACATAGACAGCTCACCCCATGGTGCCTTAGAGACTGATACATCAACTAAGGAGCATGCATGGTCTAGAGTGAGGCCACTTGTACATATGTAGCTTCATCTTCATGTGGGTGCCTGGCCCGTGCAGAGAGGGATTGTTTCTAACATGGGTAATATGCCTGCTTTTGGATCACAGGAAAACTGAAAAGTGTTATCCCTGGGCTCAAGGGATGAGGATATGCTCAATCCTTATTTGACTTGATGTGCTGGGTGTTAACATATAGGAAACTTGTTTCTGGGTTGCTTAGTAACCTATGATGCCATCATTTGTCCCCCACCAGGTGTGTGGCAGACACATCTGGCAGAGGTGGTTCAGCTGTGCAGGACATATAACAGGACAAATGACCACTTTGTCACTCTCTTGCCCTCTCTGTTTTTGTTTCTCTGTTGGAGCACCCCCTTACCGATCTTCTCTCTCTCTCTCTCTCTCTCTCTCTCTCTCTCTCTCTCTCTCTCTCTCTGTGTGTGTGTGTGTGTGTCTATCCTCATAAGGCCCTAACTCTCTTCTGTTTCCTTAACCCTGAATAGGTATTTTTCATATAAGATTTGTTGTGTGCATCACTTTTAAATATGTCTTAACAATGGAGAGGGTTAATAATGGGAAAGGGAGAATCCCCTTTTCTGGGGGGGGAGAGAGAGATGGGAAGGAGGGACTTGGAGGAGAGGAAGGACGGGGTACCCTTAACATGTAAAGTAAATAAACTGAAATAAAAAAAATTAAAAGTCTCGTAATAATGTAGTCTAGGCCCAGATGGATTCACAGCATAATTACTACCAGGCTTTTAACAAGCTACAAGCAATCTTTCTCAAATTATTCTAAAAAGTAGAAATGGGAGAAGTTCTAAGCACCTGTTAAGTTAGAATTTCTCTAATAAAAAAGTCCAGCAGGACCTGGAAAGGATCATCCTGAGTGAGCTGTCCCAGAAGCAGAAAGACACACATGGTATATACTCACTCATATAGACATATAACATAGGATAAACCTATTAAAATCTGTACATCTAAAGAAACTAATCAAGAGAGAGGACCCTGACTAAAATGCTCAATTCCCATTGTGAAAGGCAAAGAGGATGGACATCAGAAGAAGAAGAAAACAAGAAACAACCTAGGAACCTGCCACAGAGGGCCTCTGAAAGCCTCTGCTCTGCAGACTATCAAAGCAGATGCTGAGACTTATGGCCAACTGTTGGTGCAGAGAATCTTATCTAAGAAGTGGGAAATAGTAAGATCTGGAGAGGACAGGAGCTCCACAAGGAGAGCAACACAACCAGAAAATTTGAACACAGGGGTCTTCCCAAAGACTCATACTCCAACCAAGTACCAGGCATGGAGATAACCTAGAACCCCTGCACAGATGTAGTTCATGGCAGTTCAGTGTCCTAGTGGGTTACATAGTAATGGGAAGAGGGACTGCCTCTGACATAATCTGATTGGCCTGCTCTTTGATCACCTCTCCTTGAGGGAGGAACAGCCTTACCAGGCCACAGAAGATGACAATGCAGCCACTCTTGATGTGATCTGATAGACTAAGATCAGAAGGAAGCAGAGGAGAACCTCCCTTATCAGTGGACATGGGGAAGGGCATGTGTGAAGAAGGGGAAGGGAGGATGGAATCGGAGGGGAGGAGGGAGTGGCTTATGGAGGGATACAAAGTGAATAAAGTGTAATTAATAAAATTTAATTAAATTAAAAAAAGCTCAGTAGATATAAAGGAAACTAAAGAACTGCAGGACAATATCCATGATGAACACAAATGCAAAATGTTCAACAAAATACCTGCAAACCACACTTAATATAAAAATTCATCTAAAAATTATACATTATGACCAAGTTATCTTTATCTTGGAAATTCTGGTATCTTTCAAAATATGTAATCCAATAAATGAATAAACCATACAAATGGACTGAAAAGTAAAGTCACATGATCATACTAATAGATACTAAGTAGAACCTCGACTGATATTCAACATGACTTCATGACAAAGTCCTATAGAGAAGAGGACTTGAGGGAACACATATTAAAATAATAAATACATGACAAATTTACCAATAACATCATCCTAAATGGGCAGAAACTTGAAGCAATTCCATTAAAATCAGGAATATGACAAGCGTATGACTCTACCCATTCTTTTTTAGGATAACACTTGAAGACCTCAATAGAGCAGTAAATAACAGGAAGATATTAAATAACTACAAAGAGAAAATAAGTCAAATTAGTGCTATTTGCAGATGTATTAATATAAGAGATACCAAAGATTCTAGAAAAAAATTCTAGAAATAACCAAATCTTTCAATAAAGTGTGAGATAAACATAAACTTTTAGGTGGGAACTAGAAAAAAAAAATCATCCTGAGTGAGGCATCCCAGAAGCAGAAAGACACACATGGTATATTCTTACTTATAAGTGGATATTAGACATATAATATAAGATAAACATACTAAAATCTGTACATCTAAAGAAGCTAAGCAAGAAGGAGGACCCTGGGTAAGATGCACAATCCTCATTCAGAAAGGCAAATGGGATAGACATTGGAAGAGGATGAAACAAGGAACAAGACAGGAGCCTACCACAGAGGGCCTCTGAAAGACTCTACCCAGCAGGGTATTAAAGCTGATGTTGAGGCTCATAGCCAACATTTGGGCAGAGTACAGGGAATCTTATGAAAGAAGGTGGCCATAGAAAGACCTGGAGAGAACAGGATTTCCACAGGAGAGAAACAGAACCTAAAAATCTGGGCACAGGGGTCTTTTCTGAGACTGATACTCCAACCAAGGACCATTCATGAAGATAACCTAGAACCCCTGCACAGATGTAGCCCATGGCAGCTCAGTCTCCAAGTGGCTACCTTAGTAAGGGGAACAGGAGCTGTCTCTGACATGAACTCAGTGGCTGTCTCCTTGAACACCTCCCCCTGAAGGAAGAACAACCTTACCTGGCCACAGAGGAAGACAATGCTGCCAGTCCTGATGAGACCTAATTGGCGAGGGTCAGATAGAAGAGAAAATGGAAGGAGTGCAGGATTGGAAGGGCATGTGGGAGGGAGCTACAGCTCAGATACAAAATGAATAAATTGTAATAAAAGGTAAATAAATAAATAAAAATTCACTCCCTGAAAAAAAAATAAATGTAAATACTTCTCTGACCAAGATCAAATAAATTTAAAAGTCATCTTTCTCTTACAAATAATTTTAAGCCAACTTTTTTTTTGGGGGGGAGGGGTCAGGGTCTCTAGCTGGCCTTGAGCTAGCTTTGTAGTTAACTGGTTGTGAACTCAGAGAGCTCCATTAGCCTGTCTGTGCCTTCAGAGAGCTGAGATTAAAGGCAGTAACACTAATATAACTTTCATTCTAGTCAACAATTTTTTGTTTTGTCTTCTTCCCTTTTTCTTTTCTTTTAGATAAAGCCTCACTCTGTATCCCAGCCTGTCCTTGAGTTCACTGTGTAGCTCTGTCTGGCTGTAGACTTATGCATGTCCTCCTGCCTCAGCCTCCCAAGTACCACATAACTATGCACTATCATGTGCAATTATGGTTTTATTGGCTGCTTGATTGAATTTAGTTGTGAGAGACAGGATCTCACGTCGTCCAGACTGAGCTCAAGCTCATTATGTAGCAGATGATGACCTTGAACTTTTGATGTTTTTTTTGTCATCCACCTGTTGAATGCTAGAAATACAGAGGGCATCACTACATCCAGTTTATGTTAATCTTGTGGTCAAGTAGGGGGCTTCATACATGCTAGGTAGGCATTTTGTCAACTAAGTTATAATATACCCCTGGCCCCCTTTGTGGTGGAAGGCTTGGATCTTACTCAAGTTCTATTAATTTCTTTTAATTTAGCAAATATTGAACCTTATTAGATTCAAGTTTCATCATCCCATCAGATTCCTTGGCAGGTCAGCTGTCAAAGTATTTGTACTTACATTCAGATTTCTTCTGTGTGGATTATTCAGTGACAATTCAGGGTGCTTAGTATCATTCTATCCGTAGTTCAAATACAAAATATAGATCTCTAAAGAAATATGAAGTGAATTTTGAAAAGGAAAAGATACAAAATTATAAAAGAATCCATGTGTGTTCCAGGTTTTCTCACTTAGATCTGCCTATAGTTAAAGCTGACATCAGAGTGAAAACCAAAAAGTGAGCAAGGATCATGTGAACATTTCATACAGGAGTAGGTCAGGATCAGCTTGATGTTTTTAGAATGTTTAATCTGGCAGTCATGCGGAAGTATAAGCACTTCCTAGTATTGTGAATACTTTCTGTGAATCACATTCTTCTGACTGCAGATCAATATTGTTTGATGTTGGTCTTAGGTGTTATAATACACAATGATGATGTGAGGAGGTACCACGGCAGACCCATGCCAAGGGAAGGAGAGTCTGGAGAAAGGGTAGAATCAGCAAGCAAGCCATGTAAGCAGGCAGACAGATGGGAATATAGCCATGAGGGCTGAGAAGAGATAGGACAGAGAGGGAGAGGAAAGGGGCACCTAGGACATAGAGAGAGCTAGAACAGAGGAAACAGAGAGAAAGAGAGCTGGGGTAGTGAGGGTCCGTTTATTGGCAGCCACCTGGCAGCGGCAGGTAATAACAAAGGTGTTGGTAGTGGCTGAGGGCAGGACAGCAGAATGTCCTGCACACTATCAGTGGGTACTGCAGTAGAAAAAGCTCAAGAAGGCGCTAAGCCTTCATCTTCTGAAGGAGCCGAGGGGTTCAGCCTTCTTGGAAAAGACTGATAACCTGCTAACTCCAGTTACTTTATTCAAACATACACAAGGTTAATTGGGAATGGGAAAGGTTTCAACTATGAAAACGATCTCTCTTTTGCTGCCTGTGAGAGCAGACAACCCACACAAATCTCAGTCCCTTTGGGTTCTTGCTAGTCACAATCAAAGGTAAGAACTCCAGGTTCCCTAGGACCGAGGTCAGTGCAACTGTGCGTTCTCAAACAGCACCAAGCGCAGATTCTCCAGAGAGACAACATTCCTTCAAGGTTAAAACAGCCTCAAAACAATTCCTCAGCCTCTACCGATTAACCCCAAGGCTTTGCTGAAACAGTTCATTCAAAGCCAGACACGAATGGTCCAGACTCTGTCAGAGATTAAGAAAGAACTCAGAAGGTGACTCAGAAGGATACTGGAAGGGGGCCAACACCAGACCACAGGGCAGAGGCATTTGAAAAAGTTCAGCTCAGGGAGAGAAAGTGTTAGGGTTTTTCAGTGAAAGAATACCTTGGTAGATCAGGGCCAAGGACTGGCACAAAGACCATGCCACGAAACAGGTATCACTCAAGAGATTTAAGGGAGGGTTGGGGGAAAGACCTCCTCTGAGTGGAGACAAGAGAGAGACAGAGAGACAGAGCGTGGGCTATGGTGGCAAAGACTTTATAAAGGGTATGTGAGTGTAAATGTGTCACATTTGGAGACTGGTGATGATATGGCTGCTGGTGCTGAGTCACTGAAGGCAGGCTGGGAGAGCACCTGGTTCCTAACAGAAAGGAGTCCCCTAAACATGGCCAGCAGATTGAACTGGGCCATAAGAGATGGGGTGGAATGAGGTCAAGAAAGGAAGACAAAAGAGTGGACCACAGCAAATGGCTGAAATAGCAGGGTTATATAGGAAAATCCATGAAACGAAGAAGTTTAAGGAGTTTAGGGTAGTGGCAGGGTGAGAAGAGCTGAGAAGAGCCACTGATGCTGAGTGAGCCTGGAGGACAGCATGGGTTTTGGTACGCTATTAGGCACCACAGATAGCAATTTTCCCTTTCTGAAACCAATAAAGAATGGACCCTTTGGTAGAAGAAAATGGGTGCCAGAATTGGAGGAGCAGTTTCCTTTGGACCTGAAACTGGCCAGCTTCCTTTAAATGGTAGTCTCTCTCTTCTTGGGATTCCTTTGCCCTATACCTGTGGTCTGACTTCATTTCTACCCCCCAAGCCCTGGATACTTTTCCTTTGTTTCACTTTTCACTATGTTATAAAGACATAGACAAACTAAGAAAACAAGCAAACAGACAGACAGACAAAAACAACAAAAACAACAACCAATGGCACCACTTTCTGACTTTCTTAGATGTCTATTTTTATAGACAGACTCTGCTTACAAATGCTTGCAAATTTAAAAGGGCCAAAGAGGAAAAATATATGAGATGTGACCTGCAAAAAGCCTTGTAGATTCTTCATATTATTCTGCAATTGGATATATTTATAAAAGGGGATACTGACTAAGCTTTTCAAGCAGACACACACAAACTGGTTATGGATATGTACAACAAGGAGTTAAGTTTCAAGGAAATTTTAAAATAATGTGATACAGAGGCTCTGCCACAGGGCCAGTCATCCTATTGGGCTGAACTATGGATACTCAGTTTAAGTTACAGATGTCATCCCATGGATCTGCCAGTCCTGTGTAAAGAAAAGAACATGCCTGAGAAGGGAGAAACTTTGAGAGTCCTTCCCGGCCAGCCTCTCTGACTCACTTTCAGGAACAGCGGGGACTAGTTCTTCATCTGTGCTCCCACCACAAACCTGGAAGCTGATGGGTCTAAGCACAGCAGAAGCTAGAGCAAATCCAGAAGAGACATTTGCAGACCAGGGTCACCGTGTACCCTCCTCCCTTTGGACTTATGGTAATATCAGCCAAAGTACTTCTATAGGGCTGGCCATGATGGCTTCCAGAACTGGACTCTAACACAAGGCATTTTCCTAGCTTTTTTGTACTTGCAAATAATAAGTTTAAAAAAATAAAAATATCTCATATCTTTAATGAGGTCTGGCCCATTATGCATTCAAATAAAGTTGTTCCTTGTAGGTGACATAAAAAAAATTAACTTTTAGAAATAATTAGCTTTTCTGTGCACCAAAACCAAACTTGCTTACAAAAAATCACAGAAACCCTTCCACTCAATAGTTTTATAAGATATAGAATAGAATATTCCAACCATAGGATAGAGAAATCTTTTCACAGAAAACCTCAAGTCCCCTAATGAAAGAATTCTAGAAAGAGGTAGTTTCTATAATTTCTCCAGCCATAAGGTTGGCTGGGACTGACCACCATTCTGAGTCAGAAAAGTCAACTCTTCTTTTTCTGTCTTTATATTTTTGTTGGTGTTGTTGCTGTGCAAAATACAGGCTCTTTTTGATACTTTGGGATTCCTTAATTTTTCATTAAACTTCCCTCCTGACCATAAAGTTGCTCAACCTTAATGTGTCTGAGCTTTAGGTCAGCTTAAATGGAAGGTGCCAACCTTGCCTTTTCCTTAGCACTCTCCCTCTCCTTCAAGCAGCTGCTGAGATTGAAAACTTGCCAGTCCCATCGTGTCTTTTACATAACATCAATTGTGGAGAGGATGTGGAGAAAGGGGAACCCTCCTCCATTGCTGTGGGGGGGGGGGATGTAAACTTGTACAACCACTTTGGAAATCAGTCTGGCACATTCTCAGAAAATTAAGAATAGTGATTTCTCAAGATACAGTTACACCACTCCTAGGCATATATCAAAAAGATTCTTAAGTACACAACAAGGACATTTGCTCAACCATGTTCATAGCAGCTTTCTTCATAATACCCAGAATCTGGAAAGAACCCAGATGTCCCTCAGTGGAGGAATGGATGCAGAAATTGTGGTACACACATTGGAATACTATTCAGCAATTAAAAACAAGGAAATAATGAAATTTTTAGGCAAATGGAAGGAACTAAAAAATATCATCCTGAGTGAGGCATCCCAGAAGCAGAAAGACACGTATGGAATAAACTCACTTATAAGTAGATATTAAACATATAATATAGGATAAACATACTAGAATCTGCACACTTAAAGAAACTAAGCAAAAAGTAGGACCATGGGTAAGATGATCAATCCTCACTCAGAAAGACGAACAGGATGGACATTGGAAGAAGGAGAAAACAGGAAACAGAATAGGAGCCTACCACAAATGGCCTCTGAAGGACTATCCAGCAGGATATCAAAGCAGATGCTGAGACTCATAGCCAAACTTTGGGCAGAGTGCAGGGAATCTTATGAAAGTTTGGAGAGACAGAAAGACCTGGAGGGGACAGGAGCTCCACAAGGAGAGGAACAGAACCAAGAAATATGGGGTCAGGGTTCTTTTCTGAGACTGATACTCTAACCAAGGACCACTCACAGAGATAACCTAGAACCCCTGCTCAGATGTAGAACATGGCAGTTCAATGTTCAAGTGGTTTTCCTAGTAAGGGGAACACAGGTTGTCTCTGACATTAACTCAGTGGCTGACACTTTGATCAGAGCAAAGAGTGAGGAGCAGACTTACCAGGCCACAGAGGAAGACAATGCATCCACTCCTGATGAAACCTGATAGGCTAGGGTCAGATGGAAGGGGAGGAGGACCCTCTCTATCAGTGGACTTGGAGAGGGACATGGAAGAAGATGAGGGAGAGAGGGTGGGACTAGGAGGGAATGAGAGAGGGGGCTACAGCTGGGATACAAAGTGAAAAAATGTAATTACTATAAACAAAATTAAAAAGAGAGAAAAAAAGAATATTGTATAAATTTGTGTAAGTGGAGCAGGGGCTGCCTCTGGCATGAATTCAGTGGCAGGCTCTCTGATCATATATTCCTGGGTGGTGCAACCTTGCCAGGCCACAGAAGAAGACAATGTAGCCAGTCCTGATGAGACCTGATAGGCTAGGGTGGGAGAGAATGGGAGAAGGACTTTCCTGATCAGTGGATTAGGGAAGGGGTATAGGAGGAGAAGAGGGAAGGAAGGATTTGGGGGAGAACAGAGGGAACCACAGCTGGGATTCAAAATGAATAAATTGTAATAAATAAAAATTAAAAATGCTGATATAAAGGAATAAACTGAGACTTAAAAAAAAGAAAGAAAGAAAATTGTGGTTGGCTCTCTTTCAGTCTGTTCTTCACATTCTTTTATTAAGAAGACTAAGAACCACTGAACCTAACCAAACCAAATCTCAATATTTTCCTCCTTTCCCCCCAATCTTATGCAGTTTCCCATAATTTTTGGTAGAAATCAAGTAGGAATGCATAATAAGGGAGAATCCTTTCCCAGAGAGAACAAACAAGAGTTCATCATAGCATCACTTAGCTTTTCATCACATGGTCAGTTAGCAAGAGATATATGAAAAAGAACTCAAGAAAGAGAGGCACAGTAAGGAGGAGAAGCATAAGAAAGAGACTCTTTTCAGGATGGCAAAGTTCCTTGGAGGTTCCTTATTGGTTAAAAGCACCAGCAAGAGCTGCCAAGGTTTAAATCAATATTAACTATTTCTAGTGACTTGGTTTCTTTGCAACCTAAGTTTCTGAGAACATGGAGAGTCTAATCAGTCTTACCACAGTGCGCACCAACGCTCAGGTCAGACAAAATTACACCAAAGTCACTTTCTCTTTTCCGGGTCCCTCCATTACTCCCAGAGCAATACCGCCACCTATGGGTACTGGACACATCACATTCATTCAGTTTCATGAGCCCCTTCCCAGCTACAGCATCGACAGAGCTTAGGAGAGAGCTAAAGGCGTTTAAGACGTCATAAATTGTCATAAATTGGTGTCCACAATCACAGTTTGTGCAACAACCATGTATTTCCTATTATTTTTTTGCTTTGATATATTGGAGCAACTTAACTGAGAAAATTTTCTCCTGCTATATCCACGGTCACATTACTTGTGTGCTTTACTGTTGTTGTAAAGGACATTTAATCTATGAGATTTGTTGATCTCATGGGAACCATGACAAGAAATGGGCTTATTTTATCAGAGAGTTGAGCTCACCACAGGCATAAAAACAAACATGTCACTTTATCACCATTTGTCAGGGCTCCTCATCAAAATAGAAGCAAATGCTTGTAGACATCCAGTTAGGCCAGCACCATTTGTTGAAGATGCTATATTTTTTTTTTCCATTGAAATGTTTTGGCTTCTTTGTCAAAAATCAAGTATCTGTAGGTGTGTGGGTTTATTTCTGGGTCTTCTATTTGGTTCCATTGATCCACTATTCTGTTTCTATGCCAGTACCATGCAATTTTTATTACTATTGCTCTGTAGTACAGCTTGAGATCAGTGATGGAGATACCTCCAGACGATCTGTTGTTGTACAGGATAGCTTTGGCAATTCTGGGGATTTGTTTGTTTGTTTGTTTGTTTGTTTTTTCATTTGAAGTTGAGAATTGTTCTTTCAAGGGCTATAAAGAAATGTGTTGGTATTTTGATGGGACTTGCATTGAATCTGTAGATTGCTTTTGTCAGGATGGCCATTTTCATTGTGTTAATCCTACCAGTCCATGGATACAGGAGATCTTTCCATTTTCTGATATCTTCTTCAATTTCTTTCTTCAGAGACTTGAAGTTTTGTTTTTTTGTTTTTTTTTTTGTTTGTTTGTTTGTTTTGTTTTCAAACAGGTCTTTCACTTGCTTGGTTAGAGTCAAGCCCAAGGTACTTTATGTTATTGGTGGCTATTATAAGCTAAGCAAGAAGGAGGTCACAGGGTAAGAGGATCAACCCTCACTCAGAAAGACAACCAGGATGGACATTGAGGAAGGAGAAAAAAGGAAACAGAATAGGAGCTTACCACAGAGGGCCTCTGAAAGATTCTACCTAGCAGTGTATCAAAGCAGATGCTAAGACTCTTAAACAAAATTTGGGCAGAGTACACGGAATCCTATGAAAGAAGGGGGAGATAGTGGGAACTGGAGAGGACAGGAGCTCCACAAGGAGAATAACAGAATCAAAATATCTGGGCACAGGAGTCTTTTCTGAGACTGATACTCCGAACAAGGACCGTTCATAGATAACCTAGAAGCCTGCTCAGATGTAGCCTAATGGCAGCTCAGTCTCCAAGTGGGTTCCCTAGTAAGTGGAACATGGACTATCTCTGGCATGAACTCAGTGGCTGGCTCTTTGATCATCTCCTTCCAATGAGAGAACAGCCTTACCAGGCCACAGAGGAGGACAATGCAGCCAGTCCTGATGAGACCTGATAAGCTAGAGTCAGAGGGAAGGGGAGTAGGACCTCCCTCCTCAGTGGACTTGGAGAGGGGCTTGGGAGGAGGTGATGGAGGGAGGGCAGGATTGGAAGGGAATAAAGGAAGGGGCTTGCTGGGACACAAAGTGAATAAATTGTAATTAATATAAAAATAATTAAATAATAGAAGCAACTGTGTGACTTGGTTGCCATCTAAGCTAGTGATGCTATCAATACGGTAATAGCCACATGATTTGGTCACCGTCTTGGTTAGTAACATCTTCATAATGGCAGCAACCATGGGAACTCACCACAATCTTGGCTAATACAACCACAAGATAAAACATAATTTGTATTACCTATAAAACATCCCAATAATACAGAATCTTCAAGGGACACAACTTGGTAAAAGTTTTTCTGCATCACAGACATTAAGTGCCAAGTCCCACACCCCAATACTCACCTTTTTTTTTTTTTCACTTCTCTGAACATATGATGTGATTAAGAAAATGGAAGACCCAGATGAGTTTTACTGCCATGAGTCAAGGGTAATGCATTTGTCATATCAGATTAAGGGGGTTATATGAGACCTCTCAATGTACTGTTCTATTTTATTTTGAATGCATTGTTTTGAATGTTACCTCTACTGGCTTCCAAAGGAAATTGCTATTTTGCCAGTCACATGACTACAAAACTGTAGAAACAATAAAGAGAACGGACACCTTGAGATGGCTGGATCTAGGAAGTTTGGGTGAATTTACAGTAACAGAGATCTACACTATGAAAGCACAGATCTTGACTTTCCCGGTGGTAGACAATTTACTGCCAATAAGCATCTGCAACCTAGGAGGTATGACTGGCCTCAAGGATGGGGTGAGGACCAGGCACAGATGGAAGTTCTACTCTTTCTAGCAATATCTATGTGCTCATTATTCAATAGCTGAGAGTGAACTGATCCGCACTTTTATGAGTTCATATTGGTCCCATCATGAACATGCATGATTTTGTTTCAGATTCTAGTTGTGGAGATTAAAAAAAAAAAAAAAAAAAAAACAGGCTAAAGATGTCATAGCTTTATAAGTCCTATAAAAGGACTGTTATGCTGCTGTGTATATTTTCATTTTTCTGTACATTATAGGAACTTAAATTCTCAATTTGGTTGTCTTAATCCAGGGAGCCCATTTGGTAACCTATTTAAATGAGAAATCTACTCTGTATTGATCATGTCTGTTCCCTATCTAGATTATGAACTATAATATTGAAAGATAATAAATTTTAGAAAAAAAGATCAAGGAGAATGATTAAAGTGATTATTGGAAGTTCAACCCACAAGGGTCCAAAATTATCCAGATTTATATAATCATTAAAATTTGGTCAATTTCATTGATAAGTGAAGCTCAATATTTACTCTAGACACTTTCTTTTTGATAGTGGGTCAGGCATAGGCCGAATAAGATAAATGAGGCTAGATGCAGGAAAATTCATTAGGTTATTGTATATCAGTCATTTAGACTCAAATTGGTCAGGGCGCATAGTCTAATAGACTCCCTCTCATAGTTGCTAATGAAGCAGAACAAGGTACAGGGAACTCAGGTCTTGGTGGGTAATATCAGCTAGTGTAACAGACCCCTCCTTTCCTCACAGTCTATTTCAAGGGGAGGAGGAAGAAATGAAGACAAATGTTAGAAGATGCTCTAGAGGAGAAGACAAGGGAAATTTTGGAGATGTTCTAATAAATGTTTCTTTTGTCTTACAGAGGGGCATCACGGCACTCTGAGCCTGAATCAGGTTAACCTAAATCTCAAAATAAAATAAAAAAGAAAGAAAGAAAGAAAGAAAGAAAGGAAAACAAAAAGGAAAAAGAGAGAGAGAAGGGGGAAAGGAAAGAAAGAAGGAAATGCCAGATGTTTTTCTCCACTCAAGTGTAGGCTAAAGTAAGGCCAGAAGATAAACATAAAGCCGATAGTGGGGAATATCACAATATTCTGCAACTTGATCTATTATAGGAGAGGACGTCCATGTTGATTTTCTTCAGGTCATCTACCTCCATTTGCAGGCACATGCAAGCTAGTAGTAAGTAAAGTTTCTCAAGCAGTTGATCACAGGAAGTCTATCCAGGGAAAAACACAAGTTAGAGACTAGTAAAGGCAGATACTTCGGCCTGCTTGATGTCCAGTGATAATGGACGCTAACTGCATCCCGCTTTATAATGTTTAAAAAGATCAGGGGTTTACCCTTAAAAATTGAGTGTGGTCTCTTATACCACTCTCAGGGAAGAGACACTTCCTGTCACTTTTCAGTCCCCAGATGATGAGCTCATCTACGCAAGTGTGCCCATAATGAAGACACATGCTTTCAGTCCAGCCTGTCAACACAGGCCTCAACAATAAGTCTGCCCAGTGGACGTCACTGTTTAATCTATTTCTTGTTTGATCATTTCAGGAAAAAAAAAAACCTGTTATCTTCAGTGATACAGAGTAACAAATATCTTTTGAGTATACGTTATACTGGCAAATTGTCATATGCTTCCTGAATGTGGGTAGCTCCCTGACTCTCATCCAGCAACATTGCTCAATTGTAAAGACATTGTACATTTATCCAATGGGATGCTCATCCATGGAGAAGACAGAGAGGACCCTGTGACTAAACCAAGTTTTAGAAACTAACCAAACAGAGGTGTCTGTATGAGTTTAAATAGAATTCCCTGAGTTGATCTCTTCTGGGTCATATAAACATCAGTGTAAAGATGTTTTGTTCAGGAACTGCTGCTTCCTTCTATTTATTATTCTGTTTCGTGCATTCATTCAAAAGTAAGAGTATGTCTGTAGCAGTACACTTTTTGAATTACATAATGTGAAACAACAAAAAGTGACTGGTTTGTGTTGTTTTTAAATAATGTTTAACTATGACTTACAACCCCGAAGTCTGACAGTTTGTGCCTCTGCAGCAGTAATGTATTACCTCTTTATTTTGTATGCAGTTTGGATTGAAATTTCTTTAAAAAAGATGGTGTTGTATAGTACTATCTGTCAAGCCAAATAACTGCCGTCTTCATGCTACCAACTGTGTCTGCTCACCCAAGTCTGCTGCAGCTGGACTCGCTCACTGTTTACAGTCCTTCAGAGAAAGAGTGATTGACAGGATCACTAGACCCACACCTGAATATCCACATACACTCCTCTCAGTGACGTATGTGCAGTTTTTCCCTAATCACATATGGTCTTGTTAAAATAGTGTTTTCCCCACATTATCAGTTCTAGCTCCTAAATAATGACACAGAGGGATTCTTTATAGGAATGAGAATGCCCACATCCAGACTGCAAGCAGATTTCTGGGCACATGAATACACAGTACACAGGCAGATAAATCATCACCTGACTACTCAGTACACAGGACTGTTCCTCAACACTCTTGTGATCTTGGGGAGAAAAGTAGTTTGAATAAAAGTAGGAAGTGGAGGCTCTTTCAGTTCAACTATGAGGAAGCCATTCATTCTGAATGAGGAATTTTCAGTGAGGCTGCCTATGAAACACCCATGGTCCTTTCAGCACCGCCTGACTTCTTCTCTCTAAGTATGCCAAAGAAAACACTTGATTTCCCAGGGTGCAACTTCTGAAAATTTGAGCTTTGACTTAACAGTAGGACCTTAAGAAAAGGGTCAGTCATTGCTTAGTTTCCCACGGTGAAAAAGTTCTCAAAACAGATGGTAACTATTTTTTTTTCAATGGCCAATGGTGTTAATGAAAGTGAATTTGGAAGGAAAGAATTTTTAGAAGGAATAATGTACACGTTCATAGTTAAGAGGTTTTGTGTATGATGACTACGTACCTGTCTAATTTTTCAGAATGAGAAGGAAAGGTAGAAAGCTTAACAAGCTACTAATTTCTAAGTATTCATATAAGTTACATAAAATGTGAACTTACAGATTATATATATATATATGTATTAAAATTTTTACATTTAAATTTTAACACATTGATATTAAAGCTCTACTAGAATCAGCTGAGTTACTGATTTTATAACAGTTACAAGGATTGGCTTAAAGAACAAAATAGGCTTAGTTTGAAAGTGGCTTTGGCCCACACCTTTTTTAAATATGACACAATAATTAAAAATATCTGACTGGTGTAACTGATCTTCTGGGCATCCAATAACCATTCTTGAGGATCCACATTAATGTGCTTAGAATAATTAAATGATCAATAATTAAATGATCAATATTTTCCCATGAACTTTAAAGCCTACAAGTACCCAGGGATCTTTCTCAAAATATCCTGTAGCTACAACAAATCACCTGTCCTATTGTTCAAGGACAGGATGGATGGACTCTAACCAGTGTAGATTTTGAAATGGAAAATGTTAACAAAGGAGGGAAACATCCTCATTTTTCCAAGTGAAATAATGGAAAAGTCCAAGATATATAGTCTTAAAATATGAAACGAAGAGAAAGAGGAAGCCAAAGTTCTTTAAAGCTCCAGTGACCACTGAGGACCAGATTCTCAACCAGCCTATAAAGCAAAATAAAAGCATGATTAACTTTGGTCATCTGCATTCTATTAAACACTCAACAAGAAAATGTAGTCAACAATTAGAGTTGATTTCTTACTACAATAATCTATAGATCACATCTTGCATACAATAGAAATATTAGTAAGGCAGTTATGTCTCCCTAAGTACTTTCTTGTTGATAAGGCAAATACAGATATAGGGCACCATGACTTGAGCTCAGTCCTATATCATAGTGTCTGCCTGAAAAAAAAAAAAGGAGGTAGTGCCACCAAAGTTTTAACTTCAAAAAGAAATAATGGCTAACCTTCTTCTCTTTTTCTCTAAAATCCATCTAAAAGAGACCCTGCAATTTGACGGTAGCAACTCAAACAGCTACCAAAGCTCCTGAAAACACACCAAGTAAACAGTGTCCAACTTCCCTCTACACAGTTTTTCTTATACATCTAGATAAATGCAGCTTGAACACCTCATTAAAGAATGATATCGGGGGGGGGGGGGTAGCAGATGGAGGCTAATATAAAGAACCACAACTAGTCACAAGTGCAGAAAATCAATGACCTTGGCGTGTCCATCCCTCACGCCTAGGGATAGGCGTGTAATATCCCTAACACAACGTAAACACTCAAGGTTCAGTGAGCATGTTGAAAAAGTGAACTGAAAGATTTTAAGAAACAGAAGGCTAAGAGGACATCTACAAAATATTGTCTTAAAAACTCAATAGGTATATTTGCTCTCATAAATATTAAAAAATATGATTTCCTGCAAAAGATCTGTATATGTTCACATGAATCAGCATCCCAGTCTATGCAGGGGAAATCCCTATCTACAGGCAAAGGGATACAGGTAATCTTTTATTGCTAAAGGAGGGAATAAGTTTATTCAGAGACAATCCCATTTTTTAAGTTATCTATACCCTATTCTCAAATACTTATGAATTGTGCTAATTATAATCAGTATACATAGTGAGAGAAAACTTGAATTTGAGAAGAAAAAGTGGATGTAAGAGTGATGACAGGGAAGAACCTGGAAGACTGAGGAAGGGGTATTTACAATGAGACCTGGAGCAGACAGGAGTTCCACAAGGAGAGCAACAGAACCAAAAAATCTGGGCCTAGGGGACTTTTCTGAGACTGATACTCCAAACAAGAACCATGCATGGAGATAACCTAGAATCCCTGCACAGATGTAGACCATGGCAGCTCAGACTACAAGTGGATTCCCTAGTAATGGGAAGAGGGACTGTCTCTGACATTAACTCAGTAGCCTGCTCTTTGATCACCTCCCCCTGAGTGGGGAGCAGCCTTACCAGGCTACAGAGGAAAACAATGCAGCCAGTCCAGATGAGACCTGGTAGGCTAGGGTCAGATGGAAGGGGAGGAGGTCCTCCCCTATCACTGGACTTGGGGAGAGGTATGGGAGGAGATGAGAGAGGGAGGGTGGGATTGGGAGGGAATGAGGGAGGGGCTTGCAGCTGGATACAAAGTGAATAAACTGCAATTAATAAAAAATAATAAATTATAAAAAAGAATACATTGTATGAAATTAAAACTAGTAATTCATTTTTTGATTGTTGAGATTTTACTATAATTTCATCATTTTCCCTATTGACTTCCTTCTGCCAAAACCTCCCACCTACCCCTCTCCTTATCAGATAAAAAAAAAAATGGAAACATGCAGACATAATAAAATATACATTTCAAAGGAAAAATAGATATGCTGTCTACCAATGAGCAATGTCACAAGCCCAATAATTTATTCAAGGGTTATGTGTTTTATTGCATATAGATAGAATGCAGGACTTTGTATTATAAAATTACTTTTTGTCTATATTTAAATAATTTGTTATAACATGACCTTAGTTGGTTGCAAGTCTTTTTGCTGGTTTTATTTTTGCTCTTCTCCTGAATTATTACAAATTGATAATCTCACAATTTTCTTTTTGAACATGAACATGACCTAGAATGTAAAACCTACTAAGATTTTTGAACATTTGATATAAACAACTACATGGTTTAATGTTGATTTTAAACAATACTACTGTTTCAGAATCTTTTGCCTGAACAAAATAGAAAAAGAAATAAGTTAGCTTTGTTTTGTCCAATCCAAGGGCAATATTATAATATGAGCCGTCATTTCTTCATTAATAAAATAAATATACAATTTAATATTGTAAATTGCATTTAGATAGTTTCTTTAAGCATATCCTCTTTGCAACTCTCAGAGTTTGCATTTTGAATGTTGTTATGATGAAGATGTGGATGCAAAGCAATGCTGTATTCATCTTTCACTCCTAAGTGATCCTGTTGTTTTTATGTGTTAGATACTTCTGTAAATTTCAGATTTGTCTTTGCTAAAAATGAAGTGGTATGAAGGCTAAGCAGATGGTTGTCACAAATACAAATGAAATTTATAAAAAAAAAAATCTCAGAATGGTAGTAGAAAAGAGTCACAAAGCACAATTTATTGAGCATAACTATTTTAAAAAACAATTCATTAACATGAGGAATGTTATCCTACTTATAACACCCAAATTTTGTCATATATTTAAATAAATTATTAACAACACTGTTATAAATCATTAGTGTCAGTGATTTTGTTGTGAAGATACTGAGGAAAATTATATAACAAAAGAAAAAGGTTGGAAATTAACGCTGGTATAAAAAATTATATTGTTAGGAAACCTTTTCCAGGATCTTCACTAATCCTATATCTGACAGAGGGCTAATATCGAGAATATATAAAGAACTAAAGAAATTAAAAAGCAATAAACCAAGCAATTCAATTAAAAAATGGGGTATGGAGCTAAACAGAGAATTCTCTGTAGAGGAATATAGAATGGCAGGAACACCTAAAGAGATGCTCAATGTTCTTAGCCATCAGAGAGAGGCAAATCAAAATGACCCTGAGATTTCACCTTACACCCATCAGAAGGTTAAAAACTCAAGTGACAACACAAGCTGGAGAGGTTGTGGAGAAAGGGGAACCATCCTCCATTGCTGATGGGAATGTAAACTGGTACAACCACTTTGGAAATCAATCTGGTGATTTCTCAGACAATTAGGAATAGCGCTTCCTCAAGATCCAGCTATACCACTCCTAGGCATATATCCAAAATATGCTCAAGTAAACAACAAAGACATTTGTTCAACCATGTTCATAACAGCTTTATTCGTAATAGCCAGAACCTGGAAACAACCCAGATGTCCCTCAACGGAGGAATGAATACAGAAATTGTGGTATATTTACATAATGGAATACTACTCAGCAATTAAAAACAAAGAAATCATGAAATTTGCTGGCAAATGGTGGGATCTAAGAAAGATCATTTTGATCATTTTGGTATCCCAGAAGGAGAGAAACACTCATGGTATATACTCACTTACAAGTGGACACTAGACCTCTAAGATAGGATAAACATACTGAAATCTGTACACCATGAGTTCTAGGCTCTTCCCCACTTTTTCTTCTAACCAATTTAGAGTATCTGGTTTTATGTTGAGGTCTTTCATCCACTTGGACTTTAGTTTTGTGCAGGGTGATAAATATGGATCTGTTTTCACTTTCTGCATGTAGACATCCAGTTGGATTAGCAACATTTGTTGAAGATGCTGTCTTTTTTCCATTGAGTGGTTTTGGCTTCTTTGTCAAAAATCAAATATTCATAGGTGGGTGGGTTGATTTCTGGGTCTTCTATTCAGTTCTGTTGATCCTACTTTCTGTTTCTATGCCAATACCATGTAGTTTTTATTGCTATTGCTCTGTAGTACAGCTTGAGATCAGGGATGGAGATATCTCCAGACAAGCTGTTGTTGTACAGGATATTTTTGGAAATTTTGGTTTTTCTTTTTTTTTTTTTTGTTTTGTTTTGTTTTGTTTCTCCATATGAAGCTGAGAATCTTTCTTTCAAGGTCTATAAAGAACTGTGTTGGTATTTGGATGGGAATTGCATTGAATCTGTAGATTGCTTTTGGCAGGATGGACATTTTCACTATGTTAATCCTACCAATCTATGAGCATGGGAGATCTTTCCATCTTCTGAAATATTCTTCAATTTCTTTCTTCAGAGACTTGAAGTTTTTCTCAAATAGGTCTTTCACTTGCTTGGTTAGAGTCACCCAAGGTACTTTATGTTATTAGTGGCTATTGTGAAGGGTGTTGTTTCCCTGATTCTTTCTCAGCCCGTTTGTCTTTGGTATATAGGAGGGCTTCTGATTTTTTTTAGGTGATTTTGTATTCAGCCACTTTGCTGAAGGTGTTATCAGCTGAAGGAGTTCTCTGATTGAATTTTTGGGGTCGCCCATGTATACTATCATATCAAAGTTACAAAATTGCAAATTTGACCTCTTCCTTTTCAATTTTTATCCACTTGTTCTCCTTTAGTTGTCTTATTACTCTAGCTAGAACTACAAGTACTTTGCTGAAGAGATATGGAGAGTGGACAGACTTGCCTTGTCCCTTTTTTCAATGGGGTTGATTTAACTTTTTCTCCATTAAGTTTGATTTTGTCTATAGTCTTGCTGTATGTTGTCTTTACTATGTTTCCATATGTGCCTTGTATCCCTGATCTCTCCAAGACTTTAAACATGAATGGGTGTTTGATTTTGTTGAATGCTTTTTCAGCATCTAAGGAGATGATCATGTGGTTTTTCTCCTTCAGTTTGTTTATATGGTGGATTACATTGATGGATTTCCACCTATTTTGAACCACCCTTGCATGCCTGGGATGAAGCCTACTTGGTCATGGTGGATTTCTTTGATGTGTTCTTGGATTCGGTTTGCAAGTATTTTATTGAGTATTTTTGCATCAGTATTCATAAGAGAGATATGTCTGAAGTTCTTCTTTGTTGAGTCTTTGTGTGGTTTAGGTATTAAGGTGATTGTGGCTTCAGAGAATGAGTTTGGTAATGTTCCTTGTGTGTCTATTTTGTGGAATAATTCGAAGAGAATTGGAATTAACACTTCTTTGAAGGTCTGGTAGAATTCTGCCCTGAACCCATCTGGCTCAGGGCTTTTTTTCGAAGGGAGACTGTTGATGGCTGCTTCTACTTCCTTGGGAGATATAGGACTATTCAATCTTTCCACCTGATCTTCACTTAATTTTGGTAGATGGAATCTATCATGAAAATTGTCCATTTCTTTTAGATTTTGAAATTTTGTGGCATATAGGCTTTTGTAGTATGACCTAATTATTGTTTGGATCCCTCAGTGTCTGATTTGGATAGTTTCTCTCTGCCTTTTAGTTAGTTTGGCTAAAGGTTTGTCTATCTTGTTGATTTTTCTCAAAGAACCAGCTTTTAGTTTCATTGATTCTAATAGTTTTATTTGTTTCTAATTGATTGAATCAAACTCAGCCCTGAGTTTGATTATTTCCAGCTCTCTGCTCCTCTTGGATGTATTTGCTTCTTTTTTTTTTCCCCTAGGGCCTTCATTTGGGCCATTAATTTGCTTGTATGAGATGTTACAAATTTCCTCTTGAGGGCACTTAGTGCTTTGAATTTTCCTCTGAGCACTGCTTTCATTGTGTCCCATAAATTAGAGTGTGTTTTACCTTCATTTTCATGGAATCCTAGGAAGTCTTCAATTTCTTTCTTTATTTCTTCCTTAACTCAGCTGTCATTGAGCAGCAAGTTGTTCAGTTTCCATGTGTGTGTAGGCTTTTTGCTAATTCCATTGTTGTTGAGGTTCAGCTTTAGACCATGGTAAGAAGATAGAATACAGGGAATTATTTCAATCATCTCATTCCAGTTGAGACTTGCTTTGTGACCAACTATATGGTTTATTTTGAAGAAGGTTCCATGAGGTGCAGAAAAGAAGGTATACTCTTTTGAGTTTGGGTGAAAACTTCTGCAGACATCTGTTAGGTCCATTTGAGTTAGGGCCTGTGTAATTGCCTTTATTTCCCTATTTGGCTTCTGTCTAGATAATCTGTCCCTTGGTGAGAGTGGGGTGTTGAAGTCTCCCACTATTAAGGTGTTGGTGTTGGGATTGATATGTGATTTAAGTTTTAATAATGTTCCATTTAATGAATGTAGGCGCTCTTGTATTTGGGATGTAGATGTTCAGAACTGTGATGTCCTCTTGGTGGATTTTTCCTTTGATGAGAATGTACTGTCTTTCCTCATCTTTTTTGATTAATTTTGGTAGAAAATCTATTTTACTAGATATTAGGATAGCTATCCCAGCTTGTTTTCTGGGTCCATTTGCTTGAAAAATATTTTTCCAGCCCTTTATTCTGAGATAGTGTTTATCTTTCTTGCAGATGTGTGTTTCTTGATAGTGCAGAATATTGGATCCTGTTTCTGCACCCAATCTGTTAGTCTGTTTCTCTTTATTGGAGAGTTGAGTCCATTGAGTTTGATAGATAACTGTGACCAATGAACATTAGTTCCTTTTATTATGGAGTTGGTGGTCTTACTGTGATTCATTGCTTGTTTTCTTTTAATTTTGGTTTGGAAATTATATGTATGCTATGTTTTCTTGGGTTTCCTTGTTTTTGTTGGATTGGAGTTTTCCTTCTAGTATCTTCTGTAGGGCTGGTTTGCTCTGTAGATATTGCTTAATTTAGTTTTTTCATGGGATATTTTGTTTTCTCCATCTATGCTGACTGAAAACTCTGTAGATTATAGTAGTCTGGGTTGGTATTTGTGATCTCTTAAAGTCTGCATGACCTCTGCCCAGGCCATTCTGGCTTTCACAGTTTCTGATGAGAAGTCTGGTGTGATTCTGACAGGTCTTCTATAATTATATGTTACTTAGCCTTTTTCCCTTGCTGCTTTTAATATGTTTTCTTTATTCTGTAGATTTAGTGTTTTGACTATGATGTGGCATGAGGAGTTTCTTTTCTGGTCTAGTCTATTTGGAGTTTTGTAGGCCTCTTGTATGTTTATAGACATCTCTTTCTTTAGGTTGGGAAAATTTTCTTCTGTGATTATCTTGAAAATATTTTCTGGACCTTGGAGACTGGAATCTTCTTTTTCATCTATTCCTATTATTCTTAGATTTTTCCTTTTCCTGGTGTCCTTGATTTCTTAAATGTTTTGTGTTTGGGACTTTTTTGATTTTACTTTTTCTTTGAGAGAAATATCAATTTCTGCGAGTGTATCTTCAGCACCTGAGATTCTCTCTTCCATCTTTTGTATTCTATTGGTGATGCTTACCTTTGAGGTTCCTTGTCTTTTCTCTAAGTTTTCCAGGTCTATGGTTTTCTCAGTTTGTGTTTTCTTTATTGAGTCTAATTATGTTTTCATGCCTTGCACCATTTCCTTCATCTGTTTGAATGTGTATTCCTATCTCTCTATGATCGTCTCTATTTTTTTGTTGTTCATTTCCTCTCTATATGCCACTAATTGTCTCTCTACTTGTACCTCTATTTGTTTAGCCATATTTGCCTGTGTTTCTTTGAAAATTTTGTTCATTTGCTCTTTCTTTGCCTCTACTTGTTTGGCCAAACCTTTGGGAGATTTGTTCATTTCCTCTTTAACTGTCTGTATTTGTATGGTTATTGCTCTGAGAGATTTGTTTGTTTCCTCTTTATGTGCCTTAATTGGATAAGCATAGCTTTAAAGTCATTTTCCTGTGCTTTTGATGAATTGGAGTATCCATCAATTTTGGGGTTTGCTGGTGAAGCCATGATGTCCTTATTTATGTTGGGTGAATTCTTTTGCTGACCCTTAGCCATTGGCTTATCCATAGTCTTCCCTGTTTGTTTCTGGATTTTGCAGTTCAGACTGGTACAGTCTTTCTCTAGAGTCTGGAGAATTCTTCAGGAAGTTGAGAGAGGTCACGTGGTTTCTTCGTGTGTGTTTTGGTTTCAGTTGTACCTGTGGGAGGAAAGTCCGAAGGTGCAGAAGGAGCAACGCGAGTGAGCATGTGAATGGAAGTGTGTGCGGAAGTGAGCCTTGAGGGACAAAGTGATAGAGAATGTTGAACCTTTGAGTTTATTCGAGGAGCTCTGCCTTGCTGGCATCTAAGCGGTTACTTGTGCATGCACTGTAGATGTAGCAGTTGCTGGTGATAATCACAGGGCAATTTCCTTATGCAAATTCTCTGAATACCCCAGTGGCCTACAGGCTATTGGTATTTGGCTTTGTCTGAACTCCCGGCTTTACTTCCCTGAACTCTACTGTTGGATCTGCAGAGCAGGGACTTTGATGTCTCAAGAGTCCCTCTGTTTCCCACAATAGGTGTGTGGGTGGGAGGGGTCTGATGACTGGCTGCTAGTTTAGAAGGGTCCTGGATCTGGGGCTCTGCAGGCACTTAAGGGTCCACTCACTCTCACGCAGTTCACGTCGGCAAGGATTGTGGTATCCGGGCCCTCTACTCTCTGGTTTGGACCTGCTTAGTCATATGCAAGAGGACTGACATGCTCTGCCAGCTCAGTGCTGCTGCAGCTGCCAGGTTAGGAAGTCCAGCTGCAACTGGAGGCTGGGATGCCTGTCCAGATGCCTTCAGGGAAGTCCTGGGGGCCCACCAGTGTGGTCTCCAGACCTGGGAGGCTGGGCACCTGGTGTGCCTAGTTTCTTTGGCGGATCTGCTGGACTTTGGTGGCTACATAGCTTACTATCTGCCACCAAGGGTTTGGGTGGGCCATACAGTCAGTGGCTGGGAGACTGAGTGGAGTCTGTATGGCTACCTGCAGACTTGGGACTTGGGGAGGATGGTGCGGTGGATCTGGTACTAGGAAGGCTGGTACAGCTGGCAGCTGTGCCTGAGGGGTAGGAGCCCCGCCTCTGCTGTCGCAGTTCCCAGGCAGTGAGTTCTGAGCTGAGAATCTCAGTGAGCTGGCTGTGCAGAGGAGGAGGGAGGCCCAAAAATGGGGAGGGCAGGGAGCTCAAATGATTGTTTCTCTCCTTTTCCCAAGAAGTCTGCGGGCAACCTGAGACTCACCTTGTGTGATGTTCTGCTTGTTCAGAAAGCCTCACTGTCATTTCCCTGGCTTTAGACATCCCTCCACTCACCAACTCAGGCACTTCAGCTCCTCTGCCTTTCAGAAACTGTGCACTGTTGTCACTGCCATCTTCTATCTTCGCAATAATTTTCTTGCCTGTTGTTTCTAGCATGGTTCCCTAACTACATTGTCAAAACTGCATGCCACGATGATGGTGTTTGTTGATTGACAGAATGGAGAATGTCCTATGAGACACAGCTAAGAAGTCATCTGTAAGGGAATTTCCACAGAAGCTTAGCTGAGTGGAAACAAACAAACCTCAAATTATAGGCACCTCCGAACAGGTGGCTCAGATATAAAGAAGTATGAGAGAAAACAGTGTGTCTGGTCTGCCTTTGTTTCTTCTCGGTAAGCAACTGGTCTGCCAGTGGTCATTCTGCTGATCTACACTGACATTCGACTGGAGCTTTCTTAGCCCTCAAATGTGGACTCAGTACCAGCTACTCTCCAGACTAAAGAAAACCCCGGATTGGTAATGCTGAGTGCTCATCCTGACAGTGTAAGAAGCCACCAGGTTTTCAGCCTTTTGAGGATGCACAAGGTTTGCTATGTAAAACCTGTATGACATAAGACAATCTGAATGAGTTACTAAGAACTACATTGCTTTCTTTACAATAGAAATGTTGATGAGCAAACTCAAGGATTCCAGAAGTGAATGTATTTGAAGACATGACCTTTAGAGAGGTAGTTAAAGTTAGATAAAGTAAAGCAGTTCTGGTGCTTCAAGGAGAAAAAGAAGAAACAACATAGAGACAGATACTGACCTGTTACCCCCAAGACACTAGCATGGAGAGATGCCTATGAGATAGAGATATGTGGTCAGCCTCAGGCCAAGGCGAGAACTCTCAGGAAAAGCACAGACCCCACACACCAAATCCTTGATACTGAGCTAGCAACTGAGCAGAACTAAATGTGCCTTCATCTAATCTGCAGTGTTTCACTGTGACAGCATCAGCAGTAAAAACAGGGAGATGAGGTAAGGTAAATTAACTTTCTTTGCAAATATTATTTGTGATTCCTTTGAGGACATCTGCCATTTATTTTCCAAACGGTTTCCCAACCTGTACTTTTTTTTTTCCCACAGATCCTGCAGATCTTGTGTTTCGTGGCAGTCTTTCCAAATGCTGCTAATTCACTCAAGTTCCTTTTGTAAATACTTCGTAAACTTAAAGAATGAATCAACATGATGTATTTCCCACAGTTTTGTCCTCTACAAATCCAAGTGAACTGTGGGGACAGTGTGACTTTGCTCAGCAGTTTCCTAGCTTGCAGATTGCTGTCTTCCTACTGTGTACTTGGTGGAAAGAACAGTACAGGATCAGCATTGTCTTATTGGTTCATTTGTTTCCCCATTTTATCTATATTTCAATTTCCTTAATAAGAAACTAGGACCATGACTCTTGAGTCCAAACATAACTGTGATTTTCTTTTCTCATTATGATTGAAGCTGCAGACATGATGGTGAGAATACTAAAATTTTCTTCTGAGATGATCCCCACTTCATTCTCCCCAAAGGAAAATCATCTGTGTGACTTCTTGCCTCCCTCTGTATCCTCTTGACATTAGCTATGACAGAATCCTGATTTATCAGGGAGATCCAGAGGAAGCAAAAGGCCGTGTTTAACATTTCATATAATTGCATTGCAAAAATGGTATCTGCCTGATAATTTTATCCAGAATTTAAAAATCTTTGCAATAAGGAAGATTTACTTTTTCCCCTGTCCAGTAGAAAGGGTATGGCATTAGTTTTCTGCTGTCGTGGTGCATTGCCATAAACCATCCTAACAATTTACCCTTTTGGGGTGATCTTAAAACCATAAACATTTATTATCAATGTGCTGAATGTTTAAAAACATTAGACCTGCTGGAATGTTTAATAACAGTATTTTTTAAGGATTTATTCTTGAAATGGCCAAAGCTGCAGAATTTGGAGGTTTGTGACTTGCCTCTGAATCCACTTAATATGGCTATAGGATATCTTCTAATATATTGGGCTATTCTACAAACACCTTCTTTACCCAGGATGTAGACCTAGTACAAGGGAAAAGGCAGTCCAGGGTTTGTGATCCAGCAAAGAAAATCATCCTTTTAAATGGCATACCTTTAGGAGTTTCATGTCATCACTTCTGAATTACTCTTATGATAACAGAGACTAGAAATGGAGAAGACTAGCAGTACACAGACTGTCCTCAAGGAGGTTGGGATTAATGAATTTTTCCTTATTATCCATCATAGGGAACTATGAAATAACTTACCCTTCAAGCTATCTTTATTCTTTGGTTTATGCTTTAACTCTGTTTAGTATTTTATAACATAACCTATTCCTCAGGATGTTCACTCAGTAATTTATGAACATTGTCAGGTTTTTAAGTAGTTTCAATAACTTTCTAGTAACTTCAAATACAAAATTTCTATAAATACAATTTGCTTATACATGGTGAGGAAATAGAGTGAGTGATAAGCAGATACAAGCACTGAGGTGTTTGTGTTATGACACTCTGTGTTCATACAGTTAATTTATGGCAGAAGGACTTGTGTGTTTTAAAATATATAGCAGACAGTGAACAATAAATTTATGGATCATATAATTCATGTTATGCTACTTTTGACAATTAAAATAATAAAGAAGGGCAATTGACTATCTCCGAGGACAGCATCGCCTATGATTTAGAATGGTGTGAACTGCAGTGTGTCTCCCTCAGTTATTCCCTGTGAACCCTCAGCCCATTCCCTGCTAGCTGTAAGGTCTCATCATGTATAAAACTGCTTGAGTGAGATGCTAAGTTCTCCTTTTATGCTTCCCCTCATTCTTCATAACCTATTTTCCAGCAAAATTTGTTCTTTCTTCTTCCAAATTGCATGACAAATCTGCCTTTGTCAATTAGCTTCATCCCATCAGTTTTCTTTCCCAGGTCTATGAAAACACCTATTGTTCTTACTCACTGTTTTCTCCTATCCAATTCTGTCTTCAATTAGGAACCCAGAATTGTCATTTTTTAAGTGTAATTACACAGGAAAATGAATCGAGGGTTTATAATTCCATTCCCAATCACCTCATAGTCTCTGTCTTAACACATTGCCTTGTATGTAAACACCCAAAATAATAAATAGTTAAATTTTATTACAAAGAGCTGCTAAAGTTGAGAAATGAGGAAAATTTCTACTCAGTAGCTCATTTCAGAGCACAGCAACATGGACTAATCCATAGCTTTTCAGTGGATACTTTATAAATCAGGAGTTGTAAGCCATGGCATGTGCATGTATGAACATGTATTCTCTCTCTCTCTCTCTTTCTCTCTCCTCACTGTCCCTCTTTTTCTCCCTCATTCAAAATAAATAAATAAAATTAAAAATAAAAAGTACTACCACTTTTATAAAGAATGCTGAACCATGTAACACGTATTGGTAAATGAGGTGTTTTAGATTTGTTTATAAATGTCTCATCATCTTAATAGTTTACATGAGCACAAAGAATTCTCATGTTGTAGTTACATGATCTAAAGCACTTCAGTGCTTCGGGATTTTGTTAAACTCATTTTTATGTTAAGGGGATTCCTTCATTAACATAAAAAAGAATTGTATTCTTTAAAAGGGGGATGTAAGAAGACAAAAACTCCAGTCTTAGTTCATTTCTCTTAGAGGCTTATTAAAGATAGCAATAGAAATATTTTGTTTACAACTGAAACACTGGTAGCGTTATGAAACACACTCTAGAGGATACAATCAGTCCAGAAACATATTGCACAACAAATCTCTGAAGGATTCTCTGACAGTGTTGTGGGTTTTCTTGATTTCTCGGATGCCTAGAAATACAAGGTAAGCTGTTGAGGAGGCGCTCATTTACCTGGGATTCTATGCCAAAGTCCTAGGCTCAAGAATATGCTCATCAGCACACCTCCACTGTGATCCCTCTGCAAGAAACCAAACACAGGCAGGAGAGTTTCTTAATGTCATAAATAATATGGAAATCAGTTATTTCTAAATGGCATTACAAACAATATCTAGCTTGTATTTTAAGAAGATAATTGATGGAATTAACATAAATTTAAAATGTGAAGTTTTCTTTTTCTAATCAGTGTTGTGTATAGGACAATATGACATGGATCTTTGACTCGACCAGAACAAGTACCATATTAACTGACATGTGAGCATGGAAGAGGGAAATCCTACGTGGACCCAACCTTAGACAAAAACTACAGGGGTTCAAGAAATTCTAAGAGCAAGAGAAAATAGTCTCTCTCAGGAAGGGTTCTTGCAGTTGTTTACCCAACACCATGCAATCAACTCTGAAATCACATGCACAAATAATATACAAACTGAGATCATATCTATGTACTTAGAAGTGTTTATGTGTGTGTTAACAAATAAACTTTAAAATAATGTATGGAGTTGGGTGGAGGAAAGCGGGAAATGGTGTAATAGTGTTTTAACTTGCGAATTTGTTTGAATGAACTTAATATATATTTTCATTTTATTGTCAAGTTAGACAACATCCACTGCATAAGACATTTGACTCTGCAGACTTTGAATATTTTTGTTAAGATGGGTTAAATGCACACAAATAAAGAACATTTAATACAGTTTTAGTTATGAAATATTAAGCTTTTTGTGACTATGAGAGTCAAAACCAGAACTTCACACATGAGAGGAAACTATTACTCTAAACTTCAACCTGAGCTTCACCTTGTGGTCTTTTAGTTTGACTTTCACCCTACTTTGGCTTCACTTTGTCTCTTAGAGAAGACGTAGGCACCAGTCCTTATCAAATCAGTTCTTACATTTTCACTTTTAAAATTCTGACACAAAGCATTTATATAGAAAACATCATTGTATTTTGTATGTTTATGCACATCTTTTCAATAAGTTAATTCCAGAGACATTCACAGTAGTATTTTATTATGTCTTAATTCAATTCTAACATTATTTTTGTGGTCTCATTAAATTTTCTTGAAAATCCATTCAAGCTATAAACTTTGAGTGTAGAGAAGAGAAATTTACTTTGAATGAAATAATCTAATCCATTCACAGAAATGCTAATCTATGTCTTGCCTTTCATCTTGTTCTTCAAAGTTTCCTTGTACTTTGTTTCTGAGGCTGGGTCTCTTTAATTTTGAAGTAATAAAATAACAGTTTATGAAATTTAACCAAATACTTATCACCATTTACATCTTTATTATAGAGTTCTAAATTCCTTCTAAGCTCTTTTCAGGTTCTCTAGCTTATTGAATTAATATAAACTAAAAGAATTAGGTACTTCAAATAAAATAGTTTATTATATCTTATAATTCATGAAAATTATTTTTTCAAACTATGGTAAAATTTTCCACATAAGATGAATGTCTACTTATGTAGCATATTTTGAGAAATAATATCTAATCCTTAATAAATATTTCCAATTACCCTACATTTATCAGACAACCATTCTTCTCTGCAATTTGTTTTGATGACATGTAAATTATTCACTTATATACCCATTCATCTGACTATTTATTTTTCCTATTCAATATTCATTGAGCATTTATACGTTTCTGAAGTTTAGTCATTCAGAAATATTTGCTACATTTCTACTTCACTTTGAAGATAACAAAAATGATTACAGTGTATACGTGTATAATTTGACAAATGGAACATGGGTAAAACGGGAACATGGATATTGCTGTCAAGTATTAGCAGAAACTTGTAAAAGACAGTAATGTAAAGATATCCTAAAAAAATACCACTTGATGACTTGCTGAGTGAGCTGAGAACAAGTTTTTTAATTTCTTTATTCTTTCTTGGGGAACAGTAGATTAAAGTAACTGTTTCAGTGTAGAGGAGGTTAGTAATAGCAGAGTTCATTTAAAGAATGGGAAGATTAGTGAAATTTGGCAATACACCAAGCCACACAATCCTTGTGCATGAACTATAGGCTAGGTTGGAGATAAGAAAATAATGGATATCATATTTTTCTGGTAGCACTGAACTCCTGAACTTCAGCATGCTGCGCAACTGACCTACCAATGAAGTATACCCCCAGCACAATTTGGCCACATTAATAGTGACTTTGTCCTGTTAAAATGTTCAGAGTGGAGATGACAGGAGTTCCACAAGGACCAAATATATCTGGGCACAGAGGACTTATATAAATAAGACTGTTTCTCCAACCAAGGACCATGTGTGGATATAACCTGGAACCTCTGCTCAGATGTAGCCCGTGGTAGCTCAGTAACCAAGTGGATTTCCCTAGTAAGGGGAACAGGGACTGTCTCTGACATGAACTCAGTAGCTGGCTCTTTGACCTCCTTCCCCCCGACCCAAAGGAGGAGCAGCCTTGCTAAGCCATAGAGGAGGACTTTGCAGCCAGTCCTGAAGCCTGATAAACCAGGATCAGATGAAAGGGGAGGAGGTCCTCCCTATCAGTGGCCTTGGAAAGGGCCAGGGAGGAGATGAGGGAGGGAGGGATGGTGAAATGGAGAGGGAATGAGGGAGCAGGATACAGCTGGGATACAGAGTTAATAAAATGTAACTAATAATAAAAATAAAAATAAATGTTCAGAGTGTGGCAATAGCAATATCATACAACTATTTTTCTCATTTTACATATTTAGATTCTGCTCCAATTTTTCTTTTTTTTACCTTTTCTTTTTTCTTAAATTTTTTCTTTATGAATTGCACTTCATTAACTTTGTATTCCCCCTGTGGTTCCCTCCCTCCACCTGTCCCAATCCCTCCCTTCTTCAACCTTCTGCATGCATGCCCCTTCCCAAGTCCACTGATAGGGGAGGACTTCTTTTCCTTCCTTCTGATCCTAGTCAATTAGGTCTCATCAGGAGTGGCTGCATTGTCTTCTTCTGTGGCCTGGTAATGTTGCTTCCCACTCAGGGGGGAGGTAATTAAAGAGCAGGCCAATCAGTTCATGTCAGAGACAGTCCCGGTTCCTATTACAATGGAACCCACTTGGACACTGAACTGCCATGGGCTACATCTGTGCAGGGGTCTTAGGTTATCTCCATGCAAGGTACTTGGTTGGAGTATCAGTCTCAGGAAAGACCCCTGTGCTCAGATTTTTTGGTTCTGTTGCTCTCCTTGTGGAGTTCCTGTCCTCTTCAGATCTTACTGTTTCCCACTTCTTTCATAAGATTCCCTGCACTCTGCCCAATTTTTCAAATTATCAAAACAGAATGTTTTATGATATATGAAAATCCCAAAGTTACACTGAATATATCTTTCAATAAAGAAATTACTTTTAATGCTTTCTGCAAACATTTGCTTATCCCTGAATAAATTCTTTTTTCAACTAGATCGCATGTGTCAACAATGATATTGAGACTAAAATAGCTAGTATTATTAATATAAACAAATTTGATATATATTTTAAAATTTGAAGACAATGAGAAATGCAAACAGAAGCAGAACTGGAGATGAGTAAACTCTTCGAACAAGTCAACTTTGCATTTATCTGGGTCTTTCCTTGTGGCAATCTGTTAGCCTCTTAACCCAGGATTCTGGGGAAAAAAAAAGTCATAGGATTGACTTGAATACAGGCAATGGCAGTCAGTGCTACCCAAGCAGATGTAATTGTAGACAGGAACATGGAAGGAAAGACAAAACTCCAGAAAGGGTGGCGTCAAACATCCATATGCAAATTCTATCTCAGCTAGCCAGACTTCAACACAACAGTAGCAACATACAGTTATGAAGTAGCAAAAAAACATTTTTATTGTTTTGGGTCATCATAACATGAGGAACTATATTAAAAGGTCACGGTGTTAAGAAAGTTGAGAACCACTGTTCTGTGTGAATATCACATCCTTGGCCTATGGTTTATCTTAAATGATTATTGGCAGAAAGCATCAGTTGTAGTTTATATGTCACTGGCATTGTGAACTGACTCTACTGATAAAAACTGATAAACTTTAGAGGAAAAATACAAAATGCAGACATTACTATCCACAAAACTTGTATACAATTAAAATGACTGACTGAAATAACTGATAAAAAGCCAAATCTCTAGTGATGAAAATATGGTGTTGATGGAGACAGAGCAGGGACTTTATTTTTTAAACACTTTAAATTATTATTAAAATTTGTAATGTTTCACTTTTAATCCTGGTGTAGCCCCTCCCTCATCTCCTCATGGTCCCACCCTCTCTCCCTTTTTCTCCCCTATCCTTCTTCCCTAGTCCACTGGTAGGGGAAAAGTCCTCCTCCCCTACTATAGACCCTAGCCTATCAGGTTCCATGAGGTCTGCCTGGATCCTCTTCCTATGTAGGCTGGCTAGGTTGCCCCAATAGGGAGAAGTGATCAAAGAGCAGGCAACAATGTATTCCTATCAGAGATCGTCTCTTCTCCTCTTACTAGGGAACCCACATGGAGACTGAGCTGTCTACGGGCTACATCTGAGCATGGGGTCTATGTCCTCTCTATGCATGGTTTTTGGTTGATACATAGATCTCTGTAGTCTCCCCTGGGAGCAGGGCCTTTATTGAATAATTTAATTTTGACTAGAAGTCATGAGCATCCATTCAGCTAATAGGAAAGCTAGGACTGATAAACTCAATTCATAGAATTATCTCAGAGTTCATTGTATTTCTATATGTGAAAATTTATGAGACTCATTCTTTGTGGTTACCAGTATGCTGACTCTATCTTCACCCTTGTTTACACCGCACAAGACCTCCAGTTCCCCACAGTCTCACTGATACTTAGCACCACCTTACTCACTAATATGTTCCTATACAGTACTCAGATATTTCATTCACATTATAAATCCATTTTCACTGTGAAATTAAGCTTTGCGCTGTGTTCATCTTAGCCTTTAAGGATCCCCCTTTATGAAAATTAGTTATTCATCAGTTTTGCCAGTTATTCTCATATCTGGCTTTTTCTAGTTCACTCATAGAAAATGCACAATGGCAGTTTTAGACAGTGTCAACATTGTTTTGTGTCAAATATTTGCCAAATGAGGATTCTCATTCTATGACATACAAAATCTTATCTGATGCAACTGCGTGATGTTTGTGTTACCATGATATATTGGTAAAAATTTCATCTGTATATCTGCTCTCTGCCATAAGTCACACACAAACTCTCCTACATTTCTCTTTGCTAATGTCTTACTTCTAACTTTAGATTTAGCATCAGAAGTCCATTTGTGTCTCATTTTTTAAAAAATATTCCAAGTTGAATCACCCACTCATGTTTGTAGTCTAGAGACTACTGCATGTTCCTCAAGATACATCATTCCTGCTTCCACTCACAGCTTTCTGGTGGTGCCTGGTTTAATAAAAAGCTGCCTCTATTCTGTTAAACAAATAAAATTATTGAAAAACAATTCTCTATGACCATACAAATATGGTTTCTCTTGATGAATACTTCACAATGAGGTCGAGCAGTGCCAAAAACAGGAACAACAAAATGTGACAATACTCAGTGAGACAAGCAGACTGAAAACCTCAATCAGGAATGTTATCAATCCACAGTTCTCCTGTTTTTCTGATTCTGTCACTTTGTATTATAACTTATTACACGAGTCCTTGATAACTAAGGCAGTAAAACTGTATGTAACACTGTTAACAGTGCTTCCAATTCAAAAGCCTTCAGCAGAGCCTCAGTTTTATTTTTATACTCTTCTATTGTTTATAATCTGTGTCTCTTTTAGCAGCGGTTGTAGTAGCTTGCAATTTTATTGTTAATCTGAAATATATTTTACCATCCTTACATCTTTAAAATGTTCTCATTTTAAAAGCACTACGATAAAATTTTGAATGGTATTCTCTAGTGATATGTTTAAGGCCTGATTATCTTTATAGTACCGTCTATAGTTTAGATGTACTTTTCAATAAATTCTTATTGTTTTTCAAGGTAATTTTATTTGCTACACTTATCCCCCAATATCTAACTTACATAATGCACTTGCAGCAGAATTATTTCATCACATCTTCTTCTGTCAGTCAATCTAAATCAACCATAGCCATTTTTATATGAATGATTTAAGAGAACACATGGAAACCTTGAATAGTTGTATTTTTACATAAACGAGAACCACTGAAATTCAATAATGACATTGAAAATGTACTAACTGTCTGACCCTGTCTATCAGGTCCCATCAAGACTGCCTGGATCCCCTTCTTCAGTGGGCCTACTAGGTCACCCCACTAGGAAGAAGTGATCAAGGAGCAGGCAACCTAGTTCATGTCAGAGACTGTCTGTTCTCTTCTTACTAAGGAACCTACATAGAGACTGGTAAATACCATTTTATTATATATGTTTATGTACTTTAAACGTATTTTGAAAAACAATGCCTATGCTCTTAATATACTCTCCTGTTATTTTGTGTCTTTTTATGTATGTGCTACATGCAAATATATTTTATATATTCAAGAGTGACTAGTTGAGAATTAGTTATATACAGTATCGGAACAGTTAAAGTTTTTTATCCTTCTTTTGTTGTTCTTCACAGAGTTTAGAAACAGTCACACATTAATGTCATTATTAAACGGTACAGCATTGCAAACAGAATCTTTAATTTTAGTGTTTTACCCAATGGTCTTTATATTATTTTGTAGCTGTGTTTACAAGAAATAGCATATTTTTCCATTTTAACTTTCAGTTTGAAATGATGAAACTATGTTAAAATAAATCACTAATCATTTTTATGTTCTTCTTCCTTGAAAATACAATTGCAGAATAAAATTGGTATTTATTTCTAAACATTTCCTGAAAAAAAGCTCAAAGCACCATCATAATAATATTATGACCATCCATATTTTTTAAACTGAAACTGTTCTATTAAAATTTTATTTTAAACTAAGAGGGTGTAAAAGTTGATAGAATCAAAAGACAAATAGAAAATGCTTTCTTTTAAACAATATAATTTTTACACAAGCTTACATTTTTAGGAAAAATGAAAATGCCTTCGTTTCTTAGAGGATGGACAGTTAGTGCAGGTAATGAAAATGCAGAGATGTTCATGGCCCCTCTAGTTCTACAAGTCCCTCAGGAAGGCCTGCAGAAGTCTTCCTAGGAAATCTTCATATAAGAAAAAATTCTAAGTGTAATATTCACCAATGATTTTATAGTACTGCTTTTTAAAATGAAAGTGTTTTGAGCATATAAGGATGGTAATTATTTTTAAGTTAATGATAAAATTGCAGGCTATTGCTACTACCAATAGAGACATAGATTATAAACAGTACAAAGGCAGTATAGAAATGAAAGTGAGGCTCTGTGAAGGCTTTTGAAATGAAAGCACTTCTAAGAGTGCTAGATATAACACTACTCCTTTAGTTATTAAACACTCACATAATAAATTATAGTGCAAAAAAAAGACCAAATTTAGAAACCCAGAGAACAAACTGTCTATTGATAATCCTCCTGTCACTAGAATAAGGTTTTCCAATGTGCTTGTCTCGATATTTTCTCACTTTGTTTTGTTTACATTTTGCCACTGCCCAACCTCACTGGGATAAGATTTTATATGCACACATGATTATGGATATGATAACACAAAACAAAATCTCTCTTTTATTTAGGACATAAAATAAATATTTTGTAAAATATTTTATTTCCTAATTGTTGAAACTGTGCTTCAATGTATATGCTATGCATATTAATCTTACACATACTACATTTTTGCAAAAAAACATACACCTTAAATTTTGTTAAAGAGATAGTAGTGAAATGCAAGTTTTATGCTTGTCATGCGAGGTGCTGGAGCTCTTCTGCACCATTCTCAATCTCCTTGCTTGATGCTCTGAAATCATATTTCACAAGTCAGGACTTACCTGACATACATGAAGACATAAGAATGTGAGATATTAACTTGTCTTTCATTTTCAACACTGCTACTTTATGATTATTCTGAAGCCAACAGCTTTATCCAGTTCCCACAGCAGTCGCACAGTCTTCCACATGAAAGCTGAGTAGTAATCACTCTCTGTCATGTGGTAGTTCATGACTAGACAGCATCATGTGGCTGATCCCAAACATGGCATAAAGCACTGGTCACTGACTCCAGCCTAGAGTGTTCTCTGGCTGTGACTTCTTGGTCGTTAATTCTAAGGTTACTACCTTCAAGTTGGAATGCATTGGTTCTCATAGAAATAATTTTGCTTACCTGTAAGTTGCTTTGTCTCTTGTTCACATAGTTTCTTTCTATTACCAGGCAGATTCCATTTAATAACTAAACAATATACTAATCTTGTTTGATTTTGATAACAACTTAAGCTCAACAAAGTGCAACAATCTTATCTCATATTTTAATCTGCTATCCTCTCTGCACCATTAGTATCACAAATTGCATCTTTATTTCATTTGTGCTAAGTATATGTGCACATGCCTTATACACCATCTGGGAAATAAAACTAATTGGTAACACAATACAGTAACATTCACTGTTAAATTTCCCCACGTTTGTCCGCATGTATTTCAATCATTGTCTCTGTCTTCATGCAGAAATCTTCAAGGATTCTTTACAAACGTTTGTTTCACTTCTGGAAGTCTCACCCACATTTTGTTCATTCTGGGTTTGCTCATGTATGCCTGAGAACACTGAAGGTAGAGACAAGGTTTCTGTAAGCAGGAACTTGGTCTGTGTAGGAAGTTCTAGGAGCCAGCGTTACTGGGAGGAAACACATACACATGTTGTTCCTAATAATAGTTTCTCAAGTATTACTTTAACTCTATTAAATTTCATCATGTATTTCTTTTTATTATACATCAGTTCTTAGTTAATGCTGAGGACTTTGCAAATCATATACCAAGACTCTAATATTAAAAAAAAAACAAACTGCATTTTTATTTTTACCTATATTTAAAAAAATCAGTTTATTTACTTTTTATTCCAAGGGTGCCCCCTCCTCTCCTCCCAGGACCCTCTTCTGAACCTCCCCCCTTGCTCTCTTCATTTCCCCCCAGAAAAGGGGAGCTCCCTCTCACCATATCATCCTTCCCCAGCAATAGCAACTCACATCAGAACTGAGCATATCCTTTATCCCCTGAGGCCAGGTAAGGCAGCCCTGTTAGGAGGAAGTGATCCAAAAGCAGTATATACACTCCCACTCCCTCTGTTCACCAGGCACAATACAAAGACCAAGCCACCAACTGGCTACATGTGTGCAGTGAGCCTATGTCCAGACCATGCATCTCCCTTAGTTGTTGTCTCAGTCTCTGTAAGCCCCTGTCAGACTGGAATAGTTGTCATTGTTGGTCTTCTTGTGAGGTTGCTGTCCCCTCTAGGTCTTCATCTTTCTTCTAACACTTCCACAGGACCCCCGGAGCTCTGTCCCATGCTTGGCCGCAAATCCCAGCATCTATCTTGATCTTCTGCTGGTTGGGGCTCCCAGAAAACAGTTAAGTTAGGTCTTTCTGCAAACATAGCAAATTATCATCATTAGTGTTAGGGTTGGCTCTCTGCCATGGTAATTTTTGTTCTTTTTTAGGGGGGTGGAGAGTTTGAGACAGTGTAACCATGGCTGTCCTGGAATTCACTATGTAGACCAGGCTGACATCGAACTCAAAGATCCACCGGCTTCTGCCTCCCAAGTGCTGAAATTAAAAGCAAGAGCCACTACTGCCCAGTTGTTTTTACCTACATTTAAAAAAAAATAATCACACCGCTTTCAAGTTCCTTTTCTTTTTAAAAACTTTATTATTATTATTATTATTTACAGTTGTTCACTTTATGTCCTGGTTGTAGTACCCTCCCTCATCTTCTCTCCATCCTACCTTCCCTCCCTCTTCCTCCTCTATCTCTCTACCCTAGTCCACTGATAGCAGAAGTCTTCCTCCCTTACTGTTTGACTCTAACCTATCAGGTCCCATCAGGACTACCTGGATCCTCTTTCTCTGTGGGCTGGCTAGGTCATGCCACCAGGATAAAGTGATCATGGAGCAGGCAACCTAGAACATGTCAAAGACTGTCTCTTCTTCCCTTACTAAAGGACCCACATGGAGACTGAGCTCTCTATAGGCTACATCTGAACAGGGTGTCTCAGTCCTCTCTCTTCAAGGACATTGGTTGATGTGTCAGTCTCTGCAATGCCACCTGAGTCCAGCTTTGTGGTTCTCCTGTCACCTCCAGGTCCTTCAATACTCCCTTCTTCCATAAGACTCCCTGCACTCTGTGCCAAGTTTGGCTGTGAGTCTCAACATCTGCTTCTATCTCCTGCTGGGTGGAGTCTTTTAGAGGACATCTGTGGTAGGCTCCTGTCCTATTTCCTCTCTTCCACTGCTTCTGATGTCTATCCTGTTTTCTATTCTGAATGAGAATTAATCATCATCCCTAGGGTCCTCCTAGGGTTCAGCTTCTTTAGCTCTGGAGATTTTAGGATGCTCCTCCTATATCATACGGCTAATATCCACGTGTAAGTGAGCATATACCATGTGTGACTTTCTGCTTCTGGGTTACCTCAGTCAGGATGATCTTTTCTAGTTCCATCTATTTGCCAGCAAGTTTCATGATGTCCTTTAATAGATGAGTTGTATTTTTTTTTGTATGTTTGGGTTTTTTTTGTTGTTGTTGTTGTTTTTATAGAATGTTTATTATGTAATTATCAAATCAATGCCTGTAAGTACATTGGACTTTTCAAAATAACCAAAACAAAGGGTTTTGAACATTTCATATAAAGAGTTATAATGTTTGAACAAAGTCTTTTTCTATAAATCCAAGACTCCCCATATTATAAAAATTAAAACCCAATTTTGTTCCAAAGCATATGTTATTTTTATCAACATCACTCTACTTTAACAGAACATATCACTAAAAGGCAGCCTAAGGTGATGTCCCAGGTACCGCTTCTGCAAGCTAGTTAGTGCTACACTGTGTTTTGTATGGAGTATAACAAATGAACTTTGCCAACTATTTCCTCGTAATGTTACTATCTCATACCAGAAATTTGTCATAATGAGTCAGTCAGGTATAGCTGAGACTGAAAACAAATCAACTTTGTTGTTTGATTTTTTTAGTGTTCATCTTTCTTAAGTAACATGATAAATGTTTGCCTTCATTTTCAAGTCTCAGAAAATGTCAACAGCACTAATAACAATGCACTGGTTTCAAGTAAGACAATTATGAGATGGGAATTTGTGGAATAGTTTTGAAATTTTTATTTGTTACAAAACAATGAAGAATAAAAGGGTTACCTGTTCTGGGTATAAGTGCCTGCTTCCCTTTAAGCAAATTTCCACAGGCTCTGTAAGTTGTTTTTTTGTGGTTTGACCATATCTTTGATCAAAATTAGTTCTTCAATTCTTTGTGAAGAACACTGCTTAGTTACTTAAAGCATTTATTTAGTAAGAATGTCTGTACTTGTTCCAGGCCAGTGTTTATTTATTTTTTCCAAAAATAATTCTTTCATCTTTGCATACTTGGTATAATGAGTTTCCCTCATTGTAACAAGTTCTTGATGCAATGTGTCAACTGCTTGTTGCAAAGCACTTAAATGTATGAAAGCATGTAAGCATATACATCAGAAATAATACTTCATCAATTTATCTATGTTGTGTTCTAAAAGGTTCACATGACAAAGGGAAAGAAAAAAAAGACAAGGTAGAGGGTATCATACTTTATTTCATTAGAGAAAAATTAAAATGCAAAAAAAGCAACAAGGTATAATAACTGAAGGAAAATGTAATATGTTACATTTGTTCAGAAAATCAAAAAGGGTGGTCTTGTAGCATTATCACTCTACCAAAGATCCTGAGAGAGAATAGGGAAATGGGGACTGGAGAGATGGCTCAGTTGCTGAGGAGCCTACCATAGAGGGCCTCTGAAATACTCTATTGATCAAAGTATCAAAGCAGAGGCTGAGACTCAACCAAACTTTGGGCAGAGTGCATGGAATTTTATGAAAGTAGGGGGAGACAGAAAGACTTAGAGAGGACAGGAGCTCCAAAAGGAGACCAACAGAGCCAAAAACACCTGGGCCCTGGCTGCTCTGCAGAGACTGATACCTCAACCAAGGACAATGAATGGAGAGGACCTAAAACCCTTGCTCAGAAGAAGCCCACTGACTCAGTCTCCAAGTGGGTTCCCTAGTAAGGGGAGCAGGGGCTAACTATGGCATGAACTCAGTGGCAGTCTCTCTGATCACCTCTCCCTGAGAGGGGAGCAGACTTTCCAGGCCTGTTGGTGTAATGTTCTTTTGGAATGTATACACTTTACTCTTGTTCATTCAAATGCTGAATTCTCTCTCCCACTATCTGGATTCAATCCAGACATTGCATTGTGATACTTATTCTAAACATCACCTGTCATTTGTGTAAACATGCTACCATTTGTTCTCTGGATTGTCAATTAAAACAACCAGCCAAAATGTTGAGCAATGGAGAGTATAGGGTGGGACATCCTGATTCAGAGTGGGAGGAGAAGAAGGAAGCAGGAAAAATAGGAGGGAGAAGAGGAGAGAAGCAGGGAGAGCAGAGGCTGGAGGAGAGGTCCAGGAACAACATGGAGAAATGAACCAGACCTAAGATATTACTAAAAGCAAGTATAGTGGGTGAATCTGAATGGTAGGAACTACGAGGGCTTGGAGGATTAGGATTGGAATAACTATTGCCCAGCATTGGATTTGGTTGCTATTTAGGATTAACCGTAGCCTTACTAAAAGATATATCAATACTAAATATTAATGACCAAATACAACAAATTCTGTAGGTCTCTGAACCTTGTTTTTAATTCAACACAGGCCACAGAGGCAGACAATGTAGCCAGTCCTGATGAGACCTGATAGGCTAGGGTCAGATAGAAGGGGAGGAGGACCTCCCCTATCAGAGGACTAGGGGAGGGGCATAGGGGGTGGGCTACAGCTGAGATACAAAGCAAATAATTTGTAATAAATAATAAATTAAAAATTAAAACTGTTTAAAAAACAGAATAGGGAAAAGGCATCTAAGGAACCAGCCTTTTAAGCAGCACATCCTGTTTTTCACTTGTCTAAGAAAGAAAAGAGGCTAAAATATTGATTTACCTTGCTTCATAATCATATGTAAATTGTAACATCTTTGGAGAAACTGGCTAGAACATGCCTGAAGGAGGAAAATCAGTATAATATTTCCCCAGCTTTTCCAAGTTATCAGATGAGCTCTGACATAGATGGATAACTCCAGCAAAGATAGAACGTTATGCTGGGGGTTTCCAAGGTGCTGTCTTCTTTAAGAAAGCTCTTATATTATGGTGCCAGTATTTATTTCTGCAATATTTATTTATTATGGTGCAGTATTTATTTCCACATTATGATCTCTGTGTTGAATGCACCTATGTGGGACTGTTAAAAGAGAAGATATCTGACCAACACCCTTTATGTAAGATTTGGTCTAGTGGTTAACAGGAAGCAGGACTATTGCTGGCTCCTGACTTCTGTGATTTAGAAATGTCTCTCAAGTAGAACTAAGTATTCTTTCAGTCTAGGATGCCTGCACACATTGGCTACAGCCACGCAGTATTCACCATGAATCTTTTAACTTTTAAAATGTTCATTCTAATGTTGCCTGCTTTCAAGAAGCATGAAAAAAAATTTCTAAAGACTAGAAAACAAAACGAAACAAAAACAAAAACAAAAAAAACCAAACCCTGGAAATTTCTAACTGATCTTGAAAAACAAAATGTTACATACTACATTACTTTGTTTAACTAAAACATGCTGTTTAACTATTTCACTTTGTTTCATAGGCACAGATTTTTTTTTCTAAAAACCACTTTGAACTGATTCTGTGTTTTTTTTTCTGTGTTTAACTTTTTATTTTTATCTTGTTACCATGTATTTACATTTACGATTTACATGTAAGGATTTATTTTACATATTTGATGGCAAGTGGGATGAATTTAGGAAAAAAGTTCTTTAAGTGATGTGTCATGGACTTTTCTCATGTAAGGTTTCTGAGGTCATAGTGATAAGCAAAACAGGCATTTTTCCTCAAGTAGACTAGTAATTTCTTTTCTTTCCTTTTTTATTTTTATTTATTTATTTATTTATTTATTTATTTTTAGAAAATGTTTTAAAGTTTTATGTGTGATTTAAACATGCCACAGTTGTCTTTGGTTGGACACTGGAATTTCAGAAATTTGAAAGAACATACAGAATGTTGTTTTTTAGAAATTAAGTATGACTGAGAAAATTTAGCCTCATCTAGTGATAGAATTACAAAAGTAAATTAAATACATATTATTGAACAAGCAATTGCAAGGCCAGTTAAACAGATTGAAAATGTATAATTGGTACTTGAAATTGACTTAATTAGTATGTTTTGTAGTTTCATTGGGCAAAAAAGCAAGTATCATTACCACAATTACTTGGCTCTATCTGGCTAATAATGAATAAAAATGGGGGATATAGACAAACAGGTGTGGGCTTATAGGAAATATTATGAGAAGCCTTAACCACCTCGTTGGAACATCCTGCATCACAACCCAGATGCCCCTCAAATGAAGAATGGATACAGAAATTGTGGTACATCTACACAATGGAATATTACTCAGCAATGAAAAATAAGGAAATCATGAAATTCGCAGGTAAATGGTGGGATCTGGAAAGGATCATCCTGAGTGAGTTGTCCCAGAAGCAAAAAGACACACATGGTATATACTCACTCATATAGACATACAACATAGGACAAAACCACTAAAACCTGTGCATCTAAAGAAACTAAGCAAGAGAGAGGACCCTAACTAAAATGTCCAATCCCCATCCGGAAAGGCAAAGAGGATGGACATCAGAAGAAGAAGAAAACAGGAAACAACCTAGGAACCTACCACAGAGGGCCTCTGAAAGCCTCTGCCCTTCAGACTATCAAAGCAGATGCTGAGCCTGATGGGCAACTGTTGGGCAGAGTGAATGGAATTTTAGGTAAGAACTGGGAAATAGTAAGAGCTGGAGAGGACAGGGTCTCCACAAGGAGAGCAACAGAACAAGAAAATTTGAACACAGGGAACTTCCCAGAGATTCATACTCCAACCAAGGACTATTCATGGAGATAACCCAGAACCCCTGCACAGATGTAGCCCAGGGCAGTTCAGAGTCCAATTGGGTTACATAGTAATGTGAAGAGGGACTGCCTCTGACATAATCTGATTGGCCTGCTCTTTGATCACCTCCCTCTGGGGGGGAGAAGCCTTACCAGGCCATAGTAGGACAATGCAGCCACTTTTGATGTGAACTGACAGACTAAGATCAGAAAGGAGAGGAGAACCTCCCCTATCAGTGGACTTGGGGAGTGGCATGCAAGCAGAGGGAGGAGGGAGGGTGGGATTGGGAGAGGAGGAGGGAGGGGCTTATGGGGGGATGCAGAATGAATAAAGTGTAATTGATGAAAAATTTTAAAAAAAGGGAAAAAATAATTTAAGAACCTTAAATGACTTTCAAAAGTGGAGGAAAACATGGAGTTAGTCAATTGGCATGGAGCACGTCTCGCCCCTGGGGGCAATGGTCTCCTGAACCTACTCAGACCTCGGACACCACCACTGCTAGTTCTAGAACTGATGCAGGATGATTCTGTGTTTTAATAACTATTTTCTATATATGGATGCAACCACTGTGTACAACTTGTTTAGTTATATTAAAAACTTTTTGGTGACCTTTTAACTTGTCCACAACATAATTTCCTCTGTAGAAATCAATGGTGATTCTGAATTGGTTGATTATTTTGCATAGTTGAGACATGCTTTATAAAATATGCATTTTTTTTGAGTATAGATTTTTCTGTTTATAAAATATCATTTGACAGTGTCCTTATAAATGTTGTCCAGTGATACATATATATGTATGTATGTACATATAATTTAAATTTCTAATTTCAAAAGTGGCTACTTTGAACGTGCTGCTCTACCCCTGAAGTTGCATGGAATATAGAGTAGAGTCATCTTTCTGGTTACATCACGGAAGCAAATGAGTTAAGATGTTGATGTGGAGAGCTATTTAAAATTATTGCTGTGACATTTCAGCTTAACAAATTGGATTATGGAATGAGAAATGTTTCTGTATCTAGAGTTATCAGTGATTCAATAAGACAAAATCAGTCTGAGGATATCCGATCAACAGTACATCACAGTTTAGGTAATTTCTGGTTGGGGACAACAATGCCCAGAATATATGTTCATAACATTGTTCATGTTAACTGTGCTGTCATGCTGGTAGAACCATAATGAACTGCTCTTATTTTGATAATTTTATTAGTTGAATACTTCTTAATTACTTTGGTTCTTTATTTCCCCATTTCCCACTGTTGTTTTATCTTTATATGGTAGGCTTTCAGTACAGTTGTGAGACACTGGGGACAATTGTGACTGAACATAGCCCAGCTGTGATACTTTGACTCCTCTCTTAGGAGAAGGTGAGAACACAGAAGAACTATTTCTATTAGGCTAGGGGGCTGAAGCCTGTTGCTATTTATTTATTTATTTATTTATTTATTTATTTATTTATTTTATCGGTTACATTTTATTAACTCTGTATCCCAGCCGTGTCCCGATCCCTCATTCCCTCCCAGTCCCTCCCTCCCTCCCTCCCTCATCTCCACCGTGCCCCTTTCCAAGTCCACTGATAGGGGAACCTCCTCCCCATTCATCTGATCCTGTTTTATCAGGTATCTTCAGGACTGGCTGCAAAGCCCTCCTCTGTGGCCTAACAGGACTGCTCCTCCCTTCGGGGGTGGGGAGACCAAAGAGCCAGTCATTGAGTTCCTGTTAGAAATAGTCCCTGTTCCCCTCACTTTGGGAAACCAATTGGTTACTGAGGTACCACAGGCTACATCTGAGTGGAGGTTCTAGGTTATATCCATACATGGTCCTTGGTTGAATGTCAGTCTCAGAAGAGACCCTGTGCCCAGATATATTTGGTCCTTGTGGAGCTCCTATCCTTTCCCCATCAGACTAACTCCCCTGCTTTCTTATGATTCCCTGTACTCTGCCAAAGGTTTGGTCATGAGTCTTTGCTTTGAAAACACTGCTAGTTAGAGTCTTTCAGATGCGCTCAGTAGACTCCTGTCATACGTTCAATGCACATCCCATCTGTCTTTCTAAATGAGGATTGATCATCTTACCCCATGTCCGCTCAATTGATTATCTTTTTTAGGTGTATAGATTTCATTATGTTTATTATATCTTATAGGTCTATATAAGTGAGTATATCCCATGTTTGTCTTTCTCCTTCTGGGATATTTCACTCAGAATGATCTTTTCTAGATCCCATCATTTGCCTGCAAATTTCATGATTTCCTCCTTTTTGATTGCTGAGTAGTATTCCATTGTATAAAAATACCACAATTTCTGTACCCATTCCACCGTTGATGGACATCTGGGTTGTTTCCAGGTTCTGGCTATTACAAATAGAGCTGCTATAAACATGGTTGAGCAAGTGTCCTTTTTGTGTACTTGAACAAACTTTGGGTATATACCTAGCAGTGGTATAGCTGGGTCTGGAGGAAGCACTATTCCTATTTGTCTTAGAAAGCGTCAGATAGCTTTCCAGAGTGGCTGTACCAGTTTACATTCCCACCAGCAGTGGAGGAGGGTTCCCCTTTCTCCACAACCTCTCCAGCATGTGTTATCGCTTGAGTTTTTCATCTTGGCCATTCTGATGGGTGTAAGGTGATATCTCAGGGTCATTTTGATTTGCATTTCCCTGATGGCTAATGTGGATGAGCATTTCTTTAAGTGTTTTTCTGCCATTCGGTATTCCTCTGTCGAGAATTCTCTGTTTAGCTCTGTTCCCCATTTTTTAATTGGATTACTTGGATTGCTGCTTTTCAGCTTCTTCAGAAATAGATCCATATTTATCACCCTGCACAAAACTAAAGTCAAAGTGGATCAAGGACCTCAACATAAAACCAGATACCCTAAATCAATTGGAAAAAAAAGTGGGGAACAGCCTAGAACTCATTGGCACAGGAGACAACTTCCTGAACAGAACACCAACAGCACAGGCTCTGAGAGCAACAATCAATAAATGGGACCTCATGAAACTGAAAAGTTTCTGTAAAGCAAAGGATACCGTCATCAAAACAAAATGACTGCCTACAGTTTGGGAAAGAATCTTCACCAACCTTTTATCTGACAGAGGCCTGTTGCTTTTTAAACTGTTGTTCAATGCTTATGAGAAAAGTGTATGCTAGATGTGGTTGTTGAATACGCATTACCTTGCAGAGCTGAGAACTCTTTACCCAACATTGATTTCTACAAATTCTTAGGAGGAAATGACAAGAAGTGTAAATGTACATAATTAAGACCTGTTTGCATCCAAAATATTGAATATAATTTAATATACAGAAATCATATGTTTAATTAAAATGTAGAGATTGTAGATGAAATTGGGAGTATAAGGCATGAATTTCATAGGACATGCTGTCTATTGAACACAGAGTAGGCTGGTTGGAGTTCTGTCAACAGCTTTCTCTTCAGCACGGCCAAGTAACAGCACTTTGACATTATGTGAAGACCAAGAACTTCCATGGTTTTATTTCACAGAGAAGAAACAGCAAAATTAAAAACATGTAAATATTTTGCTTGAGATATGGGTACCACAGTACTGAGAGAGACACAGGGACATTAACCCCAATCATTGGAGCTTTCATCACATATGAAACAACCTCAACTTTTTGTCCGCCTCCTCATTTTCAGCCCAGATAACTCTTCCCTCTTGGTTTTCACAATTGTAACTTCTGCAGGATGGGTCATGCCTCACTCACCAACAGTAACCATATAACTTTTCCAACTTAATTTTCTTCAATCACTCTTTATTTCTAGGTTAGCCACTAAATGTGTCCACTTACTGGCTGTACTAGCAATGTAATTTTTTTTAAAAAAAACAATGTACCTACAAGTCAAGAAATCAAAACAGTTAGGATTAAATGAAACTCAAGAGGAAATGATAAAATCATGAAATAGGATAAGATGAGATGTTAAAGGGCACTGTGATGTAATACTGTGGTAAACATTTTTATAAGTATAACTTATAAAATAATAAAATTACACTAGAGTCAAACCAGTGACATCCTGCTCATTATTGCCATCATGTACTGTTGATTATACCTTTTATAGAATGAGTGCTGAAGGTGTGGCTAGTTATAGAATAACATTACACAACTGAATCACTTTTGGTCTAATAAAAAAACAAAATTTATTCTCAATTCATCTGAAAAATTCAGTTCACACTATGATTTAATATACTAGCAAAATAATTTCAATTATTTAATCAAATCCAGTTTAGGTATCTAATTATACAAATAAATATGAAGTGTATCTTTTTCAAATATAATTCTACATTATAAAATAAAATATGACCATATTCTTTGATTCAAAATTATATTAAGGTCTCCTGACATTATGTCAAAAGATCTTGAAGAAAGCATACTATCCAGATGCCATGTATTCTGTTAATGCTCTGTAGAACCTACCACTACAAGAAGAAAATGCCCAAAGACCAAAGGAAATAGATCTAGAACTGTACAGATTGGAGGGACGTAGACATAAAGAGAGCAGGTGAGACCAATGGGTCCTCACAATGCTCAGACAAAATGAGCATAATAGCAGTCTAGACAAAAATAACTTAATCTGAACTCCATTGTATTGGGTCTATATGAGCCCAGTGTCAACAATTTCAGATATTTTTCTTGTGTTGACTGCATTGGCTGTGGTCATGAAGTCCCATGCATCACTGAAGTTTTCATCATTTTGGCCAGGAAAACGTGTGAGAACAAAATAGAATATGGACGATTATGGTCTTTATGTATCAAGATGCTGCAGTCAGGCCAAACCCAATTCAGTGTGTGAACATTAAAGAGACAAGAAGATAATACAAAGGGACACTTAAGAGCAAAAATAGTAAGTCACACACCTTCTGAGATCCCAAGTCTATCAACTTCATTTCTTATATTAAGTATTACAAAATAACATAATTGGTGATTTGGTGCCAAGTTTCCTCAGAAAGTGTCACACAAGAGATGAAACAGAGGATCAGACCTGTGAGTTCATTGACATGAGATTTATACTTAAAAAGGCAAAATAAAAAATGTTGATATGATAGTATAATGAATCAGGTATTGCTGTCTGATGCCACCAACCATTAGTTTTTTACAGTAAGTATTCAAAACTCACTTGAGGCTTCCATTTACACTTAAAGGGTTCACAAATGCAATAATTTACATAAATAACAACAATTGAGTGTCAAAAGGACTGTAGAAGAATAAATATTAAAAAAACAAATCAACATGACTACAAATGCTTGTACAAACTAGTAATTTTGATGAAGAAATAGCTCAACTAATAACAAATGAGAGTGTAAGAACAGAAATAAAGAAAAAAATGTGTTGGGAATTTAAAGGAAAGGTTGCCAGCACTTTAGTATAAAATGGCAATAATATCTAATACATTTATTACTTAAATGATAACTTTATAGAACGTTATTTTGAAGTTTTATTCAGGGATAAATAAAAAATATGTAGTTGCCACAAAAAAAAATATCCTGGTAATGAGTATGAATTAACTTTAATATGATTTTGCTAACGATTAACACCAAAGTTTCAAGAACAAAAAGTAAGATTTATAATGAAACATTTTCTTGATAAAATAAGAAAGTCTATCTTAAATGTATCTTTTGAAGCTGAATTAATTTGGATTTTTCAATCTCTTGGTATCTCCCAAGAAAAAGAAGATATAAAGTGTCTCATATATTTCATACAAATAGTTCTAAGCTTCCCAATGCTATGACCCTTTAACACATTTCCTGATTGGTGGGGACCCCCAACCATAAATTTATTTTTGTTGATACTTCATGGCTATAACTTTGCTAATGTTATGATTTGTAACATATTTTTTGAGATAGAGGTTTGCTAACGTTTTCAACCCACATGTTGAGAACTGCTGCAGAAATCTGTACAGACATGTCCTCGATGGTTTAATTTACTCATTAGTGATCCATATGTTAGAGATTCCAACCAATAGCACTATGTGCTAGAGACCAGGTTGAATATTTGGAACCTTAGAGCAGATTCAAGAGCTTATAGTAATAGGATATACAGAGGAAAATTAATATATAAAAACTAAGTGAAAGAAATTTACCGAGTGTGACAATTAATATCTCATGTTACAAATTTTTGTTTTGACTTTTCCATGATGGATAATTTTATGTGTGACCTTGGCTAAAACAGAATATTCATCTGATTAAACAATCTTGAGTATGTCTATGAAAATAGTTCCATGAAAACCTTGAGATTTCAATTGGTGAACTTGCATAAATCCATTTCTTTCCTGTATTTGAGCAGGCATCTCCCAGTACATTAGACTGAACAGGGCAGACAGAAGATCATATACACAGTGTCCACCTGCCTGGGCAAGCTGAGGCTTTAGATTCCTCTCCTCCTTGCTGTTGTGCTACACAGCCTTGCAGATGGGACTCTATATCACAAGATGCAGATATTAAGGTCTTTGGGTTTTCAATTACACAAATGATGTCCCTGCTTGCCCAGAAACATCAGACTTCTTCACTTCAGTAAGTCATCATATATTTGATTCAACAACTCATCATAAATCTCATTTCATATGTCCTCTTTTGACTCTGAAGAAGCTTGGACTCCATATTTCTATATTAATAATAATTAGTGAGTAAATATAACGAAAAATGCTTAGCTTGAGCAGAAAGATATATATGGACTCTCAAAACCATTCCAATAACACACATGCATCAATTTTTAGAAGTACAATTTAATATTTCAGTAAAAGAAATGAAAAAAATATTCATTTAAAAGAAAATAAATTTTCTGGATAGAAATATTCAATCCTAGAGAAAAGTCAATTTATGAAAATTAAATTACATTACCAATATATTTTCAAACTATGCTTCCAACAAAATTTATCTTAAACTTTGTTATTCTTAATTCTAAAGTAAATTTCAAAAAATGTAATGACGTTGTCTTACAGATCTTACATGTAAAATAGACCTCCAGTAACAAGATAATGTGATATATGCATATAAATGCAAAAAAAAATCATGAAACAATGCCAAAGGTCTGAACAATACTCATAAGCACATGGAGGCTGGGTTTATATCAGGATGCTGTATGCAGGACAGGCAGGCATAAGCTCTAAAACAAATCGAGTTCAGAGAATTTATTATACTTATGTCAATATATTGCACCCTACTTTAGACTGCACAGAAAATGAGTTCCAGATGGGAAGGAGCCTATGAGATCTATATAACTTCAAAGTAGAAATTTGTACTCAATTCCAAATGACATGGCAATTTCCATTGTAGTATCTTTAACTGAATTATAGTGTACCACTTACATTTTCTGGCATAACTCACTGCTGTATTATTAACATATAGTTTGCTTGCAGAATACAGATTGGATGGGACATCTATGGACTTACTTGACATTGACTGAGCATCCTCCTGCTCTTGCTGAAAGCTGGCAGCTGGGCAGTCTCCTGTTTTGAACCATCTTGGATAGATGGATGGGCTATGTCCATACAATTGATTGCTCACTGTCTTTATGTACCCAACAGTTAGTACACACTGAAAAATTGTAGTTCCTTAGTCTTTCAAAGCCTATTATGCCAAGTGACATGTTGTTGTTTCTCTAGACTAACTTGTACAAAAACAACTCAAAAAGATAGTTAAGTTTGTCCATCCCACCTCATGGGGACAATTGAAGTCCAAAACAAAACAGTAAACTTACAGAAAATATTACAGGATTTTTTTGTGTGAAATTTTAACTTGACTGTGCAGCGCTCAAGCATGAGTTTTACAGATGACAATAAGACATGCAGTTATTTAAAAAGATTGGACACATTTGGAGATTCCAGAATATGAAACTAGTATATCATATTGAGTACAAAATAAAGGTGTTCAAACTAGCACATTCAGAGAAGGGTGAGAGTTTGTTTCTGCAAATATTTTGTTAAGGAAGGCATTATTTATTTATCCACATATATATAAAAATTTACTTATTTTACCCCATTATTTTTCCTTCATTATTATTATTATCATTATTTACAGTTTGTTCACTTTGTATTCCATTTTAGCCCTTCCTTTGTCTCCTCCCAGTCCCACCTTCCCTCTCTCTTCCTCCCCTATCAGTCTCCCCTAGTCCACTGATAGGGGAAGTCCTCCTCCCCTACTGCCTCACCCTAGCCTATCAGGTCCATCAGAACCCTCTGCATACTTTTACTCTGTGGCCTGTCTAGGTTTTCTCACAAGGAAGAAGTGATCAAGGAGCAGTCAAACCGAGTTCATGTCATCAGAGTCTCTCTCTTCTGTTACTAGGTAACTCACGTGGAGAGTGCAGACCTAAAGAAGCTAAACAACACCCACCCCAGCATATCAAGTTGCCCCCTAGGCCCAGATGTTTTGGTTTTGTTATTCTCCTTGTGGCATTAGTTCCTAAGCCCCCCGGGTCTTTCTGTCTCCCTCTTCTTCCTTAATGTTTGCTACACTCTGTCCAAAGTTTGGCTATGAGTCTCAGTATCTCCTTTGATACTCTGTGGGTAGAGCCATTCAGAGGTCCTCTGGGGAAGGCTCCTGTCCTGTTTCTTGTCTTCTTCTACTTCCAATGTCTATCCTTTTTGCCCTTCTGAATGAGGATTAAGCATCTTCCTTAGGGTCCTCCTTCTTGTTTAGCTTCTCTAGGATTATAGATTTTAGTATGTTTATCCTATAATATATGACTAATACCCACTTACAAGTGAGTATATACCATGAGTGTCTTTCTGCTTCTGAGTTACCTCACTAAGGATGATCTTTTTCTAGTTCCTACCATTTGCTGCAAATTTCATGTTTTCCTTGTTTTTAATTGCTGAGTGTATTCCATTATGTAAATATACCACATTTTCTGTATTCATTCCTTATTTGAGGGACATCTAGTTTGTTTCCAGATTCTGGCAATTACAAATAAAGCTGTTATTAACATAGTTGAGCAAATGTCCTTATTGAATGGTGGGGCATCTTTTGGGTATATGCCTAGGAGTGGTATAGCTGGATCTTGACAGGCTTTCTCTGTACAGACTTGGCTTCCGGGAGTTTCTCTTCCCAAACTACTCTAGCATGTGTGAAGTTGATATAAAGCTAGCACAGTAGACATCATCTTTAGACATCATCTTAAAGTGAGTTCATGAAAAAAAGTAATCTGAACATATGAGAACAGGAAGGAAACAGGCATTGCTATCCTAATATTTGGCAAATTATACTTAAAACTAATCAGAAGAAATAAAGAAGGGCAAATCATTTTAATCAAGCGAACTCTTAGCCAGGAATATATTACAATCCGTGCAATAAAGGCTGATGTACTACAACTTCATAAAGTATGTTCTAGTGAAACTAAATCTACAGTGAAACACCACCCTATGATAGTCACGATTCCCATATCCTGCTTTCACTAAGACAGGTCATATGGACAAACAAACAAACAAACAAATACCTGAAGAAACTTTAGAAATAGGTGGCAGCATACATCAAATATATCTAACATAAAACTACAGAATACCAAAATACCAAATATATTAATACATTCTACTCAACTATCGATGGTAGCGTTTCTTTCTTTTTCTTTTCTTTTTTTTTGAATCTGTAATGTTTTATTTTTTATTTAAAACATTACATACATAGAATGTTCCCATGGTTTACACCTCTTCCTGCCTTGATTTTTTTTGTATGTTTCCCCACCCACTATTTTCTTTTTTAAAAACTTTTATTAGTTACACTTTATTCACTTTGTATCCCCCCATAAACCTCTCCCTCCTCACCTCCTAATACTACCTTCCCTCCCCCTTCTTCACGCATGCCCCTCCCCAAGTCCACTGATACGGGAGGACTCTCTCTCCTTCCTTCTGATCTTAGTCTATCAAATCTCATCAGGAGTGGCTGCATTTTTTGTTTTGTTTTGTTTTAAATTTTTTATTAATTACACTTTATTCACTTTGTATCCCCCCATAACTCCCTCCCTTCTCCCCTCCCAATCCATCTCTTCTTCTCCCTTCTGCAAACATGCCCCTACCCAAGTCCACTGATAAGGGAGGTCTTCTTTTCCTTCCTTCTGATCCTAGTCTATTAGATCTCATCAGGTGTGGCTGCATTGTCTTCCTCTCTGGCTTGGTAAGGCTGTTCCCCCCTCAGGTGGAGGGGATCAAAGAACAGGCCAGTCAGTTCATGTCAGAGACAGTCCCTGTTCCCATTGCTATGGAACCCACTTGGACACTGAACTGCCATGGGCCACATCTGTGCAGGGTTCTAGGTTATCTCCATGCATGGTAGTTGGTTGGAGTATCAGTCTCAGGGAAGACCCCTGTGCTCAGATTTTTGGTTCTGTTGCTCTCCTTATGGGGTTCTTGTCCTCTCCAGATCTTACTATTACCCGCTTCTTTCATAAGATTCCCTGCATTCTGCCCAAATTTGGCCATAAGTCTTAGCATTTGCTTTGATAGTCTGTAATCATTAGTCATCAGGGAAATGCAAATCAAAATGACACTGAGATTTCACCTTACACCCATCAGAATGGCTAAGATCAAAAACTCAAGTGACAACACATACTGGAGAGGTTGTGGAGAAAGGGGAACCCTCCTCCACTGCTGGTGGGAATGTAAACTTGTACAACCACTCTGGAAAGCAATCTGGCACTTTCTCAGACAACTAGGAATAGTGCTTTCTCAAGATCCAGCTATACCACTTCTAGGCATATATCCAAAAGAGGCTCAAGTATACAATAAGGACATTTACTCAACCATGTTTGTAGCAGCTTTATTTGTAATAGACAGAACCTGGAAACAACCCAGATGCCCCCCAACTGAAGAATGGGTACAGAAATTGTGGTACAATTACACAATGGAATACTACTCAGCAAATAAAAACAAGGAAACCATGAAATTTGCAGGTAAATGGTGGGAACTGTAAAAGATCATTCTGAGTGAGCTATCCCAAAAGCCGAAAGACACACACGGTATGTACTCACTCATATAGACATATAATATAGGATAAACCTACTAAAATCTGTATACCTAATGAAACCAATCAAGAGGGAGTACTCTGGCTAAAATGTTCAATCCCCATCCCGAAAGGCAAAGAGGATGGACATCAGAAGAAGAAGAAAATAGGGACCAAGTTAGGAGCCTGGAAGTTTCTTAAAAGAGCTCACGTTGTCGAACAAGAAACAAATTCAGTTAAATTTAAATATCTCTTTATATTGTATTTAACCTTAATGCAACAAAACTTCAAATTACAGCAAGCAATTTGGTATTCAGCACACAAATTTGAGATGACTGAACAGTTCATTCCTAAATGATGAATGGGTCAAAGAAGACATCATGAAAGAATTCATTTTAAATACTGGAACTAAATAAAAATAAACAAAAGAGCACAACCAAACTCCTGAGGACATTTAAAGCAGTCCTATTAAGCCCCACACTTTGTTAAAAATTAAGCTTCTACATATAAAAATCTTAACAATCATATGTGAATGAATTTTTGATATAAATCAAGAAACTAAGTAAATAAGCCAAAACAAACCCAAATCATTTAATCTCTTCCTTATTAAAGCTCTATCCATCTAATAGAATCACTGACTTCATACAGATGAGAAAATTGAGAGCCAGAGGTCAACTATAACAGTCTCTGTTGAACATTTAATGGAGACAAAAATCAAGATAAAAACCAAGTAAACAAATGTTGCGTGTTTTAATTGAGTGCAAATAAATCCTTCCTAATGCAACATGGCAGGCTACTTTGAAGACATCACTTTTATCAATAAAATATTCTAGGAGTTACAAATTGGAATCCAATATTCCCAGTTGAACTTTTTTTCAACATGTCTCTAAAATTCTTCACTAATGAAGTACAAACTTTCATTATTAATATTCTCATAGGTTATACATAAGAAAATTATTTTTATATTGGTTTAGAGCCAAAAGAAATAAGGATATGATTTGTTAAATTAAAGAAAGACTTTTTGAGTTCTTTAATATCACTGACATACATATCTTAAAACTTACAGATTTCCCTCATGGTTTCTTTTAATCAAAAGATATGGCTTTAGTACTCCATAAGGACTTTCATGCACATAATATTGTAATTTTAAGAGACAGACGTCACGATTTTATGTGTTATTTAATCATTAAATATATACTGATCCTTATGGAAGATAAAATTTGAATAAAGACTATGAATAATGCAATATCCAATATGTTCCTTTTGAGTTTTAACAAGGCATGTTTCAAAGACTATTTCTGAATTGTCACTACATTGTGAAATGACTCACATTGTTACTCATCTTTCCATCTATTTATATTTATTTATTTATTGTTTGTTTTTTAAGACAGGGTTTCTCTGTGTCACTTTGGCTGTCCTAAGCTATGGAAGACCATACTGGCCTTGAACTCACAGTGATCTCTCCACCTCTGCCTCTCGAGCATTGGGATTAAAGGCCTAGGTCCCCACACTCGGATTCATCTACTTTATATATGCCAGGAATGTTTTGTTTTTTAATTTAACTTAGGACCATCAAATTGTAAAGACATATGTTTTTACCTAGCAACTGTACCAATGGTGAAATGTCAAGGTGAGAAAGAATTAATTGCTAGTGTATATTTGTTTTTTTTTCCCCTCACTCAAGTTTACTCTTTTATTTTTTCCATTGTTTTTTATTTTAATTATACTTTATTTACTTTGTATCCCCCCTCTAGTTCCCTCCCTCCTCCCCTCCCAATTCCTCTCCTCCTCCTCCTCCTCTCTACACACTCCCCTCCCCAAGTCCACTGGTAGGGGAGGATTTCTTTTTTTTTTTCCTTCTGATCCTAGTCTCATCAGGAGTGGCTGCATTGTCTTCCCCTGTGGCCTGGTAAGGCTGTATTTGTTTTTTAGAACTGAATTTATATTTGATAAGAGTTATTGTTGTTTAATTTGTATGTTGGTTTGCTTTTGTTGTTTGTTTGTTTTAGTCCTTAGTCACTATAATCTGATGCCATCTTCATTTTAGTTGACTTGCTTCTCTCACCATCAGGCCTTCTACTGACTGTGTAACTGTTTATTATGGAATAAATATCTTTTCTATATAAAAGGAACAAGAAATAAGAATGAGTGGAGCATTCAGTGTTCATCTTCCATTGCTAGCAAAACTAGGTCTTATGCTTTCTCTTTTGAAAAGTGTCTATTTCCCCTAAAACAACCGCTCAGAGTATTAAATTTGTGTCTTTGAGTGCTTCCTGTCATCAATTACCAATGTTTTCTTTTATCTTCCTGAAATCTTTTTAACATTTCTCATAAAAACAGGTCAAATTGTGAAGAACACCCATATTTGTGTGTGTTTGTACATTTTATTTTTTTATAACTGAACTTCAGTTTGTTGAGCAAATTAATTTCCGTCAGCTTTATTTTTTTCAGCATTTTCATTTTATCTTCTGACTTCCTTCTGGCCTGCAGAGTCTTTTCTGTACAGTCTTCTGGTGACCGTTTTGGTACCTACTCATAAGGTGATATAGTTCTCTCCTCTTGTTGTTCTTAGATATATTTTCTCTGTGGTATTTAATGTTTTAAATCTTGTGTGTATTGGTGAGCTAAGCTATAAATTTATTCCTATCATGTTTCTAACTATTTTTCTTTCTTTTTGTAATTATTGAATTTTTATACCTCTGGTTAATCTCAAGGTTTAGATTATTTCATTTTCAGCTAGTGCATTGTATTCGCTATGTAGAAGGTTTCTCCTTGTTTCTTTTCATCATTTCTATCCTTGTGCCAAATTTCTTACTATGCATATTTTTATAAACTTTACTGAATTTTCCATTATTATATTTTACATTTCACTGAAATTTTTTTGAATTATTTTTAATTCACTCAATACTTCTTCCTTCTATGTGGCAAATTACTGTTTTCCTAATTTTCTTTGGGTAGTGTCACAACTACAAGATTCTTCATAATTCTGTGCCTCATATTTTGGCTATTTGGTCTGATTGTTTGAGGAGATTTTTTCCTCTGGTCAACATCGTGTTTTATATTACAGATGTGCTTTGGCTGTGTAGCTTGTGTCTGTTCTAGAAGAGCCAGTTTTGGTAATCTTGGACAGCCAGATCTTGTGGTTGTTTTTATTATCAGATGGAACATTAAATTTTCTCTTCTGTTCAAGCTGGAAAGTTAAGGCTTAAGCTCTAGACTTATAATCTGGCAATTTAGATTCTTGTCATAGGATAGATTCCCTGGCCATTTAATTCTGATATTTGAGATATACTGCTTGATAGAGTTCCAGGCTATGCCAAAAGATCAGGCAAAATAGTTTCTTGGGATCAATTTGCGCAGAAACCACAGTCTTGATGAATGTATAAATGAGCCATTGAAACATTTTTAGACTGAGCAGAGCTGTGACTTTCCTTCCATAATCAAAGTAGTCTTGTTCTGAGACTTAATATCAGTGCAAAAAAGTGAATACTTCTATAGAGGTGACAGTGCATTTGATAGAGTAAAATGAGTATTTGACTGCCTGGATTAAGAAAGACCAACCCTTAGACTTCTATCAAATAGATGGAAGCTGTCATTTACCTGCTACATGGTAACTTTTAGGTTAAGATTCAAAAGTAAGAATAAGCATATCCAGTAGCTGAGTTGGATTCAAAATGAGGTGAAGTTGTCAGTGTTCTTGTGGAAAAGACCATATCAAAATTATGAGAAAGCTATGAAATAAGCAGTAGGTTTTTCGGGGTACCACAGTTGCAGGAGTTAGGAGGCACCAAAATATCCACATGATGATTATGGTAAACTCTGTGGAATTTGGTCATTTCTATACCATAAAGCTTAGGTATACATTTAGCCATAGTGCTTCACAGGGATTGAATGCTATGAACAAAGGGTGACTAATTACATTTCTCTCTGTGTCTGTCTGTCTCTCCTATGTCTGTCCACCCCCCACCCCTTACACCCCTTATACTGTAGAAACAAAGAAAGAGGAAAGTTCTCTCTGTCTGTTGCTTTGTCAATTTAAAAAACATGGAGGGTGAAACTCTTAAAAAACAACCATTTTTTTTAACCTTCTAATGGCTTTCCAGTTTTTCAGAGCATATGGGTATACTTCCAAATGTGACTATTGAATGAGAGGTTTAGATCAATAGATAGCTCTGTGAAGTTTCTGCGTAGGTAGATGAGGAAATTGAGCTTGGGTCTTCTTAGTTAATCACCTTTTGACAAGAAAATTACTTGAGAATGTTCTTATATGGATTTAAGTTAACTGTAATGATAGATTTTGTTGTCTGTACAAAGTTTTTGTTTAATAGAGAAACAGTTCAGCATTAGCTGTCCTATTACATGAACAAAAAGGTGAGGTTTCTGGATGGGAGGAAATATTCAAAGCTGTATCCAGGTGAGAACAGAATGCAGTAATAAAAAGAGAAGTAACACCCTCTACTACTCACTAGCCTGAGTTGTTCCTGTTCATCCCTAACCACAGTTTTCTGTGTATGCATCCAACTTCTTTCACAAAAGACACTTAGCTCTAACACTGATACCTTTATTCTAATATATATGTGTATAGTATATTATATAAATTTTTTCCTTAACAATTATTTTGATGCACACTTTCTGAACCTCATGGAAGATATCAATCAAATGTAAAGGCTCTCTTACTGCAAATTAATGCCAACACTAGTGATAAATTACCTCTCTATAACAATAGACACATCATTCCTAGCCAAGAGAATTCTCACAGAGGATTTACATAAGACAAAACAAATCATGAGAAGGAGGAAGGAAGTAAAAACTAAAATGTGCATCATCACAATAGATGGGTTAAAACCATGTCTGATTGCATGCGGGTTGATGCCCCAGGTCCCGCCTCTGAGAAAAAGGTATCGGTCGGGTCTGATGCTCTTTGGGTGGATGACACCTAAATGAACATCAGTACAAAGTCCCAATTTATTTCTAATATCAGAGATCAGACCTCTACTCTTGCCTGATGCGTCTAAAACAAAAAGGGGGAACTGTAGAGAGCTGCGGAATGCTATGCCTTAAAGATGGAGCTGGTTTCCGCCTTCCACCTTCCCGATGGTGAGTGCTCTCTGTCAGGAACAATTCCACATTTGGCTAAGGCTGAGGATCTGGCTTGCTTCCATGTATGTGGACCTATCTGCATTGCCCATGTGGCACGCCTGGGTTGGCTACCCAGAGGCTATTTAAGCTGTGGGCTGGCTTTCCCCAGGGTCCAAGGATTGTTCAAGGTTCCTGAATAAACTGCATTTAAAAAAAAACCCACTATTACCATTATCACCCATGAACACATCAAGCAAACAACCACCACAACTCTTCACCAACTCTACAACTCTTCAAAGATAAAAATCAAATACACAGAGATATCTAAAATATTACAACAATTAATTTTTGTTACTTAACAGTGATTGCCAGATACAGAACACAAATAGATAAATAAAATAAGAAAAGAATTCAGTATGCATGCCCCTCCCCAAGTCCACTAATAGGGGAGGTTCTCCTCTCCTTTCTGATCTTAGTCTGTCAGTTCACATCAAAAGTGGCTGTATTGTCCTCTACTGTGGCCTGGTAAGGCTGCTCCCCCCCCCCCCCCCAGAGGGAGGTGATCAAAGAGCAGGCCAATCAGATTATGTCAGAGGCAGTCCCTCTTCACATTACTATGTAACCCAATTGGACTCTGAACTGCCCTGGGCTACATCTGTGCAGGGGTTCTAGGTTATCTCCATGAATAGTCCTTGGTTGGAGTATGAGTCTCTGGGAAGTTCCCTATGTTCAAATTTTCTTGTTCTGTTGCTCTCCTTGTGGAGACCCTGTCCTCTCCAGCTCTTACTATTTCCCAGTTCTTACCTAAAATTCCGTTCACCTGCCCAACAGTTGCCCATCTGGCTCAGCATCTGCTTTGATAGTCTGAAGGGCAGAGGCTTTCAGAGGCCCTCTGTGGTAGGTTCCTAGGTTGTTTCCTGTTTTCTTCTTCTTCTGATGTCCATCCTCTTTGCCTTTCTGGATGGGGATTGGACGTTTTAGTTAGGGTCCTCTCTCTTGCTTAGTTTCTTTAGATGCACAGGTTTTAGTGGGTTTGTCCTATGTTGTATGTCTATATGAGTGAGTATATACCATGTGTGTCTTTTTGCTTCTGGGACAACTCACTCAGGATGATCCTTTCCAGATCCCACCATTTACCTGCAAATTTCATGATTTCCTTATTTTTCATTGCTGAGTAATATTCCATTGTGTAGATGTACCACAATTTCTGCATCCATTCTTCAGTTGAGGGGCATCTGGGCATGCAAGCAGAGGGAGGAGGGAGGGTGGGATTGGGAGGAGAGGAGGGAGGGGCTTATGGGGGGATGCAGAATGAATAAAGTGTAATTGATGAAAAATTTAAGAAAAAAGGGAAAAAATAATTTAAGAACCTTAAATGACTTTCAAAATTGGAGGAAAACATGGAGTTAGTCAATTGGCATGGAGCACATCTCGCCCCTGGGGGCAATGGTCTCCTGAACCTACTCAGACCTCGGACACCACCACTGCTAGTTCTAGAACTGACTCAGGATGTTCCAACGAGGGGTTAAGGCTTCTCATAATATTTCCTATAAGCCCACACCTGTTTGTCTACACCCATTTTTATTCATTATTAGCCAGATAGAGCCAAGTAATTGTGGTAATGATACTTGCTTTTTTGCCCAATGCTGGAATGCTAGTAAATTTAGGTATGCCCTGGTTACTCGCATGCCTCACTGGGTGCCTGTGCCCATTGATGCCCCTCACGCTATGACTCTCTTCAGACAGAAAAGGGATCTTGGAACTACAGCCACCATTGTTACTACCATCTCATTGACGGCTGTTGGGGCTACCACCAGGGCATTAGACATGAGTCATACTGTGCAGACTGCTCAGACCCTGAATAATCATTTAGCCAATGTAGCTCATGCCTTAGTTGTACATAAAGGAATTAATGCTCAACTAAAAGGAAGCTTGAGGGTGTTCAATCAGAGGATTGACCTCTTGCAGGAGCAAATTGATACCCTATGGCAAATCGCTCAACCTGGCTGTCAATGAAAGTATGCTGGACTTTGTGTCACTAGCATACAACGTGAGAATTTTTCCTGTGCTGCAAATCTGTCTAAACAATTGTCGAGCTATATTTTAGGTAATTGGACTGGAGAATTCGATACTACAATGGAGCAGCTGAGAGTGGCCATTGTCACAGTAAATTCTACCGGAGTGGACGCAGGACCAGCCACAGGATTATCAACATGGATTGCTGCAGCCATGAATCATCTGAAGGAATGGGCGGGCATGGGAGTGTTAGCAGGCCTTCTGGTGTTGGTTTGCCTGTGGTATATATGCAAGATTAGAGTCTCACAACAGTGTGATGCAGCCATGATGATTCAGGCCTTTACAGCCATTGAAACAGGACATTCTCCCCAAGCATGGTTGGATACCATAAAAAGCTAAAATGATACGCTCAGGATGCGAGGCTAAGCACTGCACTCAGGGTCAGCACTCAGGGACCCAGAGAAGAGCATGTCTGATTGCATGCGGGTTGATGCCCCAGGTCCCGCCTCTGAGAAAAAGGTATCGGACTGGTCTGATGCTCTTTGGGTGGATGACACCTAAATGAACATCTGTACAAAGTCCCAATTTATTTCTAATATCAGAGATCAGACCTCTACTCTTGCCTGAAGCGTCTAAAACAAAAAGGGGGAACTGTAGAGAGCTGTGGAATGCTATGCCTTAAAGATGGAGCTGGTTTCCGCCTTCCACCTTCCCGATGGTGAGTGCTCTCTGTCAGGAACAATTCCACATTTGGCTAAGGCCGAGGATCTGGCTTGCTTCCATGTATGTGGACCTATCTGCATTGCCCCCGTGGCACGCCTGGGTTGGCTACCCAGAGGCTATTTAAGCTGTGGGCTGGCTTTCCCCAGGGTCCGAGGATTGTTCAATGTTCCTGAATAAACTGCATTGAAAAAAAAAAAAAAAAAGAATTCAGTATATACACAAAATTGTTAGTAAAATGAATGACATATTTTTTCTTTTTTTAATTAAATTTTTTATATTACTTATAGTTTATTTACTTTGTATCCCAGCTGTAGTCTCCTCTCTCATTCCCTCCCAATCCCACCCTTCCTCCCTCCCTCATCTCTGACCTGCCCCTCTCTAAGTCCGCTTATAGGTGAGGTCTTCCTTCCCTTCCATCTAACCTTAGCTTATTAGGTCTCATCAGGACTGGCTGCAATGTCCTCTTCTGTGGCCTAGCAAGGCTGCTACCCACTCGGGGGTGGAGGGGAAGGAGGTCAAAGAGCCAGATACTGAGTTCATGTAAGAGACAGTCCCTGTTCCCTTTACTAGGGTACCCACTTGGATACTGAGCTCCCATGGGCTACGTCTGAACAGGGGTTCTAGGTTATATCCATGCATCGTCCTTGGTTGGAGAATCAGTCTCAGAAAATCCCCTGTGCCCAGATATATTTGGTCCTTTTGAAGCTCCTGTCCTCTCCAGGTCTTACTAACTCCCCCTTCTTTCATAAGATTCCGTGTACTCTGCCCAAGGTCTGGTTATGAGTCTCAGCATCTGCTTTGATACACTGGTATGTAGAGTCTTTCAGAGGCCCTCTGTGGTAGGCTTCTGTCCTGTTTCTTGTTTTCTCCAACTTCCAATGTCCATCTCATTTTTCGTTCTGAGTGAGGATTGATTATCTTACTCCAGGTCCTCCTTCTTGTTAGCTTCTTTTGTTGTACAGATTTTAGTATGTTTATCTGATATAAAAATATCCATCAAGAAAACTAAAATACTAATTTCTTCTTTCAAAGAGGAATAAATTTCATATATCGTTCTGGTTACAAATGAGACCTCTGCTCACTTTCACTTCTGAGTGCTGGATCTCCCTTTGTCTTGAGCCAGTGCAAATCTCTGTGAGTTCATGAATGGGTTTGTTGTGCCTGGAAGATGTGGTTTCCTTAGAGTCATCCACTCCGCTACTCCCAGCTTTACCATTTTCTCTTTAGCCTAAGCCTTGAAGGGACAGGTTTGATGAAGACATCCCATTAAGGACTAAGTGCTTCAATGTTTCAATGGATAAAAATTGTTCAGTTGTAGGTCTCTGTGTTATTTACCATCTACTAAAAGAAGCTTCTTCTTGAATGAGACGTTGACCTATGGGCATAGCAATTTATCTTTAGGAGTCACTTTATAGTTCTGTTCTTTTTGGCAGAAAAATAGCGATAAGTTTACTAGGGCCCATGACCTATCTAGTCTCAGATTTTGGCCACATGTTTCCAGGTTCAGGTATGTGTTTCATCTCATAGAGTGGTCCTAAATCTAAGCAAAAATCTTCCACACCATTTGTGTCACTGCTGCATCAGCACAACTTGCAGTCTGATTTCTGTTGTAGGTCACATCATTTATTGCTGAGGCACACTGGTAATTATTACCATTATCCTCTTGTAGTATGTAATACTTTTGATCACCATGTATAATAGTCACTAGGGGTATAGTTTTCTAGTGAGGCACCAGTTTGACATCTCTGTATTTGATGGCACAAGCAACTGTCACCTTCAGCAATAGGGTTTTACCATTATGTGTTGGAGAACAACAAACATCCTTCGCAATATCCTAAGATGTAGAGGAGTCCCTTTGGATTCAACAATGTGTAACCTCTTACACATTGTAAACCTGAGGGTTTACTTGGAGTCATAAAATGTACAGTTGAGACCTTGTGTCCATATTTTATGGTTTTAGGTTCTTTATATATGTTTATGTATGTTTTAGGTGGTTTCCAGAGTAGTAGGTTTTCATATGTTTCTACCAATGGTCTTGAATTATGCTAAGTGGGATAAATTCAGAGCATTTCTTCCAAACTTTAGAACATGATAAGGGAACCTAATTTCTCAACTCTTATTTAAGATAGTACTAGAAATCTTGGCTGGAGAAATCAGTAGATTGAGCCAAATAAAAAAGAAACAAAGAAGAAAGAAAAATAAAAGGTCTTTTTGTTAGGACTGGAATGGGATTATAATGTATATTTAATTTCTATTTTCCTTTGGCTTATAATATTGAAAAGTTTAAACATTACTATTTAAACATTACTATTTATCTGTATTTGTTTTTTTTTTTAGACTGTTCCATTTCATAGCCATTTTTATTGAATTTTTTGTTGTTCAGTTTTTTTTTTTTAGAAGATCTTTGGATATACAACAAATGTTGGAGTGCAAGGAAAGGGACTCCTTATTCATTACTGATGAGAATATGAACTGTTACAGCCACTAATTAAATCACTTTGAATGTTTCTCACAACTGACCTATATAAACTGCTCTATATTCTACATATTACACTCCTGGAAATATAAGCAACACACTCTCTATCCTATTTCAGAGATGATTCCTTATCCATTCTCATTGTTGCCAAAAACACAATTCCTAGGAAAGGAAATTAGCCAACAACTGAAAAATAGAAAAATAAAAATATGGTACCCATACCCAATGGAAATTTATTCAGCTGTAGAGAAATATGAAATTATCAGAAAAAGGATAAAATTGGTATGTGTCATAGAAATTTAGGTAACATAGGATATAAATAAAAACAGTATAAGTTCTCTCTCACTTGAACATCCTAAATTCTTATGTTTATGTGTCTGTATTTGTAGAGAAGTAAATGTTCATAGAAACCAGAAGCTATTAAATAAAAACATGATAGAACGGTTTTAAGAGAGAATGGTTGATGTGAATATTAGAAAATATTGGTATAATAATGAAAGGGGAACACTGAGGGTGGGCAGATTTAAGTGAAGATGGAGAATATGGAATAGGGGAGAGAAAGAAGTGAGAAAAATATAAACTAAAGCTACATATACAGGATAGTGCTGGAATTTAAACAAACTTGTAAGCTCTTTTCAAAATTACTGTGACTACAATAATGAACAGACTAAATAAAATTTCATGCTTCATGGAATTGTAAAACAACAATGACAAAAATCCATATGGAAGCCCCCTGAAAAAGGAATCTGCTAGGAGGTTCATTAAATTTGACATCAAATTATACTATAGAGCTATAGTGACTAAGACAAAATGTTACTTGCACAAAAGAAACCATGTAAAGCAGTGAAACAGACAAACCAAAACTAAGACCACACAGTTATAGCCACTGAATATTTGCTAAGGTACCAAACGCACACAGTAAGGGGAGGAGGGGGAGTGGAGAAAGAGAGAGAGAGAATCATTAAATAAATGGTACTGGCAAATATGGATTTTCAGCTAAAAACCAATGAAGTTAGATCCACGGTTTCCACCCTGCAAAATAACAAATGTAAAATCAATTAAAGATCTTCCATAAAAATGAGAATGCTGAAATTTATAGAGGAAAACAGAGAAAATACTCCAATATTTAGGCATAGGATGCTAATGGGCTGGGAAACAGTCCCAAATTCACCTTCCATAAAAATCAAGAAGCTTCAGCACCACAGGTTAAACTACAAGCAGAATCAATGAGAACATATCAAATGGGAAATATCATTACTAGTTACCTACAAAGACTTCACTATTTAGAATACAAGAAATAATAATAATAATAATAATGATAACCTGCAAAAAAATACATACCAAAAACTCTACTTCCATAGTTTTGAATAAAAGAAACACAAATGACCAGTAAATGTGTTAAAAATTCTTCAGTATACTTAGTTTTCAACCTTAGAAATTCAAACTAACATTATAGTGAGATTTCATCTCCTCTCAAACTAAACAGCTGTTATAAAATAAATGGCAATGAATGTTGAGGAGGATATGTAAAAATAAGCATTGTAACCACTTCCGTGGGGGTGTAAAATGACAATATACAGTTTCTATACAGACAATATATCTGTATAGAAATTTTTCAAAAACCTAAAGGGATAATTACCATATATGACCCAGTTATAGTGTTGCCAAACATGCATATACATATATATTAAACTAATTATTTTATATTCTATATAAAATAATATATAATATATATTTGTATATATACTAAATTTATCAAATATAAAATAAATGCTTAATAACTACTTCTTTATGGTTAGCATATCTTTTCTTATTTTTATAGAGTTGTAAAAATAAAATACACTTGCAATAGTGGCTGTTCAGGAAGTCCCGGGTTCAAGAAATAAAGACTGATGAACCAAAAATTTAAGGACTGCTTGATTTTCATAAAAACCTGCAAGAAATAATAAGAAGAAAAATAAATTTAGAATTAGTTTGCTAAACGTGTCTTTAATTTACTGAGTTTCATAAATTAAAGACATCCTTAGAAATTTAGATGTATCTTTCAGTATATAGGCTGTACAATGTAATAATTCATACAGGTTTACATTGTTGAGTGAATAAAGTAAGCTAATTTGCATACATATCATCCATTGTAACTTTTTGTATTGAGAACAGTTAAAATATTCTCTTCTTGCCCTTTTAAGGTATATATTATCATTAATTATAGTCATATGCTGTAGAAAACATTTCTAAAACTCATTTTTCCTTTTTGCCTGAAATTGTACTCTTTGAGAACACCATTCTCTTCCAATTCAAATTCCCTTAGTATTTGCCACCTTTGTATTTTATACTTCTATGAGTTTGCTTTGACACTTCATGTATAAGTGTATGCAATGGTTGGGTTACAAAATGCCATATCTCCAAAATTTCATGTGTTGATAAGGACCCTAACTGATAGATTCAATATTTAATAAATGATTGAACAGGTGAGACAGTGTTATATATGTAGTGGTTAAGAGCATGTGTTGCCCTCATGTAAGCCTTGAGCTAATTTCTAGGCAGCCGAGTCTGGTAACTCTAAATGAGCAGTTAACTGAAGTTTTAGGGTATAACGGTTTGAATAAAAATGGAAAAAGGGGAACTCATAGGGAGTAATGCTATTAGAAGATATGGCCTTGATGAAGTAGGTGTTGCCTTGTTGGAGGAAATGGGTCACTGGGGTGGGCTTTGAGATTTCAGAAGCTCATGCCAGGCCCAGTGGGTTACTCCCTCTTCCTGCTGCCTGCTGACTCAAATGCAGAACACTTGCCTCCTTCTCTAGTACTATGTCTGTCCGTAGGCCACCATGCTTCTTACCATGATCATACTAAACATAGTAAACATCTGAACCCATAAGCAGTAAAACATTGAAGTAAATTCTTTCCTTTAAAATAGATGACATGGTCATAGTGTCTCTTCCCAGCTATAGAAACTGGGATTATGACAGAAGTTAGTACCAGGAGTAGGGTATTCCTGTGACTGGCCTGAGTATGCTCTGGCTTGGAGAAATGTGGAACACTTTGGGACTTTGGAATAGAGAAGCAATTGGATATTTTAAGTGGGGCTTTGGCCATACTAATAAGAGCATGAAAAGCAGTGATATTAAAGGTGATTCAAACTGTGTGGACCTGGCTCAAAAGGTTTCCAAGAATAATATTAGTATGTGACCTAAAGACCAATCATGTGATATTTTGGGGAAGAATGTGACTGATTTTTGCCCTTGAAAAAACAAAATAAACAAAAACAAAACAACAACAACAAAAAAATCCATTTAAGCCTGAGGCTAAATTGAAGAGTTATGGATTAATAGATTTGGCAGAGTTTCCAGCCAGCCTCCTATTAACTGAATTGCTTGATTATTAGTGGCCACTCTTATGCAGATATGTATTGAAGAGTAGGTCAAGGAAGGGGGAAAATGCAAAATGTAGTGTTTAAGGAGAAGAGAAACACCAGGAAAATGTTTAAAGAAAAGCCTGATTTGAGATGGAAGAAAGAGATTGCTAACCTCAGGGTAAGACCACACCCAGCTAAGGTTCCAACTTGTGAAGAGGAATTAAAGAAAAGCTTATGGGTAGAGATGGTGCACACACTTTTTTTTTTTTTATGGAGAAGTCCTTAACTTTATTTTCAGTCTTTGTCATCATCATCATCATTTATAATTTATTAATTTTATTTCCCAGCTGTAGCCCCTCCCTCATCTCCTCCCATTCCCACACTACTTTCTCCCTCTCCCTCCCCTATCACTCTTCCCTAGTTCACCTATAGAAGCCCTCCTGTCCCCCCTGGGACCTTTTATATCCCCCTTCTTCTATAAGACTTCCTGCACTCTGTCAAAGTTTGCCTGTGAGTGTCAGCATCTGCTTTGATTTCCCGCTGGTTGGAGTCTTTTAGAGGGCATCTGTAGTAGGCTCCAGTCCTGTTTCCTCTCTTCTACTATAATATGGCTAATATCTACTGATAACTGAGTATATACAATGCATGTCTATCCGCTTCTGGGGTACCTCACTCAGAATGATCTTTTCCAGTTCAATCCATTTGCCTTCAAATTCCATGATTTCCATGTTTTTCTTAAGATTTTATTATTATCATTATCATAATCATCACCATGGTTTATTAAAATTTATTCAATTTGTATCCCTCCTTCATCTCCTCCCAATTCTACCCTCCCTCTCTCTTCTCCCTGTATGCTCCTCCCCTAGTCCACTAATACGAGAGACCTTCCTCCCCTTCTATCTGACCCTAGCCTATCAGGTCTCATCAGGACTCATTGCACTGTCTTCCTCTGTGGTTTGGCAACACTGAACCCCACAGGGGAAGGTAATCACAGAGCCAGCCACTGAGTTCATGTCAGAGACAGCCCCTGGTCCCCTTCCAGGGAATCCACATGGAGACTGAGTCTATGAATTACATCTGAGACCGGGTTTTAGGTCCTCTCCATGCATGGATAAAAGATCATCTTGAGTGAAGTAACCCAGAAGCAGAAAGACACAGATGGTACATACTCATAAGTGGTTATTAGACACCTAATATATGATAAACATACTGAAATCTATACTCTTAAAAAACTAAACAACAAAGAAGACCCTGGAGAAGATGCTTAATCTTCACTCAGAAAGGCAAACACAATAGACATCAGAAGTAGGAGAAGACAGGAAGCAGGACGGGAACCTACCACAGAGGGCCTCTAAGAGACTACATAGCGAGGTATGGAAACAGAGGCTGAGACTTATAGTCAAACTTTGGGCAGAATGCATGGAATTTTATGAAAGAAAGACCTGAAAGGGACAGGAGCTCCAAAAGGAGATCAACAGAGCCAAAATCACACAACAACAACAAAAATTCAAAACAAAACAAAACAAAAAAACAAAACAAAACAAAACAAAGAAACAAAAAGACTGAGCCCTGGGGCCTCTGAAGAAAATTATTTCTTTGTTTGTAATAGCTAAGTAGTAATCTATTGTGTAAAGTACAACAGTTTTTGTAGCCACTCTTCAGTTTAGGGACATCTAGATGGTTTCCAGTTTCTGGCTATTATGAATAAAGCTGTTATGAACATGTTGAGCAAATGTCCTTGTTGTATGGTTGAGCATCTTTTGGATATATTCCCGGGAGTGGTATAGCTGGGTCTTGAGGTAGCATTAGTGCCAATTTTCTGATAAAGCACCAGATTACTTTCCAAAGTGATTGTACAAGTTTACATCCCCACCAGCAATGGAGGAGTGTTGCCTTCTCTCCACATCCTCTCCAGCATGTGTTGTCACTTGAGTTTTTTATCTTAACCATTCTGACGGGTGTGAGAAAGAATCAAAGAGTTGTTTTGATTTGCATTTCTCTGATGAATAAGGACTTTGAACAGTTCTATTTTTAATAATTTATTTAATTTTATTTTATGTATTTTAATATGAAAGTGTCAGATCCCTTGTAACTGGAGTTACAGACAGTTGTGAGCTGGAAATTGAACCTGGGTCCTTTGGAAGAGCATTCTTAACCAAGGAGCCATCACTCCAGCCATTCTTTTTTTTTCTCAATTTATTTATTATGTATTGCAATTGAAGCCCCCTCCCTCAACTTCCCCCAGTTCCACTCTCCCTTTCTATTCCACCTATCCCCTTTTCCTAGTCCACTGGAAGGGGGAGTTCTCCACTATTGCCATTTGCCCATAGCTTGTTAAGTCTCATCAGGACTGCCTGGATCCTCTTCCATCATGGCCTGGCAAGAACATTAACTGAGTTCATTCTAGAGGCAACCCCTGCTCCCCTCACTCAGGAGCGCCACATGGAGACTGAGCTGTGAATACATCTGAGTTGGGCATTTAGGTCTTCTCCAAGCATGGTCCTCCATAGGTGAATCAGTCTCTGCAGGACCACCTGGTCTCAGATCTTTTAGGGTTTTTGTTGTTGTTGTTGTTGTTTGGGTTTTTTGTTTGTTTGTTTGTTTCCTTGTGGTGTTCCTGTGCCCTCCATGTCCTTCTAGCTCCATCCTCCTCTTCTTCCATAAGACTCCCTGTACTCTGCCCAAAGTTTGGCTGTGAGTCTCAGCATCTGCTTTTATACCCTGTTGGGTGAATCCTTTCAGAGGACCCTCTATAGTAGGCTCTCATCATGTTTCCTCTCTTCCACTGCTTCTGGTAGTCTATCCTGTTTACCATTCTGAATGAGATTTAAGTATCCTCACTATAGTCCTCCTTAGTGTTTAGCTTCTTTAGGTCTGTAGACAGCTGTCCTATATTAAATGCTAATATCCACTTATAAGTGAATTTATACCATGCCTGTCATTCTGTATCTGGGTTACCTCCCTCAGGATGACCTCTTCTAGTGTTTCTCTGCCATTTGGTATTCCTCTGTTGAGAATTTTGTTTAACTCTGTACCCCATTTTTAAAATTGGGTTATTTGGTTTGTTAGTATTTAATTTCTTGAGTTCTTTTTATATTATGGATATTAGCCCTCTGTCAGATACCTTTAATCTGAACACTTGGGAGGCAGAGGCCAGCTCTCTGAGTGTGAGCAAGTTCCAGGACAGCCAGGCTTAAGCATTGAAAGAAACCATAAACAGAAAGATGATGCAGATGAAATTGAATGAGGGGACCATGCTCCAGCCAGAGAAAGAAACAGAACTTGGCAGCTTCATCCATATGGTTATGACATTAGAGTCAAGGATATGAGATAAGGGTTATTGAATCTCCCTTCATGACTAAGCAAAGACATTGAGGCCAGGTGTTTGTCAGGATTGTCCCTTCATGAAAGCCTAGAGTGCCCTTTGCATGAAGCTGTAAAAGTGAAGCCAAAATTGTCTTGAAGAACCTAAGATATTAGAGATTCCAGAGACTTGGATTACCTAGCAAGGAAAGCTGCTAACTGGGAGTAGAAGCAGCCTAAAAGAAAGATGTTTCTTGCAGTCAACAAAGATGAAAGGGCTTGAGATCTGAAGAGCACTTTGATATTTCACATGCAGATATATAGTTTGCAGTTTTCCTAGTCTGGTTTTGTTTCTTGCTTTGGTCCAGTATTTCCTCACTATGCTCGCCTTCCTCTAGTTTGAAATGGTAATGCATATCCTGTGTGATTATATGCTGGAAGTATGTGATCTGTGATCTGCATTTTCATTTTGATTTTATAGGGAATTACAAGTAGACAAGAGATTACCATGAGTCTCAGAAGAGACTTTAAACTTTGTACTTTTAAATAATGCTAAGACTATTATAAATTGTGAGGACATTGGAAGTTGCATGAAGCACAGTTTACATTATTAAATGGCTATAAGCCTGTTGGGGCCAGGGAGTAAAACGTAGAGGTTTGAATGAAAATGACCCTCATAAGTGCATAGGGAGTAGCACTATTAGGATGTGTGGCTTTGTTGGAGTAACTGTAGCCTTGTTGAAGCGAATGTGCCACTGAGGGCTTTGACATTTTAGAAGTACAATCCAAGCCTAGGGGCTTACGCCCTCTTTCTGCTGCCTGTTGATCTTAATGCAGGGCACTTGGCTCCTACTTCAGTATGATGTCTATCCTTTTGCCACTATGCTTCCTGTTGTGATGATAATGGAGTAAACTTTTGAACCTGTAAGACAGTCCTATTTCAATATTTTTCTTTATAAGAACTGCCATGGTCATGGTGTCTCTTCACAGAAATAGAAATTCTAATATATAGGGGACCTGTAAGTACTTGCATTCACACATCCACATAGAAACACATATAATTACATCCATTTTGGATAGTTTCAGGGTCTATTATCTGCTTGCTGCAGTGCACACTTTGAGAAATTTTAAAAAGTTGTGTTAGCTACAGTGGGTTATTTTCCAGTAGTTTTGTTGGTAAATTTCTCTTTCTATTAAAATTTGAAAACCAACAACTTATCTCTTTCTACAACTACTAAAACATACACAGGATTCCTGCTGGAGAGAAAACACAGCTTTAACAAAAATGTATTGTCTTGCAGAGGGCGTTGGTTCAATTTCCAATACCACATGGTGATTCACAACCATTTCTAACTCCAGTTTCAATTGATCCAATGCCCTTATGCATGAACTGTTTGTTTTGTTTGGTTTGGTTTGGTTGGTTGCTTTCTTGGGGGGAGGTCATTTGTTTTTTGTTTTTTGTTTTTTTTTTTTCCAGACAGGATTGATTTGTGTAATCTTGGCTGTCTTAGATTCACTTTGTAGACCAGGCTGGCCTCAAATTTACAGAGACCCACCTACTTCTGCCTCTTCAAGTACTGGGACTACTGGCATGCACCACCGAGCCTGGGCTTGTGTAAGTTCTTTGCGTAGTAGAGGCAAACCTGGAACTCCTGATACTTTTGCCTCTGCTTCCCAAGTGCTGAAACTACAGGGATGTTTCAGCAATTCTTCATTATTTTATCATCATTTGAGGCTGCAGTGTGTCTTCACACTTGCCTTGTAAGATTTTTCTTGTACTGCCTCCAGTTTTTTCATCTTATTTACACAATAATTTAGCCAGAATCAGTTTCCACTTTTCCCTTCACTGACAAATTCTCAACTTTATATTATATATTGAAACCCAGTAAGCATCTACAAAGTCATCACCAGGCAGAGAGAAGAAACACAATAGTCTTTTAACACAACAACAAGGTAAAAGTTAGTTTTGTTTGATGTGAAATGATTAAATACTGTTTATCAGAAATCAAAAACCACAGAACATCCTGGTCATTACTGTAACAATCAATAAATGGTACCTCATGAAACTGAATACTTCTGTAAAGCAAAGAACCCTGTCATCAGAAATAAAGAACAGCCTACAGACTGGGAATGGATCTTCACCAACCCTATATCTGTCAGAAGGCTATTATCCAGAATATATAAAGAACTCAAGAAGTTAAACAGCTACAAATCAGTTAATCCAATTAAAAAATGGGGTACAGAGCTAAACAGAGAATTCTCAATAGAGGAATATCTAATGACAGAGAAACACTTAAAGAAATGTTCAACATCCTTAGTCATCAGGAAACTGCAAATTAAAAGGACACTGAGAATTCACCTTATACCCATCAGAATGGTTAAGATAAAAAACTCAAGTGACAACACATGCTGGTGAGGATGTGGAGAAAAGGGAATCCTCCTCCATTGCTGGTGGGAATGTAAACTTGTACATTCCAGCACATTGGAAATCAATCTAGCACTTTCTTAGAAAACTGGGAATAGTACTACCTCTGGATTTGGCTATACCTCCTAGACATATAGCCAAAATATGCTCTAGTATACAAAAAGGACATTTTTTTCAACCATGTTCATGGCAGCTTTATTTGTAATAGCCAGAAGCTGGATACAACCTAGATGTCCCTCAGTTGAGGAATGGATACAGAAATTGTGGTACATTCACACAATGGAATACTACACAGCAATAAAAAAAAGGAAATCATGAAATTTGCAGGCAAATGGTGGAAACTAGAAAAGATCACCAGGAGTGAAGTAACTCAGAAGCAGAAAGACACACATGATATATACTTAATTATAAGTTGATATTAGACATATAGTATAGGATAAACATATTAAAATCTGTACTCCTAAAGGAGTTAAGTAAGATGGAGGACCCTGGGTAAGATGTTCAATCCACATTCAGAAAGGTAAATGACATAGATGCTGGAAGAGGAAGAAAACAAGGAATAGGAAAGAAGCCTACCACAGGGAGCCTCTGAAAGACTCTGCCCATCAGGATATCAAAGCAGATGCTGAGACTCATATCCAAACTTTGGGCAGAATGCAGGGAATCTTATGAAATAAGGTGGAGATAGAAGCACCTGGAAGGGACAGGAGCTCCATAAGGAGAGCAACAGAGGGGAAATATCTGAGCCCAGGGGTCTTTTTTGAGACTGATACTCCAACCAAGGACCATGCATGGAGATAACCTAGACCCCTTGCTCAACTGTAACCCATGGCAGCTCAGTGTCCAAGTGGGTTTCCTAGTAAGGGGAACAGGGACTGTCTCTGAAATGAACTCAGTGGCTGGCTCTTTGATCACCTCTCCCTTGGAGGAGGAAAGTATTACCAGGCCACAGAAGGAGCCATTGCAGTGATTTCTGATGAGACCTGATAGGCTAGGGTCAAATGGAAAGGGAGGAGGGCCTCCCCTATCAGTGGACTGGAGTAGGAACATTGGAGGAGGAGAGGAAAGGAGGACAGAATTTGGGGGGCATAAAGGAGGGGCCCAACAAACTCATTGATTCCCAACGAAGACTGTATGATCTGAGAAAGGATGAAGACTTTCTATTGTGGTCTTTTTTTTTTATAGGGGGACGATCATATAAGTCACTCCTCACCAAAGTAAGTGTACAAGCTCAAAATACTAATTGGTTTCTTAAGGGGAAATTTGGTGAGATTCTTTGGTTTTTGTTTGAGACCTTAGAAAGAAGGTGTAGAATTCTTCATGTATTCTCTCCCCTCCCCTAAATTAATTTTAGCAATACACGGTGTCATAGGCAGGGATTTGAAGTAATGAAGAATGAATCTGAGAAGAGCAGTTGTGTTTTCCCTGATATGGTGACTAAAGAGAACAATTGACTGGAAGCATTACAGGGTGGGCTGGCAATGCATGCAGAGGAAATTTAGTTATCATGGGCACTCCCTACTGGGCTTGGGGTAGTGACAGTGGCCTGGGAAGTTCAGAGGGCAATGAAATATGTAATGAAGGTGCGACCATCTGATCAGGGCACGACAGAAATGGTAAATGTCCTGAGAAAGCACTATTAGAGAGAAAAACTCCATAAATACCATTGAGTTCATAGTGTGGGGTCATCTACTACTAGGAGTTGGAGCTACCATTAAATGTAGTTTGTATACTCATTAAGACTGTATTGAAGGAAAAGTTATACATATATATGTGTGTGTGTACATACAAGTACACACATATATATACGTGTACATATACATAGGAAAAAATATATGAAACAATTATCAACTGCAGATAGTTTCTGGGTGAATGTCTGCTTTCCCTCTCAGCCCTGGAAGCACATGTGGCCTAGAACTCTGCAGATCTGTGCATGCAACCACACTCTCTGATTTCAGATGTGCACCAGTTCTGTTGTGTCTACAGGAGCTTGTTACCTTGTTGTCTTTCATTGCTCTTACAATGTGTTAGCCTCCTCTTCCCCACAGTTTTCTGAGCCCTTGGGGAGTGGTATTTGGTAGAGACATGTTACTTAGGACTGACTGTTCCAAGGTCTCATCACTGTACTAATTCTCATCAGAGAAGCAGCCTTCTCTGAGAATGGCTGAGCGAGACACTGATCTATGAGTATAACAGAACATCATTAGGAGTTACTTTATTGCTACATTCCATTAGCAGAACACTGATACCTGCTTTGCCTCTAGGGGAATGACTTATCTAGTTTCAGGTTCTTTAGCCATTTGGGTAGTTTTGGGCGTGGGCTCCATCTTATAAAGGGAGCCTTAATTCTGACTGGATTGTGTTAATTGCCCACAGGACTTTTGTGACCACATTGCACCGTTGTATCTTACAGGAGGTTGCCATTGTAGATAACAGAGTTTGCAGCTGAGAGAGTGTTCACTTTTTTCCTCTGGTAGCATGCCAAGTAACTTCTACCACAATGTACATTAGTCAGTTGGAGTAAAGGGTCAAGATAGGCACCAGGTCAACTTCTCCATGCTCAATAAGGTATGCAGGTAATGTTTTCAATAATAAGGCCTTTTCATAAGTTTTGGTAATTAGTTGTCTTGGCAATAGCCTGTGTTGTTTAGGGTTTTCCACAGAAACCCTTTGACTGAAAATTCATGCCTTGTAAGATTTATCTCATGCCTGGGTCTACCTGTCAGAATAAACAGTGTTGTGCTGAGTTTTGTCAGCTTGTTGCAGCACCTTAGAAAACTATTACACAAGCTTATTGAAACCATATTTACTAAGGAGGAATCCCAGTGTTGACGTAAAGAAAGTAGGAAAAGGTAAAGAACATGGCATATCTAATAATCTGAGAATGAATGTTTGATGGAATAAATGTGAGTTAACAAAAAGATAAAAAAATGTAGAATGCGAGGAAATAAAGGGCACATATACATAATTACATCTGAAATGTTAGCTGTGATATAAGACAGAATATCTTTTGTTCAGAGATAAAGATCTTGATATGTTAAATCAAAGAAAAAATAAGACATAAGAGTTATGGAAAAATTGTAACTTCAAAGAAGGTCTAGATCACTGATTACATTATGGAAAGCAGTACTGTCAACAAATGGGGTCTAGCAGAGATTATTGGTAGTGATTTAAGTTCACGTGCTTTTATTATGAGCAACTGCGGAAAATGAAGACTCGGAAAACAAGGGGCATGGAATTGACGAGTGACTTACCATCTGTGTGCAAACATAGTAGACAGCCTTCTAATTTTAGTTATTCATTTTGTACACTAAAACGCCTTTATTAATTTCCCCCTTGAATACTCCTGACAAATTAGGTCAAATACAATAGAGCATATGTCTGTACATGTTTGTCATGTACTGTCTCAATCTGTTGTAACGGCAAGCACTCAGTTGAAAATAATTTGTGAATTCCTTTCTGTATCCAATATTCCATAATTAATATTATTAATAGGATTTATTTAATTTTGTTTTTATGGCCACACAAAGCTTCTTCTGTTTTACATATTGGAATTTGAAATAGAAATATAAACAAAAATCGACAAATATAATACACACGCATATTTACTTAATTATAAAGTACACCTAAAAAGAGCTATGTTTTAGATTTTTGAAGCTCTGACAAAATCTGAGATAAACCTTCAAACATAAAGACATCTGTTTTAGTGTATAAGAGAACCCTGTGTGGGTTGACATGCTCCACTCCTATGGGTCCTGTATTGAGTAAGAACATTACTGTGGCAGGAGCATGTGAGGTCAGAGCTGCCCACTTCAGGGCAGCCAGTGAAGAGTGAGGAAATGAGTCCAGCTCAAAGTAAAGCCTCAGAAGACACAGTCGCTGTGACACGCTTCATCCAACGAGGCCACACTTCCTGACTTTCCACAGAGCTATGAACTGATTCATTAGAAATAATTTATTTATGAGGTTCACATACTCATAGACCCATCATCTGACAACAGCACTAGAAACTGAAGAAAAATATCTTAACACAAGATACAGGTTTCATGGGATACTTTAAGAGTAAAAACTAACAAAGATGTGTAAAAGAACTCAGGAAATTTAATATATTAAAAATCGTGGCAGTGGGATAATAAGTCTATTTTCAGGTCATGTGGTTCTCTAGTCTGTAATGAAATGCTCATTAAGATCCTAGTAAGTAAGAAATATACATGAAAGATGTCCCACCATTCAGTAAGAATATTTGTTCAACTACGTTCATAGCAGTTTTATTTGTAGTAGTAGCCAGAATTTGAAAACAATCCAGATCTTGCTCAACAGAGGCCTGGATACAGAAATTGTGGGACATTTACACAGTGGAATAGTACTCATCAATTAAAAACATAGAAATCATGAAATTTGCTGGCAAATGGTAGGAACTAGAAAAGATGACCCTGAGTGAGGTATCCCAGAAGCAGAAAGACCAACATGGTATATGCTCACTCATAAGTGGATATTAGCCATATAATACAGGATAAACACACTAAAAATCTGTAGTCCTAAAGAAGCTAAACAACAAGGAGGACCCTAGGGAAGAGCTTGAAACCTCACTCTGATGGGGCAAACAGGATAGACATTGGAAGTAGGAGAAAACAAGGAACAGGACAGGGGCCTTCCACAGAGGACTTCTGAAAGACTCTACCCACTATGGTATCGAAAGAGATACTGAGACTCACCCCCAAACTTTAGGCAAAGTATCAGAAACTTTATGGAAAAAGAGGGAGTTAGAAAGACCTGGAGGGGACAGGAATTCCAAAAGGGGTACCAAGAGAGCCAAAAATCCTGGGCCCAGTGGGCCTGCAGAGACTGATACTCTAACCAAGGACCATGCATGGAGACGGCCTAGACCTCTTGCTAAGAGGAAGCCCATACGTGGCTCAGTTTCCTCATGTGGCTCCTAGTAAAGGTTGTAGCTGCGGTCTCCAACATGAACTCAGTGGCTGGCTCTTTGATCACCTCCCCCTGAGGGGTGCACACTTTCCAGGCCACAGAGGAAGATGATGAGACCTGATAGGCTCGGTCAGATAGAAGGGGAGGAGGACCTACCCTATCAGGGAATTAGGGAAAGGGCATAGGAGGAGAAGAGGAAGAGTGGTTGGGACTAGGAGGAGATGAGGGAAGAGGCTATAGCAGGGATACAAAGTGAAAAAAAGTGTAACAATTTTATAAAAAACAAACAATTTTATAAAAAAAGAAATTTACAAAGCACTCTGTCATAAGATTCATGATAATTTAAAACCCTTTTTGATAATAAAACATGCCTAGTTCCATACTTCCATCTGGAGGAAGCCTGGAGCCCTGTGGATCATTCAGGCCTGTCATCCTAGGAACAGCCAGATTATACCCTGTTCAGCCTTTCTCCTGCCTGCTGGGTCCACTTAGAGCACTACCAGCAGACCAACATCCAGATCTGCAGTTCACAACAATACCCAGTCAGAAAAAAAAAAAAAAAAAGAGTAGCTATTCCCTGACCTCCACTATCTGGCCCAGGGTACTGCCTGCTTTCATGAGGAACCCTTCCAGCAACAGTAACATCCAGCCAAGAGCAGGATCAACCACATAGCTAAAGACCAGTGTTAGAACACAATCAACAAGAACCAGGGCAATATACCTATTCCACCACAGCAAGCCAAGACACCCTGACCCAACTGAAGGAAATGAAGATGACCTTAAGTTTAACCTTAAAACAGTAATAGAGGCCTAAAAGAAGATATGAAGAAATCCTTGAAAAAATACAGGAAAATACAAATAAACAGGTGAAGGAAATGAATATAATTGTCCAAGACCTGAAAATGGAAATAGAAATAATAAAGAAAACACAAATTGAGGGAATCTTGGGGAAGGAAAACCCAAAAAGGAGAACACAAAGTATAGACACAAGCATTACCTACAGAATAGAAGAGATGAAAGAGAGAATCTCAGGTGTTGATAGGATTGAAGTGATCAATACATCTGTAAAAGAAAAAAGTTTCGACACAAAACATCCATAAATATTTCACTTTCAAAATCTGTAAAAAACTGTGTTGGGATTTTGATGGAAATTGCACTGAATTTGTAGATTGCTTTTAGTAATATGGCCATTTTAATATGTTAATAGCTGCATCAATCCATGAGCATGGAAGATATTTTCATCTTCTGATATCTTCTTCAATTTCTTTCTTCAGAGACTTGAAATTCTTGTCTTTTACTTCCTTGGTTAGAGTTACACCAAGAGATTTACATTATTTATGGCTATTGTGAAGCATACTGTTTCCCTAATTTCTTTCTCAGCCCAGTTTTTGGTTCTACAAAGGGGAGCTAGTGTTTTGTGGTTTTCACTTTTTTATTTTTATTTTTTGAGTTAATTTTGTATCCAGTACTTGCTGTCAATATTTTTCAGCTATAAGTTCTCTCTGCTATGATTTTGGTGGTCACTTATGTATACTCTCATGTCATTATTGAACAGGGATATTTTGACTTCTCTCTTTCCAATTTTCTATCATCTTTATTGTCTTAAGTTGTCTTATTGCTCTAGCTTAAGACTTCAAGTACTATACTGAAGACATATGGAAAGAGTGTGCAGCTTTGTTCTGTCTCTGATGTCAGTAGAATTAAATCAGGTTTCTCTGTTTATTTTGATGTTGGCTATTGGATTGCTGTATATTGCCTTTACCATGTACAGGTATGTGCCTTTTATCCCTGATCTCTCCAAGACTTTAAACATGAAGGGGTGTTGGATTTTGTCAAATTGTTTTTGCCATCTAAGGAGATGCACGTGTGTGTGTGTGTGTGTGTGTGTGTGTGTGTTTTCAGTTTGTTTATATGTTTGATTTTATTGATGAATTTTCATATATTGAACCATCTCTGAATTTCTGGTAAAGTCTAGATGAATATGTTGGATAATGTGTTTCATGTATGTTTTTTAATTTAATTTATAAGTATTTTATTGAGTATTTTTGCATTATAAGGAAGATTAGCCTCCAATATTCTTTCTTTGTTGAATCTTTGTGTGCTTTAGGTATCAGGGTGATTTTAGCCTTATCAAATGAGGTTGGCAATGGTCCTTCTGTTTCTATTTTGTACAATAGATTGAGGACTATTGGTATTAGCTCTGTATTGTAATTTTTAAATTATGCTCTGGATGGTTATAGGCCCTAGCAGCCAAAATATCTGATGAGATTTAGCCAAAGAGGCATACCTTCTAACTGCCTTCTAACTAAAGTTCATAACCACAGATAGAAGCTATATTTAAGGCTAGTTGGAAAAGTTTCTCTTTTCAGTGAGAAGTGATAAATGACTCCCCAGGATTCTGAAATTAAGTGAATACTGAAGACATAGCCCAAAACAAGACTTTATACCAGTATCTATGGTTCAGAAAGCATTAAGAAAAATGAAATAAAAGGACTTTAGCTTCTGAAAGAAATAGGTAGTGGCTACATAATACCATCCTTTAAACAGACAAAACTGCTGCAGCTCACTGGCAGAGTCAAACAGTTCCTGAGTGAGGAGTGAGGATCAAATAATTAAAACAAATCACAGTACACATAGGATTGGCTTGAGAAGGCTGTCAGTAAGATGGCAGCTTGGGTTTATTCCTCAATTCATTTTTATAGGCAAAGCAAAAACAAGTCACATCAACACAAAAAGAAGTTCATGGAACTTCTTTTCTAAAACTACTTTTCTAAAACTACTTCCTTATAGCAGATATGGCCCAAGGTCAAAGAAACAAGTTTTAAGGAATTTGGAACAAATTTTAAGGAACTTGGTAAAACTTCCTCTTTTCTCTGTCTCAAGGTGAAGGCCTGAGTGAAAACATGTTTTTTGATAAATAACAAAGCAGCTTGACAAACAAGTAGCTCTCCACACAAGACATACTCATTATAATCATTAACTCATAATAGCTGCTTTACTTACAGAAGATAGGCTCTGTCAACAGTCAGTCATGCATGGCGATGGGACATGGGACCCTAACTTTAATTGATAAATGTTTCTTTCTATTATTGAAATAGACTTTAGAGAAGAGGGGGATGGTATTTTTATTCCTATAAGTATGGAATAAAGTTGATGTTATTACAAAATTCCAGTCATAACACCATACAGATGACCCTTTTCAAACCCTTTGTTGCACAGAATAAAAGGACATGAATATGTGACAGGAATTTAAAAAAAAATAGAGGAGGATGCAGGAGAGGGGGAGAATAGAGGTAAGAAATGGTTGGGGAACAGAACTAGCACAACACAATACACAGATGAATGATATTATCAAAGAACAAATATATTTAACAAATACAAACATGTAGATACACACATACTTTTACGTATGGGACCTATATTTTATTGAAAACATGACATTTTAAAGTCTGATTTATTTCATTAAACATGTTGAATTCCGGTCATATGAATTTTCCAGTAAATGTCATGATTTTGATTTTCCTTATGGTGACATAAAATTACAGCACATGTAATATTTTTATTTTGTATTCCTTTACTGATGGACAATTAGGCTGATTTCTTTTCCTGGTCATTGTGTCTGAAGCAGTAATAGACATGAATGCACAAGTGTCATTCTGAATATTGACTCAGAGTATATACTCAGGTACCAATGCATCATATAACAGTTGTATTTTCAGTTATCTTTTATTTTGTAATTAAAGTTTAAATTTCCAAAAAGCAGTGAAGAAAATTTCCTACTTTTGCACATCCACACCAGCAGTCATTTTTTTTTATCACAGTCATTCTGACTAGTGTAGCTGGAGTTCAATACAGTTTTAATTTACATTTTCTTTATGCATACTGATTTTGCATATTTATAGGTTCTTTGGCATTTCTTTATATATTCCTTCTTTTCAGAAGTATCCATTTAATTTATCAGTCCATTAGAAGGATGATTTCTTCCTGGGGTTTTTCTTCTTTCTTTTAAATTTTTTTTTTTAGTTCTTTTTTAAATTTATATTTTGATTATTGCAATTTATTCACTTTGTATCCCAGCTGTAGCCCCATTCCTCATTTCCTCCCTCTCTCATCTCCTCCTATGCCCCTCTCCAAGTCCACTGTTAGAGGAGGTCCTGCTCCTCTTCCATCTGACCCTAGCTTATCAGGTCTCTTTAGGACTGACTGCATTGTCTTCCTCAGTGGCCTGGTAGAGCTGCACTCCCCCAGGGGGAGGTGATCAAAGAGCCAGCCACTGAGTTCATGTCAGAGACAGCCCCTGCTCCCCTTACTAGGGAACTTGCTTGGAGACTGAGTTGCCACAGGTTACATCTGAGCAAAGGGTCTACGTAATCTCAATGCTTGGTCATTGGTTAGAGTATTGGTCTCTACAAAGATGTGTGGGCCCAGATTTATTTATTTATTTATTTATTTATTTATTTATTTATTTATTTTTGGTTCTGTTGGTCTCCTTGTGGAGCTCCCATCCCCTCCAGGTTCTTCTATTCCGCCAACCCCCCCCCACCCTTATTTCATAAGATTCCCTGCACTCTGCCCAGAGTTTGGCTATGAGTCTCAGCATCTGCTTTGATACCTTGCCGGGTAGAGTCTTTCAGAGGCCCTTTGTGATAGGCTCCTATTCTTTACTCTGTTTTCTCTTGCTTTCGACCTCTATCCCATTTGCTTTCTGAGTAAGGATTGAATATCTTACTCAGGGTCCTCCTTCTTGCTTAGCTTCTTTAGGCGTACAGATTTTAATATGTTTATCCTATATTATATGTCTAGTATCCACTTATAAGTAAATATACACCATGTGTGTCTTTCTTCTTGGGATACTTCACTCAGGATGATCTTTTCTAGTTCAAACCATTTGCCTACAAATGTCATTATCTCCTTGTTTTTAATTGATGAGTAGTATTCCATTGTGTAAATGTACCAAATGTATCACATTTCTGTATCCATTCCTCAGCTGAGGAACATCTGGGTTGTTTCCAGAGATCCCAAGCACCTGCATAGAATGTGCTTTGCAAATATTTGCCCCTATTTTTTAAGTCATGTTTTTACTCTAGTAATTGTTTCTCTTGCTATGAGAAGCTTTTCAATTTTATGTAATCATATTTGTAACTTCCTGGTGATGTCTCCTGTCACTCCAGTCATTTTAAAGCAATTCCTAGTTTTAAATGTGGTGGGATTTTTCCCCCCATTTTTCCAGAAGCTTCAAAGTTTCCTTTCTTACTTACAGGTCTTGCAGATATAGGTCATTCTTCTAGAGGTGGAAATCCATTTCCTCTAGCCCTATTCATTAAAGAGACTGTTTTAGTGCATACTTTTTATAGCTTTGCATAAAAATAGATAAGTGTAACTAAGTCTATTTTGCATCCTCTACCATACCTTTTTGTTTTACATAACTATTTTTTTAAAAAGTTATTGAGATGTCACAATATTCACAACCACTGTACCTTATACCTTTTATCGTATGTTAATTTAATGCTGAAATTTATTCATGCTTTAAACAAACTCTTCATTGAATAGTAAACTTTCTTTTAAAGACAATGATATTTATTTACTTTGCACACATTTGGAAACCTGACAGGCAGTCATTTCTCTCTTTAACCTTCTTTAGATAATTGAGTTAACATCATTATGTCATGAGTTAAATATCAAATTAGTCCAGTCCATGCAGATTGTGTTGACTTGATCAATTTATCTTTAATAAGCTATCCGATGTCACTCTGTTAGGGAAAGAATTGTGTCATAGTAATTTTTATATATTTTAAAATCCTTGATAAAGTTACTTAAGACGCTTGGTTAGAAACAGCTCTTCTCTTATAATTAATGCTGTTAAAGTTATATATATGGAGATGAGTATCTTAAAAAGAACGTCATTATATCCATTCCCGGTCTATAATATTGTTTTGATGAGGTCTATATTATTATTAAAATTACAAGTCTTTCATAATATAATATTAGAAAGTTCTGCTGAGTCATTGGCTTTCTCATCTGTGAGTGACTAATAAAGAAACTTATAAAAACATATCCGTAAGTCATGTTATGTCTGTTAGGATTGTGCAGCAAAGTACCACAGTGGGTACCTCACAAATCACCTCACAAGCAACTGGTTCCCTGTGGGATGTTTATTAAGGGAGGGAGCAGGGGGTCACAGAGACTGTCTCTGGGCAGAATAGGAGGGTGAGATAAGGTGTGAGTTCTCTTATAATGTGATTCAGAGCATGTACAGATGGTTTCAAGTGGTCTGCTGGTGGTCCATAGGGCTGGCTCCCTTTTTTGGGGCATTCTTCCTTTTTTGTTTTATTAAAAAGTGAGGAGCCAGGAAGGGGGGGTGGAAAGAGCATAGGGGCTATCTTTGTACTTCAAGCTACTTCTTATTAATTAGGGGCATTGTCATTCTCAGCGTACAGCTGGTCCCCACCATAAAGGTTGATTGGAAGGTCATTGTCATCTGGTTCTATGGGCAGAGGTTGATAATCATGTAAGAGTAACTGATATATTGTTTGGTTAGAGAATTTTTGCATTTGTTGTTGGAAGAATGTAGAGAAGAAGATAATAAAGCAAGGTGCAAAAAGCAAAAGCAGAAAGATGAAGAGGTGAGAGGAAGGGCAGAATCCATTTCCATATGGGGTTCTTAAAGGCCCAAGAGCTTGAGGCCTCAAGGTGTTCTCTTCGCTTTTCTAGATTTGTCTGGATTTGTTGGATTTTTGTCTTTTATTATACCTGACTGGTTGACATAAAAACAGCATTCCTTCTGGAGAAAGATGCAAAGGTCACCTTCTTTAGTTGTGAGGAGATCCCATCCACGTTGGTTTTGAAGTACTACTGCTGCCAGTGAATTTATTCTGACCTTGGAGGGTTAGTATTGTCTGAGCCACTTGCTGGAGGTCCTGGATGAACTGGGAAGAAAGCTGATAATACAAAATTAGTGAAGTGGCTAGTCCTGCTGTCCTGTTCCCAACAGCTGAAGTGATTCCTGGAACAGACAAGGCCCAGGTGGAATGCAGGGGTTAAGTCAAAACCAGACCCGTTGTCCTTCTTGACCACTTTTGAAACAGGGACCCCTTGATCCTTGTGCCTTAGGAGGCAAGGGAGCCTGGGTAGTCTCTGAGGCCAGCTGGATGGTCTTGGCCAACATTTGGGACTTTTGCTTGAGGGCTTTCTCATCTTTCCCATGGTACACCTTAAAGGCCAGCACTAAGACTTCTGCCTGTGGAGTCAGAGCTCTTTTCTCCAAGTATTTAAGCTTAGCCCTTAAGTTGGGGGAAAAAAATAGGTCATCAGGAGTTGCTTACCCTCTGTACTTTCGGGGTCTAGATTAGTATGTTGTAGGAGGGCCTTTGTAAGCACTCTAGGAATTGAGGAGGGTTTTCATTCTTGTCTCCAGTGACCTCCTGGAGATTCTCATAATTAACTGGCTTGAGGGCAGCCTTTTGGAGACCAGCCAGGAGGCATGTCATGAACCAATCTCTAGCTAAAATTCCTTCCAGGGTATTATAATCCCATTGTGGATACTGGTTGGGCACCTCTTCAGCCCCAACCAGGTGTGTTGTGTTTGTTTGGTGAACCTCATCTGCATGTGTTCTAGCCTGTTCCCAAACTCACCTGTGTTTCTCAGGTAATAGGTTATTGGTAACAATCATATAAATATCATGGAAGGTAAGACTATAAGATTGAGTGAGATATTGAAATTCTTTAATGAAAGTAGAAGGATTAGAGGTATAGGATCCTAGTCTCTTTTCTACTTGAGAAAGTTCAGTTAATGAGAAGGGAACATATACCCTAACTAAGCCATCCACACTAGCCACCTCCTGCAAAGGAAGAACTGAAGCTGATTTATCCTGAGTAGAAGGGGACTCCACTATAGAGCGAGAGTGGGGCTAATAGCTGTTGGTGGGGTGAAAGTGGGTGCCAAAGTAGGATGACTAGGACAGCCTGTTGCTGAGGAGGGGACTGGAGAGATAGGTGAGGATGCTGGAGAAGCCAAAGAGGAAGATAAACAAACAGAGGAGGAGGGAGAATCCAGAGGTTGAGAAGAAGCCAGAGGTTGAAAATGGTGAGATGGAGGTTCATCCACAGGGTCAAAGGTAGAGAACTCTTGAGGTTGAGATTTTATAGCTAGAAGTTGGGTAGGAGAATAGGAAGAACAGAGAGAAAGTTTAGAGTGGAGGAAAGAGAAGGCTTGAAAATAAAATGCATCTTTCCATTTACCAGACAGTAATTAAAAAGATCCCATAAAATATTGGGATTTAATGTGCCATTAATTGGCCAATTTGAACCATTATCATAGGAATATGTAGGCCAACTTTTATTACAGAAGCATATGAGCTTAGAGGCCTTTAACTCAGGCTCCAATGCTAAAGTTTTAAAATTCCCTAGAAGGTATCCCAGTGGGGATGCTAGAGGAACAGACAAATATGGGTAGTTCCCGTTGGGAGGTTAGGAGTCAGTGATCTGCCAGAGGTATCCCAAAGGCAAGGTTTCGCTCAGTAGAGTAGTATGATACTAGCTGATCCAACATCTCATCAGTATTGGCCAGAGACTAAGGGCACAGCTGCCCCTAGGAGACACATTTTACTTAGTGCTACGTTTTTCATAGATGAGCGAGAGAGAAGTGGGCGAAACCATGCCAGTAGAAGGGAAAAAAAATAAATCTCACCCAAGAGAAAAAGAAAGCCCTAAATGGAGGTAAAAAAAAAAAAAAAAAAAAAAAAAAAGGTCAACTGTGGCCAGTGAAGGCTGTGGTTGGGGGTTGCTCTGTCTCAAAATGTATCAGGAAGTTGCCAGACGCTCAACAGTCAATATTAAACAGTCGCTACTAAAAGAGATGTTTATACCTGACCAATAAGGAGAATTCACAAATCTGGTGTTGCATTTAAGAGGTAGCAATCTGGTTGCCAGAAAGTGGGTTCCTGAGGTTTGGAAATGAAATAGGTTTCCAGGAATTCCAGTGGTAGTGCTGGCACTGACAGCAACCACCATGCAGCTTGTTCCTTGAAAGAGCCTATTTCTGGCCCATGCACCAATGTTAGGATTATGCAGCAAAGTTACACGGTGGATTCACAATCTCACCACACAACTATTTCCTTGTGGGAGGTTTATTAAGGGAAGGGAGAGGGCATCACAGAGACCATCTCTGGGCAGGGTAGGAGAAAGAGAGGAGGTGGTGTGAGTTCTCGTGTAAGATGACCCAGAGCATGCACAAAGGGTTTCAGGTGGTCTCAGGGTGGTGGTAAGTGGCCCTACAGATGCCTGGTAGTCAGTTTGTCGGATCACTTGGAGCTGGTGGTAGAGATTCCTGCTATGGATACCAACAATGTCTCCTTCATCAATTGCTGGTCAAGAAATGGTGTGCACAGTGTGAACAGAAAAGTTCTGCCTTATTAGTGGATTATGAATTATGATCCCATATCCTCATCAGTTCCTAAGACTATCAGTTTTCTGTTTAGCTTATAAATGAATGCTAATCATATCCTATCTGGTAATTCAAAGAGAATGTCTTGATGCCTGTTGCGAAAAAAATTAATTCTGAGCAAAGATGTCCTCATTAAATTTATAGTTCAGTCATCAAATCTAGAAATTAAGTGTCATTTTACATGGCCAGTGGATATTTTGAAACCTGTAATCTATTTAAACTTAGAGCTTCCATGAGCATGAATCTTTACCAGTGTCTGTGTGAATTTTGCATGAAACCTAAGATAATTGAAATTTAGAAGGAAGTCAAAAAAGCACTATAACTTCTATGCTAACTTCTGAGATATTTACTTTTTTAAGCTATCTGTTTATTATATAATTTAGAATTAACACATACACTTCTTGTTAAACTTTTCATTGCATAATTAAGTTAATATTTATTTGAAATTTCTGAAATTGCATTTTTATTTATTGGTATAGTGGTTGACCGAGAAAATAGAAAATAGAAAAATTAATTACTTTTTTGCAGGATATATATCTGTTTGTATTCCCTTCTTTGGAGTAGGCATGTACTTGAAATCTGGTCTTGGAAATATGGGTGCAAATTGTCCTTGAGTTGAAGTTTCCTGTGTTTATAGCTAGTGAACTAGAGATGTCCTTTAGAAGAGAGAAGCTATGACGTTGAAAGAGACTGTCTAGCTGAACCAAGCTGTAGCAAATATCAGTTAGCAGCATGCATAAACATTTATCTGATTATATCTATTCCCATTGTTTAAAGGTATTGGCTTTGTAGCTTAATACTGTTTCCTTAGGATCATGTATTAAAATGAGAATTCCTCTTTGGTAGGCAGAATTTTGTGCATCCCCTCCATAAGGTTGCACACACATCCGCATGACAGAAATGCTGAACATGCCATTTTACATCTCAAAAACTATCAAGCTCCTGTCCCCTCAAGCTCTCTCTATCTCCCCCTACTTTCATAAGATTCCCTGAACTCTGTCCAAAGTTTGACTATGAATCCCAGCATCTGCTTCAATACCCTGCTGGTTATAGTCCTATTCCCTGTTTTATCTTCCAATCTCTCTCCCATTTGCCTTTCTAAATGAGGACTGAACATCTTACCCAGGGTCCTCCATCTTGATTAGCTTCTTTAGGTATACAGATTTTAGTATGTTTGTCCTATAATATTTGTCTACTATCCACTTATAAGTGAGTATATACTATGTATGTCTTTCTGCTTCTGGGACACCTCACTCACGATGATCTTTTCTAGTTCTAGTTCCCACCATTTGCCTGCAAATTTCATGATTCTTTGTTTTTAATTGCTGAGTAGTATTTGATTGTATAAATGTACCACAATTTCTGCATCCATTCCTCAAATGAGGGGCATCTGAGCTGTTTCCAGCTTCTGGCTATTACAAATAAAGCTGCTAAGAACATGGTTGAGCAAATGTCCTTGTTGTGTACTTGAAAATCTTTTGGATATATACCCAGGAATGGTATAGCTGGATCTTGAGGAAGTGCTATTCCTCATTGTCTGAGAAAGCACCAGATTGATTTCCAAAGTGGTTGTACAAGTTTACATTCCCACCAGCAATTCAGGAGGGTTCCTCTTTCTCCACATCCTCTCCAGCATGTGTTGTCACTTAAGTTTTTCATCTTAGCCATCTGATGGGTATAAGGTGAAATCTCAGGGTTGTTTTGATTTGCATTTCCCAGGAGCTCTAGAAGGAGAGCAACAGAAACAAAAAATTTGGACCCAGACGTCTATTCTGAGACTGATACTCCAACCAAGGACCATTCATGGAGATAACCTAGAACCCCTGCACAGATGTAGCCCATGGCAGCTCATTGCCTAGGGTCAGATGAAAAGGGAGGAGAACCTTCCCTATCAGTGGACTGGGGGGAGGAGCATAGGTGAAGAAAAGGGATGGTATGTTTGGGAGGGGCTGAGGAAGGGGGCTACAGCTGGGATACAAAGTTTATATATTGTAATTAATAAAATATATAAATAAATTTAATAGAAAAAGACTAAAAGAGGGAAAAATAAAAACAATGATCTAGCCTCACCACCAGCAGTACTAGGGAATATGCGGGCCAGTCCACCCAGGTGAGCATTTAGTCTAATTGCAGCTGCTGTTCACCTCTTCTTCATCTCCTCCAAACCCAGTCCCTAGTCTCACTCACAGTTTGTATCAGACCCCCTGCTAAAGCCTCCTCTCTCTTTTGTTCCAATCTCCAGCTGATCATAGAAATTCTACTTCAACCATCCTCTCAACTTACCCTGTTTTCCCTGCTCCCAATCCAGCAGGTATTGCATGAAAACCTGACAGCTAAGTCTGCCAAAAAAGCAAGTAGGTTAATAAAGTAGGTTGAAAGCTTTGGATCTTATTCCCCCTTCTTGCTACAAATAAAACCATTAATCTTAGTCCCAGCTCCAATATAAACTACCTATTATGGCCTCTCTTTATTTTCTGTCCCCACACCCAAGGGATTGAGATCATGGTGGTCTACCTCCCCTATTTTCCTCCCTCTTGTGAACCCATTAAAGACTGCTTTTATCCCATAACCATTACTGAATGTCAGCTCCCTATCCTACAAAAAGACTACCCAGAACTCCTGGTAGCCATACCTGACAAGATCCCAGAAAAGTTTACTACCAGACAACACAAAGCCATAACACCCTCATAAGAATAAGAGAATTCAACAGAAACCAAGGAACAAAAGACCCACCCAGCTAGGAAGAGAAAAGATAACACTTAAAATTAAAGGAATGCCAAAACCAGATGTCTAGAAGCCAGGGTCAAAACACAATCAATAATAACCAGGACAATATGTCTTCATGAAAGCCAAGCAACCCTACTAAAGCAAGCCTTCAGAAGTGCAACAAACTTGAAGCACCAGGAGAAGACCATCGGATAACCTTTATGAATAAGGTAGAGACCTTTACAGAGAACATGAATAAACAAACAGTGGAAAGAAATGAATAAAACATTTAAAAACATGAAAATTGAAATAAAACTATAAAGAAAACTCAAACTGAGGGACCATTGGAAATGAAAACTTTAGGAGTTCAAACAGCAACCTCTGAGGCAAGCCTTACCAACAGACTACAGGAGATGGAAGAGAGTCTCAGGCATTGAAGACACAATAAAATAAATGGCTACCTAGTCAAAGCCAAAGTCAAATCTAAAATGCTCCTGGCACAAAACATACAAAATTCTGGGACAGTACAAAAAGACCAAATCTAAGAATAATGGGAATATAAGGAGAAAAAAATAAACAAAGACACAGAAAATAGTTTCAACAAAATCATTAAGAGAAAAATTTTCAAACTTAAAGGATATGCCTATTAGGATATAAGAAGCATACAGAACAGCAAACAGACGGACTAGAAAAGAATGCATGCTTAGCCCATTGCAATAAAAAGGAAGGAAAGAATATTAAAAGCTGCAATGGAAAAAGAGGAAGTAACATAAAAAGGCAGACCTAATAGACTTACACCTGACTTCTCAGTGGAGGGTCTAAAAGCCAGAAGAGCCTAGAACGATGTTCTACAGACTCTAAGAAACCACAGATGCCAAGCCAGACTACAATACCTACCAAAACTTTAAGTTGCAAAAACTGGAGAAAAAAATACATTCCATAATGAAGCCAATTCTAAGCAGTGTCTATCTGCCAATTCAGCCCTACAGAAGGTAACAGAAGAAAAACATCAACACAAAGAGCTTAAAGACACTGTAGAAAACAAAAGAAATAATCTCAGATCAACAATGTAAAGAAGAAACACTAACAAATAAACACAAAAATGAAACAACAAACAAAACAAGAAAAAAACAAAAACAAAACACCCATGGAGTGTGTTTTGTGTTAGCCTAGTCTTAGCATGAAGCCTGCCATGCTTGTCTGGGTGATTCGTCCAGTGAAAACCACGTTGGAGAAAACTGGTTTTCTCTTCCATAGCAGGGATAAATTGCAAATCACTTCTAGGTTAGGGGTAGGAATTTGTGCCAACTTTTCTCTCCATTGGAATTTTGTCTGCTTGGAACCTGTCTGGGTCTGGTACTGTCACAGTTTCTGTGAGCACCAGCATGTGTACTAGCCTCTTGTCTCGAAGAAGTTGTTTCCGTGAAGTAACCAGCACCTCTGACTCTTACAATCTTTCTGCCTCAACTTGTACCTAGATCCGTGAGCTTTGAGTGAAAGGGTCTGATAATGCTCTTCTTTCAGATATATGCCCAGGAGTGGTATAGCTGTATCTTGAGGTAGCACTATTCCCAGTTTTCTGAGAAAGCATCAGATTGATTTCCAAAGTAGTTGTACAAGTTTACATTCCCAGCAGCAATGGAGGAAGATTTCCTTATGTCTACAATCTCTACAGAATGTGTTGTCACTTGAGTTTTTTATCTTAGCCATTCTGATGGGTGTGCGGTAGAATCTCAGGGTCATTTGACCTGGTAGGTTAGGATCAGATAGTAGAGGAGAAGGATGTCCCCTGTCAGTGGACTAGTGAAGGGACATGGGGGGGAGGGAGAATGAGGGAGGAAGGATGGGACCAGGAGAAGATAAGGGAGAGGGCCACAACTGGGATACAAACTGAATAAATTTTAAAATAATAATAATAATAATAAAAATAATATTTTTTTAATAAAATGATATTCCAGTTAGGGCAGAATTCTCCAAAGTTTCTCACTGTCTGTACATTGTATAGTTGTTGGTCTCTGTATTACTTACTCGTTTACTTAATTCAAGAAGAAGCTTCTCTGATATTAAGAGATACATTGATATAAAGGTATACTAATATGCCATTAGGTATACTAATATGCCATTTTATTGCTATGTTCATTTTGTAGAGTAATAGCATATTTTCTCTTGAGACCTGTTTTTGTCTTTGTTTCTGGGTCACTTTAGTAATGTCAGGTATGGGTTCCATCTAATACAGTGATCCTTAAATCCAATTAAATAGCATTGTATTACTCCCATACCATTTGTGCTACTATCTTTCTTTTATCCTTGTTGTAAGTCCTGGTTTCAGCTAGAACCACCAAATGTAGTATCATTAAAATTGTCTCCTACATAAAATAGAACTCATTCTCATTGACAGAAGATGTTTCCATGGTGGAGGAATAAGGGTGTGTGTGTGTGTGTATGTGTGTGTGTGCGTGCAAACTCTAAAGTATGATAGGAGCCAAAAGCCCCAGTATAATCTTACTTTCTTTAAGGTCACAGGACTATAGATCTCAAAATAAATCTTAATTGTCAAGGCTGAGTCTCAAAAGATACAATTTGAATGGTTTCAAACATTTTATGAGGTCTCCAGGGATAGATTAGAGAAATTGTCCAAATGCTATACCTTGAGCTTTGACAGAAATATAAGAAGAATGATTCAAGAGACCTCCTATCTGAAAAGCAGATGGATCAAATTCACACACACCTGCATGAAATCCATTTCATCTAAGAATTTATGTCCTCATTCACTTTCATCATTGTCAAAAGTTTATAATTATTTTAGTTAACTTAAAATTAATCTGAGTTTCCTGCTCACTATTCACTGACTTCTTGTGTTAAATTTTATAAAATCGCTCGTATAATGTCAAAATTTCATGTAATGTATGCATTGGCTTGATTTACACATTGTATTAAAGAAAGTAATGTTCAAAATGTCAATGATCATTGCCAAGGCCAAGCATGACTTAAATGCATTTTCTTCTTAGTTTTATATAGTAGAGTTGTCATGGAAACAAGGAAAGAAACTAAATTACTTGTTGATTCTGTGTATGCTTTATCTACTGGCCTTGCATTCTGATGTTTCAGTGAGAAAGAGAGCAGGTAGGATTTCACATATTCTATCGTGAAATGAAGCTTGTTTCTTCACAGATTCACGTGTTAGAAATAAAGGGTGTTTCTTAATTTTTTAACGTGTTCTATAGCACATCATTTTCAATGATCTGGGTCTAGGAATTATCATCCACAAATTTTAATTTCAGAGGATGCAGAGTATAGCTTATTGCTTAACATTTACCAAGCTGTGCAAGCTGTCTAGATAACACAATGGCCATATACGTACATCCAAACATGTATGCCCAGTGGGTGGAGATGGGCGACAGCCAACTATGACTCCTTCTGACTGATCTTAAGAATAATATAGTAAAGGAAGTGTGATTAACTTTTCATCCTGAATGACTATCATAAAAAGCATGAAAATCAGTATTACTAAATATTTTCAGTAGAGTGGTGCTGGAATGCAGCAGTGAAATGCCAGGAAGAGCAGAAAGTTAATATGATGAATTGGAGCTGATTAGTGACATAAGGAATATTCTCTTGGTATTGCTAAAAGGGCCCCAAATGAAAAATTCTAGTACAAAGGGTTTAAGTGTTTACAAGCAGGATTCACTGTCTGAATATAACTGGTTTCTGGGAGTAAGATGCTTAAGTGAAGATGTTTATGATAGAGTGTTTATTCTAACATTCTCATGCTCATATCCGCAAGGGATCACTATAAATACGTGGTTTTTCAATTCACAAAGTGCTAACTCTAGAGTGGGGAAACTAACTATGGCAAGAAAGAGTGTTCCAGAAAAAGAAGTAGTACAGTGAAATGAAAACTTCAGTACGTTGGAGTGTGCCTGGAGATAGGAAAACAGGAGAAATCCAATAGGGAAAAGTTGGTAAATAAACACTTAGAAATGAGATATGTTATACACAAATGAGTAAGTATGTTCTCGCTTCTGTGTCCTTTAAAGTAATAAAATGCATTTACATATAGCTATAATAACTGAGCTCAAAAACATCATTTTTAATAGAACAGTGCAACAGATAATATTATGGCATAAAAATAACATTTTTTGCAGATGAATATATGTAAATATGATCAAAATGCTAGAAGGTATCAAATAGGACTAGCATTGGGGTGAAATTTAAGTTTAAAATAAAAGGAAATGACATAAGTTCATGGAAATTATTCTCTGACAGCATGTAACAGGTACACAGTTTTTCCTTATAAACAAATGCATCAATTTCCCAAAATATTTTGAATGTTAAAAGAAATGATAACATTTTAGCAAAACCAGAATGTCCAGCATCATTCAGCCGTGAAGAAAATAAAGAGAACATAGGAAATGATAATTCCCCATGAACAGAATCAGCTGCACAATTGGCAAGGCTACATCTTTAGAATGGGACACCCAGAGGGGAGTCTGCCTCAGGGATGTTCTCTTGTCCCTGAAGTAGAACTGAGGAGGTGAAGGAACTACAAGAAAGATCTGTCAGTGGCTTTACATTGTCTTCACACTCATTCATTGCTTATAGATTCGTTCAAACTATATTCTACTTTTCTTCTGCTGGTCACTTCTACCATATATATTTAAAGCTGAGAACATGTACATAAATAATGTCCTTAATCTGAGCCTCTGCTAGTCTGGGCAGAGGTTCATGCTACCAAAGCGCCTGACTAATGGGGGTGCTGTGAGCAGAGACGTCTCTATGACGCCCCTGTGGAACATGTGCATAGTTTGTCCACAGCTTCACTGGTTTCCTTAACTCATCTTAAAAGACAGAATTCAAGGAAGCAATTTTCATTAGAGAACTCAGTTTAGAAATAAATGTCATTTTTATTAGTTCTTTGAGTATTTCATACAATATATTTTGATCATATCCATCTGCCTTGATCAACTCCTTGAGATTCCCTTTCTCAACCCACCCAACTGTGTCCTCTTCATTCTTTCTGTTTGTTGTTGTTGTTCGCTTTATTTTTCTGAGTATGTCTGCTTTTTGCAACCCACATACTCTTGGTTATATGACCATCACTGGAGGGTTTTAAACCCACTGTGAACCCCGCTCTGAAAAGAAACTGACACACTCCCTCCCAAAATCGTCAACTGAAAATAGATCCTTAGTTAGAGGGACGGCTTCATGATAACATCCTGTTTCCATGCTAGTATTTTGTCTGGCTTGAGTTTACACAAGTCTTGTACATTCTGTCTAAACTGCTGTGAATCAAGTCGAAAAATTATAGAGAAATTAAGCCTTTATCCAAGTGGACACTTCAGCCCTACTGACTAGCCTTCATTGTAGTGGAAGGTGTTATATACTCCACCAGAGGAGGAAAATAATGATAAGTCTCGTTCCATTTATGAATTCTAAGGTCTACAATGATTATTTGTCTGCCAAGACATGCACACTGGTTCAAGGGTTTCATGAATATTTTAGGAGTAAACTGACTGTTTTCATATTGTATTCAAAGTCTGATAAAGGTTGGGAGATACACCAATCTATGGGTATAAGGATATTAGTAGTTTATTTAATATTATATCTCTGTAGCAGAATAATACTAGTAGGTTCTTAGGAATTAAGGCCAGTCTTGCCAGATTGTCACAAGATAAGGAATCATTTATAGATCCACAAGTGTGAAAATAATCAATGTACTTGGAAACAGACAAAATAGCTCAAAGCAGAAGGGTAGATACTGAAGGTGCTGATTTGGATCTCTGACATTACTAAATTAAAGTGTATTAGACAAATAAATCAATGACAATGCAGCATTAGATATCAACATTTGTTATTTGGGTCAAAAACACAATTTACTGAGGATTTCATAGATATTCATTTTTATACATGCATAGAGAGGACTTAGAACCCCTGCTCAGATGTAGCCCCTAGACAGCTCAATCTCCATGTGGGCTCCTGAATAAGGGAAGAAGAGACAGTGTCTGACATGAACTCAGTTGCCTGCTCCTTGATTCCCATAGCAGGACTGCTTTGACAGGCCACAGGAAAGGGGGCTGCTCAGCCCTGATGCAACTTGGAGCTGGGGTGGATGGGAAATGGAGCTCCCCTTTTCTGAGAAATAGGAGAGGGTGAAAAAGGAAGAGAGAGAGTGGGGGGCAGGGAGGGTAGGAGTGATGGAACTACAACCAAATGCAAAATGAATAAAAAAAAATAATTTTTTTTTAAAAAGGTGAGTAGCTGAATCTGGGTAATTAGCTTAGCATTCAAGAACTTACAATGAAAGCTCAAGTGCAACTGTCCTTGTTTTGTACTTGAGCATTTTTTAATATATGCCTAGTAGTGGTATAGCTGGATCTTTAGGTAGCACTATTCCTAATTGTCTGAGAAAGCACCAGATAGATTTCCACAGTGGCTGTAGAAGTTTACATTCCCACCAACAATGGAGAAGTGTTCCCATTTCTCCATATCCTCTCCAGCATGTGTTGTCACTTGAATTATAATTAAAATCTAGACAAAAGTAAAATATAAAAAATAATATATATAAATTAAATCTACATTAATTATATTATTTTGAAACATATAAAGGTCTAAAATGACTGCATTATTTGTGTTATATATACTATTTAAGGAAAAAAAAAAGCTCTGGCCAGGAACCAGACAAAATTAGTGTATATTAGTGTATCTTTGTATTTAGTAAAGTTGTATTGAAATACTCTATGTACATAAATTTATGATTGTCTTCTTTATCTTAAAAGACAAAGTTATGTCATTTCTATAGAGGTCGTTCAGCTTATTGCCTGCCTTTGTAGGAAAATGTTTGCCAACACTTTGATGGGCATTATGTACTGAAAACAATACTAAAAAGCATAGGATAATGTGGCTGAAGTATTTTCTATTGAAGTCCAGCTTCAGAATTCACAGGGAACACCAAGGTGAGACATAGAGCCAGCTGTCCCCTGGTAGCCCAACAGACTTTTTCTGAAGGTTGTTTTCCAAGGTGGAACTGAGAGTTGCCAATCAAGGCTTCCACTGATAGCGGCAAACTTAGGGTCCAGAAATTGCTGGTGTTGGCCTACAACTATTCTGGTAAACACAGGCTAGGCTGTTAGCTCTAGTATGGGCTTTTCACTGATAATGATGAAGCATCTAAAAATGAAAAGAAAGGAGAAAAAAAAAAGACCACACATACACACAAATACTTAGACTTGGTGATGAAGTAAGACAGACTCGTGCAGGTTGGTTCCAACAAGCTTCTTTTCTTTATTTAACTTTTCTTCATTTAGCTTCTCTTATAGGCTTCTTCTGCTTTAACAATATACATACATACATACATACATACATACATACAAGCTGGCTGAGAAATTACCTTGCTTGTTCATACTCTGTTAATATATAAATGAGTTACAAATGTATATTGGTTCTTGGGAATAATTTGATTTTCATATTTGTTTTCTCCCATAAAATATCAAACATTTGACCATGTGAGGGTAGTGGAGAACATGTTTTTCTTATGTATTCTCATTGTAATAGTTTATTTAAAAAATAGAATGTAACCACATTGTGACTTTTGTACTTTGCTCATATTTAAGCTGCGAATAAAAATGTGGTAGGAAACTTGCTCTTCAGAATTTGTTTCATCCACCAAGATGTATGTATATGTATGTATGTAAGGTGATGACAAGGAAAACAAGTAGAGCTATGAAGTTCTCAGAACACATAGTCCTTGGGGTTATGCCTCTCCAAGACACCCTTTGTGGGTCTGCTAACTCATGGGCCACATTCCAAGAGTTTTAGAGCTGTTTTGCAATTCCTCTTGCATGCCTCCTGACAATTTTTAGTGAATTCAAATAGATGATGTGTTCTGAACAAGTGTCTCTGCTTTGGAACCCAAATCTCTGCATCACACTAAGCCCTCTGATCCTGTGGATCTGCCATCTTCACAGCGACAGCTGTCCCTTGCTGACAGTACCATGGCCAGAGGCACGTGACTCCCCATGTTCTTGTGCCAGGAGAAGCAAACACAGTCCGTTTCCTTTTAGTATATGACGTAAACAGGGCACGTTGCTTTCACTCACATTTCATTCCCAAGAATTTAACTGTGTCACCAGACTTGCTGCACAAGAAGAGTCAATCTGCTACTTACAGACCATGTAAGAGGCTGAGCAATGTCTCATTCATTAAGGAAAGTACGCATGTTATGTGGGAAACTGCTCATTTCTACTGAAATACATTCAGCAGTGTAGAACAAATGCCTGAACAAATACAGAGGTAAGCAAAAAGAGACATGGGCGAGAAGGAGAAATGATAAAAAAGGAAAAGGCAAAAAAATGATGTTACAAGGGAAAACAGAAATTTTACCGCCATTTGTGTAAACAAGACCCAGGTGTGTCCACATCAGCCAGAGCATCAGTCTGTTGAGTGTGCATGAGCTTGCTGCATCCTAAGTTGAATGTGCAACCTTGATTGTCTAGGGGCTCAGATGGTGTCTAGCTTTCCTGTAGTGTGGCACATGGAAGCTATCTCATAGAGCATCTCCTCCCCTCTGAACAGTTGCTTATCTCTAAGGGGAAACTTTAAAAACCTGTGTGCACATGCTGTGTTGTGTCCCATTTAAGTAATTATCTTCCTAAGTTCTCGTTTCTTTTGCCAATAAAGAAAACATTACTTTCTTAACTATGTCTGTTTTACTGCTTAAGTGTCGTACTGTCCTGTTGTGAAACTAAACAAATGCTGAATTAAAGAAAAAAAATCCTTCCTTAGAAATAAATACACTATCACATCCATCCTAAGAAGGATAAATTAAAGAACTCAGAGGGAGCAAAATTATAAACTTCCAGAATGATCATAAAAATACAGCTAAGTATATGGAGGAGATAAAAAATAGAAAATTGTAAGGAAAGGGTAAGAGCATACTGGGAAAACAGAAGACAAGAAAGATAAAATGGCTGTTAGCTTAAGATGTTCTGCTTGCCTTGACTGTGAGCCAAGGAAGTGTACAACATGACAGTGTGACAGTCACATTACAAAGCACAGAAACAAAGGAAAACAAAGCAAACATCACACAACACTAGGAAAAATACTACATTTAATAATATTTTATGTTCTAATATTTAAAATAATTACCCCAGAAGGAGAAAGACACACATGGTATATATTCACCTATATAGACCTATAAGACATAATAAACATAATGAAATCTATACACCTAAAGAAGATAAACAAGAAAGAGGACCCAGGTTAAGATGATCAATCTTCACTTAGACAAATGGGATTGGATGTAGGAGAAAACAAGTAACAGGACAGGAGCCTACCACAGAGGTTGGCTGAAAGACTCTGAAAGACTCTACCTAGCAGTGTACCAAAGCAGATACTGAGACTCATAACCAAACCTTCAACAGAGTGCAAGGAATAATAAGAAAGAAGGGGGAGTTAGTATGATCTGGAGAGGACAGGAGCTCCACAAGGACCAAATATATCTGGGCACAGGGGTCTTTTCTGAGACTGATTCTCCAACCAAGGAGCATGTATGGCTATAACCTAGAACCCCTGCTTATATATAGCCCATGGTAGCTCAGTATTCAAGTGGGTACCCTAGTAAGGGGAACAGGGACTATTGCTGACATGAACTCAATGGCTGGCTCTTTGACTTCCTTCCCCCTCTGAGCGAGGAGCAGCCCTGCTAGGCCATAGAGGAGGACTTTGCAGCCAGGCCTGAAGATACCTGATAAACCAGGGTCAGATGAAAGCAGAGGCAGTCCTCCCCTATCAGTGGACTTGAAAAGGGGTAGGGAGGAGATGATGGAGGGAGGGTAGGATTGGGTGGGAACAAGGGAGGGGGATGCAGCTGGGATACAGAATTAATAAAATGTAACTAATATTAAAAAGATAAAAATAAAATAATTACATCATATCAATTCCATTTCCACCTTCCAATGCCTCCCCATACCTTTAATCTTTCAAATTTATGATCTCTTTTTCTCTGCTGTCACACATGGGTGTCTAAAAAAATCCTGAACGATAATAACACCAATGGACATGCGAACATAGGGAGAAGAACGCTTTTGAAAAGAAGACAACATTTGGCGGGCTTCAAATGTAGACAAAGCCTACATGCAACCACAGAGTGCTGAAGGCAGGAGAAATGGTCAGACCCAGAGAAGAGGCCTACAATTCATTAGCCAATACCACATTCTGTCTGAGAGTCTTACCATTTAGTTCATTCTGCCTTTCAATATACAACCCTCCTGCATTGGCCTCTGGAGTGCTGAGATTTCAATATTGCTTGATGACATTAAGTGTAAACAGATCATTTTCTGAACCGTATATTGATGTGCAACAATATTCATTATGTTTTAAATACTCATGCTTTATCCAGAATTCCACTTTTGAGGAAAGCTCTAAGATCGGAAGCTTACAAAGAGGTGTATAATGCTGCAGCATTATCTGTGTAGATAAAACTTGAAAGAACTCATGTTCTGGCTAGTTTTATGTCACCTTGACATTACCTATCTTCATGTGAAAGACAGGAACCTTAACTGAGAAAATGTCAACCTAAGATCAGGCTGCAGGCCAGCCTGTAGGTGGTTTTCGTAATTAATGATTGGTGTGTGAGTGTCCAGGCTATCGCTGGTAGTGCAACCCCTGTTTTGTTGGTACAGGGTTCTATTAGAAAGCAGGCTGTGCAAGTCATGGCCAGTAAAGCAATAAGTAGCTCTTCTCCATGCACTCTGCATCAGCTCCTTCCTTCAGGTTCTTGTTCTGTTTGAGTTTCTGCCTTGGCTTTTGCCTTAGCATAATGGACTGTGATATAGGATATGTAAGTCAAATAAACCCCTCCTTCCAAGTTGTTTTGAAAACAAAATTTTATTTATTTTTCTCTCATTCTGACTACAGCTTCCCCTCCCCCCCCACTTCTCCCACTTCCCCTCTCCACCTCTCCTCTTCTCCAGATCTATTTCCTTCCCCAGTCTCGCCTAGAAAAGAACAGGCTTCCCAGAGATATCAACCAAAAGCAGCACAACAAGATAAAATAAGACCAGGTACAAGACCTCACATCGAGGCTTAGAAAGGCAGCCCAGTAGGAGGAAAAAAATTGCACTCTTTTCCATATTTTTAATATAAAAAGAAAATGGAGGGAGGGACTGGGAGGGAATGAGGGATCGGGACATGGCTAGGATACAGAGTCAATATAATGTAACTGATAAGAAAAAATAAAATTAAAAAAAAGAAAATGGTTTTTAGTAAGCTTATCCTATATAATATGGCTAATATCTACTTACAAGTGAATATATACCATTCATGTCTCTCTGCTTGTGGGATATCTCCCTCAGGATGATCTCCTCTAGTTCCCACCATTTGCCTGCAAATTTCATGATTTCTCTGTTTTTAATAGCTGGGTAGTATTCCATTGTGTAAATATACCACAATTTTTGTATCCATTTCTCTGCTGAGGGACATCTAGGTTGTTTCCAGATTCTAGCTACTATGAATAAAGCTGCTGTGAACATGATTGAACAAATGTCTTTGTTGTATACTTGAGCATATTTTGGACATATGTTTAGGAGTGCTATAGCTGGATCTTGAGGTAGCACTATTCTTAATTTTCTGAGAAGAGCCAGATTGATTTCCAAAGTGGCTGTACAAGATTACATTTCCACCAGCAATGGTGTAGGGTTCCCCTTTGTCCACAACTCTCCAGCATATGTTTTTGATCTTAGCCATTCTGATGGGTATAAGGTGAAATCTCAGGATCATTTTTGATTTTCATTTCCCTGATGACTAAGGACATTGAGCATTTCTTTTAGTGTTTCTCTGCCACTTCATATTCCTCTAATGAGTCTTCTCTGTTTAGCTCTTGTACCCCATTTTTTAAATTGGATTACTTTGTTTGCTGTTGCTTAACCTCTTGAGTTCTTTATATATTGTGGATATTAGCCCTCTGTCAGTTATTGGGTTGGTGACTAATTTATAAGTGGATATTAAATATATAACATAGGACAAAAATAATAAAATCTGTACTCCTAAAGAAGCTAAACAAAAGAAGTACTCTAGAAAAGATGCTCAATCCTCATTCAGAAGGAAAAACAGGATAAACGTTGGAAGTGAGAGAAGACAGAGAATATGAAAGGAGCCTTCCACAGGGGTCCTCTAAAAGACTGTACTGATCAGGGAATCAAAGCAGATGCTGAGACTCATAGCCAAACTATGGACAAAGTGCAGGGAATTTTATGGAAGAAGGAAATGATAGAAAGAACTGGTGGAGACAGGAGCTCTACAAGGAGACCAACAGAGCCTAAATACTTGGACCCAGGGAATTCTACAGAGGCCTATACTCCAACCAAGGACCATGCATGGAAAGGACCTAATACCTTTGCTCATATATAGCCCATAGGCAGCTCAATCTCCAAGTGGTTCCCTCATATGGGGAGGAGGCTTTCTCTGACAGGATCTCTGGGATTGGCTCTCTGATCATCTTCCCCTGAGGTACAGTCTTGTCAGGCCACAGAGGAGGACAATGCAGCCAGTCCTGATGAGACCTGATAGGCTAGGGTCAGATGGAAGAGGAGGAGGACTTCCCCTATCAGTGAACTAGGGGAGGGACATAGAGGGAGAAGGAGGAGGGAGGGTGGGACTGAGAGATGAGAGAGGTGCTTATAGCTGAGATACAAAGTGAATACATTGTAATAAGTAATAATAATAATAATTAATAAATAAATAAATAATGAAGGGAATAACAGGATAGATACTGGAAGCGGTAGAAGTGAAGAAACAGGACTTGAGCTTATCACAGATGTCCTCTAAATGACTACAACCAGCAGGGGATGAAAGCAAATGCAATGACTCATAGCTAAACTTTGGACAGAGTATAGGGAGTCTTATGGAAGGAGGATATAAAATGACCTGTAGGAGACAGGAGCCACACAAGGAGATCAACAATGCACCTCCCCCTCCAAAACAGAGTCAGGGGGACTCCAGAGATTGATGCATCAAAGGTTATACATAGAGAGGACCTAGACCCCCTGCTCAGATGCAGCCTATAGACAGCTCAGTCTCCACGTGGGTTCCCTAGTAAGAAGAAACAGACAGTCTCTGACATAAAAACTAAGTTGCCTACTCCTTGATCACTTTTTCCTGGTGGGGTGATGTAGCTAGTCCACAGAGGAAGAAGATCCAGGCAGTCCTGATAGGACCTGATAGGCTAGGGACAGACAGTATGGGAGGAGGACTTTCACTACAGTGGACTAGGGAAGAGAATACAGAAAGAAGAGGGAGGAAGGGTGGGACATAACAACATTTTAAAAATAAAATCATAGGAGAAAATTGGTGAAAATGCCCATCCAATATAAAAGGCATAAAAAACACAAAACAAGGGCTAGAAAAGAAACCCCACATCATAATATAGTAAACATTCTACATGTATGGAACAAAGATAATATATTGAAAGCTACAGAAGAGAAGAGTAAGTCAGATAAAAAAGTAGAATTATTGGAATAATTGCTGACTTCTCAATCAAAATCTTAAAGTAAATGATGTGTCTAAAATTCAGAAAGGTCATGACTGCCAGACAAGGCTAATAAACCTGTCAAAAGTATCTATGACAATGGGAAGTAAAAAAAACAAATCCACACTAAAAGCAAGGAAAAGGAATTTATGACCACCAGGCCAGCCCTACAGAGGATGCTTTAGGGAATACTTGGACTGAAGGGCAAGATAAATAACTTCAAGTGTACTTCAGGGAAAAATACATTTGTTGTTAAGACAGTTGTTAACCAAAGAAGACTTCAAAATACCCAGGAAAAACAAAATTATAAAAATCAATACTATATCTTTCTATAATAAGTCTGAATATAAATGACCTCAATTTCTCTATCAAAATACACGCAATACAAGATTCAATTAGAATATAGATTCAATATTTGTGCTGTCTTAAAGAATCAAGTCCCATCACTAGTGTTAAACATTTTCCTGTTAGGATGATAGAACCTTGGGAAAGGTATTTCAGACAACTGGTCCAGTAAGACAATTAAGCACGGACATTTTAACACCTGACAAAATAGTTTTCAAACCAAATCTAGTCATATGAGATAAAAAAAATCACATTATACTACTCAAGTGAATAATTCATCAAGAGAAATTACAATTCCATAGATTTATACCTAGGCACATATAATTTCATAAAACAAACACCACAAATTTACTCCAAGTGGGCTCCCTAGTAAGGGCAGCAGGGACTGTCTCTGACAAGAATTCAGCTTCCTGTCCTTTGATCACCTCACCCTGACGAGGTACCCTTACTAGGTCAGAGAATCAAATAGAACACCCAGAAATAAATCCACACACCTATGGATACTTGATTTTTGACAAAGAAGCCAAAACCATACAATCGAAAAAAAAGACAGCATCTTCAGCAAATGGTGATGGTCTAACTGGATGTCTATATGCAGAAAAATAAAAATAGATCCACACCCTGCAAAAAATTAAAGTCCAAGTGGATCAAGAAGACATCACGTACCAGACATAGGAGAAAAAGTGGGGAATACCCTAGAACTCATTGGTACAGGAGAAAACTTCCTGAACAGAACACCAACAGCACAGGCTCTAAGAGCAACAATCAATAAATGGGACCTCATGAAACTGAAAAGCTTCTGTAAAGCAAAGGACACTGTCATCAGAACAAAACGACAGCCTACAGACTGGAAAATGATATTCACTAATCCTATATCTGACAGAGGGCTAATATCCACAATATATAAGGAACTGAAGAAGTAAAAAAACAAATTAAGTAATCCAATTAAAAAATGTGGTACAGAGCTAAACAGAGAATTCTCAATAGAGAAATGTAGAATGACAGAGAAACTCTTAAAGAATGTTCAATACCTGTAGTCATCAGGGAAATGCAAATCAAAATGACCATGAGATTTCACCTTACAGCCATCAGAATGGCCAAGATAAAAAATTTAACTGACAATACAGACATTCCTGATGAGAACTGATAGGTTAAGGTCAGATAGTAAGGGAGGAGAACCCCCCCTAGCAGTGGACTAGGGGAGGGTCATGGATGGGGGAGGGAGAGAAGGAACAGAAGGAGATGGGGAGGGGGCTACAGCCAAGATACAGAGTGAATAAATTGTACTAAATAACATTAATGAACAATAAAAAAAAATCAGTTATTGAATTGAGGTATCCTGTTATGTTTTAGAAGGGGGCAGAAAATTTTCTTCCCCAAAAACCTTTGTTGTCAAACTAGAATCTAGGTGTCACTTGTGGAATATCTCCCTTTAAGTTTTTAATTGAGAAATCTGAGAGAACACCACAGGATTTGCTGAACATGTGCAATACCTTGATTTTATACCAAAATTGAAAATAAAATACAAATAAAGTAAAAAAATGAAAAACTATATTTAAGTTAAACAGAAAACTTAAAACAGTGGCAAAGCTGTATTTTCATGTGGAAAAATAAACTTTATTTTTTTTTCTCGTCATTCATGGTTTTATTTATTTTTTTTTTGAAAAATAAACTTTAAAACAAGATTAAGAAACTGTATAGTAAATATAGGATATATTCAACAAGATTGAATAACTTTAGGAGCTTCAGATAGAAAGTTTCCTCAGACAAGAGATTGCTGAAGAAACAGCAATTATGAAATGCACTGTAGATCAACATGACTGAATGGAACCTCAAATTACAATTTGTTTAAGCATGATTCTCCCCAGGAGATCACACATTAGTCCGTAAGTTCTCACAAATTAACGAAAGTAAAAATTTCCCCTGAATATCTTTTCTGATGAAAATCTATTAAAACCACAAATTAACAAATACAACAACAACATGATGTTAGGCAATTACATGTGAACAATACTGAGAATATGGTTCTTTGAAGAAATTGTCAGGAAAATTTATACATCTCTCAAAAGTAAATAAAAATAAAATATATGTGCCCTATGAGAAACACAAAATTCAGCATTAAAATTGATTTTGTAGCAGTAAGAGCCTACAGCACAAAAGAACAGCTTGGTCTGGTGGTGCTGAACTTAAGCTCAGCTCCAAGGAGGCTGAAACATGAAACCAGAATATTTAACACTGACGGAACTCAGGGGTGCAATCAAGGCCATCTCTAGAAACTTAACTACCATCCTGTCTCATACTCTTAGTTTCATTCTAGAGATGCAGGCATGGTTATGTATATGTAAAATAATAAATGCATCATATTTACAAATTTGCGATGAAAATAATGATCATCTCCATAGATGCAGCAGTAAAATTAGACATCTATTCATAATGAAAATTCTTAAAACAGTAGGCATGTTGACTTAATAAGGGCTGTCAAAGAAAAGTCAACAAGATACTGAAAGAAGGAAAACAAAAGTTAATTCCAAAGACCAGAATCAAGGCAAGGACTGACCATGCTCATATTCTTTTATGATCTTGGAAGGTAAACTCAGAACAACTAGCAAAAGAAAGAAATAAAATGATCACAAATAGGAAGATTATAAACTGAATTATATCCATGAACGATATAGCCAAAACATTCCACACAGATTCTGTTAAAACTTAAAAGGAAATGCAGTTGATAATAAGATGCCACCCACGTGCTTTGTTCACCAGACATGGAGAAATCAGGTTGTTGTTGCTGACTAAGTGGGCTTTGCTTCCTGCTAGCATGCCTCATACAGGAAGGTGCTGTATAATGTTCTGGGTTGGGCCATCAGCAGACTTACCCAGTATATGATGAAAAAATAATAAACATGTTTAGAGCAGAATTGAACTACTCTCTAAATTTATGTCTCTATATCCACAGACTAGTGGAGCCCTCAGACCTCATCAGAGAAAGTTCTTTGTGCAGTGGAGAATGATAAATGCAGAAACTCACAACTGGTAGAGTACAAAGAATAATTGAAAGTGGAGTCCTCAGTCACAAATGGGACAAATATAAAACACTCCTAAGAGCCTCAGGGTCAGGGAGGACTCAAAGTGTCTTTTGAATATTAGAGGACATATGCACTCGTGGACTCACAGCAGCCTGTACAAGACCAAGCCAATCAACATTACAGCAGGGAGTGGGAGCAGGGCAATTTCCCCCAACATCTAAATGAGGAGCTATTGAGATTGGGCTGTTAGCTGGATTATGGAACACAGAGATGAATCAAGCCAGTGGAACAAAATGGAAATCCCAGAATTTTTGAGAAATGATTTTTTAAATGTATTAATGATTTATTCCAGAATTTCCTGGTTAATACATTTGAAACACAGTTGAGCAGCAGGAAAGAGGACACCAAGTGTCCTCAGCTAATTATCCTTCAGCTACAGCTTTAGGGAAAGTAATGTAGTGACAGCTCAAATAGTAATGAACATAGTCAACCCCAATTTACATGAAAACACAATTCAGAAAATTTTCTTATAAAATTAAAAATAAAAGGGAAAAAATAATCTCAATAGAAGACTTTCAAAGCAATTCTATTTTATTATTTGTTTTAGAAACTTGCCAGAAGCGCACAGGCATGAAAGGACAGCTTACTCATCCACTCATGGTGTTTCATTTCCACACACGGAAGGAAGATGACCCTAAAGAAAACTCAGTATATATCAGAAATCAAAAAGTAAGGTGCAAAAATATTAGAAAATTCTAGGAAAAAAACATATTTGAAATACATAAAGAACTCCAAGATTTTAAGCATGAAAAGAAATAATCTGATGAATGTTCAAATGATCTGAACACAAAAGGTTTTTTAAAAGAAAATAAGAAACAGATCTTTCAAAAACATCTTCAATATTCGCAGTAATCAGAAAAATACCAATCAAGTTTGAGATGGGACATGATTATACCCCGTTTAGAACTGCTATTATTTAAAAAACAAAAACTAAAACAAAAACAAGCACTGGTCAGAATACAAACAAAAGGGAGACCACAGGCATTGATGGCTGGAATATATGTGCTGACAACCATTATGGAGACTATTACAGTAGTTCATCAAAAACTGAGTTAGCTGTACTGTGTTATCCAGATAGCCTACTTCTTGGTATTCATCCACAAGAAATAAAGTCAGCCTACAAATGGTATTTGCATGAAAATATTAATGTGAAGTTTTTCATAATCCCTGAGATAAAGAGTTTGCCTGGGTACTAAGAAATGAATGAATGAGTGAATGAATGAATGAATGAATGAATGAATGAAACCATGATGTTACACACACATGCAGGATTGTATATTCAGTCACAAGAGGAAAATCCTCCTATATGCAACACAGTAGATGGAATTTGGGGACGATGTATTAGGCAAAACAAAACAAAAAAAAAAAAAAAAACAAAAACAAAAAAAACATGTGCACAATGTCAATACATCTATAACAGAAGTAATATATGTTTCCTATCATATGTAGAGACAAAAATGAACTCAAGTTCATAAAATGAGTTGCAGAGTGTGGGGAGGATGAGGTCTGGATACATCATGAACATACAGAAGTTTCACCCTGAACATCAATAACACATTCAACTAATCAATGTTGTTTTTGTGAGCAAGACAATTACATACCCATAAAAGCAGGTGTGCTTGCTCAAATAGCAAACCAGTGAAAGATGATTAATATTCAGCATCTCAATTCAATGTGAATATCTTTCACTGATTGCATTTTCTCATTTTCTTCTCACAGATACTCTTTAAGGTAGATAGTTGATCTGTGTTTTGACAAGAAGTTAAATATTATACTGCATCCAACTGTCTTTGCAATGTGGATATACTGTAGGTCTGAATATAAAAATTGTTCACTCTAAAGTCTGAACAATTCTTCCCATTAATCTTTGCTTGATATTATAATATTGCTAAGGAGAAAACTATTTCATCTTTAAATGTCTAAGAAAATAATGTTAAGCACACTGAATACTTCAATTTATGAAATTCTGATTGTAATATTAATTTTGTCAAGTGACAGGATATAGAATCATCTTTGTGACAAGACCCTTGACACACATCTAAGAGACTTAGCTTAACTGAGGTTGAACGAGTCACCTTAAATCTGTGTAGCACCATTCCACGTGATGATCCAGGTAGAAGAAAAGGGTGCAGGCTGACAGTGGATGTACCGTAAGGAGTTAATGTAAGCACCTTCTCCAAAGCTTACCAGCAATAATGCAATGTACATTCAAGCTACAAGCCCAAACCAAAATAAGCTCTTTCTTCAAGCTGATTTCCTTACATATCCAGTCACAGCAGCAAGTAAAGAAAATAACACTCCAATGGATAATGATTATGAGATAAAAGTTTTATGAAATTAAGATGCCAAGCATTGCTCTTTTTGATAATCATGAAAATGGTTTGAATTTCTTTACAGATAGAATATTGCATATTTATATATGTATTTTGTTATTTCATCTATTGTTCTATTGAGTCTGATATAAGAATTGTTTTTGTATGTGTGAGTATTTTGCCTGTGTATAGGTTGTGTGTGACATGCATGCCTGATACACATGGTGGCCATAAGAAGCCACTAAAATAGATGTACAGTGAACTACCATGTAGGTGCTGAGAAATGAACTCTGTAAGAGCAGTCACCGCTGCTCTCTGCAATATCTCCTGATGTAAGAATCTTAGTGAACAATTAAATACCATGACTCTGAAGAAACAAAAAAGAAATGAGAAGCAGAGTAGCATGAGTGTGGGTATAAAATGGATGCAAGAGAGAGTGAGCTGGGTTTATTGCCACTGCTAATTTTCATTACCACTGGATTTCTTCTAAGTAGAATAAAAAGCCAACACATAAAATTTATTTAATGAAAAAATTGACAAAGATGAATACATAAGATCAATTATGAACAGAAATTTGAAATTGAGGGATTTTACAGTGCATCATTTACTATTTTAGCACATTCCCAAAATTATGTATGCAAAATACTCTTTAACATCAGAATTCTTTCAAAATCTCCACTCATAAAGAGTTTCTCTCTCATTTTCTTTCTTTCTTTCTTTCTTTCTTTCTTTCTTTCTTTTTTCTGGTACTGAGTAGCTACTAAATCACAGTTTCTTTCCACATTGTGCGTATTCTGGACATCTCATATGGAAGAAAGCTTACAATAAGTGTTTTCTGTGGCAGTATTTACTGATCTAACTCAAGGATTCCAGGATTTACTTATAATTTAACATGTATTCATGCTTCATTTCTTCTGTGAGTGCTTAATACTCCATGCTATGAATACAGCATGTTTTATATACTTTTAAGAAGGTAGAACCTAGATCTGTCATATGGTTGCAAATAATGTTGCTGTCATAACTGCTAACATACACATTTTCTATGGACATTTGTCGATAATACTCTTGGGAAATATATATGTATACATACACATATATATATATATATATATATATATATATATATATATATCTTGTAGTTTAAAGACCTGGAGCTTGAGTCCCAGTTATAAAAGTGTAATTAATTAAATGTTCGTGTGTTGAAATCTTAATGTTGTCTTCACTCCCCAATTACAGATGAGGTCTCAAAGAGTTAATTATGATTAAATGAGCTTGTAAAGATGTAGTCATTATATGATAGGTTAGTATCTTTATTAGAAGAAATGTCAGCTCACTCTCAACCTTCCCATACATATGTAATGACCAAAAAAACAAAACAAAACAAAACAACAACAACAACAACAAAAAAAAGAACACAGTGAGAGATAGACCTTGTGCAAGGCAGAAAGCTTTTATCAGGATTGAAAAATGTCTGAAAACAAGATGTTGTGAAAATTAATTTATATTTTAATGGGTAGTTTCTTTTCCACAACTACAGCAAAATAGCTGCTATTGCTTTGATATTTTCTATTCATTCTTTAAAATTTTTATACAGATACACAATACATCACATCCTTCCATACCTCAACTGTTCCAGGAATCCCAATCAATCCCAATTCAAATGTTATGACCCACTTATTGGTAGATTGATTTACTTACTTATTTTATACCTCATTCACTTTGGTTAGTTCTGCCCATTCTGCCCATCTGTGTATTAGTGTGCAATCAGCCACTAGGGCATGAGCAACCAACTGACGACTACACACCCAATAAAAACAACTCTTCCTCCTAGGAGCCATGAACTGACAATAGTTAGGTTGGTGTATAAAGTCACGAGGCGTATTCTGCTCACAGTTTTAGAAGTTCAAGGCCTTGCTACACGTCTAAAGAGTCCTCCCTGGCATGTAGCTGCATCAGTGAGTGTGAATCAGCTATCAGATATAGTCCAAGAAGTCAGAGGCTGAAAAAAGCAAGCTTTGCTCTTCTATGACAACTCTTCTTATGCGAACCTTCATGACTAGGAATTTCATGAATCCCTTCTGAAGGCAGCGTCACTTACTACTTAGTAATATTTGGATATGTGACATATATCATGGGGCCGAGGAAGAGTTAAGGGCATTCATGTCTGGTATTATAAATCTAGCCAACTGTTCATAGCTGGTAAGTTCTTGTACCCCCTCCCCAAAAAAAGAAACCTACTGTCTGGTCAGTTTCATAATCCACTGTGATCACCAAATGTAATCTGAGTACTTATCCTTATTCACACAGAGGAGTTAGTCCTCACCCCTCAGTAATAAAAGCATATTTTGCAACTAAGAAGATTACAAAAATTCATAACTGCTGAAAATTCAGAAAATAACTGATCATGGGGTTCTCATCTGGAGCTGGTTCCTCTACAATGCAACCTGCATACCAAAGGCATAGATGCCATCAAGGAAAATGGGGTGAAAGGTTATAAGAGTTTGAGGTCTATGATATCTTCTGTGAGATCCTCTCTTCTGTATATGGCAGGGAAGCTTAACACACACATACACAGAGACAACTAGAGAGAGAGGGCTAATGATTTAAGAAGAAGAGGTTTTGAATTTGGGAGGGAGAAGAAGAATATAACAGAGTTGGAGTGGAAAGAGGGAAGGGTTGACATAATATAAATAAAGTACTCATGAATGGAGTGTTTTGTTAACAATTAAAAGTTAAGTTAAAATAATTTCTTTTAAAAAAGACTTGTTGAGTGCTGCATGACTGAGATATTTCTAAATAACTCTATCCTGTTTGCTTCACATGTTAAATAATTAATGTTACCAGAAATGCTTCATGAAAGTGAATAAATGGTAATAATTAATTAATTAAAAAAGGATCTTTATCTCACTGAGAATATTTTCTTCTTGTCTTGTAACTTACACCTCTTTATTTAGATTTACTTGATACTGATCACACATTTAGTTGAACTCAGAAAGTCAAATTTTCATGTGTTTAATATGGATTTTCCAAATAAATGTCATTCACTTTTAGCACCCTTTGTCAATGCTATTTTTATTTACTGGTTGTCTAAGAATTTATTTTGTTAAGAATTATATGTGAAATTTCAGCATAATTATGAAAGACAGATTCATCCAATGGCTAACATGAATGAATACATTCAATACAGATAAGTAAATTTTATTTTTTAAATGGATTTTCAGTTAAGTGGTATTATGTGAATGCTTTCCAGCTAATGCTTTGATCACAACACTGTATTTAATTATTAGATGATAAGAAAAGAAAATATTTTTGCCTTTAATTTGAAATTACCACTGAATATGCCTTCATAGAACACTGGGGTACCTTTTTTCTATTATAAAATTTCCTCTTGAAAATTTTAAAATGAGTTATTACACTACTGGGCAAAGAAAGGACCCGAGATTTAACATTACACCCATCAAATTGGCTAAGAACAAAAACTCAAGTGACAAAACATGCTGGAGAGGATAAGGAGAAAGGAGAACCTTCTTCCATTGCTGGTGGGAATGTAACCTTTTACAACCACTTAGCAAATAAATTTTCTCAGAAAATTAGGAACACCCCTACCTCAAGATCCAGCTACACCATTCCTAGGCATATGCCTGATATATGCTCAACTATACAGCAAGGACATTTGCTCAACCAAGTTCATAACAGCTTTATTCGTAACAGTCAGAATCTGGAACAACCTAAATGCTCCTCAACCGAGAAATGGATGCAGAAATTGTGGTACACAGTGGAATATTAATCAGCTATTAAAAACAAGGAAATCATGAAATTTGCAGACAAATGGACAGAACTAGAAAAGATCATCCTGAGTGAGGTAACACTGAAGCAGAAAGACACACATGGCATATACATACTTATAAGTGAATATTAGACATACAACATAGGATAATCCTACTAAAATCTGTACTCCTAAAGAAGCTAAAGGAGAACCCCAGGGAAGATGATCAATCCTCATTCAGAAGGACAAACACCATAGACATCAGAAGCCAGAAAAGACAAAGAACAGGACAGGAGCCTACCACAGAGGGCCTCTGAAAGACTCTACTAATGAAGGTATCAAAGCAGATGTTGAGACTCATAGCAAAACTTTGGGCAGAATACAGGGAATCTTATGAAAGAAGGGGAAGGAACTCCACATGAAGACCAACAGAGCCAAAAAACGTGGGCCCATGAGGGACCTACAGAGGCCAATGCTCCAACCAACGACCATGTGTGGAGATAATCTAGAACTCCTGCACAGACGTAGCCCATAGGCAGCTCAGCCTTTATGTAGGTTCCCTAGTAAGGGAGGGAGGGACTTTCTCTGATATGAGCTCAGTGGATGGCTCTTTGATCACCTCCCTCTGGCTGGTGCAGCCTTGCCAGGCCAAAGAGGAAGACAATGCAGCCAGTCCTGATGAGACCTGATAGGCTAGAGTCAGATAGAAGGAGAGGAGGACCTCCCCTATCAGTGGACTAAGGGAGTGGCATAGGGGGATAAGGTGGAGGGATAGGGGACTTGGAGGAAATGAGGAAGGAGGCTACAGGCAGGATACAAAGTGAATAAATTGTAATAAATAACAATAAAATAATTTTTCCCTTTTTTGTATTTTCATGTGAAAGCAAAAACCTTAGAACAAGTAGTGAATCATGACACCCCTTTTTATTTGTATATTAAAGATAGGGAAGTTTCTGAAAGTAAATTTAGCAAAAGTACACGCATTAGAAAATGAGAAATCAGCCTCTGCTTTCCTGCATCATGGAATTTCTGTGGTGGTTTGTGAAGCTATAAAATATACGGCTGTTTCCCACAAGGCACATGAATGGCAAGTGGATCCTCACAGCACCGCTCAGTCCCCAGGAGGCTACACTGCCTACTGGAACAATCTTTAGAAATGTGTGTGTTTTCATCTGCACAGATGAAGCTGGCTTCTTAGAATGTGATTCTAAGAACTGGATGCCCATTCTACATGACTGTAGTTCCCTGAGAGGTGTAATTATTTTAGTAAATAATTTTTTCTTCTTGCTTAATTCAAAGAAATAAATGAACTCTGATGTTTCAAGATAAAATCTTGTTGATCTGCCTTAATTCGCCTAAGGAGAGAGATATGTACCTCTATAGTAAGAAATAACTGGCAATCTACACTTCTTGGGGAAAAATGTAGATTTCTCCCCCAAATCTGTGACCAAATAGATGCATTTGTTTCTATTTGAAAATGGAACTTCCAAAGCTATGCATGGATCTTTATATCACTGCGTGGCGCATACAGAGAGGATCATGAGATCCATCTGGAAATCCTAAGCGTCTTAAGATGTCATAGAAATGTTACCAATACTTGATCCCTCAACTATGCAACCTTGACAACTCTATGCCCCTAGCTCCCCGCAGTCCTACTCCAAACTCCAACACGAAAGATAGGCCCATAGCTCATATATTACAGAAAAAGAATGAAATCCTGTTCTGTGTGTGCATGTTTGTGTGTGTGTTTGAGAGTACACAAGTGTGTACATCAGAGAAAGCATGGCCATGTGAAGGACAGAAGATGACTTCGCATGTTGTTGACATTTTTTTTTGAGACGGGCTGTCATACCAGCTTATGATTTTCCAACTACAGAAGAGTGATCGAGAGACAGAGATCCTCCTGCCTCTACCTACCCAGCGTGGGATTATCAACATGGTTTGCTATGTCTATTTCTTCCAGTGCCCATGTAAGCAAAGCAAGTAAACTGACCAACTGAATTATCTCCTTATCCATGAATTTTAGCTTTTAAATTTATTGTTTTAATTTGATCTTTTTTCTTCACAATATATTTATTATATATCCCTATTGAAGCCTCCTCCCTCAGCTCCCTCAGTACCACCCTCCATTTCCTCTTCCCCTGTCCCTTTCCACTAGTCCACTAGGAGGGTGAGTTTTTTACTATTGCCATCTGCCCATAGCTTGTTAAGTTTCATCAGGACTGCCTGGATGCTCTTCTTCCATGACCCAGCAAGGCCGCATCATCAGGGGCGAGTGATCAAAGAGCAGTCAGCTAAGTTCCTGACAGAGACCTGCTCCCCTCACTCAGAGATTGACAGGTAGACTGAGCCGCCAATGGGCTCTGAGTAGGGTGTCTAGGCTATGTCCACGCATGATCCTTGGTGGGTGCATCAGTCTCTGCAGGACCACCTGGGCTCAGATCTTTTAGCTTTCTTAGTCTCCACATAGGGCTCCTGTCCCCTCCCTAACTCCAAACCCCCATTCTTTCATAAGACTCCCTGCACTCTGCCAAAAGTTTGGCTGTTAGTCTCAGCATCTGTTTCAATACCCTGATGAGTGGATCCTTACAGAGAACCCTCACACAATGGAAAACTACTCAGCTATTAAAAACAAGGAAAGCTTTCTGATTTTGGGATGTCTCGCTCAGGATGATCTTTTCTAGAGCCCATCATTTGCCTGCAAATTTTATGATTTTCTTGTTTTTAATTCCTGATAGTATTCTATTGTGTAAATGTACCAGAATTTCTGTATCCATTCCTCAGGGCATCTGGGTTGTTTCCAGCTTCTGGCTATTACAAATAAAGCTGCTACAAACATGTTTGAGCAAATGTCCTTGTTGTGTACTTGAGCATTTTTTAGAAATATGTCTAGGAGTGATATAGCTGGATCTTGAGGAAGCACTATTCCTAATTGTCTGAGAAAGGATAAGATTGATTTCCAAAGTGGTTGTCACATAGTATATACTCTTATACTCTTATAAGTGAATATTATACACATAATATAGGATAAACATACTAAAGTCTATATACCTAAGAAGCTAAGCAAGAAGAAAGACATTGGGTGATATGAACAATCCTCCCTCAGAAATACAAATAGGATGGAAATTGGAAGAGGGAGAAAAGAGGAAACAGGACAAGAACCTACACAGAGGGCCTCTGAAAGACTCTATTCAGCAGTATATCAAAACAGATGTTACGGCTCATAACAAAACCTTGGGCAGAGTGCACGGAATTTTATGAAAGAAGAGGGAGATAGAAAATCCTGAGGGGACAGGAGCTCCACAAGGAGAACAACAAAACCAAAACAAATCTGGGCCCAGGATTCTTTTCTGAGACTGATCCTCCAACCATGGACCATGCAAGGAGATAACCTAGAACCCCTGCACAGACGTCGCACATGGCAGCTCAGTATCCAAGTTGGTGCCCTGGTAAGGGGAACAGGGACTTTCTTTGACATGAGCTCAATGGCTGGCTCTTTGGTCACCTCTCCCTGATGGAGGGAACAGCCTTACCAAGCCACAGAAAAAGCGAATACAGTCAGTCCTGATGAGACCGGATAGGCTAGGGTCAGATGGAAGGGGAGGAGGACCTCCCCTATCAGTGGACTTGGAGAGCAACATGGGAGGAGATGAGGGAGGGAAGGTAGGATTGGAAGGGAATGAGAGAGGGGGATACAGCTGGGATACAAAGTGAATAAACTGTAATTCATATAAAAAAGAAAAAGGGAAATTAAAAATAAAATATTAAAACACAAGCCACCATAAAAACAAGCAAACAAACATGGAAATAATGAAATTTGCAGGCATATGGATGGAGCTAGAAAAGATAATCCTGAGTGAGGTTACCTAGAAACAGAAAAACAGGCATAGTATAAACTCAGTTTTAAGCGATATTAGCTGTATAATACAGGACAGCCATCTACATACCTAAAGAAGATAAACACAAAGGAGGACCTGGTGGAGGATGCTTAAATCTCATTCATAATGGTAGACACCAGAAGCAGTGGAAGAGAGAAAGAGGATGGGAGCCTATTATAGAGGGTTAAATTTAATTCCGACTGATACAATTCTTTTAATTATTCTTTACACCCCTTTAATTATGTGTTTAAGAGTATTTATAATTATTTTATGTCTATCAAGTAAGTTTCAACATTAGAAACAGTGTCAATGATTTGAACCTTTACTTTGAATGTTATTTCATTTAAATATATTTGCATCATGTTCCACAGAATCTAATCAATACATTTCAAACAGAAACCATTTTTCAGCAAATCAACATACATTCTTAGTGCCACAATTCTCATTCTTTTACACTTACATTTTTATTTCATAAACATATTTCTCTCAGATCAATACTGTCATTTTTCAATAAGAATAAAGGCACAGATACCTTAAAATTCTCGTCAGTGGTCAAATGTAATATAGCTTGTTTTATGACATTTATAAATAACATTGAATGTTTTTAAAACAAAAATCTTGACATTTATTTCTCTTAAAAATTCATTCAAAAAATACGAGTTTATCTGTAGCAGTTATGTTTGCAGGGTAAAAAAGAACATCAGGAAATTCAAACACTTGAGAAACTCTCCAAGGTCACTCATGCTCTCCCTCCTGCTTTACAGTCCGGTGAACGTAATTATTTTGTAATTTATAATGTCCTTCTAATGTGAATATTAATCTTTCTATTCTTAAAATAATATTTGTAGCTTACTTTGATATTGTTCAAATTGCTTTAATCTCAAGCTCAAATCATCACACATTTGGTGCCCTGTGACTTTTACTAACACCATAATAACTAACTGAAACTGATACACAATTTAAAAAACAGTAAAATCTCTTGAAACCTTAAAATGATAAATAAATGTGTTTTGTAACAAATTAAATATATTGAATGAATTTCTTTTTATTAATTAGCACTCAAGTAAATTGCACAACTATTTCTGATTATATATTCATGCATCTTATGTAATATGTACCTGTTAAGTATATTAACAACTAAAATTACATATGAATGTTCTTTTAATTAACTGTAAATTTTAAGTAATTTTTTTTCTTTTTTTACTTTTTTTAACTTTTATTAATTACACTTTATTCACTTTGTATCCCCATAAGCCCCTCCCTCCTCACCTCCCAATCCCACCCTTCCTCCCCTTCCCTCCCCTTCTTCACATATGCCCCTCCCCAAGTCCACTGATAGGGAAGGTCCTCCTCTCCTTCCTTCTGATCTTAGTCTATCAGATCTCATCAGAAGTGGCTGCATTGTCATCTTCTGTGGCCTGGTAAGGCTGCTCCCCCCTCAGGGGGAGGTGATCAATGAGCAGGCCAATCAGATTATGTCAGAGGCAGTCCCTCTTCCCATTACTATGTAACCCACTTGGACACTGAACAGTAATAAAAACGACATGTGATAAAAACAGACTGATGGATCAATGGAATTGAATTTAAGACCCAAAAATAAACCCACACACCTACAGATACTTGGTTTTTGACAAGGAAGACAAAACCATACAATGGAAAAAAAGGTAGCATCTTCAACAAATGATGCTGCTCTAACTGGATATCTAAATGTAGAAAAATGTAACTAGATCAATATTTTCACCCTTCACAAAAATAAAGACCAAGTGAATCAAAGATTTCAACATAAAACCAGACAGACTAAATCTGTTAGAAGAAAAAGAGGGGAAGAGGCTTGAACTCATTATCACAGGAGACAACCTCCAAGATAGAGCTCAGGCTCTAAGATCAACAATCAACAAATGGGGCCTATGAAAGACTCTCCCCATCAGGGTATCTAAGGAGATATTGAGCCTCATATCCAAATTTTGGATAAGTACAGGAAAGGTTATGGAAGATAAGGGAGATAGATAGACTTGGAGGGGACAGAAACTCCACAAGGAGACCAACAGAGCCAAAAAACTTGGGCTGGAGAGAGCCTGCAGAGATTGATACTCCAACCATGGACCATGCATGGAGAGGACCTATATCCTCTGCTCAGTTTCCAAGTGAGTTTCCTAGGAAGGGGGAAGGAGCTATCTCTGACATGAACTCAGTGGATGGCTCTTTGATCATCTCCCTGCAGACTTACCAGGTCACCCAGGAAGATGATGCAGCCAGCCTTGATGAGACCTGGTAGGTTAGGGTCAGAGAGGTCCTCCACTATCAGTAGACTAGGGAAAGGGCCATAGGAGTTGAAAAGGGAGGGAGCTTGGGTTTGGGAAGACATTAGAGGGGGGCTTAAAAAGTGAATAAATTGTAATTGATTAATTAATTAATTGATTAGTTGATCAATTAAAAATTAAATGGAACCTCATGAAACTGAAAAGTTTCTGTAAAGCAAATTACATAGTCACCAGAGTAAAACAACTGTCTAGAGACTAGGAAAAGATATTCACCAACCATACATCTGACAGAGAGCTAATATCCAGAATATAACAAGAACTCAAGAAATTAAACAGCAACAAAACAAATAATCTAATTAAAAATGGGGTACATTCCACAGAGGGTCTCTGAAGGCCAGAAAAGGGTCTCAAAGCAGGTACTGTGACACACAGCCAAACTTTGGGCAGAGTACAGGGAATCTTATGAAAGAAGGGGGAGATAGAAAGACCTAGAGGGGGCCAGGAACTTTAGAAGGAGACCAACAGAAGCAAAAATCTTGGCCCAGTGGGTCCTGCAGAGACTGATGCTCCAAAAAAGGACCATGCATTGAAATGTCCTAGAATCCCACTCAGATATAGCCCATAGGTAGCTCTCCATGTGGATACTAAGGGGAGCATGGGGAGCAGGGACTGTCTCTGAGGTGGACTCAGTGACTGGCTCTTTGATCACCTCCACCTGTTGGAGGAGCAGCCTTACAAGGCCACACAGGAAGAGAATGCAGCCAGTCCTGATGACACCTGAAAGGATCTGGTCAGATACTAGGGAAGGAGGACCTACCCTATCCGTAGACTAGAAGAGGAGCAAAGGAGGAATAGAGGAAGGGAAAGAGGGTGGGTATTGGAGGAGATGGGGGAGAGAGCTACAACCTGGACAAAAAGTGAGTAAATTGTAATAAATAAATTAAAAAAGAAAGATGATGAAGTATAAATATTTGTATGCATATGCTATGAATAAAAATAATAAAAAATTGCACCATATCTACCCAGAAAAAAAAAAAGATAAAAATTAAAGATGACTGAAATACCTGGCAAAAATGAGGCACAGAGCTAAAAGAATTCTCAACAGAGGAATGTCGAATGGTAGAGAAATACTTAAAGAAATGTTCGACACCCTTAGTACATAGGGAAATGAAAATCAAAACAATCTGTGATTCCTGTCTTACACCCATCAGAATGGATAAGACCTGCTAGTGAGACCAACCCCATATATTCTTGTTTTTTTATTATTGATTTAATTTTTTATATAAATCACAGGTTATTTACTTTGTTTCCCAGCCATAGCCTCCTCCTCCTTCCCTCCCAATCCCACCCTCCCTCCCTCATCTCCTCCCTGCCCCTTTCCAAGTCCACTGCTAGGGGAGGACCTCCTCCCCTTCCATCTGACCCTAGCTTATCAGGTATTTTCAGGACTGGCTGCAATGTCCTCCTCTGTGGCCTAGCAAGGCTGCTCCTCCCTCTGGGGGCGGGGGGGCGTGTAAAAGAGCCCACCATTGAGTTCATGTCAGAAATAGCTCCTGTTCCCTTTACTATGGAAAACCACTTGGTTACTGAGCTACCATGGGCTACAACGGAGCAGGGGTTCTAGGTTATATCCATATATGGTCCTTGGTTGGAGAAACAGTCTCATAGAGGGCCCCTTTGCCCTGATATATTTTGTCCTTGTGGACCTCCTGTCCTTTCCAGGTCAAATATATTTTTTTAATTTTTATTATTAGTTACATTTTATAAACTCTGTATCCCAGCTGTATCCGCATCCCTCACATCCTCCCAATCCCACCCTCTCTCCCTCATCTCCTCCCTGCCCCTTTTCAAGTCCACTGATTGGGGAGGACCTCCTCCCCTTTCATCTAACCCTGTTTTATCAGGTATCTTCAGGACTGGCTGCAAAGTCCTCTTTGAGACCTAGCAGGACTGTTCCTCCCTTGGCGGATGAGCAGGTCAAAAAGCCTGCCATTGAGATCCTGTCAGAAATAAGCCCTGTTCCCCTTATTATGGGAAACCAATTGGTTACTGAGCTACCACAGGCTACTTCGAGCAGAGGTTCTAGGTTATAGTCATACATGGTCCTTGGTGGAGTGTCAGTCTCAGAAAAGACACCTGTGTCCAGATATATTTGGTCCTTGTGGATCTCCTATCCTTTCCACGTCATCCTTTCCCCTTCTTTCGTATGATTCCCTGCACTCTGCCAAAGGTTTGGTTATGAGTCTAGTATCTGCTTTGGTACAATGCTAGGTAGGATCTTTCTACCCTCTGCGGTAGGCTTCTGTCCTGTTATTTGTTTTCTCCTATATCCAATGTCCATCCCATTTGTCTTTCTAAGTTAGGATTGATCATCTTACCCTGGTATTCTTTCTTGTTTATCTTCTTTAGGTGTATAGATTTCAGTATATTTATCCTACCTTATAGGTCTATATAAGTGAGTATATACCATGTGTGTCTTTCTGCTTTTAGGATACCTCACTCAGGATGATTGTTTCTAGGTCCCACCATTTGCCTGCAAAGTTCATGATTTCTTTGCTTTTAATTGTTGAGTAGTATTCCATTCTGTAATAATGCGACAATTTCTGTATCCATCCCTCCATTGAGGGACATCTGGGTTATTTCCAGGTTCTGGCTATTACAAATAAAGCTGCTACACACATGGTTGAGCAAATGTCCTTGTTGTGTACTTGAGCTTCTTTTGGATATATGCCTAGCAGTGGTATAGCTGGGTCTTGAGGAAGCACCATTCCTAATTGTCTGAGAAAGCGCCAGATTGATTTCCAAAGTGGTTGTACCAGTTTACATTCCCACCAGCAATGGAGGAGGGTTCTCCTTTCTCCACCACCTCTCCTACATGTGTTGTCATTTGAGTTTTTGATCTTAGCCATTTTGATGGGTGTCAGGTGAAATCTCAAGGTCATTTTGAATTGCATCTCCCTGATGGCTAAGGATGTTGAGCATCTCTTTAAGCGTTTCTCTGCCATTCTATATTCCTCTACAGAGAATTCTCTGTTTAGCTCCATATCCGAATTTTTAATTGGATTACTTGACTTACTGCTTTATAACTTCTTAATTCTTAATATTCTGGATATTAACCCTCTGTCAGATATAGGGTTGGTGAAGATACTTTTCCAGTCTGTAGGCTGTTGTTTTGTTCTGACGACAGTGTCTTTTGTGTTATAGAAGCTTTTCAGTTTCATGAGGTCCCATTAATTGATTGTTGATCTTAGAGCCTGTGCTGTTGGTGTTCTGTTCAGGAAGTTGTCTCCTGTGCCAATGAGTTCAAGGCTCTTCCCCCACTTTTTCTTCTAACCTATTTCGTATGTCTGGTTTTATGTTGAGGTCTTTGATCCACTTGGACTTTAGTTTTATGCAGGGTGATAAATACAGATCTATTTTCACTTTTCTGCATGTAGACATCCAGTTGGACCAGCCCCATTTGTTGAAGATGCTGTCATTTTTTCCACTGAATGGTTTTGGGTTCTTTGTCAAAAATCAAGTATTCATAGGTGCATGCGTTTACTTCTGGGTCTTCTCTTCAGTTCCATTGATCCTCCTTTCTGTTTTTATGCCAATACAATGCAGATTTTATTACTATTGCTCTGTAGCACAGCTTGAGATCAGGGATGGAGATACCTCCAGATGATCTGTTGTTGTATAGGATCATTTTGGAGATTCTGGGATTTTGTTTCCATATGAAGCTCAGAATCTTTCTTTCAAGGTCTGTAAAGAATTGAGGTGGTGTTTTGATGGGAATTGCATTGAATATGTGGATTGTTTTTGGAAAGATGGCCATTTTCACAATGCTCTGCCAGTCATATTAACTCCCTTTTTTTAATGTATAATTTCATTTTATTTTTTTATTAATTATACTTTATTCACTTTGTATCCCCCATAAGCCCCTCCCTCCTCGCCTCTCGATCCCACCCTCCCTCACCCTTCTTCACGCATGTCCCTCCCCAAGTCCACTGATAGGGGAGGTCCTCCTCTCCTTCCTTGTGATCTTAGTCTATTAGATCACATCAGGAGTGGCTGTATTGTCATCTGCTGTGGCCTGGTAAGGCTGTTCCCCCCTCAGGGGGAGGTGAACAAAGAACAGGCCAATCAGATTATGTCAGAGGCAGTCCCTCTTCCCATTGCTATGCAACACACTTGGACACTAAACTGCCATGGGCTACATCTGTGCAGGGGTTCTAGGTTATCTCCATGCCTGGTACTTGGCTGGAGTATGAGTCTCTGGAAAGACCCCTGTGTTCAAATTTTCTGGTTCTGTTGCTCTCCTTGTGGAGTTCTTGTCCTCCCCAGATCTTACTATTTCTCACTTCTTTCATAAGATTCCATGCACTCTGTCCAACAGTTGGCCATAAGTCTCAGTAACTGCTTTGATAGTCTACAGGACAGAGCTTTTCAGAGGCCCTCTGTGGCAACTTCCTAGGTTGTTTCCTCTTTTCTTCTTCTTCTGATGTCCATTCTCTTTGCCTTTCAGGATGGGGGTTGAGCATTTTAGTCAGGGTCCTCTTTCGTGATTAGTTTCTTTACAGTATATATAAAGAACTAAAGAAGCTGAAAAGCAGTAAACCAAGTAATCCAATTAAAAAATGGGGAACAAATCTAAACAAAGAACTCTCTGTAGAGGAATATCGAATGGCAGAGAAATGCTTAAAGAAATACTCAACCTCATTAGCCATTAGGGAAATGCAAATCAAAAGGACCCTGAGATTTCACCTGACACTTATCAGAATGGCCAAGATGAAAAACTCAAGGGGCAACACATGCTGGAGAGGTTGTGGAAAAAGGGGAACCCTCCTCCACTGTTGGTGGGAATGTAAACTGGTACAACCACTCTGGAAATCAATCCAGTGCTTTCTCAGACAATTAGGAATAGCGCTTCCTCAAGATCCAGCCATACCACTCCTAGACATATATCCAAAAGAGGCTCAAGTACACAATAAGGACAGTTGCTCAACCATGTTTGTAGCAGCCTTATTTGTAATAGCCAGAAGCTGGAAATAGCCCAGATGCCCCTCAATTGAAGAATGGATGCAGAAACTGTGGTACATCTACACAATGGAATCTTACTCTGCAATAAAAAATAAGGAAATCATGAAATTTGCAGGTAAATGGTGGGACCTGAAAGGATCATCCTGAGTGAGCTGTCCCACAAGCAGAAGGACACACACAGTATATACTCACTCATATAGACATATAATAGAGGATAATCCCATTAACTCCCTTTTTTATCATATGATTCCTTGCACTCTGCTGAAGATTTGGTTATGAGTCTCCACATCTGCTGTGATACACTGCTAGAATGGCAGAGAAACACCTAAAGAAATGCTCAACATCCTTAGCCATCAGAGAGATGAAAATCAGAATGTTTCTGTGATTTTACCTGACACACATCTAAATGGCTAAGATCAAAAACTCAAGTGACAACACATGCTGGAGAGGTTGTGGAGAAAGGGGAACCTACCTCCATTGCTGGTGGGAATGTAAACTGGTACAACCACTTTGGAAATCAATCTGGCGCCTTCTCAGACAATTAGGAATAGTGCTTCCTCAAGACCCAGCTATACCACTCCTAGGCATATACCCAAAATTTGCTCAAGTACGCAACAAGGACATTTGCTCAACCATGTTTGTAGCAGCTTTATTTTTAATAGTCAGAACCTAGAAATAACCTTGATGTCCCTCAACAGAATAATGGATACAGAAAATGTAGTACTTTTACACAATGGAATACTACTCAGCAATTAAAAACAAGGAAATCATGAACTTTGCAGGCAAATGGTGGGACCTAGAAACAATCATCCTGAGTGAGGTATCCCATTAGCAGAAAGACAAACATGGTATATACTCACTTATATAGACCTATAATATAGGATAAACATACTAAAATATGTACACCTAAAGAAGATAAACATGAAAGAGGACCTGGAGTAAGATGATCAATTCTCAGTTAGAAAGACAAATGGGCTGGATATGGGAATTAGGAGAAAACATGTAACAGGACAGAAGCCTACCACAAAGGGCCTCTGAATGTCTCTATTTAGCAGTGTATCAAAGCAGATGCGGAGACCCATATGTTCTTTTATGTATAGCTTTCTCCTCTAGCATGGTCTGCTTACTCTGGAAAAAAACTCTTGAAGAAAACTTACTCTCTCGTCCAGGAGCTAACAATTGTTGATAGCTTATTGACCTAGTGTGGGACTCTGTACCCACCACTACTTTCCATGGTGGAACTGGTTCTCTCATGCATGTGGTTTTCATGTCTGTGCAAGTTTGTCTACGTGGTTGCCTTTCTATGCTCTGTGTCTCCTCTGGTAGCTTACACATCCCCTCGCAGCACTATGAAAACTAGCTGGCCACTAGGGACAAAACTTCTGGCTGAGTCCCAGCTTAATTTCTCCATATTCAATGACTCAAGTGTGTTGTGTCTTCAGCAATGGGGTCTTACTGCCACTTTCTTGAAGGGACTCAAGACCGTTGGCCAGAGTATAATCTTGGGAGTCTGTGATACTGCAGTGGATGACAATACCAAAAGAAGCAACCAATTCCTGGTAGTGGGATTTACTTAGTAGGGGTCTAGAAGGTACATTACCATCCATTATAAGGTAACTTCATTCTTACCCATTTTTTTATATGTGTATGGATACATAGTTGGAACATTCTATAATAATACATAGGTTTTCATATGACCTTTTAAAAATGTTTTTAGTGTTATTTATCTCTGCCTGTATTCTCTCCCATAATTTTAGGACTTCCTATCTTTTTCACTAAATATCTTTCTTACCTTCATGTCCTACTAAATATTGAATTATATGAACCATGTTGTTTATAGGGCATTTTACTAATGACCTCTCAAGCTTCATAGATGACATATTTCTTTTAAATCTGTCCTTAAGGTATGGTTTTTCTAGAAAATAATTAGTATGTATTAGAGTCAGCTTGATCACTTAATGACTGAATAGCAATAGCTAAGTAGAGAAACTGTTTTCACAGTTAAATATCAAGTGAATGCATGCACTTTCATTAGCTGTGCATAAATCAACCAGTATTGGTGGAAAAAATTATGGAAAGGAATATCATTACTACAAAAGTCATGTTCATTTGGCCACCCTTTTTTAGTTATGGAGTTAAAAATACATTTATTGATCTCAGTATAAATTGATGTTCTGAATAATTTACCAGGGACATGTTACAGGCAAAACCCTAAGAAGTCACCAGAATAAGGAAAATCAAAGATGCTCACTCTTACCTTTACAAGAAAATTGCTGAAATACATAATTTTCTATGGAATTCTTATGCCTGTTTTTAAATGCAAAATATTAGTTGAAACTGTCATTCCAAACCACAGGGGAATTCTCTTTATTGAGGCATTTTCTCTCTTCAAATAGGATTTTCAATGTGCATTTATTACTTAGCAACCAGGCCATAAAAATCCTAATGTTAGATCTTAGATTAATAGGGGTTTTGGTACTGTGGTAAAAAATATATTTTTTATGATGAAAACCAGAGAAATTTTCTACACAACAACAAAGGATTTAAAAATTATTGTACCTACTTTCTCACTTCAAGAAAACACATTTTAGCTTTCAGGGACTCCTGATTGATAGTCTTTGAGATGTTGAAAATACCATGCTAGTAAGTGATGCCCTAGAGACTCGAATCATCTTTTCATCTGTAGAGCCATTGGCTGATGTGGAATAACCTTCTTGGGGCAGGAAGACTACAAACCACTCAGCATTAAATGATAGCAGCACTTCTGATCACAGAAGCTAGACACATGCTGGCTGGAGCTTTGTATGTGACTTTCATTAAATTTATCATCTTATCAAAACTATATCTTCTGTCTACAAGAATGAGCATAACATTAAAATTTGTTTGAAGGACGGATCCAAGGTAGTGGCACCAGAAGGACACTGTTTCAGATCAGCAGCACAGCAGGGACTGATAGTGACCAACAGATGCAACTCTGGGCCCTAAAACACGAGAAATTATGTTTCTCAGGTGAGAGGAAACCTCACAGTGTGGGAATCAATTGGGTTCAGGTCACCCAGCTAAACTGAGAAACAGTTCCCGGTCCTGGAAGGGGCTTGGTTGCCTGCCCAGAGCCACACATCTGCTCTGAACACCATCTCAGACTGAATTGTGAGCCCCGGGGCACCAGAAACATTGGGAGGAACCCCACAATGAGGGAAACAGCAGGTCTGACCTCAGGGCACTCAGCCGGCTCCTCTTCCCAGAAAAGTTGTTGGGATAAGTTCCCAGGTTCCTGTACCACCCAGGCACCCAGGCTCCCAGGCACCTCTCCCTGTATGCAGGAGTTACCATCTCAGATAGAACTGTGTACCCCAAAACACCTCAGACTGTGTCTTCCTGTTGGGAGGAAACGCCACAGTGGGGAAAACATCAGATCTGACCTCAGGACACCCAGAAAAGTTTCTGGGTTCCCGCAGGCTCCAGGCTCTAGCCTCCGGCAGCACACATGAGCACTGTGCTCACCTGCCACTGATTACTGCTCGGGTACTGGGGAACATAGCTCCAACCTCAGACCTACAGAAGCCTGAGAGCCATTGGATTAGCCCACAAATACTGCTCCAAACTGCAGCCAGTTATACCTAGCTAAACTGATGAAACTGAAGGGTCCCCTGGTTCTTCAAGAGGGCTGAGCCCAGCAAACACAGCATAAGAGCAACAGCATCTCACTAAATTCACAACAAGAAACCCATCAGCAGGGCAGCTGTCTCCATGACTTCTACTGGTGAGAGGAGAGCTGTTACTACACAGGTCCCTAGGCCTGAGGTAAACTATGGCAATTCCTGAGAAGCACTGGCATTCAGCTGACTATACCCAAAAATCTGAGGAGGCCTCCTTCACAATGCTGCCAAGGGGATTCTCCCCACTCCAGGATTCCAACAGGCACCAGAATTTAACAGCCAAAACCTAAGACAGCCAGATAGGCAGAGGACAGCATAAAAAGCAACAAAAGACAAATCAATATGGCATCCCCAGAACCCTGTTATCCAGGGGTAAGTAGTCCTGTACACCATTAACATAAGTGAAATACAAGAAGATGACCTTACATCTATGCTTATGAAGAGGTTAATGGAGGAAACAAAGAATTAGAGGAAGATAGAGTCAAACAGATTATGGCCACCCGTAAAAAAAAAATACAGGAAGATACAGCCAAACAGTTTGTGGCTTTCGAGAGGAAATGATTAAATCATTGAAAAAAAAACAAAAACAAAACAGAAGAATATTCAAACAAACAGGTGAAGGAACTGAAGGAAAATACAGTAAGACAGGTGAAGGAAATCAAACGGTTCAAAATCTGAAGATAGAATTTGAAAAATTAAATAAAACACAAAAGGAGGAGATCATGGAGAGAAAGAACTTAGGGAAGAAAACAGGAACTACAGAGATAAGCATAACCAACAGACTACAAGCGATGGAAAAAGGAATCTCAGGTATGGAAGATACAATGTATCTGTCAAAGAAAATAATAAATTTAAAAAATTCAAACACAAACCATCCAAGAAATCTAAGATAACATGAAAAGACACAACCAAAGAATAATAGGAATAGAGGGAAAAAAAAAAAAAAGAATCCTGTCTCCAGAGCCCAGAAAACATTTTCAAAAATATCAAAGAAGAAAATTGCCCCAACTTAAAGGACAGACCTATAAGCATACAAGAGGCCTACAGAACACTTAATAAATTAGACCAGAAAAGAAAATCCTCCTGTTACATAATAATCAGATCAGTAAGTATACAGAACAAAGAAAAAATACTAAAAGCTGCAAGGGAAAAAAGCCAAGTAACATATAATGGCAAACCTATCAGACTCACACCTGACTAATCAACAGAGACTATGAAAGCCAAAAGAGCCTGGACAGATATAATGCAGACCCTAAGAGAACACAGATGTCAGCCCAGGCTACTATACACAGCAAAACTCTCAGTCTTCATAGATGGAGAAAACAAGATAGTCAACGACAAAAATAAATTTCAACAATACCTACATACAAATCCAGCATTACAGAGGAGACTAGAAGGAAAAGTACAACCCCAAAAAAGTAACTACTTTCAGGAAATAAAAAACCTCACTATAGCAAAACTAAAAGTAGCCAAGCACACAAATGCACTACCAGAGCCAACATGAAAATCAGAGGATCTAACAGCCACTGGTCATTAATCAATTTTTTCCAAAAATATTTATTATTATTTTTAAATATTAGTTACAGTTTGTTAACTTGGTATCCCTACTGTATTCCACTCCCCCATTCCCTCCGAATCCCACTCTCCCTCCCTCATCTCCTCCCTGCCCCTTTCCAAGTCCACTGATAGGGGAAGACTTCCTCCCCTTTCATCTGACCCTGTTTTATCAGGTATCTTCAGGACTGGCTGCAAAGTACTACTATGGGGCCTACCAGGGCTGTTAATCCCTCGGGGGTGGGGGGAGGTCAAAGAGCCAGCCATTGAGTTCATGTCAGAAATAGTCCCTGTTCCCCTTACTAGGGTACCCACTTGGATACTGAGCTACCATGGGCTACTTCTGAGCAGAGGTTCTAGGTTATATCCATACATGGCTCTTGGTTGTAGAAAGTCTCATAAAAAATCCCTATGTCCAGATATATTTTGTCCTTATGGAGCTCCTGTACTCTCCAGGTCATACTAACTCCCCCTTCTTTCATATGATTCCCTGCACTCTACCAAAGGTTTGGTTATGAATCTCAGTAACTGCTTTGGTACACTGCTAGGTAGAGTCTTTCAGAGGCCCTCTGTGGTAGGCTTCTGTCCGTTACTTGTTTTCTCCTACATCCTAAGTCCAGCCCATTTGTCTTTTTAAGTGAGGATTGATCATCTTACCCTGGGTCCTCTTTCATGTTTATCTTCTTTAGGTGTACATATTTTAGTATGTTTATCCTACCTTATAGGTCTATATAAGTGAGTATATACCATGTGTGTCTTTCTGCTTTTGGGATACCTCACTCAGGATGATTGTTTCTAGGTCCCACCATTTGCCTGCAAAGTTCATGACTTCTTTGCTTTTAATTGTTTTTAATTCCATTGTGTAAAAGTACCACAATTTCCGCATCCATACCTCAATTGAGGGACATCTGGATTGTTTCTAAGTTCTGTCTATTATGAATAAAGCTGCTACAAACATGGTTGAGCAAATGTCCTTGTTGTGTACTTGAGCTTCTTTTGGATATATGCCTAGGAGTGGTATAGCTGTGTCCAGAGGAAGCACCATTCCTAATTGTCTGAGAAAGCGCCAGATTGATCTCCAAAGTGGTTGTACCAGTTTACATTCCCACCAGCAATGGAGGAGGATTCCCCTTTCTCCACAACCTCTCCAGCATGTGTTGTCACTTGAGTTTCTGATCTTAGCCATTTTGATGGGTGTCAGGTGAAATCTCAAGGTCATTTTGAATTGCATCTCCCTGATGGCTAAGGATGTTGAACATTTCTTTAAGTGTTTCTCTGCCATTCTATGGTCCTCTACAGTGAATTCTGTTTACCTCTATACCCCATCTTTTAATTGGATTACTTGATTTGTTGCTTTTTAACTTCTTTAGTTATTTATACATTCTGGATATTAACCCTCTGTCAGATGTTAGGTTGGTGAAGGTCCTTTCCCAGTCTGTTGGTTGTTGTTTTGTTCTAACAACATTGTCCTTTGCTTTACAGAAGCTTTTCAGTTTCATGAGATCCCATTTATTGATTGTTAATCTTAGAGCCTGTGCTGTTGGTGTTCTGTTCAGGAAGTTGTCTCCTGTGCCAATGAGTTCAAGGCTCTTCCCCCACTTTTCTTCTAACCGATTTCGTATGTCTGGTTTTATATTGAGGTCTTTGATCCACTTGGACTTTAGTTTTGTGCAGGGTGTTAAATATGGATCTATTTTCATTTTTCTGCATGTAGACATCCAATTGGACCAGCCCCATTTCTTGAAGATGCTGTCTTTTTTCCATTGAATGATTTTGGCTTTTTGGTCAAAAATCAAGTAACCATAGGTGTGTGGGTTTACTTATGGGTCTTATATTCAGTTCTGTTTATCCTTTCTGTTTTTATGCCAACACCATGCAGTTCTTATTATTATTGCTCAGTAGGTATCACAGAAGCAGAAAAACACGTATGGTATAAACTCACTTGTAAGTGGATAGTAGAACTATAAGATATGATAAACATACTAAAATCTGTACACCTAGAAGCTAAACAAGAAGGAAAATCCCAGGTAAGATGAAAGGAGCCTATCTCAGAAGGCCTCTGAAAGACTCTACCTAGCAGTTTATCAAAGCAGATATTAAGACTCATAACCAATCTTTTGGCAGAGTTCAGGGAATCATAAAAAAGGGGGGAGATAATATCACCTGGAGAGGACAGGAGCTCTACAAGTACAAAATATATCTGGGCACAGGGGTCTTCTATAAGACTGTTTTTCCAATCAAGGAACACTTATGGATATAACCTAGAACTTCTACTTGGATGTAACCCATGGTAGCTCAGTATTCAAGTGGGTACCCTAATATAGGGAACAAGGACTGTTTCTGACATGAACTCAATGGAGGACTTTGCAGCCAGTCTTGAAGATACCTAATAAACCAGGATCAGATGAAAGAGGAGGAGGTCCTCCCCTATCAGTGGACATGGAAAGGGGCAGGGAGGAGATCAGGGAAGGAGGGTGGGATTGGGAAGGAATGAGGGGGCAGGATACAACAAGGAAACAAAGTTAACAAAATGTAACTAATATTAAATTTTTTTTAAAAATCGAGGAAAAATGATATGATAAACATACTAAAATCTGTACACCTAGAAGCTAGACAAGAAGGAGAACCTGGGGTAAGATGATCAATCCTCACTTAGAAAGACAAATGGGATGGACATTGGAAGTGGGAGAAAGTAAGAAACAGAACAGGAGCCCAGTAAAAGGCTTCTGAAAGTCTCTAACCAGCATTTTATAAAAGTAGATGCATTTTATGAAACCTTTATATAAAACGTTTTATAAAACCTTGGGCAGAGTGCAAGGAATCATATGAATGATCAGGGAGTTAGTAAGACCTGGAGAGGACAGGAGCTCTACAAGGACCAAATTTATCTGGGTACAGGGGTCTTTTCTGAGACTGATTCTTCTCCAACCAAGGCCCATGTAAATATATAACCTAGAATTGCTGCACAGAAGTAGCCCATGGTACCTCAGTATGGAAGTACGTACCCTAGTAAGGGGAACATAGACTGTCTCTGACATGAACTCAGTGATTGGCTCTTTGACATGCCCCCCCCTCCGAGGGAGGAGCAGCCAGTCCTGATGAGACCTGATAAGCTAGGGTAAGATGGAAGTAGAGCAGGACCTCCCCTATCAGTGGATTTAGATAGGGACAGAGAGGAGATGAAAGAGTAAGGAAGGAGGCTACACCTGGGATACAAAGTAAATAAACTGTAATTAATATAAAAAATAAAATTTAATTAAAAATATAAAAGTCTAATAAAGTTCTCTAAAAAATAACTATAAAATCTTATTAAAAAATTATTTGAAAACCTGAACACAGTTATCAATAACTTCAAGATATCAAAGCCTCGAAATCAAAAGCCACATCAGTCTCATCATGATATAGGATAAACATACTAAAATCTGTATAACTAAAGAAACTAAGAAAGAAGGAGGACCCTGGGTAAGATGATCAATCCTCACTCAGAAAGACAAATGAGATGGACATTGAAAGAAGGAGAAAACGGAAACAGAACAGGAGCCTACTACAGAGGGACTCTGAAAGACTCTACCTAGCAGTGTATCAAACCAGATGCTGACACATAAGCTTTGGTCAGAGCAGAGGGAATCTCATGAAAGAAGGGGGATAGTAAAACCTGGCAAGGACAAGAGCTCCACAAGGAGAGCAACAGGTCCAAAAAATCTGGGCACAGGGGTCTTTTCTGAGACTGATACTCCAACCAAGAACCGTGAAAGGAGATAACCTAGAACCCCCGCACAGATGTAGCCTATGGCAGCTCACTGTCCAAGTGGGTTCCCAAGTACAGGGAACATGGACTGTCGCTGACAAGAACTCAGTGGCTGGCTCTTTAATCACCTCCCCCTGAAGGGAGAGCAGCCTTGCTAGGCCACAGAGGAGGACATTGCAGCCAGTCCTGATAAGCTAGGGTCATATGGAAGAGGAGTAGAACCTCTTCTATCAGTGGACTTTGAGTAGGGCATAGGAGGAAATGAAGGATGAAAGGTGGGGTTGGGAGGGATTAAGGGATGGGGGCTACAGCTGGTACACAAGATGAATAAACTGTAATTAATATAAAAATTATAAATTTAATTAAAAATGAAAATATCTTGAGATTGAAGATAAAATATAGTTGGCAAGGTGTGGTAAAACACGTCTTTAATTCTAGCACTCGAGGAGGCAGAGACAGGGTGATTGCTGTGAGTTCTAGGCCAGCCTGGTCTATACAAGTTCAGGACATCCATGCTTACACAAAGAATATCTGTCTTAAAAACCAAAAACAAAATAAAGTAAAATATTGCCAATTATGTTTTAGGAGACAGATGAAAATGTTAGTGAGTTTTTATGATTTTATTAGAACACTAAGATTAAAATCAGACAGCCTTAACAGTGAACTATCAAACAATGCTCAGTGAGTTGATGAGGTAGGTAATAGTTGGGGTCTCATCAAGAGACCTCTTTGCAGCATGAAACATTTTGAGCGTGATAAGCAATATGTTCTGACTATTTCCACATCATCTGACAGATTATGCTCTCATATTTTTATGTTATCTGCATTCTAAGATCCTAGACTTATCTAGTAACCCTTGGTTCCACTTCCAGCACCTTAAACCGAATAAGAACCAAAGAACACACACACACACATGTATTTACAATTATTCTTTTAATTCTTTGCCACTATTTTTAGAATCACTTACTATTGTTTCCTCACAATATTTGTCCTGGATTCTCAACTCTTTTCTCTAATTGTAACTATAAATAAATAATCTTCTAATGTTTCATAGTTTAAATGAGATACACACATAAGGACTGTAAAGTGGATCATTGCAGCTCTGAGATCTAGATCCAAATATATTTACTCCATATTTGCACTTGTATATGTATGGTTCTCCTAAAAATTACTACATCTAAATAATGAGTGCCAATTATAGTAGAACACACAATGCACAATGAAATTAAAGTTTCTTTCTATGGTCTTACAGTATTGTATATTTGTTGCTTTTATCTGCGCTTTTCTTAATACAAAGACTTTTATCACTCTGTAGCTTAGATAGAACAAAAATACCCTGAGATACTTTTAAGTATAAATCAAACAATCACAAAAAAAAACTGGTACTTACAGATTGTAGAAGGATGATCCATAAAGCCCTACCTTTAACTAGCTAGTTAAAGATACAGAGGACAACTCCCAGCTAGCTCTAAAAAAAAAAAAAAAAAAAAATCAAACGTGGCTCCCAGCATAATTTGAGCATGATCACTGTATGTAGAAAACTTCATACATCAAGGCCGGCACTTGTGCTTATGGTCTCAACAAAGCACCATCTAACGCTTCACATACTCCCAAATTTCCCCTAATTACCTTGGAGACCCTACAGATCCTTGCCTTATTCACTTTAAATATCATTCCCAAAATTTCGTGTTGAATCATTGTGCTTCACTGACAATGCTGGCCTTGTTTTTCAAATGTGCGTGATTGTTTCATCTCTTGGTTCTTCACTATGTTGTCATAATTTGCCCTATTACCTCATTCATATCTTTGCTCAGGTATTTTCTTCCACAATTGTTTTTTTTTTTTTTTAAATACCCCCACATCATCCATCATCTGTTATTTTTCAATACACATTTTTTTGCTTTCTATAATTATTATTTTTTAAAGATTTATTTATTTAGTTTTTATTTATGCAGTGTTCTTCCTTCATGTGTGCCAGCAGACCAGAAGAAGGCACCGGATCTCATTATAGATGGTTATGTGGTTGCTGGGAATTGAACTCAGGACCTCTGGAAGAGCAGACAGTGCTCTCAACCCCTGAGCCCACTTTCTATAATTAACAAAATTCTTCAATTACTTTACATCATGATCACAAAGATGTAAAGTAATTGAAGAATTTGTTAATTATAATACTCCCTCATTTCTATCCAGTCTCTCCCTCTTACCTCCCATCATCCCATCTACTCCTTAGAAAAGGGGAGACCATCCTTAGCAAATAAATTGCAGTAAGACTATTTCTTCTTATATTGAGGCTAGAATAAGCCAGACTCAGTTAGGGGAAAGGAATCCAAAGTCAGGCAATGCAGGAGGCACAGCTCCTGCTCTCACTTTAGGAATTACACATAAAGACTCAGCTGCACAGGTGTTAAATACGTGCAGAGTGTCAAGATCTGTCCCATGCATGCCCTGTGGTTGGCTTCTCAGGCTCTATGAGCCATATAAGCCCATGTTACTTTGTTTTGTAGGTATTTTAGTGGTGTCCTTGACCTGAGTGGATCCTTCAATCCTTCCTCTTCCTCTTCCTCTTCCTCTTCCTCTTCCACATTCCACTTAATGTTGGGCTGTGGGTCTTTGCATCAGTTTACATCATTTGCTGGGTGAAGCCTCTCTGATAACAGTTATGCTAGGCTCCCGTCTACAAGTATAGCAGAGTATCATTAATAGAATCAGGGGTAGGCTCTATTGGCACGGGTCTCAAGGTAGGCCAATCATTGTTTGGCCCTTCCCTCAGATTATGCTCCTTCTTTTACCCCTGCACATTTTGTAGGCAGGAAAAATTGTGGGTCTAAAGTTCTGTGGTTGTGTTGGTGTCCCAGTCCCTCCATTGAAAGACTTGCCGGTTACAGGAGAATGCCATTTCAGGCTCCACATCCCCTTGATGTGGGATAACCCTTATAGAATCCTGGGAGTGTCTACTGTTTTAGGTTTCTAGATCATTCTAGAGATGCGCTCCCCAATCTAGCTGTCTCTCCCAGTACTCCTATCCCTCCCTCCCCACTCATGCCCCCTCCCCCTGCCACTCCTGATATCTCATCTAGTTCCCCTTCTCAGTGTGATTCAAGTATCCCCAACTGGGCCCCTCTTATTACTTAGATTTGTGTGTGTGTATTGTTCTTAATTTTTTGCTTTATTATTATTATTATTGTTATTATTATTATTTTACAATTTATTGATTTTGTATCCCAGTTGTAGCCCCTTCCTTTCTCTCCTCCCAATACCACCCTTTATCCCTCTTCCTTCCCCATTCCTCTCCTGTAGTTCACTGATATTGGAGGTCCCCCACCCTTACTGTCTGACCCTAGCCTATCAGGTCCCATAAAGCTGTTATAAACATAGCTGAGCAAGTATCTTTGAACTATAGTGGATCATCTTCTGGGTATATGCCAAAGGGTCTAAAGTTTAGCTGGGTCTTGAGTTAGATCTAATACAAATTTTCTGAGAATTTGCCAAATTGATTTCCAAAGTGTGCACTCCCACCAGCAATGGGGGAGTGTTTCCATTAGTCCAGATTCTTGCCAGCATGAGCTGTCCCTTGAATTTTTTATTTATTATAAAAAGCCATTCTGATGGGCATAAGATGAAATCTCAGATTTGTTTTGAATTGCAATCCCTGGTGACTAATAATGCTGAAATTTTCTTAAAGTGTTTCTCAGCCATTAGATATTCCTCTGTCGAGAACTCTCTGTTTGGATCTGTACTCCATTTTTTATAATTGGATTATTTGGTTGGTTGATTAGTTTCTTGAGTTTTTTTTAAATATATTTTAGATGTCATCCCTCTGTCAGATGTAGAGTTCATGAAAATCTTTTCCTGTTTTGTAGGCTGTTGTTTTGTCTTTTTTGATGTACTTTTGCCTTACAGCAAGAACTTTTTTGTTTCATGAGATTCATTTACTGTTGATCTTAGAGCCTGAGTTGTTGGTGTTCTCTTTAGAAAGTTGCCTCCTGTGCCAATGAGTTCAAAGCTATTCCCCAATTTCTCTTCTGTCAGATTCAGTGTTTCCAGATTTATATTGAGGTCTTTGATCCACTTGGACTTGAGTTGTATGCAGGGTGATCAATATGGGTCTATTGGCATTCTTCTGCATGCAGACCTTCAGGTAGACCAGTAGCATTTGCTGAAGATGATTGTTTTCATTGTATAGTTTTGGCTTCTTTGTCAAAAATTAATTGTCTATAGGGGTGTGGATTTAATTCCCTGGTTTTGATTACATTGATCAACTTGTTTGTTTTTATTCCAAAACCATGCAACTTTTATGACTATTGCTCTCTAGTACCACTTGAAAAGAGAGATGGTGATACCTTCAGAACTTCCTTAATTGATCAAGATGGGTTTTTTAGCTTTAATGGTTGTTCTGTTTTTCCACATTGAGTTTAGTATTGTTCTTTCAAAGTCTATGAAGATTTGTGTTGGAATTTTGATGGAAATTGCAATCTGTAGATTGCTTTTGGTAAGATGTCCATTTTTACCATGTTAAACCTACTGATCCATAAACATGGGAAGTCTTTCCATGTTCTGATATCTTCTTTAATGTTTGTCTTTAAAGACTTGATGTTCTTGTCATACAGGTCTTTTACTTTTTTGGTTAGAGTTACACTAAGATGTTTTATATATTTTATATCATTTGTATACAGAAGGGCTACTGCTTACTTTTAGTTAATTTTATATCAAGCCATTTTGTTCGAGGTATTTATCAGCTGTAGTAGTATCCTGGTAGAATTTTGGGGGTCACTTATGTATACTATTATATCATCTGGGATTAGTAATACTTTTCAATTTTTATTCCCTTGATCTTCTTTAGTTGTTTTATTGATCGAACTACAACTTCAAGTACTATATCAATATATGTCTTGTCTGTGATTTTAGTAAAATTGTTTTGTGTTTCTCTCCAGTTTTTGTTTTTGTTTTGTTTTGTTTTAGTGTTTGCTATAGGCATGCTGGATATTACCATTATTGTGTTTAGGCATGTGCCTTGTATCCCTGATCGCTCCAAGATTTTATCAGGAAGGAGTATTGGATTTTGTCAAAAACTTTTTCAACATTTAATGAGATGGTAATGTGGCTTTTTTGTTTTTTACCTTTCAGTTTGTTTATATAATAGATTACATTGTTCAATTTTTTTATGTTGAATAGTCAGTGTCCATGAATCCCTGGGATAAAGCTTTCTTGATCATAAAGGGTGATGTTTGTTTGTTTTTTTATAATTTTTATTTTTTTATATTAATCACAGGTTATTTACTTTGTGTGCCAGTCATAGCCCTCTCCCTGATTCCCTCCCAATCCCACCCTCCCTCCCTCATCTCCGCCCATGCTCCTTTCCGAGTCCACTGATAGGGGAGGTCCTCCTCTGTGGCCTAGCAAGACTGCTCCTCCCTAGGTCGGGGGAGGTCAAAGAGTCAGCCATTGAGTTCAGGTCAGAAATAGTCCTTGTTCCTTCCCCTTACTAAGGCACCCACTTGGATGCTGAGCTACCATGGGCTTGGATTCTGTTTGCAAGTACCTTTTTGTAATTATATTTATGTACAGAAAACTTAGCAGTGCACATAACCCACCATTTTAGTGGTGAGTTCTTTAGCCTTTGCCTTTTCCAGCTTGGCAATATGAGCCAGAGATTTAGAACTCAGAACATGGCCTCCCCAGTGGCGGCAGATCTCATCATATCTGTCATTGTAATTGTTCCTAATAGCCTCCACCAGCTTAGCCAGAGCACCCTTGTCTTCCGCGTTAAACTGTGTGAAAGTAACACTGGTGCAAGTCTTCCTGCAAGTCCCGTGGACCAGCAGCCCCAGCCTGGCCTTTCCCTTGAGGACGCAGTAGGGGACTCCCATCTTTCAACAGAGGACAGGTTAGGAAAACCATCAGCTCAATGGGGTCTACATCATTGTCAATCACCACCAGATGAGCCATTTTGCTTTCTGCCAAGGTGGTGACTGTATTGGCCCCTGCTCAAAGGACAGGTGGTCTTTTATTTGGGATGTCTCCTTTCCCAGCAGCTTTCTCTCAGCATGGGCCAGAAGCCTCTGCTTTTTCTCCTGCTTTGTCTCCGGCCTGTACTTGTGGGCAAGCTTAAGCAGCTGTGTAGCTCTTTGCCAGTCCAGGGCCTTGGTGAACTGGTTAATGGCAGGAGGTACTTTAAGCCACTTATAGAGAATGGCCCTTTGACCTTTGACATTGCAGGCTAATGTAAGTAGCCATTTTACCAAGTGCGTGAGCTCTTTTTTGGGCTGGATATCCTGCCCAATGCCAAAGTTCTTGGGCCTTTTCTCAAATAAAGAATTGACCACCTTTTTGGCCTTCTGTTTCTTCATGACAGTAAGGACCAGGGCCACCTTCTTCCATTTGATCTTCATTCCTTTTGGTATCTTGCTGAGATAGAGGAGAGAGCTGTATGCAAGTATTTTATTAAGCATTTTTGCATCCATGTTCATAAAGGAGGATGGTCTGAAATTCTCTTTCTTGGTTGAGTCTTGGTGTGGTTTAGGTATCAGGGTGACTATGGTTCATAGAAGAAATTAGGCAGAGTTCTTTCTGTTTCTATTTTTTGGAATAATTTGAGGAGTAGTGATATTAGCTCTTTGTAGATTTAGTAGTACTTGGTAGAACAAACAAACAAAAAACCATGAAACATTCAGCACTGGCCTTTATTGTTTTGGAGCCTTTTAATGATGGTTTCTATTTCTTTAAGGCTATAGGTTTATTTATGTTGTTTGCCTGATCTTGATTCAGCTTTGATAAGTGGCATCTATCAAGAACATCATCCATTTCATTTAGATTTTCCAACTTTGTGGAGTATAGTTTTTTTTTTCAATTTATTTTTTATAAATTACTGTTTATTCACTTTGTATCCAGGCTGTAATCCCCCTCCCAGTCCCACTCTCCCTCATCTCTTCCCATAACCTTTCCCAAGTCCACTGATAGGGGAGGTTCTCCTCCACTTCCCTCTGACCCTACCTATCAGGTCTCACCCTCCCTCCCTCTTCCCCCATTCCCTTGCCCTTGTCCACTGAAGAGGAGTTCTCTACCATTGCTATCTGCCCATAGCTTGTTAATTCTCATCAGGACTCCCTGGATCCTCTTCCTCCATATCCTGGCAAGGCCACATCACCAGGGGCGAGTGGTCAAAGAGCAGGCAACTGAGTTCATGACAGAGGAAGCTCCCCTCCGAGATCCACATGGAGACTGATCTCCCAATTGGCCATATCTGAGCAGGGGGTGTAGATCCTCTTCATGCATGGATGGGGATATAGGAACATGGAGAGGACAGGAGCCCCGCAAAGAGACCAACAAACTAAAAGATCTGAACCCAGAGTGTCAGGCAGAGACTGATGCTCCTACTTTCTTTATGAAGGCATTTAGTGCTATGAACATTCCTCTTAGCACAGCTTTCTTTTTGTTCCACAATTTGGAATATGTTGTGCACTTACTTTTTTTATTGAATTCATTTCTTTATTTCTTCCTTGAGCCAGTGGTTATTAAATAAAGTGTTGTTCAGTTTCCTTGAGTTTGTAGGCTTTCTGTTGTTTCTTTTGTAGTTGAAATACAGCTTTAATCCATGGAACTATGATAAGATACAAGAGGTTATTTCAATTTATTTATTGTTTGTGTCTGCTAGGAGTTTCTTTGTGACCAAATATATGATCAGTTTTGCAGAAGGTTCTATGAGGTGCTGAGAAGGTATATTCTTTTGTGTTTTGATAGAGGGGCTGCCTCTATCATTTTGTGTGTTTTGGGTGAAATGTCCTGTAAATATCTGTTAGTTCCATTATTTCTCTGTTTAGTTTCTGTCTCGATAAGCTGTTCATTGGTGAGAATGCAGTATTAAAGTCTCCCACTATTTATGTGAGGGGTTTAATGTGTGATTTTAGCATATCTATAATATTTCTTTTGCAAATGTGGGGTTTATTGCATTTGAGACTTAGATATTTATAATCTATGGATATGAAGTGTCCTCCAGCTCTCTTGTGTTCATGCCAAAGACTTTCCCTGCTCCCTTACTAGGAGATTCAGTCTCCACATGGAGACAGAGGCGTCTATGGGCTACATCTGAGCAGGAGGTCTAGGTTCGCTCTATGCATGGTCTTTGGTTTGTGCGTCAGTCTCGTCAGCCCCCTTGGGTCTAGAATTTTGGGCTTTGTTTGTGTCCTTGTGGGGCTCCTGTTCACTCCTAGTTCTTCTCTATACTCCTTCTTCCAGGACTCCCTGCGCTCTGTCCGTAGTTAGTCTGTGAGCCTCTGCATCTGTTTTTATCCCCTGCTGGGTGGAGTCTTTTAGAGGACATGTGTGATAGTCTCCCATCCTGTTCCCTCTCTTCTCCCACTATAGATCTGGAAGCAGTGGTTTACTATTTTTTTTTCTTGTAACATCTTGTTTTCTCCATATTTGGTGATCAAAAGCTTTTCTCGGTGTACTAGTCTGTTCTAGCATCTGGGGTTTCTTATGGTTTGCAAAACATCTGCCCAGGCCCTTTGAGGTTTTCCAGTCTCTGTTGAGAAGTCAGGCATAATTGTATTAGGTCTACCTTTATATGTACTTTGCCTTTTTATCTTCTGCCTTTTAAAAATGTTATATTTTCACAATTTTTTTCATTATACATCAGAATGAAGCCTCCTCCCTCAACTTCTCCCAGTCCCACCCTCCCTCCCTCTTCTTCCCTATCCCCTTTCCTTACCCCACTGAAAAGAGGCATTCTCCACCATTGCCATCTGCCCAGAGCTTGATAAAGTCTTATTGGGACTACATGGATCCTCCAAGTAGGGACCATGCATGGAGAGGACCTCGATGCCCTGTTCAAAGGAAGCCCATACACTGCTCAGTTTCCAAGTGGGTAACCTAGTAAGGGGGGACTGTCTCTGACATAAATGCAATATCTAGCTCTCTGATCACTTCCCCCTAGTGGGTGCAGCCTTGCCAGGCCACGGAGGAAGATGATGCAGCCTGCCTTGATGAGACCTGATAAGCTAAGGTCAGATAGAAGAGGAAGAGGTCCTCCCCTATCAGGGCACTAGGAAAAGGGTATAGAATGAAAAGAGAGAGGGTGGGTGGGACTGAGAGGAGACAAGGGAGGGGGCTGCAATGGGAATACAAAGTGAATAAATTGTAATAAACATATAAATAAAATAAAATTTAAAAATATATTATAATACAGAATTTCACATTAATTTTGTTGTTTAGTGCTTAAGTCAGAAAATACAACTTCTGTAAATGGTAGATGCCTAGTAAATACGTTTTATTTTTTATTTATTTATTTATTTATTTATTTATTTAGTTTTTTCAATGCAGTTTATTCAGGAACCTTGAACAATCATCTGACCCTGGGGAAAGCCAGCCCACAGCTTAAATAGCCTCTGGGTAGCCAACCCCAGCGTGCCACGTGGGCAATGCAGATAGGTCCACATACAGGGAAGCAAGCCAGATCTTCAGCCTTAGCCAAATGTGGAATTGTTCGTGACAGAGAGCACTCACCATCGGGAAGGTGGAAGGCAGAAACCAGCTCCATCTTTAAGGCACAGCATTCTGCAGCTCTCTACAGTTCCCCCTTTTTGTTTTAGACGCATCAGGCAAGAGTAGAGGTCTGATCTCTGATATTAGAAATAAATTGGGACTTTGTACCGATGTTCATTTAGGTGTCATCCACCCAAAGAGCATCAGACCCGCCTGATACCTTTTTCTCAGAAGCGGGACCTGGGGCATCAACCCGCATGCAATCAGACATGCTCTTCTCTGGGTCGAAAGCGGGTGACCCTGAGTGCAGTGCTTAGCCTCGCATCCTAGGCGTAACATTTCAGCTATTTATGGTAGGCAACCATGCTTGGGGAGACTGTCCTGCTTCAATGGCTGTAAAGGCCTGAATGATCATGGCAGCATTACGCTGTTGTGAGACTCTAATCTTGCATATACACCACAGGCAAACCAAGGAGACCAACAGCAGAAGGCTTGCTAACGCTCCCATGCCCGCCCATTCCTTCAGATGATTCATGGCCGCAGCAATCCATGATGATAATCCTGTGGCTAGTCCTGCGTCCACTCTGGTAGAATTTACCATGACAATGGCCACTCTCAGCTGCTCCATCGTAGTATCGAATTCTCTAGTCCAATTACCTAAAATATAGCTAGACAACTGTTTAGACAGATTTGCAGCACAGGAAAAATTCTCATGTTGTATGCTAGTGACTCAAAGTCCAGCATACTTTCATTGACAGCCAAGTTGAGCGATTTGCCATAGGGTATCAATTTGCTCCTGCACGAGGTCAATCCTCTGATTGAACACCATAAAGCTTCCTTTTACTTGAGCATTAATTCCTTTTTGTACATCTAAGGCATGAGCTACATTGGCTAAATGATTATTCAGGGTCTGAGCAGTCTGCCCAGGATGACTCATGGCTAATACCATGGTGGTAGCTCCAACAGCTGCCAATGAGATGGCAGTAACAATGGTGGCTGTAGTTCCAAGATCCCTTTTCTGTCTGAAGAGAGTCATAGCGTGAGGGGCATCAACGGGCACAGGCACCCAGCGGGCATGCGAGTAACCAGGGCATACCTAAATTTACTAGCATTCCAGCATTGGGCAAAAAAGCAAGTATCATTACCACAATTACTTGGCTCTATCTGGCTAATAATGAATAAAAATGGGGGATATAAACAAACAGGTGTGGGCTTATAGGAAATATTATGAGAAGCCTTAACCCCCTTGTTGGAACATCCTGCATCAGTTCTAGAACTAGCAGTGGTGGTGTCCGAGGTCTGAGTAGGTTTAGGAGACCATTGCCCCCAGGGGCGAGACGTGCTCCATGCCAATTGACTAACTCCATGTTTTCCTCCACTTTTGAAAGTCATTTAAGGTTCTTAAATTATTTTTCCCTTTTTTTTTAAAAAATTTTCATCAATTACACTTTATTCATTCTGCATCCCCCCATAAGCCCCTCCCTCCTCCCCTCCCAATCCCAACCTCCCTCCTCCCTCTGCTTGCATGCCACTCCCCAAGTCCACTGATAGGGGAGGTTCTCCTCTCCTTTCTGATCTTAGTCTATCAGTTCACATCAAAAGTGGCTATATTGTCCTCTACTGTGGCCTGGTAAGGCTGCTCCCCCCCCCCCAGAAGGAGGTATTCAAAGAGCAGGCCAATCAGATTATGTCAGAGGCAGTCCCTCTTCACATTACTATGTAACCCAATTGGACTCTGAACTGCCCTGGGCTACATCTGTGTAGGGGTTCTGGGTTATCTCCATGAATAGTCCTTGGTTGGAGTATGAGTCTCTGGGAAGTTCCCTGTGTTCAAATTTTCTTGTTCTTTTGCTCTCCTTTTGGAGACCCTGTCCTCTCCAGCTCTTGCTATTTCCCAGTTCTTACCTAAAATTCCATTCACTCTGCCCAACAGTTGCCCATCAGGCTCAGCATCTGCTTTGATAGTCTGTAGGGCAGAGGCTTTCAGAGGCCCTCTGTGGTAGGTTCCTAGGTTGTTTCCTGTTTTCTTCTTCTTCTGATGTCCATCCTCTTTGCCTTTCTGGATGGGGATTGGACACTTTTGTTAGGGTCCTCTCTCTTGCTTCGTTTCTTTAGATGCACAGGTTTTAGTGGGTTTGTCCTATGTTGTATGTCTATATGAGTGAGTATATACCATGTGTGTCTTTTTGCTTCTGGGACAACTCACTCAGGATGATACCTTTCCAGATCCCACCATTTACCTGCAAATTTCATGATTTCCTTATTTTTCATTGCTAAGTAATATTCCATTGTGTAGATGTACCACAATTTCTGCATCCATTCTTCATTTGAGGGGCATCTGGGTTGTTTCCAGCTTCTGGCTATTACAAATAAAGCTGCTACAAACATGGTTGAGCAAATGTCCTTATTGTGTACTGAGCCTCTTTTGGATATATGCCCAGGAGTGGTATGGCTGGATCTTGAGGAAGCGCTATTCCTAGTTGTCTTTGAAAGCGCCAGATTGATTTCCAGAGTGGTTGTACAAGTTTACATTCCCACCAGCAGTGGAGAAGGGTTCCCCTTTCTCCACAACCTCTCCAGCATGGGTTGTCACTTGAGTTTTTGATCTTGGCCATTCTCATGGATGTAAGGTGAAATCTCAGGGTTGTTTTGATTTGCATTTCCCTAATGGCTAGTGAGGTTGAGCATTTCTTCAAGTGCTTCTCTGCCATTCGGTATTCCTCTACGGAGAATTCTCTGTTTAGCTCTGTTCCCCATTTTTTAAGTGGATTACTTGCTTTGCTGCTTTTCAGCTTCTTTAGTTCTTTATATATACTGGATATGAGTCCTCTGTCAGATAAAGGGTTGGTGAAGATTTTTTCCCAATCTGTAGGCGGTCACTTTGTTTGATGACAGTGTCCTTTGCTTTACAGAAGCTTTTCAGTTTCATGAGGTCCCATTTATTGATTGTTGCTCTTAGAGCCTGTGCTGTTGGTGTTCTGTTCAGGAAGTTTTCCCCTGTACCAATGAGTTCTAGGGTATTTCCCACTTTTTTTTTCAAGCCGATTTAATGTGTCTGGTTTTATGTTGAGGTCTTTGATCCATTTGGACTTCAGTTTTGTGCAGGGTGACAAGTATGGAACTATTTTCATTTTTCTACATGTAGACATCCAGTTGGACCAGCACCATTTGTTGAAGATGCTATCTTTTTTTCCATTGTATGGTTTTGGTGTCTTTGTCAAAGATCAGGTGTCCATAAGTATGTGGGTTTATTTCTCGGTCCTCTGTTCGGTTCCATTGATCCACCATTCTGTTTCTATGCCAGTACCATGCAGTTTTTAAAACTGTTGCTCTATAGTACAACTTAAGATCAGGGATGGAGATACCTCCAGAAGATCTTTTATTGTAGAGGATTGTTTTAGCAATTCTGGGTTTCTTGTTATTCCATATGAAGTTGAGAATTTTTCTTTCCAGGTCTGTAAAGAATTGTGTTGGCAATTTGATGGGAATTGCATTGAATCTGTAGATTGCTTTTGGTAAGATGGCCATTTTTACTATGTTAATCTTGCCAAGCCATGAGCATGGGAGATCTTTCCATCTTCTCATATCTTCTTCTAATTCTTTCTTCAGAGATTTGAAATTTTTTTCATACAAGTCTTTGACTTCCTTGGTTAGGGTTACTCCGAGGTACCTTATGTCATTTGTGGCTATTGTGAAGGGTGTTGTTTCCCTAATTTCTTTCTCAGCCCTTTTGTCTTTTGTATACAGGAGGGCTACTGATTTTTTTGAGTTAATTTTGTATCCGGCCACTTTGCTGAAGGTGTTTATCAGCTGTAGGAGTTCCCTGGTAGAGTTTTTGGGGTCACTCACATATACTATCATATCATCTGCAAATACTGATAATTTGACTTCTTCCTTTCCAATTTGTATCCCCTTCATCTCCTTCGACTGTCTTATTGCTCTAGCAATGACTTCCAGAACTATGTTGAAGAGATATGGAGAGAGTGGGCAGCCTTGTCTTGTCCCTGATTTCAGTGGGATTGGTTTAAGTTTCTGTCCGTTCAGTTTGATGTTGGCTATAGGCTTGTTGTATATCGCCTTTACTATGTTGAGATATGTGCTTTGTATCCCTGATCTCTCCAATACTTTGAACATGAATGGGTTTTGGATTTTGTCAAATGCTTTTTCAGCATCTAGGGAGATTATCATGTGGTTTTGTTCTTTCAGTTTGCTAATATGGTGGATCACATTGATGGATTTCCATATATTGAACCACCCCTGCATAACTGGGATGAAGCCTACTTGGTCATGGTGGATAATATCTTTGATGTGTTCTTGGATTCGGTTTGCAAGTATTTTGTTAAGTATTTTTGCATCAATGTTCATGAGGGAGATTGGCCTGAAATTCTCTTTCTTTGTTGAGTCTTTGTGAGGTTTAGTTACCAAGGTGACTGTGGCTTCATAGAATGAATTTGGTAATATTCCTTCTGTTTCTATTTTGTGGAATAGTTTGAAGAGAATTGGTGTTAGCTCTTCTTTGAAGGTCTGGTAGAATTCTGGGCTGAAGCCATCTGGTCCTGGGCTTTTTTTGGATGGGAGACTTTTGATGACCGCTTCTATATCTTTGGGGGATATAGGACTATTTAGTTGATTTACCTGGTCCTGATTCAGCTTTGGTAAGTCAAATCGATCAAGAAAATTGTCCATTTCATTTAGATTTTCAAATTTTGTGGCATATAGACTTTTGAAGTAAGTCCTAATGATTGTTTGGATTTCCTCAGTGTCTGTAGTTATATCCCCCTTTTCATTTCTGATTCTGTTGATTTGGGTGGTGTCTCTCTGCCTTTTAGTTAGCTTGGCTAAGGGTTTGTCGATCTTGTTGATTTTCTCAAAGAACCAGCTCTTGGTTTCATTGATTCTTTGAATTGTTTTATTTGTTTCCAATTGATTGATTTCAGCCCTGAGTTTATTTCCAGCTGTTTACTCCTTCTTGGTGTGTCTGCTTCTTCTTTTTCTAGGGTTTTTAAGTGAGCCATTAGGGTGCTTGAATGAGCTGTCTCGAATTTCTTCTTGAAGGCACTTAGTGCTATGAACTTTTCTCTTAGCACTGCTTTCATTGTGTCCCACAAGTTTGGGTATGTTGTGTCTTCATTTTCATTGATTTCTAGAAAGACTTTAATTTCTTCCTTTATTTCTTCCCTGACCCAGCTGTCATTTAGTAATAAGTTGTTCAGTTTCCATGTGTGTGTAGGCTTTTTGCTATTTCTGTTATTGTTGAGGTCCAGCTTTATTCCATGGTGATCAGGCAAGATACAAGGGATTATTTCAATCTTCTTGTAACTGTTGAGGTTTGCTTTGTGACCCACTATATGGTCTATTTTGGAGAAGGTTCCATGAGGTGCTGAGAAGAAGGTAAATTCTTTTGTGTTTGGGTGTAAAGTTCTGTAAATGTCTGTTAGGTCCATTTGATTCATGACCTCTGTCAGAGACATTGTTTCTTTGTTTAATTTCTGTTTTGTTGACCTGTCCTTTGTTGAGAGTGGGGTGTTGAAGTCTCCCACTATTACTGTGTGGGGATCTATATGTGCTTTAAATTTTATCAATGTTTCTTTCACAAATGTGGGTGCCCTTGTATTTGGGGCATAGATGTTCAGGATTGTGATGTCTTCCTGGTAGAATTTTCCCTTGATGAGTATGAAGTGTCCTTCCCCATCTCTTTTTATTAATTTTGGTTGAAAGTCTATTTTATCAGATATTAGAATGGCTACTCCTGCTTGCTTCTTGGGTCCGTTTGCTTGGAAAGTCGTCTTCCAACCCTTTACCCTCAGGTAATGTCTATCTTTGTGTCTTAGGTGTGTTTCTTGTAGGCAACAGATTGCTGGGTTTAGTTTACGTATCCATTCTGTTAATCTGTGTCTTTTTATTAGGGAGTTGAGTCCATTGATGTTGAGAAAGATTAATGACCAGTGGCTGTTAGATCTCTTGATTTTGATGTTGGCTGTGGTCATCAGGTTGTTTGCTTGGTTGCTTTTTGTTTTAATGAAGTGAGGTTATTTATTTCCTGTGTTTTCTTGAATGGAGCTAGCTTTCTTGGGTTGTATTTTCCCTTTCAGTGTCTTCTGTAATGCTGGATTTGTTTGTAGGTATTGTTGAAATTTGTTTTTGTCATTGAATATCTTGTTTTCTCCATCTATGAGGACTGAGAGTTTTGCGGGGTATAGTAGCCTGGGCTGACATCTGTGTTTTCTTAGGGTCTGCATGATATCCGTCCAGGCCCTTCTGGCTTTCATAGTCTCTGTTGAAAAGTCAGGTGTGATTCTAATGGGTTTGCCATTATATGTGACTTGGCCTTTTTCCCTTGCAGCTTTTAGTATTTTTTCTTTGTTCTGTATACTTACTGTTTTGATTATTATGTGGCGGGAGGATTTTCTTTTCTGGTCAAATTTGTTGGGTGTTCTGTAGGCCTCATGTATTCTAATTGTCCTCTCCTTTAGCTTGGGGAAATTTTCTTCAATGATTTTGTTGAAAATATTTTCTGGGCCTTGGAGAAGGGAGTCTTCTCTTTCCTCTATACCTATTATTCTTAGGTTTTGTCTTTTCATATTGTCTTGCATTTCTTGGACGGTCTGTGTCAGGAATTTTTCGGATTTAACATTTTCTTTGACAGATACATCGATTTCTTCCATTGTATCTTCTACACCTGAGATTCTTTCTTCCATCTCTTGTAGTCTGTTGGTTATGCTTACCTCTGTAGTTCCTGTTTTCTTCCCTAGATTCTTCCTTTCCATTATTTCCTCCATTTGTGTTTTCTTTAATTTTTCCAATTCTATCTTCAGGTCTTGAGTTGTTTTGTTTACTTCCTTCACCTGTCTGATTGTACTTTCCTGTTTTTCTTTTAGTTCCTTCAACTCTGTTTCTTTTATTTCATTCAGTGCTTTAAGCATTTCATTTCTAAGGGCCATAAACTGTTTGGCTGCAGCTTCCTCTATTTCTTTACGGATGGCAATATTCTGTTTGAGTTTATCTTCCTCTATGTCTTTAGGAGTCTTATTTGTTTCCTCTGTTATCATCTTCATGAGCATACTTGTTAGGTCATCTTCTTGGATTTCAGTTATGGTGGAGTATCCAGGGCTACTTGCCCCTGGGTAACTGGGTTCTGGAGATGCCATATTGCTCTGTCTTGTTGCTTGAGCTTTTAAGCTGACCTCTACCCATTGTGCTATCTTAGGTGTTTGGGGTTATTTTCTGGTGGTTCCTGTGGATCCTGTGGTGGAGAGAATCCCCTTTGCAGAAAGCTGGTTTTTCCTGAAGGATGTCCTCTCAGCTTTTTGGGTATAGTCCCTGGATGGCTGGTGTTTTTTCAGGAGTTTCTCACCTCAGGGATATAGACCTGAGTGGTATCTGTGGTCTTTGTTAGTCGAGAGGGTTCTCCTCTCACCCAGGGAAGTCCTGAGGGCAGCTGCCCTGTTTCTGGGTTTCTTGTTGTAAATTTAATGATCAGCTGCTGTGACCCAGTTGGACATCAGGCGAGCAGCAACTGTTTGTGCCTGTGTCTGGAGCACAGCTGAGTGCTAGCGCCTCGGCCCCAATAATCTGCTAGACTTTTTCTAGGGAAGGATTGGGTGATTTACGTCAGTACAGTTTCCTTCCTTCCCTGTGGATTCTCTGGAGACACAGACTCCCAGTGTCTTTTTTGCCCTGGTGCACACTTCTCAGTGTCTACCAGCTGGCTGGCCGCAGAAACTGCCTGTGCCTGGAGCACAGCTTTGTGTTGGCGGCTCAGTCTCTGCCAGCTGTGTGGTGCGCAGAAACTGCCTGTGTCTGCCTTTGTAGCCTTTGGGAGCCTGGGTGCCTCACTAAGCTGGGTAATTTTCCGGGGACGTTTTCAGGCTGGGGGTGTCGGCTGAGTGCTCTGAGATCAGACCAGCCGTTTCCCTCCCTGTGTGTTTGCACCGGACAGTGAAACTCATTCGCTGGTGCCCTGGTGCCCACAGTTCTATCTCAGGCGGCGAATCAGGCGCACAGGCAGGCAGGGCTCTGTGCTGGAACCTGGGTCTCGGGCTCTGGCTCCGGGCTGGCTCCTGGGGTGCCCGTGGACCTCGAATCTTTTCCAGGGGATGTCTGGGTGACCTAAGGCCGGTCCCAATCATTTCCTGTACCCTGGGGTTATCTCTCGACTGAAAATTCCAGTCTTTGATAGTGTGGTGTGCATGGTTCAGTCTGGGACCTTGACCAGAGACACTGGCTTGTGGCTCTGGGCTGGGGCTGGGGCTGGGGGTCGGCAGCCGGTAGCCAAGCATCTGGCGGAACCGGGGTCTCTTCCTCGGTTTAGCCTTGTGAGTTAAAAGCTGATTGAATCCCCCACCGTGGGGTATCCTCTCACCTGGAAAACACAATGACTGTGTTTTATGGCCGGGAGTTCTGATTACTGGTCACTGTGCTGATCCTGCTGCTGCTGCTCAGAATGAGAGTCCTCCTGGTGCCGCCATCTTGCCCCTCCTCTAAATACGTTTTAAATGGTGAGTGAATGATTGACAAGATTTCAAGACACAGCCTGTCTTTTTTCACAAAACTGTGTTTCACAAAAGGCTATGATCAGTTCCATAAACTCTTTGTTATGGATTTTATCTTCATGCAGCATTTATTGAAATAATTGAATCTAGATTTCATAAGAAATGAAATCTGATAGAATGCTGATAGAATATACTATTAGAATTCTTTGTTATTTCTTTTGAGCTTTTCTTTTAAAAAACTAATTCGTAAAATCCACTCTCTCTTAGTAGTGCTAATATTAGAAAAATTTCTGTTGTCACTTGTTAATTTATTTAAAATACATTGAATTATTTATGTTAAGACTCTTCATGGTTTATATCTACTGGTTTTAGTTTATCTGCAAAATGTCTCTCTTTTACATGGATTTATAACTTTTTATATATTAGTTAAAACTATATTCCATGATTAAAATTATATTTCATAGTTTTAAGCCACAGATTGTGCAATACACCATTCTCACTGTGAGCACTTGACAGTTTGCCGGAACACTGGACATGGATTGCCAAGTTGACCAGACGTTCAGAGGTTAGATTGTTTTACCTTTCTACATTTCTGTAGTTTAAGGTAAGTGATGTGCAGAGTAAACATCACCCCACTATTCCTGAGCTTCACACTTTCTTTTTCAGTCTTGAAATTATTTCCATTTTCTTCAACTCAATTCCTACCCTTAAGCTTTCTTGCACATCTACAATTACTTGAGGGTAGAAGTCAGAACAACAGTCAAAGATTAAGTGAATTCACTGCTATGAAAAGAGTTGCAAATACTGAACATCATTCAAAGGCTATAAACATTTTTATAAATGTCCTGGAATCAGATCGTTATGTCAGAGTGTATCTTTCCTTTTGTTAATCTATTTCGCTATCCTCCCCCTATAATCAACAGCTGAACTAATTATTTTTATCAACCTTTTCTCAAGTTTGCTGTATTTATAAAGCCTTTCTAGAGAAGCCACGCCAACAAAACATGTACAAATAAAATGAAATTTATTGTGGTGAGTTTGTGCACGATTATCTAGGCTGAGAAACACCTACAAACTGTAAATTCCGAAAAATCACTGGTATCATTTATTTTAGAATCCAGATGCAAAGGCAATCATGTACATTCTATTTTGATTGTCAGAAAATGTGAAAAACCTGGCTTATATGGTGAGCAGGGAAAAAAGAGGGGCATCCTTACTGTCTACATTTTGTTGTTTATGATTCCCACTTGTAGATTCAAAGACCATCTGTTTCACTGAATTCATGTATCTCATCACAAATCTCAACTGGAAACAGCATCACAAACATAACCAAGGCTGGGGGGAGATTTAAAGTGGCCACTATCAGCTCATTCAAGTAGCTTCACAGAATTGGTTCTACGCAGAATATGGCTCTACCTCATAAAATGATTCAGAATCTAAAAACAAGGATACAACTAACCACCCATAAAAATTTAGGCCAGGTAGCCACACCAAATCGACTAGCAATATTAAAACTCCAGGTTCCAAGGTCAAAAACCCAATGTGGATAAGCAAGGAAATACATCTTCTCAAGAAATTAGCACCCCTATTGTTACTTTCCTAGAGAAAAGTAACTAGAACAATGATTCAAATATATCTGAGGAACTCAAAGAGTGTATGAACAACTCATTTAATAAGGATCATGAAAACACAAAAAGTTGAATGAAACAATGAAAACAATTCAAAACATTTCATAAAAAATAGTTTCTGAATCAAAGCCAAAATAAAATAAAAGTTGAAAAGAAGTACCCAAAAATTAGACTAAAAAAACTCAATAAAAAGTCTGATCAACATATTGGAAGTGGAAAAAAATACCAGGTATTAAAGACAAGATTGAAGGATCATTTAAGTAAATAAATAAATATATATATATATGTGTGTGTGTGCATATATATGTATGTATATGTATATATGTTTGTATATATATATATATATATATACAAACACACACATGTGTTTGTGGAGGGAGGAAATCTTGGATACAATAACATTTCTAAACCTATGAGTAATAGGTGTAGAAGAACAAGATAACACCTAGCCTCAGACAAATGGTAAAATGGCAACGTCTTTCTCTTTACATGAAACTCAGAGGGAAATGTCAAAGCCTTCCTCTGGTCCATTTGTGGATATTAATAATGGGTGCAGAACATATCCAACATAATTTTTTCCCAGTATGTTTATAGCCTGAAAACTGGTCCCCTGCTGAAGAAGCTACTATTAAACCTGCATCCCTGATTCAACTGTATATCAAAATTGTTTTTCTGTATGGTATAATATTTACTCCTGGTTGAGCTCTGTGCTATAACTTGCCTCCATGCTCCACTCTATATAAAACGCAAGCTGAGCCCTCCTGCTTTCTCAAACCTTCCTCCCAATGTTACAAAAAACTCACTATTTGGCTATTATTTGGCTATGGGTCTTGGCATCTGTTTCCATTTGCTGATGGATGAAACCTCTCAACTGTTATTCTAGGCTTCTGTTTACAAGCATAAATAGTATCATTAATAGTGTCAGCTGTTGGGCCTCTCCCATGGGTGAGTCTCAAGTTGGACCAGTCATTGGTTTGCCATAGATATAGACATTCTCAATTTCTACTCAATATTTATCCCTACACTTCTTCTAGGCAAGACAAATGTTGGGTTGAAGATTTTATGGATGTAATGGTGTCCTCCTCCCTTCACTAGAAGTCCTACCTGCCTATAGAAGGTGGCAACTTCAGGTTCCAATTCCTCTGCTGATAGGAGTCTCAGCTAGGGTCATCTCCACAGCCACCCAGGAGCCTGCTCTATCCTAGGGATGGCCTCCCTACTGATTTCTGTTCTTTCTCCTGGTCCTCTCCCTGCAACCTACCCCAACTCTCTTCACACCTTATCCCCACTCCTGTTGCTCTCCCCACCCCATCTCCCATCCAGTTTCCTCCTTCTATCTACTATATCTATGTCTTCTGGGTGCAACCATAAGAAGACATACAGAGTAAACTAATAATGGCCCATGGGGGAATCACAAAGTCTTAACCACCAACCAAAGAGCATGCATGGGATGGACCTAGAGTCCGTTCACATATATAGCAGATGACCAGTTTGTTCTTTATGTGAGTCCCCTAACAGTCGGAGTAGGAACTGTCTCTGGCTCTGTTCCCTGCATTTGAAACCCTTTCCTGTAGCTGGGCTGCCTTGTCTCATCTCATGGGAGAGGGCTTTTAGTCCTTCTGGAACTTGATGTGCCAGCATAGGCTGGTGCCCCTTGAGGGCCTTTTCTGAGAAGAAATAAAGTGGAGTAATTGGAGGAGGGGAATGTGAGGGTAGGACTAGAAGGAGATAAGGTAGGGGCCTGGGATCAAGCTGTAAATTGATTACATAAACAAACAAAAAAAAAAGGAAAACAATTCAAGGTGAGTATCTAGTGTTCTACACTTTCTCCATCCAAGAACCCCATCCACTCAACCCCAGCTATTTTGTGTGTGTGTGTGTGTGTGTGTGTGTGTGTGTGTGTGAGTTTATCATTCCTTTCCCACCATACCATCCAAGTTAGGTCAATCAATAGAAGCAGGTCAAGAAATAACCAAGAAGTGAAGAAGGCAAACATAATTAAATAAGAAAAGGAAGTCATTTATTATCTGCAAATATGTCTCTATTCAAAAAATATCTTAACAACTCTACTAAAAAACATCTCTAGATGATAAATATGTTTGGCAAATTATCAAGATTCAAATTTCAAACACAAATGAAAAACCCCAAGAAAAAAATTGAGAAAATAATACTTTCCAAAATAACCTCAAAAAATTTGAAATACATCTAACTAAAGAAATAGAAGACTTGTATGATAAAACTTTAAGACAATGAAAAAAAATAAAGATCTGAGAAGACAGAAGACTTTCTTCTCATGGATTTGTAGGATTAATACTGTGTACAATGACCACCCTACCAAAAGCAATTTATAATTCCATGTAAAATCTGTCAAATCCTCAATATGATAATTCACAGAAGTGGAAAAAAAATCTTAATAAACAGAGGGCTAGTAGTACAGGTATGTCTTAACAGAAATTGTCAAATGGACCACATGAAACTAAAAAGCTTCTATATGGTAAAAGTCACTGTCATCACACAAGTAGAAAGAGGAAGCCTACAGAATGGAAAACAATTAATTATTATCTTACATAGCACAAAATATTAGTATGTGAAATATACTTACTTCAAAAACTAAATATGTAACAAAAATGATGAATATCACGCAAAAACGGAGTTTAAAATGGGTCAAGGAAATAAAAAAGTATTCTCAAGTACAAATGAATATAAAACATTAGAAAAATAGTCATTGTGTTTAGTAACCAAGCAAATGCATGTTGCATATTAAAACTACATAGAAAAATCATTTTATAATAGAGGCAGTGATGTAAATATGTCAGCAATAAAAAAGGAAGTTCAAGTGTTTCTATGTCAGAATATTTAATATCTTTGGCATATGCCCATGAGTTGTATAGCTGGATCTCTCTGTAGCTTTTTGAGAAACCTTCATAAGCTATGAAGAAATCCCACAATATCACACATGGGTGTACCAAATTTATCGAATATATTGAGGTAGAAATATTTGCTCTTCCATTTTCATTGCTGACCTATTCACAACAGCCAGGAAATAGGTACAGCTTAACTGATGAGTGGATAATAACAATGTTGTGTGTTCTATAATGCAATATTATTCATCTGTTAAGAAAAATGGCTATGAAAATTTTAGGTAGTTGAATAAAGCTAGAAAAAAAGCTCTTACCTGAATGAGGTAACCATGATCCAAAAGGACAAAGGGTTGCACATTTTTTTCTCATTCATGTTAGAAAACATCAAGCTGTTTTTATTGCAATAACTTTGTAGTAAAAATTTAAAAAAGGGGATGCAGGATAGTTATGGTCTGAAGTTTTGCTTTCCATTTTCATTATTAACTTTGAATCCTCAGATATGTGTCTTCCATTGGAAAGAGGTCAGAATACTACCAAGGGACCATGGTAGGAAGGGGTTTCAATTGAGGGGAAGTAATACAAAGGGTCAGTATGGAGTAATGTGACAGGAAGAGTAAAATGGAGAGGTAGGGTGATATGGCAGAAGATGGTAAATGGAGAGTAACAACCACTAAAGAACTTGAAGTCTACTATTAAAACTTCCATAAATATAAACATACACATGCATACAACAGTTTTAATGGAGCTCATTTGCAATGGATCAGGCAGGTAATATGTCAACAAGATACCACATGCAAGAAAAAAAATGAATACTAGGAAGAGGCTACTTCCTTGTGAGTTCTGAGGCAATGAGACCCCACACATCCTCAGTCCTTGCAAGCTATTGCTGTTACTCCTGGTCACACTACAGAACTGAATCGAAAGACTCAAGACAACATGCGCTGGTCTCAGAGACCTTGGGTAAATCAAACTGATTTTATCTAGAAGCTTCATTCCTACTGGCTATTTTTCATAGTGTTGGAATATTCAGGTTGCTGGATAGGAAAAGTATTTGTCCAGATATGAACACTGCAATCTAGAATAAGAACTGGCCTGGCAAGGTCTTTCCATTGGTGCTCTGAGAGTAACCAACCACTTTCTGTTTTGTATCTCAGACACGCTATATGATATGGAGCCCATTCTTCACATTGTTAATGGGGCCAAGTGTATATAGCACTAGTGTAAACCTGATACTATTATTCTGTGAAATAGACATCAAAATATCTCATAATATCTTATTACTGTAGACATAGATTAATGTATATCTCTGGCCATGGCAAGGTTTTCCCTAATTACCCTTGATTGTTTGGCATAGAAGCACCAAGTTTCTCCTAAGCCATATAAAGTCCTTCCTGTACTGTAGGATTACCTCTATGAAGGAGTCAACTTAGAAATGGAGAGAGTGGACAGCCTTGCCTTGTCCCTGGTTTCAGTGGGAATGGTCTAAGTTTCTCTCCATTGAGTTTGATGTTGGCTATAGGCTTGCTGTATATCGCCTTTAATATGTTCAGGTATATACCTTGTATCTCCGATCTCTCCAATACTTTAAACATGAATGGATGTTGGATTTTGTCAAATGCCTTTTCAACATATAAGGAGATGATCATGTGGTTTTTTCTTCTTCAGTTTGTTTATGTGGTGGATCACATTGATGGATTTCCATATACTGAACCACCCTGCATGCCTGGGATGAAGCCTACTTGGTCGTAGTGGATGATGTCTTTGATGTGTTCTTGGATTCGGTTTGCAAGTATTTTGTTAAGTATTTTTGCATCAATGTTCATGAGGGAGATTGGCCTGAAATTCTCTTTCTTTGTTCGGTCTTTGTGAGGTTTAGGTACCAAGGTGACTGTGGCTTCATAGAATGAGTTTGGTAGTGTTCCTTCTGTTTCTATCTGTTGAATAGTTTGAAGAGTATTGGTGTTAGCTCTTCTTTGATGGTCTGGTAAAATTCGGTGCAGAAACCATCTGGCATTGGGCATTTTTTGCATGGTAGACTTTTGATGACAGCTTCTATTTCCTTAGGGGATATAGGACTATTTAATTGGTTTACCTGGTCTTGATTCAGCTTTGGTAAGTCAAATAGATCAAGAAAATTGTCCATTTCATTTAGATTTTCAAATTTTGTGGCATATAGACTTTTGAAGTAAGTCCTAATGATTGTTTGGATTTCCTCAGTGTCTGTAGTTATATCCCCCTTTTTGTTTCTGATTTTTTTAATTTGGATAGTTTCTCTCTGCCTTTTAGTTAGTTTGGCTAAGGGTTTGTCTATCTTGTTGATTTTCTCAAGGAATCAGCTCTTGGTTTCATTGATTCTTTGAATTGTTTTATTTGTTTTTAATTTATTGATTTCAGCCCTGAGTTTGATTATTTCCAGCCGTCTACTCCTTTTTGGTGTGTCTGCTACTTTTTTTCTAGGGCTTTTAAGTGAGCCATTAAGTTGCTTGCATGAGATGTTTCGAATTTCTTTTTGAAGGCACTTATTGCTATGAACTTTCCTCTTAGCACTGCTTTCATTGTGTCCCACAAGTTTGGGTATGTTGTGCCTTCATTTTCATTGAATTCTAGGAAGTCTTTAATTTCTTTATTTCTTCAGCATTACAGAAGATACTAGAAGGAAAAATACAAACCAAGAAAACTAACTACTTTCAAGAAATCATAGGAAATAAATAACCTCACTACAGCAAAACAAAAATTAACCAAATACTCTACCATGGCCAACATCAATATCAAAGGATCTAACCGCCACTGGTCACTAATCTCCCTCAACATCAATGGACTCAATTCTCCAATAAAAAGACACAGATTAACAGAATGGATGTGTAAACAAGACCCAACAATCTGTTGCCTACAAGAAACACACTTAAATCACAAAGATAGACATTACCTGAGAGTAAAGTGCTGGAAGATGGTTTTCCAAGCAAATGGACCCAAGAAGCAAACAGGAGTAGCCATTCTAATATCTAATAAAATAGACTTTCAACCAAAATCAATAAAAAGAGATGGGGAAAGACACTTCATACTCATCAAGGAAAAACTCCAACAAGAAGACATCACAATCCTGAATATCTATGCCCCAAATACAAGGGCATCCACATTTGTAAATAGACATTGATAAAATTTAAACCACACATAGATCTCCACACATTAATAGTGGGAGACTTCAACACTCCACTTTCAACAAAGGACAGGTCAACAAAAGAGAAATTAAACAAAGAAACAATAACTCTGACAGAGGTCATTAATCAAATGGACCTCACAGACATTTACAGAACCTTTCACCCAAACTCAAAAGAATTTACCTTCTTCTCAGCACCTCATGGAACCTTCTCCAAAATAGACCATATAGTGGGTCACAAAGCAAGCCTCAACAGATACAAGAAGATTGAAATGATCTCTTGTATCCTATCTGATCACCATGCACTAAAACTGGACCTCAATGACTAAAATAGCAAAAGGCCTACACACACATGGAAACTGAACAACTTGCTTCTAAATGACAGCTGGGTCAGAGAAGAAATAAAGAAAGAAATATCTATATTTTTTGAATGAGGAAAATTTTTCATAGAGAACTCTCTTATAAAAACCCAAGACATAGTTAAGCATTTGTTGAAACCCATTGCCGTTCACTTCATTCACCATCTGAATATATGTACTTATGTATATATTGCCCATATGTCAGATTGTCTGTCTGTATGTTTATATGTATGTATGTACTTATGTGAGTATGTATGGAATTGTGAAACTTGTTAGAAATTATTTCTTGAAGTGCCCTGCTTCATCCAAAAGTGTCTGTCTGTCTGTCTGTCACATTGTCTATGTATGTTTTTATGAACAATCAGTGGGAGCTCAGGCAGATGGCTCTGACAGTTTAAATCTACTTTAATTCTTAATGTTTCCAGCAGGTATTAATGTATGGCTTTCTCTTTCCTTCTTCTCACTGCAACTAGCAGCTAATATAGCAAGGCTACCAACCTGAAAGTTTAAGATTTAGAGTTTGTATGGAGAGTTTCTCGCTGGAGCAAGCAGGCCCAAATAGCAAGGCTACCAACCTGAAAGTTTAAGAGTTAAATTATAAAGCTGCCAAGACCATCATTGAGCAAATGTCCTTGTTGTATACTTGAGCATATTTTGGATATATGCCTAGGAGTGATATAGCTGGATCTTGAGGAAAAGCTCTTCCTAATTCTCTGAGAAAGCACCAGATTGATTTCCAAAGTGGTTGTACAAGTTTACATTTCCACCAACAATGGAGGAGTGTTCCCCTTTCTCCACATCCTCTTCAGCATGTGTTGTCACTTGAGTTTTTGATCTTAGCCATTCTGATGGGTGTAAGGTTTAATCTCAGGGTTGTTTGTTTCCGTGATGACTAAGGAGGCTGATTATTTCTTTAAATGTTTCTCTGCCATTCGATATTATTCCATTGAGAATTCCCTGTCTAGTTCTGAAAAAAAAAAAACAAAAAACAAAAAACAAACAAACAACAACAAAAAAACAAAACCCTGATGCCCCTCAGCTGAAGAATGTATGCAGAAATTGCGGTACATTTACATAATTGAATCCTACTCAGCAATTAAAAACAAGGAAATCATGAAATTTGCAGGTAAATGGTGGGGCCTAGAAAAAATCATCATAAGTGAAGTATCCCAGAAGCAGAAAGACACATGTGGTATGTACTCACTTATACGTGGATATTAGGCATATAACATAAGATAAACACACTAAAATCTCTACACTTAAAGAAGCTAAGCAAGGACGACAAACCTGGGTAAGATGCTCAACCCTCATTCAGAAAGGCAAATGGGATAAACATCTGAAGAGGGAGAAAGCAGGGAACAGGACAGGAGCCTACCACAGAAGGCCTATGAAAGACTTTACCCAGCAGGTTATCAAAGCACATGCTGAGACTCATAGCCAAACTTTGGGCAGAGTTCAGGGAATCTTATAAAAGAAGGGGGAAGATAGAAAGACCTGGAGAAGACAGGAGCTCCACAAGGAGAACAACAGATACAAAAAATCTGGGCAAAGGGGTCTTTTCTGAGACTGATCCCCCAACCAAGGACCATTCATGTAGATAACCTAGAACTCATGCACACATATAGCCCATGGCAGCTCAGTGTCCAAGTGGTTTTCTAGTAATGGGAACAGGGACTGTCTCTGACATAAACTCAGTGACTGGTACTTTAATCACCTCCCCCTGATGATGGAGCAGCCTTACTAGGCCACAGAGGAAAACAATGAAGCCAGTCCTGATGAGACCTAATAGTCTAAGGCCAGATGGAAGAAGTGGGTAGGGGAATGGAAGGAGAAGAAGCCAGTAGGGTGAGATTGGGAGAGGTCATTGGAGAGGGCTACAGCTGGGAGAAAAAGTGAATAAATTATAATAAATAAATAAAAAGGGAAAAGAGAGTTAAATTATAGACAGCTACATAGGCTCAGTGGTCTTCTCTTTGATCACCTTCCCCTGGGTGGGCAGCCTTGCCAGGCAGCAGAGGAAGAAGATGTATCCAGTCCTGATGAGATCTGATAGGCTAGGTCAGATAGTAGGGGAGGAGGACCTCCCCATCAGTGGACTAGGGTAGGAGCATAGGAGAAAAAGAGAGAAGGACAGTGGGATTGGGAGGGGATAAGGGAGGGGCTACAGCTGGGATACAAAGTGAATAAAGTGTAATTAATAAAAATAAAATAAAAAATTTAAAAAAATAAAAAAACAGTGTTAAAGTGTAGATAGGATTTCTTGCCACAACCATTGGCCCCCAAATCGTGCAGCTACCTGCCGGAAACATTAAGAATTAAAGTAGATTTAAACGTCAGAGTCATCTGCCTGAAAGTTAAGAGTTAAGAAAGTTCAGACCAGCAACTCCAAAGAGCTGGCTACCATCTTGATAGCTTGAGAATTAAAATATAGAGAGATGCTAAAAAGTCACTTGCTCCCTTTTGCCCCCATGGCTGATACTGCTGTCCAACCTCATCCACCCTTAGACCTCCCAGAGGTAAAACCCATTTTTTTACTCACAGCCCTTTAAATCATTCTAATTTCTGGAGCTTCTCCTTTTGTTTGGGGCTAACTTCATTTCAAAGACAGTATTAGCAGCTCACTGGTTGTGGGAGATCTGGATTTGTGCAGGTAGATACTGGTATATTTCACAGAGCCTTATGAAAAGGTAGAGAAGGAAAAGGGTAGTGGGGGGGAGATACACACACACACACAGAGAGAGAGAGAGAGAGAGAGAGAGAATGCTGTTGGGGAACTGTTTCCTCCTCTCTCTGGTATCCTTCTTAGATTGCAGACCTCCCCAGGAAGCAATGGGCCCTTCCCTCCTTCTACAAAGGAAAGAGGACCAACTATCTGATAGAGGGAAAGCTCAGGATGTTTGTGCTATAATAATCTGCCCACTTCCATTTTATTATTGTAAATGTTATAAAATTGGATTCCTTTTTTTTAAAATGTCATAAATGAATCATTTACATGGAAGAGTGACATATGTTTAATTTTTGGTTATTTATTACATTGCCTACTTTATTCCCTTGCTTGATTATTAAAATGATGCAATTTTTAAAGATATACTTTGAAATGGAAAGGGATGGCTCTAGGTATCATCCAAGGTACAAATCTTATAAATCAATTGTTGACTTATTGTACAATGTTGGAGTATGATGTACCTCACTGCACATTAAATGGGTATATTCAATAGAAAATTAATTATAACTAAGTAATATTTATATTTACAAATTCATGGTGATAAATTCCAATCTTCTAAATCATTTTATTCCACTTGAGGCATGCACACACACAAAGGAAGTGCCTATAGCAGTGTGAATGGCAGATGATTAACTTACTGTCAGATGTGTTATTGATATTTTCCCCAACTCCATGCTGTGATTTTGGTTGGATGATGGACTCTTTTGTAGACAGAAGATTTTCAGCTCAGTGAGTTCCCATTTATTAATTGTTTGTCTTAACATCTTAACATATCAGGATCCTTTTCATAAAGTCTTTGTCTGTGGCAGACAAAGACTTTGTCTTTGCCTTCCATCAGATTAAGTATATCTGGTTTTATGTTGATGTCCTAAATTCTTTTGATGTTGAATTTCTGCAAGGTGATAGATATGGTTCTATTTTCACCCTTTTATATGTAGGACCATCTGTTGAAGATGTTGTCTCTTCTCCAGTATGTATTTTGGGCTTACTTCTCAAACACTAGGTGTCTGTAGGTATATGTAATTAACTTTGCATTTTCAATTTCATTCTAGCAATCAGCATGTCTATTTTCATATCAATATATTAATTTTTTTCTTTTTCTTTTTTTATTTTTTTTACACTTTATTCAATTTCTATCTGCCCATAAGCCTCTCCCTCCTCCCCTCCCGATCTCACTCTTCCTCCCCCCTTCTTCAAGCATACCCCTCCCCAAGTCCACTGATAGGGAGGTCCTCCTCTGCTTCCTACTGATCTTAGTCTATCAGATCACATCAGAAGTGGCTGCATTGTCATATTTTGTGGCCTGGTAAGACTGCTCTCCCCTCAGAGGGAGGTGATCAAAGAGCAAGCCAATCAGACTGTGTCGGAGGCAGTCCCTCTTCCCATTACTATGTAACCCACTTAGACACTAAACTGCCATGGATTACATCTGTGCAGGGGTTCTAGGTTATCTCCATGCCTAGTACTTGGTTGGAGTATGAGTCTCTGGGAAGGCCCCTGTGTTCAAATTTTCTGGTTCTGTTGCTCTCCTTGTGGGGTTCCTGTCCTCTCCATAACCTACTATTTCCCACTTCTTACATAAGATTCCATGCACACTGCCCAACAGTTGGCCATTCATGTTTAAAGTATTGGAGAGATCAGGGATACAAGGCACATATCTAAACATAGTAAAGGTGACATGCAGCAAGCCTATAGCCAACATCAACCTGAACGGAGAGAAACTTAAAACAATCCCACTGAAATCAGGGACAAGACAAGGCTGCCCACTCTCTCCATATCTCTTCAACATAGTCCTGGAAGTCCTTGCTAGAGCAATAAGACAGTTGAAGGAGATCAAGGGGATACAAATTGGAAAGGAAGAAGTCAAATTATCACTATGTGCAGATGATATGATAGTATACATGAGTGACCCCAAAAACTGTACCAGGGAACTCCTACAGCTGATAAACACCTTCAGCAAAGTGGCCGGATCCAAAATTAACTCAAAAAATCAGTAGCCCTCCTGTATACAAAAGACAAAAGGGCTGAGAAAGAAATTAGGGAAACAACACCCTTCACAATAGCCACAAAGGACATAAAGTACCTTGGTGTAACCCTAACCAAGCAAGTCAAAGACTTGTATGAAAAAAAATTCAAGTCTCTGAAGAAAGAATTAGAAGATATGAGAAGATGGAAAGAAATCCCATGCTCATGGCTTGGCAGGATTAACATAGTAAAAATGGCCATCTTACCAAAAGCAATCTACAGATTTAATGCAATTCCCATCAAATTGCCAACACAATTCTTTACAGACCTGGAAAGAAAAATCTCAACTTCGTATGGAATAACAAGAAACCCAAAATTGCTAAAACAATCCTCTACAATAAAAGATCTTCTGGAGGTATCTCCATCCCTGATTTCAAGCTGAAATATAGAGCAACAGTTATAAAAACTGCATGGTACTGTCATAGAAACAGAATATGGCTATGTAATACAATTTGTAATCTTGGGTGCTGACATCTCCAGCTGTTCTTTTGTTATTCAGGTTATTTTAGGTACCCTGTTTTGTTTTTTGCTTTTGTTTTATTTTTTATTATTTCATATTTCCATGTGAAGTTTAAGATTGATATTTCAATTTCTTTGAAGAATTGTGTTGGAATTTTGATAGAAATTGGATTGAATCTGAAAATTATTTTTGGTAGGATGACTATTTTCACAATAATAATTCTTGATATTTAATTTTTAAAAAATTATTCATTTTACATCCCAACCATGTGCTCCTCCCTCATCTCATCCTTATCCCACCTTTCCTCCCTATTATAACCCCTCCTCCTCCCATAATTCTCAGATAGGGCAAGCCTTCAACCCCAGCCTATCAAGTCTCCTCAGGACTGGCTGCATCCTCTTCCTCTGTGTCCTGGCAAGGCCATCCCTCCAGAGGAAAGTGATCAAGGAGCAGGCTACAGAGTCTATGTCAGAGACTGCCCCTGCTCCCCTTACTGGGTAACCCATATGGAGACTGAGTTGCCCATAGGCTACATCTAAGCAGAAGTTCTAGGTCCTTGCCATGTGTAGTCCTTGATCATTATATCAGTCTCTGCACAATATTAACTCTTCTGATCTGCAAGCATGGGAGGTCTTTCATCTTCTAATGTCTTCTTTAATTTCTTTCTTCAATGACTTAAAGTTTTTAATTTTTTCTTTATTTTTATTATTATTATTTATTACAATATATTCACTTTGTATCCCAGTGTAACCCCTCCCTTCTCTCTTCCCAATCCCACCCTCTCTCTGCCTTCCTCCCCTATGTCCCTCCCCTAATCCACTGATAGGAGAGATTCTCCTCCCCTACTATCTGACCCTAGCCTATCAAGTCTCATCAGGACTGTCTGGATCCTCTTTCTCTGTGGCCCAGGTGAATTAATCAATGAGCAGGCAAACAAGTTCAGGCCAGAGATTTCCCCCGTTCCCCCTATTAGGGAATCCCAATGGAGACTGAGCTGCCCATGGGCTACATTTAAGTAGGGGTTTTAGGTTTTCCTCATACATGGTCCTTGGTTGATTCAACTCTGTACAATAACATCTCTTCTGAAGGTATCTCCATCCCTTATCTCAAGTAGTATTATAGTGCAACAGTAATAAAAACAGCATGCTACTGACATAGAAATAGACTGGTGGATCAATGGAATTGAATTGAAGACCCAGAAATAAAACCACACACCTACAGATGTTTGGTTTTTGACAAAGAAGCCAAAACTATACAATGGACTTAAAGTTTTAATTATACAAGTATTTGTCTTGCTTGGTGTAAAGTTACCTAAATATATTTTGATGCTATTGTAAAAGACTGTATTTCTGTATTTCTTTCTCAGTATGTTTGTAATTTGTATATAGGAAGGCTACTAATTTTTAGGTGTTGCCTTTTTATCAGCTCTCTTGCTGAAGTGCTTATTAGCTATAGATGTTTCCTAATAGAGCCTTCTATGTATAAAATTGTTCCATAATGGAGCCTTTTAGGTACAAAGTTGTATCACAGGGGAACCTTTTATGTATGAATTGTTCATTTGAATATAATGATACTTTCACTTCTTCATTTTCTATTCATATCTACTTGATCCCTTTCAGTTTTCTTACTGTTCTTAACTAAGACTTCAAATACTATAGTTCATAGATACAAAGAAAATGAACATTTCTTGTCTTATTCCAGATTTCATTGGAAATGCTCTGAGTTTCTCTCCATCTAAGATAATGTTAGCTGTAGACTTGCTGAAAATTGCCTTGATTATATTTCAGTATGTCTTTTGCATGCCCAGTCTCTCCAGGACTTTTATGAGGAAGTAATGTGGATTTTGTCAAAGGCCTTTTCCAAGTGTGGTTTATCTTTTAATCTGTTTGTTATTGACTATGTTGAACCATGCATGCATCCTTCAGAGGAAGCTGCCAGATCATGTTGGATAATCATTATAATTAATGAATTCAGTTTGTAATTAATTTATGAAGAATCCTTGTTTTCTCCTACTTCCAATGTCCATCTCATTTGTCTTTCTGAGTGAGGATTGATCATCTTATCCCGGGTCCTCCTTCTTGTTTAGCACAAATGTAGCCCATGGCAGCTCAATATCCAAGTGGGTACCCTAGTAAGGGGAACAGGGACTGCTTCTGACATGAACTCAATGGCTGGTTCTTTGACTCCTTTCCCCCGAGTGGGTAGCAGCCTTGGCAGCCAGTCCTGAAGAGTCCTGATAAGCTAGGGTCAGATGGATGGGGAAGAGGAGCTCCTCTCTCATTGGACTTAGAGAGGGGCAGGGAGGAGATAAGAGAGGGAGGGTGAGATTGGGAGGGAATGGGGGAGGCTATAAGTGGGATACAAAGTAAATAAGCTGTAATTAATATAAAAATTTTTAATTAAAAAAGAATATTTATATCTGTTCATATGAAACATTAGTCTACACTTTTTCTCTTTTGTTGTTGAATTTTGCGGAATTGGTATCATGGAAAGTGTGATTTCATAGCACAGATTTAGAAAACTTCTAGCTTTTATTTTGTGTCATAAGATTAGCTTTATTCATTTACGGTTCTTATAATATTCTGTGCTGAATCCATCTGAGCCTGTTTTTATTTTATTTAGTTTAGTTTAGTTTTGTTTTCTTATGGATTTTTTAATTACTATTTTTATTTGACTGGGTGCTATAAGTGTGCTTACATGGTTTATTTCACATTGATTTAATTTTGGTATGGTGAAAACATGAAATATATTTGTTTTAAATTCTCCACTGTGAAAAAAATAATACAAAATTTGCATGTATATCCTCATGAGTCTCCAAATTTCCTCAGTGTCAATTTGGGTAAAAATATGACAACTTTTATGATTTTTCTCACATAACCAATATTTCATTTCATTGATATTTTTTATTGTGTTTTTATTTTATTGATTTCCTGAGCACTGTTGTTTTCTAAAGCTTTTAAGTGTGTTGTTATATTATTCATATGGGATATCTCATTTTCTTTTCAAACTTCTTATTTATTTATTTAAATTTAATTAATTTTATTTATTTATTTATTTTTCAATGCAGTTTATTCAGGAACCTTGAACAATCTTCTGACCCTGGAGAAAGCCAGCCCACAGCTTAAATAGCCTCTGGGTAGCCAACCCCAGCGTGCCACGTGGGCAATGCAGATAGGTCCACATACACAGAAGCAAGCCAGATCTTCAGCCTTAGCCAAATATGGAGTTGTTTGTGACAGAGAGCACTCACCATCGGGAAGGTGGAAGGCGGAAACCAGCTCCATCTTTAAGGCGCGGCATTAGGCAGCTCTCTACAGTTCAGACCTCTCATTTTTTATAAATAGACACTTAATGGTATGTACTTGCTTCTTAGAATTGTCTTCATTATGTTCTATAGGATTGTTTATGTTGCATTTTTATTTTCACTCAATTCTAAACTGTTTTTATTTTCTGTTTTGAGATTATTTGTACAATTTGTTTTACTTAATTGTGAGTTGTTCAGCTTCCATAAATTTGTATACTTTTGGTCATTTCTGTTTTGTTGATATGTTTTAAATCATGGTTTCAGTTTTCCTATATATGTTGAAAAATGAAACCAGTTTTGGAGAGTGTTATATTACCTTCTGAGAAGAAAATACATCCTTTAGTGTTTGGGTAGAATATTCTGTAGATATTCTGTAGATCTCCTAGTGCCATTTGATTTATGATGTTATTTCACTCTTACTAATTTTTTTATTAGTTTTGGTTTGGAAGACCTCTCTAATGGTGAGAGTAGGATATTGAAATCACACACTACTGAGTGTTAGGATCAATATGTGATTTTAGGTGAATTGAGGATCTCACAGAACTACTCACTTTAGAAATCCACACCATAATTCCCTGTTCACCTTGAACACAACCAGCAGAGAGGAGCTGCAAGAAAGTTGAGAAAATTCATCCCTAGCCTACTACTGAGGACTTTTCCTCTCCACACTGGTGCCACATGTTGGAGAGGCAAAGCAGGCTCCAGTAGCAACCAGCCAATGCCAGGGATGACCAGATGGCTAAAGGCCAGCATAGGAACACAATCAAGAAAAACCAGGCCAATACAGCAGAGTTCTGGACACCCTAACACAACTAACACATAGGAAAACAACTGAAATCTATGCTTGTGAAGATGGGAGAGACCTTTAAAGAAGAAAAGAATAAATTCCTTAAAGAAATACAGGGAAATAAAATCAAACAAATTGAAGCCTTTAAAGAGGAAATGAAAAAAAAATCATCTAAAGAAATACAGGAAAATACAGTCAAACAAATATTGTCCTTTAAAGAGGAAATCAACAAATTTCTTAAAGAACTACAGAAAAACACAACCAAACAGATGAAGGAAATGAGTAAAATGGTTAAAGAGTTAAAAATGGAAATAGAATCAATAAAGAAAACATAAATTGAGAAAATCCTGGAGATGGAAAACTTAGGGAACAGAACAGAAAACACAAAGGTAAGCATAACTAATAGAATACAAGAAATGGAGGAGAGAATCCCATGTGTAGAAAATACAACTGTCAAAAATATTAAATAACAAAATTCCTGACACAAAACATCCAAGAAATTACAGACACTATGGAAAGACAAAACCTAAGAATAATAGGAATTGAAAAAAAGAGATCTTAGCTCCAAGGACCAGAAAATATTTTCAGCCCAGAGTATTGTGAGTGAAAGCTTTGCTGGGTATAGTACTCTGGGCTCACATCTGTGGTGTCTTAGGGTCTCCTAGACATCGTCTCAGGTCCTTCTGGTTTTTACACTCTGTTGAGAAGTCAGGTGGGATTCTGATAGGTCTGCCATTATATGTCACCTCCCCCTTTTTCCTTATAACTTCTAATATTCTTTCTTTGTTCTGTACATTTAGTGTTTTGATTATTATGTGGTAGAAGGATTTTCTTTCAGGTCTAATCTCTTTGGTATGAGATCTCTCTATACCCAGCAAAGCTTTCACTCACAATACATGGAGAAAACAAAATGTTCAGTGACAAAAATAAATAAATAAATAAATAAACAATATCCATGCACAAACTCAGCCTTACAGAGGATACATGTAGGCAAACTCCAACCCAAGGAGGTTAAATACACCCAAGAAAACACAGGATATAAAAAAAACTTCACTACAGTAAAATCAAAAGAAGACAAGCACACAAACATATTACCACCTCTAACATCATAATAAAATAACCTAATAATCACTAGTCATTAAAATTTCTCAAAATCAGTGGATTCAACCTCCCAATAAAAAGACACAGGCTAACAGGATGGATTCATACTTTCTGCTGCATGAAAGAAACACACTTCATCAACAAAGGTATACATTAATTCAGAGCAAAGACCAATAAAAGGTTTTTCCCTCAAACCCAAGAAGCAAGCTGGAGTAGCTATTCTACAATCTAAACAAACAGACTTTCAATCAAAATTAATCAAAAGAGATTGGGAAAGATATTTAATTTCCTATAAAACAAAAAACAAAAAACTCCAGTCCAGAATATCTATACCACAAATACAAGAACACCAACATCTGTAAAAGAGATATTTTTAAAGCATATATTACACATTCATCACTATACATTAATAGTGGGAGACTGTGACACCCTACTCTCACCAATGAACACATTGTTGAGACAGAAATTAAATAGTTAAATAATAAAATTAACAAATAATATGACTCAAATGAACCTAACAGATAACTGCAGAACTTTTCACACACACACACACACAATCCCTTCTTTTCAGCACCTTACAGAACATTCTCTAAAATCAACCACATAGCTGGTCACAAAGCAAACCTCAACTTATACAAGAAAATTGAATTAAGTCATTATACTTTATCAGATCACCAGAGGTTAAAGCTGGATTTCACCAACAAGATAAGTAACAAAAAGCCTATGCAATTATGGAAACTGAACAACTCTCTACTCAATGATCACTGGATCAGAGAAGAAATAAAGGAAGAAATTAAAGACTTCCTAAAAGTCAGTAAAAATTAAGGCAAAGCATATCCAAACTTATAAGACACAAAGAAAGCAGTGCTAAGAAGAATGTTCATAGCATTAATTGCCTTCATAAAGAAATTAGAGAGATCTCATACTAGGAACTTAAGAGCTCACCTGGAAGTTTTAGGGAAAAAGAAACCAAACACATCAAAGAGGAGTAGACAATAGGAAAAATAAAACTCAGGAGTAAAATCAATAAATTAGAAATAAAGAGAACAATACAAAGAATCAACAAAACCCGTAGAGACAGTATTCAAATCTGCCAAATCAGAATTGAAAAGGGGAGGGAACGTAACAGCAAACACTGAAGAAATCCAAAGAATCATTAAGACTTACTTCAAAAGCTTGTACACTACAAAATTGGAAAATCAATATATAATGGACACTTTTCTTGATAGGTTCCACTTGTTAAATTAAGATCAGCCAAACAAGTTAAATATTCCTATAACACCTAAGGAATTAGAAACAACCATTAAAATTCTCACATCCAAAAATATCCCAAGGACAGGTGGTTTCTACACAGAATTCTACCAGATTTTCAAAGAAGAGCTAATTCCAATACTCCTCAAAACATTTCAAAAAATAGAAATAAAATCAACATTCAAAATCAGTGAACACTACAGATAACCAAATGGCCAAGGGTCAGCAAAAGAACACAACCAATGTAAATCAAGATATCATGGCATCACCGGCAACCCCCAAAGTTATTGGACAACCCAACTTATCAGAAACACAAGAAAATGATTTTAAAGGTATGATTATCTAGTTATTTGAGGCACATAAAGAAGAAACCAACAAATCTCTCAGAGAAATAGCCATACAGATTCAAACAGTTAAAGAGGAAACAAGTAAACTCTCTCAAAGATTTGGTCTTCCAAATGGAAACAAGGAAAAATGAAGTGAACGAAGCTACTGAAGAAACAGGCAAATATAGCCAAACAAATGGAAGCAGAAGTAGTGGCATTAAGAGAGAAAACAAACAAAAAAAATAGAGACCATCTTGGAGACACAGGAATCCACATTCAAACAGATAAAGGAAATGGTGCAAGGCATGAAAACAGAATTAGAATCAATAAAGAAAACACAAACTGAGAAAACCCTGGAACTGGAGAACTTAGAGAAAAGAGAAGGAACCATAAAGGTAAGCATCACCAATAGAATACAAGAGATGGAAGAGAGAATCTCAGGTGCTGAAGATATACTCACAGAAAATGATAATTCTCTCAAAGAAAAAGTAAAATCAGAAAAATCCCAAACACAAACCATCTAAGATATCAAGGACATCATGAAAAAGCAAAATCTAAGAATAATAGGAATTGATGAAGAAGAGGAATCCAGGCTCCAAAGTCCAAAAAATATTTTCAAGAAAATCATAGAAGAAATATTTCCCAACTAAAGAAAGAGATGTCCACAAACATACAAGAGGTCTACAGAACACCAAATAGACTAGACCAGAAAAGAAACTCCTCACACCACATCTTAGTCAAAACACTTAATATACAGAACAAAGAAAAGATACTAAAAGCAGCAAGGGAAAAAGGCCAAGTAACATATAAATAGAATAACACCGGACTTCTCATCAGAAACTATGAAAGCGAGAAGGGCCTGGGGAGCTATCATGGAGGGTTTAAGGGACCACAGATGCCAACCTAGACTACTATACCCAGCAAAGCTTTCAATCAACATAGATGGAGAAAACAAAATATTCCACAACAAAACTAAATTTAAGCAATATTTGAACAGCAAACCATCCCTACAGAAGGAAAATTCCAATCCAACAAAAACAACTACACCCAAGAAAACATAGGTTATAGATAATTTCCCAACAAAAATCAAAAGAAAATAAGCAATACATCATAGTAACACCAACAACTCCACAATAATAAGAAATAACCTAAAACTCCATTCACTCTGCCCAACAGTTGCCCATCAGGCTCAGCATCTGCTTTGATAGTCTGTAGGCCAGAGGCTTTCAGAGGCCCTCTGTGGTAGGTTCCTAGTTTGTTTCCTATTTTCTTCTTCTTCTGATGTCCATCCTCTTTGCCTTTCCGGATGGGGATTGGACAAGTAAGAGCTGGAGAGGACAGGGTCTCCACAAGGAGAGCAACAGAACAAGAAAATTTGAACACAGGGAACTTCCCAGAGACTCATACTCCAACCAAGGACTATTCATAGAGATAACCCAGAACCCCTGCACAGATGTAGCCCAGGGCAGTTCAGAGTCCAATTGGGTTACATAGTAATGTGAAGAGGGACTACCTCTGACATAATCTGATTGGCCTGCTCTTTGATCACCTCCCCCTGGGGGGGAGCAGCCTTACAAGGCCATAGTAGAGGACAATGCAGCCACTTTTGATGTGAACTGATAGACTAAGACCAGAAAGGAGAGGAGAACCTCCCCTATCAGTGGACTTGGGGAGTGGCATGCATGCAGAGGGAGGAGGGAGGGTGGGATCGGGAGGGGAGGAGCGAGGGGCTTATGGAGGGATGCAGAATGAATAAAGTGTAATTGATAAAAAATTAAAAAAAAATAAAAATAAAAAAGAATAACTTATGCATACATTAAAAAAAAGAAATAACATTCAATGGTCAATATTATCTATCAACATCAATGGACTCAACTCTCCAATAAAAAGACACAGACTAACAGAATGGGTGTGGAAACAAGATCCAACATTCTGCTGCATCCAAGAAACACACCTCTGCAACAAAGATAAACGCTACCTCAGAGTAAAAGGCTGGAAAACAGTTTTTCAAGCAAATGGACCCAAAAAAACAAGCAGGAGTGGCTATCCTAATATCTAATAAAATATATTTTCAACCAAAACTAATCAAAAAAGATGTAGAGGGGCACTACATTCTCATCAAAGAAAAAATTCACCAAGAAGACATCACAATTCTGAACACCTATGCTCCAAATACAAGAGCACCTACATTCATAAGTGAAACATTATTAATGCTTAAATCACACATCAACCCCAACACCTTAATAGTGGGAGACTTCAACACCCCACTGTCACCATGGGACAGATCATCTAGACAGAAGCCAAACAGAGAAATAAAGGCACTTACAAACGTCCTAATTCAAACAGACCTAATAGATGTCTACAGGACTTTTCACCCAAACTCAAGAAAGTATAAATTCTTTTCAGCACCTCATGAAATGTTCTCCAAAATAGACCGTACAGTTGGGCACATAGCAAGGCTTAACAGATGCAAGAAGATTGAAATAATCCCATGTATACTATCTGACAACAACGTGGACTAAAGCTGGACCTCAACAACAATGGAAATATCAAAAACCCTACATGCACATGGAAACTTAACAGCTTAATTCTCAAAGACAGCTGGGTTAAAGATGAAATAAAGAAAGAATTAAAGACTTCCTAGAATCCAATGAAAATGAAGGCACAACATCCCCTAATTTATGGGACACAATGAAAGCAGTACTTAGAGGAAAACTCATAGCACTAAGTGCCTTTAAGATGAAATTTGTAACATCTCATACAAACAACTTAATGGCACAACTGAAAGCCCTAGAAAAAAAAGAAGCAGGAACACCCAAGAGGAGCAGAAGGCTGCAAATAATCAAACTCAGGGCTGAAATCAACCAATTAGAAACAAATAAAACAATTCAAAGAATCAATGAAACCAAGAGCTAGTTCTTTGAGAAAATTAATAAGATAGACAAATCCTTAGCCAAACTAACTAAAAAGCAGAGAGAAACTATTCAAATAAGCAAAATCAGAAATGAAAAGGGGGACATAACTACAGACAGTGAGGAAATCCAAACAATCATTAGGTTGTACTACAAAAACCTATATGCCATAAAATATGAAAATCTAAAAGAAATGGACAATTTTATTGATAGATTCCATCTACTAAAATTAAGTTAAGACCAAGAAGGAAGATTGAAAAGCCCTATATCCCCCAAGGAAATTGAAGCAGCCATCAACAGCCTCCCTTCCAAAAAAAGCCCAGGGTCAGATGGTTTCAGTGTAGAATTCTACCAGACCTTCAAAGAAGTGCTAACTTCAATTCTCTCCAAATTACTCCACAAAATAGAAACAGAAGGAACATTACCAAACTCATTCTATGAAGCCACAGTCACGTTAATACCTAAACCTCACAAAGATCCAACAAAAAAGCGAACTTCAGACCTATCTCTCTTATAAACATTGATGCAAAGATACTTAATGAAATATGTGCAAACTGAATCCAAGAACACATCAAAGATATCATCCACCATGAGCAAGTAGGCTTCATCCCAGGGATACAAGGGTGGTTCAATGTATGGAAATCCATCAATGTAATCCACGACATAAACAAACTGAAGGAGAAAAAACACATGGTTATCTCCCTAGATTCTGAAAAAGCATTTGACAAATTCCAACACCCATTCATGTTTAAAGACATGGAGTGATCAGGGATACAAGGCACATACCTATACATAATAAAAGCAATATCTCAAGCCTGTAGCTAACATCAAACTCAATGGAGAGAAACTTAAATCAATCCCACCAAAATCAGGGACAAGGCAAGGCTGCCCATTGTCTCCATATCTCTTTAACATAATTCTAGAAGTCTTAGCTAGAGCAATAAGACAGTTGAAGGAGATCAAGAGGATACAAATGGGAAAGGAAGAAGTCAAATCATCACTATTTGTAGATGATATGATAGTATACCTGAGTGACTCCAAAAACTCAACCAAAGAACTCCTTCAGCTGATAAACACTTTCAGCAAAGTGGCTGGATACAAAATTAACTCAAAAAAAATCAGAAGTCCTCCTGTATACCCAAGACAAAAGGGCTGAGAAAGAAATCAGGGAAGCAACAACCTTCATAATAGCCACTAATAACATAAAGTACCTTAGGGTGACTCTAACGAAGCAGGTGAAAGACCTATTTCAAAAAAAATTCAAGTCTCTGAAGAAAGAAATCAAAGAAGACATCAGAAGATGTAAAGATCTCCCGTGCTCATGGATCAGTAGGATTAACATAGTGAAAATGGCCATTCTACCAAAAGCAATCTACAGATTCAATGCAATTCCTATCAAAATACCAACACAATTCTTTACAGACCTGGAAAGAAAAATTCTCAACTTCATATGGAGAGAAAAACAAAACAAAACAAAACAAAAAAACAAAAAAAAAACAAACAGAATTTCCAAAACAATCCTGTACAACAACAGATCCTCTGTAGGTATCTCCATCCCTGATTTCAAGTTGTACTACAGAGCAATCATAATAAAAACTGTATGGTACTGGCATAGAAACCGAAAGGTGGATCAATGGAACTGAATAGAAGACTCAGAAATAAACCCACACACCCATGAATACTTGATTTTTGACAAAGAAGCCAAAACCATTCAATGGAAAAAAGACAGCATCTTCAACAAATGGTGCTGGTCCAACTGGATGTCCACATGCAAAAAAATGAAACTAGATACATATTTATCACCCTGCACAAAACTAAAGTCCAAGTGGATCAAAGACCTCAATATAAAACCAGATACTCTAAATCGGTTAGAAGAAAAAGTGGGGAAAACCCTAGAACTCATTGGCACAGGAGACAACTTCCTGAACAGAACACCATCAGCACAAGCCCTAAGAGCAACAATCAATAAATGGGAGCTCATGAAACTGAAAAACTTCTGTAAAACAAAAGACACTGTTGTTAGAACAAAATGACAGCCTACAGATTGGGAGAGGATCTTCACCATCCCAACATCTGACAGAGGGCTGATATCTGGAATATATAAAGAACTAAAGAAGTTAAAAGTAACTTAATTAAAAAATTGGGTATGAAACTAAACAGAGATTTCTCTGTAAAAGAATATAGAATGGCAGAGAAACACATCAGGACATATTCAACATCCCTAGCCATCAGAGATGCAAATCAAAACTACCCTGAGATTTCACCTTACACCCACTAGAATGGCTGAGATAAAATACTCAAGAGATAACGCATGCTGGAGAGGTTGTGGAGAAAGGGGAAACCTCCTCCATTGTTTGTGGGAAAGGCAACTTATACAACCACTTTGGAAATCAATCTGGCACTTTCTCAGACAATTAGGAATAGTGCTTCCTCAAGATCCAACTATACCACTCCTAGGCATATATCCAAAGTTGCTCAAGTACACAACAAGGACATTTGCTCAACCATGTTTGTGGTGGCTTTATTTGTAATAGCCAGAACCTGGGAACAATGCAGATGTCCATCAACAGAGGAATGGATACAGAAATTGTGGTACTTTTACACAATGGAATACTACTCAGCAATTAAAAACAAGGAAATCATGGAATTTGTAGTCAAATGGTAGGATCTAGAAAAAAATCATCCTAAGTGAGGTATCCCAAAATCAGAAAGATACACATGGTATATACTCACTTATATAGCCCTATAAGATAGGATAAACATACTAAAATATGTACAATTAAAGAAGATAAAGAAGAAAGAGTCCCAGGGGTAAGTTGATGAATCCTCATCTAGAAAGACAAAGGGGATGGACATTGGAAATAAGGGAAAACAAGTAACAGGACAGTAGCCTACCATAGAAGACTCTACCTATTAATGTATCAAAGCACATGCTGAGACCCATAACCAACCCTTCGGCAGAGTGTAGGGAATCATATGAAGGAAGGAGGAATGAGTATATCCTAGAGGGGACAGGGATCCTCACAAGGTTCAAATATATCTGAGCACAGGGGTCTTCTATGAGACTGTTTATCTAACCAAGGACCATGCATGGATATAACCTACAACCTCTGCTCAGACATGGCCATGGTAGCTCAGTATCTAAGTGGGTTCCCTATTAAGGGGGACAGGAACTGTTTCTGACATGAACTCATGAGCTTCCCCTCCCCCCTGAGGGAGAAGCAGCCTTGCTAGGCCACAGATAATGACATTGCAACCATCCTGAAGATACCTGATAAGCTAGAGCCAGAAGGAAGAAGAGGAGGACACCCCTTCTCAGTGGACTTAGAAAGGGGCAGGGAGGAGATGAATGAGGGAGGGGAGGATTGGGAGGGAAAGAGGGAGTAGGCTACAGCTGGGATACAAGTGAATGTGTAAAATTATTTAAAAATAAAAAATATTAATTTAAAAGAAACCAAAAAACAAAATCATTTTATGAGGCCCTACTCATCCTGATACATAAACCACACAAAGACCCAACAAATAAAGAAAATTTCAGACCATTTGTCTTATAAACTTTATTGCAAAAATACTCAACAAATTACTTGCAAACCAAATCCACGAACACATCAAAAACAACATCCACCACCAGGATTCGTCTCAGGCATACAGAACTGGTTCAATATATGAAAATCCATCAACATATTCTACCATATAAACAAACTGAAAGAAAAAAAAACACATGATCACCCCCTTAGATGTTGAAAATCATTTGACAAAATCAACACCCCTTCACGTTATAAGTCTTAGAAAGATCAGAGATACAAAGCATACACATAAACAGAATAAAGGCTACATACAGCACGCCTATAGCCAACATCAAATTAAATGGGAAGAAACTTAAATCAATCCCACTGCAATCAGGGACAAGACAAGGCTGCACATTCTCAGTTTATCTCTTTGACATGGTACTTGAAATCCTAGCTAGAGCAATAAGACAACTAAAGGAGATCAAGTGGATACAAATGGAAGAGGAAGAAGTCAAAGTATCTCTATTTGCAGAGGGTATGTTAGTATACACAAGTGACCCCAAAAATTCTATGAGAGAACTCTTACAGCTGATAAATATCTTCATCAAAGTTGCGGATACAAAATTAATTCAAAAAAAATCAGTAGGCCTGAGAAATAAATTAGGAACCTGGACTTTTGACAATAACCACAAAAGACATAAAGTATCTTTATATAACTCTAATCAAGCAAGTCAAAGACATGTATGACAGAACACTTAACTCTCTGAAGAGGGAAATTGAAGGAGATATCAGAAGGTGGAAATATATCCCCTGCTCATTGAGCAATTGAATTAAAGCAGTAGAAATGACAATCTACAGATTCCATGCAATGCCCATCAAAATACCAACACAATTCTTTACAGATTTTTAAAGAAAAATTCTAAACTTCATATAAAAAAAAACAAAACCTCCTCATCCCTGACTTGAGGCTATGCTACAAAAGAATAGTATTTTTAAAATGGATGGTACTGGCACAGAAATAGACTTGGTGAACAATGGCTTCTAATTGAAGGTCCAGAAATAAACCCACACAACTACAGACACTTGAGTTTTGATGAAGGATCCAAAAGCATACAATGGAAAAAAGAAATCACCTTTAACAAATGGAGTTGATCTAACTAGATGTTTACATGTATTCAAATCCAAATAGATCCATTTTTATCACCCTGTGCAAAACTCATGTCCTAGGGGATCAAAGACCCAAAATAAAACCAGATACACTGAATCTGATAGAAAAGAAAGTAAGGAATTGCATTGAATTCATTAGCACAGAAGTCAGCTTCCTGAATAGAACATGAACAGCTCAGGCTCTAGAATCTACAATTAATAAATGGGACCTCTTGAAAATGAGAAACTTCTGCAAGGCAAAGAACACTGTCATTAGAACAAAATGGCAGTCTAGAGACTGGGAAAACATGTACACAGACCTGCCATCTAAGAAAGGGATAATATCTAGAATATATAAATAACTCAAGAAATTAAACATCAACAAACCAAATAATCCAATTAAAAATGGGGTACCGGGCTGAACAGAGAGCAATTCTGAATGGCCATGGACAAGCAGCACTCAAGGAAATGCTCAAAGTCCTTAGTCACAGGAGAAAATCAAATCCTTAATCAGAAGGATAAACAGGATAGACATCAGAAGTGGGAGAAGACTGGGAACATGACAGGGGCCTACTACAGAATCTGCAACACTCTACCCAACAGGGTATTGAACAATATGCTGAGACTCACAGCCAAACTTTGGGCAGAGTGCAGGGAATCTTATGAAAGAAGGGGGAAACAGGAAGACCTAGAAGGCACAAGAGCTCCACAAAGAGATGAACAGAGCTAAAAATCTAGCCCAGAAAGCTCTGCAGAGATTGATGAATCAATCAAGGACAATACATAGAGAGGAACTAGACCCCCTGCTCAGATGTAGCCCATGGGCAGTTTCTATGGGAGTTCCCTAGTTAGGGGAGCAGACTCTGGCATGAACTTGGTTGCTTTCTCTTTGATCACCTTCCTCTGGCAAGGTGGCCTACCTAGTAAGGCCACAGAGAAAGAAGATCCCAACAGTCCTGATAAGACCTGATAGGCTAGGGTCAGATAGTAGTGGAGGAGGTCCTCCCCTATCAGTGAACTAGGTGAGGGGCATAGGGGGGAAAGAGAGAGGGAGGGTGGAAATAGGAGGAGATGAGGGCTGGGCTACAACCAGGATACAAAGTGAATAAATTGTAAAAAATAATACTAACTCTAAAACTAATAATGATAATAAAATGGAAAAAAATAAAACGACTGTGAAATTATGTCTTACACCTTTCAGAATGGCTAAGACCAAAACCTCAAGTGACAGCACATGCTAGAAAGGATGTGGAAAAAGGAGAACACTCATCTATTGCTAATGGTAGTGCAAAGTTGTGCAAACACTTTGGAAATTAATCTGTCCTTTTCTCAGAAAATTAGGAATAGTTCTACCCCAAGACCCAGCTTTACCATTCCTTGGCAGATAGCTAAAAGATGCTACATCATACAATAAGGACATTGTATCGATTATGTTCATAGGAGGTTTATTTATAATAGACAGAATCTGAAACAAACGAGAGATTTCTTAACCAAAGAATGGATAAAGAATTTGTGGTACATTTACACAATGTTAATAAAAACAAGGAAATCATGAAATTTACAGCAAATGGATGGAACTAGAAAAGATCATGCTGAATGAGGTAACCCAGACTAAGGAAACACACATGGTTTTTAATTACTTATAAGTGAATTTTAGCCATATAGTACTGGAGAGAATACTACAATTCACAGACTCAGACTTTATGGATGGTGCTTGAATCTCACCAAGAAGGGGAAATAGAATAGGCAGCTGTAGGAGTTAAAGCAAGGGGACAGGATAATAGAGAAAGCACAGAGAGAAACGAGGTTAGACCTGGGGACAGTTGTGTTGGGAGGACAGTATACCCACGGAGAGAAAAGAAGCCCTGGGAAGGGGCATCACTGACAAGCTGGAGACCTAGGCCAGGGCCGGCTTCTGGGAGCATATGGGGTAATCTAGATGAGACTCCTAGAGTCAAGGTTCATGGAGACTGAAGAGGCCACCCTCTAACTAGATAAGACTCTTAGGGGAGGGATGGGAACACCAACTCACCCACAAAAAACTTCCACTCAAAATTTATCCTGCCTATAAGACGTTCACGGATAAAGACAGAGCAGAAACTGAGGGAATGTCCAACCAGTGATTGGCCCAAACTAAGATCCACCTCATGTGAGAGAGCCACCCCTGACACTATTAATACTGATACTCTGCTTTGCTTGAAGACAGGAGATGCTGCACCCAGCAGAGGAAACAGATGCTGAGACTCACAAACATTGTGAGGTGAAGTGTGAGAGTCTTGTAGAAAAGTGGGGAAATTTTAAAAGGAACTGGAGGTGACAGGGGCTCCAGAGAAAAACAATGGAGTCAACTAACGAGGGCCCAGAGCGGCTTGTGGAGACCGAAGCACCAACAAAGAGCCATGCTGGGACTTGACCTAGGCCTCCTACACAGATGCAGCTGACGGGCAGCTCAGGTGTTATGTGGGTCCACTAGCACCGAGTGTGCACTGTCTCTCACATGGACGCTGTGGCCTGGTTTTTTGATCAGTCTCTCCAGGCAGAGCATCCTTGTTAGGCGACAGGGGAAGAGAAAATACCCAGTCCTGATGCAACTTGATGAGTTGGGTTCCCCTTTTCTTAGGAATAGGGGAGGAGGGATGGGGGGAAAGAGAGGGAGAGTGAGACCAGGAGGAGGGAAGGTGCTACCATCAGGATGTAATGTGAGTAAATTACTTAATTAAGTTTTTAAAAGACAGCCTACTATATGTCAGAGGAAAAACATTGCCATTTTTATTTTAATCTAAACTACACAAAACATGGTTTTCAATTCTGAAATGCAGGGCACATTTTTGCCATTGTTGTTGGTCAGCTAAGCTTTGTCTGTACTCACTCGCTGGTGTGGGCAGTAGTTCGTTAATGTACTACTGTAGACTCAAAGGTCAAAAGGTTTTGACTTTTTCAGCAAATATTCCCATTTTAATTGTAATAGGTAATAAGGCAGCTCACCAAAATTTATTTTTTTTAATTTGTGGAATGAAACACAGCTATTAAAAACATAGCTATGCAGAAGCTTTGAAAGTCGCTTTTAAACATTTGGTAGAATAAACATGTTTGATCATGACATTGCTTAAAAGATGAGCATCAGTCAAGCTTGGTAGAGTAGGCAAAACTCTTGATATGAAAGACTAGATAATTTTTTCTTAAAAATACAGAAGTTTCAAAGTCTATAAAAATTTACACATTGTCTAAATTATTTTTGTATCATATAACCTTAAAATTTCACAAAAAAACCTTTATTCTGGAGATTATAAAATTTCTCATGATAGTTTGCTAAGGATTTTATTTTATTTTTCTCTTTTTTCTTTTTTCTTTATTACAATTTATTCACTTTGTATCCCAGCTGTAGACCCCCCCATGCCCACCCTTTCTCCCTCTTCTCCTCCCATACTCCTCACCACCCCTCCACTGATAGCGGAGGTCCTCCTCTCCTTCCACCTGAGCCTAGCCTATCTGGTCTCATCAGGACTGGCTGCAATGTCTCCCTCTGCAGCCTGATAAGGCTGCCCCCACCCCCTCAGGGGAAGGTGTTTTAAGAAAAGAAATGCCCCCTTTATGGCAGCATCATCAGTGCTCATGGGTTGGGTGTTCTGGACATAGTAATTTATTGTAAGAAATACATACCTAGCTTGAGGAGTGAATGAGTGGCATACTAAATGATGAAACACCTAAATGTACTTAAACATATACTCTATTTCAGCATTTTGTAAATATTATTTTGTTTCATCTCCAAAAAAATTTATACAAGACAGACCTATTGTGATCCTACCCAGAGATGTTCTAACTAACACAGAAGCTCTCTAAAGGGAACACATAAGAAAATTTTAGAAATGGTATTTGAATTAAGCAGATTTTTTAACTAGTTTCAAACTGTTCAGTTTATTTTCTTGCTTTTAAGTACAGATTGCCAGAGTTTTTGGTTCTATTGTTCTCCTTGTGGAGCTCCTGTCTCCTCCAGGTCTTTGTATCTCCCCCTTGTTTTATAAGATTCCTTGCACTCTGCCAAAAATTTGGCTATGAGTCTCAGCATGTGCTTTGATACCCTGCTGGGTAGAGTCTTTCAGAGGCCCTATGTGGTAGGCTTCTGTCCTATTTCCTGTTTTCTCCCTCTTCTGGTGTCTGTCACATTTGCCATTCTGAATGAGAATTGATCACTTAGTCCAGGATCTTCCTTCTTGCTTAGCTTCTTTAGGTGTACAGGTTTTAGTATGTTTATCCTGTATTATATGTCTAATATCCACTTATAAATGAGTATATACCATGTGTGTCTTTCTGCTTTTGAGATACCTCACTCAGGATGATCTTTTCTAGTTCCTACCATTTACCTGCAAATTTCATGATTTCCTTGTTTTCAATTGCTGAGTAGTATTCCATTGTGTGAATGTACCACAATTTCTGTATCCATTCCTCCGTTGATGGACATCTGGGTTGTTTCCAGATTCTGGGTATTGCAAATAAAGCTGCTAAAAACATGCTTGGGCAAATGTCCTTGTTTACTTGAGCATATTTTGGATATATGCCTGGGAGTAGTATAGCTGGATCTTGAGGTAGCACTATTCCTAGCTGTCTGATCAGCATGAATATGCAGGGAAAGTAACAACCATTTGTAATAGAAAATGTTCAAAAGTGTATACATTTGATCCTCAGTTCCTTTGTAAGTAGCACTTTACAGCCTCTTATGAAAGATGCAAACAACTGTGGCATGAATGTAAATAGTCTTCACAATAATGCCAATGAGAGTTTTGTGTACTTACCTGATTGTTCTGACATCTAATGGAGATTACTAGTTCTATGAATAAGCTGGTGGGAATTGGTTTATGGAGTTCTTTTTCAAAATCATTGGCATTTGCACCCTTTCTGTGTTTAAAATATAGGTTGTTGTAACTCAACTGGGTAGTCAAATATTAGTGTGTCTTTGTTGATCTAACATACTGTTTCTTGACCTACTGTGTTCTGTAACATCCTTGTAAGGTCTCTGAGATCATATTAGAAGTCAAGCATATATTAGAATGTAGTCAATTGGTAACAGCATATAGATGATTACGGATGTTACTGTTCAATATGATTTTCAATAGAAGAATATCCTTTAATATATTATTGTTAAAGTTTTTTTATTTAAAGTTTCTTGTGGTGTGAAAAATAGTACCAATTATCAATATCTTAAAAATTGGCCACAGCTGGGATACAAAGCAAATAAATTGTAATAAATAAATAAATAAGAAAAACTAGCACTGTGATAACCTAAAATAAGATATTTTGGGGTGGTGGTGAAAGGGTCATACAGTTTGGTCATGTGTTGTTAAGTGACAATTGTTTAGATCTAGAGGACATGTGCTTAGGACATACATTCTCTTTGGTCTGAGCAAACTTTGAGGAATCACCAAAGTAAATAGCTAGTGTAAACGCAATAAAATCGTTCAGTGAAAACATGACACCAACTCAAATTTCTGGGATAGAATAATATTTCACAATGTACCAGCAGAATTCAAGAATGAACTTATACACATATTTTTATACATAATAACGTGTTTTCATTTTTGTTTTTTTTCATTTTGCATAGTCTATTTAATGCTTGAAATACAGGAACGATCTGCTGTATTTTAACTATTGTGACATCCTGACACGATGCACAGCTACACTAACTACTCAAACTGAATTTCTGTATCATTTCTCTTCCATTTTTCATTATGAAATAAGTGATTAGATTTTTAAATTTCCCTAGAGTTATGGAATTCATCATTGATATTTAATTCTGTGATGTGTATATTTTACCAATTTTATAACAGGTAAGAGTGCATTCACTATTTTAGAATAATAAAAATCATAAAAGAAGAAGTTATAAATAACCATGAGAGTATTTGAGAAAATAGGTAACATATTATATGTAATATTAACTTGTAAATATTTAACATTGTTACTTTATAATTGAAACAGCTTTTCAGTGTAACATCAGAAAAATGGTTCAATTGGTTATTGAGGGACTATCTCTGACAGGAACTCAATGGCAGGCTCTTTGGCCTACCCACACCCCAAGGGAGGAGCAGTCCTGCTAGGCCACAGAGGAGGACTTTGCAGCCAACCCTGAAGATACCTGATAAAACAGGATCAGATGAAAGGGGAGGAGGTCCTCCCCAATCCGTGGATTTGGAAAGGGACAGGGAGAAACTGAGGGAGGGAGGGTGGGATTAGGAGGGAATAAGGGAGCAGGATACAGCTAGGATAGAGAGTTAATAAAATGTAACTAATAATAATAAACAATAAAAAAAAAAGAAAAATGGTTCAAGTCAGTATAGGTCCCAAGGCAGAGAAGGACATTTAGACACGAACTCCTATTCCTAAACACAACACTGTTTCCACTTGACAATTGCTTGTAAAGGAAAAATCAGTTTTCTCCAATGGAATCAGGCCTATGCCCATCAGAAGATGATCCATATAAAACCAACTCAACTGTTTTTTTTTTTTTTAGAATTTTGTAGAATTTTTGTCTCATACTGCTTTTGGGGGGAATTTTAAAAAATCTTACTGGTTATTTGCTTGTATATTAGTTATTTTCTGTTTTATGGGTTTTCTTTGCGAAAATTTTTGTTTGTGTGTGTGTGTTTTGTGATTTTTCCATCATCATTCTTATCATTGGTAGTCGTTGAGTCTTGTTATTGTTTTTTGTTTGTTTGTTTTGTTTTTGTTTTTGACTTTTAATTTTTGTGCCTGTTTTTTTTTTAAGTAGAGCAAGAAAGAAGTCCTGGAATTGAACAGGTGGGGGATTTCAAAAAACATTGGGGAGAAAGAATAGTTGGAATAGATTGTATAAATTTTCACTAAAATAGAAAATGATTAACTACACCTTTTACAAAGGACAGTGTTCACAGTCAAACAAAAATTTCCATGGCTGAACAGATAGATGAGCAAATGTCCAGACATGTAATGTTAAGATATATCTGATTGCATCATTTCAGCTTTTTGAAATCTCATTACCTAAAAATTGATATTTAAAAAACCCACAACATAGAGAGACACCACTTACTCTGAAATTGTGTGATCATAGAAACTCTTGGAGGTTGAAGAAGTTTACTTATTGGCTCTGTTGTGCATTCTTTCATGAAAACCTGAGGGTATTTTCAGGGTCCATGTCTGAATATAAGCAATGCAATTTATGAGTTTTTAAGGATTTTACAAACATTTTGAAAGACTAAAACTGTGTTGTGTGTGTGTGTGTGATTGTTTGTGTTTATGTGTGCATGTGTGTTTGTGAGAGATAGAGGAAAGAGAGCAAAACATGGAGAAATTATGATTTTATAAAATTATGATTTTAAGTTGTAAAATATAGAGTAGATAATAGTATTTAGTATACTTAAACAAAAATAATATATATTAAATTAACACCTTTAATTTACTCAAGCTTAATATTATAATATATGTTATATATTACTAAGCATGAGAAAATTTAAAAATATATCATATTATACTATGTCATATCATACTATATACATATATATTATATAAAATACGTTATTATAAATTTATTACGTATATTTTTTCTTAGCATGGGAAAATTTAACTTGTTAGGGGTGGCAAGGAGACAAGAAAGACCAAAGAGTCAACCAAAGGCGCATGAATATATGAAAAACATAAGTAAGTTATTAGGTAAAATAACAAAGAGAGGGGTATAGAAGGCAATGACAGAGGGATGGAGGGATTGGGAAGGGAGGAGGGAGGAGAGCGGAGGCTACAGCTGGGATACAAAATGAATAAACTGAAATTAATTTTAAAAATTAAGAAAATAACAAAGAACAATTTACCTTTTTTGAATAGAGGTGCCCACAGTGGGTAGATAAAGACGGTCTTAGAAATTACATATTGTTAAACAAAACTCCAACACAAAGTGGTGCGACCTGGTACTCGTAGGTAGGTATTACTGTAGAAAACATATCTGTAAGTTGATAATGTAGTGACGCGTTACGTAGAAAATAGGACTCACTTGTTATTGAACTGCCTTTGCTGTCTCACTAACTAAATTGCTGGGAAAGCCAATGAAAGTGACCGATTATTTTATGAATGTGATCTTTAAGTGTGTAATTATGGAGAAAATGGGTCCTAACTCCTTTTGGAATCAGGGAGTAATAATTTGTCTATTGAATATACAAGGAAAAGAAAAAAATACATATAAAATTTTCATTTAACTTGGACACCATGGACAGAATCACAGGTACTTGGGGTTAGGTCTAGGAATATAACAGCGTGAAAGCACAGGAGAGTTACCCAATTAATCATGACAATGTCTGTAAGCATATTATGTTTAGTAACTTTGTGCATGCCATTTCCTGAAATTATTTCATTTTAACTATCATCTTATTTTCATATATACATAAGTCAATAAATAACAATAAAACCTTTCATAATGTATGTTTCTCTCTCTGCACCCCAAGTACATTACTAGGGATAGTTGGATTGATTGTTATACCTTGGCAGAAACAGCCTCATTGCATCATTTAGACAAATATGAGGGTGCTCCAGAAAAGCAGAGATAGTTTGAGAGATGACTGACGATTTTGTGGTGACACTGATCAGACACACACACACACACAAAAAAAAAAAAAAAAAAAAAAACCTGGAAAAACAAATAAGAGGCTTTACAGAAAGAAAGCTTCATATTCTGTTGGTTACAAAAGTGGGAATCATTTATTTCAGGTAGACACAGTTCTCCTTCATGGAATGATTCTTCTACACCTGTGTTAAGAAGAGTCTGCAGCAGAAATGTTACATGGTTATTCTGACTTAGCTACACGAGTACATGCAAAGAAGAAAAAGGAGGAGACCATTGCTTCATCAGAAAAACAAGCAATTTTTCCCTGGCATCATGTCTTTGGATATGTACTGCCTTGGATAAATGTAGAAAACTGTTTGACATGTGGAAGAGTCTTAGAAAACTAGAGATTTTAGTACAAAGAAATCAATTCACTGAAAGAATGCCCACGCGAGGTTGTTACAACTTAGGATAGCCACACAGAGGAACTTCTAAAAGAACCCCACGCCATTGTTACTGACCTGCATTAACATCGTTGGCTTACACCTTCTCCAGGCCTGAGTCACACTGGGTATTACAAACGAAGCTAGAACAATGATGAAAATACTGATACAAAACAGTTTCAAGGTGATCATTCCAAAAATACCCTTCCTTTCAAAATCGAGCAGGTTATCCCAGGGTTTCTTTTTGAATGTTTCAGTTTAAAAAAGGTTTGTCAAGAAAATACTAGAGTTTAAAACATCTCTTAAAATGTCTGTTAAATGACAGAATTTTTTTAAATAGATTATTTCTTACAAAGTATAATTCAAAAGCTATCTTCCAAGAAAACATAACTATAAACCTCAAAATGCAAATCAAAACCATTACTTGAGTTCTTGCATATTCTTCCATTTCCTGGAGAAAAAGAGACCTGTTTTGTTTATCATGCTTGGGTATTTACAGTTTTAAAATATTCTAACAATAGAAACCAAGTTTCAGTACAAATCAAGCTGAGTTCTACAATTAATTATATTTTCTATGGTTTCACAAATATTGTCTGGCCGATAATGCACACCCACATGACTTCTGCAGCTTCTAGAGGATGTTGGGAATGTTAGGCAGCAAGATGCAGTGCCTTTTTTTCTCTTTAGCAGAATTGTAAACACACATATGAGACAGACACCAAAGAGAGGCTGTGTGGTGTGCATATCTTCACCAGAAAACAAAACAAGTACAGCATAGCCAAACTTCACCAGTTAAAGCTGGGAGGGGCATCGCAGGGTTCTCCCCAAAAGTGTAGGCTTCAAACCTATTTTTGTATTAGGTGACGCATGTTACATGTAGCTTTAATCGTGGCAGCTTGGTCAGATGGCATGCTACAGCTGCCATGTCATTTCCCTTCGTCCATCTCATCGGTGCATGCTGATGGGTTCCAGCTCTTAGAGAATGTATGAGACAGCACATGCAGTGGGTCTGATAGTGTCAGCACACCCACTATACTGAGTGCACATAATTACTAGCCCTGACCTCTCTCTAAGGAAACTGCCATTGGACACTCTTCTAAATGAGCGTGAGGCTTCTATTTAGCTCTTTTCATCTAACACCTATGAACTTAAGTATGCAAAATATCAGGCCTTACATATCAAAGATTAATGTTTGCTACCAAATGAGATTAAAGTATTTTGATTAGATATTTATTTTGTAGGTGAATTTGCTAAAATTCACATATTTTATATTTGGTTGAAAAATCAAGTAAGTGCATAGCCTGAATTTTATATGTAGGTTGCAAACAAAATAGAACAAAACCAATCTTTCTGTTTCTTAATTAAAACATCAGAGGTTAATGGCTGTAAAGTAAACCTAGAAGCATATAAAAATAAATGAATATTTTGAGAATACAAAACAAGTGTAGTAAAAGAATATATATATATTTTTTTAGAATACTAAATCCTTGAAATTTAAAAAAAAAAGAAATGTTCTTACTTATCCACGACAGTGCCCACGAAGTGTGCCGTTTGGCAAAGTTAAGCTGACTCTGTCACTTCATTCCATGATACTTTGATACTTTTTATATCAGTAGGAAAACAAACAAAGAAACAAAAAATAAAAAGCAAAACCTTTTGAAGAGCAGAGCTGTGACACTCCGTCCTTTGTGAAGTAGTGTAACTAAACATTTTAAAAACTAAAGAAACGGTTGTTCCCCCTAATAGCTCCATAAGCTTGAATGTATGTAACAGAGAGACAAAGGTATCTCTAGTACATGCACACAAGCCTCATTCCACGAAGAAATATGCCACCTAGTATAAGCTTTAAGTCTGTTTTGCTCTTTCTAGCAGCTACATAATCTAAAACTGTACAGTCCTTCCTATCCCCATTCTTCTAACCTACTTTATAGTAACATCATAAACAGAGAGCTATTCGACATTGCCTTCTTGAAAACTAAACGCATATTAGCAAGAGATACAGAAAAAAATATAACTAAATAGCTTAGAGACCACAAAAGCCAGCAAGATGGTCCCACTCATTATACATGTATATTTCCATCAAGAGAGCAAAGTCTTCTCAATTTTAACATGAACATCCTAGTAAGTCAACATACTCAACCTGTCATTCTTGGAAATAAAATGAAAGCCCGTAAGTCTTTGCTTACAGATAAAAATAAAAGCAGGAAGATGGACATGACCACTCTTAGACGGCACAGGGAGCAATAGCCATCCCTGTTGTTCACAGAGAAAAGATCTAACTACCCATCCTGTTGGCCCAGCGTCTGGAACTCCGTGGTGTGTAAATTGTGTTGGAGAAAAACATTCTTCCTGCTGTATGTGTGTAAGGAGATAGGTCCTCGAGGCGGCTGTCCAAACCTGCCTGTGAAGGTGGAGTGCTGTCGGGACAGAGCTGCTGGGTCCTTTGGTTTCTCTGAGAACATGGAGAGTCCTTCTGTTTTAGTGGCTGGCTTCAGAAAACTCTGTCCCATAGTTATCCTCGAGTTCTGGGTCACTTCGGAGGTGACGGCTTCGTGATTTCCCCTTGCATGTTTCACAACTCCTCCTAATTCCTTGTCCTTCAAGAGATTGCTCAGACACATCCCTGGGAGCTGGCAGCTGTTCTTGTGAGGACTTGTCTGGTCAGCTGCAGAGTATCTAAAACGGTCCTCGGTGGGAGTATGGATTGCTTTTCTGTCCCTTGTGCTGAGACTTTGGCTCATAGTTCGACTTCGGTACATAGTCTGGGAAGAAACAGAAAAGGAAAAAAAAAATCTTTCAAATTCCTGTGTAGATAGTTGTGACCTGCAAACTCTTGTGCACGAACCTGAAATTTCTCATTAAGTGTGAGAAACCCAGTACAGTTCTCCATGAAATTCACCCTCCAAGTACTATAATAACCCCAGACAGTATTCTACAGTTTTACGTGAAAATAAAGCTTTTCTATTTTTCTTTTCTTTTCTTTCTTTCTTAATTAATTTTTGAGGGAGGCCTAATGGAGAACAAAAGACCAATACTTAACCCCTGGATTCAACCACTTAATAATGTTCCCACATAGACAACATAATTCTCAGGTTTGTTTTTTCTTACACCTCAATAGTAACCTAGAATTTAACAATTTGAAAGTAAGAAAGTTATCTCTACGATCAGAGGATAACCGTAGAACAGACAAAATTTCAGCACATGGTTTGTTGAGATTTTTTAGATGCAATTTATCCTTCAGAAATGCAAATCATCTTCCTTCCCTTAAGAAGCGTAAAGGTCTGCATGGAATTCTCTCATTTAGTCTTCCTTGAAGTACAAGCTGTCAATCACATTCCTCTTAAGCCCACAGTTTCATGATTTAGAACGCTTATGGAGGTAGAAACAGAAACTAACTGCACTATTATTTGCTGGAATGAAACAAAGAGGATGTGTCATCTCTGCAAAGAATAGCAGAATTCATGAAAGACAGATGAGGAAGAACGAAGCAGAACTACGGAGATTGTGGTGTGATGGCACATCTGCACATGGCGTCAGGGAAATTTCCGGTGACTTGAGATGTAAATGATGTACAGTAGGGTTAAGTACTCATTGAAAATCAAATCTGCAAACCATATATCTGCCCAGATCCCAAATCGCTCATACAGCTGTCATCATTTTGTTGTGTAAGGACTGTCACTACTTTTACATTAAGACATGCGAAATCAAAATGTAACTGTCATCTACAAAGCCTATTCTTCCTCTCTCCATAATAGCAGTTGTCTGGCTTAACCCCTAAGGACTGTCTGTGGCCTCTTTTCTTTATGACCCTGAACACCTGGTGCTTCCTGTTGTACTGGCAAATCCCAGTCTGTAGTTAAATATTTCCTAGAAACCCTTGTCCTCTACACAACTGCTTGGAGACATAGGTGTTAGACATTTACAGATTTATGTGTTTGGGATATGTTGTGTAGTGTTATGGAGTGTATATTACATGTCAAGAAATATGCTAACTTTTGAATACATTCTCTCACTATGTTGTCATTTTAGTTGAGGCTTCATCATCATTGAAAAGAATTCTGCTGTGTTATACTTTCTCTTCTTTGGCTCGTCCATTTCAGGTTGAAGAAATGAACTACTCAGACCTATTTTATTTTGTTTTGTCTTGTTTTGTTCTGTATTTGCTTCAGTGTTGTCAATGACCTGACATTTTTATTTTTGTCATGGTCTTATTTAGAGACACCTTCAGTCTCTTCCACGCTATGAAGTAACAGTGGAATAAGATGTTGAATATCTATACTGGGGTTAATAAAAATAACAAAAAGAACCCACTGGTCTGGGAGGACAAAAAGCAGTAAAATTTATCTTTATTATTCAGGAGCTTCCTGGTTTCTTTTCCTTTTCCCTATGGTGCTTCTCCAGTACTCTGGGTTCTCCTTATAAAAATAAACTGTGGCTTCAGTCCTCTCTGTGACATAATCTAAGATGCTTACTAAGGTGTTGACTGTCACCTTAGGAGTGCCCATCAGCCTTGTGTTTCATTCCTGGCGGCCACATGCTACGCACATGAATCCTGCTTCTGAATACTGTGGGGAAAAAACTAATCTGTTTCTAGTGGAAGGAGACATCAGGAAATCAAGAATGATAAAAGCCAGCAGTAATATTTCTCCTCCTACTGGCATTATTTCAATGACAAATCATAGTTACATACATGTATGGGGTACAACAAAAGGTCTTGATATGTGTATACAATGTTGACAGTTCAAATTAAGCAGAGTGACATATATATTATCTCATATATTTGTTTTTTCACTTCTGTTTTTACATGCGCTGCTGATGAAAGTACGGAAGGAGACCTCACTGACATTGGTTTAATAAGGCAGCATAGTAAAATAGTCATTATTTTCTTTATCTAATCATTTTAGACCTTCTATGATACTTTATTTCATCCAATACACAAATTTAATAACTATACATAGAAGGACAAACAACTGATTTCCACAGGCACCTAAGTGCTCATCCCTAGAACTTTCTCAGGGACTTACAGCTACAGCGCATCTGTCACAGCAACATACAAAATGAGATCTCCCTTTCTCACTTTACATTTTTGTACAAAAATACATAGTTAAACCATTTGTTTCAATTTGTCTGGAATAGGTTGCTTTTGACACTTCAGACTTTTTTTTCAGTTTTTTTTAACATTTATTAATTGCACTTTATTCACTTTGTATCCCCCCATAAGCCCCTCCCTTCTCCCCTACCAATCTCACCCTCCCTCCCCCTTCATCACGCATGCACCTCCCCAAGTCCACTGATAGGGGAGGTCCCCCTCTCCTTCCTTCTGATCTTAGTCTATCAGATCACCTCAGAAATGGCTGCATTGTCATCTTCTGTGGCCTGGTAAGGCTGCTCCCCCCTCAGAGGGAGGTGATCAAAAAACAGGCCAATCAGATTATGTCAGAGGCAGTCCCTCTTCACATTACTATGGAACCCACTTGGACACTGAACTGTCATGTGCTACATCTGTGCAGGGGTTCTAGGTTATCTCCATGTATGGTACTTGGTTGGAGTATGAGTCTCTGGGAAGACCCCTGTGTTCAAATTTTCTGGTTCCGTTGCTCTCCTTGTGGAGTTCCTGTCCTCTCCAGATCTTACTATTTCCCTCTTCTTACATAAGATTCCATGCACTCCAGGCTTTTTAAAAGATCTGCTTTATACACCATCAAGTTCAGCGCTTACAGAGGATATGAACAGCATAGGAGCAAATAATGGTCAAAGTGCTGAATACATTTATGAATATAAGTTTTATAGAACACTTCTGAAATGGGTACTACATATAGTGAATAATAGTTCTGCTCACAAAAGGTTAGTTTCCTGTCTTGTCTTCAGGCAGCTTAAAATTTAATATAAAGCTCATCTAGAATAAGAAACCTGAGTGGCCACAGGGAGTTTAGTTTTTCTAATTTTCTCATCTATAAAAGTAAGATTTATATTCAGCCAACATCTCCATTTACAACATTCAAAAAATTGTGAAAGTAAAATGTCTAATTTTGTACTTTGAAAATAGTCATATTGCATGTTCTCTTAATGAGGGTAGTATTAATAAGAAAAAGAGAGGAAAAGAACATAAAGCAAGCACCAGACTATGAAATTATTTTGATAAGTATTTATTCCATCTTTTAGAGCCTAAAACACTTTGAAGACCTATCTCAACATAAAAGTAATTTCTCCCTAATATTAGTAATTTCATATTTATTATTGTAGGTTAGTTCCCCAAAACACAAATTCCATCAAAAATATTTATAACAAGTTTATTAGGGAATATTTTGTAGCCAACAGTTATAGAGAGATGGAAAATGCAAAAGCAGACAGAGGGAGACGGTAAATTCTATGCAAAAAAAAAAAAAAAAAAACCAAAAAAAGAAAAACAAAAAAACAACATGCTAATGTATCAGCCAGGCACAGATGAAGCTGAGATGATTCTTTATGCTCAGGCAAACAGATGATAGTCTTGCACTCTTGTAAGACATTATTGGATGACACAAGAAAGGCTTTAATCTTGGTTTTTATTCTCTAGAAATTTTATACATTTTTATTCTCTAGAAATAAGTTAAAGGAAAGATACTTGAGAGCTATCAGTCACCACTATCTTCAGAAACTGAGTTAAGGAAGGATTGACATGTATGTGTGTGTGTGTGTGTGTGTGTGTGAGAGAGAGAGAGGGATGGAGAGAGAGAAAAAAGAAAGAAAGAATACTACAGTGTGATTATGATTGTCATATGAATGTATGTGAGAAAGAGAGATAAAGTGTGTACTATTGTGATTGTGCTTATGTGAGTGTGAGAATTGTATGTGTCTTCAGCAGAAGGAAGAAGAACTAAAAGGCATGACACTGCATTTATTGCACTAATTATCCAATAACAACAAGCATATGTTTAATGTATTATAGGATTATGTAGCTAACTAGTAAAATAGTGATTTTTCATCTAAAATACATTGTCTTTATATGTCATTAATGCATGGGTGTCACTGTGTATGTGTGTGTGTGTGTGTTTGTCTGTCTGTCTGTGTGTGTTCTGGAATTCAGGTTTAGAGTACATGCAATGAAAGGTGACTTTAGAATGCTGACTCCAGAGCTGAAATTGGTGTTGCACTGTAGAACGCACATGAGCTGCGATTATCTACATCAGGCAGGGCCTGCAGCATCCTTCCATGGAAACGGGAAGTTTTCATGGCTCCCTAGCATTTATACTCAGATAGTGGTCGACAGTAAGAAGTTTGTCATCTGTGGTCCATATGTTTCTGCTTCTTTAAAATCGTGTCAACCACTGCTCCTATGAACAATCCCAGTGAAAACCAGAGTCAGGGGAAAATAAAGGTGAACTTAAAATGGGACCTGTGAAGGAAGAGGCAGTGCAGCATCAAGAGCTGGGAGGCACGGAAAAGGGTGGCAGGGTGACAGAAGCCTATTACTGAAATGTTTTATGTACATGTTCGGATTGCACTTTGGAAGACAGTATGACTCTGAAGGCACTTAATACTAAATATTGCCTCATCAATATCAATTTTAAACTTCCTTTTTCTGATTTTATTTATAAAACAATTTTTATTTTATCAGTCAAGAAAGACTTTTGAAAATGTTCTTAAGTGATAACATGGAATATTTTTTTTGCAGCTCAATTAATGAAAGACAAAATGAATCTTCAGAAAATTCAATACTTATACAAATCTCCAGAAAATAATCTATGGATGTGGTCCTCAACTACAATACTTTATTGATCATGTAATACATTTTCCATTCATAATTACTTCTAATTGAGATCCATTAATTTGTTCTATACAGGTTGATAGTTTCTTCATTCTTAAACTACCAACTCCTGTATGCATGCTCATGCAAGTGCATGCACACACACACACACACACACACACATTAGCACATGTACATACGTATCTTCATTGCTAATATTAGATGAGTGCAGATATTTTAAAGAGACATAACAATATTTCAGAGGCATTCTGTATCTCTAGTATTTATAGTTTTAGCTTTCTCACAATACACAAGAAAAGTCATATTAGTACAAGAAGTACTCAGAAGAAATTGCAATGCTTTCACAACCACCAAAGCAATGTTACATTAAATCTGCTGCATATTTCAGAATGTTAAACATAAACTATTTAAACATCATTTTGTCAGTACTGTTGAACACGAAAAGGATAAAGAAAATGTGGAAGAATAGTTATTTATCTCCTTTCCCCAATATATAAATTTGACAGATGGAGGCTCAATCCTTTGTTAAAAATGAGAGCTGAAAGAATACTCCCATTAAAATATCTTTTTTTCATATTATTATTATTATTTACAATTTATTCATTTGTATCTCTGCTGTAGCCCCATCTCTCATTTCCTCCTGGTCCCTGGTCCCTCCTTCCTGATTTCCCCACTATGATCCTCCCCTAGTCCACTGAGAGTGGAGGACCTCCTCCCCTTCTACCTGACATTAGCCTATCAGGTCTCATCAAGACTGCCTAGATGCTCTTTCTCTGTGGCCTTATTAGGACACTTTGCCGGGGGCGGGGGGGATGATCAAAAAGCAGACAACCAAGCTCACCTCAGAGACTGCTCCTGCTCCATTTACTAGGGTACCCTCATGAAAACTGAGCCACACATGTGCTACCTCTGGGCAGGGGGTCTAGGTCCTATCCATGCATGGTTCTTGGTTGATTCATCAGTCTGCAGACCCCACTGGGCCCAGATTTCTTTTTATTCTGTTGCTCTCCTTGTAGAGATCCTGTCCCCTCCAGGTTTTTCAATCTACCTCTTCCTGCATAAGATTCCCTGCACTCTTCTCAAAGTTTGGCTACGATTCTTAGCATTTGCTTTGATACCCTATTGGGTAGAGCCTTTCAGAGGACCTCTGTGGTAGGCTTCCATCCTGTTCCTCATCTCTTCCCGTGTTCAATATCTATCCTGTTTGCCCTTCTGAATGAGGATTAAGCCTCATCCCTAGGGTCCTCCTTGTTGATTAGCTTCTTTAGGACTATAGATTTTACTATGTTTATCCAATATTATACGGCTAATATCCACTTATAAGTGAGTATATACCATGCATATATTTCTGCTTTTGGATTACCTCACTCAGGATGATCTCTTCTAGTTCCCACCATTTGCCTGCAAATTTCATGATTTCCTTGTTTTTAATTGTTGAGTAGTATTCCATTGTACAAATGTACCACAATTTCTGTATCGTTGAAGGACATCTAGTTTGTTTCCAGATTCTGGCTTTTACAAATAAAGCTACTGTCTTTTCAAAAATTAATTAATTAATTAATTAATTAATTTCAGTTTATTCACTTTGTATCCCAGCCCTATCTCCCTCCCTCATGCCCTCCCACTGCCACCCTCCTTCCATCTTCCCCTCCTATGCCCCTCTCCCGTTCCACTGATAGGGGAGGTTCTTCTTCTCCCCCATCTGACCCTAGTCTATCAGGACTCATTAGTACTGGCTGCATTATTATCATCTGTGGCCTGTTAAAGTCGTTTCCCTCTCAGGGGGAGGTGATCAAAGAGCCAGCCACTGGGTTCTTGTCAGAGACAGTTTCTGTTCCCATTCCTTAGGCACCCACTTGCAGACTGAGCTGCCATGGGCTACATCTGTGCAGGGGTCCTAGGTTATCTCCATAAATGGTCCTTGGTTGGAGTATCAGTCTCAGAAAAGATTCCTTTGCCCAGATATTTTTTGGTTTTGTTGCTCTCCTTCTGGAGCTCCTGTCCCCTCTGGGTCTTTCTATCTCATAAGCTTCTGAACCCTCCCCCATTGGAGGGAGGAATGGAAATTTATACAAGCAATTTGGAAATCAATCTGGCACTATCTCAGTCAATTAGGAATAGTGCCTCCTTAAGATTCAGCTTTACCACTCCCAGGCACATATCCAAAAGATGCTCAAGTATACAAGAACATTGCTCAACCATGTTTGTAGCAATATTATTCATAATATCTAGAAGCTGGAAACAACCCAGATGTTCCTCAGTTGAGGAATGAATACAGAAATTGTGGTACTTTTACACAACGAAATACTACGCAGCAATTGAAAACAAGGAAATCATGAAATTTGCAGGTGAGGTATCGCAGAAGCAGAAAGACATACATGGTATATATTCACTTATAAGTAGATATTAGACATATAACATAGGATAATCATACTAAAATCTGTACACCTAAACAAGCTTATAAAGAAGGAGGACCCTGGGTAAAATGCTCAAACCTCATTGAGAAAGGTAAAGAAGATAGACAATGGAAGAGGGGAAAAAACAGGAAACAGGACAGGAGCCTACCACAGGGGGCTTCTGAAAGACTCTACCCAGCAATGTATCAAAGCAGATGCTGAGACTCATAGCCAAACTTTGGAGAGAGTGCAGGGAATCTTATAAAGCTGCTATCTTTAACACAGTCATCCTTTTTAAAACATGGTAGCATCTTGTGTTACATTTTCAACAGCAGAGCAAGCACTTTAGTGTGTAAAGATGAATGACAGTGCTCAGATTACACTCTGAATTATCAAAATAAAGACTTAAGAACTCCACTATTAGCAACAACATATGAACTCAAACCAATCTTCAACAATACTTAACGTTAATGAAAATACTAAAATGGGCTGAGTAAGTAACTTCATTAGTTCAAAATAAGCATTGAAGTCGCAACTTTTGGCAGTACAATAAGTGAATGACATAGCATGATATAATATCTGTGGAAATCTAAGTTAATTAAAGTATACAAAGTATAAATATAAAGTCAAAATAGTGTACATTTGAAACACCATAGCCATTTCTATCCATATCTGTAGTGTGATTAAATATGACTGCTATGTGAAAAGTAATTTGAACATATGGGTGGAGTGGCACATGCCTGTAGTTCTAGGACTCTAGGAGAATGCAGGACAATTGTGAGTTAGAGAAAAGCCTGGGCTACATAGTAACATCCTGTCTCAAAAGAAGATATTATGGACAAAAGCATATACAAACATGACTACTCATTCAATAGAATATTGACATATATATAAGTATATTAATTTTCTATACTGCATGTTTATGAACTAATGATTCTAAATATTTCCTATCACACACTTTCAATATAAATTAAATTTTCCTGCAGGATTTTACTTTAATTAAAAATATTTTTTTCCATACCTGAGCAAATTTCTATGCAAAACACATAGTGGAGACCTTTCCAATGCCATTAAATGCTAGTTTCATATTTGGTTCACTACATATTTTCAGAGTAACCATCACTTTCACAGTTATTTTTTCCCTGTCTGAAAAGGGAAAATCAGGTCCTCTCACATTGAGAAAGGTCTCCTTTCACTATTTCTCGTGGGTGCTAAAAATTGTCTTAATGGGATGCCCTTGGCACTGTGACAACTTTGAGTGGCAGAATCCTGAGCATAGCCCATTCCATAGCATACACCTGAAGGGATACTTGTGTGCTCAGTTTAAAGACTGGTCTCTAGAGTTCTCCAAATGAGTGTGCTGCTTGCAGAATTTACTGTTACAGGACACAGATATCTAACTTGTAAAATTTCATCACACCAATTTCCAAGATATTTTTTATGAATACCTTGAATAAAATTGAATTAAACATAAGTGTGTCAATAGGTTAGAGTTGAAGTAACTTTAAAAAATGCCAAAGTAAGGAGAATACCTGGGTATAAGTTACTGAAACACTTTAAGTCATCATAATATTCCAAGCAGTTCTTTAATCTTGAATGAAACAACAAGTTATATACCAACACACAAATGCAGTTGTTTCAAAAGTACATACGATTTTATCCCTGTCTTTAATCATTCATAATTATGAATGGGGCAAAATTAAGCTGATAGCCTATTATTTGTAATAGCCAAAAATCAGAAAACCAACTAGATGTCTCTCAACTGAAGGATGGATAGACATCAAAAGTGGGAGAAGGGAAGGAACAGGATAGGAGCCTACTACAGAGGGCTTCTGAAAGAATCTACAAAGGCACTATGAAAGCAGATGCTGAGTCTCATAGCCAAACTTTGAACAGAGTGCAAAGTTCTTCTTATGGAAGAAGATGGATATAGAAGACGCAGAGGGTCCAGGAGCACCACAAGGAGACAAACAAAGCCAAAGGGGGTATTGCATAGACAGGACATAGATGCCCTGCTCAGATATAACCCATAGACAGCTCAGTCTCCATGTGGGTTCCATGGTAAGGTGAGAAGAGACAGTCTCTGACATGAACTCTGTTGCCTGCTCCTCGATCACTTCTCCCTCGTGGGGCGACTTAGCCAGACCACAGAGGAAGAGGATCTAGACAGTTCTGATGAGACCTGATAGGCTAGGGTCAGACAGTAGGGGAGGAGGACCTCCTCTATCAGTGGACTAGGAGAGAGGGATGGGGAAGAAATAAGGAAGGAGGGTGGGATTGGGAGGAGACAAGGGAGGGGCTACAAGTAGGATACAAAGTGAGTAAAACATAAATAATAATAACAATAATAAAAACAACAATAATAATAAAAGAAAAAATAACTAGAAACAAAATAATAGTTATCTATTATTTATCTTAGCGATTTTTACTTGGGTAAGAAAACAAATCTACAAGTCGTAGTTTGCCTTTCTATAGTTGCCAAGGATGGTAAATACTCTAAGATATTTCCTAACCATGCTTTTTAAAATTTTTGAGACCTCCAAGTTCACATCCATAGGCCATTTTTAATCAGATCGTTGTATTCTTGTCCTTGTTTTTTCATTATTTGTTTTTAGTTGTTTACTTATTTATTGATGATGTTTTGTGAATACTGTAGTAGCATAACATCCTGCACAAGATTACTACTCCTGCTTTTTCCTCCCCACTATTCCTCAAACTCATGCCCCCTTATTCTTTTAAAAATTATTCTTTTAAAAATTAAAAACTTTGTTTAAAGTTTTGTTCATACAATATATTTTGATCAAGTTTTCCCTTCCAACAAATATCCCTAAATTCTCCCTGCCACTTTAGCATACCAACTTCCTGGTCTCTCTCTCTTAATATAAATTGAAAACTAAATAAAATCCAATAGGATCAAAACATTAATATAACAAATGAAACCAAAAGCTCACAATAAAATCACGGAATTTGTTTGGTATTTGTTGTATTATGCGCTTAATTTTTACTATTTATGTATCTTTTAGTAACAGATGGAAAAGTACATGCCAGCCTAGTTAAGTCCTAAAAACTCAAAAATTATATTCATATGTTTAAAAAACAAAACTGTCTACCCTACATCAAAAAGGGGGCAAGCCAGAAAATAGCCACTATCAATGTAAAGCCCAGGTACAAGATGCCTAGGGTATGTTTAAATGCTAAAGGAAGAAGAGAGCTGGGAGAGCAGAGCTGGAGGAGAGGTCTTGGAATGATGTGGAGAATGAACTGGACGTAAGATTTCACAAAAAGCAAGTATAATGGGTAAAATCTGAATGTTAGGAAACTATGAGGGCTTGGAGGTTTAGGATGGAGTAATTATTGCCCAGCATTGTGATCTAGGTTAACTAAATAAATCATAGTCTCTGTGTGATGATTTGGTTATACAACTGTTTAGGATTAGCAGCAGCTTTACGAAAAGATATATCAATAGTAAATATTAATATTTTTTTACAACAAATGGTGCCCAACTAACCTAAGTATCCACAACCTTTAAATCATACTTTATCATAATTTGATGAGGGGACTAAGCTCCCGGTGATAAAACCCAAACTTAAAACCTAAAAACTCCCAGGTCAATTACTGTGTCTTTAAGAGAGACTCTTAAACCAGTCCAAGAGCAAAAGACAGCCTCCTGTGGGCAGATCTGAGACTTAACAAAACTGGCTGCTGCTGCAGTCTGAGGGGTAAACAAGCATGGCTTCTTTATACTGTGGCTGGCTCAGCTGGGCTCAGCTCAACAGCCATGACAGGAAAGAAAGGAACTAGAGGCAGACAAACCTCTAGACAGAAGTTGGACTAAAACTGTATCTGAAATAAAATTTAAAAAAATTGCTATGGCAGAAGGTGTTTTAATCCCTTTTGGCTTCATTTTGGCTGTCATAGTCATGGATCTGGTTGCAATATGTTGAATGGTGATGGTTCTTCTCCATGCCTTCTCTGAGAAAGTTCAAGGAGAAAATGGGGGAAAAGCCAAGGATTGGAATACTAAGGTACAGATAAGAAAAAGGGCACTCTTCCTAATAATTAGATTAATAATGACTAAAATTCAAAGCTCTCTGGCTGCAAGATACTTGTCAGCTCTTTCTGGTCAGGATCTGCCAATTCACTGAACCATCAACTAAAAATAACAACTGGGCTTTGCTGGTTACAGTGTAAATTAGCACACACAAAATAAAAAGAAACAGGCAGTTCTCTGAGTTCAGGATCAAGGTAATTTACATAATAAAAGCCAGGACGGCAACTCCTGCTGTTTAGCCATTTGCAGAAGATAGTCTAAGATTCAAAATGACAAAATTTTCCTTAAGGTTACCATGTAGCTCTCCTTGTGGAGTTCCTGATCTCTCCAGATCTTACTATTTCCCACTTCTTACATAAGATTTCATGCACTCTGCCCAAAGGTTGCCCATAAGTCTCAGAGTCTGCTTTGATAGTCTGCAGGGCAGAACCTTTCAGAGGCCCTCTGTGGCGAGTTTCTAGGTTGTTTCCTGTTTTCTTCTTCTTCTGATGTCCATCCTCTTTGCAACAGAACCAGAAAATTTGAACACAGGGGTCTTCCCAGAGACTCATACTCCAACCAAGTACCAGGCATGGAGATAACCTAGAATCCCTGCACAGATGTAGCCCATGGCAGTTTAGTGTCCAAGTGGGTTACATAGTAATGGGAAGAGGGACTGTCTCTAACATAAACTGATTGGCCTGCTCTTTGATCACCTCCCTCTGAGGGGGGAGCAGCCTTACCAGGCCACAGAAGATGACAGTGCAGCCATTCCTGATGAGATCTGATAGACTAAGATCAGAAGGAAGGAGAGGAGGACCTCCCCTATCAGTGGACTTGGGGAGGGGCATTCGTGAAGAAGGGGGAAGAAGGTGGGACTGGGAGGGAAAGAGGGTGGGGCTTATGGGGGGATGCAGAATGAATAAAGTGTAATTAATAAAATTAAATTAAATTTTAAAAATTATTTTAAAGACATACCATAAATAGGTACCAGAATGTCTGTATAATAAATAACTTCCTGTCCATTGAATAACTTTCAAGTGGAAGAATTGTTGGAGCGAAGACACCATATCAATGAAGAGCCTTCCTGGAATCTCTGATCATTGATCATAATACTGTTAACTTTTGTTAATTCAGCAATTTTAAAAGTCCATTTACATGTCAGAAGACAGAGGTAGGTGGATCTCTCTTAGTTCAAAGACAGCCTGTTCTACAGAGTGAGTTCAAGGACAGTCAAAGCTACACAGAGAAAACCTGCCTCAAAAAACACAAACAAACAAACAACAACATTTCACTTATGATCAAATGAATGCCCCGTGTTATATATTTCAAAAGATTCAGCCTCAGACTACTTGGTTCTGCTATCTTTTTAGAAGCTTGTACAATTTAAGGGAAACCAGACAAAATTAAAATTCTGGCCATGAAGTGATGATTGCAGAATCTTGGATTTTCTGCTGATGATATGGTGACTTGATACTATTTAAAAGCCCTTCAAAGCATTTGCAACATCAAAGAACATTATGAGTGCGCGCGCGCGCGCGCGTGTGTGTGTGTGTGTGTGTGTGTGTGTGTGTGTGTGTGTGTGTGTGTAAATATGCAGGGGATTTGAGATGAAGTAATATGCATTTTCTCTCCAGCTTTTCCGAAATGTTTTCATACAGAATAAATAATGTGAAACAGCAAGAGATTAATCATGGTATGGAATCTTATGGCCAAGATATAATTGTGTACGTGTTAGGACCATATTTTTAAAAAAGGAACGAAACTTTAAAATGCACACTTTCACTCCACAAAGAATTGAGCCTTTGAGATAAGAGGTTTACTTAATAATAGCATTTTTTAAATAGCTAAACTTTTTTCCTACTCATGATGAATTTTAAAGGTGTTAGAAACAACTCATTATAGAGTGAAAAGAGAAATTATAAAGCTATTTTTCCTTTAGAAAACCCGTTATATCAAAGCAAATCATTTTCTTTACAAATTCAGGGTAACCTCAGAAAGTCTGCCTAACAAAGAGAAAACAGATGGGCCAACTGCTTCAAAGTTAGTCATCCTTAAAAAGATCTAAAATTGATTTTTAAATAGAAAGAAATCTACAAAGCATAAAATATAATAAGTGTCAGATGACACATATAAATTGCTAAGATCTAAATAATTATGCTTAATTATTTATATTTTATTGATGTCAATTATGGTCATTTTAATAATTTCAAATACCAAACTCACTGAAATATTAATGTCTCCATTTCTTGATTTTTATAATAAAGAATGCAAAATACAATGAAAATTATGAGAATGTATTTTAATTCTTTGATTTTTATATGGAAAAAGCATCTAGATTATATTAATATTCCCAAGATTATAAAACTTTATGTCATCAATTAATCAATTTTAGATATCCTATAGATGCCCTATATTTTTAAGTGAGTATATGTAATCATTATCTCTCATCTAATGCATAGGCATAAATTGTACATTTAATATAAGGTACAGGACCAAAAGAACAAAAAGATTGAAAATGGAATATTACTGATACATGATATTTATCGGACAATTTAGATAAAAATCCATGGTCTATGAACTTAAAATAATATCTGTTGAGTCTGTGAGATGAAACTGTTGACTGAATAAAAGAAAAGAAAAGAAAATTTTTGTTGCTCTGTTATGAGAAAAGGAAGTGGTAAGTGTGTGTTGATGAAGAGTTGCCTTCATGACCTCGGTTCTGACAGACTGAGATGCTAAGGGCCCTGACTGTAGCAGCAAGTTAGCAAAGGCTAGATAGTTCCCACTCTTCTGACTGAAGCTGTGGAAAGGTGAAAGGTCTGTTTATTTCTGGCTACAGATGGGTCTCTCCCGTGTATCAGTGGAGGTTAAGTTCAACATTAGAATTATAAGGCTGAGGTGAGTTCTTATCCTGGCCTAAAGATGGGAGTTTTCATTGGCAGAAACACTGAGTAGCCGTTGACTTTGGGAAGTAGGAAATTCAAAGCGCATGTGCTATATTAAAGTATCTGGACAAATATCTTTTAGGTATCCATGGCGAAGGATGCCTGAGTAATGTTGAAAACAAAATGAAACTGAAACTAATGTACTATATTAGCTTATAAATATCTCTAGTTCCCTGTGTTGTTGTTTTTTTTTTTTCATTTTTTTTACCTTCACAATTTATCCTTCCATTCATTCATCTACCCACATATTCTTAGGGAGTACATATTATAAATATCAGTTCAAATAAATCTTTTAATATATAAAAAATATCATCTTAGAAATGAATCATGGTTTTGCTCCAGAAACAAAGGTAGTAACATTATTAAAATGGTAAGGAAGTTGATAAAAGTATGTAAATGAGCTTGAAATAAAGGCTAGAGACAATGAAATAAGGTATGGCAAGTGTACAGTAATGGCTGCATGTCTTGTCTCCCAAACAATTCTATCTTGCTTGCTTTAACTCCCATCTCCCTTTTACCATTTTATTTATGCTTGCCTTTAATTCCACCTAAAGTACTTCAGAGATTTAAGAAAAATGGAAATTTACCACACATTATTTTTTTGCCTAAGAAGCACTTAAGTGGAATTAATCACTGTGATCTGAAATTCTTTCGTTTTTTTATATAACATCACAACATCAAATCCTTTAATTTTGTATAATTTCTCTAGTCTCATTTTCATTTTTTTATAATTTTTATTTTTATATTAATTACAAGCTATTTACTTTGTATCCCAGCTGTATCCCCCTCCCTCATTTCCTCCCAATCCCACCCTCCCTTCCTCATCTCCTCCATGTCCACTGATAGAGAGGTCCTCCTCCCCTTCCATCTGACCCTAGCTTCTCAGGTCTTATCAGGACCGGCTGCATTATCTTCCTTTGTGGCCTAGCAAGTCTGCTCTTCCCTCAGAGGGCTGTTGGAGGGGCAGGGAGCAAACAGCCTGCCACTGAGCTCATGACAGAGACAGTCCCTGTAAAAAATTAAGTTCACCGAGTGTGCTGAAAGCACAGCAGACAACAATGGTGCTCTCAATAGCTCTTCTGTTCTGGGCCCCTCTTCACTATCTACATCCATATGTAGATAGTGTGGTGCTTTTCCAAGATAGGAAGTTAATAACTCAAGGTAGCTCCAGGAAATCCCTGACACTGGTCAGATTCACTGCACTCCTCCATTTCTATGAGTATACAGATGGAAAATACTGCTAAGAATCACTCCTGGACTGACCCAGGGATAAAAACAGAACAGGCAAGCAGCGTGCTCGAAAGAGGATCTAGCCAAGAAACCAAAGAGTGGCAGAGACTACACAAAGTACGTAAAAGAGAGAAGACCAGCTGACATACCCAGAAGAGGCTCAGAACAACCGAAACTCTGCAGAGAACACTCTCCAAACTGTGTTGCCTCCAGACTGTGCAATGTGCTCTGGGTCACTAGATTTTGTAAGCTGTCACACATGCGGGGGTGGACTTTGGTTAAGTAGCTGTCTTTAATAATGTCTGCACTTGTAAGAAGCCCTACATATTTCTGTAAGTAACTCCAATAAAACCCATTGATTCACCAAATTGAACTTTAGAGGTACCTGAACTTTGATCTATCACAGTTTCACTGTCTAGAGTAAGTATGCTTGTGTGTTGCATCTTCCAAAAAGTCTATTTCATAACTGATGTGTCAAAATTCACCGGACCATTGAATACTTACCAGTGGGAACACGTATGAGAAGAGTGATTCTCCTTCAGCACCTATCAGGTGCTGTAACTTACCAGTAGCTGTGAGTAAGAAAGGGGTTGGGAAGAACATCTCTCCTGTTTATACAGAAATTCATTAGCTGGCTTGATCACACAAGCGTCTGGGGCAGGAAACCACAGCTGATGTGAGGTGATGAATGAAACAGCTGTGCTTCCACAGTGTTCCTCTGTACACTTCCCATCCTACCGTCCTTAAACTCATTCGGCTCCTCTTCCATGATCTACCCTGAACCCTGATAGCTGTGGGACAGTGATGAAGATAATCATTGTAGGGCCAAATTCGCAGTCTCTCCTCAGCCAACTATTTTCTTATTTTCTCCAATATTTTAAAATATGGCCGTGAAATAGTCAAGTAAAACCAAAATATGTGCTGAAGTCCAACAATCCAAATAGACAAATCCAGGTGTTAGATGCTCATGCTAAATATTACTTTAGCCCAGCATATCTATACATGTCAACTGTGGTTTCTGTCTATCCATGTAGCACACTAGGAGACAACATATGAATCGACTGTTTTCGAGCTTTTCAAGTGGAGCAGTTTTGCCTCGTGGGGTACTTTTCATAAATATTTACCTTTACTTTATGTGTGTGGGTGTTTTGCCAGGGCACATATCCGTGCACACATGAACACAGTGCCCATAGAGTCCAGAAGAGGACATCAGCATCTGAGCTTATGGGGCTGTAATTACAGATGGCCATTAGTTCCCATGTGAGTACTGGGGACCAAACTCAGGTCTTCCGAAAGAACAGCAAGTGTTCATAAATATGGAGCCATCTTTCCACACCCCCACCGAGGGAAAAATATCATCCTCAAATGGGAAGGTTGGAATAAATACTACAAGCTAAGAATGCCGGTGTAAAGAAGCAAGGTCTTCAAATGGAGAGATGCCTAACAAATTAAGCTAAAGTTCCCACTATTATTGTTGGTGAATTTTATCAGGATATCATAATAAAATATTTTTCCTGACTGAGAGTTTATAAAACTACTGATCTACCAATTCCAGTTAATTAGTCTCTTTAGTGAGTGCATTTGTAACCATGTCAACTGCTCACCATGCAGTATCTCAGTTTGGTGCCTCCCTGCATCTAGCACATTGATCCAGTATATGCTGTCACTTAGAGGAAGAGTCATATTTCATCCAGTTATAAAGCACTTTACTGCATTGGTCTGGGCTTACATCTGAAGTCTCCCTACACCTTTTCTCTAACAGTCTGAGTTGGCCTCTATAGCTCATTCAATTCTGGCCTTAAGACAGTATCAGAATGGCTAAGATCAAAAACTCAAGAGACAACACATGCTGGAGAGGTTGTGGAGAAAGGGGAACCCTCCTCCACTGCTGGTGGGAATGTAAACTTCTACAACCACTCTGGAAAGCAATCTGGCACTTTCTCAGACAACTAGGAATAGCGCTTCCTCAAGATCCAGCTATACCACTCCTAGGCATGTATCCAAAAGATTCTCAAGTACACAATAAGGACATTTGCTCAACCATGTTTGTAGCAGCTTTATTTGTAATAGCCAAAAGCTTGAAACAGCCCAGATGCCCCTCAGTGGAGGAATGGATGCACAAATTGTGGTATATCTACACAATGGAATATTACTCAGCAATAAAAAACAAGGAAATCATGAAATTTGCAGGTAAATGGTGGGATCTGGAAAAGATCATCCTGAGTGACCTATCCCAGAAGCAGAAAGATACACACGGTATATACTCACTCATATAGATATATAATATAGGATAAACCTAGTAAAATCTGTACACCTAAAGAAACTAATCAAGAGGGAGGACTCTTGCTAAAATGCTCAATTCCTATCAGGAAAGGCAAAGAGGATGGACATCAGAAAAGAGAAAAGAGGGAACAAATCAGGAGCCTGACACAGAGGACCTCTGAAAGGCTCTGCCCTGTAGACTATCAATGTTGATGCTGAGACTTCTGGGCAACCTTTGGGCAGAGTGCAGGGAATCTTAGGAAAGAAGTGGAAAACAGTAAGATCTGGAGAGGATAGGAACTCCACAAGGAGAGCAACAGAACCGAAAAAAAAAAAAAAAAAAAAACAAAACAAAACAAAACAAAAAAAAAACCTGAGCACAGGGGTCTTTCCTGAAACTGCTATTCCAACCAAGGACTATGCATGGAGATAACCTAAGACCCCTGCACAGATGTAGCCCATGGCAGTTCAGTATCCAAGTGGGTACCATTGTAATAGGAACAGGGACTGTCTCTGACATGAACTGATTGGCCTGCTCTTTAATTACCTCCCCCCTGGGAGGGAAGCAGCATTACCAGGCCACAGAAGAAGACAATGCAGCCACTCCTGATGAGACCTAATTGACTAGGATCAGAAGGAAGGAAAAGAAGTCCTCCCCTATCAGTGGACTTGGGGAGGGGCATGCATGCAGAGGGTGGAGGAAGGGAGGGATTGGGATGGAGGAGGGAGGGAACCATGGGGGGGATACAAAGTGAATAAAGTATAATTAATAAAGAAAAAATATAATAATAATAAAAAAGACAGTATCTACTACATCAAAACACAGGCCTGGAAGGTTCAGCATATCTGTAAAAAGAAACCAACCCCTTTATGCTTGCTGCCTAAATATTACTAATCAATAAAGAGACTCAAAGGAACAGATCAAAAATCCTGCTATTCTCTATTTTTTTTACTAAGTAGCTATATTTGATATAATTTTTAAACATGTTTTAAACATGATATCCATGTTTTAAAAATAGCAATTTGGAGGGGGGCGGAGCCAAGATGGCGACTAGCACACACAGTTTCTGAGCAGTGGGATACCTGATCTTCTGAGTTGGAGAATGGAAGGACCCCCAACCCAGGAAAACCACAGCGAGGCTTTCTGAACACCAGAGAACATCGCAGGAGGTGAAAACTTTGGCCTCCGGTCACCCGGAGACTTGCTTGGGGAGGGAGAGAAAAGATCCTTTGTTCTTGCTGCACTCCCTTCCCCCAGACCTCCTTCCTCCTCGGCACAGCGGCACAGCGGACTCATCTTTCTCAGCGCAGACCTAACTGCCTGGGGTATACAACCGCTGAGACGGAGCCCCAACCACTTTAGCGGCAGACAAAAGCCAGCAGTACGTACCCCGGAGTCCCAGATTCGCGCAGCGGCTGCACCATCCTCCCAGGGCGCGAATCTGCTAGACAACATACTAGCTCCGCAGGATCGCCATCACTGACGGTACGACCCGCCCAATCCCACAGTGACAGAGAATACGCTATATACTCACCGAAACCAGGCAGAAACGTCATACAACCTGGACACACCAGGCGCTGGGCCTCCCAAGCTTGGAGAGCACAACGAAGAGATCCCAGGACTTCCCAGAAAGCATTGGGACTAGCAAGCTAGTCTCCAGTTACAGCAGGACGTGGCAGCGGAGCAGTACTGAACTGGCAGGGCACCACAGCCCTCCAGTTTAAGACTAACCAGGGCCAAACCAGAGAACAGAGAGCCTGATTACCCCATCCCTGCTGAAGTGACCACCCTGAAATCTCCAGCTGCAGCAAGACCTCAGAACCTGGCAGTGACAGCAGCACAGAACTGGCGGAACACATCAAAGAAGCAGGGCCAAACCAGAGAGCAGAGAGCCCCGGATACCACGATCTCGGCCAAGAGACCTGCCTGTAAGTGAGTGCACCCTTGAGAATCTGCAGTTCCCCAGATCCTGGGTCCTTCTAAACCAGAAGCCAGGCATCGAACCCCCCTCCCACCCACATACCCACTTTGGGAAACAGAGGGGCACTAGGGACATTGAAGTTCCTGCCCTGTGGGCCTGATTGAGGAGCTAAGACAGTTAATACCAGAAATTGCGCTGCGATCATCATTAGCGCCTGCGACATATACAGTACAGAGCCCCTCCCACACACTCAAGGGTTCAACATTAGCCATCACTCTGTCCCTAGAGAAACTCATCCACGCATACTTACACACACAGACACACACGCGCGCGCGCACACACGCTTGCATTTGCCCCGTTTGCGCCTGCGTACTTTCCTCCCACAGGTACAGCTAGTCCTCAGCACACGCTGAGAGTGCTCAGCTTCCTGAAGAACTCTCCAGACACCAGAGAGAGACAGCACCAGTCTGATCTGCAGAATCTAAAAACAAACAGGGAAGGTTTCAGATAAGCCAATGGCCAGAGGTAGGCGAAAGAACACTTCCAACATAAATCAGGACATCATGACTTCACCAGCAAACCCCAAAATCGATGGATACACCAATTCAGCAGAAGCACAGGAAAATGATTTTAAAGCCATGCTTGCCCAATTATTTGAGGCTCATAAGGAGGAAATGAACAAGTCTTTCAAAGAGATGGCCAGTCAATTGGAGGCAAAGAAAGAAGAAATAGACAATATCCTTAAAGAAACACAGGCAAACATAGCCAAACAAATAGATACACAAGTAGAGGAAAAATTAGTGGCATATAAGAAGGAAATGAAAAAAGAAATAGAGGCCATCGTTGAGAGACAGGAATCCAAATTCAAACACATGAAAGAAATGGTGCAAGGCATGAAAACAGAATTAGAATCAATAAAGAAAACACAAAATGAGAAAACCCTTGAGCTGGAGAACTTGGAGAAAAGATCAGGAACCACAAAAGTAAGCATCACCAACAGAATACAAGAGATGGAAGAGAGAATCTCTGGAGCTGAAGACACACCTGCAGAAATGGATACTTCTCTCAAAGAAAAAGTAAAATCAGAAAAGTTCCAATCACAAAATATCAAAGAAATCAAGGATGCTATGAAAAGACAAAATATAAGAATAATAGGAATTCACGAAAAAGAAGACTCCAGACTCCAAGGTCCAGAAAATATTTTCAAGAAAATCATAGAAGAAAATTTTCCCAACTTAAAGAAAGAGATGTCCATAAATATACAAGAGGCCTACAGAACTCCAAATAGACTAGACCAGAAAAGAAACACATCACGTCACATCATAGTCAAAACACTAAATCTACAGAACAAAGAAAAGATATTAAAAGCAGCAAGGGAAAAAGGCCAAGTAACATATGAAGGTAGACCTATCAGAATCACGCCGGACTTCTCATCAGAAACTATGAAAGCCAGAAGGGCCTGGGCAAGTATCATGGAGACTCTAAGAGATCACAAATGTCAACCCAGACTACTATACCCTGCAAAGCTTTCAATCAACATAGATGGAGAAAACAAAATATTCCATGACAAAACTAAATTTATACAATATCTACACAGCAAACCATCCCTACAGAAGATACTAGAAGGAAAACTCCAATCCAATGAAAACAAATTCACCCAAGAAAACAGGGCATACAGATAATGTCCCAACAAAAATGAAAAGAAAACAAGCAATGAATCAGGGTTAGATCATCGACTCCATTACAAAAGGAACTAACATGCATTGGTCACTATTATCTATCAATATCAATGGACTCAACTCACCAATAAAAAGACACAGGCTAACAGAATGGTTAAGGAAACAGGATCCAACATTCTGTTGCATCCAAGAAACACACCTATGCAACAAAGACAAACACTACCTCAGAGTAAAGGGCTGGAAAACTGTTTTTCAAGCAAACGGTTCCAGAAAACAAGCTGGAGTAGCCATCCTAATATCTAATAAAATAGACTTTCAACCCAAGTTAATCAAAAAAGATAAGGAGGGCCACTATATTCTCATCAAAGGAAAAATCCACCAAGAGGACATCACAATCTTGAATATCTATGCCCCAAATACAAGAGCACCGACATTCGTAAATGAAACATTATTAAAGCTTAAATCATACATTGATCCTAATACCTTAATAGTGGGAGACTTCAACACTCCACTCTCACCAAGGGACAGATCAACTACACAGACACCAAATAGGGAAATAAAAGCACTCACAGAATCCCTAAATCAAATGGACCTAATAGATGTCTACAGATCATTTCACCCAAACTCAAAAGAGTACACCTTCTTTTCAGCACCGCATGGAACCTTTTCCAAAATAGACCATATAGTGGGCCACAAAGCAAGCCTCAACAGATACAAAAGGATTGAAATAATCCCTTGTATACTATCTGACCACCATGGACTAAAGCTCGACCTCAACAACAACAGAAACAACAAAAAGCCGACACGCACATGGAAACTAAACAACTTACTACTCAATGACAGCTGGGTTAAGGAAGAAATAAAGAAAGAAATTAAAGACTTCCTAGAATTCAATGAAAAGGAAGGCACAACATACCCAAATTTATGGGACACACTGAAAGCAGTGCTCAGAGGAAAATTTATAGCACTAAGTGCCTGCAAGAAGAAATTCGTAACATCACATACAAACAACTTAATGGCCCAACTGAAAACCCTAGAACAAAAAGAAGCAGATACACCCAAAAGGAGCAGACGGCTGGAAATAATCAAACTAAGGGCTGAAATCAATCAACTAGAAACAAATAAAACTATCCAAAGAATCAATGAAACAAAAAGCTGGTTCTTTGAGAAAATCAACAAGATAGACAAACCCTTAGCCAAACTAACTAAAAAGCAGAGAGAAACTATCCAGATCAGCAAAATCAGAAATGAAAATGGGGACATAACCACAGACATTGAGGAAATCCAAACAATTATTAGGTCATACTACAAAAGCCTATATGCCACAAAATTTGAGAATCTAAATGAAATGGATAATTTTCTTGAAAGATTCCATCTACCAAAACTAAGTCAAGATCAGGTAGAAAGACTGAATAGCCCTATATCTCCCAAGGAAATCGAAGCAGTCATTAACAGTCTCCCCTCCAAAAAAAGCCCTGGACCAGATGGCTTCAGCGCAGAATTCTACAAGACCTTCAAAGAAGTGCTAACTCCAATTCTCCTCAAGCTATTCCACAAAATAGAAACAGAAGGAACACTACCAAACTCATTCTATGAAGCCACAGTCACCTTAATACCTAAACCACACAAAGACCCAACAAAAAAAGAGAACTTTAGGCCTATCTCTCTTATGAACATTGACGCAAAAATACTCAATAAAATACTTGCAAACCGAATCCAAGAACACATCAAAGATATCATCCACCATGACCAAGTAGGCTTCATCCCAGGCATGCAAGGGTGGTTCAACATACGGAAATCCATCAATGTAATCCACTACATAAACAAACTGAAGGAGAAAAACCACATGATCATCTCCTTAGACGCCGAAAAAGCATTTGACAAAGTCCAACACCCATTCATGTTTAAAGTCTTGGAGAGATCAGGGATACAAGGCACATACCTAAACATAGTAAAGGCAATATATAGCAAGCCTATAGCTAACATCAAACTCAATGGAGAGAAACTTAAATCAATCCCACTGAAATCAGGGACAAGACAAGGCTGTCCATTGTCCCCATATCTCTTCAACATAGTACTTGAAATCCTAGCCAGAGCAATAAGACAACTAAAGGAGATCAAGGGGATACAAATCGGAAAGAAAGAGGTAAAAGTGTCACTATTTGCAGATGATATGATAGTATACATGAGCGACCCCAAAAATTCAACCAGAGAACTCCTTCAGCTGATAAACACCTTCAGCAAAGTGGCAGGATACAAAATCAACTCAAAAAAATCAGAAGCCCTCCTATATACCAAAGACAAAAAAGCTGAGAAAGAAATTAGGGAAACAACACCCTTCACAATAGCAACTAATAACATAAAGTACCTTGGTGTGACCCTAACCAAGCAAGTGAAAGACCTGTTTGAGAAAAACTTCAAGTCTCTGAAGAAAGAAATCGAAGAAGATATCAGAAGATGGAAAGATCTCCCGTGCTCATGGATTGGTAGGATTAACAATGTGAAAATGGCCATACTGCCAAAAGCAATCTACAGATTCAATGCAATTCCCATCAAAATACCAACTCAATTCTTTACAGACCTTGAAAAAAAGATTCTCAGCTTCATATGGAGAAACAAAAAACCCAGAATCTCCAAAACGATCCTGTACAACAACAGATCATCTGGAGGTATCTCCATTCCTGATCTCAAGCTGTACTACAGGGCAACAGTAATAAAAACTGCATGGTACTGGCATAGAAACAGAAAGGAGGATCAATGGAACCGCATAGAAGACCCAGAAATAAATCCACACACCTATGAATACTCGATATTCGACAAAGAAGCCAATTCCATTCAATGGAAAAAAGACAGCATCTTCAACAAATGGTGCTGGACCAACTGGATGTCTACATGCAGAAAAATGAAAATAGATCCATATTTATCACCCTGCACAAAACTAAAGTCAAAGTGGATCAAGGACCTCAACATAAAACCAGATACCCTAAATCAATTGGAAAAAAAAGTGGGGAACAGCCTAGAACTCATTGGCACAGGAGACAACTTCCTGAACAGAACACCAACAGCACAGGCTCTAAGAGCAACAATCAATAAATGGGACCTCATGAAACTGAAAAGTTTCTGTAAAGCAAAGGATACTGTCATCAAAACAAAACGACTGCCTACAGATTGGGAAAGAATCTTCACTAACCCTTTATCTGACAGAGGACTAATATCCAGTATATACAAAGAACTAAAGAAGCTGAAAAGCAGCAATCCAAGTAATCCAATTAAAAAATGGGGAACAGAGCTAAACAGAGAATTCTCGACAGAGGAATATCGAATGGCAGAAAAACACTTAAAGAAATGCTCATCCTCATTAGCCATCAGGGAAATGCAAATCAAAACGACCCTGAGATATCACCTTACACCCATCAGAATGGCCAAGATGAAAAACTCAAGCGATAACACATGCTGGAGAGGTTGTGGAGAAAGGGGAACCCTGCTCCACTGCTGGTGGGAATGTAAACTGGTACAACCACTCTGGAAAGCTATCTGGCGCTTTCTAAGACAAATAGGAATAGTGCTTCCTACAGACCCAGCTATACCACTGCTAGGTATATACCCAAAGTTTGTTCAAGTACACAAAAAGGACACTTGCTCAACCATGTTTATAGCAGCTCTATTTGTAATAGCCAGAACCTGGAAACAACCCAGATGTCCATCAACGGTGGAATGGGTACAGAAATTGTGGTATTTTTATACAATGGAATACTACTCAGCAATCAAAAAGGAGGAAATCATGAAATTTGCAGGCAAATGGTGGGATCTAGAAAAGATCATTCTGAGTGAAATATCCCAGAAGGAGAAAGACAAACATGGGATATACTCACTTATATAGACCTATAAGATATGATAAACATAATGAATTCTATACACCTAAAAAAGATAATCAATTGAGCGGACATGGGGTAAGATGATCAATCCTCATTTAGAAAGACAGATGGGATGTGCATTGAACGTATGACAGGAGTCTACTGAGCGCATCTGAAAGACTCTAACTAGCAGTGTTTTCAAAGCAAAGACTCATGACCAAACCTTTGGCAGAGTACAGGGAATCATAAGAAAGAAGGGGAGTTAGTCTGATGGGGAAAGGATAGGAGCTCCACAAGGACCAAATATATCTGGGCACAGGGTCTTTTCTGAGACTGACATTCAACCAAGGACCATGTATGGACATAACCTAGAACCTCCACTCAGATGTAGCCTGTGGTAGCTCACTAACCAATTGGTTTCCCAAAGTGAGGGGAACAGGGACTATTTCTAACAGGAACTTGATGACTGGCTCTTTGGTCTCCCCACCCCCGAAGGGAGGAGCAGTCCTGTTAGGCCACAGAGGAGGGCTTTGCAGCCAGTCCTGAAGATACCTGATAAAACAGGATCAGATGAATGGGGAGGAGGTCCCCCCCATCAGTGGACTTGGAAAGGGGCACGGTGGAGATGAGGGAGGGAGGGAGGGAGGGACTGGGAGGGAATGAGGGATCGGGACACGGCTGGGATACAGAGTTAATAAAATGTAACTGATAAAAATAAATAAATAAATAAATAAATAAATAAATAAATAAATAAATAAAAAATAAAGGTGAATGGAAAAAAAATAGCAATTTGTGCTTTTGCACAGTTTTCCTGGATGTCTTCTTGGGGAGCCCTTTTCTTTGTGACTAATAAAAATAAACTGAAGAGATGAAACATACCAACTGTTTGTGCTGAAATTAATCTATAATTACCATAGTGAGTATGAAATAGATATACTTTAAGAAATGACTCATGTCCAAAATAAGGATATGATTGCCCTGGAAGAAAGATTAGGTATTTGGTGAAAAAAAAAGTGAAGAAACAAACATTTCAGCATGAGTATTATCAAGGATAAAGTTATGGTTTGAAACTAGAATAGTTTTCAATGATCCATGTGATAAAGTCTCAATACCATGCCTGGGGCTATGGGAAATGGACAAACATGCAAGTGTTTTAGAGCCTGTTCTTGGGGTTAATGTGACTCTAATCCTTGTAAAATTAATGCTTTTATTTATTGCAGAGAAGTGAAACACTGCTACAGGATGAAACATTTCAATGTCATAAACCAGATCAATGTATGTTTGTACGCCCAAAGTCTCCTGATGAATTCTGTGAGAATTTGGTTTTACACTATCACATGAATAGTGACAGAGTAAGTTAAATCAATGTCTAAAACATTTGGTTATATGCCTGACTGTTCCACAAACTTAAGATCTTGATGTGAATTACATTGGAATATTTCCAAGTTTCTGCAATAAACATAGGCATCTAATATTTAACCAATTTGATTTAAATAACATATTGTCAAAATAAAATATTCATGTGTTTGGTCATTTATAAAGTAAAACTGTGCCAAAACCATGAAAACTGCATCAAAGGAAATCATTGGCATTTTCATCTTGCCCCAAAGTACGTTTCAGTAAATACTGCTGTCATCATTCTGGTATGGTCTTCTTGCAACTTCATGTTCTCTTCCTTTACTCAGAACGCAAAAATGTGTCATCAAATCTAAGTAGCTGTTCCTTAGACCCCTTATCATTGTGTCAGTGTGAAGTTTGGTACTCATCACGAGATTTTGGCCCTAAAATGTCATTTCTTCTTTAAGGTAGTAAATTTCAGGGATGAATATCCATTTACGCTCATGTATTATGCCTGAAAATACAAGTTATTTTGTTAGGATTTACAAAAAAAACAGTATGATCACTTGAAATTCTGCTTCTTATGGGCAGGATATTCAGCAGTCATGGAGATATGCACACACACGCACACACACAAGCATGATAGGAGCTTGCACAGACTAATGTCACCAATGTCTTCAGAATGGTTATAGTAGCACTATTCAAAATGAGAGTTAAGGTTTTCTGTTATTTGATGGGGAGTATAAATCGAAAGTCTTAACTTCTCTTGACTAAATGCACTCTGTACCACACCATAATTTTCAAATCCCCTTTTTGCAGACATCATTCCTCCTACTCTAACACACTGTCAATCACCCTTCTCTGTATATGTTTAGAAACAATAAAATGGGTGGGGAGAAAGACCACAGAAAGGAAAAGAATTTTTGACACCTGTATGTCTGTCAGAGGAATAATTCAGAATATGTAAAGAAATAAAAAAATAAAGAAAAACTCTAAACCTATTTTTTAAAAAAGTGAGTTCTCAAAATAAAAATCTACAGCTAAGAAATATGAAATCAATTTGAGATTTCATCTTATTACAGTCAAAGTGGCAAAGATCAACAGAATAACCAGGAACAAATGCTGGAGAGGATACCGGAAAAGGTGAAACCACACTCACTGTTTAGATTTAAAAGCTGATATAGCTATTATGGAAATCAGTGTGGAGAATTCTGAAAAGGAAAAAAAAAAAAAAAAAAAAAAAAAAAAAAAAAAAAAAAAAACCTACCATAAAGCTCAACCATACTGCACATTGGCATCTACCCAAAGGACTCACGATCACATTCCATAGATACTTATTCAGCCATGTTCATCACTGTTCTCTTCACAATAGCTAGGAATTGGAAACAGCCTAAATGTCTTTTAACTGATGAGTGCATAATGAAAACATAGTACCCATGTACTATAGACTACTACTCAGATGTAAAGAAAAATAAATTCATGACTATTTAAGGTTAATGGATAGGACTAGGAAGGATCACAGTGAGCAAGTTAACTCAGATTTAAAAAGAAAACGACCACATCCTTTTTCTTATTGGAGACTTCTAGCTCCAAGCACTCAGATGTAAATACAGATCACTGAGTTATTACTGAAATCAGGGACCATTTTTACAGTGGTTTGGGGAGCAGTAGAGAGTTAATAGCAGAAGACATATGATATGATTCAGAAAACGGGGAAAGTGAGATCTCTAGTCAAAAAGTGGAGAGGAAAATGAATGAAAATGCAGATGGTTGGTAAAAAAAAAACAGTAAATATGTCTGAAAAGTCACAAGGAATTCATAGTATTAAAAACTATAATATATGAAAGTCTCCTTATCAATATACATATATAGTTTAAGTGAAATTTTAACATTTTGGCTAAAAATGGTCACTCTAAGAGCCACTGACCACCAAACAAAAACTTAAATACCAGTCATTGGAAATACTCTTTATGAGTTGATCTACAGATGCCATGGTAGACTATTGCTACCACCCCCGGTTGTCATCCAACTATCGAAGGTAATTTCCTAACCCTGGAAACACCACACACCAGACATGAGCTTAGGGGCCACTGAGCTTGAGCTGACCTGAAAGCCCCTCCTCTAAAGACAAACTTTCTACTGCTACCATTCCTACCAGACTGCATCATATATAAACCATAGCACAGACCAGCACGGCACAATAACCCCAACAATGGAATGGCTCGCATCTTGGCAGTAATCAATAGCATTTTAACTGAACTTAAAATTTCACTCAACAAGAAGGAAACTATGTGCCCTCCTGAAAACCTAGCCAAGTATGCATGGCTAGAGAAATGATGGATCATAGAGGAGAACCCCCAAACACTGCCTTACTCTACTAGAATAATTCTTGACCACATTGTAAACGTTTATGGTAATGCTCATATATAAGAGTTGTCCTCACACTTAATTAATAAAAACTTCTCTTCACAACAAAGGTAGAGACCATTACAGACAACCACAACTAATCTAAATGCAGAGTTTTTGAACCCAGTCCCAATAGATGTGTCTAGAAAAAAAGTCTTGCCAATCTAACAGTCAGGGAACATTACAGAAAATGGGGTGAAATGATTTAAAATGACTGAGGTTCAAAGAGTGTGCTGTGAGATTTTATCTCTGAGTAACGTCAGAAGGTACACCACATGAACATGCCTACCTAAACATGAGCTGGAGTTGGCCAACACAAACATCATGCCAAAGCAAATAGGGAAGGAACATTAGTCTTCAACACCACACACACACACACACACACACACACACACACACACTCCCCACAAGGTACTAAGGGATGATGAAAGCAGGGAAGTTGTCTTCCTGGGGGAGAACATACCAATAGGTTATCCAATACAAACCTGTCAGCCCTAAAAACATACACACAAGTAATATTATACAGACCACACAGGTTATATTTCAGAATATACGTGTTTATATACATATAGTCATGCAGCCAGGAGTATTGGCACATGTTTTAATCCTTTAATCCTAGCACTATGGAGGCAGAGTCAGACAGATCTTTGTGAGTTCAAGGCCAGTCTGGTCTACATAGTGAGGTCTAGGACAGCCAGAAGTACATAGTGAGATCCTATCTTGAAAAAGAAAAAAAAACATTTATATGAATGTGTGTGTATGTTTATGGCATATATCTATATATATTAGTTTGTTTATATCTATATATATGTATACAATGTATGAAAGACTACATTTAATTAAAAAGAGGCCATGCATGTGAAAGAGTGCATGATGGAGGGACATATGATCATGTTTGAAGGGAGGAGAGAGAAGAGAGAAATAATGTAATTATTACCATCTCAATTTTTAAAAATTAATGAAAAATATCTAAGAGCTTCATGTTATAGTAGTCCCCTTCCTCATCTCCTCCTGGTCCCCCTTTTTCTTCCCACGTGCTACTCAACCAGTCCACTGATAGGGGAGGTCCACCTCTTCTATCTGAGCCTAGCTTATCAGTTCTCATCAGGACTGTCTGGTTCTCGTTCTCTGTATCTTGTAAGGCCACCTCACCAGGGGGAGGTGATCAAAGAGCAGGCAACCATGTTCATGCCAGAGACTGCCCCTGCTCCCTTACTAGGGAAACCCTATTGAGATTGAGCTGACCATGGCTACATCTGTGCATGGGTTCCAGGTTATTTCCATGCATGGTCCTTGGTTGATTCATCAGTCTCTGCAGGCCACCCTTGGAAACAGAGATGATCATTTCTTGATTCAATAATCCATCATTGGATAGATGTGATGTCCACAAATCTGGAGCAGTGTAAATCCTGTAGTGAAATTTAAGAGTACACAATTCTACAGACATATATCCAGTGTGTGTGTGTGTGGTGTGTGTGTGTGTGTGTGTGTGTTTACATATGCCAGTGGAACAGAAGGCTTCATTAAATCCCCTGGAGGTAGAGATTCTGTGTTTGTGAGCTACCTAATGTGGTGCTAGGAATCAAATTCCAGTCTTCTGAAGGAACTGGCAGCAGTGTTAACTTCTAGGCCACCTTTCACTTTTTTTTTTGAAAAAAAAAATATTTTGGACCCTATTGAATGCTATTTTAGCTTTTAAGAATCCTTCATTCAGTTTTTCATGCTGGGTATGCTAGTTTAAATTTCTACCAGCATGCATATTGGATCATATTTTCCCACATTATCAGTAGCTGTTATCTATCTATCTATCTATCTATCTATCTATCTATCATCTATTATTTAATAGTAAGCCTCCCAAGTAGAAGGAGCTAATAAAAGTTTGCACTTGATCTGCATTCCTCTGAATGTTTAGTGAAGTTGAACATTTCTTCATACCCTCATTGCTCAATTATATATCTCATTTCAAAAAGAAAAAAAAAAAGCGCACCAGTATGTTAAAGTGTTTTATTTTTAATTAAATTCACTTCACGGATATGGATAGTTGTGTGTTTGTGGAGATAAGAAGTCAAATTATACTGTTTCCCAATCTTCTTTCATAAGATTCCCTGCACTCTCCCTGAAGGTTGCCCATAAGTCTCAGCATCTGCATGGATAGTCTGCAAGGAAGAGCCTTTCAGAGGTCCTCTGTGTCAGGCTCCTGATTTGTTCCCTCTTTTCTCCTTCTTCTGATGTCCATATTCTTTGCCTTTCTGGATAGGAATTGAGGACAGGAACTCCACAAGGAGAGCAACAGAACCAAAAAATCTGAGCACAGGGGTCTTTCCTGAGACTCATACTCCAACCAAGGACCATGCATGGAGATAACCTAGAACCCCTGCACAGATGTAGCCCATGGCAGTTCAGTGTCCAAGTGGATTCCCTAGTAATGGGAACAGGGACTGTCTCTGACATGAACTGATTGGCCTGATCTTTAATTACCTCCCCCTGAGGGGGAAGCAGCATTACCAGGCCACAGAAGAAGACACTGCAGCCACTCCTGATGAGACCTAATTGACTAGGATCAGAAGGAAGGAAAAGAAGACCTCCCCTATCAGTGGACTTGAGGAGGGGCATGCATGCAGAGGGTGGAGGAAGGAAGGGATTGGGATGGGAGGAGGGAGGGAACCACAGGGAGGATACAAAGTGAATAAAGTGTAATTAATAAAGAATTAAAAAAAAAAGAAGTCAAATTTTAGTAATGAGCTTTCTTCTGATATATATGTCGCTGGATAGAAGAAGCCATCAGGCTTGGCTATAGGCACTTTTATCATTTGAACAATTCTGGCAACATTGTTAATGTTTTTATTGTTTGTTTTGTTGCAGTTGAGCTGTGTTTTTTAATACAGTTATGATACAGAATATTTATTGAACGCATATTTACAAATATTTTTACCCACTAGATAGGTTGCAGTTTTATTTTATTGTTTATGTTCTTTCCTGTATAGTACATTTTATTTGAATGTGCAATATTTGTAATTTTATTTTTGTTGGTATGTTTTAATCACATCATAAGATTGTTTCTGTATTGCTTCTGTAAGCTTTGTAACACTAGGACTGTTGTTTAGATCTATAACATTTTAAATATTTACATATTTGTGTGAATGTGTATTTACTGTGCATATAATGTGTATACTGAGGACTATTTCTTCATTATGCACTTGTTTGTGGCTTTATTAAAGATGAATTTGCTATTTACATATGACATTCCTTGGGGGTTTCTATTTTGCCACACTGGCCTATGTACAGGACCGCGTACCCTTCCCAGCCTTCTTGATGACTATATTTGTAATCAGGAAGTATGATTCCTTTGCCCTTTTCTACTTCTTCGAGATTTATTTAGCTATTCAGCATATTTTATACTTCACATGAATTTTAGAATCACTTTTCCATCTCTAGACGAAATGTAACTGAGGTTTTTACAGGTACTTGTTATATCCTTTTATGTCATTTGGGTATTTTAATAATATGATTTCTACAAAGTGGGCATATGAGATGACATTGTATCATTTGCATCTTCAATTCATTTCAACAGTAATTCATAGTTTTTAATGTGAAATTCTTTAAATTTATAAGGATATTTTAATTGTATTGTTCGTCTACTTTAGAAGAAGAGTTTCTTAACATGACTTGAGGTCATGTCAATATATAGATACACAACATTGTTTTATATTTAAATGATTTATTTTTATAGCAATATTTTTACTGAGTATACTTATGATACATATAAATATATATATTTAAATATATATAAATATACTTATATTTATACTGAGCATACTATCTCCTATGGATCCTTCTTTCTCATGGGAGACTACCCATATGGATGTTTTTAAATATTTGTTAATAGTCACATGCAATAAAGTGGAATATTGTACTGGCAAGATAGATCAGCTTATTGCCAACCATGAAAACCTGAGTTTGTTCTCCAAACAAACACTGTGAAAGAGGAAGAGGATGCAGGCAGTCCTGATGGGATATGATGAGCTGGGGTCAGACAGTAGGAGAAGAAGACTTCCCCTATCAGTGGACTAGGGGAGAGGGATAGGAGAGGAAAAGGGAGGGAGGGTGGGACCAGGAGGAGATGAAAGAGAGTGCTACAACCAGGATACAAAGTGAATAAATTATAAAAAAAATCAATAATAATAAAAAGAAAAAGTAAAAAAAATAGCATGAATAAAAAAGAAAGGATCTCTTTTTTTCTATATTCTGATAACATTTCCTTATTGTTTTCATAAATATGAAAGCATGGTCCTTGGTTGGAGTATACTTTTCTTAATTTACAAATTTCTTTCTAACCTGTATTTTTAAACTATTAATGCCTTTTCATTGTCTGCATTTAAGTAACTTTTTGAAAGTTCTTTTTAATTTAAAATAAAATGTGTTACAGAATAAGCATTCTTTTTGAGCAAATGTTCTCTGACTCCACAAATTCAGATAAAGTGTCTTGACTAATTGCTCCAAGGTAGCCTGTGATACATATATTTTTATTACTTCAAAGATGTTCTACCTCATAGTTTCAGAGGTCTGTATCTGTCATTAGTTTGCACATGGCAGTTGTACCTGTGGTAAAGCAGAAATCATAGTTGAAAAGATTGCTGTAATAGCTGCTCAACTAAGGACAACTTAGCACCAAAAAATCAGCGAAGGTTCCTGTGTATTTTCCAACTGTATTTCAGTAATCCGTTTTCCACATGATAGGCCACATCTCATAGGTTTGAACAACTCCCAATATCAACACTGTCATAAACAAGTGTTTGATGTGAGACAATTATTCAACCATATATAGCCAATTAAAAGTCGCCATCTTCTCACTCCATTGTAATTTCCTGCCTAGTCTTTTTTTAATCTTATTTTACATAATATACGAAGAGAAACTGTTTACTCCATGTAGTTATATTTCATGTCTACGACATATATGATAAAAAGGATTTCTCTATCTGTTGCAGAAAACATGTAACATTAAACTGCTACTTGTTTATTTGTACATGCTTTTTCTTTATTGTTTGTATGTTATTTTATTTTAGTTTGCTGTTCTGAAGAATATTTATTCACTGTGTCCATGCCTAGCACTTTTAATTGTGTGTACAATCATCAAACATTTATCTATGCATTAACACCAATGGCTTTACAGAGCACATCTTCAAGCTATCTGAACTCGAGGCATGGATCTATAATTGTCCACTAGCCATGTTTACTAGCCATGGATATCACCCAAAACCTTAAACTCTACTTGTCCTGAATAAAATTATTTGCTTTGTGTGAAAAAAAAAAAGGATTTCTCTTTAAACCTCTAAAAATTAAATATAATTTTGCACTAGGCCAGGAATGCCATGATAAAGATATCACTGTAGATTTTTAATTTAGTGTTTAAAAGCATATGTCTTCAGTTATTCTAATCACTGAAAGGTCTTAGGAAAGTATCCAAAAATGAGATAGGGAGCTCAACCCCTTGAAGCATGTAGTTGCTGCTTACTAGGAAAGCTTATGCAAATCAAAGAATATACCTATTGGACCAAAAGAAAATCATTCTGTTCAGAAAATAAAATAAAGAAATGTCTTAAAATAGTTTAAGATGCAAAAAGGAGATTGCATAATATCAAGTTACTATTTCCTTTTACTAAGCTTAAGTAAACATACAAACATCACTTCCTTCTATGCATGATTCCAATTGGCAAGCCACTGGGATTATTTAAATCATTGTGACAACAGAGATTGTATATACTGGATATTTACAGACAAACTTGTATCAAAAAAAAAAGACCTGTTAATAAACCACCTGTGTTTGGATAAAGCCTTATATCAGCTTTAAATACAGGAACTGTGAAAATGCTGTGGTTTGCAGTAATTGATTTTAATATCTTTGAAGAGCAAGGTCTATAAAGTAAATGGAAGTCATCATGGGAGGTCTCTGTAATGACTGAACTTTGGTTAAGTGGAAAAAAGAGAAGATTTCCATGGTGATATAAGAATTTAAGACACTGGTAATATTTTAGTTAGTAGGTAGCAGGGCATATGTTTAAGATTTACAACCACTGTCATCATATTTATCTAAAAATATATAAAGGTTGATTCTACCTTGACATTTCTTTAAGCTTTATGAATTTGGTAGAAAATGACTGCCCTGTTCTACCTCAGGCAATCCCTTCAAAATAAAGAGGGAACGTGAAATGGTTTGAACAGTACAATGCAAACATGCACGTTGAAATGCTAATGTGATGCAGCTTTGGCTGAAGGAATTTCTGATTATGGTATATGCATATATCAGCAGCAAGAGACTTCATTTTTTTATTTGAGAAATGCACCCAAAAGGACTGTTATTATTATCTTCTAATGAATCATTTCCAGATTTTTTTCTATTGCTTGTTTTCTATATGGCATCTTAGAATAATTAGTAGTAGTTTGCTAATTATACGTAGCATGTTAGAAGAACCAAGAAAACACAAGTAATCCATCAGGTTTTCATTTCTTTAACTACCAAGTTCATGATTTCAGCGAATGTATAAAAAGAATCTTCACCATGCTAAGACCAACACTGAAATCTAGGAAGTTATATGGCAAGGTAATTTCCACTCCAATCTCTTAGACTAGGAAACTTACAGATTTCTGCTTTTGCAAAACAGCAGAAGAGAAAATAAATGTCAAAAAGAATACAGTATATGAACAGAAGTTGCAGTATATAGTTGAAAACATGAACACTGCAATATTTGGGAAAATGACAGGTTGTTAATTGTGATTACTTTAACTATGCATAAGAAAAACAGGAAGGTGGGCCTAAGGTGGGCAGAGTGAAGGGAATCTTATGGAAGAAGGAGGAGATAGAAAGACTTGGAAGGGATAGGAGATCCACAAGGAGACTAACAGAGCTAACAAATCAGGGCTCCTGGGGGCCTGCAGAGACAAACAAGGACCATGCATGAAGAGGACCTAGACCCTGCTCAGATGTAGCTGATAAGCAGCTCCATCTTCCTATGGCATGCCCTAGTAAGGGGAGCTTTGGTGCGGGGGCTGTCTCTGTTAAGGACTCTATTTACTGATCTTTGATCACTTCCCCCTAGTGTGTGTGGGGAGGCATTACCAGGCCTCAGAGGTAGAAGATATAGGCAGTCCTGATGAGGCAGTCCCTGCTGGGGTCAGGTGGTAGGGGAGGAGGGCCCACTTTTTCTGGGAAATAGGGGAGGGGAAGAGAGGAGAAGAGGAAGGGAGAGTAGACCTGGAGAAGACGAGGGAGGGGGATACAATCTGGATGTAAAGTGAATAAATTATAAAAAATAAATTAAAGGAACAAAAGAAAAGAAAAACAAGAAGTAAGTTTAAGCTAATATTTATGTAGAAACAAAATGATTTTCCTCTTTAGCAGTTACTTCTTAACAGAATGGCTGCTAACATGCTCTGTATTTGAGTAGACTGGAAATTTCATCAGTGTTGCATGGGTTAGATTAAACACATACATAGCAAGTCATCAGTCTTTGGCCTTTTTATAGTACTTACTAAAATATGTTAGTTAATTGAAAATAACGGTGAATTATCACTTTTAACTGCACAGTAGCATGCCTTCTCACTGAAGCTCAAGAATCTTATTTCAAAACCCATGAATAGAGTGCACCTTTTGGCAAGGTGGTATATCTCCTATGGACATTTCATGATAAATTCACATTCGTACTGTGCTTCTGGAAGTGTGAATGCCATTTTAATTTGTATAACCTTCAAGAGCTCCAATTATAAACATTGTTAAAAATGCTTTATGGAGTTTCATATTCGTATATAATATTCACTGGATTTAATCTAAACTCTTTTTGTAAATTTGTAAATTTATAATGTGTATTTATATAATGTTTTACATAGGCTAGGCATTACATAGACTATCAGCATCACATCCATAAATACATGAAATTTATCTTCCTTACATTAAACCAAAGATGTTATAGTTTACTGAAACCTGCCATACTAAAAATTATTGATGGATTGGGGGCTTTGTTCAAGAGACATGACACTGGGTAGTTAATGTTTTGTAGCTGATGTCAAATGCACTGCTATCTAGCATAGGCAATCTAGTGTCAGAGGTACAGTATAAGTTTGGCTTGAGGTTGACTTAGTTTAACACTTCGGCTGTAGAGTCTATTTTAAAAAATAAATTTGGTTCAATTAAAGCAGTTGTCATTGTGTTTTATGTTTTAGTCCCTGTTGGTTAAGCTTGCTTCTCAAAATGTTGAAATACTGACATTATTAACTGATATATAAAAATTATTAAGAAAGTGCTTATTATCAAGATGATTACTATATGCATTAAACATGGTATATACTTGCTTATATAGACCTACAAGATATGATAAACATAATGAAGTCTATACACCTAAAGGAGATAAACAAGAAAGCAGACACGGGGTAAGATGATCAATCCTCACTTAGAAAGACAAATGAGATATGCATAGGACGTATGACAGGAGTCTACCACAGAAGGCATCTGAAAGATCCTACGAATCAGTGTTTCAAAACAGATACTAAGACTCATAACCAAAACTTCGGCAGAAGGGGAGTTAGTATGACAAGAAAAGGATAGGAGCCCCACAAGGACCAAATATATCTGGGCACAGGGTTTTTTTTCTGAAACTGTTTCTCCAACCAAGGACTATGTATGGATATAACCTATAACCTTTACTCAGACAAAGCTCGTGGTAGCTCAATAACCAATTGGTTTCCTATAGTAAGGGGAACAGGGACTATCTCTGACAGGAACTCAACGGCAGGCTCTTTGACTCCCCCACCCCCCAAGGGAGGAGCAGTTCTGCTAGGCCACAGAGGAGGACTTTGCTGCCAGCCCTGAAGATACCTGATAAAACAGGGCCAGATGAAAGGGGAGGAGGTCCTCCCCAATCTGTGGACTTGGAAAGGGGCAGAGAGGAGATGAGGGAGGGAGGGTGGGATTGGGAGGGAATAAGGGAGTGGGATACAGCTGGGATACAGAGTTAATAAAATGTAACTAATAATAATAAACAATAAAAAAATCTTCTAAAATTATGTGAATAGGTAAAACCATGCTATGTTTCTTTTCTCTTTATTTTCAAAAACTTTTAATTAATTTATTTTGTTATAAATTATAGTTTATGAGGTCCCATTTATTCATTGTTGCTCTTAGAGCTTGTGCTGTTGGTGTTCTGTTCAGGAAGTTGTCTCCTGTGCCAATGAGTTCAAGGGTATTCCCCACTTTTTCTTCTAATTTAATGTGTCTGATTTTATGTTGAGGTCTTTGATCCACTTGGACTTCAGTTTTGTGCAGGGTGATAAGTATGGATCTTTTTGCATTTTTCTACATGTAGACATCCAGTTAGACCAGCACAATTTGTTGAAGAAGCTGTTTTTTTTTCCATTGTATGGTTTTGGTATCTTTGTCAAAAATCAGGTGTCCATAAGTGTGTGGGTTTATTTCTGAGTCTTCTATTTGGTTCCATTGATCCACCATTCTGTTTCTATGCCAGTACTAGGAAGTTTTTATTATTGTTGCTTTATAGTACAGCATGAGATTAGGGATGGAGATACCTCCAGAAGATCTTTTATTTTAGAGGATTGTTTTAGCAATTCTGGATTTCTTGTTGTTCCATATGAAGGTGAAATTTTTTCTTTCAAGTTCTGTAAAGAATTGTGTTGGTAATTTGATGAGAATTGCATTGAATTTGTAGATTGCTTTTGGTAAGATAGCCATTTTTACTATGTTAATCCTGCCAAGCCATAAATATGGAAAATCTTTTATTCTTCTGACATCTTCTTCTAATTCTTTCTTCAGACACCTGAAATTTTTTCCATACAAGTCAAAGATGACCCTGAGTGAGGTATCCCAAAAGCAGAAAGACACACAGGATATATGCTCACTCATAAGTGGATACTAGACATATAATATAGGATAAACATACTAAAATCTGTACACCTAAGGAAGCTAATCAGGAAGGAGGACTCTGGCTGAGATGCTCAATCCCCATTTAGAAACGCAAAGAGGATGGACATTGGAGGAGGGAGAAAACAGGAAAAAGGACAGGAGCCACAGAAGGCCTCTGAAAGGCTCTGCCCTGCAGGGTATCGAGGCAGATGTCGAGTCTCATAGCCAAACTTTGGGGAGAGTACAGGGAATCTTATGAAAGAAGTGGGAGATAGTAAGACCTGGAGAGGACAGGAGCTCCACAAGGACAGTGACAGATCCTAAAAGTCTGGGCACAGGAGTCTTTTCTGAAACTGATACTCAAGCCAAGGACCACTCACGGAGATGGCCTGGAGTCCCTGCACACAGGTAGCCAATGGCTGTTCAGTATCATCCAAGTGGGTTCCATAGTAATGGGGGCAGAGACTGTCTCTGACATGAACTAATTGGCCTGCTCTTTGATCACCTCCCCCTGAGGATGGAACAGCCTTACCATGCCATAGAAGAAGATAGTGCAGCCAGTCCTGATGAGACCTGATAGAGTAGGGTCAGAGGGAAGGGGAGGAGGACCTCCCTTTTCAGTGGACTGGGAGAGGAACATGGGTGGGGAAAAGGGAGAGAGGGTGGGATTAGGAGGGGAGGAGGGAGGGTGGTACAGGGGGGATACAAAGTCAATAAACTATAATTAATAAAAATTAAAAAGAAAAAGAAAAAAATTACAATTTATTTACTTTGTATCCTAGTTGTAGTCTCCTCCCTCATCCCCTCCCAATCCCACCCTCCCTTCCTCATCTCCTCCCATCCCCTCTCCAAGTCCACTGATAAGGGAGGTCCTTCTCCTCTCCCCTTCCCTCTGACACTAGCCTATGTTTCTTATAGCAAAAAATTATCCTATTCATGCATATGTGATATATTTAGATAGCAGAAAGATGTCGAGAAAAAACTCCACAAATAAAAAAAAGAGCAGCTTTCATGTTTCCAAAATTCATATTGACAAGCCAGCTCTTATGTCAAAAATTCCTGCAAAAATTCCTTTTTTCTCGTGAAGATAAAGCAGAATGAGGTTTCAGAGCTGCGTAGATTGTGTTTGTGAGGAAAAGCATGTGTGTAGGTCTTCCTTAGATCTTTCAATCTGTTTTTAGTATACATTGCATGTGAGAGGATGTGAAACTGCTGGTCCTCCAGTTAAGTTGCTGCATTTGTACTTCTGACGAGTTAACATCAACTCCAAGTAGGGTAACTGTTGTAAGAGATTGACGGCGTCCTTAACGTTAACTGGGCCTCTTTAGCCCAATTTGGCCAGAGGAAGCATCTTCGGTCACCAGTCGGGCCATCATGCCTCAAGGTACTTTAGTTTTGAAATTGGCACTGTCATATAGGACAGCAGCTGCTCCCTTTGGACAGGTGGAAGATAGAGAGAGATAAGCACTTGTGCTATATAGGGCGAGCGCAACAGCTTGAGGTAGAGTACTCTGAAAACAATGCTATCTAGTGCAGAGGATGGCAGAAAACATTACATAATGGTTTTAAGGGCAGCATTACAATAATACAATTTTAGGAACTAAAAAGTGCATGTTAAAAAATTCCTCAGAAAATGTCACAGGAAAACAGTAGTATTTTTAACTTTTAAAATATATTAATTTTTTCTTAGAACAAGAGATTTTAACTGCAGTGGTAACAAAAGAAAGTAATTTTGACATTAAGATATTTGACTGAAGTTACTTTAACCACACTTTCTAAGTGCTTCAGGCATCATCAGGGCAGTCCTAAGCTCACGACAACTGCCACCTTCCCTCCCCTAAATAGTTAAGATTTAATTTATTTGAAACCTAATTAAGTTATGAAATTGCTCTAATGAGGTCAGATAAATTAAAGTGTGCCAACCCAGAACCAATGTAATTAAATATGGCCCTAAATAATTTCACTATGTGTACAGTTAAATTATTATTCTGGGAGACCACTTGGATGACCTATGTGGAGACGGTTACCTGTTTATCACAACACTCCTTCTCTAAAACTCAGGAATGAATTGTGATTGTTATTAAAAATGGGAAAAATCTGAAGTGTAGAAATAATTTTCATCCTTCACCTTGTATTGAGAAATACGTTTTATTAGTTAAATGTTATATATAATATATATACACACACAAACACAAGCATGAGCTACACACCAATTGACCTCTTCCTAAAGTCTGGCACTACTCCTGCAGTAGGTGGTGTGGCTGAGCAGCAATCATCTTTGCCTTATTATATCACTTATATTTGACCCGGGACAATGCTGAAATACACACACATTTGGACACACACACATACACACGCACACACACACATATACTCACACACGTGTGTGTCTAATATATTATACATGTATGTATGTACAATGTAATGTATATGTACATACGTACATATGTATGTATTCCTGATTGCTATAGGCTGTGAAGAAAAATAACAGCTGTAATGAGCTAGAGAGTGGGTAGATTTAAAAAATGATAGTCATCTATTAGGGCAGTAAGAGTAATCTCAAAGGAGGACAATAATGGCATTAACTAAAATCATTAGGAGACATAGCATATGTCTCCATATGGAGGCAGCCAGGAGAGGAAACTTCAATAACAAGCTAATGATACGTGCACAAACTCTGGAGTCACATGTAGATTGCTAATTGCAGAGGAGTGATTCAGAGGGGAACTATGACAAAAGAATAAGAAGACACTCAGTAGCCACGCCATATAGCCTATTTGGTAAAGATTGTTTTCTAATTTAATTACACCAGTGTTGGGTAATTGTAAGCTAGAAGTGGTGGCTCAGGGGCTGCAGAAATAGCTCAGCTATAAAAGCACGTCTTGGCCTTTCAGAGGACTCAGGTTGTTCTCACAGCACCTATATCAGGTGTGAGAACAGCTGCAAGAGATTGAGGACCTTCTTCCGGCTTCCTTGGGCCATTACACGCCTAAATGCACACGCACTCAGCCACACATGTCCAGATATGCACTAAGACAAGTCTTTAAAAGCAGTGTGCCATAAAACTCCTCAACTGGAAAAAAAATTGTTTTTGTATAGAAATCAAGCAGTGATAAAGGAATTGGTAAATAGTGTGGCAGGCCAGGAGGGAACACTACAATTTTCAACTTTGAGATATGTTTATTTGGATGTGTACATCTTTATAATTTTATTTTCATGCCACGGGACTAAAAGTTTGTTTTGAGATTTTGACCATTTATTTAGACTCCCCACAGTTCATAAGCCCTGACACAATGTCTGAAATATTCGATGAAAAGAACAGTGGAGATGTGGTCTTTTTGTTACTCTCCACAAAGATTTTTTTTTCCTTTCCATTGGGCAGAATGAAGGGAATCTTATGAAAGAAGGGGGAGATAGTAGGACCTGGAGAGGACAGGAGCTCCACAAGGAGAGCAACAGAACTAAAATATCTGAATACGGGTATTTTCTTGATTGATACTCCCACCAAGGAGTATGCATGGAGATAACCTAGAACCCCTGCACAGATGTAGCACATGGCAGCTCAGTGTCTAAGTGGGTTCCCTAGTAAGGGGAACAGGGAATGTCCCTGACATGACGTCAGTGGTTGCTCTCTGATCACCTTCCCCTGAGGTAGGGGGCATCCTTACCAGGCCACAGAGGAAGACAATGCAGCCAGTTATTAATAGACCTGATAAGCTAGGGTCAGATGGAAGGGGAGGAGGACCTCCCCTATCAGTGTACTTGGAGACAAGAATGGGAAAAGATGAGAGAAGGAGGGTGGGATTGGGAGGGAATGAAGGAGGGAGCTACAGCTGGGATACAAACGAATAAACTGTAATTAATATAAAAATTAAAAATTTAATTGAAAAAGAAGGTAAAAGATACCATATAAATTCATCCTAGCTTGAGGACTTAAGGAGTAAAAATAAAGTTTGAAAAACTTACAGTGTGGTTACTTCTAATGAAAATTGGCTAGAAAATTGTCGTGAGGAATTCAATTACTACATGGGATATAATTCATTCAATCAATTGATGATAATTGATGATTTATGACTAGACATAAACCAACATGGAGAGAGAAAACTGAAACTGCTTACAGTTTGATCTCCTGAAACTATTGATGTAGCAATCTGGATTATCAGTGAACACATTTTCTGAGTTGAGAAGTGCAAGTGTGTTCCTGTGCGTGTGTACCACTGTGTGTTCATGTCCGTGTATGCACATAATGCCTGTCACTGTGCTAGTGCGTGTTTATGTCTACAAGGATGTGAATGCATGTCTGTTTGTCTGCAATGACCTAAGCACAGCACTAGGCATCACTGTTCAGATACTGTGCACCTTTTGATCAGGTAGGGACTCTCCCTGGACTGAAATTTGCCAAGTAGAATAATCCGGTCAGTGGACATCCCTGGGATCTGAATAAACGCCCTTTCCTACCAATGGGGTAACACGTGCACAGCCGTCTACTTGTGTTCTGAGGATCGAGCCCAGTCCTTTTTTTTTTTTTTTTTTTGAACTTAATATATAGAAAATTTATTCAATCAAAAAATCTGTAGGACAAGTAAAGTCAAAGTAATTAAAAATATAGAAGACAGTGGTCTGGGATACAGGTTTATTAGTGGGTAATGGCTAAGAACCGTGAACAAGCACTCAGAATAAACTTCAGCATCAAAAGTGCTGTGGTTTTTTTTTTTTATTTTTATCAGTTACATTTTATTAACTCTGTATCCCAGCCATGTCCCGATCCCTCATTCCCTCCCAGTCCCTCCCTCCCTCCCTCCCTCCCTCATCTCCACCGTGCCCCTTTCCAAGTCCACTGATGGGGGGACCTCCTCCCCATTCATCTGATCCTGTTTTATCAGGTATCTTCAGGACTGGCTGCAAAGCCCTCCTCTGTGGCCTAACAGGACTGCTCCTCCCTTCGGGGGTGGGGAGACCAAAGAGCCAGTCATTGAGTTCCTGTTAGAAATAGTCCCTGTTCCCCTCACTTCGGGAAACCAATTGGTTACTGAGCTACCACAGGCTACATCTGAGTGGAGGTTCTAGGTTATATCCATACATGGTCCTTGGTTGAATGTCAGTCTCAGAAAAGACCCTGTGCCCAGATATATTTGGTCCTTGTGGAGCTCCTATCATTTCCCCATCAGACTAACTCCCCTTCTTTCTTATGATTCCCTGTACTCTGCCAAAGGTTTGGTCATGAGTCTTTGCTTTGAAAACACTGCTAGTTAGAGTCTTTCAGATGCGCTCAGTAGACTCCTGTCATACGTTCAATGCACATCCCATCCGTCTTTCTAAATGAGGATTGATCATCTTACCCCATGTCCGCTCAATTGATTATCTTTTTAGGTGTATAAATTTCATTATGTTTATCATATCTTATAGGTCTATATAAGTGAGTATATCCCATGTTTGTCTTTCTCCTTCTGGGATATTTCACTCAGAATGATCTTTTCTAGATCCCACCATTTGCCTGCAAATTTCATGATTTCCTCCTTTTTGATTGCTGAGTAGTATTCCATTGTATAAAAATACCACAATTTCTGTACCCATTCCACCGTTGATGGACATCTGGGTTGTTTCCAGGTTCTGGCTATTACAAATAGAGCTGCTATAAACATGGTTGAGCAAGTGTCCTTTTTGTGTACTTGAACAAACTTTGGGTATATACCTAGCAGTGGTATAGCTGGGTCTGTAGGAAGCACTATTCCTATTTGTCTTAGAAAGCGCCAGATAGCTTTCCAGAGTGGTTGTACCAGTTTACATTCCCACCAGCAGTGGAGGAGGGTTCCCCTTTCTCCACAACCTCTCCAGCGTGTGTTATCGCTTGAGTTTTTCATCTTGGCCATTCTGATGGGTGTAAGGTGATATCTCAGGGTCGTTTTGATTTGCATTTCCCTGATGGCTAATGAGGATGAGCATTTCTTTAAGTGTTTTTCTGCCATTCGATATTCCTCTGTCGAGAATTCTCTGTTTAGCTCTGTTCCCCATTTTTTAATTGGATTACTTGGATTGCTGCTTTTCAGCTTCTTTAGTTCTTTGTATATACTGGATATTAGTCCTCTGTCAGATAAAGGGTTAGTGAAGATTCTTTCCCAATCTGTAGGCAGTCGTTTTGTTTTGATGACAGTATCCTTTGCTTTACAGAAACTTTTCAGTTTCATGAGGTCCCATTTATTGATTGTTGCTCTTAGAGCCTGTGCTGTTGGTGTTCTGTTCAGGAAGTTGTCTCCTGTGCCAATGAGTTCTAGGCTGTTCCCCACTTTTTTTTCCAATTGATTTAGGGTATCTGGTTTTATGTTGAGGTCCTTGATCCACTTTGACTTTAGTTTTGTGCAGGGTGATAAATATGGATCTATTTTCATTTTTTTGCATGTAGACATCCAGTTGGTCCAGCACCATTTGTTGAAGATGCTGTCTTTTTTCCATTGAATGGAATTGGCTTCTTTGTCGAATATCGAGTATTCATAGGTGTGTGGATTTATTTCTGGGTCTTCTATGCGGTTCCATTGATCCTCCTTTCTGTTTCTATGCCAGTACCATGCAGTTTTTATTACTGTTGCCCTGTAGTACAGCTTGAGATCAGGAATGGAGATACCTCCAGATGATCTGTTGTTGTACAGGATCGTTTTGGAGATTCTGGGTTTTTTGTTTCTCCATATGAAGCTGAGAATCTTTTTTTCAAGGTCTGTAAAGAATTGAGTTGGTATTTTGATGGGAATTGCATTGAATCTGTAGATTGCTTTTGGCAGTATGGCCATTTTCACATTGTTAATCCTACCAATCCATGAGCACGGGAGATCTTTCCATCTTCTGATATCTTCTTCGATTTCTTTCTTCAGAGACTTGAAGTTTTTCTCAAACAGGTCTTTCACTTGCTTGGTTAGGGTCACACCAAGGTACTTTATGTTATTAGTTGCTATTGTGAAGGGTGTTGTTTCCCTAATTTCTTTCTCAGCTTTTTTGTCTTTGGTATATAGGAGGGCTTCTGATTTTTTTGAGTTGATTTTGTATCCTGCCACTTTGCTGAAGGTGTTTATCAGCTGAAGGAGTTCTCTGGTTGAATTTTTGGGGTCGCTCATGTATACTATCATATCATCTGCAAATAGTGACACTTTTACCTCTTCCTTTCCGATTTGTATCCCCTTGATCTCCTTTAGTTGTCTTATTGCTCTGGCTAGGATTTCAAGTACTATGTTGAAGAGATATGGGGACAATGGACAGCCTTGTCTTGTCCCTGATTTCAGTGGGATTGATTTAAGTTTCTCTCCATTGAGTTTGATGTTAGCTATAGGCTTGCTATATATTGCCTTTACTATGTTTAGGTATGTGCCTTGTATCCCTGATCTCTCCAAGACTTTAAACATGAATGGGTGTTGGACTTTGTCAAATGCTTTTTCGGCGTCTAAGGAGATGATCATGTGGTTTTTCTCCTTCAGTTTGTTTATGTAGTGGATTACATTGATGGATTTCCGTATGTTGAACCACCCTTGCATGCCTGGGATGAAGCCGAGCCCAGTCCTTATACTCACAAAGCAAGCACTTTCTTTCAGCTCTCTCCCAGATTCATGAAGGATTTTCGATGCTTTTAAAAACTGCTTCAAAGAGCACTCCTATTAAGCTGACTTCAAATATCAGTGTGGTAATCCATGTTTTTAAATAATTTTCAGGCACTCAATATTTTTCAGAGAAAATAATCAGTGGCCAACAATCAGGATTCAAAATTACCCAAAATTGATATTTTGTCAGGTAAAATCAGATTTGGAGGATGGTAGAGAAACTCAAACTCATTATCTATGTTATTAAGTCATTTCTACTTTGGTGGTGGTGATAAAAACAGAAACTTTTGCTAATGTGAAATGTTTCTTACTGTTTTCAGTGATTGGAGAATTTATAAATTTGAAGAATATTATTCACTCTGTTCTTATTTACTCTGTTCTTACACTTTAATAGAGCCCACAAAAATAGAAAATATTCTTTAAAATTGCTGAAGTATTGCTTAAGTTGCTTCATAAGCTAATGGTTCAGAAATTCATCTGTAATAAGTTGCTGAACTCTTCTGCTTTGATATGTACATAAGAAAAAAGTAACTAATTTAAATAAGCCTTGTATCTAAAGAAATTATAAACTCTACTTAAACATTACTTAATATAAAACATTTCTACAGATTATCAAGTGATTACAGCCATTTTCACTGTTTGTTTGTTTTTTTTTTTTTCTCTTTTAAAAGTAAGTGAAGAGAAGTTTCCTTGATGAGGGCTGAGAACTGTATTTATCCCTGTGTATAAAGATAAATATAGAATGTAGTTTTGGGGTATGTTTGTTTGGCAAAGCGGTAAAAGCCGGTTAACCTCTGAAATGCTGATTTCACTATCCCTCAGTGGTTGTTCGGTAACAGGCATAATTTTTCTCTTGGTGGGGAGTAAGTCCAATTAGACTGTTACAGAAAAACACAACCAGTCCAAACGCAGACTTGGGACCAATGGATACATTTGCAACATAATTCCTGCAACTAAAGCTCAGGATTCATTGAGGAAGAGGAGGCAGAAAGACTGTAAGAGCCAGAGGAACAGGAAGTTAGCTATGACATTGTGTCACTTAGAAATGTCAGAAACTGTACCCATGAAGTCTCACCAGCATGGCTCCCCTAAACCTGAGCCAAAGAAGGGGCAAAAAAACAACAACAAACAAACAAACAAACAAAAACAATAGATATGATATGTGGTGGGTGGGAGAGAATAGGAGAATAGGGTTGGGGAAGCAGAAGGATTTAACCCTATACCAAGAAGTTCAGGTAATTAAGGAACACTGAGAGCAGAAGAAATGGTCTTCCCTAGGGAAGAGCACATCAAGTGGTTATCCAATACCAAATGGTGATCACTGAAACCTTCTTTACATGTAAAACTTTACAATCTTAGCAGGTTCCATTTAGGTTTTTAAGAAATACACACATACATACGCATACTCACACAAACACATATATGTATACACACACAAAAGTACATAACAAAATTAAAGAGGAGGCCATGAATTTCAACTATAGTAGCTTGGAGAAAGGAAAGAGAAGAGGGATTATAACATAATCTTAAAAATAAAAAATGTTAGAAAGAGAATAATTTTAAACATTTGAAAAATAATGTGTTCAAATTAAAAGTACCAAGTTATCGCCTGTGCCAAAGGGTTCAAGCCTCTTTTACATTTTTTTGTTTGTTTGTTTTGTTTGTTTGTCTGGCTTTATGTTGAGATCTTTGATCCAAATGGACCTTACTTTTGTGCAGGGTGACAAGTGTTTATAAAATGTTCTTGTGGAATGTGTACAGTTTACCCATGTTCATTCAAATGGTCATTCCTCTACCCCACTATCTGGTTTCAATGAGGATATTTCATTGTGATGTTTATTCTAAGCATACCTGTGTCAAGTTTGTGTAAACATGCCACCATTTGTTCTTGTACTGTCCATAATAGAACCAGCCAATTCTGAGCAATGGAGAGAATAGGGTAAGAATCCTGGTCTGGAGGGAAGAAGAAAGGGATGGGAAGAGAGTTGAGAGGAGAGATGTCCAGAAGATGACTTAGAACCACAGGAGAGATGAACCAGACCTAAGATATGACTAAAAGCAAGAATAATGTGGGAAATCTGAATGAGAAAAAATTGTGTGGTCTTGGAGGTTTAGGAAGGAGTAACTATTGACCAGCATTGTGCTCTAGGTTAATTAAATAAATCCTAGTCTCTGTGTGCTGATATGGGTATATAACTGGCTTAGAAATAACCAATGTTTAACTAAAAGATAAATCAATAATAAATATTCATAACCCACAACAGATGAGTATGGATCTATTTGCAATTTTGTACATGCAGACATCCAAGTAGACCAGCAGACCAGCATCTTTTGTTCAAGATACTATCTTTTTTCCGTTGTATGGTTTTTGCTTTTTTTTTTTTTTTGTCAAAAAGCAGGTGTGTGTAGGCATGTGGCTTTATTTCCAGGCGTTGGATTCAATTCCATTGATACTCCAGTCTGTTTCTATGTCATTACTATACCATTTTTATTACATTTTGTTCTATAGTGCAACCTGACATCAGAGCAGAGCTAAACATTGAATTCTCATCAGAAGAATATAGAATGGCAGAGAAACACGTACAGAGATGCTCATCTTGGAATTGAATTGAAGACCCCAAAATAAACCAAAAGACCTACAGAAACTTAACTTTGACAAAGAAGCCAAAACCATGGAAAAAGATAGCATCCTCAACAAATGATGCTGGTTTAACTGGATATTTATATGTAGAAAAACACAAATAGGCCCATATTAATCTCCCTGAACAAAAGAGAAAGTCTAAGTGGATCAAAGACCTCAACATAAAACCAGACACAATAAATCTGTTAGAAGAAAGTGTGGAAGAGCTTGACCTCATTAGCACAGGAGACAACTTCCTGAACAGAACACCAACAGCACAGGCTCTAAGATCAACAATCAATAAATGGAACCTCATGAAACTGAAAAGCTTCCGTAAAGCAAAGGATACTGACATCAGAACAAAACGACAGCCTCCAGACTGTGAAAAGATCTTTATCAACCATACACCCGAGAGAGGGCTAAAATCCAGAACATATGAAGAACTGAAAAAGCTAAACCCCAACAAACCAAGTAATCCAATTTAAAAAATTGGATTCAGAGCTAAACAAAGAATTCTCAACAGAAGAATATCAAAAGGCAAAGAAACACTTAAAGAAATGCTCAGTGTCCTTAGTCATCTGAGAAATGCAAATCAAAATGACCCTGAGATTCTACTTCACACCATCAGAATAACTAAGTTCAAATACAGAAGGGATGATGCATGCTGGAGAGATGGTGAAGAAAGGGGAATCCTCCTCCATTGCTAGTGGGAATGTAAACTTGTACAAGCACTTTGGAAATCAATTTGGTATTTTCTTGGAAAATTAGGTATAGTGCTACCTCAAGATCCAGATATACCACTCCTGGGCATATATCCAAAATATGCTCAAGTGCACAACAAGGACATTTTCACAAACATGTTTGTAGCAGCTCTGTTTGTAATAGCCAGAAGCTGGAAAGAATCTAGATGTTCTTCAGTTGAGGAATGGATACAGAAAGTGTGGTAAATTTACACCATTGAATATTACTCGGAAATTAAAAACAAGGAAATCATAAAATTTGTAGGCAAGTGTGGGAACTAGAAAAGGTCTTCCTGAGTGAGGTGACCCAGAAGCAAAAAGACACATATGATTATATACTCACTTATAGATGGTTTTTAGCTATATATTATAGCTTAAAAAATACTAAAATCTATAATCCTAAAGAAGCTAAACAACAGGGAGTACCCTAGGGAAGAGGCTGAAACCTCACTCAGAAGGGCAAAGAGTATAGACACCAAAGGTAGGAAAAGCCAAGAAACAGGACAGGTGTCTTCCACGGGGGACCTCTGAAAGATTCTACACACCAGGGTATCAAAGGAGATACTGAGACTCATAGCCAAACTTTGGGCAGAGTGCAGGAAACCATATGAAAGAAGAGGGAAATAGAAAGACCTGGAGGGGACAGAAACTCCACAATGAGAGCAACAGACCCCAAAAATCATGGGGCTAAGGGGACCTGCAGAGAATGATACTCCAACAAAGACCATGCATGGAGAGGACCTAGATCCTTTGCTCAGATGTAGCCCATAGGATCCTCAGTTTCCAAGTGGATTCCCTAGTAAGGGGATCAGGGGCTTTCTGTGGCATGATTTCAGTGAATGGCTCTCTGATCACCTCCCTCCTCTGTGGTGCAGCCTTGCCAGGCTACAGAAGAAGAGGATGAAGCCAACCCTTATGTTATCTATTGGCTAGGGCCAGATAGAAGGAGAGGAGGTCCTTTCCTATCAGAAGACTAGGGAAAGGGCATGGAGTGAGAAGAGGGAGAATGGGTGAGACTAGGAGGATATAAGGGAGGGGCAGCTACAGTGAGGACATAAAATGAATAAATTGTAATAAATAAATAAACAAACAAATAAATAAGAAAGTTCTCATATTCCTTAGTCATCAAATGTAAATCAAAACGACTGAGATTCCACCTCATATCCATCAGAAAGACTAGGATCAAAAACTCAAGTGACAACACATGCTGGAGAGGATATGGAGAAAGGGGAACCCTCCTGCATTGCTGGTGGAAATGTGAACTTGTACAACCACGTTGGACACCAGTCTGGCACTTTCTCCGAAAAATGGGAACAGTGCTACTTCAAGATCCAGCTATACCACTCCTAGGCATATATTCAAAAGATGCTCAACCATACAACAAAAAATATTTGCTCAACTATGTTCATAAGTGCTTTATTCGTAATAGCCAGAATCTGGAAACAACCTTGATGTTCCTCAATGGAGAAATGGATACAGAAATTATTGTACATTTACACAATGGAATACTGCTCAGCTAGAACCCCTGCTCAGACATAGCCCATGGCGGCTCAGTATCCAAGTGGGTTCCTTAGTAAAGGGAACAAAGACTGTCTCTGGCATGAACTCAGTGGCTGGCTCTTTGACCTCCCCCTCCCCCCCCATGGGATGAACAGCCTTGCTAGGCCACAGAGGACATTGCAACCAGTCCTGGTGAGACCTGATAAGCTAGTGTCAGATGGAATGGGAGGAAGACCTCTCCTATCAGTGGACTTAGAGAGGGGCAGTGAGAAGATGAGGGAGGGAAGGTGGGATTGGGAGGGAATGAGGGAGGATACAGCTGGGATACAAAGTAAATGAACTCTATTTAATATGAAAAATAAAAATTCAATTAAAAAATAAATTATGAAATTTGCAGGCAAATGTTGGGACTAGTAAAGTGAGTGAGGTATTCTAGAAGCAGAGAGACATGCATGGAATATATTCTCTTATAAGTGGATATTAGACATATAGAATAAACACACTAAAGTCTAAGGCCTAAAGAAGCTAAACAACAAGGAGGACGCTAGGGAAGACACTTAATTCAGAAGGGAAAACAGGATACACACTGATGCAGTAGAAGAGAGGGGACAGGACTGAGTTTCCCACGGATGTCCTCCAGAAGACTCCAACCAGCACAGGATTGAAGTAGATGCAGAAACTAACAAACACCCAAACTTTGGACAGAACACAGGGAGTTTTATGGAAGAAAGGGCATATAAAAGGACGATGAGAGGACAGAAACCAAAAACAGAGACCAACAAATTTAAAACAAAACAAACAAACAAGGTAACTAAAAACAAAACAAAAGAAAAAAACAAAAAACACAAATAAAAGAAAACATAATCTTGAGGTATTGTCATACCCACTCATTTCTTTTATGAGACTGTTTCTCCAACCAAGGACCATGTATGGATATAACCTAGAATCTCTGCTCGGATGTAGTCCATGGTAGCTCAGTGTCCAAGTGGGTACACAAGTACGGGGAACAGGGTCTATTTCTGACATGAACTCAATGGCGGGCTCTTTGACCTACCCTGGCAGGAGCAGCCCTGCTAGGCCACACAGGAAGACTTTGCAGCCAGTCTTGGAGATACCTGATAAACCAGTGTCAGATGAAAGAGGAGGAGGTCCTCCCCTATCAGTGAACTTGGAAAGGAGAAGGGAGGAGATAAGGGAGGGAGGGTAGGATTGGGAGGGAATGAGGGAGCAGGATACAGTAGGGCTACAAAGTTAATAAACTGTAACTAATATTAAAAAAATAAAAATAGAAAAAATTGTACTAGTATGTCTTTAAAATTCCAGAGGTTGCTTGTGCCAAAATTTCTACTACATTCTCCAAGTTTACTCATATGCTATACATTTCTATCAGGTCAGATCTATTCATTTTGAAAGGGAGAGAATATATAGTACAAAATTCACAGGTAATTTCTGTAGCATTTATTTGTAAATATATACAATTATAACTTTAAAGTTTACTTATTCTCAGTGAGTTTGCTAAATTAGGTGAAAGCAGGTAACATCCTTCCACGAGTTCCTTGCCCTGGGTATCGTTTCTTACAAAATATTAAGTTAAAAGAGTTACAAATAAGTTGTTTTCCTTGAGAACTCATGTATTTGCTAAATGTAAAAAGCACACTTTACTTTTAGCAGGTTAATCACATTGTGTTATATTATTTGTGTTTGTTGGACATGTTTATTTGAAAGACTCAACAATTGTCAAAAAAAACTATGGAATGAAATTGTTTTGCATGCATAATGTGCTAAGGCCATTTTATTTCAGTGTGACAGGATAAAATTGTTTATACATCTCAGTTTTAAACTTCTTTACCTGGGTAATATGTTACACACCCCCAGGGATGCTGTGAGGATTAATGAGTTTGAAGCACACAATGACCTTTCTGATGAAATATGTTCTGTAAGTGCAAAATTCTATTTTACTCTGCTCTAAATAAGACACATTCCAATATCTGGAAAAAAAATAAGGGCATCGGCATCAAACTGAGGCAAGTTGGTAACACAGATGCATTCCAATAGAGTTTTCTCTCAAGTAGGTCCTGTCCTAGCCTATATAGTTTAATTTGCCCCACATATATTTTCTTCTGTTCTGTTTCTATATTTACCAAATGAATTTAGGGCATTTATTTTCAGACAAATATCCTTAATATTAGAATTTCATAGCTAAATTGCATATTTATACTTTTTCTCAGCACAATCAAATACCTTAGATTACACAACTGATAAAAATTACTGATTATTCATTAGCTAATTGGAACAGGCATAAACTCCTTTTTGTAACAATTTTTTAAATTCTATTTGTAATTGGAGAATACAGAATATTTATTAATGACCACGGCTGCCCAATGACATTAGTATTAAGATGCTAAACAGAAGTTGATAGCCAACATTAAAAATGCATTGAAAAAAACTGTACTCCTATTTGTTATGAGTTACAATGTTGCTAGATATCCAGTTTTCTGCTCTTAAGGAACATAATGGTTTGCTTAAATGTGGAAAGTGAGGGCTTTAATGTTTTTCTGCCATCAGTCTTCAGAGTATATCAAGTTACAATACTTTTGAATTGTGTGATATTAGAATGTTGCATTCTGTTTGAGTCACCAATTCAATTTCAAATAAACCATTCAGTGATTTTTGACTGGGATTAAGGAAGGCATTTCCAACAACTTGTTAAATAGGTCTAAGCATAATTCTGACAAAGTTTAAACTACCTGTTTTTGCAAAGTGGCATTTTCATAATTGATTTAAAAATCAAAATATCATTCAATCTGGAAAACACTGAAGATATTCTGGTTTTTCCTCATTAAATAATCAGACAAAAATTTCATTGTTTATGTAAAGACAACAAGCTTATCTATGCTTGAGTATATAATTTCCCATACATCTTTAATTAATGATATAATTATATAAATTTAAAATACTTGTTTGAAATACATTTCTCTGTTTTTTGTTAGCAATAAAAAAAGAAAAAAAAAAACCTGTTTTGTGGTAGACTTCAGCACAAATGGAAAAATGGGAAGCAGCCTCCACAGGGCAGTAGAGAGGAAGTCGATACGAAAGGAGGAGGGGTGAGAGACAAATAACAGTAAGAGTTTTGTTTTTTTTTCTGTTTTGTTTGTTTTGTTTTCGAGGAAACATTATTTTCAATTTAACGAGAATGATACACAATACAAATAAGTGTATATGCATATGTGTGTATTTGTGTGTGTGCCTTATGGCTGAAACCAAGAAATAGAGGGGTTATAAAACTGTTATACAGTAAAATTTTAGTAGAAGTAATAGTCATGGCATGTAAGAATAACACGGAATAAAGTTGTATTTGTTTTGCTCTAGCACGCTTAAACAGTATATGTCTGAAAAGGTTGGTTGAATTATATAACAAACAAATGGCTAAATGACATCATGTGCAAAGTATTTCATCTTGTAGACTTTAGTCATTCAGCACAGTTACATAAATTTAATTTCTTTATTCTGTGCAACACTCTTTGAAAATTTCAACGTATTTTAGTCAAGTGATCATGTGTGTAGATCAGAGATTTCATTTAGTGTAATAGAAATATAAATGCAATTTTTCTTTAAAAGAGTATTTATTCTATGTCTTCATAAAATAATGGAAAAGAAAATCCTGCAGTTTTAAAGTTTTCTGATGTTTCCCCTGCTAGCAAACTATCTTATTTTTCTTTTCTTTGTCTATTTTATTTCAATATGTAATAATAAATGTTCATGTTGAAAATATATGATTTTTTTATAAGTACACTGAAGAAAAGTGAGTTTATTTTCAGAAATGAAAACTGTCATTAATAGGCAAAGTGAAGATTTGAGGCTGAAAATTATGTCTCTTCTTTGAATTCTCAACTGATAAATTATTATTTCCGTGGTAAAAGATTGAAAATCCTGTGTCTTCAGAGGATCAGCTTTGTATTGGGATCTAATTCATATACATAAATGTGTTTGTGTCAAATATATATATATATATATTCTGTCCCATGATAAACTTAATAGAAACAAAATTACTCTGAAAGCAACTAAGTTGGTGGTCAAAATGGTCCAGTGGAAATCTCCAAACAACCCAGGCTGATTGTTAAAGGTTGTTGTCCACACAGTGACAGCAAGGCCCCATTTCTGAGGACAGCACACACATCAACTCATTGCATGTGGGGAAATTAAATTTGTGCAAACATAAACTTTACACCCATATGTTCTAGCATAGTTGGTACAAGAAAGTACAGTGCATGCTACGAAAGGAGATAAATAAACCCACAAACCCTTTGATCCACAATGCTGTTCTGTCTGCAAAGTATGCTAGTGCAATGGCTGCAAAGAACTTTGTTAGGGGTCACCAGCCAAGATCCGATTTGACTTACAGTCCACTCCATGACATGGGACCCACACATGATTCATCTTGAGTAACCAAGACCAGAGACTAAATAGCCAAGGAAGCTAGAGAAAACCCAACACTATTGTTCAATACACACACACACACACACACACACACACACACACATCAATAAATGATTACTAATGACATTCTGCTATACTTGTAGATCAGTGCCTTGTACAGCTATCATCAGAGAAGATTCCTCCTGCAGCAGATGGGAACAAATACAGAGACTCCCACCAGACATTATGCAGAGAGTGAGAGATCTTGAAACACTCAGCCCTAATCAGGGCTCAAGGAACTCTGCTTAAGAGGAAGTGGAAAAATAGTAATTGCCAGAGAAGGTGGAAGACATCAGGAAAACCAGACCCTCTAAATCAGCATGTTCAAAGCTCATAGAGACCGAGGCAGCTTGCCCAGGGCCTGCATAGATTGTGCCAGGTTCTCTGTGTATATATTATGCTTTCCAGTTTAGTCTTTCTATGGAATTTCTTAGGGTGCAAATGAGAGGGTCCTCTGGTCCTTGAACCTTCTCTTGGGCTTATTCTTTCTGTTTTTGTTTTTTCCACCTCTGATGCATTATGTTTGCTTTATCTTATTATATTTTTATTTTATATTATTTTATTCTTATATTATCCCTTAGAATCCTGTTTGTTTTCTAATGAGAGACAAAAAATGGATTGGGTCTGTGTGAGAGAAGAGGTGCCACAGAACTGAGGATAAAGAGGGGAGGGAAACCACAGCCAGAATATATTGTATGAGGGAAAAAAAATCTATTTTCAATAAAAGGGAAAAAAACAAAATGTAAATAAATATAAAAATAATAGGCGAGTCCTAAACAAGCCCAATTTCTGCCTGGAGTTGTATGAGAAATTTTCTGTCTTCAATCATTGTATCTGTAGGTTTCTATTTGATTTTTCTAAGTGGTTTGAACTTCTGCTGATGATAAAATACTAAAAGCAACATCTAAGATCTAGTGAAAACAGCTGTTCAGTGAGGCTTCACTACAGGTTAGGTATTGGCCTTTATGCTTGTTTATTACAGAAATGCTAAGTTCCAGATCTTAGAAAGTGTCATAGATCACTATCATTTATTCGTATGTGCTATAAAGGCTTAATAAAATTTACCGAGACCTATAAAAGTGTTATACCACAAACTACATTCTGAATAATGCTAAGGAGATACATAGCATTATTTTTCATATATCTGCATATACATAAGGTTAATATATTTTAATTGAAATGTTTTCAGATTCTTATTTTACTTCTTAATTTCTCAATTAATAGGCATACAAACTGAATGATGTAACAAAAGACCTGTCAGTGCCTCTTGAAATACAACATTTTGAACCAATATTTGTTTGTGGTTTTATATTAATACAGAATAAATCTGCACAATTTGAACACAGGTATAAAATACCACCAAAATAAGAGTGTTGAGTCTCAACACCGTATAATGTAATAGTAGTATGACACATACTCTTAGGCATGCAAGCAAGTTTTGGTTTGTTAAAAGTATCTTTGATTCTTTTTTCATAAAGTCCTGGTGTGAGGGATAAAATTTGCATGGCAAACATACAGAGAAATAGTTATCTACTAGAATTCTAATGGTAACAAAAATATTGGCAGATCATTCATATGGTTTTACCTCTTATATAAACACTCATTAATATCAGTTCGGCTCCAGGCACGAAAATGTAATTATGAACAAGATTTAGTTTCCTTCTAAGAAAGTTGTCAGCACATTTTAAGTATAATTTGTAGTTTCTTGGTAAGCATGTAAGGAACTTTCAATTTGTTGGGCTATCCAAACAATAACTAAAAAGATGAACTGAAAAAAAACAATGTCTCTTAGATCTATAAGAGAAATAAGGCCAGACAGTGAGCAAGTGCCCACAGGTAGGAAAAACAAACAGAAAATTTCAGTTTAGCACAATAAAATTCTATAAAGGCATGGTATTCACATAGAAATAGAAAGGAGGATCAATGGAACCGAATAGAAGACCCAGAAATAAACCCACCTATGAATACTTGATTTTTGACAAAGAAGCCAAAACCATTCAATGGAAAAAAGACAGCATCTTCAAGAAATGATGCTGGTCCAACTGGATGTCTACATGCAGAAAAATGAAAATAGATCCATATTTACAAAACTAAAGTCCAAGTGGATCAAAGACCTCAACATAAAACCAGATACTCTAAATCAGTTAAAGAAAAAGTGGGGAAGACCCTAGAACTCATTGGCACAGGAGACAACTTCCTGAACATAACACCAACAGCACAGGCTCTAAGAACAACAATCAATAAATGGGACCTCATGAAACTGAAAAGCTTCTGTAAAGCAAAGGACACTGTTGTCAGAACAAGAAGAAAGCCTACAGATTGGGAAAGGATCTTCACCAACCCTATATCTGACAGAGGGCTGCTTTCCAGAATATATAAAAAACTAAAGTTAAAAAGCAATAAAACAAGTAATCTAATTAAAAAATGGTGTACAGAGGTAAACAGAGAATTCTCTGTAGAGGAATATAGAATGGCAGAGAAACTCTTAAAGAGATGCTCAACATCCTTAGCCATAAGGGAGATGCAAATGAAAACAACCCTGAGATTTCACCTTACACCCATCAAAATGGCTAAAATCAAAAACTCAAATGACAACACATGTTGGAGAGGTGGTGGAGGAAGGGGAACCCTCCTCCATTGCTGGTGGGAATGTAAACTGGTACAACCACTTTGGAAGTCAATCTGGTGCTTTCTCAGACAATTAGGAATGGTGCTTCCTCAAGACCCAGCTATACCACTCCTAGGCATATACCCAAAATTTGCTCAAGTACACAACAAAGACATTTGCTCAACCATGTTTGTAGCAGCTTTATTTGTAATAGCCAAAACCTGGAAACAACCCAGATGTCCATCAATGGAGGAATGGGTACAGAAATTGTGGTATTTTTACACAATGGAATACTACTCGGCAATCAAAAACGAGGAAATCATGAAATTTGCAGGCAAGTGGTAGAGTCTTAAAAGATCATTCTGAGTGAGGTATCCCAGGAGAAAGTTTACACACAAGGTATATACTCACTTATATAGACCTATAAGAGATGATAAACATAATGAAGTCTATACACCTAAAGAAGACAAACAGGAAAGAGGACCTGGAGTTAGATGATCAGTCCTCACTTAGAAAGACAAATGGGATGTGCATTGGACATAGGAGAAAACAAGTAAGAGGACAGAAGCCTACCACAGAGGCCTCTGAAAGACTCTACCTAGCAATGTATCAAAGCAGATGCTGAGATTCATAACCATACCTTCGGCGGAGTGCAGGGAATCATATGAAAGAAAGAGGAGTTAGTATGAAATGTAAAGGAAAGGAGCTCCACAAGACCAAATTTATCTGTCACAGGGGTCTTTTCTGAGACTGACACTCCACCAAGAACCATGTATGGATATAACCTAGAACCTCTGCTCAGATGTAGCCCTTGGTAGCTCAGTAACCAATTGGTTTCCCATAGTAAGGGGAACAGGGACTATTTCTGACAGGAACTCAATGGTAGGCTCTTTGACCTCCCCACCCCCTAAGGGAGGAACAGTCCTGCTAGGCCACAGAGGAGGACTTTGCAGCCAGTCCTGAAGATACCTGATAAAACATGGTCAGATGAAAGGGGAGGAGGTCCCCCCTATCAGTGGACTTGGAAAGGGGAAGGGAGGAGATTCGGGAGGGAGGGTGGGGTTGGGAGGGAATGAGGGAGCAGAACACAGCTGGGATACAGAGTTAATGAAATATAATAATAAAAAAATAAAAAATAAAAGAAAGTTTAAAAAAAATTCAATTCCCTACCCCCCAAAAAAGGAGGTTCCCACAAGAGGTAGGGCCAGGAGAGGGAAATGTGAACTTTTTTTTTATCTTGAAATTTTTTTTCCTTATTAATTACACTTTATTCACTTTGTATCCCCCTGTGGGGGAAATGTGAACTTTAACTGGAGAAATGTGGCAGATTGGCAACAGTGTGAGAATTAAATAGTCTATAAATATTCTGATATTGCAGACATGAGGCTAGCATAACTGCCATCTGAGTCGCTTCACCCAGCAGCTGATGAAAACAGATATAGAGACTTACAGCCAAATATTAGCTGGAACTAGAGGAATCTTCTGGAAGATGAAGAGGAAGGATTGAAAGAGCCATAGAGGTCAAGGACACCACAAGAAAATTTACAAAAGCAACTGACCTAGATCCACAGGTGTTCACAGAGACTTAACCACCAACCAAAGAGCATCTGTGGGACAGATCTATACTCCCCCTCACCCCCACATATATAACAGAAGTATAGCTTGATCCTGATATGGGACCTCTAACAGCAGGAGCAGGGGCTGTCTCTGACTCTGCTGCCTTTGAATCCTTTCCCCTAAAAGACTTCTGTGTCACATTGTCTAGACTCAGTAGAAGATGTACCTAGTCCTGCTTGATAGGCATGATAGATCTCCCCTTCTCTGAGAAGAAAGGGGGGGAGGTAGAGAGAGGGGAGAGGAGGGAAGACAGAGAGAATAGAAGTAAAGGCGGGAAGAGATGTTCCAACCAGGATGTAAAGTAGATAGATAGATAGATAGATAGATAGATAGATAGATAGATAGATAGATAGATAGATAGATAGATAGATAGATATAAAGACCAGAGACCCAGTTTGGGATGTGTTAATCTAAGTGTCAGAAGATTCATGTTTTTCTGGTGGAGGGAAGGTCACTTGTAAAGGTATATCCCCAATTTTAGGACAAACACTCATAGTTTTACAATTTACAGAACAACAGAACCAAAAATTCTGAGCACAGGGGTCTTTCCTGAGACTGATATTCCAACCAAAGACCATGCATGGAGATAACCTAAAACCCCTGCACAGATGTAGCCCGTGGCAGTTCAGTATCCAAGTGGGTTCCATTGTAATAGGAACAGGGACTGTCTCTGACATGAACTGATTGGCCTGCTCTTTAATTACCTTCCCCTCAGGGGGAAGCAGCATTACCAGGCCACAGAAGAAAACATTGCAGCCACTCCTGATGAAACCTAATTGACTAGGATCAGAAGGAAGGAAAAGAAGACCTCCCCTATCAGTGGACTTGGGGAGAGGCTTGCATGCAGAGGGTGGAGGAAGGGAGGGATTGGGACTGGAGGAGGGAGGGAACCACAGGGAAGATACAAAGTGAATAAAGTGTAATTAATAAAGAAAAAAAAACTTAAAAAAAGAGAAAATCAAATGTTTTTAAGTATTTAAAGGATATAATTAAGATACGTACCTTGCTATAGCCAATAACAGAAAATTACATTTTCTTCTCATGTTCACATGGAATATTTATTAAGTAAAAAAAAAAAAACAAACCAAAAACACTCTAGGCTATAAAATACACGTTAGCAAACTTAAAATAATAGAAAATATGCAATGTCTATTCTCATTCCACAAGGAAATTAAATTAAAAATTAACAAGAAGATAATTGGAACATTGTTGAATACTTAGTGACTAAACCATATGCTTATATAAAACACATGGGACAAAATAAAATATCAAGGGAAATTAACATCATTTAAAACTAGTAGAAAAGAAAATTCAACTTTGGCAACTTGTACAATGCAGACATAGCAGTATATACTATAGCGTTTACCACATTAGGAGAATATAGTAGAAAATAAGAAAGACTAAAAATCAGTTGTGTAAATCCCATCTGAAGAGGTGAGAATGCAAAGAAGAAAATAAATTCAAAGTAAGAAAAACAAATAACCAAAAATTGAAATTGCTGAAATGAGATGCAAATGAATCAACGAAGTCAACAAAACTGGAAATTAGATCTTAAAAATATTCCATTAAAATCAACAATAATTTAATCCTCCCACTAATATAGGAAAATATAAGAATAGAGAAATAAATTACTAAGATAAAAAAGAAAAATGTAACTCCAAATCCAAAAAATGTTTAAGGAGTATTAATAACAGTGGTAGTAGTGACAGTAGTATTAGAAATAGAAGTACTACTGGTAGTAGTAGCAGCAATGGCAGCAGTACTGGTAGTGGTAAAATTCACAGGCACACATCACCAATTTGGTAATATGGATAAAATTGGTCACTTCGGCAAAAGGCAAAATCTGCCAAACCTATCACTTGAAACTACAATATAAATGTCTGTTTCTATTGAATAACTAAAATCATTAACAAATAATCTTACAGAAAAGATAAAAATTGGGTCCAGTGGGTTCAATCTACTTAAGACTGAATCATGAAATGCTACCAATCTCCATAGTTGTTCCTGAAGTAGAACCAGAGGAAGTAACACCCCACCCCTTACTCACAGTTTGAGATCATTATATCCCTAATGCTCATGTGAAGCAATGAGGAGGGAAAAAGAAAACCATCGCTACTCATATCCTTAGATGCAAGGTTTCTTAGAAAAATATCCGCAAGTTAAATAAAAAGTAACAAAGTATGATGTGCACCTGATAAGTGAAGTTGATTAGCATTTCAAATCAGTTAACATAATTTCTAATACCAGTTGGCAAAAGTGGCATTTAAATCATATGATTAAAAAAAAAACTCATGAAAATATCAGTAGATGAGCTAAATAAAACCACTTGACAGCATTCAACATTGAAATAGTATGAAATATGCGACTGAACTCTGTGAAATAAACAGGGCACACAGCACCAACAGTAAGCCCAGGGTGAAGGAAGGACTTGTTTGAACAGGAATCAGAGATGCAGACTGCAGAGTTCAACTGCCTACTGTATTTAGATGGGAATAGCGTGAGAAATTTTACATTGAGGAACAGAAAATGTTTTGGAATCTTTGCCTCTTATTGGTTTGTAGGGAGTTGATATGATGCTTGTATTTTTGAGGCTGTTTGCTGGTCCTCAAGATCTGGTTACTGCCTGGATGAATCTATCCTTGTTGTATAAACCTGCCTAAGACATTATACTTAATTGGCTGATTAAACAGCCTATACCTGGGCAGGTTAGAATAGGGTAGGTGTGGCTAAGATTCCCAGGCTTTGGGTTCAAGAGAATCACGGGAGACAGATGGATGAGAAGAGAGGTGGAATGTGGTCACTACTGGTTAGTTTGGAACAGGAACCATGTGGCCTGGGATGAAGGACTCCAGTATTGGAGTGGAAAGGCCCTTATTTAAAATTACAAACAAGTATTTATAAGATTATGGATGGAAGATAGCCCAGATGAGGAGGGTTAAGGCAGATGGCATTGGATACGGGCTGGGAGGTAGATGGTGAAATAGCATAGATGGAATTATCTGCCCAAGGTGTTTTAAGGCAATTATAAAAACTACCAAATGTCTGTGTTTTATTTAATTATGACAGCGGGTTAAATAATAATGTTGTAATAATTATAGGGTAAATAATAAATAACATTATTTAGCCCAACATCTTTTTTTTAAATTTACAACAACAATGGTTCCCTGAAACAGAACTGTTGTAAATAAAATAGCATTAACAGCTAAGATTTTGAAAAAAGCTCTTTTCATTCCATCTCTGGGATGAAGAACATTGTAGCAGGTTTATTTCCTTTATCTTACTCACATCAAGACTTGAAACGTTGCACGCCAACAATTGTCAATAGCTTACATGGTCACCGTACTAGGATGCAGTCTAGGTCTCTCAACTGTACACTAAGCTAATCTCTCACCAGAGAATGAACATTTTGTAATGTGACAGAAATGTAGCCATAAGTAGAGCTTCTATAGAAGTAGAACATGGTAAAGCAATAATAAACACAAAATAAATGAGGATGGTAATGATAGTGGTGGTTATGAGGCTACACAGACACATAGATAATAATGAATGGCTGGCGATTAAACTGATTAATCCAAAAAGGTTCACCTGAGGGAGCATATTATTATCAGACATTATTACTCAGAGTGTTCTGATGAGTCTAATATAGCCTTAGCTATTTATTGATACAGGAAACCAGGAAACCACTGACGGGGCTGTGAATGAACATAATGATGTTATTTAACTGTACTGTATAGAATGTATGAGGTAAATATTATTGCAAACTCAGTCACTCACGGAACATTACTTCATACATTCTTTCAGGCAAGACAGCATGTAAGAAAAATATTCACTACAAATTAAAAGTATTAACTTTACAAAAGTACAGTAATTGAAAAGAATTAGAGGACACAACATATAGTTCCCTGAAGAAAAGAGAGATTTATAGGTGCAGAAGAGCAATACTAAAACACTCAGAGGAATAGTGAATTGAAGCAGAAGATGATCTGGGATTGTAAGCCATATCGAAGAACATAATTAAGATCATGATACATAAGAAAAGCTTATCACAATCAACATAATCAACATTGTAATGTCACAGCAGTGAGAAAATGAACAAAAGGAAAAGGTAAATCTAAATATAAATTGTGAAGATGTTGAAGACAAAATAGCTTAAATAGTTTGATTTTTTTCATTTTCATAGTACAAAAATGATAACTCATCAATATTACACAAAGAGAAATTTAAATTCAGTTAAAGGAATTTGAGATGGGGATGTTGATTGGCTGACTTTGCGATGACAGAAGAAAGGAAAATTACATTATTTTATAACATGAAGACAATGAGTACAGGTTTCATCAAAGTCTTCTTCCTTATAAACAGGAAATGAGCTTGCTGTTTTAAAGTTTGTTTTCACAACTTCTCCACAGGAAAACCATGGTGGATTGAGTAACCCTAGCTTAACCAAAACCTATGCTGAAGAGAAGCTTTGAGCTGGGAAGGTACTAACCTCGGGAAAACAAACAAACAAACAAAAAAACCTAGGCATTGTCCCTCCATCTGAGATCCTGAACTTCATAGCCTCCTGGCTTATCCTAACTTCAAGAAACAGTAAGATTCTCCAGATTTTGCCAGTGGGCAGGAAATTTAGAATTGATGTTTGTTTCAACTTCTTTAACAGTAAATACTTTATTTTGAACTGCTCCTGAATAAGCAGATCCATGACAGATTCTTGGAAGTATGGAAAACTGATCCCTCAGACTTCATTAAGAAACTGCTTATTTTTTTAATTATATGGAAACTTAAATAGATACACTTTTCCTTCTTCAATTACTCTAAGTTCAAAATTGAGACTCAAAATTATTGAGTTAGGATAGTCTATGTAATTCATCTCCATTTATCATACATAAAAGTGTCACTCACAGGGAGAGAATTCACCTCATTAGAGTAGACAAAACAATTTAAAAATTTACTTAAGACTATTATATCTGCTGTGTGACTAAACAGTGGCGTGCTAATTAATTTGCTAGATGTGGAAACTCTAGATCATTCTCGTGCAGTCATTTTTAAAACTAATCAGTGTCTATCTGAATATGCTTAGCTCATGTTAACAGCACAGCACTATGAACTAATGCTTTTTGTCACACCTACACTCAAATAGCTAATTAAAACCTCTAAAACTTGGAAATATGTTTTTATTACATAACAAGAGGGATAAACTCACCAAATAGTGTCTTTGTTTTTTTCAATTAGAGAGGCAAGTGTTAAAATCAAAACAAACAAACCCTGCAGCTTTGCAAAAAAATAGACTTTTGTAAAATAATATTATGCCAGGACATTTGTTTCTGAGATTGTCTGAGCATAGGTTACCACGTCTTATGTGATAGCAAACAACCGTCAAGAGAAATTCTGTAACGTTTTTCTGTATTATATCAATTACTTCAAAAGCAAACCGGATATTAGGAAAAATCGATTTAAATAAAAAGTGTTCTAGCATATCTGTGGTTTTGTTGATTTTTGTTTGTTTGGGGCTAGGGTCTCACTACATAGTCCATCTGTATAACCTAGACCTATCTAATTCCAGGTCTTCCTGACACCTAGTAAATATAAACTTAGCCGCATATTTTAAGCCTATAGTTGTTAACTAATTAATAAACAAATGAGAGATAAATGTATTAAACTTGACAAAACATATGGTGAGTTAACAATATTTCAACCTAAAACCCTGTCAGCATCTGGTGAATCTGGTTTTTCCAAACTCTTGTACAATTCTATTCAACTATTCTATTTTTTATTTTATTTTTTATGTTGTATTTTTACTAACTACAGTTTATTCATTTTATATCCCCCCTATAGCTCCCTTCCTACACCCTTCCCAATCTGACCCTCCCTCCCATTTGTCCACCCATGTCCCTCTCCAAGTCCACTGATGGGGGAGGTCCTACTGCAATTCCTTTTGAAACTAGTATATCAAGTCTCATAAGGACTGGCTGCATTGTTTTCCTTTGTGGCCTGGTAAGGCTGCTCCCCCCTCAGGGGGAGGTGATCAAAGAGCAGGCTAACCAGTTCATGTCAAAGACAGTCCCTGTTCCCATTACTAGGGAACTCACTTGGACACTGAACTGCCATGGGCTACATTGGTTCTAGGTTATCTCCATGCATGGTCCTTGGTTGGAGTATCAATCTCAGGAAAGACCACTGTGCCAAGAATTTTTGGTTCTGTTGCTCAACTTGTGGAGTTCCTGTCCCTTCCAGGTCTTATTGTCTCCCTCTTCTTTCATAAGATTCCCTGTACTCCGCCCAAAGTTTGGCTATAAGTCTTAGCACCTGCTCTGATGCCCTGCAGGGTAGAGCCTTTCAGAGACCCTCTGTGGCAGGCTCCTGTCCTAGTCCCTGTTTTCTCCTTCTGATGTCCATCCTCTTTGCCTTTCTTAATGGGGATTGAGCATTTTAGCCAGAGTCCTCCTTCTTGATTAGTTTCTTTAGGTGTACAGATTTTAGTATGTTTATCCTATGTTATATATCAAATAACCGCTTATGAGTGAGTATATACCTGTGTGTCTTTCTGCTTCTGGGATACCTCACTCAAGATTATCTTTCCCAGTTTTCACCATTTGCTTGCAAATTTCATGATTTCCTTCTTTTTTATTGCTGAATATTATTCTATTGTGTAGATGTACCACAATTTCTGTATCCATTCCTCAACTGAAGAGCATCTCCGTTGTTTCCAACTTCTGGCTATTACAAATAAAGCTGCTACAAACATAGTTGAGCAAATGTTCTTCTTGGACATATGCCTAGGACTGGTATGTGGCTGGATCTTGAGGAAGCACTATTTCCAATTGTCTGAGAAAGTGCCAGATTGATTTCCACAGTGGTTATACAAGTTTACATTCCCACCAGCAGCAGAATAGGGTTCCCCTTTCTCTATATCCTCTCTTGCACGTGCTGTCCCTTGATTATTTATTTATTTATTTATTTATTGCTATTTGTTACATTTTATTAACTCTGTGTCCTAGCTGTATCCAGATCCCTCCTTCCCTCCCAAACCCTCGCTCCCTCCCTCATCTCCTCCCTGCCCCTTTCCAAGTCCACTGATTGGGGAGGACCTCCTCCCCTTTCATCTAACCCTGTTTTATCAGGTATCTTCAGGACTGGCTACAAAGTCCTCCTCTGAGGTCTAGCAGGACTGCTCCTCCCTTGGGGGGTGGGGAGGTCAAAGAGCCTACCATTGAGTTCCTTTCAGAAATAGTCCCTGTTCCCCTTACTATGGGAAACCAATTCCCCATTCTGATGGGTGAAATCTCAGGGTCATTTGATTTGCATTTCCCTGATGACTGAGGATGTTGAGCATTTCTTTAAGTGTTTCTCTGCCATTCTATACTCCTCTATTGAGAATCTCTGTTTAACTCTGTACCCCATTTTTCAGTTGGATTAACTGATTTGTTGCTGTTTAACTTCTTGAGTTATTTATATATTCCGGATATTAGTCCTCTGTTAGATAGAGGGTTGGTGAAGATTCTTTCCCAATCTGTAGGCTGTCATTTTGTTCTGATGACATTTTCCTTTGCTTTACAGAAGCTTTTCAGTTTCATGAGGTCCCATTTATTGATTGTTGATCTTAGAGCCTGTGCTGTGGGTGTTCTGTTAGGAAGTTGTTTCCTGTGCCAATGAGTTCTAGGGTCTTCCCCACTTTTTCTTCTAAGAGGTTTATTTTGTCTGGTTTTATGTTGAGGTCTTTGATCCACTTGGATTTTAGTTTTATGCAGGGTGATAAATATGGATCTATTTGCATTTTTCTATAGGTACACATCCAGTTAGACCAGCACCATTTGTTGAAGATGCTATCTTTTTTTCCATTGAATGATTTTGGCTTCTTTGTCAAAAATCAATTCTCCATAAATGTGTGTATTTATTTCAGGGTCTTCTATTCGATTTCATTGATCCACCAGTCAGTTTCTATGCCACTATCATTCAGTTTTTAGTATTGTTACTCTATAGTACAGTTTTAGATCAGGGACTGAGATACCTCCAGAAGATCTTTTATTGCAGAGAATTATTTTAGCAATTCTTGGTTTCTTGTTGATCCATACGAAGGTGAAAATTTTTCTTTCCAGGTCTGTAAATAATTGTGTTGGTAATTTGATGGAAATTGCACTGAATCTGTAGATTGCTTTTGGCAAGATGGCCATTTTTACTATGTTAATCCTGCCCAGCCATGAACATGGGAGATCTTTCCATGTTTGATATCTCCTAATTCTTTCTTCAGAGATTTGAATTTTTTTTTCATACAAGTCTTTGACTTGTTTGGTTAGGGTCACACCAAGGTACTTTATGTCCTTTGTGGCTACTGTGAAGGGTGTTGTTTCCCTAATTTCTTTCTTAGCCCTTTTGTCTTTTGTATACAGGAGGGCTACTGATTTTTATTTTTATTTTGTTAGTTAATTTTGTATCCAGCCACTTTGATGAAGGTGTTTATCAGCTGTAGGAGTACCCTGGTCGAATTCTGGGAGTCACTCAGGTATACTATCATATCATCAACTCTTCTATTAAAAACAATTTCTATTTACGTTTCCTTAAGATTTGTTCTTGAATAATGGAGATATGAGGGAAAAAAACTAAAGGAATACTTAAATTCAGTAATTAGAGAACAAGATGGGGAGAGAGATAAAGGTGACAGAAGAGGAGGAAAGTGAGTGGAGAGAGGGGTTGATGAGGAGAGAGGAGAGAGAGAGGGGGAGCGAGGAAGGGAGGCACAGGGAGAGAAAGAAGTCATAACTATCTAGATTCTAGAGGAACAACAGGTAACTGTGAGTAACAGGATATACCACTGAAGAGTAGTGTCCCTATGACAGTCTGTGATGAGAGGGGAACAGACAGTTACTGAAATCTGGGGACAGATAGACCTTGAACTCTGATCAAAGGAAGTAGCCAGACACACTGCTACATGATGATGAGGGATGTGTCCCAGAATCAAGCTCTTCAGTCTGCTTAATTTCTTCCTCTGATTCTACAAATCTAACAAGAAGCAAGAGGGAAAGGAGTGATGTTTCACCAAAGTTTAACTTCCTGCTCTGAGAGAACTGAACACAGGCAAGGACTGGACCTTCAGTGTCAAGCTTGTGGAATCCTTCATTTCGCACTAATATCAGTCTTTTTGAAATGGAGCTGTGACGGGGACAATAAGTATAGTACACATTTCCCATGTAAATATCACAATTTAAAATAAATAGAAGTCAGTTAGTACTGCATAATTTCCAATGTAACCAAATAGCCTAGTGTAGTGTTGAACTGTGTATTTTTTAAATTATTAATTTGTTTACTGTGACTTTTTCACCATCCATTTTGTGTTTGCTACTGAAAAAATAAACACATAGTCTGAGAATAGTGATCTTCTTAAAATACACATTTCCTGAAATATGCAATATTGCTCAGCATTCTCAATTGTAACTAAAATATGGAAAGGTGGAGATTTGTGAAGGGACAAGGCAAGAAGAGGACAATGTGCAAAGGTACTATAATGTGTTTGTCAAAGATTACTTTAGCTTGCTGTGTCATTTGCAGTTCTAAAAGTTTCCTAAATGGCTTTTTCAGTTTCTGCTTTTGTCTTTGGGGCTCTTTCATATGTCTTATTAAGTTTAAAATATACATTTAAACTCAACGGCTGATCTGGTGGCTCAGATGGTAATGGTGCTTGTCACAAGCAGGCAAACTGAGTTTGATCACAGAGTCCCCGATGGTGGAAAGAAACAAGTTCTGGAAATGGTCCTCTGTCTTCCAAACATTCCTTGTTATACAAGCAACACACACATGCACATACACATACACTCTCTCACTCTTTCTCTCTCTCTCACACACACTCTAAATAAATAAGTCTAATACTTAAAATTGTAAATGATAATTCAGATGCTAGATTACAGGACTTATCAACACATCTGGCTGCGACCCATTCTTAAACATCAGTTTCATGCCCTTAAAATGGAGATACATGTGAATAAACAATAATACTTTGATAAAGTAGGAGATGCCATTTCAGCTACAAGTCTAACACAGACACGCAGCTGCAGTTAACACCCATGGGCAGATGAGGGCTTCCAAAGAGTAAAATGCACTTTGTTTTCAACTTCTTGAGATTAATGTTTGGGTTTTGTTTTAGCATTTTTGAGGTTGCATTTTTAAAGATCTCTTTTTCTTTCTCCCTCTTCCCTACTAACTGAAATGTTTAATAATACTGCCCCTGATTGTATAATCCAAAGCACAGGTAACTCTAGAAAAAAATTTCAAAATATTTTTAAGGGTTGTTTTATGTAAATTATATCAATTCCTCAGAATAAGTTCACTAAATTAGTATTCAGAGAACAAATCATTATAAGTAAATAAAACCCAGACCTCAGATATATAAGATACAATTTTTGACTCTGATACAAATCATAATAATTATAAATTAACTGTTATAGTCTGTAGGTTTTTAGAGTTTATCTAATAGCATGGCTTCAGAAATTCTTTATTTGAACATATGTAATCAGTATCCACTCCTTATTCACACCAATGTATGTGACATAAAAATTTTATGATGAGCAAAAATATAAAAATTATTACAAAGGATATGTCTTATGATCAATTAATTTATAAAAAAACAAGCGTATCTACATAGACAAATGGAAATACTAAAATGTTCATTCATTTTTGTCTGATAGTTTATTAAATAGTTTTACTTCTTTCTTTGAAAATATTTAATAGTTCAATTTAAGAATTGAACTATTATGAATTATGTATTCTACATCATCTAAAAGAGCTTAAAATTAGTTGAAGAGGCATATCATTCATTTAGAGATCCAATTACCAGAGCAAATACCAAGACAACCATATGTCTGCTGACATATGGTTGAACAGCGACATCATTACATGACCTGAAGCTGCAGCTCCCTTAGAGCAAAGGGCTATTTTACATTTGTACTCTCACTTAATGCTTACGAATTCATGCAATATTAATACTATTGCTTCCTATTATGATGAGTAGGTGTACATAAGAAAGAGCTTTCTATGTGGCCTGGTAAGGCTTCCCCCCACCCAAGGGGAAGGTGATCAAAGAGCCATAGAGGAAGACAATGCAGCCAGTCTCAATGAGCCCTGATAAGCTAGAGTTGAGATGGAAGAGGAGGAGGACCTCCCTATCAGAGGACTAGGGAAGGGGCATAGGGAGAGAAGAGGGAGAGAGGGTGGGATTGGGAAGAAAAGAGAGAACGGGTCACAGCCAAGATACAAATTGAAAAAATTTTAATAAATTATAATAATAAAAATTAAAAAAAAACTGTAGAGACAATGAACTTAAAAAGACACTTGCCAGGGTTTTATAATCTTCTTTGACATACACAAAGAACTCAACTACATAAAACCAGACAAAAATGCCTTTTCACGTTTATGTACTCAGCAATTTATTTTGAAATCACTGCAATTTTTATATTTGATTATTTGACATACCCTGGCTTATTTGCTAATCATATCCAGACTCCTGTAAAATTAAGAGGCAAAGCTGTTTGTCTCTTAGTCTTATTTTCAGTCACTCATGTTGGCTATCTATCCTTATTATCTCTAACCGTAACCATCTCTGCATGTGCTGGTCATCCTATGAGGGATCATGGCAAAATATCGTAACAACCTACATGAATTTGAATATGAGGCCATTCCAAGGTCCCATTCACATAGAGATTTGAATGGATTGAAAACCAATGACTGGCTCTTTGGTCTCCCCACCCCCGAAGGGAGGAGCAGTCCTTTTAGGCCACAGAGGAGGGCTTTGCAGCCAGTCCTGAAGATACCTGATAAAACAGGATCAGATGAATGGGGAGGAGGTCCCCCCTATCAGTGGACTTGGAAAGAGGCACGGTGGAGATGAGGGAGGGAGGGAGGGACTGGGAAGGAATGGGGGATCGGGACACGGCTGGGATACAGAGTTAATATAATGTAACTGATAAAAAATAAATAAAAAATAAAAAAAAGAAAAAAAAAGAAAACCTATGGCTTATTTTATTCTGAACAGATTGATAATCCAGCAACTGTCTTATTGGAAGGAATTAAAGTTATCTATATGAAAATATTCACATTTTAAAACTTCTCTTATTAAAAGTAGGTGGTAGGATTAAATAATGTTATTAAAATTACAGAAATTTTATAGGAAATAAATTGTAGTTAATTTATTTGAATATCTGGTATACTTGTTATGCATTTTCTAAATAATAATCCACTGCCTATGCATTTCTGTGAATATTTAAATTGATTAATTTCTCCATCCCTAATTGCAAACTTATATGTACTATAGATTAATAATAATGTTGTTGCATGAACAATAACAAAACATACTAAACAGTTGCAAGATGAGGGTGTTAATGATGAGCTGGATTTCAAAATGGTGGTTGCAAAGGGAGTCTCATGCATATGTCTTTCTAATAGTTAGAGAAGGGACGTTATTTCACTAACATGTTAATGATTTTTTACAGACTTCCACATGAAATTACATGAGGATGTAAGCTTAATACTGTGGAGAAGGTACATTCTACATAAAGATGACTGACCATAAACTGGTGACATATGCTTTGCTCTGTGACCTTCCGGTCACTGGTAGACTCCTTTATTCTAAAGCTAGTAATAATTTCAGTTATCCTAATTGACAAACAATGGTTAAATTTAACAGCGATCAAAGAGGACTGTTTAATAGTACCTATTCAGACTACTGAAGAGTAGAGCAGCAATTCCAGGCTACTAGAAAATTAAAAATTTATCCATTAGTGTGACCCTCAACTCTATTTATAAAAACATTATTATTATTATTATTATTTACAGTTTATTCACTTTGTGTCCCAGCTGTAGCCCCCTCTCCCTCATCTCCTCCCAGTCCCTCCCATCCTCCCTCTTCTCCCCCTATGTCCATCTCTAAATCCACTGATAGAGGAGGTCCTCTTCTCTATCTAACCCTAGCCTATCAGGTCTCATCAGGACTGGCTGCATTGTCTTCCTCTGTGGCCTGGTAAGGCTGTTCCTCCAGGAAGAGGTGATCAAAGAGCAGGCAACCAAGTTCATGAATTCCAGGACTTAAGGTGTAACTTCAACTAAAAGCTATTTTGAAAGGAGGGCAGATATTTTTCAAATAAAATCAGACCTGATATGGAGGGGGAAATGTTCTAGACTTCTGTTCCAATACATGGTTATCACTGTCCGCATACACTGCTCCCAAAACTATTTAAAGTGGAAACCAAACAGATTGCCACAGAAATGATAAGCTTCTGCTAGTACATATGTAATTGTATGGCTTCAGCTATCACATATGTACCTATGTTTATATATAGACATATATAGAGAGAAAGATACACAAGTATGTAGACACACAGGTACAATGACAGGAATATGCATATTGTTTTTGCTTGGCAAATTAACATCAATGAATTTAAATAAAGGAGTGTTAGTGTTTTTAAAATTGATCCACTTAATCTTATCATGTGCTGTATAAAATATGTAATATGTATTCTCAGACATAGTTAATACAGAAATATAGCAAAAAAAATCTTTAAAATTGTTATTTGAACCCCGGCACAGATGTAGCCCATGGCAGTTTAGTGTCCAAGTGGGTTACATAGTAATGGGAAGAGGGACTGCCTCTGACATAATCTGACTGGCCTGCTCTTTGATCACCTCCCCCTGAGGGGGGAGCAGCCTTACCAGGCCACAGAAGATGACAATGCAGCCACTTCTGATGAGAACTGATAGTCTAAGATCATAAGGAAGGAGAAGAGGACCTCCCCTATCAGTGGACTTGGGGAGAGGCATGCATGCAGAAAAGGAAGGGAGGGTGGGATCGGGAGGGGAGGAGGGAGGAGCTTATGGGGGGATACAAAATGAATAAAGTGTAATTAATAATCATAAAAAAGAATGCAAAAATAAAAAAATAAATAAAATTATTTGAAATAAATTATTCTTTAAATTAGATTTCTTTTACCATACAGGATAAAATACCATTCTCAAAATCTGTTTCAATTATCTTTGATAGCTACATGATGTAAACACACAAACATACTAAATTTGATCTGTGAGAAAAGTGTGAAATGTAATTTTGTTTTTAAGTGTGAAAAATATGCATATTGAGTGCCTATAGATCACAAAAATTATAATTTAACTATAAATATAAAAGTAAAATTGAGTTTAAAATCCTTAAATATTTCAATTAAGTTCACTGACTTAGTTAACTTGGTTTGTGTAATATGGTTTGAGGTGGCAGCTGTGTCATAGATTATGGGCTCGGCATGCATAAGGCCTTTGATCCACTCTCCAACAAGAAAGTCATGAATACACTTTTACTCAAAACCTTTTAACCTGGTCATTGCTCATATGAAAATGTGGACCATGTCTGAAATTACATTGTGTTTACTGGGTCATATGTGTAGACTGACCTATATTTAAGCTCCATTCAGTATCAAATTATCTTGTAGATAAGAAATGATGAAGCTTTGCCCAAAGGCAGAGTTGTGATTTAACTCAAAAAATGCTGTGTCTTCAGAATGCATATTACGTAAATTCACGTTTGTATTAGTGAGGGTTCTCTATAAGAAGAGAACTGATAGGACAAGACACTCTGTATCTACAGTTCTCCACCTGTGGAGCTAGACACCTTTGTGGGTGGTCAAAGGATGGTTTAAAGGGGTCACATATCAGGTATTTATGTTATGATTCATGACAGTAGTAAAATTACAATTAGTAAGTAGTAATAAAAATGTATGGTTAGGGGCCACCGCTGTACAGGAACTATAGTGAAGTGTCACAGCAGTAGGAAGGTTGAGAACCACTACTCTCGATAAATGGGATTGATTAACGTGCCTTAAAGGCGAGCTATCTTAACTGGTCTGCAGTATATGCTGGAATCCCAAAGTTCCTTCAGAGGCTCTAGCAGAAAACCGGGAAAGAGCAGAGTCTCCTTTCTCGTGTCTCCTGTGTTTATGTAGGCTATCGCCAGTAGGTGTGTCCCAGGTGTACGGTGGGTCTTCAGTTCTCCTTCTGGATTTAAGGTGGGTCTTCCTACCTCAGATGAATCCGTTGGCTAAAAACCCTGCACAGATGTGTCCAGTGGCCTGTGTTGTGTTCTTCTCCTAGATGCAGTTAGACTGACGTCCAAGAGTAGACATCCTAACAAGCCTTTAAAGGTGCTTAGAACTGAGCATGTGAGTGACGTAGTTATGGGATGTGAGGGCAACAAACAGCAAACCTGTGATATGTGAACATTACATTTTTACTGGTTGTTTTTCTTGTGAGTGTAGTGTGTGTGTGTGTGTGTGTGTGTGTGTGTGTGTATTGTATGTACTTGTTAGTGCGGGCATGCACATCTGTGCATGCAGGTGCATGTGCTTCCGATGTCATTGTTATAACTCTTCCTTGACTGATCTCTATCTTTAGGTTTGGAGACAGATGTTCTCACTGAACTTAAAGAAACTCGTTGATTTGGCTTGTCTCTGTAATAAATGGCTGTTTGGGACCCAGGTACAATTCACCCTGTACCACCCCAGCAGTGAAGTTACAGGTGCATATCTCCATGCCTGGCTTTTTGTGCTGTCTCTGGGCACCTAAACTTAGCAGCTCATGCTTGTGCCATAGCTACTTTGTATACTGAGCCAAGTCCCCAGGCCTGTTGAGCAGTTTATGTAATCTTCCAGAGCACTGCATAAGGAGAATTATGCCATAATCAGCAGTCATCATTATGCTTCTTACACAATACACACTCCCTTAAATACTATAAAAAGAAGTATCAACTTCCAACTGACAGTAATATGTTTAAAGCCACCGTCACAGGGAGCAACTCTCATGAACTGTACTATGAGACCAAAAAATTGAAAACAACATGATCATACTCTGACAAAAATTTTCTGTACAACTTTTCTCTGTGTGAATTTTCTTTTTTAAGATTCATTTTCACTGGTCTGAATGCATTTGAGCTCAGCAAGGTGACAGGCTGAGGAAAAAAAAAACCTCTAAATTAGAGGCCACAATTATCAATTAGCGTGTCACCATTTCACCAAGGGAAAAAAAGAGGGGGGGGAGTAGAGGGGGGAGTCCTGGCAAAGTTCAGCATTAAAGACCTTGGTTAACATGTGTGAGACTATGTGTCCAGTCTCCAGTCACACACACACACACACTGGAACCGTAGCATGAAGGTCCTTGAGTATACAATCTCCAGAGAAACCAGAAATGTTAAGCAAGCTGGACTGTTATTTCAATGGAACAAGATGAATAAACCTTTTCTTCCATCCAGAAAGCTAAGAGTGGGAAACGACTGACTGCCTTGTGGCCTGTATCATCTGTTCCAGACCATATAAAGCTCCCACAAGCTGGAGATACATAGTCTAAATGTTACTTATAGCCAGAGGCTCCCCAAAGTTCTCAAACCAGAGATGGCTAATAGTACAAATAATGGCTACACTATCTGTATAGTGAGGACCAGGTCAGATCATTAGGCTCTTAAGCTAGTAGTGAGAGCCTATTTCTAGAACCCATCGTCTTGGAAAAGAAAATAAGACATATACCCTGAGTTGAGTTTCAATGTAATTTTGATTCCTTGTGCAGTAGAGATTATATTACCCCAAGAAACCTTTTCTCCAAATTATACTGGGATTACATATATTGGAAATAAACTGCCTGTTATTAGACTCCTCAAAATCCGATCCAGGTTGACAAAATTAAACTACACGAGGTTTTCATTCTTATCTCTTCCAGTGGTCACTTTCTTGTATGGGAACTGCAAGGATCCCAACTTCTCCCAAACACAATTGTACAGACTGCCATAAATAATATTTCCTTCAACCACCTAATTTTGCTATTCTTAGATAAATTCTCAATCATAGAGAGAATTAATCATTTCCCATGCATTTAGTAGGCATGTTAAACATTTTAACTTCACTAGTAAAAAGTATGCAAAAAGGGGAGGTAAATTTGGAAGGAGGCAGAAGATATTTCTGAAGGGTAGACTGCTTGCTTAGCACCCTCAACACCAATTTGTACCCTAAGTAATAAAATGTGAAAATGATGATGATGATGATGATGATGGTGATTGATAATGATGAGAGTAAGGTGGACAGACAGAATGAAACTAAATTTACTGGCTTAAAGAAGTTTTAAAGCTATGTGCATTCTTATAAATTAAGCAAGTGCAAAAATTATAAAATATTGAATATTCCTTGAGCCTAATTTACAGTCAAACATGACTTATCACAAACATTTTCAATCCTGTGAATTAGAGAAACATTTCTCTGGATTTTATATAGTTTCTACCTTACTGTCAATACTTCATCATTTTCTTAAACTGCATATACATATACCTATAGTTTTAAAAGTAGCTGGGTAGTTTTAGAAGTACTTTAGGATCTTATAAACTACCTAGCACATTTTTGATAAATATAAAAACATTGTCAGTAGAAAGCATGTTTGGATAACAAAAACTACTCAGAAGCAGGTTGCTCTTCTCTGATACACCTGTACAAATTGTGATTCAGGTAAGTGAGAAAAGGTGTCTTAATCAGGCCTCTATTGCTATGAAGAGACACCACAATTACAGTAACTCTTTCTTTTATGGGGATGCGGAGCTATAGTAATTTTATCGTAAGAGAATCCAGGCAGCCATAGGTCTACTTGATTAGAGCAGATGGTGGGAAGCTTTCCAAAGCGCCTAGCCCGAGCTAGGCTGGCAGCAAACAAACCCAGTAAATCTCCTTCTGATCCTACCCTGCCCTGGCTGACTCATGTGAGGATACAGGCTGTGCAGCCAGGATGAAAGAAGAGGTCCAGCAGGGCAGAGGTCTCAACCCAGGAGGAGCCAACCCATCCCTGAAGAGGACACCGAAATAAAGTGCAGGTTGCCCTCTCCACTGTTCTTTGCTGAGAAAGAATCATATGACATGTGCAGAAAAACTATGCTTTCTACTCTTTAACTCCTGATAGGATGAGGTTGATGGTCAACCAAGCAATAGAAAGGGATAAAACTCTATGCTTTGCCAGTGTGATGATGGCAATAAGGGTGCCTGAACTTTGTGTTACTTCATTGTTCAGGACATTAATTAGTGCCTTTACCAACCATATGCCAAGAACATGACATGGGCTCAAATGGTGAGCATGTGGGAGCCTTCACTGTAGTCTGCAAAAATGCAGTTCTAAGTCTACACTGCCAAGGATGGCCGAAAGGGTGGAATCACAGCTGAAGATCCTAATCTGTCCCATGTATTCCAACCCGGCCTGCAATGAGTTCCAGATCGCAGCAACAATCCTGATTTCTCCAAACTCGGGAAAGCAATGGTTGCAAGAAGTCAAAGTCATGGCCGATTGCTTCATTAGCATGAGGACCCAGTATGCCTCCAACCTGAAGTAAGAAGGGTCCGCCCACAACTGGGAGCATCTCACTGACTGGGCTGGCATGTTTTGTTTTCCTAGTCTAAAACTTGAGCAGGAGTGAAGCTGACCAAGGAGGTCTAAGTCTACACCACAAAGGATGGCCGAATCTATGTGGCAGGGGTCACAACGGGGGTTACCTTGTCCATGCCATTCACCATTTTTCCAAGTAATTTTCTGGGTGCAAAGGAACAGAGACCACTTTCCTTCCACCTTTTCTCTTGTGAAAGTCAGGTTCATGGCAAAGAGGAAAACATTTAATTGGGTCTGGCTAACAGGTTCAGAGTTACAGTGCCTTATCGTCAAGAAGGGAAGCGGGCTGGCACACAGGCAGACATCATACTTGAGTGTTCTACATCTGGATCAACAGGAAGCAGAAAGAGGGAGTGACACTGCTCTAGCTTGAGCTCCTGAAAGCTCAAAGCCTGTGACACACTTTCTGCAAGGCCACACCTCCAATAATGTAGGCTCTCTGGGTGTATGGGGGCAATTCTCATTAAAAATACATCAAAGATATACCACAATTTCTGTATCTATTCCTCCACTGAGGGGCATCTGGGCTGTTTCCAGCTTCTGGCTATTACAAATAAGGCTGCTACAAACATGGTTGAGCAAATGTCCTTATTGTGTACTTGATCCTCTTTGGGGTATATGCTTAGGAGTGGTATAGCTGGATCTTGAGGAAGCACTATTCCTAGTTGTCTGAGGAGGAAGCACCAGATTGCTTTTCCAGAGGTGTTGTACAAGTTTATATTCCCAGCAGTGGAGGAGGGTTCCCCTTTCTCCACAACCTCTCCAGCATTTGTTGTCACTTGAGATTTTGATCTTAGCCATTCTGATGGGTGTAAGGGGAAATCTTATGGTCGTTTTGATTTGCATTTCCCTTATGACTAAGGACATTCAACATTTCTTTAAGTGTTTCTCTGCCATTCAATATTCCTCTATTGAAAATTCTCTGTTTAGATCTGTACTCCATTTTTCAGTTAGATTAACTGATTTGTTGCTGTTTAACTTCTTGAGTTCTTTATATATACTGGATATTAGTCCTTTATCAGATATAGAGTTGGTGAAGATCCTTTCACCATCTGTGGGCTGTCATTTTGTTCTGAGGACAGTGTTCTTTGTTTTACAGAAGCTTCTCAGTTTCATGAGGTCCCATTTTTTGATTGTTGCTCTCAGAGCCTGTGCTGTTGGTGTTCTGTTCAGGAAGTTGTCTCCTGTGCCAATGAGTTCAAGGCTCTTCCTCACTTTTTCTTCTAAGCGGTTTAGTGTGTCTGGTTTTCTATTAAAGTCTTTGATCCACTTGGACTTTAGTTTTGTGCAGGGTGATAAGTATGGATCTATTTGCATTTTTCAACATGTAGACATCCAGTTAGACCAGCACCATTTATTGAAGATGCTGTCTTTTTTCCATTGAAGGTTTTGTCATCTTTGTCAAAAACCAGGTGTCCATAAGTATGTGGATGTATGTCACAGGGTTCTATTCGATTCCATCGATCCACCAGTCTGTAAATTGTGGTACATCTACACAATGGAATATTACTCAGCAATTAAAAAAAAACCAAGAAAATCATGAAATTTGCAGGTAAATGGTAGGATCTGGATAAGATCATTCTGTGTGAGCTATCCCAGAAGCAGAAAGATGCACACGGTATATACTCACTCATATAGACATATAATATAGGATAAACCTACTAAAATCTGTACACCTAAAGAAAATAAACAAGAGGGAGGACTCTTGATAAAATGCTCAATCCCTATCCAGAAAGGCAAAGAGGATGGACATCAGAAGAAGGCAAAAAGAGGGACCAAGTCAGGAGCCTGCCACAGAGGACCTCTGAAAAGCTCTGCCCTGCAGACTATCAATGCAGATGCTGAGACTTATGGGCAACCTTTGGGCAAAGTGCAGGGAATCTTAGGAAAGAAGTGGGAAACAGGAAGATCTGGAGAGGACAGGAACTCCACAAGGAGAGTAACAGAACCAAAAAAAATCTGAGCACAGGGGTCTTTCCTGAGACTGACACTCCAACAAAGGATCATGCATGGAGATAACCTAAGGCCCTTCCACAGATGTAGCCCATGGCAGTTCAGTATCCAAGTGGGTTCCATAGTAATTGGAACAGGGACTGTCTCTGACATGAACTGATTGGCCTGCTCTTTAATTACCTCTCCCTGAGGGGGAAGCAGCATTACCAGGCCACAGAAGAAGACATTGCAGCCACTCCTGATGAGACTTAATTGACTAGGATCAGAAGGAAGGAAAAGAAGACCTCCCCTATCAGTGGACTTGGGGAGGGGCATGCATGCAGAGGGTGGAGGAAGGGAGGGATTCGGATGGGAGGAGAGAAGGAACCACAGGGGGGATACAAAGTGAATAAAGTTTAATTAATAAAGAATTAAACATCAAAGAAGAACAATGTCAAGTAAGTAATATTTAATAGTGAACTTGTCTATGTAGTTAATTATAGAATTTATACAAATTTCCTACCAGCCTTTACTGATGCCATACAAATATGGTAACTTGCCTAATATGAAAGTGAAAATTCATATTAAACACAAAAGAGAAGTAATGGTGATAGAGCAATTCTAAGTTAGATTTATTAAATTTTTATTGAAGAATAACTGAAGATTTATTCATCCTGGAAATGGCTGCTATTTAAATTACAGGTTGTAACTTAGAGTAAATTGATGGAAATTATTTTTGTAGCATTACTTTGTAGAAGGAGAAGATGATTAGATCAGAAGTAAAAATCCAATAAATACAATATTATGAAGAAACTGACATACATTGGTCAAAATAAAGCCTGATTAAGTGTTTTTACATGACATAATTGTGCAAAAATATAACACACAGTAGAACACATGCCAAAACCATGAATACACACACTTTCAGAAAATTCCAAATGAAAAATAGCTAGGTTGCTTATTTGCTCTTCTTTTGTTGCCTATAACAAATGATTTTTACTGGATTTGCTGGACTTAAAACTCTCATTTTAAGTCACATATAGGTTATTAGGCTATAAGTAAAATTTATTTTTTCTTATAATATAAGCATTTTAATTAATAGAATTGTCAAGGTACATAAGTGCAATGTAAATATTGCTAAAACACTGACAGATTCACTGGGGCATGTTCAGTAGTTCCCTATTTATTTAAACATATATGTTTAATAAAAGCACATGCCTTCTTAAGACTCAAGTTTATTTTGTTGATCACTGTCAGTAAGTATTATCGCTATGAGATACAGTGTTTGTTAGTTATTTAGGCTACAAATAACATTTAAAAATGGCATTTCCATAGTTACAAAAAAAACCAAAACTGTCTTTTCTTCTCCAGATAATTTTATTCCTGAATAATCTATATGAGCTTCAGTGTTCTGCAGATACGAGAAGAGTCTCTAATGAGAAATAACACCCCTGGGATATGAAATTGCTTCATGGCAGGATGCAGTACACATACAGAAACTAAATAAATCTTACAGCTTTTGCCCTCCAACATGAATTCTATTAAATGTCTGCAGCCTACACTCGCGGTGTTAATGACAAGCACATTTATCAGAGGACGGATAAGGAAGAGAACACATGCAGGCACAAATCTATTACGTTTCACTAGTGCTTCAAAAGAATTAAAAGCATGACTTCCTGACTAGGCAAGTAGAAATCAGCTTTAGTAGAAAGGTAAAAATCTCTCTGGCAGAACCTGGAAACAACCCAGATGTCCATCAACGGAGGAATGGATACAGAAATTGTGGTATTTCTACACAATGGAATACTACTCAGCAATCAAAAAGGAGGAAATCATGAAATTTGCAGGCAAATGGTGGGATCTAGAAAAGATCATTCTGAGTGAAGTATTCCAGAAGGAGAAAGACAAACATGGAATATACTCGCTTATATAGACCTAAAAGATATGATAAACAAAATGAAATCTATACACCTAAAGAAGATAATCAAGAAAGCAGACATGGGGTATGATGATCAATCCTCATTTAGAAAGACAAATGGGATATGCATTGAACGTATGACAGGAGTCTACCGCAGAAAGCATCTGAAAGACTCTACCTAGCAGTGCTCCAAAATAGATACTAAGACTCACAACCAAACCTTCGGCAGAGTGCAGGGAATCATATAAAAGAAGGGGAGTTTGATATGGAAAGGATAGGAGCTCCACAATGACCAAACGTATCTGGGCACAGGGTCTTTTCTGAGATGGACACTCAACCAAAGTCCATGAGAGGATAAAACCTAGAACCTCTGCTCGGATGTGACCCGTGATAGCTCAGTAATCAATTGGTTTCCCATAGTAAGGGGAACAAGGACTATTTCTAACATGAACTCAATGACTGGCTCTTTGACCTTCCCACCTCCCAAGGGAGGAGCAGTACTGTTAGGCCACAGAGGAGGACTTTGCAGCCAGTCCGGAAAATACCTGACAAAAGCAAGTCATATGAAAGGGGAGGAGGACCTCCCCTATTAGTGGACTTGGAAAGGGGCAGGGAGGACATGAGGGAGGGAGGATGGGATTGGGGAGGGAATGAGGGATACAGCTGAGATACAGAATTAACAAAATGTAACTAATGAGAAAAATAAAATTATGGAAGAAAAAAAAATCTCTCTGGCAACTACTCATTCTAATGGCTTGTTTTCTCCATAAAGGATAATTGCAGATGGATGCAACAAAAAAATTAAGTGACTTGATTCTACATAACTACAGCGGCCATGTCTCCTATTGCTATTTATATGAGGAATGTGATAGTAATTATTTTAAATTAATTTATACTATATACATCTCGGTCATAGGACCATTCCTCATCTACCCCTAGTTCCATTATCTCTCTTGCATCCCCTCCACCTTATTGCTCAGCCGTCCTACCCAGACACCCCAACTCGTCTATTCATTTGAGGAGAGAGTTTGTCTTTTTCTCCTGTGGCCTGGTAGGGAAGTTCCATCAGAGGGAAGTGGTCAAAAAGCAGGTAACAAAATACAGAGTGCATGTCAGAGATATCCTCCACTTCCTAACTAGTGGGCCACATGAAGCCTAAGGTGACCATTGGGCTTAATTTCTTAGGGTTTGTTCATTGTAGTATGTCTACCCTGTGCTATATGACTAAAATCTGCTTATAAGTGAGTACATACTATGTGTGTCTTTCTGTGTCTGTGTAACCATGTTCAAGATGATCTTTTCTAGTTCCATCCATTTGCCTGCAAATTTTATAATTTCCTTGTTTTTAATAGTGGAATAGTATTTCATTGTGTAAATGTACCACGGTTTCTTTATCCATTCCTCAATTGAGGGATGTCTAGGTTGTTTCCTATTTCTGGCTATTACGAATAAAGCTACTATGAACATGATTGAATAAATGTCATTGTTGTATAGTGGAGCATCTTTCAGGTGTATGTACAGGAGTGGCATGGTTGGGTCTTGATGTATGGCTATTCCCAGTTTTCTGAGAAAGTGGCAGATTGATTTCCAAAGTGGTTGTAAATGTTTGCACTCCCACAAGCAAAGCAGAAGAAGGGAAGATTTCCCATGCTTATGGATCAGTAGGCTTGACATACTAAAAATGGCCATAGCAAAGGTAACCTACTACTTCAATGCATTCCCAGGCTCTTTGACCTCCCTTCCCCTGAGAGAGGAGCAGCCTTGCTAGGCCACAGAGGAGGACATTGCAGCTAGTTCTGAAGAGACCTGATAAGCTAAGGTCAGATGGAAGAGGAGGAGGACCTCCCTATCAGTGGACTTAGAGAAGGGTATGGAAAAGATGAGAGAGGGAGGAGGGATTGGGAGGGAATGAGGGAGGGGGCTACAGCTGGGATACAAAGTAAATAAACTGTATAATATAAAAAAAAATAAAAAATACCAACACAATTTTTCACAGGTCTTGAAAGAACAATTCTAAACTTCATATGGAAAACAAACAACAAAAAATATAATAGCTAAAACAATCCTATGCAATAGTAGAACTTCTGCAGGTATTTCCATATCTGACCTCAAGCTATCCTACAGAGAAACAGTATTAAAAATTGCATGGTGCTTCATAGAAGTAGGGTGCTTGGTCAATGGAACCAAATCAAAGACCCAGAAATAAAGCCACACTCCTATGCACATCTGATTTTTGACAAAGAAGCCAAAACCATACAATGGAAAAAAGACAGCATGTTCAACAAATGGTGCTTGTCATCTGGATGTCCATATATAATAAAATACAAATAGATCAATATTTACCACCACATACAAAACTCAGGTCCAAGCAGATCAAAGACCTCAACAAAAAACCTGAAATATCAATCTACTAAAGGAGACAGTAGATAAGAGTCTTGAACACACTGGCACAGGAGACAATTTCCTGAGGAGAAACCAACATCTCGGGCTCTAATATCTATGATTAATAAATGGGATCTTTTGAAACTGAAGAGCTTCTGTAAAGCAAAGGACACTATTGATAGAATGAAGCAGTAGTCTTTAGACTGGGAAAAGATCTTTTCCAATCCTACATCCAACAAAGAGATAATATCCAGATTAGAACTCAATAAATTAAACACAAACAAACCAAGTAGTCCAATTAATGTAAATTTTTAATGTCAACTCAACTTGATTAAGAGATTCTCAGGGTACCAAACAGTGAGGTTCACTTTCAAGTGGGTCTTTGAGAGTGTTTCCAGTGAGGATATGCCATGAGTGCTTTTCTGCTTCTGAGATAGCTCACTCAGGATGATCCTTCCTAGTTCCCACCATTTGCCTGAAAATTTCATGATTTCCTCGTTTTTAATTGCTAAGTAGTAATCCATTATGTAAATGTTCCACAATTTCTATATACATTCCTCAGTTGAGGGACATCTGGGTTGTTTCTAGGTCCTGGCTATTACAAATAAAGCTACTACAAAAAGTTTGCGTAAATGTCCTTGTTTTATACTTGAGCATATTTGGTATATATGCCTAGAAGTGCTATAGTTGGATCTTTTTTAAAAATTATTTTTATTAATTACAGTTTATGCACTTTCTAGATCAACTGTAGCCCTCTCTCACTTCCCCTCACAAACCTATTCTTCCTCCATCTCCCCCTATGCCCCTTTCCCAGTCCAATAATAGCGGAGGTCCTCCTCCCATTCCATATGACTGTAGTCTATCAGGTCTCATCAAGACTGGATGCATTGTCTTCCTCTGTGCACTGGTAAGGCTGCTCTCCCCTCAGGTGGAGGTGATAAAAGAGCCATCCCCTAAGTTCATGTCAGAGACAGTCCCTGTTTCCATTACTAGGGAACTCTCTTGGACATTGAGCTGCCATGGGCTACATCTGTGCAAGGGTTCTAGGTTATCTCCATGCATGGTCCTTGGTTGCAATATTAGTCTCAGAAAAGACCCCTGTGCCCAGATTTTTTGGTTCTGTTTCTCTCCTTGTGGAGCTCCTGTCCCCTCCAGGTCTTTTCTATCTCCCTTTGCTTTCATAAGATCCCCTGCACTCTGCCCAAAGTTTGTGATGAGTCTCAGAATCTGCTTTGATACACTGCTGGGTAGTCTTTCAGAGGCCCTCTGTGGTAGGCTCCTGTCCTATTCCCTGTTTATTCCCTCTTTTGATGTCTCTCCTGTTTGCCTTTCTGAATGAAGTTTGAGTATCATACCCAGGGTCCTCCTTCTTGATTAGCTTCTTTAGGTGTACAGATTTTAGTATGATTATCTTATATTATATGTCTAAAATCCACTTATAGTGAGTATATACCGTGTGTGTCTTTCTTCTTCTGGGATAGCTCACTCAGGATGATCTTTTCTAGATCCCACCATTTGCCTGCAAATTTCATGATTTTCTTGTTTTTAAATGCTTAATATTATTAGATTGTGTAAATGTACCACAACTTATGTATCCATTCCTCAACTGAGGCACATCTGGGTTGTTTCCAGCTTCTGGCTATTACAAATAAAGCTGCCATGAACATGGTTGATCAAATGTCCTTGTTGTATACTTCTCTGTTTAGCTCTGTACCCAATTTTTTTTATTGGATTACTTGATTTTGTTGCAGTTTAGCCTCTTTAGTTCTTTATTCCGGATATTAGCCCTCTGTCACATAGAAGGTTGGTGAAGATCCTTTCCCACTCTGTAGGCAGTCGTTTTATTCTGACGACAGTGTCCTTTGCTTTACAGAAGCTTTTCAGTTTCATGAAGTCCCATTTATTGATTCTTGAGTCTATGCTGTTGGTGTTCTGTTCAGGAAGTTGTCTCCTGTACCACCAAGTTCAAGGCTCTTCCCCACCATTTCTTCTAAGTGGTTTAGTGTGTCTGGTTTATGTTGAGATCTTTGATCCATTTGAACTTTAGTGTTGTGCAGGGTAATTAATATGGATCTATTTGCATTTTTCTACCTGTAGACATCCATTTATACCAGCACCATTTGTTGAAGATGCTGTTTTTTTACATTGTATGGTTTTGGCTTCTTTGTTATAATCAAGTGTCCATAGCTGTGTGGGTTTATTTCTGGGTCTTCTATTCGATTCCATTGATCCACCATTCTGTTTCTATGCCAGTACCATGCAGTTTTTCATTACTATTGCTTTGTAGTGCAGCTTGTATACTCACTTATAGGTGGATATTAGACATACAATATAGGACAAAAATACTAAAATCTGAACACCTAAAGAAACTAAGCAAGAAGGAGGACCCTGGGTAAGATGATCAATCCTCACTCAGAAAGGCAAATGAGATGGACAGCAGAAGAGGGAGAAAACAGGGAACAGGACAGGTGTCTACAACAGAGAGCCTCTGAAAGACTCAGCAGGGTGTCAAAACAGATGCTGAGACTCACAGCCACACTTTGTACAGAGTGCAGGGAATCTTGTAAAAGATAGGGTGGGGGATAGAAAGACCTGAAAGAGATAGGAGCTCCACAAGGAGAGCAACAGAACCAAGAAATATGGGCCCAGTTGTCTTTTCTGAGACTGATACTCCAACCAAGGACCATGCATGGAGATAACCTAGAACCCTTGCACAGATGTAACCCATGGCAGGTCAGTCTCCAAGTGGGTGCCCTAGTAATGGGCATAGGGGATGTCTCTGACCTGAACTCAGTGGCTGGCCTTTGATCACCTCCACCTGAGGAGGGGGCAGCCTCACCAGGCGACAGAGGAAGACATTGCAGCCAGTTCCGATGAGACCTGATAGGCTATGGTCAGAGGGAAGGGGAGGAAGGCCTCCCCTAACAGTTGACATGGGGATGGCCATGGAGAGAAGATGTGGGGGGGGGGGGGACGATGGATTTGAGAGGGAATGATGGAGGTCGTTAAAGCTGGGCTACAAAGTAAATAAAATGTTATTTATAAAAAATTAATTGATTAAAAAAATTTTAAAAAGAATTTCAAGAATTGGCTAACACAGGAGTATACCACGTAAATGTGGGTCGCACTGTGTTATAAACTGGTGTCCAAGACCGACAGCTGAGCACTAGTACTCATTTCCTATCCTCCTGGCTACAGCATACAGTGTGGCCTTCTTAAAGCCTTCCCTCAATGCTTGCCTCACAATAATGGATTGTATTTCATCTAACTAATGTCTGAATATTTCATACTTTAAGTTATTTCTGTTGGGTGCATTAGGACCATAATTTGAAAATTAGCACACTAAACAAGCTATTTCATGAAAATAAACACCTACAAAATTCCTATTGAATTTAATAGTTAAGAAAACCAGACCTGCTTATTTAGAATCCACATTTACTTCTCATACATCTAATTCCTTCTGGAAACTCTATTATCCATATGAGTTCATGAAATAGGACAATAAATACAAATGTATTAAGTTGACAAGCTTTAATACGGGCGTTTCCTTCTGGTGGGCACCCATGTAATCCTTAGACTTTGGGAGTGAAGAAAAAGGATTGTCATGAGTTCTAGTTTATTTTATATTATATGATTAAACACTCTCAAAAAAGCAAGAAAACAATTAACATTGTTCTCCTATGCTTCTATCTTAAAATGAAAAGAGAAATTTTATGACAGTTACACTAACAGTGAGATGGTCCATTCATACTTATTTTTCTTTCTGTACCTGACAATACTTCAGTCTACAGTTATTCCAATGTAAATACATCAACTCACTGTCATAGGTACAATTAACAGGGGCCACATGATCATCCTTTCAGTATTAGTGAAGGCTTGAGGACAGAATATGTCATATGTTAACTAGTAAATACGTTACCATTTCATAATTTAATGTTTTTTCTAAATTTAAACTGGCTCTCCCATTATAGTCATTAAACAATGACTTCTGTTTTATATCTAGCTTGTCTTGGTATGCATTACAAAAGTATGTATATATTAGATTTATCCCACACATTCCTTTCATCCTGAATAGCTCTCCCTTAATGACAGTATTTTATAGACTGCTATGAATGAGCTGCCCCTTCAAAATTCAGGTCGAATTAATTGCCACTTGGATGTATTAAGATGTGGGACATTTAAGGGGTGATTCGATCACGGTCACCCATCATCACAAAATGTGCCATGCATAAGAGGAGCAGATATATATATATATATATGTATATATATATATATGTATAGAGAGGGGGGCTGGCTTCTTTTTCTCTTTGCCTCTCAATACTGGCTGACTTTAAAGACATGGCATAACAGCACATGGGTATTCTCACAGATGCAGGGCCCACGGTTTGGATTTCATGGCTTCCAGAATGCTAAGCCAAATGTCTATTTATGTAAGTTATTCAGTCTCTAATACTTGTCACAATACCATAAACTGTGCTGAAGTAGACATTTTTTTCAAATTGTAAAAAGTGAACAAGTAATGCATATCAGAGCTCACACAGAAAGAAGTATTAATGAATGAAGATTGATCATCTTACCCAGGGTCCTCCTTCTTGCTTAGATTCTTTAGGTATGCAGATTTTAATATGATTATTCTATATCATATGCCTAATATCTACTTATAAGTGAGTATATACCATGTGTGTCTTTCTGATTTGGGGGTGCTCAATCTTCATTCAGAAAGGCAAATGGAATAGACATAGGAAGAAAGTGAAAATACAGAACAAGAAAGGAGCCTACCACAGAGGGACTCTGAAAAACTCTACCCTGCAGGGTATTAAAGCAGATTTTGAGACTTATATCCAAATTTTAGGCAGAGTGCAGGGATTTTTTTGAAAGAAGGAAAAGATAGAAAGACCTGGAATGCTCTGGAGCTCTACCAGGAGAACAACAGAAAAAAAAAAAAAAAAAAAAAAAAAAAAAAAAACCTGGGCCTAGGAGTCTTTTCTGAGACTGATACTCTGACCAAGGACCATTCATAGAAATAATCTAGACAGCCTGCACAGAGGTAGCCTATGGCAGTTCAGTATCCAAATGTGCTCCCTAGTAAGGGGAGCAGAAGCTCTCTGACATCAACTCAGTAGCTGGCTCTTTCATCACCTCTCCCTGAGGGGGGAGCAGCCTTAACAGGCCACAAAGGAAGACTATGAAAGACAGTCCTGATGAGACCTGATAGGCTAGGATCAGATGGAAGGGGAGGAGGTCCTCCACTGTCAGTGTACTGGGGAAGGGGCGTCAGAGGAGATGAGGGAGTGAGGGAAGAAAAATAGGATTAGAAGGGGACGAGGGTGGGATTACACCTGGGATAAAATGAACAAATTGTAATAAGTAAAAAATTATATTTAAGAAAAGTATAAAAGAGAAATATTCATGAGATCAACTGTAGTAATACTAAAACATAGCATTGATCTTTGACAACAAATATGTATTGTTTTATGTCTTTCATTCAACAAAATGTGTTGTCTGATATGTAATAAGAGTCGTATTATAGAAAGAGATGGAAAATACATAGTAATATATTATGTATGTCCTCAATAATATCTATCATTGAGGCAAGAAGAAATTAAAAATAAAATTCGGAAATACAGGCATACTTCACAGATCTCGTAGGCTTAATTGCAAATCATGGAAAACAGCTTAATAACACAATGACTCAAGTATCCTTGTTGCCAGGGAGTACAAAAATTATGTTTGCAGAGAATGTGGTAACACATGCCTGTAGTCCAGTACATTAGAAGTTAAGGAAGGAAGGCCATGGGTTAGAAGCCAGACTCGGCTATATAGCAAGTTCTAAGCAGTACCAGCTACATACTGAGATTGTGTAGAAAAGATAAATTATGTTTACACTATTCCATAATGAATTAACATTGTAATAACAATATATGGCTGGGAATAAACTAGCCTATATATCTTAATAAATTTTACCCTTAAATCATTAATGAATATCTGAAGTAATAGAAAATCCTGACTCAACCTGATGGTTGCTATCAGATAGGTGATGGGAGATGAAAAATTAATTTGTTGTGGCAATTTCTTACATTAAGATAATAAAGAAGTTTATTGCTGAAACTGATTCTTACTTTCCCTCATGATTTTTTTTTTCGGGGAGGATTCATAGATAGAATTTTAACTGCAATAAAATGTCTTTCAAAATGAATTCAGTCACATCAATCCCTGTTGCTGTTTCATCAGATAAATTCATGTAATATTCTAAATAGTTCACTCCCATTTGAAGATTGTATAGGACCTAAATCAGGAATAGATGTCATTTTGAGAAATTGCTTTCTTTGACCAGTCATAAAAAGCAACTCATTGCTGGGCATGATGGTTCCTGCCTGTAATTCAAGAAGGATGCTAGTGCAAAAGGATTGAATGATGTTGATGCCAGCATAGGCTACACTCATAACTACCTCTCTTTAATAAAAGAAAACAAATGATGAAAAGGAAGTCCTTATCCACCAAATATGTCCATGAGCTGTTAATTATAGCTCTTCAGTCATACCTATACCCTTTACTTCCTCACCATATTTTTATAGCTTTCTCCCCAAAAGGCTGGAAACTTCAGTTTTCAATGGGGAAGGTGGATTGAACATTTAAACTACAGCTGATATTGAGATTTTGACCTTTATGACCTGTACAAGCATAAATCCTTTCCAGATGACTTGTAATTTACCATGAGCAAATCCATCAAAGACATCCATACCTATGAAAGAACTAACTTTTTAAATGTTCTGTTAAGTAATAGAACTCGAACATAAAAATCCTGCAACAACCGTGTTGTATAAAAAGCAGCATAAGAGCATTCATCTCCCAGTGTATCTCTATCAGCACTATTCCATGACAGAGTACACTGTCGATGAACAGTAATATTTTGGGAGAAATGTCTTTGCTGAACACCATGACTCAACTCAGGGCTTAAAATATTCAGAGAATCATGCTGTAAGCAGATGGGCTGTCATATTTGCTTTGTTACTCTATTTATAGAGCACAGGCAGAGTAGATGCCCCTAGCAATTTTGGGGGGTGGTCAGTTAGCATGGGTTTTGATGTAAAGCCACTAGCTGGATTAGTTCTAACAGAGCTGGCCGGTCCTGTGAGGTTTATAACCAGGTATTGACTTCTCTTTGGTTGTGGAAATCACAGGTAGTACCCTGCGATTGAAGGTAACTCTCTTCAATATAGCCACCATCTTCAGTAATATTAGCTTAGTCTTTTGTATAGCTTGTCACACTTGTTGACATGCTCTGTTTTACCTCACATTTTGTTTTACATTGTGGTGATGATTCATGGATAAGCCTCTTCTCATTGTAAATATTTCCTCTGAATTTTCATTCTCTGTTTCAGCAGTGGAAGCAAGAAGAGTTAGAGCCTGGCTCCAGATTAGGCTTGTCTTAAAGAAAGGCCATGGTTGATTTGACCCTCTAAAAGGATCATGAAAACTTTCTCCACATCACTTCAAGGCTCATCAACTTTCATGTAATTTATGAATTATTTGGAGTAAAACAGGTTTTTTTTAGAAATACACTCATAGTTTTCTGATCTCAGTTTTCTACATGGCTTTGTCATTCAGCTTGATCACACACAGACTTTGACTAAAAGTACAAGATGGATGACTGATTCTTCCTTTCACTTCAGTGCTCGGAGGGCACTGGATAATTTCTACTCAGTAAAATTCCATTGCTCTTCTTACTCAGGAAAGGGATAAGAAAGATAGTGGAAAAGGGGGAAGGTGGAACATTCTAAGCACAATAGTGTACACATAAGTGACCCAAACAATTAGACAGTAACATCAAAACAGATTACTATATGCACTACAGATAGTATCAATAGTAGTGTATTAGTAATAAATATTTTGAGCTATTTCAGAATTACTGATATGAAGTATAGTAATACATATACAGTAATAAAAATCCAGCTATACCACTCCTAGGCATATATCCAAAATATGCTCAAGTATACAAGGGCATGTGCTCATCCAAGTTCATAGCAGCTGTATTCATAATATCCAGAATCTGGAGACAACCCAGATGTCCATCAATTGAAGACTAGATACAAAAATTGAAGTACATTTAAACAATGGACTATTACTCTGCAATTAAAAACAAGGAAATCATGAAATTTGCAGGCAAATGGTGGGACCTAGAAGAGATCATCCTGAGTGAGGTATCCCAGAAACAGAAAGACACACATGGTATATGGTTCACTTACAATTGGATGTTAGATATATAATAATGGATAATCAAACTAAGATCTGTATACCTAAAGTAGCTAAGCAAGAAGGAGGACCTTGGGTAAGATGATCAATCCTTATTCAGATAGGCAAACAGGACGGACATCCTATGAGGTAGAAAACTGGGAACAGGAGCTACGTTTTTGAGTTGTAAACCTTATGGGAGTTAGCTTGCTACAGAGAGCATGAACTTAACTTTGGTAAATGGTTTGCTCTAATTTGCAGAGCTACCTCTAATCATGAAGAATGTGTAGAAAGAGAAATTCAATTTTCCTTCTTTTAAAGCCATTTAACCAATGCAGATGGACATCTAGATTACAAGGTGCTCACAGATTGTATTTTGTATATACAATGAATGTTTCTGTCCAATCCACACCCTTAATGTGTAGTAACTATTCTCAGATAGAATGTGCACTACTGTGCTGTCTTATTCTTTATATCAAGGTGTGTGACTTGGGTCTTGGGAGATAGTTCAGGTTAAAAGCTAGTTGCAATATAGGTATGCATTAAAAATTTTAATCTCTAGCATCTCTGTAAATAATATATATTTCTATATCTCTGTAAACATATGTACATATGTAGATATATGCATGGCATTCTGAGGAAGCAAGGCTAAGGACACAATAAAAAGATGAATGATTTCCAGTTGTTTAGGTGGTAAAAAAGGAATCAATAATAAAAAAGCAAATTTTAAGAGATATTGGAACTTAGTGCACAAGAAAATATAATGGTGGACCCACACCAGTATCCATTTGTCTGAAAAACAAAAGTGAACTCTAGCAAACCATTCACCTTGTGTGCTAACATACCCTCATGTGTTCAGACACAACATCAGTGTACTCTAGTCTTACCAGGCACTACAGACCAATAACTCTTCCTTGTAATATAGCAACATGGAAATACATGTGTGTGTGTGTGTGTGTGTATATATATATATATATATATATACTTTATATATGTATATATACTTTATAATATATGCTATTATAATATATTTTATTTATTTACTAAACATATAATATATACATATGCATACTTTATAATGAAAAGAAAATGTTATACATTAAGCTTCATAGAGAAGGGCAATTGAGAGCTAGAGGGACAATAGACCACTGTGTGCCTGGCTGAGAAGACCAGCTCAGCATGGACATAAGAGATGAGAAATAGCCTGGCTGTGTTGGAGCTGCTGTCAATCTGTGCATCTTTGGGAAAGCTTGCCTGGTAGAACACATGGGTGCACGGTTGTGTGAGCTGAATTCACAGAGTGTTCCAACAACTAAGGTAGAAAATTGTGTTTGCTAAAGACAAAGATAATCATGAAGATATGGCAAAGGCAGAGAGTTGTAAAAGAGAAATGAAATGCTAGACTCCCCCCGAAGAGGACAGATATCCAAGGATCCCTTTGCACTCAGCGTTCCCTCACTGTCTTCTTCTTGCTCTGTTTTGAGCTTCACCCCCAAACCGAAAGAGAACTTCACAGCTCATTCGTTGATGCTGATAAAAGAAACTTGGAAAGATGTGAACCAACTGTTGACAGATGACATGCAACCTTAGAAAAAGAAGGCTGCCGAGCTCGCGTAAAAATTAAAAAAGGATGTTGCTGCCTGCAGAGCTAAAGGAAAAACCTGATGCTACAAAAAGGGAGAGATCAGGGCTGAAAAGGTCAAGAAAAAGGATTAAGAATGACATGATCAAGATGAAGAGAATGAGGAAAAGAAGGAATATGAAGATGAGGATAATGAAAGAGTTCTTTCCAGCACTATTTTTTCCTGGTCTATAAACTCCAGTACACAACTCACTTCTAAAAAATTAAATGAAATGTAAGGATGGATAAGAATTATTTTTAACTGTACAGTCTGTTTTTGTGAAGTTAACATAATACCAAGTGCATTGTTAGATAGCCCTTTCCTGTTGGTATTTTCAATAACAGATAACCTCATTAGATACAGCATATGGTTGTAAATTAGCATAGAAATTTAAAGAAGGTTCTTCTTGTTGCACAGCACAAATTAACTACATGGAAGGATGGTTTTTTTCATCTTCAGTTGTTTTGATACAGCTTCTATAAAAATGTCAGTTATTTTGTTAACTGAATACTACCATTTAATTGCAAAAAAGCAGTTATTTATTGACATTCTGAATTCTTTGAAGAAACGTAATTGTACTAAAAATTGGCCACATATATAGAAATTTAGAGTTCTTCATAAATCATACTATAAACAGGAACAAATACTGAAATTCTATATTTGTGGATACGGACATTCAATCCTTTCAAGAGAAAATATAGCGAATCCAAGGTGTGTCTGTATTACCTACAAATCAGATGATTCAAAACATCCTTTGAACCAAACACTACATTCCTTTGTCTAAGTCTGGAACCAATGGCCCATGTGCCTAACTCATGCATAGATGGCTTATCTGAGAGCGTGTAACTGGATGCTAACCATGAAAATTAAACTTAATGGATTTCTTTAAATGGTCACACTTTTATGGTATACGTCAAAGTAAACATATTAAATTCATCAACACAGTGGATAAAAAGAGAGGAAGGTAGGTTTGGATGAGCAAGGAGGAGAGTACCATGACTAGGGAACATCAGAGCAAAGTAACCACGGCCTTAAAACTGAAGCCCTCAATTAACTCCATTTGTAGGGAAATGGGTCCGTTGGTGAAGTGGCTGCCTCGCAAGCATGAAGGTCGAGTTCAGAGTCTAAGTGCCCACGTGAAAACCGGCTGTTCTGCCCTCTGCACACGCACATAGGCACATCACCCTGCATCCAAACGTGCAACACACACGACCACTTATATATTTACGCGTCACACATACACATGGACTATGTAAATTTGTCATTTACTGTTTATTATTTATTATTAAATGTATTGTCTTAACCTAAATAATTAAAATATTTACAATTATTTTGTACTTAGTTAGAGAAAGAGAAGACTAGAAAACCTTTCAATGTCACTAAAATAATATTAAAGGCATGACTAGAACAGAGACAAGATACCATGAGAGGGACATCCTGTCACCTGCATGCTTTCTCTCTCATTAGCATAAATATAAGAAAAAATGGTCTGCAATAAAAGTGTGAGGTTGTCCTAGAGGGACGATATGCAGTATAAAACAACTTTGCATTTTGTCTGTAATGACCCACTGAATTGTTTTACAGCTAAAATGTAGAAAAGAAGAAATAGCTAAGGCGCTTTTTTTTTTCTGATTTTTCTGTTTTAAGTTTATCATACAGTGGGAAAAGATTTCTCATTTTCAAGTTAACAATGAGCCTAACTGTGCCTGATTCACTCTGACCTTGGATTGTTTGCATTGGCATATTCAGTCTCCAGGCTTCAGTGTCTGGGTACACGACACAGCGGAGCTGGATTCTCACTGTGTTTGTTCACAGTGATTCTATATAATGGATTTGTTGCCTGAAGATGCATAGCTAATTAACATCAACAGAATAAACTCCAGTGCTCCACAATTAAATTACATCTTCACATACAAAGAAGGGACAGTGTCAGGGAATCACATTTCAAGAGGCCAGGTTTCTGAAACTAATACTTTATAAAAATCTTGAGTGTCATGCATAGCTCAAAAGGTTTTTTAAGCAACAGTGTTATAAATGATGAAGCAATAATGAACCACACACATCTTGTTTCACTAATGTAGACATGTTGAAACCTTTCCCAATTTAAGTTAATTTTAATGAGCATATTCTTTATCTCTGAGACTACTGAACATGATAGCACATTAAAAAGTCTTTGAAAATAACATCCTTATATTTTTTAATATTTTTGATTTTTAAATAATTTTATACATTCACTTGTATCCCAGCTGTAGCTATCTCCCTCTTTCCCTCCAAATCCTCCCCTCCCTCCCCCCTGCACCCTTCTGAGTCCACTGAGAGGGGGTGTCCTCCTCTCCTTACTTCTGGCCCTAGCTTATCAGGTATCTTCAGAATGGTTGCAATGTCCTTATCTGTGGCCTAGCAAGGCTGCTCCTCCCTCAGGGGGGAGAAGAAGCTCATGAGTTTATGTCAGAGACAATACCTGTCCCCCTTATTAGGGAACCCACTTAGATATTGAGCTACCATGGGCTATGTCTGAGCAGGGGTTGTAGGTTATATCCATGCTTGGTCCTTGGTTAGATAAACAGTATCATAGAAGATCCCTGTGCTCAGATATAGTTGGACCTTGTGGGGCTCCCTGTCCCCTCTAGGATGTACTAATTCCTCCTTCCTTCATATGATTCCCTACACTCTGTCGAGGGCTTGGTTATGAATCTCTGCATCTGCTTTGATACACTGCTAGGTAAAGTCTTTCAGAGGCCCTCTGCATAGGCTTCTATCTTGTTACTTGTTTTCTCCTACCTTCCATGTCCAGCCCATTTGTCTTTTTAAGTGAGGATTGATCATCTTACTCCAGGTCCTCTTTCTTATTTATCTTCTTTAGGGGCACATATTTTAGTATGTTTATTGTACCTTATAGGTCTATATAACTGAGGATATACCATGTGTGTCTTTCTGCTCCTGGGATACCTCACTCAGGATGATTTTTTTTTCTAGATCCCACCATTTGCCTGCAAATTTCATGATTTCCTTGTTTTCAATTGCTGAGTAGTATTTCATTATGTAAAAGTACCACAATTTCTGTATCCATTCCTCCATTGATGAACATCTGGGTTGTTTCCAGGTTCTGGCTATTATGAATAAGGCCGCCACAAACATGGTTGAGCAAATGTCCTTGTTGAGGTCCCATTTATTGATTGTTACTCTTAGGGCCTGTGCTGATGGTGTTCTGTTCAGGAAGTTGTCTCCTGTGCCAATGAGTTTTAGGGTCTTCCCTACTTTTTCTTCTAACTGATTTAGAGTATCTGGGTTTATGTTGAGGTCTTTGATCCACTTGGACTTTAGTTTTATGCAGCGTGATAAACATGGATCTATTTTCATTTTTCTGCATGTAGATATCCAGTTGGACCAGCACCATTTGTTGAAGATGCTGTCTGTTTTCCATTGAATGGTTTTGGCTTCTTTGTCAAAAATCAAGTATTCATGGGTGTGTGAGTTTATTTCTGGGTCTTCTATTCGGTTCCATTTATCCTCCTTTCTGTTTCAATGCCAATATCATGCAGTTTTTATTACTATTGCTCTGTAGTACAGCTTGAGATCTGGGATGGAGATACCTCCAGAGGATCTGTTGTTGTACAGGATTGTTTTGGAAATTCTGGGAACATCCCTAAACATAGTAAAGGAAATATAGAGCAAGCCTATAGCCAACATCAAACTCAACATAGAGAAACTTAAATCAATCCCACTGAAATCAGGGACAAGGCAAGGCTGCCCATTGTCTCCAAATCTCTTCAACATAGTACTTGAAGTCCTAGCTAGAACAATAAGACAAGTAAGGGAGATCAAGGGGATACAAATCAGAAAGGAAGAAATAAAAGTTTCACTATTCACAGATGATATGATAGTATACCTGAGTGACACCAAAAACTCAACCAGAGATCTCCTTCTGCTGATAAACACCTTCAGCAAAGTGGCTGGATACAAAATTAACTCAAAAAAAATCAGAAGCCTGTATACCCAAGACAAAAGGGCTGAGAAAGAAATCAGCGAAACAACACCCTTCACAATAGCCACTAATCACATAAAGTACCTTGGGGTGACTCTACCCAAGCAGGTGAAAGACCTGTTTGAAAAAAACTTCAAGTCTCTGAAGAAAGAAATCGAAGAAGACATCAGAAGATGGAAAGATCTCCAGTGCTCATGGATAGGTAAGATTAACATAGTAAAAATGGCCATCTGCCAAAAGCAATCTACAGATTCAATGCAATTCCCATCAAATTACCAACACAATTCTTAACGGACTTTGAAAGAAAAATCCTTATATTTTTTATAAAGGCAAAGTCGCTTATAATTTCGTAACCAGAAAATTAATATTTCTTTTTATACAACAACAAAAAAAAAACAAATAGCACAGAGAAAAATATCTGAACAGAATAATAAAATTTTTGTCCTGTTTTTTAATGCCAGATATTTGTATTTCCTTCTAAAATCAATTTTCAAGACTTTAGAATTTTGAATGTATTATTTAAAAACTATAAACCTGAATATTACATGTGTAATAAGGCTATCACTAGCATTTATGTATGGAACATATCAAGGGAAGGCAAAAAATGTTTTAAAACTTAGTTTAATTTCCATATACTACTCATGTTGTGAGTATTCTTATTTTACACATAATTCATAGAATGCATCTTTATGGCATTAAATAGACTAAGAAACGTGATAAAGCAAGAACAGTGAGTAACTGGAAATCCGGGAATGAAGCCCAAACACTTTAACTTCAGAGTTTTTGTTTTCAATTAATATAATATGCTGGGAGTAAGGCATCTGGAGTGCTTAACTTTCATTCGCAGACAAAAAAGAATAGCTCTGAGGATGGCCAATGTGCTGAAACAGATCAGTTTATGCTACTCACTGATTGGCCCCTATGACTACAGATGATCTTAGGGATGCTACCTAGAGACATAATACTGAGAGATGTCTCTTAAAAGAAAATTAAGCTGAATTATTTAATTTTATTTCTACTTAGTGACTTCAGTTTTGAAGAACAATTATTGTTGGTTTTACTTCTCAGGCCCTGACTCAAATCATTTCCTTACGGGGTTTCTCTGAAAACACTGTTTCTGAAATTTAAACAGAAAATTAACTATTAAGCATTCTGTGACATCACCTCCTCTACATTATGAAGAAGTTTTAACTTTATAAAAAGCTTTATGTGTAAAGACATGTCATGCATAAGCTGCAAGTGATATTACAGGAAGTATGCAGTGAGACTGTACACATATGTCTCCAGATTACATTCTACATGTACTGTTATTGCTGACACTGTGTGAAAAATAAAGAATGGGGAGTATTTTATGCAATTTTGGGTAAGCTTTGCCAACTATAAAAGTAAAAGACTTAGGGAAATGTTAAGTGTGTATTATATGATACTCACATTTCAACTCAAGAGCAGAAATTTTACATGTCATTTGAAATTACAGCAGCCCCTTTAGTGTTTGTTGAATTGCCTTTCCTTGAAACTAAGTTCCTGACTGTATTGTTTTTTGTTGCTGTTTATTAAATTTTATTTATCTATTTATTTATTTATTTATTACAATTTATTCATCTGCTCTGCAGCCTCCTTCCACATCTCCTCCCAGTCCCTCCCATCCTCCTTCTTTCTTCTCCTATGCTCTTTCCCTAGTCTTCTGGTAGGAGAGGACCTCTTCCCCTTCTTTCTGACCCTCGCCTATCAGGTCTCTTCAGGGTTGGCTGCATCATCTTCCTTTGTGGCCTGGCAAGGCTGCACAAAGAGCTCGCCACTGAGTTCATGTCAAAGACAGCCCCTGTACCCCTTAAAAGGGAACCCACTTAAAAACTGAGCAGCCTATTGGTTTCCTCTGAACAGGGGGTTTAGGTCTTTTCCATGCAAAGTCCTTGGCTGGCTGCTTTTCAATAGTATTTTCCTTTTACATATTTTCAATTTCTGCCCCCCAAAAATTAGACAAGACACAGTAATTTATAAACAGAAATTATATGTTGTGCATCTAGAGTTGAAAGTAAAAATTAAAATGCAGCAGCCTTTAAATCTGGCCTGGACTCCCAGCATCACTTTTGTCGCTGCCTCTTCACTAGGCCGATGTGGGATTAGAGAAGGAGCTCTTACACTTCCAACCTTATTTAGAACAGCCTTTCCCATTCGTAAGAGCTGTGTCTTTATGACACTGAGAGCCCCGAAAGGCTCCATCTCATAGAGCAAGCATAACCTTTAAAGAGTAAGGACGAAATCAGACCACAGCATGGGGCACATGGCAAACCTCAAACATCCCTGCTGAAGCAAGCCACAGGCTTGCAAGCCACAAGCAAGCTGCATAGCAAGAGTTCTCTACTGAACTAACATTCAACATGCCTGAGAGATTCTTTCTAACAGAATTAGTTCGTAAAATAGAGATCTGCGACATCTAGAAAATAATCAGTGACATCACCTGTTGGTTAGGACATAAATTATGAGAGCAAAGTGAAACTGAGTTTTTGGAGGGCTTATTCCTCATTTGTGGAGCCTCCGTAGCCCTTGAGGCAGCTGCTTAGCTCTTTGTCCAAGTTTGGCTAGGAATTTACAGATGATTACCATAGCCAGCATAATAACAACAAAGTCAGAATGGATGTATAACTGTACTACTGTATCTCTTTTACAGAATGGCCATTTTTAATTATCAAGGATACTGAAACAAAATGATTTAATTACTGGCTTCTTAATTACATTTACATGATAGTAATGATGACATGTTAAAAATAACTTTATTTAAATTTTATTTAATATTATACACATTTTGGTAGTAGCATATATAAGATTCAGGTATCAGAAAAAATAATTTATGTAAAACTACATGATATTTATTAATTATCATAAATTTTTAGTAACTTGTACTTTTGGTTTAGTAATTTATAATTTGTATCCTTTACTAGGTGGTAGAGGATACAAATCATATCCTCAACAGATACTGCACAAAACAATTTGTTTGAAGACAAATATTTAAAATATTCTTTAATTATGATGTGAATATAGTTATTTAAAATATATTGGTATGAAAAAGATTTCTGAAACACAAGCTCACATTTACAAGACTATTTATACTTCATTATATTTATTTTTAGGTAAACTTATTTTTCTCATCATTCTATATCATCCCAAGGACAATGTTGATGTTTCATTGCACCTTCAGAAACTATCACTGTGAGTGCTCTGAAGCTTTTAACGGTACCTGAAGAATAAAGCTGAAGTATGTAGACAGAGATCTCTAGTTTATTTCCCACCATCATTTTTTTTTTGCACATTCATTCCTGAGTGCACCACATACATGCTCCAATATAAATCTACCTTCTCTGGAGAGATCCTATAAAATAAGACAGAAATGGTTTTGATTCAAAGATCACTATCTCTGTGAAAATTGCCCTCTCTTCCTTATATCAGGAAAAAATTATGAAAAGTCTGAAGACAAACAGGTATTGCTCCCAAGAATTCTCACAATATAAATCAATGAGCATCTTCAATAGCATCTTTATTATGGTGCCATAATAGGCTGCATCATCAAATAGACTGGCCTTTAGTGGAGACGATCCATCATCTTAAAGCACAGGTCTACATGGCCAGCCATCTTCAGGCAATAAGCATGGGTACTTGAGTGCTGGGCCTATGTACAAAGTTGTGTGGAAATCTGGTGGGTGAAGGGCAGTTTGCTTGTAAAAACCCAGAGGTGATCCTTCTTTGCATCCCCAGTGTCAAGGGTTGCTTCACCTCTGACCACCAGATCTGTCACATGCCTTTACTTTTGTAAATTTGTCCACCAAATGTTAAGTGAAAATTTTAGCAGCTACTAACAATTGCAGAAATCACTGAGCCACAGAAGGCATTACATTGTGCTGAGCGTTTCACAGATTCATCACGGCAGTAGATGTGAGAGTGTATCTCCAGTTACCCAGTGCTGCCACTCACAACAGGCCTGTATTTACAAAGATAAATGGTGATCGGTAGTGTTGAGTAGCTGCTGTAAAATTATGGCCATTATGTATGACTAAAGTAATACCATCCCATTTCCCATAGGAGAGCAGCCAAGAGCAGACCCACAGGGACTGACTCAAATTATGCTAATTAAATAATAGAACAAATCAAGAGTATATTAAGAGTCATGCCAAAATACTCTGTTTACAAGCTTCAAAATCTCCACTTTGTGTCTTTCCAACAGCAACTGCCTCATTAGACATAGTACTATGTCATAAACAAAACTGCTGGTATTGATATATTTTACTTTTAGTTAAATTCATTAGTATATTGAGTTGAATTTCTGATATAAAAGCACTTCTGTAAAATGCACAGTGAATTGTGGTATTTTAACATTTATCATTTTTTTGTAACTACTTTCATACATTGAAACATTTTTTCTGATAGTCATTTCTTTATTCCTCACCTCTTTTACTATTATCTTCTATTACAGTCTGCCCATCTTGGATCCCAGCTGTAGTGCCTCTGCTGTAGCTGCCTTTCGTGTCTCCTCCCAGTCCCACCCTTGCTCTCACTTCACCCTCTATCTCTCTCCCCTAGTCCACTGACAGGGCATGTCCTCTCGCCTATTATCTGACCCTAGCCCATCTGATCTCATCGGACTATCAGGATCCTCTTTCTCTGTGGCCTAGTAAGACTACCTCACCAGGGCGAGGTGAGCAGGTCACCTTTTCATGTCAGAAACTACCCCTGCTCCCCTTGATAGGGAAGCCCCATGGAGACTGAGCTGCCCAAGGGATACCTCTGAGCATTGGTTCTAGGTCCTCTCCATTCATGGTCCTTAGTTTATTCCTCAGTCTCTGCAGGACCTCCTGGGTCCAGAACTTTGGTCTCTGTTGGTCTCCTTGTGGAGCTCCTGTCCCCTCCAGGTCTTTCTTTCTCCCTCTTCTTCCATAAGACTCCATGGACTTTGCCCAAAATTTGGCTATGAGTCTCAGCATCTGCTTTGATACCCTGCTGTGTAGAGTCTTTCAGAAGTCCACTGTGGAAGGCTCCGGTCCTGTTCCCTGTCTTCTCCCACTTCTGATGTCTATGCTGTTTGCCTTTCTAAATGAGGATTAAGCCTCTTCCCTAGGATCCTCCTTTAGGACCCTTCCGTAGTCTTTCTTTAGGACTATGGATTTTAGTATGTTTATCCTATATTATATGGCTAATATCCACTTCTAAGTGAGTGCATACCGTGCTTGTCTTTCTGGGTCTTCAATACCTCACTCAGGATGATATTTTCTAGCTCCATTTGCCTACAAATTTCATGATTTCTTTGTTTTTAATTCTTGAGCAGTATTCCATTTTGTAAATGTACTCACTTCTTAAAGTGATAAAGAAAATTATTCTGTAGTTTAACTGGCTATAGGATAAAAAAAAAATACCACAAAGAAAATTAAACTTTGAAAAAATTAAAGTGAATGATTCTTATTCCTGAATGATGATATACATTTTTATAAATTATGTGATTTAGATTTCTACTTAGTGATCAAGTAGCACCATGAGTAAATAGTCATAACATCTCATCCATATATCCATTCACACAGCTGTCTACCTTTGTGTTTTGATGAATCAATATAGAAAGAGATATTAATGTGATAGTGTCATGTGGCGTTTCAAAGTCACCAACATAGAGAACGATTTCTGGAGATCACTTGTTTAAAACTTCCCATCTAACGTGGAGGAAGATATTATGTGACTGTAGCTTACACATGAGCTAAAAGACTTAAATTTTAGATAAATTGCCTCTATGACCCAATAGAAAAGAGAAGAAAAGAAAAGAAAAGAAAAGAAAAGGAAAGAAAAGAAAAGAAAAGAAAAGAAAAGAAAAGAAAAGAAAAGAAAAGAAAACGTTAGCCAGTGCACCTCACACATCAGCACTATGTGGAAGCCTCAATGTTGGGCTGAGACAGTCTCATTTTATGTGATGAAGAACTGGAATGGCAGCTGCCTCTGCCCATAATATCTGCATCTGTTAAGTGTTTAGAGCAACACTGCTACAGTTAATGTGAAATGACAACAAAATTTAATTTGATAACAGATGTAATAATAAATATGAGCTATTATGACTATAACCCTGTCTTTTGATAAAGGGCAAACAGAATCCAAGAAGTCTTCCATGAAGTTGAAGGAAAGAGTTGACCAAACACTGGCTCAGATGTAACAATAACAAAGGAGGCCTCAGGAGAGTAAACATGGAAAACACACATGGAAGTATTTACTTAAATCAATCCACTGAAACAAGGACAAGTCAAGGCTGCCCACTCTGCATACCTCTTCAGCAGAATAGTTAAAGTCTTTACCGTAGTACTTAACATAGTCTGTAACATAGTAGTTAAGTCGAGATAAGAGCAATACGACAACTAAAGGAGATCCAGAGGATACAAATCAGAAACGAAGAAGTCAAAGTAGAGGTATTCAGAGATGATATGATAGTATATATGAGTGCCCCCAAAAATTCTACCAGAGAACTCCTTCAGCTGATAAAAAACCTTCAGTAAAGTGGCTGGATACAAAATTAACAACAACAACAAAAAATAAGAAGCTCTCCAGTATATAAAAGACAAACTGGCTTAGGGAAACAACTCCTATCACAATAGCCACAAATAACTTAAAGTACCTTGGTATGACTCTAACCAAACAAGTGAAAGACTTGCATGAAAAAACAAAACTCAAGTCTGAAGAAATTGAAGAAGATACCAGGAGATGGAAATCTTTATCTTTTGTATACAATAATCCTCTTATCCTCAAATGACTTTATTCACTACTGTTTTGATTTTGTGCTTCATTGTCTTTATTCAAAGATAAATTCAGAGTGAATATATGAAAAGAAATTAAAATGATAGCCTGAACTAGAAAGATGTTCCTGAATGTAATAATGACAAGCTCCTCTAAGCCTAATATGTACTGAACAGAAATATTTTGACAGCACAGGCCCCGTACAAAGGTTAGGCAACAATTGCATTGCAGAGCTCAGTTCTGTTGTAGAGCAAGAAGAATACAAGTTAGTTCAGAGCAGGTGGAGATAAAAGGCAGGAGAGTATTCAGTCAGTGGATCCTGCTTCTTCAATAATAGATGCTACTTTCTCCCTTTTCAAAAGAACAGGCTCATATTTTTGTCATAGTATGAAAACAATGAAGTCTCTCTCTTATAATTCTATTACCTTTGTGCCACAAAAGAAGGGTGACATATATTATCTGAATCTCAAACATTTATTCATAGCATAAATCTATCATAATTCTGGAACAAAATATTTTTCTGACATTTGAGAGTCTTTCTGGAGCCTGCCCAAATCATTGCTTTGTCCTCTACTGGTGCTCTGAAATAACATATTTCTGAAAGTGATATTTAAGAAATGACAGTGAGTTGATAAATTGGTGCTGGGTTATTGTCATTTCCTATTCATTTCTTTAGCCTCTCCCACATGAAAGAAATGTAGTGGGAAATCACTTTTTATCCATGTAGTAGGAAATGAACCTAAGTCTGTATTAAATGAGCTGAGAAATTAGTTATGGGGCTCTTGGAAAGGTGTGACATGTCAAGACTATTAATGGCATTATGAATCAAAAGTCATATGAGATTGATTTTCTTACAGCTACGTCAGCATGTTACAAAATTACTAAAGAAAGTCAAATATATTTAAAAGGCATTACTATTATTTTAGCTCTAATATCCATGAGAGTTAATTTAGACCTATGCCTAAAAGAACCAGGACAGTATATTAAAATAGGCAATTGGAGCATACTCTCAGAATTTCTGATCCAACAGTCTTAGGTTGAAACTCAAATTTACATTTCCAATAACTTTCTGGTATATGTAAATACTGCTGTTCTTCGGTGAACCATGCTTTGAAGAGTGATTTACCAATGACAAATAAACCCTTATCAGGCAAGAATTTATTTTCAGGAGAAATTTTAGTGAAAACTCATGAGAAAATATCTTGTCAAAAACTGTCTAAATGTTCAATTAAGACACAAAAAATCCTGAGATGCATATACTATTTAACTGCATCTTAACATTCTCATTTCAAGGATTGCATCCATTCCAAGCCTGAGACATTAAGTTTGGGTCAGCAGCATCGTATGAGTCAGTGGTGGGTGTTTCTGAGTAAGATGAGTCTGGGAACTCCTTGGTGAAAAATACATTTGACTTCAAATGTTTAGAGATGTGAATGGTGAGAAGATTTAAGAAAAAATATGAGTGGCAGTTTGATCAGGGTACAGCAGTAAAAACAAGTCTGGCCATGTGGAAAACAGTGTTTTCAGATTATCAAAAAGAACAGACATAAAATGTGTTATATAATAAAGAGATTCAGCAAGAGGTTTCAACAGAAAATAAATTAAAACTATCCAGTGGAATTATTGAACTCAATAATGCAAACTCTATCTCGGAATATGAATAATACAGCTAAACAGTACTGAGTAAATATAGCATACATTCAAGTCACAAACATGGGCTGAAAACCACAAGATCAGGGTGACTGGCTGTGCAAGGTGACCTGAGATTATTCTCAATTATTAAACCAAAAAGCTAATCTTTCATCCACAAGGGAAATTTCCTTTCCCTTGAACTGGAGCATTTTTGTTCTCTGTCTATGAAATTCTCACTGTGAAGAGATGTATCAGAAGCTGAATTTCAGAATAAATTACTCCTAACAAAAATGGAATCTTTTGAAAAAGGGTGGAGGACACTGGTATAGAAATACCACTGACATCTGTGAACCCTTACGAAGTAAGTGAGAACCACAGGATATGATTTATCTTTCTCGGAGCAGGAGGGTCTATAAAACCATCACCCTCTTCTCAGCCTAGAACACACTGGAAAATTAGCACCACGTTTCTAGGCCTGTGGCTGTTTTTCACCCCTTCTGTATGAACTCTTAGAACCTTCTGCCAATATAAACACACACACACACACACACAAATGTTTAAAGTCAGACATACCATGACACATTTTTCTAAACTTGAAACTTAGATTTGTTAATATAATGTTAATCTCTTAAGACACCCTGTGCCAGAGACACGTACATTACAGGAATCCTCAAATTCTTTAAATACCCACCAGTTTGGGGATTTATTTATGTGATAGCTAAAAATTATATACTAGTATAATATGTGTGTGGAATTATATACAATAATACTTTATATGTATTAGGAATTACATACATATGTATGTATGTAATATGTATGTACATATGGAGTTTATGTATAGATAAACTCCATCTGCATGTTCCTCTACCCAAACTCCTGTGTGGAAGCCTCAACTCCTAGCACCACACTATGTTGTAATATTTGAAAAAAGGATTGCTATGGTTGGTCCTAAACCAACAAGACACGTGTCCTGATAAGACATAATAAGAAACACCTTGTAAGTATGCACTTAAGAGAAAGACAAAATGAAAACACAGAATGAATATTATCATGTATTCACTGAAGAGAGTGACAACATAACCTTAATACATACCAAGCCATCAGAAGTGTGAAAAAGAAGTTTCTATTTTAGCCACCAATTATTCAATACTTAACAGCAGTTTTGGAAATTTTGTATCCTTCATTATTGTTAACTCATTAAATCTATCATACAATTGAAAATTATAACACTGGGCCACAAGAAGACCTTTGTTGGCAAGAGAAGATAAGTGAAGAACATGGAAAGGTTGATGAAGAAATTAATTTTTTTCTTTTATTTGCTTGTTTGCTTGTTTGTTTGTTTATTTATTTATTTCAAGTTATTCACTTTGTATCGAGGCTGTAGCCTCTTCCCTTATCTCTTCCCCATTCCACGCTCCCTCCATCATCTCCCCCTATGCCCCTCCCCTAGACCATTGATAGAGCAGGATCTCCTCCTCTTCTGACCCTAGCTTATCAGGAGGTCTCATCAGGACTGGCTGCATTGTCTTCCTCTGTGGCCTGGCAAGGATTCACTCTCCTCTCCCCCAGAGAGAGATGATAAAAGAGCAGGCCCCTGAGATCAACTCAGAAACAGTCCCTGTTCTCCTTGCTAGGGAACCCACTTGGAGCCTGAGCTGCCCAAGGGCAACACCGGAGCAGGGGTTTTAGGTCCTCTCCATGCATGGTACTTGGTTGCAGTGTCATTCTCTGCATGGACACCTGGGCCCAGATATTTTGGCTCTGTTGGTCTCCTTGTGGGGTTCCTGTCCCCTCCAGGTCTTTCTAACTCTCCCTTCTTTCCTAAGATTCCCTGCACTCTGCCTAAAGTTTGGTTATGAGTTTCAGCATCTACTTCAGTATCCTGATGAGTAGAGTCTTTCAGAGGCCCTCTGTGGTAGGTACTGTTCTGTACTCTGTCTTCTGTTTCCAATGTCTATCCATTTGACAACTTCCTGAACAGAACAACAGCACAGACTCTAAGATCAACAATGAAAAATTGGGACCTCATGAAACTGAAAAACTTCTGTAAAGAAAAAGACACTGTCATCAGAACAAAATAACAGCCTATCGATGGGGAAAAGACCTTCAAGAACCCTATATCTGACTTATATAGACCTATAAGGTAGAATAAACATACTAAAATATGTGCACCTAAAGAAGATAAACAAGAAAGAGGACCCGGGGTAAGATGATCAATTCTCACTTAGAAAGACAAATGGGATGGACAGGGGAGTAGGAGAAAACAAGTAACAGGACAGGAGCCTACCACCTCTGAAAGACTCTACCTAGCAGTGTAGAAAAGTAGACATGGAGGCTCATAACCAAACCTTCAAGGAGAGTGCAGGTAATCATACAATAAAAAGGGGAGTTAATATGAACAGGAGAGGACAGGAGCTCTACAAGGACAAAATATATCAGGGTGCAGGGGCCCTCTATGAGACTGTTTCTCCAACCAAGGACCACATATGGATATAAGCTAGAACCCCTCCTCAGATGTAGCCCATGGTAGCTCAGTAACCAAATGGGTTTCTCTAGGAAGGGGAACAGGAACTATTTCTGACATAAGTCTACGACTGGATCCTTTACCTCCCCCCACCCCCGAGGGAGGAGCAGCCTTGCTAGGCCACAGTGGAGGACATGGCAGCCAGTCCTGAAGATCCCTGATAATCTAGGGTCAGGTGGAAGGGGAGGAGGATCTCCCCTAGCAGTAGACTTGGAAAGGGAGAAGATGAGGGAGGGAGGGTGGGATTAGGAGGGAATGAGGGAGGGGGCTACGGCTTGGATACAAAGTAAATAACCTGTGATTAATATTAAAAAAATAAAAATTAACAATAATTAAAAAAAAAAAAAACAAGAAAAACATGAAGTTTACAGGTCGGAACTAGAAAAGATCATCCTGAGTTAGGTATCCTAGAAGTAGAAAGATACACATGATATATACTCACTTATAAGTGGATATTAGACATATAACATGAGATAAACATACTAAAACTTATACTCCTCAAGAAAAATCTTATTACTACATGTAGAAATAAAATTATTAAGGTGGGCCCCACCCCAATTTGATATGTAAACATACTACCTGTGTTTGAATTCTAAGATGATGAGGAAATGCTTGTAGCTATGCTCGCATCTCTTAAGCATAAGATGTATTATATTCTGAATTAAGATTTAAGAAAAGCATTTTTAAAGTTGGATTGAAGATGATAGTTTCCAGTCTTTTCCAGGATCCCCTGAACTTGCATGGTATCTAACATAATTTAAAGTATGGCTTTCCTCTGAGGAGGCTGGATGAGTCCATGGAACAGGGCAAGGTTTAAAGTGCTCTTGCAAAACAAAATAGGGCATCATTCCTTTCAACGAACATGGAAGAGAGAGTCAAACACAAAGGCTTCAGACTGGTATAGCAAGTCTTGTAAACAAACATCCCAGGATATTTTCTTTTATTTTATTTCAGGTTTGCCTTCCAAAATATACCCTTAATTTACAGACTTGCTTTGCCCTTCCACACTATGATACATGATAACACCCTCGTAATATCTACTAAGATTTTCCATTGAAGTGTTGCTGCTGTAACAAACTTGCCCCCTGACTTCATCACAAAACAACAAAGTCACAGTATGGAGGTGTTTATAAAGTGCATGAAAAATCATCACAATTATGTAGTCGTTATTATCAGATGATATATATTCAAAGACCATATTAAAATAACCATTCAATTAAACATGGACTATTCAATTCTAATATGAATTCTACATTCTCTAATTATGAGTAATGAACAACTTCTTGAATTTGAATAAAAAATTAGGGTCTGATACAGTACCCAGTTTTGGTACAATTATGAATCTGTTTTTCTGTTTACTGATGTTGCAAATTGGCAGCAGGGAGTAGACTGAGTGATGAAGAGAGGATCGTTTGCCTTTTGGCTTGTTTCCTTCATATTCTGGTCTTGCTTGGTAGTATTCTGGGACAGGGCTTCATTTGGCTGTGTGTTACAGTTTCTATAAGCAACTTTTATTATGTACACTATAATGATATCACAAGAAAAATAAATGATGTTATGGACAATTCTTCAAAAAACATTTCATTGGTATTAAATGTATAATATATTTAAAACTTAAAATTGAATAAACTTTCATGGTATATATATGAATATGTATTTATATATACATATGTATATAAAGTATATATAGAAATATATCAAATTTTGGTCAACCTAACAACATATTTTATAAAAAATTTTGCTAACATGTTTAAAATTATGACTTCAAGAAAATTATATTGAATTTAACTCTGTTGTGTATTACACAATTATTTTTCCTGATATTTATTTTGCATTGAAGTGGAGCTAGGGTTTTATAATTTATATAAGATTAGGAATGTAGAATTTTTATGATTACTTATTAATTCTTTGCCTTTCATTGTTTTCAGTAACTGACTTCTACTGAAATATCCATGGTTGTCAAAAAAGCTTATAAAAACATGTGTTTATATATTTTAATATTTAATTAAATTATGCATGTTTTCATAACAAACACATTTAAGTTGATTATATAACATTAATAAAATGTGATTTATTGTAAGCAGTAGATTATTGCAGAAACTATATAATTTGAAAATTGTTAAAACTGAACTTAATAGATCCATATGAATAATAAGTTTTCGTTTACAAAGTAATTGAAACAAGTGTTAACGGGACAGCTAAAATAAAGATGGAGATAAAATTTGTGGATCATTAAACTTTGCTTAATGATTCCTAGATCCTTTTACATGATCATAAGCAGTAACAACAAACTAATAATCCAGAAAATTCAGGTCAGATATTTGCCATGTAATAAGTTAAGATCATTATTAGTCAGGTAAACTGAACTACAATTGTCATTCATTACTTGTGACTTTGAATCTGTCATTGGCTAAACTAGTTTCTATTTTTTATATATTTGTAAAATAAAGACTTTACACAGCCCTCTGTATAAAGATAGCAACATTAGCATATTAAATACATACTTGCTAAATAACTTACATAGCATAAATGCTCATGACAAGGGTATTACTGACATGAAAGTTGTTACCATTTTCCTTTTGCCACTGCTAAATCCATATGAGAAGATAAATCTTTTCACAATTCTGATCCAGGACCCCCACCCCTTCACCACTAATCTACCCCAGGTTGATTTTGCATCTGACAATTCTGAATCTGATTCAGCTTCTTTCTCTCACATTGCCCACCTCCAGGCCCTTGCGCAGCTACAAAGAATACCCACATACCCGCTTCTTGTGTCTGAAGATGAGACCCTCCCTCGTGCTGTCCATTCTTATTTCCACTTCAGGCACAGCAGCCATATGTACGTGTTTTCTCATGTCTGTTCCCCTTCCTTTTACTGTCCTCCCATGCCCGGCTGGTTCACCTCAAACAATCAGGAGACACCAAAGGAATCCCAAAGGATCATTAAAATTCTGACAAAACACAGGTTACCAATGAATCTAAGTCATCCCAGTGTCTCGAATGAATAACTAAAACCAATTTTTTGACGGACTGTCCTGCTCACTCCATCTACCTTACCTGACCTGCAATCGACCAATTTTTGCCAAAAAAAAAAAAAAATACTATACTCAAACATGCATAACTGATAATGCATGGTTTAAAACTAAAGAGGTGCTGAAGAAAACTCAAGCTTGCCATTGTTACTGCCATCTCATTGGCAGCTGTTGGAGCTACCACCACGGCATTAGCCATGAGTCATACTGGGCAGACTGCTCAGACCCTGAATAACCTTTTAGCCAGTGTAGCTCATGCCTTAGATGTACAAAAAGGAATTAATGCTCAACTAAAAGGAGGTTTGATGGTGTTCAATCAGAGGATTGACCTCGTGCAGGAGCAAATTGATACCCTATGGCAAATCGCTCAACTTGGCTGTCAATGAAAGTATGCTGGACTTTGAGTCACTAGCATACAACATGAGAATTTTCCCTGTGCTGCAAATCTGTCTAAACAATTGTTTAGCTATATTTTAGGTAATTGGACTGGAGAATTCGATACTACGATGGAGCAGCTGAGGGTGGCCATTGTCATGGTAAATTCTACCAGAGTGGACGCAGGACTAGCCACAGGATTATCATCATGGATTGCTGCAGCCATGAATCATCTGAAGGAATGGGCGGGCATGGGAGCGTTAGCAGGCCTTCTGGTGTTGGTCACCTTGGTTTGCCTGTGGTATATATGCAAGATTAGAGTCTCACAACAGCGTAATGCAGCCATGACCATTCAGGCCTTTACAGCCATTGAACAGGACAGTCTCCCCAAGCATGGTTGGCTACCATAAGAAGCCAAAATGTTACGCTCAGGATGCGAAGCTAAGCACTGCCCTCAGGGTCAGCCGCTTTGGACCCAGAGAAGAACATGTCTGATTGCATGCGGCTTGATGCCCCAGGTCCCGCCTCTGAGAAAAAGGTATCAGACGGGTCTGATGCTCTTTGGGTGGATGACACCTAAATGAACATCGGTACAAAGTCCCAATTTATTTCTAATATCAGAGATCAGACCTCTACTCTTGCCTGATGCGTCCAAAACAAAAAGGGGGAACTGTAGAGAGCTGCGTAATGCCGTGCCTGAAAGATGGAGCTGGTTTCCGCCTTCCACCTTCCCGATGGTGAGTGCTTTCTGTCACAAACAACTCCACATTTGGCTAAGGCTGAGGATCTGGCTTGCTTCCATGTATGTGGACCTATCTGCATTGCCCACGTGGCATGCTGAGGTTGGCTACCCAGAGGCTATTTAAAGTGGGCTGGCTTTCCCCAGGGTCAGATGATTGTTCAAGGTTCCTGAATAAATTGCATTGAAAAAAAAAAAAAAGAAAACTCAAGCTTAAATAAAGAAAAATTGAAGCATTCAAAGACTGAATGAGAGAACACAGAGCAAAGCTTTATCAGAAGAATGGATTAAGTAGAAGACAGAGTTAACAGGGCTCGGGGCTAAAATAGAGAAATTGTACCAGTCAATGTAAGAAAATAATGACTAAACAAACAAACAAAAAGACACAAAGAGAATATGAAAGAACTCTGGGAGGTGATAAAAGAACACACCTACAAATCAAAGACACAGTAGACAGAGAAGACCCCAGGTCAATAATATAGACCAGAACTTCAGTAGGATTATATATATATAAAAAAAAAACTTCTCCAAATTAAGAAAAAAAAATACCTAGTCATACTTTTAAAATGAACACCAAAGAGACCAGATAAGAAAAAAAATACTATTCATGGCATATTATATCAGACAAAATATCCAAACCAAAGAAAGATAAAGAGAGCAGCAAGAAAGACCCACAAGACAAATATGAAAGAAAACCCTTCAGAAACACTGATCTCTTCTCAAAGGGAAGTTTAAAATTATAATTAAAAAAAAAGACTTTAAGGAGGAGTTAAATTATCCCTATTTGCAAACAACATGATAGGATACTTAAGAGATTTGAAAAGTTCTAGTAGTGATGGACAATTTTGACAAAGTGGTAAGATATAAAATCAACAGATAATATTTGTTGACTTTCTATACACCACCATGAGCATGCTGGGAAAGGTATCATGAAAATTCTTACATTCATAACACTTTAATATGTTTTAAATATTTAGAACAGCTCAATTCTCTAAAGAAACGGTTTGAGGAGGACATCAGAAAATGAAAATACCCCCATGGTCTTGAATCGGTAGGATTAGTATTGTGAAAAATGATCATGCTACCAAATGTAATTTATAGATTCAATGCAAACACAATAAAAAAAAAACCTCATGACATTCTTCAGAGAAATAGAAAAAGAAACTCAAAATTTACTTAGAAGCACAAAAGCATCCTGAGAAAAATGACCAGTATTGGCAAAATTACCTTTCTATGTTAACTTATTTTACAGAAACAAAAAACAACTTGGTACTAGAAAAAGACATGTAGATCTGTGGCAAAAGACAGAAGACTCAAATATAAAGTAAAGATAATTTCAGTCATCTCACATTTGAAAAAGATGCCAAAAATAACACACTGGATGAAAGACAGCATATTCAAGAAATGGTTCTGAGAATACCTCAAGTCAACATATAGACACATAAAAGTATTTTCCTATCTATCACTGGGCCCAAAAATATACTCCAACTAGATTTATAATGCTTAACTCTATTCTAAAAACTTACATTTAATAATATAGTATAATATAATATAAAATATACTCTCATCTCTCATTAAATATTTCTTTTTATTACAAGTGGAGGCCACTACAAAGATATAAAACCTGTCTAAATGCAAAGAATTAACTGGTCCTGAGTGCTTACTCCTAACGTGTACCTCAACAATGCAAACTCCACACCTAAGTATTCAAGTGACATCACAGAAGAGGTTGGGATAAAAAAGAGGATTGCAAGAGTCAGAATACCAGGATGCAGCTGTTATATAGTGTTTTCTAGACATGGCAGAAATGATGCACACAACCTCAACAATTTGGTTGCTTAATTAAGGTCTGCAAAATGAAACAACCAGTTGGCATGGATATATGGATACCAGTAATGCAGAAGAACAGGGAAAGAGGCCCTTGAAGAGTTGGAGTTGGGGAAGGTAGGGTAGAAATGCTGTCAATACAGTATTCAGGTATGAAAACATTTAAAATAAAAAATTTAAAAACACTTCATAGCAAATTTTAGAACTTATTATTATAAATTATTTTTAATGATTTCATTTATTTTTAGATCTTTGTTCAGTCACTGATAGAATGATGATTATGTAGGCAAAGAAATTGAGGAATACAGGGACCATTTTAAAGGGAAATATTAAAATTTCTCCAGACTATAAACAGGAAAATAAACCAACAAAAAAGGGAGGAGGTTTGATGCATCTTATAAATCACTGTACTCAAATTCTCCATTTTATGTCCCAGCTAACCAAGTTCTGTAGATGACTAGTACCCCCAGGATAGGATAGGCATGTGTCATTAACATGAATCCTCTGAGGTGGAAACAGAACTTTCTAGGAACATGTTTGAGGTCACTTTAGCAGCTGCCTTCTGAAGGCCAACAATAAATGTGTCAATGAGTTATCAAAACTGGCATCATGTTTTACATATATATAGTCATTTTACTTTTATAGCAATTGCCTATAAACTTCTATTAATATTTATTTATGTATCTAGCTTAATAAAATAAGTATGCCATTTCTCATTTAAATGAATTAATGTGTATGAAATTTGCATTAGAACATATTTTAATAATATTCAGCCAATCCTCATTTGTAGTAAAATCTCCTTGACCCAGTATTGAAATGTATTACATATTTATTTTGTTTAACTTCTTAACTTCCTTTGTAAATTGTCCTGGGAAAGTACAATTTTTTGAATTTGTGTTTATTTAACTTCCTGTCTTCTATTATTTTTAACTATCTTTTAAGCTTCTTATGTAAATTGGACTTTAATAGTAAAGTTAATTGCTTTAATAAAATATTTTGAATAAAATAATCCAGAATGTGAGACTAAGACAATATATTTTATAAAAGAGAACAAAAACAAATAGAGAACTGACTTATACTGATCTGTTTCACAGCACTGTTATTGGCTCCTAATATACTTCATTTATAACTATTGTTTAATAAAATACTTGCTTCCTTACAATATAATCTTATTGTGCTTTCCAAACTTTTAGACAAAACTCCAATCTAAATTTTAGTATTGTATAGGAAAAACTTTTACAACTTGTGTTAAATGATATAGCATATATGTCTATTTGTATTGTGAATTCAGTCCATACCCTAATATTTAAATCCTCATCAATTTTACTATATGTAAAAATAACTTTATTTTTTTTATGTTGGAAATCAAAGCCGGGGCCTTGTACACGTTAGACAAGCATCCTCTGCAGCTTAACAGCATTCCTTGCTAGTAACTATGCTTTTTGATGAGGCTATCAAAGAAAATCAGAGTAAACATGAAAAGTAACACATTAGAGCCTTTGCTGCTCGTCTGTTCATGTTATATTAATCCGAGCCCAGATGAGTGAATGATCATTGTAAATGCTTTGTGGTGTGTGTGTGTGCTGAGAGCTTCTCACATACTGTAGTGCTCAGAAATAACCCATAGACTTGTCTTCTTGAAGGGAGGATTTCTCCCAACATAGAAGGATGAAGCCCACTGGCTGGAAAGCCACAAACTGACAGGCAGAAAGTAAATTGTAATTCCTCCGTCAAGCACACCTCCTAGTCATTTAAAGGCATTCAGAGGCTGACTGGCCATGGCTGTGTCAATCATAATCCAAAATGACACTTAGTAATTCTTAAGGATTCAGTGGAATAAAATCTTAAGAGATTGTACAGGAACACAGAAAAAAATTGTAACTGTGCAAAACTCACACAAATACATATTTCAAACATTTTTTAATACTGGATTACTTCTTAAAGCTTCTTAGATCTAACTGAATGGAAAATAAAATTGTCAATGGCCATGTGTAACAAAAGCTAACACGAGTCTAGGGAAGGTGAATTGGCTTTTTTAATGGTCCTATCTACATTCCCTCATGACAACTGTGGATGGAGTTCATCTTTTTCTATGAATGGGATCAAGAATCGGATCTTTAAGGTGTTTGGTATGGATCTGGCTAGCTCAACCCTCTGTGCTGGTCTCAGCTCAGTCACTCAATTGGGTAGGCTTCACTTGTATAAATGCTGGACAGCGTTTTCACAACACAGTGAAAAGCAGCCATATCGCTTGGTTTTTGAATATTTAATATTGAACTATTTAAAATATAAAGATGCAGAGATCTTTAACCTAGAGCATTGCTGAAAACATGGATAACTCATACACACACCACACCCATTCCACAAACACTCACTGAATTCTTTGTATCTGGAGAGATTAAAGTAGCTGTTCTTTCATCATGAACGCTCATAAATATAAAATAGAAAGTTATTATGAGAGACATTTGACTCATATTCAGATAAGCAGGAGTGAGTGTTTTAGCTGGTGAATAGGCAAAGAAAACACCCCAGGACTTACACATCAATTGTATTCATTCTGTATTTTGTGCAGATATATTTTGTTGGGAAAGTAGGGACCATATAATTTTTTATTGTATAAAGATTACAGAACTGTCCTGTTATTTATTTTCTCCTACTTCCAATGTTGATCCCCTTTGTCTTTCTAGTTGAGTATTGATCATCTTACCCATGGCCCTCTTTCTTGTTTATCTTCTTTAGGTGTACAGATTTTAGTATGTTTATCCTATCTTAAAGGTCCTATACCCACTTATAAGTGAGTATATACTGTGTGTGTCTTTCTGCTCCTGGGATATCTCACTCAGGATGATTTTTTTCTAGATCTCACCATTTGCCTGCAAAATTCATGATTTCCTTGTTTTTAATTGCTGAGTACTATTCCACTGTGTACAAGTATCACAATTTCTGTATCCATTCCTCCACTGATGGACATCTGGGTTGTTTCTATCTTCTGGATATTATGAATAAAGCTGCTACAAACAGGACAGTAGCCTACCACAGAGGGCGCCTAAAAGACTCTACCTAGCAGTGTATCAAAGCAGATGCTGAGACTCATAACCAAACCCTGGGCAGAGTGCAGGGAATCATATGAAAAAAGGGGGGGTTTAGTATGACCTAGAGGAGACAGGAGCCTCACAAGGTCCAAATATATCAGGGCACAGGGGTCTTCTATGAGACTGTTTCTCCAACCAAGGACCATGCATGGATATGCATGGATATAACCTATAACCCCTGCTTGGACATAGCCCATGGTAGCTCGGTATCCAAGTGTGTTCCCTAGTAAGGGGGGACAAGAATTATTCCTGACATGAACTCAATGACTGGCTCATTGAGCTCCCCTGCAAGGCAAAAGCAGCCTTACTAGGCCACAGATAAGGACACTGCAGCCAGTTCTGAAGATACCTGATTAGCTAGGGTCAGATGGAAGGAGAGGAGGACCTCCTTTATCAGTGGACTCGGAAGTGGGCAGGGAGGAGATAAGGGAGGGGGGGAGGATTGGGAGGGAAAGAGGGAGAGAGTTATGGCTGAGATACAAGTGAATGACCTGTGATTAAAAGAAGAAAGAAAGAAAGAAAGAAGGAAAGAAAGAAAGAAAGAAAGAAAGAAAGAAAGAAAGAAAGAAGGAAAACAAAAACAAAAAAAGATTATAGAACTTTCTAAATAACACAAAAATAAAGGATTTTATGACAGTGGTAGTAAACATGACAGTTATAATAAATATAGATTAATAATCACTTTCTCATATTTATCTAAGAGTCTTGATTTAACTATGAGACTCATTACTAAATTTTGAGAGAGGTCTGGGAGATAGTGTTTATGATATTCCTTGTCTACTATATAGGAATACACATGGGAACAGTTTCTCTTATTTTGATTATCTTATTTACTATTCTGACTTCTACAATAGAATGCTGTTAAACAAAAGGACAACTTTATTACAAGAGAGTTACAGGATTTTAGCTTAAAATGGCGAATAGAGTATTTATAAACATATGATTTATATATTTTCCATGTAAACATTTTAGGTTTGAAAACATCTCAAACACTTTAAACGTGAAACAGAAACTTGGACATCTATAAACTACAGACTTTAGCATCCGTAACTGCACTTCAAATTCAACACAAGTTTGTATGGGGTCTTACTCTGCTGTGTCCAGCACTGTGCCAGACTTCACAAACCCCATTGGAATATCTCTCTTCCAAAAAATGCAAAATTGATGATATCTTCTGCTAGTGCTGTGATATTTGAATTCAAACAAATGATTAATATTGATTTTATGATACGCTCAGGATGCGAGGCTAAGCACTGCACTCAGGGTCAGCCGCTTTGGACCCAGAGAAGAGCATGTCTGATTGCATGCGGGTTGATGCCCCAGGTCCCGCCTCTGAGAAAAAGGTATCGGACAGTCTGATGCTCTTTGGGTGGATGACACCTAAATGAACATCTGTACAAAGTCCCAATTTATTTCTAATATCAGAGATCAGACCTCTACTCTTGCCTGATGCATCTAAAACAAAAAAGGGGGAACTGTAGAGAGCTGCGGAATGCTATGCCTTAAAGATGGAGCTGGTTTCCGCCTTCCACCTTCCCGATGGTGAGTGCTCTCTGTCACGAACAACTCCACATTTGGCTAAGGCCGAGGATCTGGCTTGCTTCCATGTATGTGGACCTATCTGCATTGCCCCCGTGGCACGCCTGGGTTGGCTACCCAGAGGCTATTTAAGCTGTGGGGGCTGGCTTTCCCTGGGGTCCGAGGATTGTTCAATGTTCCTGAATAAACTACATTGAAAAAATATATATATATATTGATTTTAATTGTAAACTGTTTTCAATAGAATTTCAGTTGAGCTAATGTATGAAATTTCAGGGACGGGGTATTGCCATATTTAGCTTGTACAAGTTTGTATACACACAGGCTTGAGGGCTGTATCTGGGTCAATCAAGAGTTATCTAGGCTTACAACAGGCTCTCCTTGATCATAAGCCTTTTAGCACACTGAGACCCCTCAAGTTAATGTGAAGGGACACAGGAAAATACTGTCCAGTTGAGGATTCCTCAAGCCCAGTAAGAGCATGAGCACACATACCACAGTGAGCAGGTGAGCAGGTTCTGAGGTTTGCTGAGGCAGAGCATCCCACAGTGAAGAGCCCATCTTGTAAATTAAGAGCGATGTGTCTTTTCCTAGGTTCCTAGTAATGCTGAAGCTGCCTTCTATTCAAGTTTTTTTGTTTTTTTGTAGTTCTTCATAGCTTATCATTGTTTTAATTTATAGTCAGCCAGTAGGATTTTCTAGTTGAAATGTCAGGTTTATAATTAAGATTCCCATGAGATAAAGTTTATCTTGCCTCAAGATATGGGTAACTTTTCAAATATTTAAAATCATTAATATTCCAATTAGGTAAATCTTCATTGAACCTTTCGCATTATAATTTAATTTTGTACTGTTTCTTTTCCCTTTTGACCTTTCTAATAAAATAATAACCCACTTTGAACAGTGAACTTTAAGGTTGTAAAACAAAACTTTTAAGATTGGATAATTTATTTAGATAAGAGTGTACATTTTGACCTGGTAACCTTTAAATTTTTATGGAAATATTTATTATAGCAGTCAAGCTACTGAGGCATGCAGTGATCTCTTCCATTTGAGATGTTCGTGGAATTCAGTAGTCTTTGATTTCGGATTATTCCTGATGGCGTCGTACGTGTGTGAACAGTTCAGTACAGTCTTCTCTTTCTGGAAGAGCCTTGTTTCAGCACAGTGTTTCCTCTGCAAGGAGGCTAATTCATTTAATTTTTTTTCAGTTATAATGTGTTAATTCTGAAATTTGCTTGAGAAAGACTAATGGCAACATCTTGGGCCAAATCTGAAGCAAGCTTTATTAAATGTCAAATAGTAACTAAGAGATAGTCTTTGGTCAAGATCACTCCTTGGAATTTTCTAGCTGAGAATGGCCTCCAGCCACATACTTCAGGGACTTACAAGGACAAACTTATAAGTCACCATAGTTCCTCACGAAACTTTGTTATTTTCTGAGAACTAGAACTTTGAGAATCCCTGGGAGTTACCTGGTCTCTGGGCAGTTGGGGCTTACAGCTTAATTTTTGCATATTACAAATATAATCTCTCTGAACATATTTTAATGACATTTGAGATTATGCTAATGCCTAAATGCACACATTTGAAATTCAAGATAGCATATATAAACAATAAAACTTCACTTCTGATTACTAATAATACTGTGATTATTTCTCTAATACAAGTTAATTAGTCTATTGGTAGCAAAAATTTGTTTTATTGTCTTCATATTTTCTTTTTTTCATAGTCAAGAAATAATGAGCTAAATTAAATATAGGAAGTTCCAGAAAATATTTAAAATTTCTCAAATGTAAAACATAATGACTCCTTCTTGACTAAAATATCATGAACATAAAGTTTTAAACTCTTGGATAATGACTAAAGTAGGGCATTTGAAAATGGTTACTTTTAATCTCAGAATAACAAAAAACTCATTTATTTGGGATTTTCATAACTTCTCTACTCTTGGCAGTTAAGGTAAAACTAAATTACAGATTACTTATGTAGCACCTCTGGAAAATAGTGTCAGTCTTCATGGGAGTCCGTGTGCCCTTTGTTTTCTAAGCCATTTTTAGAAGCTTCTGTGTGTGGGTAAGCAAGCATAGGACCCTGGATTATACTTCATTTTTAAACAGACTGAATAGATAATTGAATATCCTTAGTTCATCAGTAACACATAGTTTCACTTACTCTCCTGGCATTTACTCAGCAAAGTTCTGGCCAGGATTCAATGACTGGGCCCTTTCCTACTTATTAGATGTCTTCTTAACAGACTGCAAATTTGCATGTATCCCAAGTACAAAGACAGCTAGAGTACCCTGTCAGGTGTTAGAGAGCAGAGAGGAAAACAAGACAGGCTCCAGGCTTCAAGATACAACACTTCTCACGTAATTGTGAATCAGGCCAACAACTGCAATTCCATTCCCTGGGAAGGATTCACTGAAGAAGACAAGCATTCCTTGGAAGTGAAGAACAGAAAATAAGCACAGAAAGACACTTTTCCTCAGAAGAAAGGGGGTGCAAAAGTCATTTGTTGCATCACTAATGTTAATTATTTTTGTCTTAATAAATCCTGTACTTAGCATATTCAAGGGTCAAATGCTTATATTCAAATCTCATATGAACCAACATCCTCCTGAGTGGATACCATGTTCATAGCTACTTTGTGCTTGTTTTCTCAACTGTGAGAAAGGATCTGTGAGCCCGGGACTGCACTTTAGAGAGTAGAGATCAGTGAAATTTTATAAGTAGTAAGTAAACATCCAGTAGAAGCAAACATTCAGAATAATTTTGACACACAGTAAATGTGAATAAATATTAGTAATTAGCATCAGCTCATGACTGTGGCGTTTTTAGAAAACATTTTGGTGTTAAATAAGTCATTCTGAGACTAGAGCTCCTGGGCCATGAGGAAGTCTCTACAGGTAAATATGGAAGAATGTGTGTGGTGAGAGAACTTGGGAAATATTCCTGAATGTGAGAACCTTCTCTTCACATTTCAAGAGAGACTAAACCTTGGAACTAGCTTCAGCCAAAAAAGGCAGTGGTAAGGAGTTTGCCCTTTGGAGAGGTTTACATTCTTCCCACTTCCACAGAACAGGCTTTCTGTTGTTCTAACAGAGATTTGTGATAGAGGCAGCTTCCCTCGTGTGGTATACACAGGCAAATAAAAATCTGTGTTTCTTTTTTACAATTTAGAGCATATTTTGCAGGGTAGTTAGAAGGGGAGGAGGTCCTCCCCTATCAGGGGACTAGGGTAAGGGCATAGGAAGGCTGCAGCGGGGATACAAGTGAATAAATTGTAATAAATAGATATAAAAATAAAATTAAATTTTAAAAAATAAGATACAGCAAAATTTCATTCTAAAAGAGAGTAATTTTACAAATGTTACATCCAATCTAAATAATAAATATTGCAAGGAAATGCATAACAAGCATATTACCCCACTCATCTCTCTGTTCAAATCTACTTCTTCTTTGCCTACTTTCCTCTTTTTTTTTCCTTTTTTCTCTTCTATTAATTGATTTAAACATTTTAGCAGGTATTTATTCAAGAATTTCTAAAAATTATTTATTTTTTATTAATTAAAATTCATTCACTTTGTATCCCAGGGGCAACCTCCTCCCTCATTCCTTCCCAATCTCACCCTTCCTTCCTTTTCTCCTCTCATGCCCCTCCCACAGTCCATCTGACCCTAGCCTATCATGTTTCTTTTTTTTTTTTTTTGAGATTTTATAATGGATTTTATTTGGTACACTGTTTTGTTTTGTATTAATTATTTTTTTATTATCAGTTACATTTTATTAACTCTATCCCAGCCATGTCCCGATCCCTCATCCCCTCCCAGTCCCTCCCTCCCTCCCTCATCTCCACCGTGCCCCTTTCCAAGTCCACTGATGGGGGGGACCTCCTCCCCATTCATCTGATCCTGTTTTATCAGGTATCTTCAGGACTGGCTGCAAAGCCCTCCTCTGTGGCCTAACAGAACTGCTCCTCCCTTGTGGGGTGGGGAGGCCAAAGAGCCAGTCATTGAGTTCCTGTTAGAAATATTCCTTGTTCCCCTCACTTTGGGAAACCAATTGGTTACTGAGCTACCACAGGCTACATCTGAGTGGAGGTTCTAGGTTATATCCATACATGGTCCTTGGTTGAATGTCAGTCATGGGATATACTCACTTATATAGACCTATAAGATATGATAAACATAATGAAATCTATACACCTAAAAATGATAATCAATTGAGCAGACATGGGACAAGATGATAAATCCTCATTTAGAAAGACAGATAGGATGTGCATTGAACGTATGACAGGAGTCTACTGAGCGCATCTGAAAGACTCTAACTAGCAGTGTTTTCAAAGCAAAGACTCATGACCAAACCTTTGGCAGAGTACAGGGAATCATAAGAAAGAAGGGGAGTTAGTCTGATGGGGAAAGGATAGGAGCTCCACAAGGACCAAATATATCTGGGCACAGGGCCTATCATATTTCATCAAGACTGGCTGCATTGTCTTCCCCTGTGGCCTGGTAAGGCTGTTCCACCCTCAGGGGGACGTGATCAAAGAGCCAGCCACTGAGTTCATGTCAGACAGTCCCTGTTCCTCTTACTAGAGAACCTTTTTGGAGACTGAACTGCCATGGGCTACATCTGTGCAGGAGTTTTAGGTCCTCTTCAGGCATGGTCCTCCATTGGGGTGTCAGTCTCTGTGGGGACTGCTGAGCCCAGATTTTTTGGTTCTATTGCTCTCTTTGTGGAGCTCCTGTCCCCTCCAGGTCTTTCTATCTCCCACTTCTTTCAAAAGATTCCTGCACTATGCCCAAAGTTTGGTTATTAGTATCAGGATCTACTTCAATAACCTGCTGGGTAAAGTCTTTCAGAGTCCCTCTGTGGTAGGCTTCTGTCCTGTTCCCTGTTTTCTCCCACTTTTAATTGCCATTCTGTTTGCCTTTCTGTATGAGGATTGATCAAGACAAAATGACAGCCTACAGACTGGGAAAGGATCGTCATCAATCCTATATCTGACAGAGGGCTAATATACAAAATATATAAAGAATTCAAGAAGTTAAAAAGCAACAAATCAAGTAATCCAGTTAAATATGGGGGACAGAGCAAAAAAGAGAATTCTCAACATAGGAATATAGAATGCCAGAGAAACACTTAAAGAAATTCTCAACATCCTTAGCCATCAGGGAAATGCAAATCAAAACAACTCTGAGATTTCACCTTACACCTATCAGAATGGCCAAGATCAAAAACTCAAGGGACAGCATATGCTGGAGAGGATGTAGAGAAAGGGGAACCCTCCTCCACTGCTGGTGGGAATGTAAACTTGTATAACCACTTTGGACATCAATCTGGTGCTTTCTCAGACAATTATTCGAGAATTTATGTTGATGTTCTCCTCTCAATGTCAGCATACAGCAGAGTAGAATCAAGCACATAATCTCTTCTGTTTTTGTATGCCCTTCCCTCATTCCTTGATTCACATGAATATCCATATCTATATTTATACATTTATCTATATCCCTTTAGTCAGATTCATTCTTTATACCCTAAAATTAAGGTTGAGGTTAATATTCAGTTAATATTCAGATATAGTACTAGGAGGTAGAATCATACAGAAAGGCATAGATCTGAATTTATTTGAGTTGGAAGTATCTATATTCATGCACCCAAAAATAAAGGCATGAATTATAGTTAAAAGATTTTTTCCCATTTCTGGAATTGAGAGAGTAAAGGTAACAGACATTGTCACTATCCAGGGAGGATTCACATCTGCTCCCAATCTTTGCCTATATGCTGGGTGTGTCTTCACATGTTAGAAGAGGAAAGATTTTTTTTTTCAGGTTCTTTGCTAACACTATCCCCAAGTGGATAGTGAGCCATAAGATATAATCCCTCCCCAGAAGCACTCATCACTTCCTCTATATAATGGATATCAGGTTACAGAATACCAACTTGGGTAGAAAGAGACATTTAATTTCATTGTATGAAGACAGGAAGTAACTTTGGGAAAATGGATTCCTCAGTAACAAAGCCACATCTGTCAGGGAGAAACAATGCCACAATGCCACAATGTCACTCTGTGCACATTCTTTCCTGCTCCTGGCACAACACAAACCCAACAGTTCTAATATTAGACACAAAAGACATGCTCTTTAACTGTATGGTTCTTTAATCTTTCCATATGTTCACTTGTGTTCCCAAGAGTTGATACTTGTATAAAGGACTTCTCATTAGACTAAAATAGATTCTGTAGTGACAAATCTACCTACACTTTCCTTCACTCAATTCCTTCAAACTTAGTCTACACTCTTAACACACTGTATAGGAAAATCAGCAGATTCAGCCAATATGCATAACATCTGTCAGATATCCCTGCATTCTCTGGATGATAGTATCAGGCAGGTGATGTGATTGTTGTAATTTATGTGGGGTAGATAAAAAATTTGTATACACCATTGGTTTCATATGCTCCAAATGCTTACGTTTAAAACTCAGTAAGCCTAGTAACAGAGAGGCAGTGAGTCATTTAAATGAAAGTAAAATTTTTCTTTGAAGGAAGGAAGTCCTGTGGAAAAGGTAAACAATTTTAACAAGAGAATAAAAAGGAGCTACTCTATTTCACAAGAAGCAATTTTGAGGGACCTTTGCTGGCCTGGCATACAAATGACCTGGCTAAAAGTGGAATTCAGCATATAATGGAAGCCAACAAATCATCTGCAAATGAATACAATGACTTCTCAGGGAGCCCATCTTATAAGGTTGGCTGAGGATATATTCCCATCTCTCTTCATTTACACAAAACTAGTGTTACCAGAGGAAGGCACACATTCCCAAAGATTAGCAACTACAGAGATAGTTACTGAAAATATGCAGAATCATATCACATATGTTAAGCATGAGTTAGTGACCATATAGAAATAATATTCCAGAGAAAGACCTCTAGTCTTAAACACATTTTCTTTTATTTACTTTAAAAATATTTTTTTCTCAATTTATTCATAATATATCATGATTGAAGCTCCCTCCCTCACTCCTTTCTGCCCTTCTCTCCCAAGGAACTTAATGACATAATCAACAGTGACATAGCTTCAGGGCAGGAAGAATCATCCAGTTGATGCTCAAATTCAAAATATGAAGAATAACTATATGCAAAGTCTCCAGGAGTATTTGAATGATATTTCACTTCATTCATCCAGAATTATCTAAAGTCCCTAATCCCATTTTCCATAACTAAGACATGAAAATAAGTTAGAAAAAAATCTTTAGAGTGCTCTTGAGCTTCACTGCAACCAAAGAGCTCAGCAGTGCTTGTCGAGAACAAAGTGAGATCTCAGGTCTTTATTAGCTTTACAGGTCAAACACTGAACCTGCTGTGTGTGACTAAAAGAATGAGGCAGCTCATTGAGTTGTTCTAAGCATAAATTCTACACTCTCAGCTCAGCCACAGTAGCTCAGCAAATTTGGAGGAAGAAGTCCAGGTAGCCTTTTCTGTTACCAATACGAATGGCATAATTTACAAATATTTCAAAGTGACAGAAATATATTTAAATTATCTTCACATACATGGTTTGCGAGGGAAGACTTTAGAAGTATTTTACTGTCTTTCTGACATTCTGCAGGTAATGTGTCCAGTATATTTGTTAAAAATTAATCTTATTAAGGGAAAATAAGATAAAAGACAATGCTTACTGTCTTTGAAAGACCTCCATATCCAACTTTATTTTAGTATATTGATTAAAAAATAGATGTCCACATTTCAGCCTTGTCCTATGCACTTAGGGACGTCAGGTGTAGAAATAAGATATGAACTACACTCCTATATGATCTTGAGCATTAAAATGTGACTAACTAGCATATCACTAACAGGAAACAGGGGGCTTCTGAAAGACTCTGCCCTGCAGGGTATTAAAGCAAATGATGAGACTCATAGCCAAACTTTGGGCAGAATTCGGGGAATCTTATAAAAGAAGGGAGATATAGAAAGACCTGAAGGTGACAGGAGCTCCACAAGGATAACAACAGAACCAAAAAAATCTGAGCCCAGGGTCTTTTCTGAGACTGATACTCCAACCAAGGACCATTCATGGATATAATCTAGAATCTCTGCACAAATGTAGCCATGGTAGCACAGGGTCTAAGTGGGTTTCCTAGTAAGGGGAACAGGGACTGTCTCTGATATAATCTCAGTGGCTGGTTAATTGATCATCTCCCCGTAAGGGGGGAGCAGCCTTACCAAGACACAGAGGAAGACAATCTCAGCCAGTCCTGATGAGACCTGATAGGCTAGGATCAGATGGATGGGGAGGAAGACCTCCCCTATCAGTGGACTGGGGGAGGGGCATGAGAAGAGAAGAGGGAGGTAGTGCAGGATTGGGAGGGGATGAAGGAGGGAGATACAGCAGGGATACAAAGTGAATAAAATGTGATATATAAAAAGATAAATTAAAAGTAAACAAAACAAAAGATACAGAATGATTTAGACAAACGTAGATTTTATGTTGCAAGTTTAAATTTTGGTGTCAACCTAAGATTGTCAGTTACTATTATTGCTATTCTCCCATATTTTGTACATGGACATTACATTGTTAATGAGCATTTTTCTGCTTCCACTGTGCATCAGTTACTGTTCCTGTGCCAGTCATAGCACCATAGCAAATGTTACTATAACCCCAACCCTATGCACTATATCAAATGTTCCCACATCTCCAACATGATACACAATAGCAAATGTTCCTAGACTCCCACAACAGTATTCAGAATAGCAACTGTTCTTCCCCAACACACTCTACTATCCTCAACCGCTTTTCCAAAGCTCACATTAATGTCTGAAGGCTTTCTCTCCCAGTGTCTTCGTTTTCCTTGCTTCACCAACATGCCTACTCTGCAATAGCAATAAATTCATCTGTTTTTGCTTTTGATACGTCTCGAGTTCTTGCTCTTCAAGAGTGATTGGGCATACAGTAGTTGTTTTACTATATAGATGGATAAATGAAGACTACAATAGGGTATTTGTCATGTTCGTCTCAATTATTAAAAACTCTTAAATTGATGGAACTAGAAAAGATCATCTTGAGTGAGCTAACCCAGAAGCAGAAAGACACACAGGGTATATATTCATTTATAAGCAGATATTACACATATAATATAGGATAAACATACTAAAATCTAAAGACCTAAAGAAACTAAAACAACAAGGAGTACCCCAGCAAAGATGCTTAATTCTCCTTCAGAAGGGCATACAGGATAGACACTGGAAGTAGCAGAAAAGAGAGAACAGGATGGGAGCCTACCACAGGTGTCCTTTGAAAGGTTCCACCAAGTAGGGGATCAAAGCAGATGCAGAGACTCACAGCCAAACTTTGGACAGAACACAGGGAGTCTTATGGAAGAAGTGGGAGAGAGAAGGACACAGAGGGGACAGGAGCTCCACAAGTAGACCAACAAAGGCAAAAACTCTGGGCCTGGGGAAGGGGGCGAGGGGTCTGCAGAGAATGATGAATCAACCAAGGACCATGCAGAACCTAACGCTCCTGTACAGATGTAGCCCATGGCAACTCAGTCTCCAAGTGGGTTCCCTAGTAAGGTGCGTAGGGGTTGTCTCTGACAATATCTCCCTGGTATGGTGTCCTTCCTGCACCATGGAGGAAGAGGATCCAGACAGTCATGATGGGACCTGATGATAGGCTAGGGTCAGACAGTAGGGGAGGAGGACTTCCCCAATTAGTGGACTAGAAGAGAGGGCAGAGGGGTAAGATGGAGGGACGATGGGATGTCGAGGACATGAGGGAGGAGGTTTCAACTGGGATACAAGTGAATAATAACAATAATAATAATAACATGTACAAAATACCTCTTAATACAATTGTAAACCAGGCCATATTGTCCAAAAATAGATACCTGGACAGCTTTCTGAATGTCCTCCTTTCTCTCTGCCTTACATCACCTGAGCACAAAGCTAGGTAACTGCTCTAAGTATATAGTACTAATTACGAACATGCAGTTATCATGTGATATGTGAGGGGAGGGGAGCTGTGAGGGGAGGCCTTGTTACACAAAGATATTCATACTAGATGAAACAATTCTTGAAAGTATCTTGAGGAATAGATATATTTCCAAGCTTAAGATTGTATATAGCTTATACATTAATGTCTATTGCCTATGACCAAAGTTTTTAGGGATGATGACTAGGTTAGTTAAGAAATGGTATCCAATCCAGAGAAGATTTATTGTAAATTATCCCTGTGAAGTCCCAAGAGTGCCATTTAATTATTTTCTCTGAGTTGGAACACTTCTTCCTGAAAGGAAGGAAGAAACAACTGGTAAGGCTCAGGAAAAATTGAAACACAAAAGGCTTAGGATGTTCACAAAACTGATAAAGACCAGGAAGCTCCTGAAAATTTACAAGGCAGATCCTCCCAGAGAAGAGGAGCTGATAGGGAGTAGAATCTCCCAAGTTTAAGCAACTGAATTGGGTAGGGAGCTCCGTGGATGAAACTTTGTGTGATATCACTCAGCTAACATGACATTGTTTTGTTTTTGTTTTATTTTGTTTTGTTTTGTTTTTGAGTTGCATGTGCTCCTGTAAGTACCTGTACAATACTGATTAATTTAACACTAAGAAATATTGGTTTATTAAAATTACTATTGCTATTTTAATGATTTATAATTCTAAGGCTTAAAATATTTAAAAGACCTTGATTTTCTTTATGGTTCTATATGAAAATCTTATGAAATAGAAATCATCTTTTTTAATTCAATATAGAATGCTGAGTTAGAATTCATTTAAAACAATATTTGTAGGTATAATAAACAAGCAATATTATGTAACTGGTTGTTATTGAGAAATGTGTGTTAAGGCATTCTATACTTAATATTTAATATATTCAATCTATATTCAAAATGGTTTGTCCAACTGAGTAACTTGAATTTTTATTTAATCAAATTATTTATTTATTTATTTATTTATTTATTAAGATTTATTCACTTGTATCCCTGATATAGGTCCCTCTCTCATCTCTCCCAGTACCACTCACCCTCCCTCTTCTTCCCTAACCCACTAGTGCACTCATAGGGAAGGACCTCCTCCCCTTCCATCTGACCCTAGCCTATCAGGTCTCATCAGGGCTGGCTGCATTGCCTACCTCTGTGGCCTGGCAAGGCTGCATCTGCCCAAGGGGAGGTGACAAAAGAGCCAGCCATTGATTTCATGTCAGAGCCAGTCCCTGCTCCCATTTGGAAACTGGGGAGCCTATGGGTTTCTTCTGAACAGGGGGTCTAGGTCTTCTCTATGCATGGTCCTTGGTTGGAATATCAGTCTTTGCAGGGACCCAGGTTTTTAGGCTCTGACGGTGGAATTCCTGTCTCCTTCAGGTCTTTCTGTCTCCCTCTTCTTCCATAAGGTTTCCTGCACTATGCCCAAAATTTGGCTATGAGTCTCACTATCTCCTTCAATACTTCTGGTCTTTTAGAGGCCCTCTGTGAAAGGCTCCTGTCCTGTTCCTGGTCTTCGCCTAATTTTGATGTCTATCCTGTTTGCCCTTCTGAGTGAGGCTTCAGCCTCTTCTGTAGTGTCCTACTTTTTTTGCTTCTTAAGGATTATATATTTTAGTATGTTTATCCTATATTATACAGCTGATATCCACTTATAAGTGAGTATATACCATGTGTGTCTTTCTGCTTCTGGGTTACCTCACTCAGAATGATCTATTCTAGTTCCCACCATTTGCCTGCAAATTTCATGATTTCCCTGTTTTTAATTGCTGAGTAGAATTCCATGACGTAAATGTACCACAATTTTTGTATGCATTCCTCAGTTGAGGGGCATATGGGTTGTTTCCAAATTCTGGCTATTACAAATAAAGCTGCTATGAACATGGGTAAGCAAATGACCTTGTTGTGTAGTTTAGCATTTTTAGGATATATGCCCACGAGTGGTATAGCTGGATCTTGTGGTAGCACTATTCCTAATTTTCTGAGAAAGTGCCAGATTCAGTTCCAAAGTGGTTATGCAGGGTTACATTCCCACCAGCAATAGAGAAGGGTTTCCCCCTTTCTCCATAGCCTTTCCAGAATGCATCATCCCTTGAGTTTTTGAACTTAACCATTCTGTTAGCTGTGAGGTGGAATCTCAGGGTCATTTTGATTTGCATTTCAGAGATGACCAAAGATGTTAAGTGTTTCTTTGTCATTATTTATTCCTTTGTTGAGACTTCTCTGTTTAGCTCTGTACCACATATTTAATTGGATTACGTGATTTGTTGGTCTTTAACTTCTTGAATTCTTTATATATTCTGATTATAAGCATTCTGTCAAATGTAAGTTTGGTGAAGATCTTTTCCCAGTCTCTAGGCAGTCATTTTGTTCTGATGTCAGTGTCCTTTTCTTTACAGAAGCTTTTCAGTTTCATGAGGTCCCATTTATTGTGTGTTGATCTTAGAGCCTTAGTGTAGGTGTTGGTGTTTTCTATATTCAATTCAATTCCCATCAAAATATTAACACAATTTTTTACAGACTTGAAAAAACAATCTCAATTTCATATGGAAAAACAAAAAGCCCAGAATAGCTAAAACAATACTGTAAAATAAAAGATCTTCTGGTGTATCTCCATCCTTAATCTCAAGCTGTACTATAGAGCAACAGTAGTAAAAACTGCATGGTACTGGCATAGAAGAGACTGCTGGAATAATGGAATCAAATTGAAGACCCAGAAATAAACTTACACAGCAACAGATACTTGATTTTGAGAAAGAAACCAAAATCATACAATGGAAAAATATAGCATCTTCAACCAATGGTGCTGGTCTAACTGGATGTCTACATACCAAAAAATGCAAATAGACCCATATTTTCTCACCCTGCACAAAAGTAAAGTCCAAGTGGATCAAAGACCTCAACATAAAAGCAGACATACTAATCTGTTAGAAAAAAAATGGGAAAGAGCCTTGAACTCATTGGCACAGGAGACAATTACTGAACAGAACACTAACAGTAATTTCATGATTTATTGAGTAAAATTTCCTAGAGTTACAGAATCAAATTAGTTGTTTATAAGTTAATATAAAATGTTAATGAAAGGTATAAACAATGATGTGTATATATGGACAAAAAATAAAATTTAATGAAAAGTAAGGATTAAAAAATGAGTTAATTTATGTCAAAACTCAAAGACAGAAAACAGAAATTGATAGGAATGTTAATGGAGCTGTCCCTCTACAGTAAACCTAATTAGACTTAAATTTGGGAATGTTAAAATTGAAAGTATGCTTTCATTTTGATGGCTCACCATGCTTTAAAGACAAAACCTTCCTCCCTCAAACCTTGTTAAGTATATATTCCATGTCTGTGTAGTCACATGACCTCTGACACAAAGCAAACAAAACAGATTAAGGTGGACATCTTATAAACCACTGTGGGCTCCTACGGACTGGGAGTAATACTCAAGAAAAATTTATTTTCTTAAAATCATAAAATCCTGTGTATTTATACATGTAAACAACCACCTTACAGTGATTACCACATAACTGTCCTTTTCACTCTTAAAATATCAGGACTAGTAGAATCTTAAATAACAGCACTAAAAAATAGGATGTCAACCAACCTTCTAACATCATTACACAAAATAAATGGTTATAACAATAGAAAAGAAATATAAATATTAAAATTGTCTCAGGAAAGTTTTTTCGCAAATTATATTCTTTTGTTTTAAAAGTTATTAAACTTTAACAGAATCTTCAAATCATCATTTTGAGGAACATTTTTTTTTATCAGAAGAGTGACTGCCACATGGAAGAAGTAAATTATTCTGTTCCAGAAAAAGATTCAGAGAGGAAATATTTGAATCACCAATTACTCTGAAGAGAGTTAAATAGCATGGTTAAGGGCAGGAAAAGTCCTGAGAGAGATTAGATTGTGAAGGCTGATAGGGCAGGGAGTCAATGACAAGAAACACAAAGTCACCGATGGAAAGTACTTGAGAATCTGCTATGGAAAGTAAAATGAGAGAAAACAAAACAAAATAAAACAAAAAAATCTCTTGTGTGATATCAGCAGGGAGCTGGCACTGTAATATCATAATAGCATTAAAAGAAATGAGACTTTTCAACGCTTTCCTCTGTATCTTAAGATATTTTCTCATAAAGCTTAAGAAAACAGAAGCCAGTAAAATGAATGTACAGTAAAAGTGGTAAAATAACCTGGTGCCGCTCATGAATCATGAGTGGAAACTGACACCCTGTGCTATGAACACACCAACCAATGCTGTCCACATTATAGACACATCATCCAATGCTGTTTACGGCCACAGCAACACAATTCTCCTAGAGGTATAAGCATCCAATGCTGCCCCTGTCATCCATTGTTGTCCATAACGTAGTCACAAACCTGAGGCTGTTCTGCGCTATAGACACACCATCCAGTACTGTCCAGTGCTACAGACACACACAGCATCCAGTTTTGGTCTGTGTTATGAATACAACCAGCATTCTCTGGATATCAGGAGAAGGAGCCATTCCAGAGAGTTTCCTAAATGTAAGATTTCATTTTCACATACTATGTTAACAAAACTAAACCTGAAAAGAGCTGCTACATATTTACATGTAGAAATAAATTTATCTCAAAGCATTAGAAATAAGTTTTCAGTAGGAGAGCATAATATCAAATTAGATACACCCTAAATATCTAACAATAAAACAACATTTGATACAACTGTTCTTTGTGGAAATTAGTTTACATAGCTTACCATTTTTCAATAATTTTTTATTTTTCAATAATTATTATTAATAATAATAAAATGTTAGTGTAATAAAATACATAAATAATACAGTGTTATTTTAGTAACATACGATTGTTCAGACATTATTATACACACAATATATACATTATATAGTTACTGTTATAGACAAGAACACCTTAACACACACACACACACACAGACACACACACACACACAGACACACACACACACACACAGACACACACAGACACACACACACACACAGACACACACACAGACACACACACACACACAGACACACACAGACACACACACACACAGACACACACACACACAGACACACACACACACAGACACACACACACACAGACACACAGACACACACACAGACACACACACACAGACACACACACACACAGACACACACACACACACACAGACACACACACACACACACACACTACCTCAGTGACTGGGTAGAAAGGGACAGAGCCTCATTAGCTACTGTATTATTACAGTACTTATTGTGGATTGTAGGTCTTTAAAAATATCTAAAGTTATTATGAGCTTTTTAGTTTCCCTAATGATTACACATAACCTTGGTAACATGAAAATTTATAATATATTGTTTCTAATACATTCTACGAATATAAATCTACTGACATGTACATAATTAATATTCTTTGTCTAGAAAACATGGTAATACAAATTATCTCAAGATTTAACCAGTGCATCATATCTGTAATCAAACTGCTTCTTATTTTTCATGAATTCCTGCCTAAGAGAAAGCCACTTTGTTATAGTGTTGGAGAGAAAGGAGAATGAATTGCATACTTGAAGAACAAATGAGCTATTGATCCTCACCATTGCTGAACAAAAACCTCTCTCTTTCCTTTTTTATCCCAATGCAAAAATGGTTCACAATATGAGTGAAGCACTGCCACATGACGAAATATAAAAACAGTCAACACTCTTAAACATGTCAACCCTATAAAATATGTTTGGAAGAGATTGCAGAAATGAGAAAGACCCTGGTGGAATTATCTGATGCTGAGGCAGAGAGAACAGCATTGCTCTTCAGAAGTAACTTTGAGGTAAAAACACTACGTCGGTTATGAAGGAGCTAAGGGAGAAAGTTCTTCTCAAAAAAAGCATATTCATATTTTTCAGAAACACCACGGCAGTAAATACACATATGTGCAACTGATCTTACATCTTCTTCACTAAAATATCAGGACTGGTACCAAATCTCATTCTGGTGCACGGCACATAGAACTGAAGGGAATATTGGTACATTGAGGAGGTGGAATGTGGGTGCTGGATCTCAGATACAGTCCTCTCATCTCAATAATTAACAAATACTGACACGAAGAAATGATCACAACAAATGACTAAAAGGCACTTTCTCCATCGTTTGGCATTTGGCTACACTGACTCATTCACTAAAGGAAAGAAATTTAGTACCTACAGGTCTGTGCTCAGCTTGCTCATGAATGTTGTATCTTTTTGGTTTTTTGGTAATTACAATGACATCATTACACATGCTACATACTCCAGAACTCCATATAAAATATGAAGTTGTAGGCTTGTATCAAGCAATCTGTCTTACTAAAACAGCAGAATAATTTAGCTCATGCAACCTGTGCAAAAGGCAACCAAGCCTTATCCAACTCTGCACATAAGATTCTCATTTTACCTCTAGGAACAGAGCAGACACACCCTCAGAATAAAGAAACTATTCAAGCTAAGAGATAACACGCCTCAATAAACTCGCATTTATGTAACATACTTTTATGTATTTAAGGAGGAACTGAATGAGGAATGTATGTCCCATTTTACTCACCGTTTTTCTACTTAGAAACCTAATGCATCTCCAGGTGCATTCTCCTTCAGTTCTTCAGGCTATTGCTAAATTTTATGTTACTAATTTTACAGAGACTGCTAGCCTCTATCTTTTTACAAATGTGAGCTGTTATATATTAATTGTTTTCTATATAATATTTTCTGTACCACCACAGGTAAAACTTTGAACCTTGGGAATGCTAAGGAAGTGCTGTACTATTGATCTCCTCCCTGGCTTTTGAATTACTCTCCTTGTTAAATACTAATATGAGTGTAGAAAAATGTGTATTTAAAAGTTTATCATCCATAGGTCTAGATAATTAAATGATTGCCTAGTCAAGAATAACTGAAGAGTCCATGATTTTTATTGAGAATTTTATGTAAAATTATTTGTACATGTTTATATTTATTATAGGTTCTTCTTAACTGCAATTGTATAGATGTACCACAATTTTTGTATCCATTCTTCAGTTGAGGGGCGTCTGGGTTGTTTCCAGCTTCTGGCTATTACAAATAAAGCTGCTACAAACTTGGTTGAGCAAATGTCCTTATTGTGTACTTGAGCCTCTTTGGGCTATATGCCTAGGAGTGGTATGGCTGGGTCTTGACGAAGTACTATTCCTAGTTCCCAGCTTTAGAAAAGTGGCTGAATACAAGATTAATTAAAAAAAAAATAGTAGCCCTCCTGTACACAAATGAAAAATAGGCTGAGAAAGATTAGGAAAATTATATCCTTCACAATAGCCACAAATAATGTAAAGTATCTTCATATAACTCTGATTAACCAAGTGAACAGCCTGTATGATAAGAAATTTAAGTCTCTGAAAAAAGAATTTTTGACAAAGGAGCTAAAACCAAACAATGGAAAAAAAAAACAAAACAACAACAGCATTTTCAACAAATGGTGCTGGTCTAACTGGAGGTCTACATGTAGAAAACTGTGACTAGACACATATTTATCTTCCTGCACAAAACTCAAATCTAAGTGGATCAAAGACCTCAATATAACAACAGATAACACTAAATCTATTAGAAAAGAATGTGGGGGAAAACCTCGAACTCACTGGAACAGGAGACAACTTCCTGAACAGGACACCAACAGCTCATTCTCTAAGATCATCAATTTAAAAATGTAACCTCTTGAAACTGAAAAGCTTCTGTAAGGCAATGGACACTATCAATAGAATAAAATGACAGTCTACAGATTGGGGAAAGATCTTCACTAATTCTACATCTGACAAAGGGCTAATATCCAAAATATATAATGAACTCAAGAAATCAAACACCAATAAAGAAAATAACCCAATTTAAAAATGGGGCAAAGAACTAAACAGAAGAATGGATAAAGAAACTGTGGCACATTTTCACAATGGAATACTACTCAGCCATTAAAAACAAAGAAATCATGAAATTTGCAGGCAAATGGATGGAACTAGCAAAGATCATCCTGAGTGAGGTAACCCACAATCAGAAAGACTCGCATGGAATATACTCGTTTATAAGTAGATTTTAGTCAGATAATACAGCATAAGCATACTTCAAGTCACAGACCCAAAGAAGAGAAGTAACATAGAGGATCCAAGGGAGGAGGCATAAATCTCACTCAGAAAGGGAGATAGATTAGACAGAGGTAGTGCCTGAAGAGAGGGAACAAGGTAGGAGAGGGATCACAGAGAATTAAGAGGGTAGAGCATGGACTTGGGTAGAGTGAGGTTAAGAAGAGAGAAGGCCTTAGAGGAAAGAGAAATTGAATGTGGGGGACATCTCTATGACAAGCTGTAGAACTAAGTTAGGGTAGGATCCCGGGCTCCTGGGAGGATATGAGGGGTACTCAAGCAGAGATTCCTAGTTGCTGAAGCCATAGAGACTAAAGAGGACACTTACTAACTAGACTAGTCTCCTAGCAGAGGGAGGGGAACATCAACCCATCCACAAAATCTTCTACCCAAAATTTACCCTGCCTACAAGATGTGCAGGGATAAAGACAGAGCAGATAGAGCAGAGATTGAGGGAATGTCTGACCAGTGCCGGGTCCAACCAAAGACCCCCCTTATCAGAAAGTGCAGTCTTTTACAGTAAGAAGGATACTCTACTAAACTTACAGACAGGTGCCTGACCGAGTTGTCCACTGATAGGTGTTACCTAGCAGTGCCTCAAAACAAATGCTGAGACTCATAGCTAAACATTGGGCGATGCATAGAGCATCTTGTGGATATGTGGGAGGAAAGTGAAAAGGTCCTGAAGGTGACAGGAACACTACAAGAAGACTAATAGAGCCAACTAACCAGGGACCTGAAGTGCTTTCTGAGGACCATGCCGGAACAGGACCTAAGCCCCCTACAAAGATGTAGCAGATGTGTATCTTCGGCTTCATGTGGATCCTCTACTAAGGGAAATGGGAACTGCACTGGATATGAACTCACTTGCCAGCATTTTGATCACCTTCCCCTGGCAGAACTGCCTTGTGAGGCCTCAGAGGAAGAGGACACGCTCAGTCCTGATGCAACTTGATAAGCTGAGGTACATAGGAAAGGAAGCTCCCCTTTTCTGAGTAAAAGGGAAGGGAGGGAGGGTGGGCTAGGAGGGATAGGATGAGCAGGGCTACAACAAGGATGTGAAGTGAATTTAACAAAAAATTAAGCTAAAAAGAAAAGGAGACCATGATTTTAATAAGGACTTAAGATGGTAGACTATATGGAAGAGGTTACATAGAGGAAAAGGAGAAAATGATGTGATTTTTAAAATTTTTAAACCAAAAAGAAAAAATGTGATATTTATAATATGCAAGTAAGCCAAATGCATAGATGGGACAGTTTTCAGCCTGGTTATAATAAATAAAAATATATATTTTACAGAGAAACAAAGGGCAGCTAAGCAACTGTTTGCCATAAAGTTTATTGTGGATAGATAGGTGCCAGGGGCCATTTTGTAAACAATGGGAGAATAGCACTAATGCCATTTCTAAGACTTTCAGTACTTAAGCTCCCATCACAAAACTAAAGCTCTAGGAAGAAAGAATGGCTTCAGGGGACAGCCACAGAATCCTCGCAAAATCTGGCTCCACTCTGCCCTGAATCGCTGCCTGCCCTCTGATTCCTGTTGAGTGTTTCTAATCATGATGACCAGGAATGGAGGAGCTCACATTGTTATTCCAGAGGGCCCGTGAATATAGATGGCATCCCCATGGTTCTGATGCCACAGAGAAGCAGACTGCAAGTCTGGGGTTTGGAAGGGCCCCCAGCCAGGTTTTAAAGGTGGTTACAGATAGGGTAGGGACTTGCTCAACAGGAAGAGAGTTACCACAAATGGTACAAGGAGGGTGCTACCCAAGCATAATATCATCACTCCTTACTATAGGTTCAGGACCAAAGCAATCTCAGAATGTTACATGAACAAGGGCACCTCCAAGATCTTGCAACTGTGGAGCCACAGTCAAGCAGCCAGGCTAATCTTTTCCAGCCGCAGTTACCTACCAGACTTCAATCTGTGAAAGCTGCTTGACGGACACAACCCACCAAAATAAAAATACAAGCCACCTGATGACAGCATTCTTGATTAAAAAAGAAAAAAGAAAATTAATGAACTCTTCCTCCTTTCTTCCCCTCTGACTTCTCCTACATACTAAGGTAATACGGTAGCTGTCACCCTCACCAAAATGATATATTGGTATTAAACTTCTCTGTCACTGGAACTGTGAGAACAAAGTTCTCTTTCATATAAATTTCCCTGTGGCTTTGGTACACCAGCACAGGAAGGGCCCAACAAGTAAGAGACAATATAGGAAATACAGGAAATAGATAAGTAAATGAATCTTAAGTTGCTTATTATGTATTAGTCATTAATATCTTTAAACCCAAGCAACTATTAAAATCTACATGCCTATTGAAAAATATAATTGAGCTTTATGTAATTTGTTCATGAATACATGCATAGAAATGCATGAAGCCCATTACACTGCTGCTACATTATCATAAGTGTTCAGAAAAGTATATATTGAAATGAATTTTGCTGCTTCCAGACTGTGGAATATTATACCACAGTGAAAAATGAAATTACTCAGTCTTTTAGAAATTTTTTAAATACCCATTTCTAATACAATGCTAAATCAATTGAATAGTATTCATAGAATATTTAAATTCAGATAAAATATATTTTCAGAGGATGAAAATATATTTTTCAATGAAATAAGTAATATTTAGAGATTTTGGTTTCTAAAATGTAGAAATCTGGGTAGTTGGAACAATAAAATAAAAAAAAAACAAATTCTCAAGCCAAGATTTATATATTTTGAATTATGTGTATATATGTCTTTGTGTGGTCTGTAAAGGCATTAGTGCTGGTGCCAAAGTTGTTCAGAAGATGCTGATAGAGCCCTTCAATCTTACTTACGAGTTATGAACCTTCTGATGTGGATTCTGGGAACCAAACTCTGTTCTCTGTGAGACTAGTATGATCTCCTGAGCTATTCCTCTAGCTTAATAATTTGTACTTTTTTTGGGGGGGGGGATCTAAGGGAAATTCAACTAGACACAGAGAGTTGTTGCTGCATTTCAGCAAGCATTTTACGCATTCTGGAGTTAATTTTCTCTAGACATATTTTTTCCGTTATTAATTATACATTATTCACTTTGTATCCCCCCTGTGATTCCCTTCCTCCTCCCATTCCAATCCCTCCCTTCCTCCACCCTCTGCATGCATGCCCCTCCCCAAGTCCACTGATAGGGGAGGACTTCTTTTCCTTCCTTCTGATCCTAATCAATTAGGTCTCATCAGGAGTGGCTGCATTGTCTTCTTCTGTGGCCTGGTAATGTTGCTTCCCTCCCAGGGGGAGGAAGTTAAAGAGCAGGCCAATCAGTTCATGTCAGAGACAGTCCCTGTTCCTATTAAAAAGGAACCCACTTGGACATTAAACTGCCATGGGCTGCATCTGTGCAGGGGTCTTGGGTTATTTCCATGCATAGTCCTTGGTTGGAGTATCAGTCTCAGGAAAGACCCCTGTGCACAGATTTTTTTTGGTTCTGTTGCTCTCCTTGTGGAATTCCTGTCCTCTCCAGATCTAACTGTTTCCCACTTCTTTCCTAAGATTCCCTGCACTCTGCCCAAAAGTTGGCCATAAATCTCAGCATCTGCATTGGTAGTCTGCAGGGCAGAGCCTTTCAGAGGTCCTCTGTGTCAGGCTCCTGACTTGCTCCCTCTTTTCTCCTTCTTCTGATGTCCATCCTCTTTGCCTTTCTGGATAGGAATTGAGCATTTTAGCAAGAGTCCTCCCTCTTGATTAGTTTCTTTAGGTGTACAGATTTTAGTAGGTTTATCCTATATGAGTGAGTCTATATGAGTGAGTATATACCATGTGCATCTTTCTGCTTCTGGGACAGCTCACTCAGGATGATCTTTTTCAGATCCCACCATTTACTTGCAAATTTCATGATTTCCTTGTTTTTTATTGCTGATTAACATTCCATTGTGTAGATGCACCACAATTTCTGTATCCATTCCTCCACTGAGGGCATCTGGGCTGTTTCCAGCTTCTGGCTATAACAAATAAGGCTGCTACAAACATGGTTGAGCAAATGTCCTTTTTGTGTACTTGAGCCTCTTTTGGGTTTATGCCTAGGAGTGGTATAGCTGGGTCTTGAGGAAGCGCTATTCCTAATTGTCTTAGAAAGCGCCAGATTGATTTCCAAAGTGGTTGTACAAGTTTACAATCCCACCAGCAGTGGAAGAGGGTTCCCCTTTCTCCACAACCTCTCCAGCATTTGTTGTCACTTTATTTTTTTATCTTAGCCATTCTGATGGGTGTAAGGTGAAATCTCAGGGTCGTTTTGATTTGCATTTCCCTTATGACTCAGGATGTTGAACATTTCTTTAATGTTTCTCTGCCATTGGATATTCCTCTATTGAGAATTCTCTGTTTAGTTCTGTACTCCATTTTTTAATTGGATTACTTGATTTGTTGCTGTTTAACTTCTGTTGTTCTTTATATATACAGGATATTAGTCCTCTGTCAGATAGAGGGATGGCTGAAGATCCTTTCCCAATCTGTAGGCAGTCATTTTGTTCTGATGACAGTGTCCTTTGCTTTACAGAGCTTTTCAGTTTCATGAGGTCCCATTTAATGATTGTTGCTCTTAGAACCTGTGCTGTTGGTGTTCTGTTCAGGAAGTTGTCTCCTGTGCCAATGAGTTCAAGGGTATTCCCCACTTTTTCTTCTAAGTGTTTAGTGTGTCTGGTTTTATGTTGAGGTCTTTGATCTACTGGGACTTCAGTTTCGTGCAGGGTGATAAGTATGGATCTATTTGCATTTTTCTACATGTAGACATCCAGTTAGACCAGCACCATTAGTTGAAGATGCTGTCTTTTTTCCATTGAATAGTTTTGTCATCTTTGTCAAAAACAGGTGTGCATAAGTGTGTGGATTTATATCAGGGTCTAGACTTATTTTTAACTTAAAGTGATTTATAGACACTAAAAAAAGCACTTAATTGTGTAAATATCCAAAGAAAAGCAGGAAGGACCTCTATTACTCTGTGTGTGACACTCATGGATAGAAAACGGCTTTGCTTACATCTCCAGAACATATTTTTGTAACTATAAATGCTGTCCCTAAAAAGTAATAGAAGAGTCTAGATTATTGTGTTTAACCTTGCTTCATTAAAGAAGAGGATATAAAGTTATAATTTACTTTCTCAGACTCAAATACCAAACAGAAAGCAACACTATTTATGAAAAGCCATAAGGAAAGAATATTGTAAGTTGGTAAGTGTGTACTTCAGGTGGCTCTGAAACACTATAGTCAAGAATACGGGCTCAGTGGAAATCTACTTTATGAGCTCATCTTTATAGCCAGATAAACAAGCTGTTATCTGGTGTCAAGTATCACCAAATCCAATTTTATTATAAAATACTGAAACAGAAATTCTAGTTGTGTTGAAAATAGGTCTAGAAGCACCTTCTGCGCCTCGGGTTGTGAGTCATGTGCAACCAAGCTGCGGCTTTGCTCGAGAAGCTACGTTAAAAGTGCACCCCTGACTAAGCAGAGTAGCCACTGTTACACACAACTGCACTCATTCATGCTAATTAATGAGCTTATCAACAACACTAACTGTGTCACCAATCGCCTCAAATCTCAAGTTAATCACTTTAAAACATGTTCACCCCCATCAGTGGAATTGGGGAGGGGCATGCGTGGAGAAGGGGGAGGGAAGTTGGGATTGGGAGGGGAGGAGGGAATAGTTAATGGGGGATACAAAGTGAATAAAGTGTAATTAATGAAAAAGAATGTACCATACACAAAAGAATCTGTTTAGCTCTGGAAAAAAAACTGTTCACATAGCAGCAATCTTCATGGGAAATGATTGTGTGTAACTGACTCGAATGATGTGCTTATTCTGTGCATAACTATGAGACTGCACATGTGTAATCAAAGACCCACAGTTCCCTGCATGTCTCTGTACATCTTCTGTTGTGTAGCTTGAACTCATTTCTAATAACTCATTTAGATCTGTCTAACAGGCCCAGTTTATAAACAGGAAAATGCAGTCCACATTGGCTAGACACTGGGAATATCGACATAGAACGCTCCGATGCAGCAATTTTATTTACAACCAAGGGAGGGGTGGAAGTGTTAGAGCAAGGGCTTCATGTGGAAACACTACTTTAAATGTATTAAGTGATGCTTTCTTGTTTTCTGACCACTCTAGGCAAACCAATTCTGTCATTCTCATCTGTGATTTATGGTGAGGAAGACGACTAAGCCTAGAGACTTAGCAGCTCCCATGCCAGTAATTCAACATGGAGATGGCACAGAAGTACAGAGCCTTATTTTTAACCCTATTTCTTACAGACCAAGAGAGCCGGGCACAATGAGCCATTGCATCATCTGGGAAATGCAAACCTTAGCGGAACTGGATGGCAGTAGAAAGGGGATGTAGCTCAGTGCTGAGCTCTTGTCTTGGTTGTACCTTCTGGGTTAAATCTACAGCACTTCAAGTTGGACAACCCAAAATTTCATCTGTTTGTTGTTGTTTTTTTTCTCTTAATTCTGTGTTGTAAAATATAGTGTCTTTTAGTGTATCATCCTGAAACTGCATGGACTAAAAGCAAATTTATTTAAAATGTATAATCTGTAATTTCTTGTATATTGTACAATTATTAGCCCAGTTTTATATAGCTAGGCAGAATATAAGACATGCACATAAGATTACAATTAAATCATTTGAATATGAGGATTTGGATGCTGTTACTAATATTAAAAACTTGCTGTTCACACATAAGGCCTACAATACAAATTGGACCACAATCAAAGGTGGATGAAAGTTACCTCAGAAAATCTCACTCCTATGATAATTTATTCTATTTTCTTTGTTGGAAATTGATACAGTTTCAAACCAGTTCATCAGCAGTTATTAATCTTGTATACTCTGAAAGTTTATCTCTTCAAAAGAAAAATTTCATACTTCACCATTAATGAATTTATATTTTATATCAGCTCATCAAAAGTAAAGCAATTTATATTAATAGTTAGCAGCCCCTGGGTGCTGGAGACTTCTGTAAGTACTCCAGGTAGAAAGGTTCTTGTAAAATATCCCTGTGACGTGAGACCCTGGCCGTGTTACTTGACACTAAAGCTCATGTCCTGTAGCATTTGGGTACAGATGTCGATAAACATCAATTTTTGGACTGGCTGTGAATCTGTGCAAAGGGGGTAGAAATGTTATGTGTGTGTTCATAATAAAACTAGAGGAATATCAATTAGTTTAAAAAGAGACCAAAACATTAAAATCAAGTAAGGAGGGATTGTAAAGATAAAAGGGAAGAAACAAATGATGTCATTATATTTTAATCTCAAAAAACAGAAAAAAATAACTAAACAAATTAAACAGTACTGGTGACAGCTAACCTAGATTGAAACCTTCAGCAGGGTAGGGGACCTTATGGAAGGATTTGAGAAACTAGCCAGGTCCTTGGTTTCCTAGGACCTCTCCATTAGTTAAGTCCTCTCTGACTGCTTTGACATACCTTGGCATGCATTACATTCTTTTTTGTTAACAAATATACACTGTGTACCCGAAACAGATAACTAAAGTAAGAACAAACACATCTCATGTTTGATGAGGACATGGTTTAGCTTTTACCAAAGTGTTTCAGCCATGTTAGGCCAGTGTTCTGTAATCTTTTCCTTCCTCTCTGACATGTTTGTGCCTCTGGCATTCTTGACATTTTTTTCTGCTGCTACTTACACCACCTTGCTACTGCCGTATCTTTTCCTGTTCCCAAGAAGGTTTGCAAGGTGGGGTCTGAGAAAACATGCTTAGCTCATTTAAATTAATTTTTTCTAGAAATTGCTTTAAAGCCAGGTCATAGTGGCCCATGCCTTTAATCACAGCACTCAAGAGGCAGAGGCAGGAGGAGCTCTGTGAGATTGAGGTCAGCCTGCTCTACTGAGCAATTCCAGAACAGCCAGCGCTACACAGAGAAAGGCTGTCTTGGAAAAAAAAAATGCAAGATCATTTTAAAAGTTCAAAGTATTACTGAGTATTTCCCATGTGCGTAACCTTTTAAAAGGCTGGTAACACAAGAGGAAATGCCAGATAGTTCTGTAGGAAGTAAAAGTAGTGAGCATTTACATTATTTCTAGAATTACATATAAAATGCACGTTTTGGCTTTATGAGTTATGCCAGTATAGTCACTGAATAATAAGAAATTTTATGCCCATATCTACTTTTTTGCTAAATAAATATATGAGTACGAGGCACCTGAAATACCTACATTATTTTCTTCAGCATAAACAGAACATGCATTGGCTTTAATTTTTAAAGACATAGTAACATGTCCCAAGTTTATTTTCAAAAGAAGTAAAAGTTTACACTTATTTTGCATATAAATGTGCTAGATACTGTAGTATATGATTGTAAACGGAAATCAGTGATGGTTTGGACATGGCTGGAGCATGTTTTCCATAGCAAGTAAGTTTGCTGAAAGTTTTCACCCAGTGTGATGGGTAGAAGTGTGCAGTGTGGGTGGGACCTAGATGGCATGGATCTGTGAAATGTAGTTAACTCTAGTGAGTCCTAATGCAGTCAGGGACAATGTTGGGGATGAGCTATAAGCAAACTCTGTCTGTTCCCTGTTTCATAGACACCGCTTCTGCTTTCTTTCATAGACCTTCTATCAGGAAGCCATCTAAAAGCGTTTTTTGTAAGGTAAGGCCAATGCCAACCCTGCAACCCTGAACCAGTGGACAGAAAATGAGTAATTTTCTTTCCTTAACAAAATATCTAGCTGCAGCTACTTTGTTATATAAAAGAGAGTAGAATAAGGCAAACATTGCCCCATTTGTGTATTTTTCACTCTAAAATCACTAAAATATTTTAAAAAGCTTATTATTCATAAAGTTGAACTTGAAATCACATTTGAAACATTTCAGTATTGATAAAGTATCAGACTCCTGTGTAAATTATTTTTCTGTTACCTATACCAATTGCTTTACTATTAAAACACTAAAACCAGATCTGTAAACTAAAAAGGATCTGGAGGTTTGATCTTAACTGTGGTTCTTCTGGCTGTCATACAGGATGCTGTAAAGGATATTTCACTCTAACATGAGGCCTTAAATCTCTTCAAAATTCTTGGCCATTTCTGTTAACAAAAACCACTTGTTAATTTAAATAATTTTGAAAACTAAAAAAGAAGATTAAATCAATGAGAATATGACCAATGCCAATGCCCCTCTAACTGAACCCCTGAAAAAGCACGTTGAAAGGAAAATAAGGGAACAAAAGTTTATTGTTCAGTGCTGTGTTGCAGGATGATCAAATATCACAAGAAAAGGATACAGAGTATCTTAAATCTAATGTTTCTATAAAGATCAGAGAAAATGGTGACTGACTCAAGCAGGAATTGCAAAGAAATGCCTTGTAGTATGTAAGGAGCATCATGAATCTGGACAGTTGCACCCATAGGGAAAAACATTAAAAGATACCAACATGGTCATTTATTCACTGGATAAGATTATCATAATATTAATTTAATGTAGTTATTTGCCATAGGCTTCATGTTATATGCTTTGAATATTACCTCAGGATGCAGAAAAAGAAAGTGAAGATAAGGAAGTAGGAGCAAATGAAGATAAAAGTTCCTTCACAGAAACACAAGTGGAAGCCTAGTCATGTGAAGTTGTACCCTATAAAACGAGAGAAAAAATAACGAACTACTAATCTTACAAAGGGTTAAACATTATAACATTATTCAAAGAACTAAAATATTTCATCATGAAGAAGTGATCCCCTAAAATGAGAAGATAATGTGAATAAACAGTTCTCAAAAGATTAAATACTAACAAGTCATATATATATATGTTTACATATATATACACATATACATATGTATTTGAATAAGTGTATATGTATGCATACATATATATGAACAATTTTCTTTTATATAACAGGAAATACAAGTAAAGGTGATCACAGTCCAGCTAGAAAGGCTGTTTTTGCTTTTGTTAGTTAGTTAGTTACTTAATTAGCTACTTAGTTAGTTAGTTAATTACTTTGTTTGCTTGTTTGTGTGTTTCTTTGTTCTTTTTGCAGAAAATCCAAGGATATGGAACCAAAGGAAACTTAATAGTGTCCATGGGGATACATCTTTGTATAGCCATCTGAGGAGTTGTAAGAGGCTCATAAAACTAACCATCTGTTTAGTATTCTCCCTCAGAGTATACATGCAAAGGAACCTGACAGCATACCAAAGAGACCCCTGTAAAGACATGTATATTGCAGCACTATTCATGATAGTTATGACAAGGAATCAGCCTGGGTTCCACCTAACAGAAAATGCTGAACATGTGTATAATAAAGTATTATCTTGCCATACAAGAGAAATCTTACCATTTTTCAGAAAAAAAAAATGGATCAATCTGGGGACATTATGTTAAGTGAAATAAACGAAACACATTTAAAAAAAAAAAACTTCGTGTATGTCTCATATGTGAGAACAAATTAGCAAAATGAAAAAAGAAAAAAGAAAAAAGCAAGAATGAAAAGAAACCCCGAAGAGATGTAGTAAATAATGATTACAAATGAAGTAGATTTAGCCAGGATTGTTGTACGTCTCTGCAAATATTATATGAACACAATTTATATACCTAACACATGTTATTCAAACATTTAACAGAATCATCCACTGAAGCCTGAGGACTTAGTGGCTCCATCCTTCAAGAATGTGACTCTCCCTCCCCAGCAGCCATCAAATAACTTCTCAGCTAGAAATGATGATTCTTACAGCACATACCATAGTAAAACTCCAAGACTCTTGTATATATATTTTACAAATATAACTAAACAAAGGCAGTAAGTTCACATAACACCAAGTGATCTCATGGAACATATAAATTATTCAGGCATGTCAGAAATCATCATTGACACCGCTTTTGTATTTACAGTGTTTTGAAAATAAACTATGCACTACTGATTTATTGACTGATTAAGTATTATCTCATGTCATGTCTGCCTCTAAAATATATAGGAGTTGAGCTAAAAATCAGAAAACTAATGAACACTAATATTTTGTAACATCACTACCAAGGAAAATAGACAGCAGAAATTACATGGCATATTTATTAAAGCCCATGCTCCTTTCTTCTGCTTTCAGTCCTTGACTGCCTCTCTTTACATTAGCATGAAAGACTGCTTCTTGCTGGTGAAACAAGGCATTTCCTATTGTCTTTTTCCGAAATAAAACTATTATCATTAGTAAGATGATAGATAGAAACTTGGTAAGTTAAAAAAAAATCCTTTTATACTAATAAATTCCTCAACTGGCAAAAGGCTCAAGTAAGCAAGTACAGAAGTCAGATTCACAGAGCACTTTCCACAAAGTCATTCAACTATTTCAAGGTAGAAACATAAAAGAGGGCTTTCAGAACTTTTCACAGTGGATCAAACAATGGCGCAAGCAAATTTCAGTCTGTTCCTTCATCAGCTTGTTTCACATTTCAAGCTATTACACGCACGGTAAAAACACAGTAGAGAGACATAATTTAATGTTTTAAATGGAGCACATTTAGCTTTGAAATTTTTTGATGTGAGTAATGAAATTCAGAAAGTCTATCTCCTTCATAACATAATGCAATTATTCATGCATAATAATAATAAGATTGCTCAGAAAGCTGTGTGCTAGACATGGTTCTGCATATCATAGATATAGTGATAAACTATTAAATTCAAACAAACAAGCAACTATTGCGTACAGACATTAAGTCATTCTCTTTATTTTTCTCACCCACCTCCATGTTAATTTATGATAAGGCTATGGAAGTCCATAAAAAGAATAAGTTTTTATTTTTCATGTCTTTGCTTTATAGACATCTAGATGCTACATAATGGAAGGTTTTGTATTACCTTTCTGGATATGTTAAAGTAAGCAAATACACTTTTTTAATTCCTAGGCATCTAGATGTTATATAACGGAATGTTTTCTATTACATTTCTGGATATTTTAACGTAATCTAATACACAATTTATTTTTTGAGAGTAATATTTCATGATTAGGGCACACTGTGTTGTAATATGTTTATTGTGTAAATAACCTTTGATAGAGGAAATACATTGTTGTATTTTGAATTCCATGATGTTTTGACATAATATTTTAATGCCTTTAAAATTTTATTCTCATGACATCCTGATTGTAGCTCCTCCCCTAGTTTCCTCTTGGTCCCACCATCCCTCCTCTTCCCCTCTTATCTCCCTCTTCTAGTCCTCAGAAAGGGAAAGCCCTGCTTCCTTACCAATTGGCCACAGACTATCAAGTCTCTTCAGGAATGCCTGTATCCTCTTCCTCTGTGGGCTGACAAGGCCTTCCCGTCCAGAGGAAGTGATCAGCTGCGGAACATGCACCAGTATCCATGTCATAGACAGTGCATGGTCCTCTTATTAGGGTACCAAAATGGAAACTGAATTGCCAGTCAGTTACATCTGGGCAGGGGAACTAGGTCCTTGGGTCCTCTATGCATGGTCGTTGGTTGGTGTATCAGTCTCTACAGGCCACGCTGGGCCCCTATTGGTTGGCTCTGTCAGTCTTCTGTAAAGCTCCTGTACCTTCCAGGTCTTTCTATTTCCCATTAATCCATAACACTTCCTGTACTCTGCTCAAAAAGTTTGCCTTGATTCTAAGTATCTGCTTCAATCCCCTGTAGGGTGGAGTCTTTCAGAGAACATCTATGGTGGGCTTCAGTCCTGTTCCCTCTCTTCATCTGCTTCTGGTGTATATTCTATTTGCCCTTCTGAATGAGAATTAAGCATCCTCTCTAGGGCCCTCCTTGTTACTTAACCCTTTAGGTCTGTACATTGTAGCATGGTTATCCTGTACTGTTTGGCTAATATCCGCTAATGAGTGAGTATATACCATGCATGTCATTCTGGGTCTGGATTACCTCACTCAGGCTGATCTTTTCCAGATCCATCCATCCATTTGCCTGCAAATTTCACAGTGTCCTTGTTTTAGTAGCTGAATAGTATTCCATTATATTGATGTACTACAGTTTCTTTAACCGTTCTTTGGGTAAAGGATAGTTGGGTCATTTCTCGTTTCTGGCTATTGGGAATAAAGCTGATATGAACATATTTGTGTAAATGTATTCATATGGAATATATTTTGGTTATATGTCCAAGGAGAGTTATAGCTGGGTCTTGAGGTAGAATTGTTTCCAATTTTCTGAGAAAGAGTCAGATGGATTTCCAAAGTGGTTGTACTAGTTTGTATTTCCCCAGCAAAGAGTGTTCCCCTTTCTCCACAAATTAATCAGAATGTTCTGCCACTTGAATTTTTTATCTTAGCCGTTCTGGTAGGTTTAAGATGAAATCTCAGAGTAGTTTTGATTTGCATTTCCCTGATGCTAAGGTTGTTGCCTTTTTCATAAAATGTATATATAGAGAAAAGGGAAGGTATTTGGCTTAGAAAGAGAGAAGATGAGAATTTGGGGAAGTGGCTTAGTGGTTAAGAACACTTGTTACTCTTGCAGAAGACTCAGGTTCAGGTCCCTGTATCAACTTGTTAGCTCACAACTGCCTATCAGCCTAGTTTCAAGGGATCAGATGCCTTCTTCTGACCTCCATTTCTCATGCATGTTGTGCACATGCAGACAATAAAGCTTACCAATGTACAAGTAAAATAAAACAGAGAAAAAGAAAAAAAAAACAAAAAGTGTAGAAATATGTTAATGTAAACAAAGTTTTCAAAAATTAGTGTCTTTGAACTGTTCTGTGTGTCTTCTTGGAGTGGTATAGTTGGATCTTGAGGAAGTGCTATTCCTAGTTGTCTGAGAAAGCACCAGATTGATTTCCATAGTGGTTGTACAAGTTTACATTCCCACCAGCAGTGGAGGAAGGTTCCCCTTTTTCCACATCTGCTCCAGCATGTATTGTCACTTGAGTTTTTGATATTAGCCATTCTGATGGGTGTAAGGTGACATCTCAGGGTCGTTTTGATTTGCATTTCCCTGATGACTAAGGACATTGAGCCTTTCTTTATGTGTTTCTCTGCCATTTAATAGTCCTCTTTTGAGAATTCTCTGTACCCCATTTTTAATTGAGTTGCTTGATTTGTGGCTTTTAAAGTTATTGAGTTCTTTATATATTCTGGATATTACCCCTCTGTCAAATATAAGGTTGGTGACGATCCTTTTCCAGTTTGTACCAATCCATGAGCATGGGAGATCTTTTCATCTTCTAATTTCTCCATCAATTTCTTTCTTCAGAGACTTGAAGTTTTTTCATGTAGGCTTGGAAAAGTGGGGAAGAGCCTTGACCTCATTGCCACAGGAGACAAGTTCCTGACCAGAACACTAATAGCACAGTCTCTAAGATCAACAATCAATTAATGGGACCTCATGAAACTGAAAAGGTTTTGTAAGGCAAAGGACACTGTCAGCAGAACAATAAGACAGCAAAAGGTTTTGTAAGGCAAAGGACACTGTCAGCAGAACAATAGGACAGCCTACAGACTGCAAAAGATCTTCACGAATCTTACATCTAACAGAAGGCTAATACACAGAACAAATAAAGAACTCAAGAAGTTAAACAGAATGTTTTTAATAGTGAAACCTCAAGATCCAGCTATACCACTGTTAGGCATATATCCAAAATATGTGCAAGTATACAACAAGGACATTTGTTCAACCATGTTTGTAGCAGCTTTATTCGTAATAGCCAAAATCTGGAAACAACCCAGATGACCCTCAGCGGAGGAATGGATACAGAAATTGTGGTACATTTACACAATGGAATATTACTCAGCAATTAAAAACAAGGAAATCATAAAATTTGCAGTCAAATGGTGGGACCTAGAAAAGATCATCCTGAATGAAGTATCCCAGAATCAGAAAGACATACATGGTAGATACTCACTTATAAGTGGATATTAGACATACAATATAGGATAAATATACTAAAATCTGTATACCTAAAGAAGCTAAACAAGGAGTAAGATGATCAAGAATCATTCAGAAAGGCAAACAGGATGGACATTGGAAGAGTGGAAGAGGGAGAAAATAGGGAACAGGACTGGAACACAGCACAGGGGCTCTGAAAGACTCTACTGATCAAGGTTTCAAAGCTGAGGCTGAGTCTCATAGCCAAACTTTGGGCAGGGTGCAGGGAATCTTATGAAAGAAGGGGGAGACAGAAAGACCTGGAGGGAACAGGAGCTCTACAAGAAGAGCAACAGGACCAAAAAATCTGGGCAAATATTCTTTGAGACTGATACTCCAACCAAGGACCACACATGGAGATAACCTAGAACCCCTGCAGAGATGTAGTCCATGTTAGTTCAGTGTCCAAATGGTTTCCCTAGTAATGGGAACAGGGACTATCTCTGACATGAACTCAGTTGCTGGCTGTTTGATCACCTCTCCCTTATGGGGGAGCAGCCTTACCAGGCCACAGAGGAAAACAATGCAGCCAGTCCTAATTGGACCTGATAGCCTAGGGTCCTGAGTGAAAGGGAAGAGGACCTACCCTATCAGAAGACTTAGGGAGGAGCATGGGAGGAGATGAGGGAGGGAGGGTACGATTGGGAGGGTAGGGAGCAGGCTACAGATGGGATATAAAGTGACTAAAGTGTAATTAATTAAAATATATATAGTAAAAATGGCTATCCTACCAAAAGCAATCTACATATTCAATGCTATTCCCATCAAAATACCAACAAAATCCCTTATAGACATTGAAAACAGAATTCTCAATTTCATATTTAAACACCAAAATCCATAATAGCTAAAATATATAGCTATACCATAAAAGACTCTGGTGGTATCTCCATCCCTGATCTCAAGCTGTACTATAGATCAACAGTAATAAAATTGGCATCCTACTAGCATAGACATAGACTGGTGGATCAACGGAATCAAATATAAGACCCAGAAAGAAACCCACAAACCTATGGACACTAGATTTTGACAAAGAAGCCAAAACCATATAATGAAAAAAAGACAGCATCTTAAACAAGTGGTGTTGGTCTAACTGGATGTCTACATATAAATAGATCCATATTTATCCCCCAGCACAAAAGTAAAGTCCAAGTTGATCAAAGACCTCAACATAAAACCAGACACACTAAACCTGTTAGAAGAAAAAGTGGGGAAGAGCCTTGAACAGCATTTTTCTAATATTTCTGTGTCAGTTTCAGAATGAAGTATGATGTGCATGAATGGAAATTGTTGAAATTGTTCTCCCATATAATGCACAAAAAGTAAAAAAACAAAAAAAAAAACAAAAAAAAAAAACAAAAAAAAACAGACTCTGTAAACAAAAAAGAGAAAAGCCAGCCCTGATCAGAATGTATCCGCCATTACCACTTCCCTAGATAAATCCTGGATTAGACTTTGGTTGGTTAACTTCTCTGAAAGCCATCATGTCTACTGAGAAAACAATAACTCAGAACACCAGGAAACGTAAATAACAATCACTTGAAGGGCTGTATCATCTTCTCAGTGTGGTATACAGCATTCATATGGATGAGTTTTTGTCTGCATGTATATAAGATATAGGAGGAGTACGTACAAAGTACGGAAATTACAAAAGTCTGGAGCAGTGGTTCTCAACCTGTGGGTAATGACCCCTTTGGGGGTGTATATCCTATGTATCAGATATTTGCATTATGATTCATAACAGTATGAAAATTACAGTTATGAAGTAGTAATGAAATATTTTATGATTGAGGTCACCACCTCATAAAGAACTCTATCAAAGGGTCTCAGAATTAAGGAGGTTGAGATTACTTCTCTGGCAAGACATGGTTTGAGATTTGTTGAATGTCCAGGAACAAAATAAACAGGAAGAAATATTTAAATATCTATGAGTATTTACATTAGATTATGTATCTAAGAATACATGTAAAACTAAAAACAAGTAAGCTTTTCCAGATGTCATTTAAGGAAATCAATAGCAGCAATGGAAAGTTGTGTACAGCTGAGTAGAATACCTTAGTCTTAGACAAGAAATTGACCATAACAAAAGGACCAGATGGTGTCACATACCACCAGGGAGTTGCTGGTGCAGTCCAGTCTTACCCGATGTCATGCATTGTGTAACTGATAGTAACTGAGTCTCAGCGCTACATAAAATTTGTTTATACATTAACATTTCCATAGACATAAATATGTACAAATATCCATCAAAAATAAAAAGGTTTTCATGCTTTGTTAGGAGAATTTTTGCAGGAAATGTGATGTGCAAGTTCTGGTATGTCAACAACTTCAAAAAATTAATCAAGCGTTGGCACAATTCCCTCCCTCTCTGGACTTCCCAGGTTACCACTGGCATTTTCTGATCTCTTTCCAATAAAATTCATGTCATGGTCAGTCCCTAAGAGAATACAAACCAGAAGACAAGTCCTTTACCTATGAAAAGGAGATGATGGTATTAGGAGCTGAACAGTGAAACCGAGAAGATCTCCTACCTGGGGCTTGAAGAAACTACTGTATGCAGGAAGTAATGTGACAGTGGACTAAATTATATGGCACATAAGAACGGAAATTGTAAGAATGAAAAACCCCACCTATTTCCATATGAAGAACCCTATCTATTGAAATAGATAACTGAACTTAGTACAGTATCTGCAAAATCTATAAATTCAGTACAAAAATAATGTGTTAGGCCACACTGAAATCAACAGCAGTATGAGGTTGCTAGTTCTTTCTTTGAAAGAGAAGTTTTAATAATCGAGACTCTGTGATTGCATGGCATACGGCTTTAATAATAGGTATTATAGTATCTGTGCCAGGTCATTTAACTATAATTTCTATTTTTCATCTACCATGTAAAATGGCATTTATTTAATGAAAAATGATTAAGTGGATGTATGGATGGAAACACATTCTTGAGAACCCTTTTAATATTCAGTTAGTCTAACAGATCAGGAAAGATAGATATTTTCATTGAATTCCCAGTGCATTTGGCTAAAATGGGACAAACCTTCTTCCCATTATACAAATACACTTTATGGAAAGCAAGGTGTTGTCTATAACATTAAATTATCATATGTTCCGGCTGGAGAGATGGCTCAGCATTTAAAAGAACCTATTGTTCTTCCAAAAGACCTGGGTTCAATTCTCAGCACTCACACAGTCGATAACAACTCTCTGCATCTCCACTTTCAGACAATAAGTTGCCCTCTTCTTGACACTGTGGGCACCAAACATGCACATGGTTCACAGACATATATGCAAGCAAAACACTCATACACATAAAAACAATTATCTTTTTAATTACCTATATTTTAAGTTAACTTGCATATCATCTTCATGATCATCAGAAAAGTCCAGACTTATGATCACTGTCTGAAATTGGATTAACACCAATGGGAAGGCCCATGTTTACATGAAACATAAACTTTGAGGCTGCTGAGTTTTGTACCTCACACAATATTTTATTACAATTGTCTGCTCAACCTTATTTGATTAGACATTCATTCTTTATTGTAAACTTGTCCATGTGACAACATAATATAAAAAATTCTGATAGATCCTTACTCTTCTAGGGACTTAACAATCAACAAATCAATTCACTTCTGTGTATGACTTGCCTAGAAACACACACATTCTCCACAGACTGGCTTATCAAGACCAGGTTTTGCCAGGTACATTTCGTGCAAGCTGTTTCCTTATGCTTGTTTGCATGTCTTAATTTATAAACACCGAGAGCTTTAATAATCTGGATATCCAGTTATATAAAGCAATTTGAAAACTTTAATTCCTTTTGGTTATTTATTTTTCTTGTGTGTTGCTTGGGAAAGGCCAAGCATAAAATTGGAGCTTCAAAGCAAGAACACATTTATTGAAATGAAACTTCTCTGAAAACTCAATAGGTGTTCAGTCAAGCAAGAAGGGGAAAAGGGGCTGAATAATTCATTGAACCTCTAAGCATCAATAAATAGCACTTACAGTGAGAAATGTCTGCTTTACAACATTAGGTACGAAATGTGAGTCTAAAATAAAAGACACCTTTAAAGTGTCATGTTGTGAGACTATTCAAACAAACACTGTTTTTCAATAATTCTGGAGGTTAAAACACTGTGAATAATGCTTTCAGAACTTGGAAACAGGTTATTTATTTTGTGTTATTTCTTAAATTTTATTTGCATAGGTCAAGTAACCTAAACCTGGATTATAACATAACAAAAAGTAAAGTGTTTTATTGCACAGAATGATGAACAGTAATGATGTCATTCTAGGTAAAACTTTAATGCCTTTTATTCATATTGAAGGAAAAGGTGATTAGTGTAAGTTTAACAATATTTTAAATCATAATAATATAATGTCCTTCGATGACACACTCTGCTAATACTTTCATCAATATAAAAATTGTTAGGGGATGCATAATACAATATATTTGTGATTTGCTTAGTCATAGCAAATCATCACAACGGTGATAACTAAAGACATAATAATGTTTAGAAAATTATTTTCATAACAACTGTTAATGATAAAATACCCAGCAATATCATAATTAACTGGTTAGGAATTACATTAATCTGATTGTGAAAAGTCAAATCAGTAATGAAGCAGAATGAACCTCAGAGTAAGGAAGACCTGCTTACCTCACTTACTGAATACATTAATTCATAGAAATACTTAAAATTCTCTGTTTTGAAATTTCCTCTGTCTTCTCTATAACAATATCATTTACCTCTCATTTATCTATCATGCATATAAGATATGGATACATATATTTTAGAAAATATTTTCTCCTACTATATTATGTAACTAGGTATTACTACTTTAGAAAGGCTAACTATGAAAATTAGTAAGCTCTATGCCATCCCCCCTGGGCCCTTCTTCTTCTTCTTCTTCTTCTTCTTCTTCTTCTTCTTCTTCTTCTTCTTCTTTTTTAAACTTTGTTGGAGGACATAGACCCCTGCTTATATATAAATAGTTTATATATAAACTATAGGTAGTTCAGTCCCCATGTGGGTTCTCTAATAAGGGGAGAAGAGACAGTCTCTGACATGAACTTGGTTTTGTGCTCCTTGATCATTTCTCTTTGGTGGGGCGACCTAGCCAGCCCACAGAGGAAGAGAATCCAGGCAGTCCTGATGGGACCAGCTAGGCTAGGGTCAGAGAGTAGGGGAGGAGGACTCCCCCTATCAGTGGAATAGGGGAGAAGGATGGAGGAGGATGGAGGGAAGGTGAGAGCAGGAGGATATGAAGAAGGGAGCTACAAGTAGGATACAAAGCGAATAAATTATAAAATAATATTAATAAGAAGAAGACAAGAAAGAAAGAAAGAAAGAAAGAAAGAAAGAAAGAAAGAAAGAAAGAAAGAAAGAAAGAAAGAAAGAAAGATTGACCCTATCAGTGGACTTGAGGAGGGGCATGTGTGGAGAAGGGTGAGGGAGAATGGGATTGGTAGGGGAGGAGGGAGGGGGCCACAGGGGATACAAAGTGAATAAAGTGTAATTAATTAAAATTAAAATTAAAAATGTAAAAAAAAAAGAAAGAAAAAAACAAAGAAAATTAATAAACTCAACTTCATGACAGAAAAGACATTCACAGAAAAGCTGAAAAGGAAGTGTGTTTAGTCAGGAAAGAAGAAGAGAATAAAATATCTTCATATGTAGAAAATCTGTTTTTAAGATTGTGAAACAAATCACCTGGGCAATAAATGACAGCAACTACATATCTGAGGCCACATGAAACTGCAAATATTTTCTTCCCACGATGCATGAAAAAGTCACAGGCTACGTCAGTGCTTTGTTCGAATCGTGTTAATCAGTCTTAGAGGACAAAGCGTGAAAACCATAGATTCCGGAGCCATTCTATGTGGGCTTGCATTGCATGTGTTCATAAATACGGAAGCTATGGGAATATCCATAATAACATAAAATGAAAGGCTCTGAGAGAAAATGTAAAAGACTCATTTAAAAAGACAGCTTGGTTAGTTTATCAAGAGCAAAGCTTTTCATCAAAATCATACATCTTTGCTGTGAGGTGGTTGGGGATCCTGGACACATATTTATGGCTGCATACTCTATGAAAACCAAATCTAATGGCTGAAAGAAAGGGGACTCGGAACTGGATAAGAAACAACAATTAAGAGATTTTTTTTTCATGTTTTCATGCTTTGAAGCTGATGAGTGAGTCTTAACTGATTTAGCAGGTCAGAGAGGTGAGTTGTAAACAGGAAACTAACACAAATGCAGAGATCAAGGAAGCAGTACTCAAATGCACAGAACCACTCCATGTCTGGAGAAGCCATATCTGTTTCTCCAGGCAGATGAAATACATGTGAAAACCTTTGGGTCTGTGGATTTAACATAGATGTGAATTCTGGAAAAGTCCTCCTGCTTCTTGGAATGGCTTTTTCTCTGTCAGAGCACCCTGCCTCTGGAATCAGATACATCTACTTTTGTTTGCATCTGAATTTATATAGACATCTTTGAACAAAAACGCTAGCAACTAAATTATTTGAGATCAAGAAAAATTTATATCTTGGATTTATACATGTTAAGTTCTTACAAAAACTATTAGGTCACTTATATAGACCTACTCTATGACCTTGCATCACATCTTCACATTGAAAGTATCTTCTGTCTCTTTGGAACTACCTCATGCTATTCATAACCACAGCCGAATGCTGACTGTTAATTTTTGGTATTCCTTTTTTGCCCACTTCTCAGAATCAAGGACAAGAGTGGTATATATCTAAACACAGATCCACAAACAATTATGATCTGCCACTGAGCGGGGTTTAGACCAGCGGTTTTTCTGATACAGAATTCACTTAGTGGAGGACACACCTTGATTTAGGGTCTAGATTTGAATTAGCATTGTTTTAGTACCATGTAACTGGTTACACTTTGGGGTCTAGACTTTTAGTTAGCATTGGTTTAGTACCATATAGCTGGTTATACTACAGTATATGAATAAGAATTTTTCCTCTCCTTTATGTGTTTTCTTGTTAGTGAATACTAATTTCTGATAGGAATGTCACCCTGCTCTAATGACTCAACTTTTGAATGGGTATTAAACATAAATGAAAGGTTTTAGTGGTGAGATTTTAGTTCTCTTTCCATTCATCACACTGTCTTGTTTATTTCTAATTATCTCTCAAATACATCACCTTCATCTTTTTCTAGAATGTCATTATGGCTTAGAAGTAAAATATTCATCATTTACATCATTTAAAGTTTTATGCACAAACTATATGAAGTGTAAATTCCCTAGTAGAAAATCTAGAAATCTTCTTGACTTTAAATCTAGCCTCTGCCTTTCTAAGATTTCCTCTCCCATCTACAGGGCATAACTTTCTACCAAGCAATAAAAATACTACCTAATTGCCACAGAAACTAAATTTTAACCCAAATGCTTAATGATGATGACAAAAACACAACGACAATGAGAAAAAATAAAAACAGAAAATAATAAAGTATAGAAAAGAGAGAGAGAAAAAAATCAGTATTCTGCCAGCACCTGGGGATTCTTCAATAAAATTAGACATGATATCTTATGATATGACACTGCATAACTACATAACTTTATACATCAGTAGGGGTGACTAATCCAGTCCTTCTGCATAGAACTGCAATAGACGAAAGTGTGTAAACATGAAAGCAGGCCCTCAGCATGCATGGGTTTCCAAACCAGGTGCAAAGGAAAGATAGGAGGGAGCCCTGCTAATGTGCAGAGCTGGGGGGTGAGTGAGGCTTCAGTCAGATAGGCAAGAGCATTAACATCTCATGTGTCAGGGGAAAGGTTACTGCTCTCTCATCAGGCTTTATCTTGTCTCCACACCTGTTCACTTAGCACAGTCTTTGTCTTCCAACGGTGTCTAGAGTTCTGATTTAGGAGGGATTGAATGTAATGAGAAGATGTCAAAAGAAAATCTCTTAATTATTTTTGTTTTCTTTTTATTACAGATAAAAAGCCTATGTTATCAAGGAAAATGTCAGAATCAATAAATGATAGTTTAATTTTTTGTGAGTTTGTCTTCAAGGGACATAACATATGTCTAGGTGAATTCACTTATGACAACAGAAGATAACTGCTGCATCATTATTATTTAGTGATGAAAAAAAACCTCATTAAACCTAATGCTCTTCTCAGTGACAAGTTTCCTGTGAGTATACGCATATCCTGGTTATCAAGAAAGATCTTATAAAGAACCACACATTGTACTTTCCTCAAGGCCAGTTGACTGATCAGAACTTCTATGATTGTAGACAGCTCAGAGGTCAGATTATCCTGGGCATTTTTTTAGCCTTCTTGATTACCATCAATTGTCCTCCTCTGTGTAAGCTAACATTGTTGGTAATCATGAGCTAAATCCTTTAGTATATACAAATAGATGCTTAGTGCCCACTGACCAAAAGGCTAAAAGCACTGTCAGATAGTATCTCAGGTCGATAGCTGTGATTTCTTCCTCTGATTTCCCACCTTACCAAATGTTTCCATTTTATAACTTTGTTCTGTTACTATAAAAACTTCAGCAAACTGTTACCATATTAGAACAGGGTAGTTGGCTAATTTGAATCTGTGTTCCCAAGCCAGAGTCATTCATAGTTGGCTCCAGGACAAACCATCTTTTTTCTGCTTTGAGGTGAGAGTTGTGTTTTGTACAGCAAGTTGTCTAAAATAAATTTCAGCTGAACATACTTACATTAAAACGCTACTCTCACAGCAAGTCTCATAAACACTTAACTGACAGCCTACCGAGTTCAACAATGACAGCCTCACATTTCCTCTCAAGATCATTTTAGCACTTAACCCACAGCAACAATATATCCACTGTTGCATATTTGAATAAGACTTTCTTCAATCCGTGAATAAATATAATAACATTTTCTTTCATAATGGCTTTCACAAACATTTTAGAACAACAGAAAACAGTCGAAAACACCTGATTAAAGTTCACACAACCCATTATTTTTCCTGGGCAGTGTGTTAAGAAGCAGCTAGAATTGTAAATGCCTCATGTTTATTTTAAATAAAATATCTCAATCTGTGTGGGGAATCACTTTAGATCCTAAACCTGGATAAGTGGAGCACATAGAAGCAGGAACTAGCAAACAGCAGGACGATGAGACAAGCAGAGATTTTCTTTTCAAAACTTTTCTTTTGCCCCATGCAAAAATAATTAGCTACATTAAATTAATCTTCATGATATCTGAAAAGAGGAGGATTTGTGAAGCTGCATGTAGATCAGCCAAATTTTGCCAAAAGTGAGTTTCAGACCAAGTCTTGTGACCCCTAGAGTAAAATCTGTTTCTTTGTGAGAATAGAAACCCAGGCAATTATCCACCTTTCAACTTTATTACTTACTTATTCAACATTCCTTAAAACCATTAGCTTCTATCCTGGGCCTGAAAAGTAAGATTTTTTTTGTCAAACAAAAAGCACCCCGTTTTCACCCCCAACCCCAGGTGTCTTCGTAAATTTGCTATTAGGAAAAATCGGACGACTAATTAGGGTATCTAAGCTCTTGTGTGCAATTCATCTGTGGCACTATCAAATCTTTCAGGTGTCTCTGTTCTGGTAAGGGCACACCTGAGATCCATCCCAGTCTATAAACCTTTTATTTCCATAGAAAGTAGAGACATGCAGAAACTCATTATGCTTCACTGGGCTGCTTAGAAAAGAAGTTATATTCTTTCTATGAGGCTAAATAAGACTTTCAAAGTTTTCTGTTCCATAATGATGACACTCTTGAAAGTATTGACTACTTATATTTTTTAGTGGGTGGATGTGTCACATGAAGTATATTATTTTGCATCTACGTGGGTTCTGGGAAGTATTTCTGAGAATAACGTTCCAAAACAATTAACCGTACCTCTGAGAGTCCTTACAGCCAACCACTACTCAGAAGCAGTACTCAACACAGGTACACAACAAAGCTTAGCTGAATCATTTGACCAATCCAAAGGACCATATGTTCTCATATTTTTTTGTAAAAATGAAAAATTATTAGCTCCATCATAATCAAGACTATTGTTAAAAGATATTAGGGCACAGAGGACCTCTGAAAGGTTCTGCCCTGCAGACTACCAAAGCAGATTCTGAGACTTTTGGGAAACCTTTGGGCAGAGTGCAGGGAACCTTATGAAAGAAGTGGGAAACAGTAAGATCTGGAGAAGACAGGAGCTCCACAAGAGAGGCAACAGAACCAAAAACTCTGAGCACAGGGGTCTTTCCTGAGAATGATACTCCAACCAAGGACCATGCATGGAGATAACCTAGGACCCCTGCACAGATGTAGCCCATGGCAGTTCAGTGTCCAAGTGGGTTCCATAGTAATAGGAACAGGGACCGTCTCTTACATGAACTGATTGGCCTGCTCTTTGTTCACCTCTCCCTGACTAGGGAGCAGCCTTACCAGGTCACAGAAGAAGACAATGCAGCCACTCCTGATGAGACCTAATTGACTAGGATCAGAAGGAAGGAAACGAAGACCTCCCCTAACAGTGGACTTGGGGAGGAGCATGCGTGCAGAGGGGGAAGGAAGGGAGGGATTGGGAGGGGAGGAGGGAGGGAACCTCAAGGGGGATACAAAGTGAATAAAGGGTAATTAATAAAGAATTTATGAATCCCTGCACTCTGCCGAAGGTTTGGTTATGAGTCTTAGTATCCGTTTTGAGACACTGCTAGGTAGAGTCTTTCAGAGGCCCTCTGCGGTAGGCTCCTGTCCTGTTACTTGTTTTCTCCTACCTCCAATGCACATCCCATTTGTCTTTCTAAGTGAGGATTGATCATCTTACCCTGGGTCCTCTTTCTTGTTTATCTTCTTTAGGTGTATAGATTTCATTATATTTATCATATCTTATAGGTCTACATAAGTGAGTATATACCATGTGTGTCTTTCTCCTTCTGGGATACCTCACTCAGAATCATCTTTTCTAAATCCCACCATTTGAAGGAGGAGTTAGTATGATGTGGAAAGGATAGGAGCTCCACAAGGACCAAATATATCTGGGCAAAGGGGTCTTTTCTGAGATTGATACTCCACCAAGGGCCATATATGGATATAACCTAGAACCTCTGCTCAGATGTAGCCTGTGGAAGCTCAGTAACCAATTGGATTCCCATTGTAAGGGGAACAGGGACTATTTCTGACAGGAACTCAATGGCAGGCTCTTTGACCTCTCCACCCTCCAAGGGAGGAGCAGTCCTGCTAGGCCACAGAAGAGGACTTTGCAGCCAGTCCTAAAGATACCTGATAAAACAGGGTCAGATGAAAGGGGAGGAGGTCCTCCCCAATCAGTGGACTTGGAAAGGGCCAGGGAGGAGATGAGGGAAGGAGGGTAGGATTGGGAGGGAATGAGGGAGCAGGATACAGCTGGGAAACAGAGTTAATAAAATGTAACTAATAATAAAAATTAAAAAAAAAAAAACAAGAGATCCACAAGGAGAGCAACAGAACCAAAAAATTTGAACACAGGGGTCTTTCCTGAGATTCATACTCCAACCAAGTACCATGCATGGAGATAACCCACGACCCCTGAACAGATGTAGCCCATGGCAGTTCAGTGTCCAAGTGGGTTCCATAGTAATGGGAACAGGGACTTCTTCTGAGATGAACTGATTAGCCTGCTCTTTGATCACCTCTCCCTGAGGGGGAAGCAGCCTTACCAAGCCACAGAGGAAGACAATGCAGCCACTCCTGATGAGACCTAACAGACTAGGATCAGAAGGAAGAAAAAGAAACCCTCCCCTATCAGTGGACTTGGGGAGGAGCATGCATGGAGAAAGGGGAGGAAAGAAGGGATTGGGAGGGGAGGAGGGAGGGAACTAGAGGGGGGATACAAAGTAAATAAAGTGTAATTAAATATAAAATAAAAAAATTTAAAAAAGCACACACACACACAAAAGAATAAACAATCTAGAATGTACTGGTTTCTGAGGAATAAAAAAAAGATATTAGGGCTATATTTCCAATTACTGTTTTATAAGTTTTAATTGTTTTATTGGATTTAAGGATATTTACTTTATCTCATAATATACAAAAACTACTTATGATATCACAGAAATATGCAGAAATGTAGGTCACTCGTCATAGTTCAATTTACAAGTGGAAAAATCAGGGGAACAACAAACTTTCTCTCATTTATATATTATAGATTTAAAGTAGCACAGCAATATATCTAGATTTTTTTTTTGGTTGATGTGTTACAAATGACTTTACTGATTGAATACTTCAGCCATTATTTTATACTTCATTAATTTCAGTTGGTGTTTCTCATTCTGTTCTCTGTCATGGAGAATAAATCTAAAGAAACATCAAGTTCTTTTAAATCTATAAACTTCCCCAAAGTACAAAGTAATACGGTAGTTTATAAGTTTGGCCTAGTAAATGATTCTAACCATTGATGTGCTCAGTGTTCTCTCACCACTGGGTACTAGTTAAAAGTGAATATTATACCTGTATTTTAACCACTGAAATATGTCTTTATTATCAATCTATGGCCTTGGCTCAATAGAAAAATATCAGAAGCACTTTTAATTTTTCTAAAGAAAATTTCAAGCATTATTTGCTTTTAGCCAATTCTTTGCAATGCTTGTCAGAAATCATGTTGAGGTACCTATTCCAATAATAATAATGGGTAAAAAGTAAGTTCTCACTAATTCTTTTTTTAATTTATTTTTTACATTTTTATCCACTTTACACCCTGATGTAGCCCTCCCCTCCCTATCAGTCTTCTTTCCTCCCCCTCCCCTTTTCCTCATACAAGGGAAGCTCCCTTTCCCATCCAGCCCAGCTCATCAAGTTGCCTCAGGACTGAGCGTGTCTTCTTCCGCTGTTGCTTCACAAGACAGTCTTGACAGGGTGACGTGATCAAAAAGTTGGCAAGTGAGTTCATGTCAGATGCAGTCCCTACTTCCCTTACTGGAGGACAAACATGAGGCCTAAGCTGCCCATCTGCTACCTCTTTGTGAGGGGTGTAGGTCCAGTTCATGCATGGTCTTTGGTTGATGCTTCGGTCTCAGCAAGCCCCTCTGGGCTCTGGTTATTTGGCTCTGTTGGAAATCTTGTGGAGTTCCTGTCATCTTCATCCTGTCACCTTTCCTCCCACTTTTTCCACAAGACACCCTATGCATCACACAATGATTGACTGTGAGTCTCAGTATCTGTTTTGTGGTGCTGCTGGGTAGAGTCTCTCAGAGGACAAGTCTGTCAGGCTCTTGTCTCCAAGTTTAATAGAGTATCCTTTATTGTGTCAGGGGTTGCCACTCTCTGAGAGGGTGAGCCTTTAGGTGGGCCAGGCATTGATTGGACATTCCCTCAGTCTCTGCTCTATCTGCTCTGTCTTTATCCCTGCACATCTTGCAGGCAGTATAAATTTTGTATCAATGTTTTTGTGGGTGTGTTGGTGTTCCCCTGCCTCTGCTAAGAGACTAGTCCAGTTAGTGGACTATGACCTCAGCAACTTTGAGTCTCTGTTTGAGTACCCCTCATATCCTCCCAGGAGCCTACCCTTAGTTCTCCAGCTTGTCACAGAGATACCCCACCCTCACTTCTCATTTCTCTATAGTCCTCTGTCCTCTCATCCTTATTTTACCCAGATCTAATCTCTACCATCTTAACTCTCTGTGGCCCCTCTCCTACCTCGTTCCCTGTCTTCAGCCATTACCTCTGTCTATTCTATCTTCCCTTCCAAGGAAGAATTATGCATCCTTCCTTAGATCCTCTATGTTACTTATCTTCTTTGAGTCTGTGCCTTGTGGTATGGTTATCCTGTACTAATATAGCTAAACTGCACTTATAAGTGAATATATACCATGTGTGTCTTTACCTCACTCAGGATGATCTTTTCTAGTTCCATCCACTTGCTTGCAAATTTCATGAGTTCTTTTTCTAAATTTATTTATTGTTTTATAAATTACAGTTTATTCACTTCATATCCCAGCTGTAACTCCCTTCCTTATCCCTACAAATCCTACCCTCCCTCCCTCATCTTTTCCCCTGCCCCTCCCCAAGTCCACTGATAGGGGACGTCCTCCTCCCATTCATTCCCTCTGACCCTAGCCTATCAGGTCTCATCAGGGCTGGTTGTATTATCTTCCTCTGTGGTGAGGTACAGCTGCTCCCCTATCAGTGGAAAATGATCAAAGAGCCAGCCACTGAGTTTATGTCAGAGGCAGTCCCTGTTTCCATTAGTATTCCATTGTGTAAATGTGCCACAGTTTCTTCATCCATTCTTCAGCTGATGAACATCTAGGTTGTTTCCAGATCCTGGCTATTGTGAATAAAGCTTCTATTAACATAGCTGAGCAAATGTCCTAGTTCTATGATAGAGCATCTATGGGTTTATACCGAGGAGAGGTGTAACTGGGTCTTGAGGTAAAGCTATTCCCAGTTTTCTAAGAAAGTACCAAATTGATTTCCAAAGTGGTTGTACAATTTTCCTCTCCCACCTGCAATGGAGGAGTGTTACCTTTTCTCCACACTCTTGCCAGAATGTGCTCAATAATTCTTTTAACTAATTCCTCTTTGATGGTAAGTAAGTCTACTGACTTACTTCACTTTCAGCTCAATGCATAATTCTTCATATTGTGTAACTAGTTGGTCAAAATGTAACTATGAAATTAAATATTCCTGATTTACTTGGGGGGGAAAGGTAGGCTCCACAGCTTCTGAGCTTAGTATCACATAATTGTAAGGAACTAGAGAGAAACATATTGGAAGTTCAACGTTTTTAAGGTAATTGCAATGAAGTTCCTGAGATTGTAAGGATGCAATTCATTTTAATTTAAATTCTTGCATTTCCAAGACTCTTGCAAAAGTATGTAGAGAAATAGCAAAGAAAACAAATCAGTAGCATCAAATGTCAAGTTTCTAGTCAATATACATAGCTCATTCAGTTGACTCTCTTAGCACCAGCTGTAACCCAATTAAACTCAACAGTGCACAGGTGTTCACAAGAATGAGTAACACAAAAGCATTCTTCCCTTTAGGGCTCTTAAAAAATTAGAGTCCTTTAATTTCCATACACCATCAAAACTAAAACCAAACAATAAAATATTGGGAAAAAAAGAAATTAGATACAGCAGGGGAAAAACACAATCAGCATGAGCTGTAACCCAATTATGCTAAATAGTACTCAGGTGTTCGTTCGCAAGACTGCACTCAAAGTTTCACCAACACAAATCAACTCTCTCTAACACATCTTAAGATTGACAACGAGTATCCATTTTTCTTAAGGTTATTGTAGATGATATTTCAAGTCCTTGAAAGATTTCACTGTATAATAAGTACAGATTTGAACGTAGACATTCCAGCAGGGCATGGAATACTGTAACATTCTTTGCTCTACAGAGACATTCAATATAGGCTTTAGGCCTCACTTAGGCTCTTCAAATTACAGGCATATAAAGTATGACAGTGCATTTTTTTTTATCCCATGCTGATCTTAGAAATAAATCCGAACACATTAAATTATTACTTTTTTCTTCAAGCCCACAAAAATGATTATATATGAATGTATCATTTCCTCATTTTGGAATTTTAAGTAGAGTTTAATAAGAAAAAAGAAACCTTGTAATTTCAAAAAACAAGTGTGTTGATATGACCCTAGATAAAAAAAACCCAGATATAAGTACATAGTTATTGCTTGAAATATCACTGTTACTTACAAATATATGCACCATCCTGAATAGTTTCTGATTGAGCTGAGTTATTAATTTGCTTCACTTTAGGGAATATAAATTTTGCATTCTCTAGTCTCAGACATATAGAATTAAATTAGAGATAAGGAGAAAGGAGATATGGAAAATCCTATCATTCTGAGTACTAAGCATCATATTTCTAATTCACACTTGGATAAAAAGATAAATATCAAAAGAATGAGAACATACTATATTATAAGGAAATGAAACTTGAAATTTGTAGCATGTAGTTGAACCACCACTTATTGAGAAAGGTACAATACTGAATTCATATAGTTAAAAGGATAAAATAAAATCAATTCTCATTTGACCTTTTAGAAAATTACAAGAAGAATAAATTAAACCCTACATAAAAAAGAAATCAAATAATTATAGCTATATCAGATAATGAAAATATTGGAGACATAAAGTCAATAGAGAAAATTGGAACTCAAACTGACTCTTTAAAGTCAATAAACAAAATGACACAAATAGAGCATCCCGAGTGAGGTATCGCAGAAGCAGAAAGACACACATGGTATATACTCACTTATAAGTGGATACTAGACCTATAAGATAGGACAAACATACTAAAATCTGTACAACTAAAGAAGCTAAACAAGAAGAGGTTGTGGGGTAAGATGATCAATTCTCACTTAGAAAGACAAACAGGATGGACTTTGGAAGTAGAAGAAAACAAAAAACAGGACAGAAGCCTACCATTGGGGGCCTCTGAAAGATTCTACCTAGCAGTGTATCAAAACAGATGCTGAGACTCATAACTAAACCTTGGGCAGAGTGCAGGGAATCATATGAAAAAAAGGGGTGGGGGTTGTACGACCTGGAGAGGGGAGCACCACAGGACCAAATATATCAGGGCACAAGGGTCTCTTCTGAGACTGTTTCTCCAACCAAGGACCATGCATGGAGATAACCTAGAACCCCTGTTCAGACATAGCCCATGGCAGCTCCACATCCAAGAGGGTTATCCTAGTAAGCGGAACAGGGACTGTCTCTGACACGAACTCAGTGGCTGGCTCTTTGACCTCCCCACCGCCCCCAAGGGAGGAGTAGACTTGCTAGGTCACAGAGGAGGATATTGTAGCCAGTCCTGGATGAGACCTGATAAACTAGAATCAGATGGGAGGGGAGGAGGCCCTCCCCTATCAGTGGACTTAGAGAAGGACAGGGAATGAAGGAGGGGGCTACAGATGGGATACAAAGTAAATAACCCGTAATTAATGTAAAAAAATAAAAATTTTTAATAAAAGCAAAAATAGATGAATTACTACAGGCTTTACTAAAATTAATACAATATAATTGATTATTTTGAAAAATCAATGCTCAAATATTTAAAAACCAAGGTAAAATAAACTAATATTATTCCTAGGAAAACAAAATCTACCAAAACACATAAGAAGTATATAATCTGATTATCAATATAACATTAAAAATAAAGTTAAATATTAACAGAAATAGAGAACTGTTTCTAGTTGTATTCACTGGTGAATTCTACCAACCATTGTGAAAGAAATTATACTAATTCTTCACAATCTACTAATGAAGTTAAAAGTAGAGGAATCTTATTCTAAAATCTCATAATCCCAACCTTAATAGAAAATGTACATTTACGAAGGGAAAAATTAAATTTGTTTTTCTCAGGAACATATGAGGAATTTGACATAGTCATGTGATTAGCACAATTCTAAACATGTTCACGGTTCTAATCCAATAACATACAAATAATCACATGGCACAACCAGTTCCCATTCATCTCATGAATGTAACACTGGTTAAACTTGAAAATCAAGACATTATTTTCCACTTCAAAAACATCAGGAAAAGCACATGACTATGTCAGTAGAGGTAAGAAAGTCAATATCTAGTCATAAGAAACTAAGAGCTGTCTGAATTATAGTAATGATGTGTGATCCAAGTTTTTCCATGATGATTTAGAACACGGCCATAGTTATTCTGCTCATCAATGCTCTCTAATATTGTTTTCAAAGCCCTAGATACTGCAATAAGTCCAATAAACAAAATAAAACAACATAAAGAAACATAAAACATTATAAAGAAACATTCTGAAACTTTTAGGGGATTACAGCAATTTGGTTTTTTGTTTTATTTTTTAATTTTTTTATTAATTACACTTTATTCACTTTGTATCCCCCCATAAGCCCCTCCCTCCTCTCCTACTGATCCCACCCTCCCTCCCCCTTCTTCACAAATGCCCCTCCCCAAGTCCACTGATAGGGGAGGTCCTCCTCTCCTTCCTTCTGATCTTAGTCTATCAGATCACATCAGGAATGGCTGCATTGTCTTCTTCTGTGGCCTGGTAAGGCTGCTCCACCCTCAGGGGGAGGTGATCAAAGAGCAGGCCAATCAGTTTATGTCAGAGGCAGTCCCTCTTCCCATTACTATGTAACCCACTTGGACACTAAACTGCCATGGGCTACATCTGTGCAGGGGTTCTAGGTTATCTCCATATATGGTACTTGGTTGGAGTATGAGTCTCTGGGAAGACCCCTGTGTTCAAATTTTCCTGTTCTGTTGCTCTCCTTGTGAAGTTCCCATCCTCTCCAGCTCTTACTATTTCCCATTTCTTACATAAGATTCCATGCACTCTGCCCAACAGTTGGCCACAAGTCTCAGTGTCTGCTTTGATAGTCTGCAGGGCAGAGGCTTTCAGAGGCCCTTTGTGGCAGGTTCCTAGCTTGTCCCCATCCCAAAAGGCAAAGAGGAAGGACATCAGAAGAAGAAGAAAACAGGATTACAGCAATTTGAACAAAACAATTAAAATACACAAAAGTCAACTGTAATTAGGCTTAAGGCCTACTCAACAAGAGGGAAATGATGCCTTGAACTAGGAACCTAACCAACTACCCAGGGATAGTGAAGCCATGGATCCTGGAGCCAAACTTCAACCACTACTTCCCAAACCAGCATTAAATTTTCAGAATAAATATTTAGGTTGATAAATGCACACATAAGTGTAGTTCTCAGCTCTCATCAAGTAAAACTTCTGTCTGCAACAGGCAGAAATGTGTGTGAGCCTCAAGCAATTACAAATGGACTAGGGAAAATCTCAAGATATCAATGCTACCCAAGGTATTATGCTCAAATGAGGAAAGCTAAGACATACAGAAATATTCTTTCTCAAGGAAAAGCATACCCAATTGGATATCCAAAATTAAATGGTCATACATGAAAGCATATACATACAAGTAGTATGATATGGAAAGGATAGGAACTCTACAAGGACCAAATATATCCGGGCACAGGGTCTTTTCTGAGACTGACACTCAACCAAGGACCATCTATGGAAATAACATAGAATGTGGGCTGTGGTAGCTTAGTAACCAAGTAGTTTTCCAAAGTAAGGGGAACAAGGACTATTTCTAACAGAATCTCAAGGGGTGGCTCTTTGACCTTCCCTCCCCCCCCGGGGGGAGGAGCAGTCCTGTTAGGCTGTTCTTCATCTGTTTTTCTCCCTGTGTATGCGTTTGTATCTGCATGTGCATTTTTAAGTGTTTTATAGTAAATTACAGGCAGCTGATCCTTTTCTCCCTAAAGAATAATGCTTCAGTGTTCATCTGCACAAAGCTTCCTTTCAGATACAGGTCACTGTGTTCATCCTCAACCGATATAATCAGCATACAATATTCCACTCAGTCTACTGCACACAGCCACCCTTTGAAATGATCTCCCTCGCCCTCTTTGCCCTATTCAAGAAAAAAATAAAGTCCATGACTAGGAATTCCATTTGCGCTCTTGTCATGAGAGTCCCCTTTATATTTGAAATATTTCCTTTTAGTTTCCTTTACTTTGTCTTTAAGGACATTGGTGCCTTTTGAAGAGAAAATATTTTATGCATAATTTAAACAAATACCAATGTGTCAATCCATTAACTCTTCCATTCTTTATTTTCTGTCAAATATGTGTTCTTTTATGCATTCAAAGATTGCCATAATATGAAAAGGTTTTACCACATTAATAACAATCATATGGTTTTTCTCCAGAATGTTTTCTTTTATGATGATGAAGATGATGATGACATGCAAAGGTTGCATTCATAGGGGTTCTCTCCAGTATGTGTTCTTTCATGACTTTAAAATGTCTGCTACATGCAAATGTTTTACCACATTGTTACTTCAAAAGGTTTTTCTCCATTATGTGTTCTATATATCAGGAGGTGACTGTTACATGCAAACGCTTTACCGCATTGATTACATTCCTAAGGCTTCTCTCCTATGTGTGTCCTTTTATGTATTCTTGGACTACTGTGACATACAAAGGCTTTATTACCTTGGTTACATTCATAGGGTTTCTCTCCTTTGTGTGTTCTTTTGTGGTTTTGCAGACTGCTGTATCATGCAAAATGCCAGGGTCCAGCCCTGGGTGAGATCTGAAGAAGGGCAGATGCAAGAGCAGCAAGGGAGGAAAAGTCAGGCACAGGATCCAGAGGGGTTTTATGTCCTGATTGACTGGCAGTCTAGGTGCTTCTTTATTTACATAGAACTTAGTAGGTGGGGATAGATGCATGCTGTTCCAATACATAGATCATGTCAATTTGTCCCTGGACACGTGTTTCAGCTTCTGCTTGGACATAAGTTTAGTCTTCATTGATAAACCAAGACAGAACAGAATCAGTTTACCTCATCACTCCCATAACCCAACTTTTAAACAATATTGCAGTTTCAAAGGCATAGATTGCCAAAGCATGACAGCCTGTTCTCAGGATGTGAGTTCTTGTGGTCTCAAGGACAGTAGATATAAAGAAAACATCCAAGACAGCCTGGGAAGATTGTCATGACCCATGGATTATCAACTTTAAAAAGTCAGAGTGCTAATTGTCTTCTTCTTCCAATGTCCATCCTGTTTGTCTTTCTAAGTGAGGATTAATCATCTTACCCCAGGTCCTCCTTCTTGTTTAGCTTCTTTAGGCCTACAGATTTTAGTGTGTTTATCCTATAATATAGGTCTAGTATCCACTTATAAGTGAGTATATACCGGGTGTGTTTTTCTGCTTCTGGGATACCTCACTCAAGATGATTTTTTTCTAGATTCCACCGTTTGCCTGAAAGTTTCATGATTTATTTTTAATTGCTGAGTAGTATTCCATTGTATAATTGTACCACAATTTCTGTATCCATTCCTCTGTTGAGGGACATCTGGGTTGTTTCCAGGTTCTGGCTATTACGAATAAAGCTGCTATGAACATGGTTGAACAAATATCCTTGTTGTGTATTTGAACATATTTTGGATATATGCCTTGGAGTAATATAGCTGGATGTTGAGGAAGCACTATTCCTAATTGTCTGAGAAAATGCCAGATTGATTCCCACAGTGGTTGTCCAAGTTTACATTCCCACCAGAACCAGGACAGGAGCGTACCACAGAGGGCCTCTGAAAGACTCTACCTTGCACAGGGTATCAAAGCAGATGCGGAGACTCATAACCAAACCTTGGGCAGAGTGCAGGGAATCATATGAAAGATGGGGGAATTAGTAAGACTTGGAGAGGACAGGAGCTCCACAAAGACCAAATATATCAGGGCACAGCAGTCTTTTCTGAGACAGATTCTCCAACCAAGGACCATGCATGGATATAAACTAGAACCCCTGTTCAGACATAGCCCATGGTAGCTCAGTATCCAAGTGGGTACCCTATTAAGGGGAACAGTTCTCTGACATTAACTCAGTGGCTGGCTCTTTGACCTCCCCTTCCCTGAGGGAGAAGAACCCATGCTAGGTCACAGAGGATGACATTGCAGCCAGTCCTGATGAGCTAGGGTCAGATGGAAGGGGAGGAGGACCTCCCCTATCAGTGGACTTAGAGAAGGGCAGAGAGGAAATGAGGGAAGGAGGGTGGGATTGGGAGGGAATGAGTGAGGGGCTACAGCTGAGATACAAAGTAAATAAACTACAATTAATATAAAAAATAAAAATTTAATGAAAAAAAAGTGTGTTAATTGCCATTAGACCCAGGAAAAGTCTTCAGGCCAAAGCTGCTGGAATTACTATTTAATATCTGCCATAATACAATGTTCATGTCTTGTATATTTATAGAATTTATTTATATGTCTAATCTATTTTTTGTTCCTTGGTCACAGGACACCACAGTGGCCCTGTATGAGTTCACTTTTCTAAGAAAGGGGGGCCTTAATATTTTATCTCATCATTTATTCACACCATTCTTTTTCCATCAGGAGTAGGAAGAGGCTTTTAATTTGATCTGCTGCCATCTTCTCTAGCCCACCAAATCTCTTTTACCTTCTCAAGTTCTCTTTGTTCTGATTATTTTGTTCCTGAGTAAGCGCAGGAGCAGATGCGCCCAGAGTGTCCTTGAGTCAGGGCCTCATAAGGAGAGCTCTGGCCTAATTATTTGAGTCACAATCTCAGAGCTTGCCTGAGTTCCACTCACAGCACCCAGCTGCAGCACTCAGAGCACATTGCACCAAACCATTCAAGCCTGCTTGGCAATGGGCACTGCAGCTCTACCATTCTTAATTTTGCTGTATCTGAATACTGAGTCAATTTAGAGAAATATATCCTTAAACCAAAGTTATATAAGATTACAACTTAGCTTTTATTGAATCTAGAAATTTAAGCATTGACCTTTATTTATATAAGCCACATTAGTTTCTTTGTATGCATTGTGTGAGCAATGCATCCAAAATTATGTTATTCTAAGTGGCAAGCTATAATACTAACAAAATTTAATTTAAAGTGTTTTTAAAGCAGTACAATTCACTTCAGAAAAATGTTTTAAATATCCATCTTGGCTTTTTTCATATTACATATAAATCTCACAAAGTAAAATAGAATAACTGTTTGTTGTTATTTTCTTAAGGTTCTAATTGTTTCCAAGTTTACTTTAACAGTTTTGAAAACTCAATTTTGTTTATTTTCTTCAACTGGCTCTGCTTAGGCAAACTGCTAAGATCTTACAAAAATAAATGCTTTTTTTTATTCTAGTAGAGATTAAATTTAGTATCATTACAGTGGCTCATGAGAAGCCTTTCCCCAAAAGGGGGACTAAATTAACTAACGTATTTAGAGCAATCCCATTATGCAGCAGTTGAAAACTTGTCCAAAGAAAACTGGAGCTTTGGCAGCAGTAGCTTGAACAGGAATGGATTTCCCACTACAAGCCTGAGCTAGTTCTTTAACAAAAGTCACTTGTTTCCTCTCCCACTGCGTCAAGTTCCCCTTCCCGCAACTGTCAGCAACACCGGGATTTCAAATACTGAGTCCAATACTGTTTTAAACATTTGTGTGTTTGGTTATTGACAGAACTGAAAATCACTGCATGGTGTCTAGTGGTTTTCCCTCAAGACAGTAACAATTTCCTTGAGGAAATAGGCAGGTTTTATACTTTTATTTTCCATTTTTTATTTCACTGTTACATCTTTAAACATAGTCAAGTAAAGTACAATAATGATCACTGACTCCTCTCTGCACAGGCTATCAGCGTAATGATGTAGGCCTCGAAAGCTACATCATTTGGTAATAGATCAAATTCTCAGCTGTGGGAACAAAAAAGTTCCAGTCTGAACTAAAATCATGATTGAATACTTGCTCTCACCTTTAAACTTTCAATATCATTTGCTGAACATCATAACTTCAAGTAACACGTTCTAAAGATGTATTTGTAAGAAATACCATTTACATCGGGGCAAAGAACTGTCTTGCATTTATTATAAGCTCTTCTGTTAACTCCCTAGCTTTTAGGTTAAGGGCTCCTTTCAGAAAGAGTCAAAATAAAAAAAAAAGTATTAAAATAATTGTTCTGGTGGGGCACTACCCACAGTTGCTGGACCCTGCTCCATCAATCACTAATTATGAAAATGCCGTTCAGCTGGATCTTATGCAGGCATTTTCTCAATTCCCTTATTCCAGATGTCGATAGCTGTGTCACGTTGATATCAAATTAGCCAGCACAACCTTCTAATACTAACCAGGTACCAGAAATTATCCCAGAATCTTTGTTCTCTGACTACAGGAAACCTGGATCCCTGTCTCAGAACAGTTATTCATCTGCCCAGCAGCCCCTCCCAACTCACATGCAATCATACTCCTGCCCACATTGGCTATCTAAGATCATTTCGTGTTGCTGTGACAAAGGGCTTGGAGCAGGATATTGGACAGAACAGTGTCAGTTAGGTGATTCTGGGGTAAGGATGCCTGCCACCAAGCCTTGTAACCTTGGCTTGATCCCTGGGACCCGCATACTGAAGGAGAGACTCAGTGCCGGAAAATTGTCCTCTGACCTCCACACTAGTGTCCCCAACTCCCCCCCCCCCCCACAAACACACACACATACAAATAAAGAAAGAAAAAGGAAAACAGTTGCTCTGAATTGAAGAATGGACAACTGGGTTTAGCAGGAAGCAAAATGTAAGAATATGCCTTTAGGAACTGAAAGGACAAGCCAGTGGTTAAGAATATTTGCTTCTATTCCAGAGGACCCAAGTTCAGTTCCCATGTTTGGCATCTCACAAGCACCATTACTTACAGTTCCAGAGGATCTGACCACCTCTTCTTGCCTCCATGGACACCTATGCACAAATGGCACCCACACAGGAAAACACACATCTGCACTGATGATAATGATGATGATGATGATAAACTAAATCATACCTTAAAAAGTTTACTGTGTATGCTACATCGTTGCTATTTAATCATCACATTAATCCTAAATGACTATCACGTGTCACTTTCCTTTCTTGTAAATATTGTGGGGTACTAGGACAGAGTGGACCATTATATTTTATATCTATTTGTCACAAAGTATTTTTTCTACAATTTTTTTGTGCATTTCCAACTGGTAACACATAAAGTTCTTAAAGTGGAAGTACAAAGGGGTTCAACATGTGATGGGCACTTGTCCTAGTTGTCCTCAGGTGTCATATACTTTCATTTACTGTATCCAGTAAATGATCCAGTAAATGATTTACTGTATCCAGTAAATGATGTTCATTTTCCATTAACATATCAGAATATCATTTAATACAAACATTTTCTAGAAAGATCATCACACTCCATGACTGCATATTGTCAATCCACCTGTGTCATGGTTATGCTGATCTTGTTACAGTTCTTACATTTGCAGAGTCAAATTTGGCAACTTCTGTCCTGTGTTTTTTCTGTGCATGGGACTTCATAAAATAGCTTCCTATTCTTTGTTCACAACATGTCATGGACCTATTCCAGGTCCTGATTACCTGAAGTTATCTTCAGATACCATTAGTGGTGTCACAGGCAAGTTCTACAAGAGTTTACAGAATCACTTGATTACAGTTGTACTTAAGTAAATCCAGACCTAAAATATTAATAAGCTTAAACAGTTTTATAGTGATGAATAAAATTGAAAAGGATATAATAGCAGAAGAAAATATTTTTAAGCATGTAGCAAAGGTAAAAAGCTAAGGGAAATTCATGCAGGAGTTGAGGCTGTATCTCCCTCCATGTGATAGGAGGCTAAATATAAAATGTTAGACGACAGCCAAGGAAGAGTGTCCAGTGGGCATTCTGTGGCTTAACATCATCCTAGCTTCCATTAAAAAATTACATTTTTGGCATTGTGGAGATTAGAAAAATCTAAGTGCACAGTGCTCACCTCTCCTGGAAAAGTGCTTGGTTACCAGCAGCATCAGCCTCCACATGCTTGGGAATTCATCTGCACTTTTCACCTCAGACCACTTTTACTGAGAAACATGACAGGACATTGTAAGTGACATCTATTTCAGTAGAACGTCTGTTTATTCTTGAATATTTTGTGCTACCAAAAGAGTATTTTGAGGAGTTTCTGGAATATGGACTGTTTCTAAAGGCCATGAACATTCCTGCACTCTCTTCTTGTCTGTTGTTTTAGTTTAAATTCCTGGGATCTGAAAGATTAGCCTCAGGCCCTACGTTGGAGAACTCTTTAGAGCTGATTGTAAGCAGAAGAGCTTTCTTTGTAAGATTTGGTTGCCAGTGACTTTCAAAAGAACGCAAGTTCATGGATCAAGTCAAAACTCCTGACTCCATCACAGGAGCAAAGGAAGGGGAGCCAGCCATAGGCTTGGTTGACTTCTGTATTTTTCAGTCACATCTTCTGATATGTTTGGAATATTAGTCAATAAGGCTATGTTTAATTTCAAAAATCATGGTAATTTTGTATTGTTGTATCTATCAAACATAAGTTCATGAAAAAAATTAAACTCCCGACAGCCTTTTATGGAACAGCATTTATAGACATAGCCTTACTTGATAATAACTTTGACATTTAAATTTAATATCCACAAAATAATTAGACTTTTGGAAAGACAAGAGTAGCATAAATTGTCTACATGATTATGAAATTATAGAAAAATATGCATTACCAAATTTAAAGAAACATAACAACCAGAGGGTAGTAAAGCCATCGTTCATAACGTAAGGCTTAAAAAGAAACAATTAATTGAACAATATGATAGTTTGACATCAGCAATCCATTGCCTAATCTCAAAATTCTGTCTGCTTGATACTCAGTGTTCCAACAACTCATGATTTTTAGCTTTTAAAATAGTTATCAATAAACTATTTTGTAAAAATTATAGAGACACTTTTAGAGAACTTTAAAGAAATGAAAATCTATAATTGTAATTTTGGGAAAGAAAAGAAGAGAAAAGTTTGCTCAAGGATTTCTGCAAACTGAAGCCATAGAGAGTCACCTTTGGTGCAGTTACAACCCATCTTCAAATGGGGGCTGTGGAGCTCGCCATGGAGTGTTTCCCCAGACATTAACAGTTGGCTACATTGCTAACCTATATTTTGTCTTGTTGCACCACTCAGGCACAAACCCCATCCACTTTGGGATGTTTCAATTCCAAGACAAAGGCAAAGAACATAAAACCTCTATGAGTGTTTCAGAGGCCCTCTGGGGTAGACCCCTGTCCTGTTCCCTGTTTTCTCCCTCTTCCAATGTCTGTCCTCTTTACCTTTCTGAGTGAGGACTGATCATCTTCCTTCTTGCTTAGCTTCTTTAGGTGTACAGATTTTAGTATGTTTATTCTATCTTATATGTCTAATATCCATTTACAGTGCATATATACTGTGTGTGTCATGTCTTTCTGCTTCTGAGATGACTCACTTGATGAACTTTTCTATTTCTCACTATTTGACTGAAAATTTCATGATTTCCTTGTTTTTTAATTGCTGAGGAGCATTCCATTTTGTAAAAGTACCACAATTTTGGGTATCAAAGCAAATACAAAGACACATAGACAAATTTTGGGCAGAGTGCAGGGCATCTTATGAAAGAAGGAGGAGATAGAAAGACCTGGAGTGGACAGGAGCTCCACAAGGAGAACAACAAAACAAAAAAAATCTGGGCAAAGGGGTCTTTCCTGAGACTAATACTCAAAAAACAAAACAAAACAAAAAAAATAAATAAATAAAAAAAACCAAGCATGGAGATAACCTAGAACCCCTGGACAGATGTAGCCCATGGCAGCTCAGTCTCCAAATGGGTTCCCTAGTAATGATGAGAACAGGGACTGTCTCTGACAAGGACTCAGTGGCTGGCTCTTTGATCACCTTGCCCTGGGGGTGGGGGGGCAGCCTTACCAAGCCACAGAGGAAGAAAATGGAACCAATCCTGATGAGATCTGATAGGTGAGGGTCAGCGGAAAAGGGAAGAGGACCTACCCTATCAGTGGACTTGGGGAGGGGCATGGAGGATGAGGGAGGAGGCTGGGATTGGGAAGGGATGAGGGAAGGGACTATAGCTGGGATACAAAGAAAATAAACTGTAATTAATAAAAAAATAATTGATTTAAAAAACTTCTGTTAGTGCACATGCTCTCTTCTCTCTCTCTCTCTCTCTCTCTCTCTTCCCCCCCCCCACACACACAGAATGAAAGAGAGCTATGTCTTTGTGGGTAAGGGAAGAGGATTGTTGGAAGACAAAAAGCAATCCTTAGCTTTGTTTCCACCTATCAAGAGGACTCACCTCACCCACAGCATGGCCTCTGCATGCTATCACTTTAGCTTCAGGATACTGGATGTCTTATCTGTATTTTGTTGATTACTTCACTGGGCCTCCAACAGAGCTAACACACTATGTGTTCTTACAAACTAGGCATTAACTTTACATTAAATTTTTTTTTTCTTTTTCACAAAAATTAAATTAGCAAAGTAAACAAAATCTGTAACAATTTTTAATTGTAAATATTGCTTTAGTAAAAGTTATATGGACATTTTGAATACAGAAAACAATAATGCAGCTTTGTTCAGTTTTAAATAAATAAATAAAACATGATAAAAAGCATGGTCAAACAACATAGTGTACATAATTTACAGAAAGAGCAACAGCTAATATGTGCTATTTAATGTAGCAGAAAAGTGTGTAAATCTGTCAAGGATTTTAGAAGCCATATTAAAGTCTTAAAGGGGCACAGGAAAGAAAAAAATAATTTTATACATTAATAAGTCTGTTGTTTTGAGCACTGTGGTGTCCCTGCTGTTTTATTTCCTAAAGGGCAGAGAACCATTATTAAGTAGGAGCCAAAACTCACAGCACAGACTAAATGGAGCATATTATTGTGAGTAAATATTTGAGAACATTGCATTTAATATTAGCTGCTATTGAACTTGAACAAACCCCATATATATAGTTCAGTATCAGACAACTGTTGGTCTTGAAGTTTTTATTATCTCATCGAACGTCCTGGGGAGACATTAGAAGGCATGGTTTCAGTGAGCATGCCTTCATGCAAACTACGGCACATTTTCCTGAGGCACATCCACACGTGGACTGATACACTCATCATTTTCACTAAGTGTCTACTGCTGCAGTTTTTCAGTATCTTAGATATAACAGAAGCTAAGATGAAATGTCACTGAAGAAAAAGAGAAAAATATACATATTTGGTTTTGTTTTGCTTTGTTTTGTTTTCTTTTTTTTTTTTTTTTCAATGCAGTTTATTCAGGAACCTTGAACAATCATCTGACCCTGGGGAAAGCCAGCCCACAGCTTAAATAGCCTCTGGGTAGCCAACCCAGGCGTGCCACGGGGGCAATGCAGATAGGTCCACATACATGGAAGCAAGCCAGATCCTCAGCCTTAGCCAAATGTGGAATTGTTCATGACAGAGAGCACTCACCATCGGGAAGGTGGAAGGCGGAAACCAGCTCCATCTTTAAGGCATAGCATTCCGCAGCTCTCTACAGTTCCCCCTTTTTGTTTTAGACGCATCAGGCAAGAGTAGAGGTCTGATCTCTGATATTAGAAATAAATTGGGACTTTGTACTGATGTTCATTTAGGTGTCATCCACCCAAAGAGCATCAGACCCGTCTGATACCTTTTTCTCAGAGGCGGGACCTGGGGCATCAACCCGCATGCAATCAGACATGCTCTTCTCTGGGTCGAAAGCTGCTGACCCTGAGTGCAGTGCTTAGCCTCGCATCCTGAGCGTATCATTTTAGCTTTTTATGGTATCCAACCATGCTTGGGGAGAATGTCCTGCTTCAATGGCTGTAAAGGCCTGAATGATCATGGCTGCATCACACTGTTGTGAGACTCTAATCTTGCATATATACCACAGGCAAACCAAGGAGACCAACACCAGAAGGCCTGCTAACGCTCCCATGCCCGCCCATTCCTTCAGATGATTCATGGCTGCAGCAATCCATGTTGATAATCCTGTGGCTAGTCCTGCGTCCACTCTGGTAGAATTTACTGTGACAATGGCCACTCTCAGCTGCTCCATCGTAGTATCGAATTCTCCAGTCCAATTACCTAAAATATAGCTCGACAATTGTTTAGACAAATTTGCAGCACAGGAAAAATTCTCATGTTGTATGCTAGTGACACAAAGTCCAGCATACTTTCATTGACAGCCAGGTTGAGCGATTTGCCAGAGGGTATCAATTTGCTCCTGCAAGAGGTCAATCCTCTGATTGACCACAATCAAGCTTCCTTTTAGTTGAGCATTAATTCCTTTATGTACAACTAAGGCATGAGCTACATTGGCTAACCCACTAAAACCTGTGCATCTAAAGAAACTAAGCAAGAGAGAGGACCCTAACTAAAATGTCCAATCCCCATCCAGAAAGGCAAAGAGGATGGACATCAGAAGAAGAAGAAGAAAACAGGAAACAACCTAGGAACCTACCACAGAGGGCCTCTGAAAGTCTCTGCCCTTCAGACTATCAAAGCAGATGCTGAGCCAGATGGGCAACTGTTGGGCAGGTGAACGGAATTTTAGGTAAGAACTAGGAAATAGTAAGAGCTGGAGAGGACAGGGTCTCCACAAGGAGAGCAACAGAACAAGAAAATTTGAACACAGGGAACTTCCCAGAGACTCATACTCCAACCAAAGACTATTCATGGAGATAATCCAGAACCCCTGTACAGATGTAGCCCAGGGCAGTTCAGAGTCCAATTGGGTTACATAGTAATGGGAAGAGGGACTGCCTCTGACATAATCTGATTGGCCTGCTCTTTGATCACCTCCCTCTGGGGGGGAGCAGCCTTACCAGGCCATAGTAGAGGACAATGCAGCCACTTTTGATGTGAACTGACAGACTAAGATCAGAAAGGAGAGGAGAACCTCCCCTATTAGTGGACTTTGTTTTGTTTTCAAGACAGGGTTTCTCTGTGTAGCCTTGGCTGTCCTGGACTCTATTTGCAGACCAGGCTGGCCTCTAACTCACCGCGATCTAACTGCTTCTGCCTTCATGAGTGCTGGGATTAAAGGTGTACACTGTCAAGCCTGGGTGACATATTTATTAATCAAAATAGGTTTTTGAATAAATATTAAGCTTGCAGTGTATTCCCCTTAGAAGGTGCTTATATGCAGAGTTCTTTATAAAATTACGTAGGCACTTCCTGGCGGTACATAGATGATGTGTGTAGTCACCATGTAATCTACGTACCTCCAAAATATGAGCAGGTCTGTGACCAAAAGATGAAGACCAGGCAATTTTTTGCATTGGTAATATTGTAATTTATTTAATTTGTATCCAGGCTGTGGTCCCCTCCCTTATCTCCTCCCAGCAAGGGACTTTCTCTGGCATGAACTCAGAGGCAAGCTCTCTGATAACCTCCCTTGGGAGGTGCAGCCTTGCCAGGACACAGAGGAAGACAATGCAGCCAGCCCTGATGAGACCTGATAGGCCAGGTAGTTTCTAAAGAGATGCTCACTGGTTGTAGGAGGTAAAAATGAAAATCATGATAAAGAGACAGTGGCTATAATATAGAAGACAGAGTTATAATTATGAGGGCTAGAAATGTTTCTGGTAAAAAGAACACAGAACAAATATATAAAAAAAAAGAAAGAGATTCTAGAAAAGGACTAGACAAATGCTTTGGGATTTATCATCCTCTAGACCATGCTCTTTAACCAACGTCCAAGAATTTCATTTTCACAGCAGAAATATTTGAACTCATGCACATATTTAGTATATTGACTATCTTAACACTAAGAATGTAGAAAAATTATCTGTTGGGTGTAATAATCAATCATTAAAATATATACAAAGCAGCCATTATCAAAGAAGCTTCTTCCTGCAGCCAATGGAAAAAAATTCAAAGGCCCAAACCAGACAACAAGAACAGAGTGAGAGGCCTTGGAACATTAGTCCTAAAAGGGATGTTTCTTTGGCAAGGACCAAATATATCTGGGCACAGGGGTCTTTTCTGAGGCTGATACTCCACCAAGGACCATGTATGGATATAACCTAGAACCTCTGCTCAGATGTAGCCCATGGTAGCTCAGTAACCAATTGGTTTCCCATAGTAAGGGGAACAAGGACTATTTCTGATAGGAACTCAATGGCAGGCTCTTTGACCTCCCCACCCCCCAAAGGGGGAGCAGTCCTGGTAGCAGCCACTCCTGAAGATACCTGATAAACTAGGGTCAGATGAAAGGGAAGGAGATGAGGAAGGGAGGGTGGGTTTGTGAGGGAATGGGAGATTGGGATACAGCTGGGATACAGAGTTAATAAAATATAACTAATAATAAAAATTTTTTAAAAGGCCCAAAAAAAAAAAAGGATGTTTCCATCAAATCCCTCCCCTGTGGGTCCTTTTGCTTCCTGACTAATGTTTTTATGAGATTCCTGAGTGTGCGATCCAGTGGGTCTGTGATTCCTGTACCTTTTTAAGGCTCTCTTTCTTCTCTTTGTTTACATTGTCTAATTTCAATGTGTTTATTTTATCCTATCCCATCCCATCCCATCCCATCCCATCCTTTAGAAACCTGTTTTTCTCCAAAGGACAAATAGAAAGGAGGTGGATCCACGTGGGAGAAAAGGTAGAAAAGGGGAGGATTAAAGGTATAGAAAAACATAACCAGGGTTATTATGTGAAAAAAATCTATTTTCAATAAAGGAAGAAAAAAGAAAAAATATATTTACGTATACATATGTGTAAGTAGACATGGAAAAACAATATTTATATTAGCCATATTTAACATGATAGCTATTTTTAGTTTTCCACTTAACTACAATTGGAATCAACTAAAATCCAAGCAGATCTGTGAGAAATTTTCTTTTTTGGATTATTGAGGGCCACATAATTCTCATGGCACCATATTCAAAGCACATAGCAAAAATAATATTTTGTTTTTCTTCTGCTTCCAAGTTCATATAACTGAGGATGCTAAGGCATTACAGATGACTTCTGTGGGTTTCTGACTTAAAATGAAGACCAGCTGATACATCTAGCCTGATGGACTGAGCATCTGCTGAGTTCCTGGACTTTCTGATAGGAACCAAACGTTATTGGACTAGCTGTACCACAGCCTGTAGTAAGCCACTCTAATAAATTCACATAAGGAACATTCTATCAGTTCTGATCCTCTAGAGACCCCTGACAAATACATTTAGTAATCATGTTGCTTTAGTATCGATTATGTATACATTTATACTAAAATTATTTTATAATTCATGGGAAAAGTACTAATTATTATGAATCAGAATTCTCATCATGAAGGAAACTTCCAGTAGATGCATTTTGAGAACATTATAGAAATATTGTGTCATGCTTTATTAGAATTAACTTAAGGTGAGGGGTATGTCACTGTTTTTGAATGACACAAATGTTTTCCAGGGGTTATTATAAAGAAGGTCACTCACTCTAGATAGGAACTTAAGTCCTAACTACCTGTCAGACACTGCTGGGTGATACAATTGCCCAGCTTGGCTTGGAATCAGAGGGGAAATAGAGGACACTTCCAGAAGCATCTGCCTTCGGCTTCTGTTTGGCCTGCTTGTTGACAAGTCAATTTAGTTACTGAATCAGCAGTTTTGTCACATTTTCCTCCGTTATTTTGGGCACCTGAATATTTCATGTGTTTTCTTCCTTTTATTTTTGTCACTGTCAATATATAGTAGGTTGAAGACAGATATATATTATCTGTCATATATATATATATGTATGTATATATATATCTGTCTTCAACCTAATATATATATATATATATATATATATACCTAAGATTAACTTCATCTAGATTGCTTCTATTTCTAATTCAATTCACCAAAAGTCACTCTGCTAGAAGGTCTCTAGGGAGGCTTAGGATTCTGCCCTGCACTGAAACTACCAGGGGCTTTGCCCAGCTTGCATTTTTCTCTGAGATGATGACAACAAGCTGTGCTAGAAGTGCTCTGTGTATTCAGAAAGTGGTGTGTGCAGTTAGCTAAATATAACATAAGACAAAATTAAATAAGCAGCAGAGCAGGAAAGAACATGACAAAGTGAACGATCAGATCTGAGTGCTGGAGGGAAAGGCTGTTTCATTATGGACACTCTCAAAGAAACAATTACATTTGTCCTAGATTTGGGGGAATCTAACGGATTTACCTACACAGAGGGGTTGGCTGGATCTTCAGTAGTCCTGCTCTATTTCATATCTCTTTTACTACAAATGTTCTGTGGACAATGGTACAAATTCAAAGTACCTTAGCATCTGTGGAGATTACAACAAAATTCCCTTCATTAACTGCAATGAGTTGCACTACGAGTGCTAAAACAAAATGCCCTGTATTCTAAAGAACTGATTTTACTCTCTCTCTCTCTCTCTCTCTCTCTCACACACACACACACACACACACACACACACACACACACACACACTGTACCCAAAGGTGGCCAGGCATCTGAGTTCAGGGAATCCTACCCATTTTATCTGTCAAGATGAATGTAATATAATGGCCATCACATCTGCACAAAAGACCACAGAATGGAACAGAGAACATAGAAAGAAAACATGACAGACCATCAGTTTCTTAGAACTGCTGTGCCATGGGTCCAGATCTGTGTCTGGACTTTAGTCTAAAGCCTTCTGGGAGCGAGGGAGGGAGGGAGGGAGGGAGGGAGGCAGGGAGGGAGGGAGGGAGGAAGGGAGGGAGGGAGGGAGGAAGGGAGGAAGGTATGGGGAGGGAATGAGGGATCGGGACACGGCTGGGATACAGAGTTAATAAAATGTACCTGATAAGAAAAAAAATAAAATTCCAAAAAAAAATAAGTAAGGAAGGAATGATGAACACCCCTAAAATCCTAGCTAAAAACAGGAGAGGGGAATAAGGAGAGAAGAGGGAAGGTGGGATTGGGAGGAGACAAAGGATGGTGCCACAGCAGGGATACAAACTGAATAAATTGTAATAAATGATAATAATAAAAATATGCTAAAAAAGATCATTCTGAGTGAAATATCCCAGAAGGAGAAAGACAAACATGGGATATACTCACTTATATAGACCTATAAGATATGATAAACATAATGAAATCTATACACCTAAAGAAGATAATCAAGATAGCGGACATGGGGTAAGATGATCAATCCTCATTTAGAAAGACAGATGGGATGTGCATTGAACGTATGACAGGAGTCTACTGAGCGCATCTGAAAGACTCTAACTAGCAGTGTTTTCAAAGCAAAGACTCATGACCAAACCTTTGGCTGAGTACAGGGAATCATAAGAAAGAAGGGGAGTTAGTCTGATGGGGAAAGGATAGGAGCTCCACAAGGACCAAATATATCTGGGTACAGGGTCTTTTCTGAGACTGACATTCAACCAAGGACCATGTATGGACATAACCTAGAACCTCCACTCAGATGTAGCCTGTGGTAGCTCAGTAACCAATTGGTTTCCCAAAGTAAGGGGAACAAGGACTATTTCTAACAGGAACTCAATGACTGGCTCTTTGGTCTCCCCACCCCCGAAGGGAGGAGCAGTCCTGTTAGGCCACAGAGGAGGGCTTTGCAGCCAGTCCTGAAGATACCTGATAAAACAGGATCAGATGAATGGGGAGGAGGTCCCCCCTATCAGTGGACTTGGAAAGGGGCACGGTGGAGATGAGGGAGGGAGGGAGGGAGGGACTGGAAGGGAATGAGGGATCGGGACAGGGCTGGGATACAGAGTTAATAAAATGTAACTGAAAAAAAAATAAAAAAAATAATAAAACCATTAAAAAAATAAATAAATAAAGCCTCCTGGCAGTCAAGTCACTGACCTCATCTGCCTTCGGTGATGTTTACCTCACTGTACTGGCTCAGTCGGTATTCTTCAGGTGTGTCTCTCCATCTCTACGATACGACTCCTCTCCCATCTCCTACATTTCTATTTTTCTGAATAGCTTCACATCTTTTTACTCAGCATCTCAGCTCAGAACCTTTTCCGAATGAGGGTTGTAAAATAACAGCTGCACACTTCCTAATTTCCTTCGTATAATATTAATCACCCATACAGCATTGTATTCCTTTAATTATCCATGATTTGATTGCCACTGCTATCTTTTGAGGTCAACACAGCAGGTATTTTACCTAATATAGAGCTGGTTCGTAGTAAGCGCCAGCAAAATCTTTATTAAATATATGGTTAAGGTTTGGTCGTCACCTCATAAACATGTCATGATCTTAAGGCCAATAACCAAATGTTATGAATCAATACCATGGTAGATAACATTCTTACCTAATAATACATTTCGTGTGCTGGGTTTATATTATCTCTAAAATACATTCTCCATTCTCTTAAAGGCCAGTAGAACTGTGCAGAATACATAATCATTCTCAAGCATGTTATTTCTCATTCTCGCCAGTTCTACCCCCTATATTTCCTGATCTATCCACTTTTATCTATTCCATTGTTCTGATGTCCATAAAGGCTCTAACCATCTCAATACTCAAATAGCTTTTCGCTATCCAATAATATTTAAGCAGTTTAGATGATTTTAGCAAGCCTTGTTTATTCTAGTGTCGCAGCCTCCAGCTCATTTTTATTTCTATGAAGGCAAAGAAATTAACGTCTTGCCACTTTGCTCATTATCTCTGCTACTCCATAAAAGATACAAAAAAAAAAAATCTTTAAACATCTGAGCTTTAATGACTACACTAATACATGTGTCTTTGATATACGAAGCCATGAATGATGCAAGGAAGTTCCTCATTAAATTCATAAAAATATAATTTGTTACCTCAATACAGTGTTTCTCTGTGTAGCTCTGGCTGTCCTGAAACTCCCTCTGTAGACCAGGATGACCTCAGAATCAACAGAGACCCTCTTGCATCTGCCTCCCAAGTACTGAGATTGAAGGAGTACACCACCTCCACCTTGCTATTTTTTTTCTTATAATTGTTGGACGTCCAATAAAGACCTCTCACTCTGCAATCAAATTTATTTCCTTTTTAGTCTGCATGTCTTCTTTATATCTGTGAAACTGATACATCATATTTTTAGCTTACTTTTTTATTAGTTAATTCACATAGCCCCATATCTAAATCAGTCTTCATAGCCCGTTCCAAATTCCCAGATTATTCTCCCTGACTCTTAAATATCTCAACTGCAGGTAATAGAAAACAGTTCAGTATAGCTTGTAAAAGACAGATATCTTATCTAAGTGGGGCATCAGATGAACAAAGATAAAGATGGTGTAAAATCTCTTCCACTTTGCCAGTTTGTCTATCTCTTTATATCTGTCATCCTCTGTTGTGCTCTCTCTTGCCTCTCCTCCACTGTCTCATTATTCTCCTCTTCCAGTCTACATCTAGCTAAGCTTGCACCACAAGCCTTACAACAAATCTCCATATTGATGGACTTCTGTAGTGTCTACAAGAAGGCCGAATTAAACAGTGATCTGGTCTTGAATGAGGTCCACCCTTAAGAGGCTGGGTTTGTAAATGTTAAAATATGGAGTTTCCCATTTTATTCATGAAACCTAATGGGTCATACTTAGTGTTTCTTGCCCTTGCAAATATTTAGAGGTCAATGTTGCATTTTTCTTTTTATGTTGTTTGAAAGGTGGTCTTACAATGATTTTATTTTTAGTCCAGGGATGAAATGGTGAATCACAAATAATAGAGACCACTTACTGTCTTCATGGTTTAGTAAAATTTTGGATTGTTCAACATTTTTCATTTTATTCTTACACACACTTAGTCATCTTTTTATTAGAACAAACATGGAAGAAAAAGGCATTGATATGCTCATTTTGCTAGCTGGAGGTACAGAAGTGTCTTTTTCACACATCAAGTGTAGTCATCTTTAAAACATGAATTCCAATTACACTTTCAGTTTTAAATTTCAAACATCGTGATGCTATCCTATGATTAATCACAGTGATTGACATTTCCACTTAAAAATAGTCTGGACGGGGAGGGTGATAAGAACTTGGTTTGGGTTCTACTCTGGTATTTTCTAATGTGCACTTCTAACATCAGCGTCCTCATCTGTTCAAGTATAGCACTGACATGTAGCTAAAATTTGGGGAATTATAAGAGATAAACAAGCTGGGTTGACAATTCCTCACACAGCAATGATTTTCCTGCAAAGCTTTCTGCCAGCAAGAAAGTCAGCACTAACACAGCTGCCACCAACATGACTAGTTCTGCAAGTACCACTCTATCTGATGATGACTGCTAGAAACACAGTGCATGCCAAGAGAAAGCATCATGTCATTGCTTCCAGCAAAACAAAATTGTCTCAGCCTTTGTTTAACTACAGCAAAGCATGACTGCTCACCTCCTATAAATGTTCTTTCTTCTGCTGGTAACCTTTCTCAGCTCTATGCCTTGCCTCACACTCTATGTTGAATTTATCTCAAAAGTAGAACACAATAATATTATTGCAAAAGAACTATATTGTCAGATAATTTCCATAGGTAGGAGACTATGTCAACATAAATGCAATAAACAGTGCAACTGTCTAAAATTAGGTGTCCTCTGCCTAGGCTGTTGCTTATGGATGGAGTATGGCTCACCTTGATCTTCTAGGATGACTTCTAGGATAAAATATCCTAGAGTCATCCACATAAGTGCTTTCCTGGTCATCTGGTACATATTCCCATCTTTTTTACGTATGCTGCTCATATGTTTTTGTTGTCATTAATAGCATCCAATTGCTTATTACTGTGTTCCTTTGAAGTCAATCTTTCACTATCACAGTAGATTTTAGGCTACGAGACTGAGACAGCATGATTTTTCCTCCCTCCCAGGGTTATAAGAGGTTGCAGCATATGAAACATTATCAGTATATTTTGTTTGTTGAGCTCAATTGACTATAAATAGATATCTCTCATTTCACACTGAAATCATCATTATAAAACTATCACAGTCATTACTACTAACCTCATGAAGTATTTAGTCAACAAATACTTACTATTATTTTGTAATGGTAAGAATGCTTCCTATTTCTGACCAGTAAGTGGGAAATAATAGTATTATTATTCTAATGTATATTTTAAAAAGAAAAGTATCAACAATTTAAGTTCATTGAACAATGAGCAGTGTTTTTGAACTAAAAATCTGGGAATCTCGATAAAAAAAATTTACAACCATCAAGTATTAGATTATTATATTAAATTGCTCTTTTTAAAGCATATTTTATAATTGCATATTGTTTAAACCACTGCTAAAATTACTAAAAGTCATTTATACCTATTTTTTAGGCAATATGTCACATTAATGTTACACACCTGAAGCAGAAAGTTTGCTGTTTCACCCACTCATCTATCTTCCTAGATCTTGTAATTATTTTCATTATTGAAATTCGAAAAATACATGTGCCACATCTAAGAATGAATTTCAGATTAAAGAATTCAAAGACAGAGAGGTTTACATAGAAGACTGATATATCTTTTAACCATAATATAGGAGCATCGTAGATCGTAGAACACTAACTTAACAGTCACCTTACGAGAGCACCCAGGAAAGCTTCCCTGTGCTGACAGTAAGTCGAAAGAAAAAAACTGGATGGAAATAACTATTATATATAAAAATCATTCATTATTAATCTTGAATAAATAAATTAGGTTGTAATGAAAATAAAATTGAAAATGTGTATGATATTAATTCTCATTTAGATGCCATATATTTGAGTTAATATAAAAAATTAATACGAATAAGTTTAACATTATTCTTATGAACATTAAAAACAGTCTTAATGAAGACATACCTAAGTTAGTGAAAAAGGAGAAAGTATCACAAATGTTTTGTTTTATAATTTAATGTTGTCAGAGCTCTCTTAATAGTATATTATAAACTCAATTGTCTTTGAAATAAATGTTTTATTTTTCAGAATTGATTATGTGCCTCAGGAAACCCATAATTAGCAGTAGAGTGATTTTTTTAAAGACCACCAGAAATCTTAATTCATGCCAAGGAGAAAAAAAAAAGAAAAGAAATAAAGAAAAAAAACATTGAAAATTGATATTTCCATACAAAGAAAAAAAAAACCCTAAAGTTTCTTCATGCAGAGAGGTTGTGGAGAAATGGGAATCCTTCTCCATTTCTCGTGGGACTGTAAACTTGTACAACCACTTTGTAAATCAATCTGGTGCTTTTTAAAAGAAAATTAGAAATAGTGCTACCTTAAGATCCAGCTATACCACCCCTAGGCATATATCTGAAATATGTTCAAATATACAACAAGAGCATTTGTTCAACCATGTGTGTATCAGCTTTATTGATAAGAGCCAGAATCTGGAAACAACCCAGATGCCCCTCAACTGAGGAACGGATACAGAAATTGTGGTAAGTTACACAATGAAATACTACTCAGCAATTAAAAACAAGGAAATCATGAAATTTTCAGGCAAATGATGAGAACTAGAAAAGATCATCCTGAAGCAGAAAGACACATATGATATATACTCACTAATAAGTTAATATTAGCCATATAATACAGGATAAACATATTAAAACCTAAAGAAGCTAAGCAAGAAGGAGAATCCTGGGTAAGATGATTGATCCTCACTCAGAAAGGCAAACAGGACAGATATCAGAAGAGGGAGAAAACAGGGAACAGGACAGGAGCCTACCACAGAGGGCCTCTCAAAGACTCTACCCAGCAGTGTATCAAAAGCAGATGCTGAGACTCAGAGCCAAACTTTGGGCAGAGTGTGGGGAATCTTATGAAAGAAGGGGAGATAGAAAAACCTGGAGGGGACAGGAGCTCCACAAGGAGAGCAACAGAATAAAAAATCTGGGCTCTTTGACACACACACCCACACACATAAACACACACTGAAGGAGGAGCAGCCCTGCTAGACCACAGTGGAGGACTTTGCAGCCAGTCATGAAGATACCTGATAAACCAGGGTCAGATGAAAGAGGAAGAGGTCATCCCCTATCAATGGACTTGGAAAGGGGCAAGGAGATGAGGGAGGGAAGGTGGGATTGGGAGGGAATAAGGAAGGGAGATACAGCTAGGATACAAAGTTAATAAACTGTAACTAAATTTTTAAAAAAGTAAAAAAAAAAAAATCTGGGCAAATGGGCTCTTTCTGAGACTGATGCTCCAACCAAGAACCATGCATGGAGATAACATAGAACCCCTACTCAGATGTAGCCCCTGGCAACTCAGTTTCCAAGTGAGTGTCCTAGTAAGGGAAACAGGGGCTGTCTCTGACATGAACTCAGTGACTGGCTCTTTGTTCATATCCCCCTGAGGGGGAAGCAGCCTTACCAGGCCCAAGAGGAAGACAATGGAGCCAGTCCTGATGAGACCTGATAGGCTAGGGTCAGAGGGAAGAGGAGGAGAACCTCCCCTAGCAGTGGACTTAGAGAGGGACATGGGAGGAGAGAGAGAGGGAGGATGTGATTGGGAGGTCATTAGGGAAGGGACTACAGCTGGGATACATAGTGGATAAACTGTAATTAATGAAAATAAATAAATAAATAAAATTTCAAAAATGAAACAGAGAGAGAAAGACTTGCTCTGAGTGACAGCTTGGACAGTTCCAGGTTGGAGGGTTTTTTGTTTGTTTATTTATAGAAAGGAATAAAAGAGGAAAACGAAGAACATTATATCACTGATGCACAGTTCTGAAACAACCATTGAGAACTACACATGTTCAGATGGGGTCAGAAGGTCAAAATACCATGCTGCAAGTTTTCACCCTTTCTCAATTTCTGCTCAAGGAATTAACAACCAGAAAAGTCTGTAACTCGGGCCAATCTAAACTAATAAGGATGATGCAAAGCAGCTTTAAACTCCATTCAAAATGAACAGAGGTACAAACTAACTCATGCCCAAACCTTTGCTTGGGCTTCTTAAAAGTCACTGGCTTTGAACACTAGATATTTTTACACTTTGGTAAGCACTGTCTAATTTCAGTTTTATTTTTTATCACTTTACTGTGTATAAAATTATTATATCCATTTTGAGGCTAAATATTTCTTGACATTCCTTATTATTACAAAATCTTGATTATATTGAACTCTACCAGGGTAATAATATTCAAATGTACTCCTTACATTTATACTACCATAAAATATTAAAGTGATTTTAACAGGAACATCCTGCAGTTTTCAAAATAATTAGCATAGTTCTTAATATGCTTAACATTTTCAACCACCAAAAATCTCTCTAACTTTTGTGGGCCTCTGTAAGTTTGGAATACCCACAGTAAAAATTTTTTATTAAGAACATATTTTTTAAATGATATATTTTGATTATTGTTTCCCCTTCTTCAACTCCTCTCAAATTTTACTCACCTCCCCATCCACCTAAACCAACGCCTTTCCTTTCTCTGTGTCACTAGGATGCAAACAGGCATCTTCAAAAAATAATAATAAAAAAATAAAATTAGATAAAAACAAATGAAGTATAGAGTAAAGCAATCAAAAGGAAGAAAAACAGACAAAGGAAAAGCTCAAGGAACATATTCAGACTTAAATGCAAACACATTTGCACACATTGAAATCCCATAAGTAAATAGATATGATAATATACACACAAAGACTCTGTAATAAAAACAAAACAAAGAAACAAACAGAAAACCAGCCCTGCCAAGTATTATGAGATAAGGAACCTACAACAAATGCCACTGGTTTGTTTCTGATAGCCATCTACTTTTGTATACCTAGTGAAACTCTGTTGGAGAAGACTGATTTTTTATTTTTGATTCCTCAGGGCTAGGAGTCCCTGCTGAGAAGGAAGTGGAAAAGTTGTAACCATCAGAGAGGATAGAGGACATCAAAAAGGCAAAGCCTTCTAAACACAGCTCAATCAATGCATATAAGGATTCACAGAGACCAATGCAGCATGCTCAGGGCTCGCTCAGGTCTGGGCCAGAGAGGGCCTTAGCGTGGAAAGGAGATATAGACACAAGCCCACATCACTGACACAGACATATTTTAAACTGCAAAGAATTCAAACTATAGTATGTAGTTTCTTCTATGGACTGAAATAAGCATGGAAACCAGCTGCCTAGTACTTCGTCTGCTGTTTGTTGCTTCCTATTTGTTATTTGTAGTTTTGGTTTCTTCCTACTCATTCCGTAAATATAGCATACTAAACTAGAAAAATAACCATCTTATGCATCATTTTGTTAAAATTCATAAAAAGGCAATACAATAATTTAATTTAGTTCTATTCTTTTGAGTAATGAATGTTTTCAGACTAGTGTAACTACTAGGTACATGACACGATAACTATTAAATTTGTAGTTTAGCAGAAAAGAGTATGAACAATGCCAACTCAGTGTATACTAAATCTAGATTTAGTTTTCAAATCAAACTTCCTATAGAAAAGCTGACTCATTTAATGAATACATGAAGGTTCACATTGTCAAAGTAAATACCAAGACCATTTAAATAATATCTCAAATATTCAATTCCTGATTTCCAGTATGTATACATAATGTGGAATCCATCCCTCACATCTTCACAACCAAAATATAAATGAACACAGTTCAGAGGAATGAAGCCATTATATGAAAACTGTCACAAAAAAGACAGACCGAGGAATGAATATAGAATGTTAACATTTAGCTAGAGCAGATGGAGTGCCATGACAGTAAGAACCATGGGAAAAACGGCAGGTGATGAACTGCCATTGGAGACACTCTTTGTGAGAATGTGGAAGACCCAAGCCAAGACATTGCTCATGCCTGAATACTCCAAACATGAGGCCCTTAACAAGTTCTTACAGTAAAGAAAGGACCCAGAAAGAAACAGAGAAAAACAACATATTTAAGCAATTTAAACAGAGCATTTGTGTGCTTCCAGCAAAGATAGGAAATAAGCTAGTATTCTGGACTGAGACTGTTCTAAATGGAGCACTCATGTGAAGGTCACAGCCTTAGAGCTCAGGTTCACTAACAGTCTGAACCCAACAGAGAACTCCGGGACTTTTCCTGTGTCACGGCCTTGATGTAACTTACTTTCATGTCCCAGTGATCTTGTACAGTATGAAGAACACAGCAGAAATAATCATGCTTCTCAGATGTTACTTAAGAATGAATTAGTGGCTTGAAAAACTGAATGAGTGTTAGGTAAATGAAAGCAAGGATAATAAAGATAATTTTAGATTAGTATTTAAATAAATGGCAAGTAAAAGCTAGGCCACAGAGGAAGACATTGCAGGCAGTCCTGAAGATACCTGATAAGCTAGGGTCAGATGGAAGGGGAGGAGGACCTCCGCTATCAGTGGACAGGGGCAAGGAGGAGATGAGGGAGAGAGGGTGAGATTGGGAAGGAATGAGGGAGGGGCCTATAGCTGGGATACAAAGTGAATAACCTGTGATTAATATTAAAAAAATAAAAATTATAAAAATATTAATTTGAAAACAAAAATAAAGAAAAAAAAAAGAAATGCTAATATGTGTCCCGTACGGCTATGGCAAGCAGCGACTATTATCATAGTCCTAGAATGTTTTCAGCCTCTGAGATTTACTGATGAATAATCTTGTTCTTTCCAGTTCTTTCTGAATGCTGGCTGGCTGGTTCAACTCAGCTGTTCTGGCTCAAAAGCCTGTCCAAACGGACTGATTCAAATTGACTTCTGTAGGATTCTCATTGAATTGCTCTGCTTTGAAAAACCGTCTCTGAACCCGCCAACTAAACCGTACCAAACTGCCTGCATCAAGCTCAATTGAACTGCAACAAACTATACTGTACTGACTGCAAAAACTCTACTGAATTCTGGAACTGTACTCTCCTCAATGCTACTCTCTCTGTGCTGCTCTTTTTATTGTTTTTTTTTTTTCTTTTTGTTTCTTTATTACAATTTATTCCCTTTGTATCCCAGCAGTAGCCTCCTCCCTCGTTCCTTCCCTCTTCTCCTCTGATAACTCTCCCCAAGTCCACTGATAGGGGAGGTCTTCCATCCCTTCCATCTGGTCCTATCCTATCAGGTCTCATCAGAACTAGCTGCTTTGTCTGTCTCTGCGGTCAGGTGAGGCTGTCCGGCATACAGGGAAGGTAATCAAAGAGCCAACCACTGAGTTCATGTCAGAGACAGTACCTGCTTTCCTTACTAGGGAACCCACTTGGAGATTGAGCTCCCATGGGCTACATCTGTGCAGGGGATCTAGGTTATCTCCATGCATGTTCCTTGGTTGGAATATCAGTCTCAGAAAATCCCTGGGTCCATATTTTTAGGGTCTATTGGTCTCCTTGTGGAGACCTCTCCAGGTCTTTGCTGTTCTTAAGTAGCTTGTCTTTCCTGTCTGTTCTCATGGGAGTTGGGTGTTTCCTATCTCTGACTCATTCTGTCAAATCTTTATCTGGTTCATGAATTTGTTCCTCAATTAGACATAATTGTTTAGGACTAAAATTTTGTTCTAAAGGCATGTCAGTATTCCAGCCAGAGGGACTAAAGCTGTATAGGTTTATGTCTATATTCTGGTTGGATCACACAGACCTAAGTCCTTGGCTATGATCCCCTGCCAGATTAGCCACGTTGCTATACTAAAATTCCTCTACAGAAATAAAGAAATTCCAGAAATGAACGGCACACCTCTGAGAGATTTTTTTTTTTTTTGGCTTGGATTAAAGTGTTTGAATCTACTTCTAGTCCTGACATTTGAGCTAGGAAGACAAATGTTTTCGATCTGGATTTTAAGCCAGGAAAACACGTGTTTTAAGGTGACTTGAAGTAGACACACACCCTTAATTCAGCTTTTAAGACAGGAAGACACATCTTTTATCTGGACAATATCTTCTGCTGGAAGTTTATATAAGGAAATAGAAGGAAGCTTTGCTCCTTGTGTGCTTCCCCTCCTCTTGCTAGCACATCCATTCTTTTACAAGCATTAGAACTTACTCTTTTGGGATTCCAGAATATTCTCAAGACCAGCTGAGACACCCAGCATGGACTAAGAATTCCTGAATTCATAGACTTTCTGTACACACCCAGCCACTGTTGGATAATCTAGACTTTAGCTTGTAAGTCATTGCATATATTTATATATAGAATTTATATGTATATAAAGAGAGAGAAAGAGATTCAATACATAACTTTTCTTACCTTACAGAACACTGATTAAAACATGTATGTTCCATGAATTCTATTTTAAAGCTGTCTAAAAGGAAAAGAAGCTAAATTGCATTCACTCTCTCCTCAAATTATGCCCTATTCTCTTGTTTTTTGTTTTCTCAGTTTCAATGATCTCTAAAAGTTGACATTATAAAAACAATCAAAATAAATAATCAAAAGAAGGATACATAACTACAAGTAGCCAACCTTATCCTTCACTATTTTTCAGTCTATACTACTTTTGATGCAATAGTGTAAATTTTCATATTCACAGCTTAAAACCCACACCACTAAAACGTATTACAGCTTGTTCTTTTTGTGTCATTAGTTAGAGAAAATCACAGTTAGATCTTCTCAAATATGAACCATAGATAGTTGGGCAATTTTTATCCTATAACAACGTTCTTTAGCCTGGTAAGCATATTCTTCATAAGAATGTTTGCTAGTAATAGTATTCCACAAGTCAGTTGTATAAATTTTAATGTTAATATTTCTTGCATATTTTATTTTTCCATGAAGCTAGATTCTATATTTCTGAAAAAAAAAATTTGGCAGAAAATAAACCATCATTCTTCACTCATTCAGTAACTCTTCACAGAGTACTAGGGTGTGTTATATGGTGAATTTTTTGTGAAATTTATCTTTTCTTTAAATTTCTGTTAGCTCTCATAGTCTTTTGGTTTCATTAATTTACCTTAAACAGATTTTACTATTTATATTGTTTTGTCATAAAATGCTATTTTCAAGTTTAGACTCTGACTGTATATCCTATAAACATATAAAACAGCAAGTAGTTCATATATTTATTTTCTATTTTTCACTTCAGTCTGCTTCCAGATACTTGTACATTATTGCATTCATTTGATCACATTAATAATAAACTCATAGTTACCAACTAAAAAAGAATCATTGTCTAGTTTTTTTCACTTATGACTTACATTTTCACATTAAACAATTTGAGTGTCTTTGTAATGATAGTTTCTATCCTGAGAATATCATAAACAAGCACTGCATCTATATTTCCAGCAGCCTTGTCTCTTCAATACTCAGATCCTCCCTTCCCAAATTAAAGATCACTTATGTAATTGTTACTACCCCATGAACACATATTATATACATATATATATACATGTATGTATTTACATACACACATATACATGCATACATTTACATATAGCTTAAGGAGTCTATGTTGCTTTGGTTTTATGGGCATATGTTCAGAGTTGACCATTTGACCAACTAACCGATGCAAGAGTTTGTCTCTAGAGAGAAATGATTCTCTGTTTTTCAACAGCCTTTGTGCCATACACCCCATAGAACTTCTACTTTCCACATTAGCATGTAAACTAGTGTTTTTGTTATGTTGGTTTGCCTTCTAGAATTTGATGGTAAGGCACTATCGATGAAGAAACCAAATACTTTAGACATCAGCTTTAGGGAATTGAGCTGGCACAGACTAGGAAGCCTCCTCCCTAAGGACTAGCTCTCATAGAATGTGCAAGCTACCTAGGAAAAATTGGATCAGCAATCTTAGGCAGCTGTAAAGCCTATAAACCACAATAATGGCTGGACTAGAATGACAAACTACAACTGCCAGTTTCCTAAATTAATATAATTTATAACTGTTTTCTAAATACCTATCCTCATATACACAGATAAGTGCAGTTCTCATTCCTCAACAAAGAAATTTCATTTGTATCAATGAAGGCTGTAACAAAGATCCACCTCTAAACAAACCACAGCTAACTTGTGACCTTGGATGCTGAATCCCAACAATATATCTACAATGAAACTCCTAAGCCTAAGGCTCACGGGAAAATCTGGGAGAGGAGAAATTATTATAAGACCCACGGATACCTGTTGGGTATACCCTCTTGACAGGAGAAATGCATAACAAGTTATTTGTATTAAAAGTTTTACTAAAGTGAAAGAAATAATCTAAACATATACCAAATGTAGAGGAGATAATAGAAAGGTTTAGTTCAGATTATCCATTGAAATTTACTGCTCTCTGGTTTGGCCCTGCTTGGTCTTATGCAGGAGGACTGACATGCTCTGCCAGCTCAGTGCTAACGCTGCAGCCGCCAGGTTAGGAAGTCCAGCTGCAGCTGGAGACTGGGATGCTGGTCCAGATGCCTTCTGAGAAGTCCTGGTAGCCCTCCACGGTGCTCTCCAGGCCTGGGAGGCCCAGCGCCTGGTATGCCTAGCTTGTATGGCAGGTCTGCTGGGCTTTGGAGTTTGAATCATATGAAAGGGAATCATATGAAATAAGGAGGAGTTAGTATGACATGGAGAGAATAGGCGCTCCACAAGGACCAAATATATCTGGGCACGGGGTCTTTTCTGAGACTAACACTCCACCAAGGACCATGTATGGATATAACCTAGAACCTCTGCTCGGATGTAGCCCATGGTAGCTCAGTAACCAATTGGTTTCCCATAGAAAGGGGAGCAGGGACTATTTCTGACAGGAACTCAATGTCAGGCTCTTTGACACCCCACCCTCAAGGGAGGAACAGCCTTGCTAGGCCACAGAGGAGGACTTTGCAGCCATTCCTGAAGATACCTGATAAAACAGGGTCAGATGAAAGGGGATGAGGTTCTCCCCAATCAGTGGACTTGGAAAGGGGTAGGGAGGAGATGAGGGAGGGAGAGTGGGATTGGGAGGGAATGAGGGAGTGGGATACAGCTAAGATACAGAGTTAATAAAATGTAAATAATAATAATAATAATAATAATAAAAAGAAATATACTAAACGATAGCATTTTAGTAATCATGTTTGGCTTTGTTTTGTTTTCTAATGTTACTTGAACTCATTTGTATATTTCAGGCATTGTTCTAGTTACTAAAATGAGATTTAGGAAGTTTTCAACAAAAGTTTTAAATGAGCGAAGAAAAATAGATGAATCTGTATCAGTTGTGTTCTTGGTGGATATCAGGTAAGTACTAATATTTTATTCTTAAGCTTGAGAAAAATACTTTAATGTGTTATTGCATACAGGTTAACTAATTTTAAAAATGTTAGCACTGATTTTTGATAGCACTCAACTACTGGAATATAACTTCCTTCTTTCCAGATAAAAGTATATCTCTCAATACACAATACAAAATACACAATAGTGAGTTAACCAAGTTGCCTGAATGACTCATTCATAAGGAAATAATGATGTTGAAACTCTTCTCAAATCAAACAAGTAGGAAGAAAGTTGCATTTGAGGTTTATATTTTGAAGATACTTGTGAATAGCATGGATCAACATGAGTTTAAGAACAAGTCAGGGAATCTATAAAACACAAAATCAAAGTTCTCACAAGACTCTTGGCGAGCTAATTATTCTAGCTTTGTTCCTCATCTGTGAAAAGAGGACATTGTTACAGTACTTACCCAGCAGAGCCACTGTGAATACTAACCAGTGCACTACAGAATCATGGGAGATTCTGTAAGGCCTACTAGGTCTTAAAGGTTAAGAGACATCATAAGAATGATCATATTGATAAATGGTAAAAAAAAAATCAATATACTAACAGTAAGAAAGTTTATGACATATTTCTTCCTTCAGATCTGCATTCTGTTTCCTTAAATACATTAAACAGGTACACTTGCTTAGATTTTTCACTCTGTTAACTTTCATGTTGTGAAACAGGTACAAGCAGACTAAAAAGCAGAGTTAAAATTGCCTCCAAAAGATTCAAAGTTATGTTTTCCTCTATTTTGTGCTATTATCTATATTTTACAGATGGTTAATCTAAAGCCATAAAAGTGTTATGGTAACTTGATAAAGACTAAATAACAGAAACCCTATAAAAAAGTGATTTCTAAGTGAAAGTTCTCAGTGACAATAATTTCGTATTATAAACACATGTAACTGAAGGTTAAGTACAATTTTCCTTTGTAGTAAATAATTTTTCATCACAAGAAACCTTTACAGCTACTTATAGTTACTTATAGTCTCAAACTAATGATTAAAAATAAAAAAAATCTTTGTAGCACCATGCGGATCATCTTATATTGCTCTATCCAATCAATAGTTCAGAGAACAGAAACCACAGAATTAATCGGGACATTTTTGTTTTCTGTTCTTTATGGTGCCCTTTTCTAACTTTTAATTATAAAAATTATGAAAATAAAATAAAACTACATTGCCCTAGAAGCCAATGATCTGAAAAGAGTCAAATCATTGAAACCATTTCTCATAAACTATATAAATGTAAAGATGAAAAGAGTGAACAGCAGAATGAAATCAGACCCAGTCTTCTGAGACCAGGGCAGCAAATTTACCAAGCAACTCCACAAGCCACTTAATATTTTCATTAAAATGGAAAAACTTAACAGGAATTTCAATTATGTCCATTATGCTCAGGAGACCAACTTTAAAACTAGGGCAACAGATCCTGACTAATGATAAAGGAAAAATGAATTTTATATTAAAATTTTCAACGTTAAAATCAGGCAGAAATACATGGGAAGATTTAAACTGATGGGAGTCTGCTTCTGAGGTTCTTACATTCCAGTCTGAGAACTTGTTTAGAAACAGAAAAGATCATAATCACAAAATGGCACAAAAGTAACAAACCGAGGCAGCCATCAACATATTAAGACAGCAGTCATCACAGAAATTGACAGTTTGTCCAATGATTGACAGGCATTCAAGTTAACATACAATTCTCTGATCCTAATGAAAGTTATCTATTTATAAAAACCAACCAAAACTCACACAAGTTAGCATATTAGTATCTAATCATATAAACTCTTCTTTAAGGCTATAAAAAAAAAATGAGCCACTTTGTGTGTCCTAATGAAATTTTCCTCTAAGGAAAACATTCCTCTCAGTCAATACATGCATTTGCATGGAGTGACTTTTACTTACTACAGAAATATGTTCTTGGCTAAATGATTTGTTCATTTCTGTATGTGTATTTACCAGAATAAATAGTAAGTCATGATTGACGCAAAGGAGAAAAATAAAGTGTGGAATTTACCAGTGGCTTGAAATCAGAGAGAACAGAGGACATGGATTACTGTGCCAGACCAGGGACTGGAGTGGAACCTTAAAGGGCAGACAACACAGCCAGGCTGATGTCCTAACAGGCCAGCTCTGTTTGCTTCTAAACAGAGCTATGCACAGCTGGCCCCCTTCTTCACACTGACTCTCAATTATCGATTATGGATTTGATTTTTTTTCCTTTGAGTTGTCAAATATGTGTATGTGTGTTTGTGTGTATACACATACAAACATATTTATGCAACAATTTATAAATGATCACAAATATGAGAAAGTTATACAAAGGTTTATTTTAAAGCAATATCTTTATTCTTGTAATATATTGTGCTAAAAGCCAATTTGAATCCATTCATAATTTTTGATTCTTAGGTTTTTTTTCTGTCACAGCTTATTAAGGCTTCTTAAAGCAAAGTTGTGTTTATATGATATAATTTGAAGTCTACTCTTCCAAAGTAATTTCAGTTCTGGGACAAAATTATACATGCTAAACTATTTATAGGAGTCAAATAGATGAATGCTATTACAGACAGACTTATTCAATTGCCATGTTTAATAAACTGACATCACAGAAAATGTCACCTATCTAAAATCTTATTACAGTAATTTTATTTTTAAAACTTACATCATAATGGCAATCCTAAGTTAAACACTTTTAGATATGACTAATTACTTGAATGGATTCCTTTGAATGAGAAAAATAAAAGTATACTGTGATAAAATATGAGAGTATTTGGATAAATTACTCATTTCATTTTAGTTCTAAGAATAACAAACTATGTGGTTTTGTCAAACTTTCATATCATGACCTTCTTTGTAAAGTCAAAGAGATAAAGTAAACCTTGCCTGTGTGGATTCTGGAAGGGTGGAAGCTTTCTGGAATATGAAACATGTAATACACAGCCTGGCTTTTGGAAATATGCTATGTACATATTAGGAGGAAATTTGGGGATAAAATCACATGAATGGTTGCATACCCAAGAGAAGGGTGTAAATTACTAAACATGGACATTATTGATCTAATTTTTAACTGTAAAAAGTCATGTGTAAACTCACAATATAAATGACTTTAGTTCACTTCCTGGATAATGCCCTGCCCTCTCTTAATGCAGCGAAAACAAACAAACAAACAATAAACAAAAAACAATACTTCCTTCTTAGCTGTGTATGTACTCAGTGGCCAATTTCTTTAATCCATGCATCATGCTATTTTATTACCCTCAGTTCATTTATGTATATAAAAATACTTTGAATAGCACTTGAACTTTCATTCTTTAAGAATTACAGACTTGATGTGCTGAGATAGCTCTGTTGGGAGATTTTTAGAAGAATTACAAAGTTATTTCCTTAATTTGTAGGATGATACCCTATGGACCAATTCTCTAAAATGTATAATATGCCTCCAGACTTAAATTGAATAACTTTCTATTACATTGCTGTCTAGTAACTCATAACATATTTTTAAACCACCCTATATTTTTAAGGTTATCAGTAACTCCTTCATGTTTTCTCAATGATAAGTGTCATATTAATGTCATGATACATACTAGAACCATCATTGTAGGCAGTTTCAGATGCTGAGGTTAGACAGTAAGAATGTGGACAGCACAAACTGTCCTCAGTGGGTATGGGGAAAAAATGGAATACAAAGTTGAATTGCTAGGGAAGGGGGCATAGATTAAATCAAGTCGGTTGGGGTGGCAGGGTGAGTGTGATCAAAATACATTGTATAAAATTTCAAACTATTTAAAAGAAACAAAAATCTTTAAAGACAAACACTAATTAGTGAGTTAATTTCAAGTACAACTTTACAACAACCGCAAAACCTGAATGGAATTATCCTCTATAGGAAATGCTTCTCTCAAATAACATGAATTGCTAAAAAAAAAAAAAATGAAATAAAAGGTATGGAATACCTTCCTATGAGGTACTAGACACAACGACACCTGAAATCTCAAAAACAACACAGAATCTTCAGCTACATAGTGCTGCTGGGGAGTTCACAAGGTGGAGGGGGAGGACTAGAAAGTGACTGTGATCAGGATATATTGTGTGAGGAAGCCACAGTCCCCTTGGTAACTAAACCTCACAAAGACCCAACAAAGAAAGAGAATTTCAGGCCAATCTCCCTTATGAACATTGATGCAAAATACTTGCAAACCGAATACAAGAACACATCAAAGATATCATCCACTATGACCAAGTAGGCTTCATCCCAGGTATGCAGAGGAGGTTCAATACACGAAAATCCATCAATGTGATCCACCATATTAACAAACTGAAAGAAAAAGAGCACTTAATAATCTCCTTAGATGCTGAAAAAGCATTTGACAAAATCCAATCTTTTATCTGACAGAGGACTAATATTCAGTATATATAAAGAAATAAAGAAGCTGAAAAACAGCAAACCAAGTAATCCAATTAAAAAATGGGGAACAAAGCTAAACAGAGAACTCTCTGTAAAGGAATATCGAATGGCAGAGAAACACTTAAAGAAATGCTCAACCTCATTAGCCATTAGGGAAATGCAAATCAAAACGACCCTGAGATTTCACCTTACACCCATCAGAATGGCCAAAATGAAAAACTCAAGTGACAAGACATGCTGGAGAGGTTGTGGAAAAAGGGGAACCCTCCTCCACTGCTGGTGGGAATGTAAACTTGTACAACCACTCTGGAAATCAATCTGGCGCTTTCTCAGACAGCTAGGAATAGTGCTTCCTCAAGATCTAGCTATACCACTCCTAGGCATATATCCAAAAGAGGCTCAAGTACACAAAAAGGACATTTGCTCAACCATGTTTGTAGCAGAAGAAAACCGGAAAAAAGTTAGGGACCTGCCACAGAGGGCCTCTGAAAGCCTCTGCCCTGCAGACTATCAAAGCAGACGCTGAGACATATGGCCAACTGTTGGGCAGAGTGCATGGAAGCTTAAGAAGTGGGAAATAGTAAGAGCTGGAGAGGATGGGAACCACACAAGGAGAGCAACAACAGAACCAGAAAATTTGAACACAGTGAACTTCCCAGAGACTCATACTCCAACCAAGGGCTATTCATGGAGATAACCTAGAACCCCTGCACAGATGTAGCACGTGACAGTTCAGTGTCCAAGTGGGTTACATAGTAATGAGAAGAGGGACTGCCTCTGACATAATCTGATTGGCCTGTTCTTTGATCACCTCCCCTTGAGGGGGGAACAGCCTTACCAGGCCACAGAAGATGACAAAGCAGCCACTCCTGATGTGATATGATAGACTAAGATCAGAAGGAAGGAGAAGAGGACCTCCCCTATCAGTGGACTTGGGGAAGAGCATGCGTGAAGAGGGTGGGATTGGGAGGGGAGGAGGAAGGGGCTTATGGGGAGGATACAAAGTGAATAAAGTGTAATTAATAAAAAAAGAATAATAAATGTAATCTTATATAACAATCAATCTACTATAAAATAATCTAACATTTCATGATAAGCCTGAGGCTCACATGAGTTAAAAACAAATGCCCTCTAGAAATCCCTAATGCTCTGACTACTTTTTTATACTAAGTGCACTTCCGTTTACATTGTAAAGACTTTTTATTTTTAATGGCTGGAGATTTGAATGTAAAGGAAGAAAGGTCAAGATTTGACTCTATTGGGCTGGGAATGTTCTGAGGGAAAGGCCTGAGTTTCTTTCATTTAGTGATGTTCGGTGCTAGAAGAGGGAGAGATGGATACATTAACTCTCCTCTCTCTCAGAACACAGTATTTAACAAATTGAAGGTATGTTTGGTCATAATAGCTGTCATATTTGGGAGATTCTCCTAAACACTGTGCCATTTACCATAAATCCATCTCCCAGTAGAATTGTCAAAGGGCCATTAGGGACAGTTTATAGTTAGACAATATGGTGCTGACACAGATCCCTGGTGTGGGCCAAGATGACTAACACTGGACATGGTGGGTGAGTGTGAGGCAGCCTGGAATGATTGTCATTGGATGTCTAGGAAACCCGAGAATCGACAATTATATCGTCTGTTAGACAGCTGTCCCTGACAAAAGTGTCACATTGGTGAGATTCTGCAGAGGCCTTGCAAACCCACCAGCCTGGCTGTGCCTATATGTCTGCCTGCATGTGGCCCACATAGGCCACTGGCATGGGCTTTTGTAATAGCTTGGATGCCAGTAAATAAAATATGTCATGCTTATTTATTTGGCACGCCTTGAAATCTCTTCAGCCTCCCAAGCTCCTGTGATCGGTCCTCCATTCTTGGTATCAGAGCTTGGATCCTGCTCACTGGAATGAGAAGCAGCACGTTGCCTTAAGAGGAATGAGATGAGGCTCCTAGACTACTGACAGAATGAAACAAGCCTCTGAAAAATGCTAGTGAGATACAATGGAAGTGGGTGACTCATTAACCAGCACTGCCTTTTCCTCCAGGCCACGAAACGCCAGAATACCACTCAGAGATTAAGGATCCAACTCAGTTGCAAACCTAAATATGGTTTCTAATTGAATACAAAGCCTCCGCTCTCTGGCATGTTGTCTTCTTCAGCTGACCCAGAGAACCATCTCAGTGGCAAAGTTGCTACGAAGGACCAAAGTGCAGATGAACATTTGCAATAGTTGTTTTATTCACTGTCCTTTAACCTTAAACACTCATCAAAGTAGATGAACTTTCTGCCTCATGAATCATTTTTTAATTTTTATTAATTACAGTTTATTCACTTTGTATCCTAGCTGTAGCTCCTTCCCCCCATCTTCTCCCAATCCCACCCTTCCTCCCTCTTCTTTTCTTATGCCCCTCCCTCAGTCCAATGATAGAGGAGGTCCTCCTCCCCTTACATCTGATCCTAGTCTATCAGGTCTCATCAGGCCTGGCTTCTTTGTCTTCCTCTGTGGACTGGTAAGGCTGCTCCCCCCTCAGGTGGAGGTGATCAAAGAGCCAGCCCATGAGTTCAGGTCAGAGACTGTCCCTGTTCCTTTTATTGGGGATCCCTCTTGGACACTGAGATACCATAGGCAACTTCTGTGCAGGGGTTCTAAGTTATCTCCATGCATGGTCCTTGTTTGGAGTATCAATCTCAGAAAACACCTCAGTGTCCAGATTTTTTGGTTCTGTTGCTCTCCTTGTGGAGCTCCTGTCCCCATCAGGTCTTTCTATCTCCCCCTTCTTTCATAAGATTCCCTGCACTCTGCCCAAAGTTTGGCTATGAATCTCAGCCATATGTTTTGGTACTGGCATAGAAACAGAATAGTCATTTATGAACCTTTTTATTGTTCCTAGACTTGGAGTTTTCCTAAGCTGTGTTCCATACCAATTCACCCATCCCTGTCCTTTGGCTCCATGTGATTTTACCCCTTCAATTTTTCTTCCTTGAAGCTTTCCTGAATTCCTGTATCTATACCCCTTAGGCTCATTTGGTCTCTGCTTAAGGCAGAGCTTGGCTTCCCTCTATAGCCAGCCTCCTCCATCCAACATATGTTTGTCTTAACATTGCCTCTATCCTCTTCCTTTCTCCATAGGGGTGATATTTCACTGTCAAAATCAAATATATTTTTAGTGTTTGATAATATGTGAAATAATTTAAAATTATATTTTATTTAATTATCACTGTGATCTAGACTATAAATATAGCTTATTAGCCATATTTTATAGATTCAGGAGTTAAGCATTAGGAAAGTCACCCAAGCCAAGACCTCAGTCATTGAGTTTGTGGTGCTGAGTTCAAACCTGTACCTTAGGACCCCATTCCCACTGCCTCTGATTCACAGCTCTGCACTCCCGTTAGCCCCTCTGTTTAACACATTTAGTTCATTCCCTCCATTTCATGGTATCTTGATTTCTTACCCATCATCCTGAGGCTACAGTGCTATACTATTTTTAGCATATTTTTATATATATTTATATATTTTAGCATATTTTATATTATAGTTAGCGTATTTTGTATAATAAATATACAAAGCAGTTTGTATATTTAATGTGTTACATAATTTAACAATATATCTATTTGTTATACATTTTCCTCTGCTATGAATTCAGTTACCTTGTAGCCAGAATACATGTTTTGTTCACTGATTTATCCCAGGATATCACTATCTGTCTTATTATTAGAATAATGAGTGGCACAAAATAAAATTCAGTATTTGTATGCACAAAGAAAAAGTGCAATGCATTTCAAAAAACAAAACAAACAAACAAACAAACAGAGGGTATTGCTATTGTCCATGGCTATTTAACACAGCACATTAAGACCCTAAGCCTGAAGACACACCAGCTTTGATGGCAAGATAGGCAAGTAAATCTCAAACTGACCTGGAAACATTTGGTCTGCTGGCCTGGTGCCATCATTCAGAAATGCGTTATGCTAACTGCACAGCCACATAACAAAACGAAAACTGAAAAATATGAGACTCTCACCAACAGGCCACTGAAGGTGTCATCCTGCAAAGGATCTTGCATGCTGCAATGAAATTTATCAGAAAAGGCGCACCTCTTGGTGCATTAGTGGCCGCTCTGGGTAACTAACCTACTGGCTGAGGAACTGAGGTTTGCTCTGAAGGATGAAATTTCCTGTGCTGAGCTCTAGTCACAGTTAACGTCTATGGCTGGAGAAGTCCTATGGCCTGAGTTAGAGTGTACTACTGTTGCGTTGAAAATAACAAACTGTCAATTTATCCCATAGACCTGGGCTGTTTTCAGCCTTTGTCAGAGATGAAATTTTGAAGTGGACAAAATCAAATGGGGAGATGGACACCTATTCAAAATACTGAGAATAAGAGACTCAATGCTCAGCCTGAAATGAGAGATTTATATTAATACCCTTACCATCAGGGCTTGGAGAATATGATGAAGGAGAGAATGGGAAGAATAAAAACATGACAATGTGCTGTGAAATACCATATTCTAGGTATGACAGGGATATCTCAGTAATGAATTCACAGCACCTATGTTTACCTAAATAAGAACTGTATGTGATCAAATCGCCCAAAGCTCTTATATGGATGGCAGATGATCTCCAGGCCTTACCCCTTATCATTCTTTAATGGGGTTGAGGCAGCTGGAAGATCTCTCATCCTACTCACACATACAGGGAGCAGCACTAACTGGACCATTTGAGCTATCAAAAATATCAACGAAAACAACAAAACAGACATCAAGTTTGTAGAAGACATGTTGCAAGGACAACCAAAGAGGAGTAGGAGGGAGGGATTGAGAGGGTGATAGGCTCATATTCTATTGTAATCATTACTGAAATCCATAATATTAAAAAAATTTATTAAAAATTATAAAACCTAAATTCTTATACTATAGGAAACTTATACTATAGTTATTTTGATATCTAACAGCTTCTCACAGTGTCTTATTTTTCTCCCAGAAAGTATCTGCTATCGTACTTAGTTTCCAAAAGTGTATTGAAGGCAGGTAACAAAGAGTCTCATCAAAGTAATAATGTTGGAATCCTGAGCTCAGATTCAGAACCAGAAATGACACTGAAAAAGATCTAGCAGAGGCATATTGGATTGCTCTGCTTGCGAGCTGGACACGGGCATTAGTGGTCCAGAGAAGCTGTAGCTCAAGCCTCTCATAGAGCATGGTCATCAACACGCATCCTTGCTAGTTCTCTCATGCCAGGCCTTCCAATATGATCCCTGCTATATTGAGACTCTGGGAAGGACGCATTCAACCTGGCAGTTTTCTGTATAAGATGCAAAGACAAAGTTAGACCATAGTGAATAAAATTATGCTGGTTTTGTTTTGTTTGTTAAATATTTTATTTTATTTTATTAATTTTATTTGTTTTAATTAAATTTTTATTTTTTATATTAGTTACAGTTTATTTACTTTGTATCCCAGCTGGAGCTCCCTCTTTCATTCCCTCCCAATCCCACCCTCCCTCCCTCAACTCCTCCCTGACCCTCTCTAACTCCACTGTTAGGGGAGGATTCCTTCTTGCCCTTCCATCTGACCCTAGCTTATCAGGTCTCTTTAGGACTGGCTGCAATGTCCTCCTCTGTGCCCTAGCAAGGCTGCTCCTCCCTCTCGGTCGGTGGGGCAAGGAGGTCAAAGAGACAGACATTGAATTCATGTCAGAAATAGTCCCTGTTGCCCTTACTAGGGAACCCACTTGTATACTTAAATCAATCCCACTGAAATCAGGGACAAGGCAAGGCTGCCCACTCTCTCCATATCTCTTCAACATAGTACTTGTTTTTAATGTTTTCTCCAGCACTGGGTTAGAAAACTCTGTAGTGAACCTTTTTGCTCGGAAAATAAATATCACCACTTAAATATCTCTTCAGTTTAAGAGAACAGTAAAAATGTTTCCTTTAATTTTTCAAGAAGGCTACATTTCTGTCCCTGATGTAAACAGTTTGGCAGCAATAATCTATACTGGACTTTTCCTGAAATTGAACACTTCAGTTTAATTTTTACCCATTTCTATGAAAAGTTTTAAAATCTACTCTAATATGTGTCTTATATATGTTTTCTTATTTCCATCTCAAATACAGCCCATACCTATGTCTTAATAGAGGAATCTATTTATATGCACTATTTGTCTTAAATCAATGTAAAAGTAAAAAATTATTTAACCATTAATACTGACACTTTCTCAAGGTTCAAATGTGAAGATCAGTCAGGGTTATCATTATGCTTAATTTTACTGACTTTTTTTTAATTATGATTACTCAAAATGTTTCACATATAATCTAAAATATTTCATCAAGTCAATAGGAATGGATTCTAATTGAATGAGTGTAAATAAATCCTTATTCAACTGTTTTTAAAAGCCTATGTGCAAACTACTCTGATATTTTATCGGAAATGTTAAGGTCAAAAACTCAAGTGACAACACATGCTGGCAAGGATCGTGACAAGGGGAACCCTCCTCCACTGCTGGTGGAGTGCAAACTTGTACAACCACTTTGGAAATCAGTCTGGTGCTTTCTCAGACAATTGTGAATAGTGCTACCTCAAGACCTGAAAGATGCTCAAGTATACAACAAGGACATTTTCTCAACATATTTCATAGCAACTTTATTCATAATAGCCAGAATCTGGAAGCAACCTAGAAGACCCTCAGCCAAAGAATGGTTATAGAAATTGTGGTACATTTACACAATGCAATACTACTCAGCTATTAAAAACAAGAAAAACAAGGAAATTTGCAAGCAAGTGGATAAAACTAAAAAAGATCATCCTGTGTGAGGTTACCTAGAACCAGAAAGGCCCATATGGTATATGCTCATTTATTAGCTGATATTAGCCATATAATACAGGATAACTATACCACAATCCACAGACGTAAAGAAGCTAAATAACAAGGAGGACTTTAGGGAGGATGTTTAATTCTTATTTAGAAGGGCAAATAGAATAGACACCGTAAGCAGCTGAAGAGAGGATTAGGTTGGGAGACTACCATAGATATACTCTGAAAGACTCTACCCAGCAGGGGATCAAAGCCAATGCCAAACACAGCCAAATTTGGGCAGAGCACAAGGAGTCATAGGAAAGAGTGGGGGAATAGAAATACCCAGAAGGGACAGGAGCTCCATAAAAAGACCAGTAGAGCCAATAAATCTGGGCCCAAGTGAGCTTGCGCAGACTGATGTATCAACCAAGGACCGTGAATGGAGAGGACCTAGACCCTTTGCTCAGATGTAGCCTAAAGGCAGCCCAGTCTCCATGTGGGTCACCTAGTATGAGGAACAGGGGTTGTCTCTAACGTGGACTCTGTTGCCAGCTCTTTGATCATTCCCTTTGGTGGGGGGTGGGGTTTGCCAGGCCACAGAAGAAGAGGATACAGGCAGTACAAATAAGACTTGATAGGCTGGGATCCTATGATAGGAGAGAAGGACTCTCCCCTTCTTAGGAATAGGGAAGGGGAACGGAAAGAAGAGAAAGGAAGGATGGCACCACCAGAAGATGATGGAGGGGCGACAATCGGGATGTAAAGTGAATAAATTATAAAAATTAATTTAAATTATTAAAAAAGAAAAACAAACCCTACATGCATCCTTTCCGATAGAGTTGGCTTTAATTTTAAGTATTTTTATAAATATTTTTTCAGTATTTCCTAGAGTGAAAATTCTGAAACTTTGTGGTAGACTTTTAATACATTGATAAACCTTAAGAATAATGTTTGCCAAAAGCAAACATCCCTTTAATGTGATGTCCTTTAGACACAGCGGGCTGAGTATCCGCTAGTGGTTGTTACTGAGGAAAAGTGACTTTACCAGCGAGGTATTGGATTCATAACAACACTGTAGAATGTTAAACATCCATGTAGCATGTAACAATAAAGGTGGTTTATGATTTTTAAATACATTTCAAATCAAAACAGGGTAAATCTTTATGTAAGAAGTATAGAAATGAGACACATATCTAAATATGCTGGTCATATGCATTAAAATGTAGATTGATGACAGTGAGCCTGTCTTAATTTAACAGTTAATAAATGCAGAGGGACACAGATACCATCACAACTAATTTTATGTCACTTTCCTTTTCCTAAGTACATGCACCCTGCGCCTTTTTACAATGTTAAAATGTAAGATTGTGCTGAATGTCTGCTTTCCAATTTCCAAACAAAGATATGAAGAAGAAAAATAGGAAAATAAATGAAAGTACAGAAAATGATTTTCAGATTCCCTATGTCAGGGAAGTTATTGGACTGCAAATGCATGCTCAGCCTCAGCTGTCCATCAAGGACAGCATAGACATCGCTGCCTTTCTCTGAACCAGCTCCAGATAACAGGGAGCAGGCATGTTTGCAGCATTGCTGCTTCCTGATACATTCTCCTTCGTCTCCTTGACATTCCTGATGTCTTATCTTCACTTGATCCCTTCCCTAGACTTGAACACAGAGATGGAATCAGCTCTGCTGAAGGAAGCTGCTTTAGTTGCAGTTCACATCATTGTTATCCTCTCTTTTCTATGACAAGATAATGGGAAAGATTTCATCCTCACTCTTTTTGAACACAGCCCCTCTTGTCCAGGTCAATTTTATTGTTCCCACAGAAACACTAGAATATGTGAGTGCTTTGTTGAGTCTGCCTGGAACACAATGTACTAAGCTATCTGGTCTGGTCCCCTCAGCTCTCCTTCATATCTACCGTGTCACCTGCCTTCCTCAGACAAGCATGTACATGGGAGACAACAGCTGGGCTGTAATGACATTCCTTGTTCCTTCCTCTATGAAGAATGGGGTAGATATCTGGGTGTTGGAACAGGGGCAAGGTAGCATGTTCCAGCCATGTTTCTTGCTGGTTCCTGTTTGTGTTTGCCTTGTCTTTCCCCTATATTCACAAATTCGTTTTCTTAGAACACATAGAACCTAAACTGAACTGGAAGACTGCTGAAAAGATAATGCCAACACAGACAGGTAAATTTTACTCAGATTACATAGCAGCCTTTTAACTTAAATGAATTAAAGGATTTGTTTCATCTTAGTGAGAAATCCTCAGGGCAGACCTCAAGATACTGCCTTTTTTTCCCCTTTTAATTTAGACTCTTAATTACCAGACATAAGAATTTTACCTACTTAGGTAAATATATCTTTACCACCTAGTGAGCATCCCAAGTGCAGGAAGCATGCCATTAAGTTTCAATACAGAAATACAGAATATCTAATGTTCAGTTAGAAACAGAAACTGTCTTCACCTGATTCAGATCAACCAAACCACCAGGCCACATGAAAGTAAATTTAAATGAAAAAAGAAAATCACTTAAAGAAAGAAAGCAGTGAAAATACAGCTCCATGAGAAAAACATGCTCAGCATAAAAACATATGTGAGTTTTTTTCAGTTATTTAAAAGTATCTCTACTATCTTGTTGCACAAATTTAGGACACACTTGTGAACACACACAGAAAAGGTGGAGGGAAAGAGCAAGAGAGAGATGGAGAGAACAGGGAGGGAGAGAGGGAATTCTTTGGTTCTCCACTCTCCTTTCCTCATGTTGCTTCACAAACTGGAAGATGATTACTGCAAGCATATCTAGGTGATTACTGAAAAGCAATGTATTTTTAATAAATTAAGGAAAACAGCAAGGTGAATGGCATGGACAGAAATCAAGAGCATTACTCATGAAATTCTGAGTTGGAAAATGTATGACTAAAATAAGGGGCTAGAAGCTAAAAAGATCCGTTACAGACAGATAGGGAAGGGTAGCTATAGATAATGTTATGATGGAAACTTTAGAGCTTCCTTCTCATACTCCAAAAATGAGACAAAGAAGCTGAGTTTTTATTTCCATTAATGGGCTCCCTTCAGCTTATACAAGCAGCCAGAGATATTTAGACCAATCTTGAGCACTGGAAGCTGAAGGTATACAGTAAAATGTTCTTTGTGTAAGCTAACAAATCTGAAGTGAGGGGAAACGGCATATCAGGCAGCAATGACTAGACAGAAATTCAGAACCCACTCTTCCAGAGAGAAGCAGGATTTCAGTTTCTAGATCTCCTTCCCACTTTGTGGAGAGCTCTTTCCTCCACTGTAGCTCCTTTCCTTTTCCTACTGTCCCCTCCAATCTCTTCCTGTCCTTCCTTCTCCCCTCCCCTCCCCTTCTCTCCTATCCTCTCTTCTCTCCCAGTCCTCTCTTTCTCAGGCTTTCTATGTTCACTTGCTTCTTCACTTTTATAAAATTTTGTGTCCAGTTGCTTCCTAATGTTTCTGAAATGCTCTTGGATTTTTTATTATTTCAGTGGAAGAGAAAATTATCCCGACGAAGACCTCTATATAATAACAAAGTAAGGAATGGTTACAAAGGAAGTAAATGGATTGAAAACAAAGATTTTTAAAAGAAAGTAAACTTATGATTTGAGCATTATTTCATAATGGAGTGCTCCCAGAATCTTGTGGAATAATCAAGCATTATTATGTAGATTAGGCATGCATCTGAATGCTGAGAAGCAAAAAAAAAGTTTGTTTAAGCCTCATCCTGTAAGTTGCTTGAATTAACCCAAGCTGTTTTTAAGTGTGTACATTACATAATCTCTATGTTCTAAAACAATAATTTTTTGTAATTATTTTACTTCTTCTATTAGAAAAATATTGTAGAATACAGAGATGTTATTTATTTCAATATGGTTTAACTTTCATTATGAGAACTCACATCACATGTCTTTTAAGACAATCAAAAGATATAATTTGCTTTGCTGTGTGCTCATAGGTTCTCCCTCCATGGAAAATCTTAGCATCCATCAGAGAGCTGTAGTCATCAGTTTTTTATATCATAAATGTCTCTAATAGAGTTACATAAACATAGATTATAGTTTTATGAAAAAAAAGGAAGGTTCAGCGGATTTAAAACTGCAAGATCTGCTAACGCTCCCATGTCTGCCCATTCCTTCAGATAATTCATGGCTGCAGCAATCCATGGTGATAATCCTGTGGCTAGTCCTGTGTCCACTCTGGTAGAATTTACTGTGATAATGGCCACGCGTTAGCAGGCCTTCTGGTGTTGGTCTCCTTGGTTTGCCTGTGGTGTATATGCAAGATTAGAGTCTCACAACAGCATAATGCAGCCATGATCATTCAGGCCTTTACAGCCATTGAAGCAGGACAGTCTCCCCAAGCATGGTTGGCTACCATAAAAAGCTAAAATGTTATGCTCAGGATGTGAGGCTAAGCACTGCACTCAGGGTCAGCCACTTTCGACCCAGAAAAGAGCAAGTCTGATTGCATGCGGCTTGATGCCCCAGGTCCCGCCTCTGAGAAAAAGGTATCAGTCGGGTCTGATGCTCTTTGGGTGGATGACACCTAAATGAACATTGGTACAAAGTCCCAATTTGTTTCTAATATCAGAGATCAGACCTCTACTCTTGCCTGATGCATCTAAAACAAAAAGGGGGAACTGTAGAGAGCTGCGTAATGCCGCGCCTTAAAGATGGAGCTGGTTTCTGCCTTCCACCTTCCCGATGGTGAGTGCTCTCTGTCACAAACAACTCCACATTTGGCTAAGGCTGAGGATCTGGCTTGCTTCCATGTATGTGGACCTATCTGCATTGCCCACGTGGCACGCTGGGGTTGGCTACCCAGAGGCTATTTAAGCTGTGGGCTGGCTTTCCCCAGGGTCAGATGATTGTTCAAGGTTCCTGAATAAACTGCATTGAAAAAAATAAAAATAAAAAAAAAAAAAATAAAACTGCAAGATCTCCATTCACACAGGGCAACAACAGGATATCTGAGAAGAGTCCAGGAAGGGTCTAGTATTGATGGTGTGGCAGAAGCCAGAGTCCTCAAACCAGAATACTGACTCATTGCAATAAACATTTACAAGTAAGGTTGCATAAAATTATGTTATACTCTATGACTCACTACAGCTTCCACAATGAGATTTTTTAAACATTGTTGTTTATTTTTTATTTTTGTTTATTTTCTTTTAGGAGAAAGTTGCAAGGGCAGATAGAGAGGTACAGGGAGATGAATGGGATTGAGATGCATCATATGAATCTCAAAAAGAACCAATGAAATCTTAATAAAAACAATTATATATATAATTTTATATAACCTGTGCTTTAAGGTTAGTAAGACTTGTGTGACCGTATACTGAAAAGTCTCTTTTATTCAGTTTTTAACTCTGAAGCCAGAGTTAAAACAAATAAACAAATAGGAGTTGAAATACAATATACAGATACATAAAAACTAAAGATCAGCCATTATGTTATAAACTTACTTGATGGAGAGAAGGAATAGCAAAAACCACTGCCTTATAAACAAAATCAGAGTGCTTTTACCAGTATCTGTAGACTGTTCAGACTGCATGTGCTTTTCTCACAGCAACTATGTTGTTTAAAAATGAAAAGCTTCCAGTGACCTAGTACTTGCAAGTCTGGAAGGAGACTCACTTAAACCCTGAATGACTGTGGTAAGCAAACCGTATCACCTTACACACAGTGACGGGCAACTGAGGCAGTGAGTTACACTGTATTCAGATATTCAGATTTCTTTTCTTTTCAGGATTATTAGACCAGTCACGATGGCATGTTATATAAATGAGCACTTGGACAATTCTTCTTATGACAATCATTTCAAATGTTTCTGCAGATGTTTGGGGAAGACTGTCTTTGTAGAAGGAGTGGATGCTTAGATGGGTGAGTACAAAAATCTACTTTGCTCTACTCAAGTTGTTCTGGAACTGACAGTTCATTAGAGTACAAAGAGTTGAGGAAGTCTGTCCATAACCTGAAGCAAAGTTAATTAGGCTGTTCTTTTTAACAGAACAGAACATCTCCTCCAAGAAATAAGCCATTAAAATCGATTTTCATGGGTCATGACAAAACTTTAAGATCTACACAATGGGTTCAGATTCCACTTGGTTATTAGAAACGGGAGGTCGAGGATGTGAAAATAAACTGAAGCATCACTGTGAGGAGCTCCTGATGGCCACTGATCTGAAGGTGGACAAAAAGCTACTGGATCATAGCGCATGCCGAGGCTGAGCACCTCATTCTGTTTTCTTTGAGTGATGTTGTAATGAATATGCAAAGGAAAGTTATGAGCCTCTTTTTAAAGTAGGAATGTGTGGAATTTAACAGAATAATGGACAGGAAGACAGATGGAAAGAAAAAAAGAAAATAATGAAAAGCCTCTGCTACCGTATGTTGAGAGTTTCAGTTATTAGATGAAGATACCAATTTCAGTTGCTTAGTATGTTTATTTTTATATCCATCACAGTCCTAAGTAATTCAAGTTAAATTATTAGTAACACTATTTTTTTACTCTGTTTATTTCCCCATGGGGTTTGTAAACGTGCAACAAATTTGATAATGAGGATGATAGCTCACCAATGTAAGCAATGTTTTCCAGAGTAAAAGATGAAAGTAAATTATATTTTGATTACCAAGGAAAACACCATTTTGTCTTCAGAAATTTTCAATTATGCTATAAATAATTATGCTATTTTGATACAACTGAATCATAAAATAAGATTAATTATAAGTTGAAATTGGCTTTTAATGAGCGCTCTAACGTTTTAGCCCTGAGAAAACTATGTCAAATAAACCAGTACAAGCCATTTTTAAAAATTAGAAAGACTTCAATAAGTTGATGGGAATCTAATGTCTAGCTATCATTCATTTTTATTGACTATGGTTTGTTGAAAATTCAATAGAGTATTTTATATTCCTCAGCGTAATTTTGATAGAGATGATCACTATTAGGTTAGAATATATTGCAAACACTCTCCACTGGTGACACTGAAGGCACACATGAAAGAAATGGGTCTTATGATTGGTTGCTTTATGTGTAAGCTAGGCAGAAAATACTCAGGACCTGTCAGATGTAGTTTCCTGTTCAGCTTGCTATCAAAACAAGTTATCTGTGAACTAATGAGGCTAATTTCCTATTTGATAAGAAATATTATTTATAAAATAATCATCTCATTAAATGTTAAATATAAGTATTCAAACTTTTAGGAGCTGGTAATTCAGTCTCTATTATATATACATTTGGTAGTGAGTGGTTGACAGATTCAGGGAGGTAAAGTTAGATATCCATAGGGAACTGAAAAAAGACTAATAACAGCAAAACAAACATATGGTTTTTCCTTCTATGTCAAAATTCAAGTGTCTGTAGGTATGTGGGTTTATTTCCAGGTCTTCCATTCAGTTCAATTGACTAACATGTATGTTTTTATGCCAATACCACGTGGGTTTTATTACTATTGCTCTCTAACACAGCTTGAAATCAGGAATGATAATAACTCCATAAGTTCTTTCATTGTAGATTATTTTAGCTATCCTGTGTTTTGTTTGTTTTTTATTAAAATGTTCTCTAGTAAGTTGAGAATTGCTCCTTCAAGGTATGTAAATAATTGTGTAAGGGACACTCCTCCAATGCCGTTGGGAGTGCAAAACCTCTTTGGAAATCAATCTGTCAGTTTCTCAGAATATTAGGGATAGTTCTACCTCAAGACCCAGCTACATCACTCCTGGGCCTATACCCAAAAGATGCTCCATCATACCACAGGGACACTTGTTCATCTGTGTTCATAGTAACTTTATTTGTAATATCCAGAAATTGGAAACAACCTAGATGTCCCTCGCTGGAGAATGGAAAAAGAAAATGTGGTAACTTTACACAATGGGATACTACCCAGTTATGAAAAACAAGGACATTGTAAAAATTGCAGGCATATGAACAGGTGTGGAGAAAGTTGGATAAGGCTGAGAGAGAGAGAAGAAAAATTTGTGTGGAGGGCATCTCTGGGAATGGGGAAGCTTCCGGGAGTTTATGGTGGTGACCCTACCTGACACTTCTAGTAGCAGGAAAGTCTGAAGTGGCCAACTGCTATAACCAGGTAGAACTTCCATGGAGGGAGGTGGATACCAACCCCCACACAAAACCTTTGACTCAGCCAACCAATGACTAGCCCAACTTGAGTTGTATGCCAGGAGAGAGAGCCTACCACTTACACTAGTAATAATATTCTTTGTAGGGCCAGTTCATACATGGTCCTTTGTTGATGCTTCAGTCTTAGAAAAACCTCTCTGGATCCTTGTTATTTTTGTTGTGGAGCTCCTGTCACTTCCAATTCCTTCTATCCCTACGTATCCACCAATGTTTGGCTGTGAGTCTCAGCATATGTTTTGAAGCACTGCTGGGTAGATCCTCTCAGAGGACAACTCTGTCAGGCTCATAGGAGAGTATCCTTCATAGTGTCAGATGTTGGGACTCTCCAATAGAGTAGGTCTTTGGTTGAGCCATGCGTTGCTTGGGCATTCCCTCAATCTCTGCTCTATCTTTATCCCTGCACATCTCATAGGCAGGGTAAATTTTGGATAGGAGATTTTGTGGGTGAGTTTGTCTTCCCCACCCTTTACTAGAAGACTAGTCTAGTCTGAGGGTGTCCTCTTCAGTCTCTATTGTCTCTGCTACTAGGAGTCACTGCTTGAATCCCTCTCATATCCTCCCAGGAGCCAACCATGACTTAGGTCTCCTACAAGCATGTAGCATATAGGCAGCTTAGGCTTCAAGGGGGTAGTTTAGTAAGGGAAGTGGAGTCTGCCTTGTACTTGGACTCAGTTGCTAGCTTTTAGATCAGCTTTCTCTGGTGGCACTGCCTTAACAGGCCACAGGAGAAGAGGACACATTCAGTCCTGATGCATCTTGATGAGCTGGTGTGGATGAGAAAGAGAGCTCCTCTTTTCTGAGGAAAAGGAAAGGGGAAGGAAGGAAGAGTGGACTTGGGAGGGGAAGAAGGAAGGTGCTACAAGGATGTAAAGCGAATAAAATAAATACATGAGCAAAAAAAAAATCAACATTTCCTTATGAAAATTTCTGGGAATAAAAAAGGTATAAAAGGACAAAAGAATAGTATTTTGCTATACTTGCAGTATAGGAGTCTAGTACACTGGTCATCTGAGTGGTTTCACCAAACAGCTGATAAAAACAGATGCAGAGACCCACAGCCAAACAAAAGGCAGGTGCAGGCAATCTTATGGAAGAAGGAGAGGAAGGAGTGAAAAAACCAGAGAGGTCAAGGACACCAAAAGGAGATATATGCAATCAACTAACCTGGAGCCAAAGGGTCTCACAGAGACTGAACCAAAAACCAAAGAGCATCCATGGGATGGATCTAGCCACCGCCCCACATACGTGTACAGTTTAGTACTCATGCGGGACCTGTAAGAGCAGGAGCAGGGTCTGTCTCTGACTCTGCTGCCTGCCTTCTGATCCCTTTCCATAACTGGATAACCTGGACTAACCTCAATAGCAGGAGCTGTGCCTAGTTCCACTTGATATGCCAAGAGGGCATGATACTCATGGGAGGTCTCCCCTTCTCAAAGAGGAAAGAAAGTTGGGATTAAAGGGAGGCAGGGGGAGGTGAGGCTGGAAATATTCTTGGAAATGTGGTGCTAATTATATGTCAACCAAACACAAGCTAGAGTCACTTAGGAAGAGAGAACATTCATTGATTAAAAAGCCTCCAACAGATTGGACTTGGGCCAGCACGTGGTACATTTTCTTGAGTAAAATAATTGATGTTGGAGGGTTCACCTCGCTGTCAGAGGTACCATCTTTGGCCTGATCATCCTGAGTACCTTAAGAAAGCAGTATAAGCAAGCCATGGGGAGCAAGCACTTAAACACTGTTCCCCTAAGGTGTCTGCATCAGCTCCTACCTCCAAGGTCCTGATGGTTGAGGTTCTCAACTTCTTTTGATAATAAACTGTATTGTGGAAATGTAAGCTGAAATAAAACCTCAATCCATAAAATCTGTTATTTACCAAGAGTGTCTCTCCTTCCTTGTTCAAAATTTATGGAATGTACATGTTGCTTATCTCTTTCATAAAAAGGAAAAACAAAAAGACAAACCTATCAGATACAGTGCAATACCAGGATATCTCCGGGATGATCTGGATGATGTTCTGTTTTACATGGGAAAGTTTCTTCATAGTATAAAAAGTATAATTTAAAATGTACCACCCTGTTGGCTATCAAATGCCAAAGCCCAGACAAATCCAAATGAGAAGTGCCTGTTCACATATCTGTCACAGACCATGAACATCCATAAAGCCAAACCCGCTTCACCACTGTCTTTTTAATGAGTTCACATTCCATTCTTAATTTCAATTTTTGTGGTCACCAGGAAATTGATTCCCCTTGGGTTCCATGTCAATATTAGCACCCTCATGAAAACCATAGGGCAGTTGGCCTCTCTGCCCTGACACTGCCCTGTGCAGACGCAAGCAAGATGCAGCCACATAGAAGAAGGAGCAGGCTGGCAACAGACGCCAGATATGCTGGCACCTGGATTTGGGGCTGTCTATTCTTCAGAACTGAGAAAGATTTAAGATTGCTGATTAAGACACAGAATTACAGCTGCCAACATTGACAGAGAAGCAAATCTAAATAGAGCAGACTTCATTCTAAAGAGCAACATTTTAAAAACCTTTCCATGGAAGTTCGAGATGAGAAAAATGTTTGAGCCATTTCCACTGAGTTGTGTCCAAACTTCCAGCTAGAAAACTTTACTCCAAATAATAAAAAACACCACAGAATTAGAGTTTTTCTTATTTTTATTTTTTATATTAATTACAGTTTACTCACTTTCTATCCCAATGTAGCCCCATCCTCCTTCCCTCCCAATCCCATCCATTCTTCCTCTTCTCCACCCATGCCCTTCTCTAAGTCCACTAATAGGGGAGGACCTCCTACCCTTCCATCTGACCCTAATTTATCAGGTCTCATCAGGACTGGCTGCATAGTCCTCCTCTGTGGCCTGGTAAGGCTGCTGCCCCCTCAGGGGTTGGTGATCAAAGCCACTGAGTTAATGTCAGAGACAGTCCCTGTTCCCCTTACTAGGGTACCCACTTGGAGACTGAGCTTCCATGGGTTACATCTGAGCAGGGGTTCTAGGTTATATCCATGCATGGTCCTTGGTTGGAGAATCAGTCTCAGAAAAGACCCCTGGGCCCAGATATTTTGGTTCTTTTGCTCTCCTTGTGGAGCTCCTATCTACTCCAGATTTTACTATCTCCCCCTTCTTTCCTAAGATTCCCTGCACTCTGCTCAAAGTTTGGTTATGAGCCTCAGCCTCTGCTGAGATGTGGAAGGTAAGAAGCAGATGCATACCACCATGAGCTCATATCTGTACCACATGCACACATACACAAACACACACACACACACACACACGCATGCATGCACATGTACAAACACATGAATACACTCATAATAATATAAATAAAAATCAATCAATAAATAAAAGAAAACCAAGACCACTCACTGAGTGAAAATTGTAGAGATTTTTAAAGTAGGCATTTACTTCTACATTGATTCTCAAATTTACTTCTACATTGGTTCAAATAACCAATGAACAAACAATCTCATTTCTCACGTTAAATTAATTATTCTGTTTCTGAGAAAACACTCTTGGAGGTATAAATGCTTAGTCACATCTTCCATCTGTTCTCTCCTGTCTGTTGTGAAGAGATGAGGACTGCTGTCTGTGTTTTTTATAGCACAGACACTGGAGCATGAAAGCACAGATAACAGAATCTGTCCCAACATTAGCCATGTGGCTTGCACACAGGTATGAGTGGAAAGCTTTTTGTAGGTGTTATCTGTAGTAATGAATTGAAAATGATTTTATTTGACCAGAATCTACTGATGGAATTGATCTTTGTGCTAAAAATCAATAGCACTAATAACTTTGACCAAAAGCTCTTTTTTTTTTTCCTTCAGATAATTGTTTCCTATGTTTACTAAGTGGAGTTGTAGATGATGCAATTCTTCCTTCCTGCAAAGAGAGAATGTATTTATATTCTTCATTCACTGGTGGCAAGCATATCAGCTATAATTGTTTCTGCCTTTAGTTGTTCTATCTGGGCAGTACTAGGACTCCTGAGCAATAAATTGTTGGATAGCTGCTGTCTAGAGGCTTCATTTTTCAAAGAAAGTTTGGAGTAACGATATTGGAACATTTTTCTCTTCCTGTCTGGAACCGATCAGCACAGGCTTGGATATAAAATAGTCATATCTGGTGACATAAAAAGTTGCCCACTGATATTATAACAAGACCTAGGGAGGGACCACTAGGAACCAATTTGGCACCTCAGGAGTTAGCAAGAAGCTAGTCTCACTTAAGAATGGTAGTAACCTATGTCTCAAAGGTCTCGTGCCTTTCTCCTGCCTAATTAATTTTCATAGGAAAGCCCTATGGAGAAAAGTTTGGGAACATACTGACTTTACTGAGGCCCTGTGCCAGCTCTAGCTTGTCATTCAAAAATGTCTTGGGGTAAATTATCTGTGCTGTTTTTACAGCTAAACGCATCATTAGCTGACATCATTAAGCACAAATTTTATAGTTTGTATTTATCTGTTAATAACATTATTTTTAAAAGTTATTTTAATTTTAAGTATTACTGCCTGTATTACTTTCATTTAAACTGCTCAAATTTCTCTAGAAATTTAAATGGCCATGTGTCTTAGCTAGGATTTCTATTGATGTGAAGTGACGGCACGACCACAGGTAATCGTGTTAAGGAAAACATTTAACTGGGGCTGGCTTACAGCTTCAGAGGTTCACACCATCATCATACAGGACATTGCAGTGTGCACGCAGACCTGGTCCCGGAGAAGGATCTGAGAGCTGAACATCTTGATCTCAAGCTGCAGAAGGAGACTGTGAGACACACTGGATATGGCTCGAGCATTATGAGATCTCATAACCCACCCCAACAGTGACACACTTTCTCCAACAAGACCTCACCTTCTAAAGCACCAGGCCCTATGGGCTGAGCACACAAACATGTGAGTCTACAGGGGCAGGGGTCCATCCCAACATATATTTTGTTTATTTGACCAATACATTGCATAAACAGCACTTCTGGAAAGTGAAAATGCTGCTGAAGAGCAGTGAGCAGTGAAAAAAGATGCATTTCAAATTATCATGAGAGATATGTTTCTCAGATTATGATACAGTAAATCTAATAAACAAGGGAAGAATAAGATAAATTTTTTAATTATGTAGATGCTAAACAGTTAAAACAAAATAAAACAACAGGATCAGGTTAGGAATCATCTTGGGCACATCTCTGTACACAGGGTGCTCCATTCAAAGTGAGAAACTTTCAAGATAATCTTTTTTAAATTAATTTATTTTTTATTATCATTTATTACAATTTATTCAGTTTTTATCCTGGCTTTAGCCCCCTCCCTAGTCTCCTCCCAATCACACCCTCCTTCCGTCTTCTCCCACTATGCCCCTCCCCTAGTCCACTAATGGGGAGTTCCTCCTCCCCTTCCATCTGACCCTAGCCTATGAGGTCTCATCAGAACAGGCTGCATTGTCTTCATCTGTGGCCTGGCATAGCACCCCCAAGGGGGAAGTGATCAGAGAGCCTGTCACTGAATTCATGCCAGAGAAAGCCCCTGATCTCCTCACTAGGGACCTCACTTGGAGACTGAATGTATTGGCTAGATCTAAGCCTGGGTTTTAGGTTTTCTCCTTACATGCTCTATAGTTGGGGTATCATTCTTTTCAGGGCCCCCAGGGCTCAGTTCTTATGGCTCTGTTGGTCTCCATCTGAAGTTCCTGTCTCCTCCAGGTCTTTCTATCTCCCCCTTCTTTCATAAAATTCCATGCATTCTGTCCAAAGTTTGGCTCTGAGTCTCAGCCTCTGCTTCGATACCTCAATCAGTAGAGTCTTGCAGAGGCTCTCTTGTAGGCTCCTGTCTTTGTCCCTGTCTTCCCCTGCTTTCGATGTCTATTGCGTGTGTCCTTCTGAATGAGGTTTGAGCATCTTCCCTAGGGTCTTCCTTGTAGTACAGATTTTAGTATGTTTTTCCTGTATTATATGTCTAATAACCACTTGAGTGTGCACCACGAGTGTCTTTCTGCTTCTGGGTTACTTCACCCAGGATGGTCTTCTCTAGGTCCCACCATTTGCCTGCAAATTTCATGACTTCCTTGTTTTTAATAGCTGAGTAGTATTCCAGTGTGTAAATGTATCAGTTTCTATATCCATTCCTTCTTTGAAGGACATCTAGGTTGTTTCCAGCTTCTGGCTATTATGAATAGAGTTGCTACAAAAATGGTTGAGCAAATGTCCTTGTTGTGTTCTTGAGCGTATTTTGGATATATGCCTAGGAGTGGTACAGCTGGATCTTGAGGAAGTGTTATTCCTAACTGTCTGAGAAAGTGCCAGATTGATTTCCAAAGTGGTTGTACAAGTTAACATTCCTACCAGCAATGGAAAGACAATAATCTTTAAAAAGTTGAAAGTGGCAGTGATGTTCTGATCTTGTTTTATTTATTTATAATGCATTTCCTAAGGAGCTCTGGAAAACTAGTGGAAAGTGAAACCTACTATGCCAGCATTATATACAGGCATACATAATTATATACAGAAATAGAACTAGAGTCCCGAGGTTCTAAGGCAGAAGCTCAGTCTTAGGGAAGGTGAGTTTTAGGCCAATAAGACCTACATAGCATTCTACCATAGGCCTTTGAATCTTCCATACTGCTTGGAATATTCGAGACATGAAAACCAGACCACAGTTGATTATTGATATTAGACATAGGTTGTGAGAAGTTTAAGTAAAGGATAATATAAGGTTTTTCTTTTTCTTGTTACTTTTGATGAAGAAAATGTATTCAAAACTTTATCAACTATCCACATGCATGTATTCTTTATGTGTACCTTTTTCTAACTTTGTTAATGGATAATAGACCATCACTCACTAATAAAAATTTAATTTACTTCAAAAAGCAATTGACTGGATCTTAACGTTGTAATGTTTGAAGATAATAGGCCGGGACATCACAATCGCTTTGGGTGCAGGTTCAGAATTAGAAACTCCAGGAATCTGCATTGTAAATAAGCAGTCTGTGTGATGCCCAGGGGTGCTGCTGTGCTTCATGCACTCACAGTGGAGAGCATCTGTTTATCTGCATTGAAAAGGCCATCTGGACTTTCCCCAAACACCTGCTGCCCTGACTGCCAGGTAGCTCGCCCTTCCAGCGTGTTTGGATTTCTTCCTGTTGGGCATAGTTGAGACCATTTCCCTGGTACCTACTCAGGTCTAATAGATGTTTGTTTTTGTGGCTCTCTCCATTAATGGTTGCAGCTTAATCCAGATTGCCTATTGGTTCTCATCCCTTCCTTGTCTGAGGATCTTTGTATATGTTTAAAGACAAAAACAAAACAAAAAGCAAAAAACAAATTCTGACATCATGATGAAAGTCTATTTTGCATTTCAGCCTCTTAATGATTCTATTTTCTACCTCCATCTTTACAAGCACATGATGAGGAAACCTTTTTAGTTGCTTTATATAATGAGACCTGCATTTGAGCATGCTATCTTCTCTCTAGTCACGGTATATTTACTAGGTTTCCTGTCTACTCAAGCTCTCAGGAATGTTTCATGAATATTTTTTTTAGATGAAAATAGAAACACGTGCTGAAATTTGTCTACATATAATGCTTAAAAGTACAATATTTTGCAGAAACTGATGAATATTTTTAAATAATATTATTTCATTTTTCTCAATCACTTAAAATTTTTGATTGAATAACTGCTATTAAGTAATTCTTACGTTGGGACAGAAAAAACTAAAACAAGCATAGTAAAACATGAGTTCTTAATTTTGTAAGTTTAGGTAATGAGTTATACATTACAATAGGAATTTTTTACAAGAAATAAATTTGCTACCTAAATATTAACAAATGTTGGCATGTGTTTTTTTAAAGTCATAAAAATATGACAAACATTAAACATAAATTTAGAAAAGATATGAAGACAGGGTAAGTTTATAAAGACATTGTAGAAGTCATTAAACTATTAATTTTTATGAATTTATAAGAAAAAAGTAAATTTGTACTATGTATTTCAGTGAAATGTGAAATTCCCAGAAAACTGCAGAATATTTATTTTTTTAAAAAAGTTCTATTTTTCTTTGCTCATATAAAGTCAGTAAATTTGTAACCTTGCTCAGGGCAAACATAGAAAAATTATTCTTACTGCAAGTGATTGTGCATTCAGTGGCCTTTTCAATAATTCACTCATGTGTCTAAATTTCCATTCATTTTCTATTTGAATCTTCACTCATTTATTCCATAATACTGAGAGAGTAGTGAAGACAAAATCAGTATTTTCTATCATTAAAAAAGTTCTAGCTTTGTGTGTGTATGTGCGTGTGTTGGGGGCCAGGTTGATGTTCAACTGTGTTGGCTATTCCAAAAGGAGAACACATCTGGAGAAATAATTATTAGTGCAGTTTAATTTTGAAAGATTTAACTGGAAAAGGAGTTTCATTGGAAAGCTAAATGAAAGCATTTTACAAGACAATGAAATTTCAAGAAAGATTTATTTCATGAGAAATAAACAATTATATTAAACTAATTTCAAATATATCAAACACACATAATAAAGCAAAACCTTAACTTTATAGTATATTTGCTTATTAAGCAGTCCATGATTGTTTAGGTCAAGCTACAATCCTAAAAGGTCAAGCTAAAAGCCTTTGTGTTCTTCTATTTTCCAAATAATATGGAACCTCTGAAGGGAGTTCAATGCAGGCCATGATACAAATTGTAAGACACACAAGTTATAAATTCTTAAATCATTTATAATTATTGGCAATTATTCATGACCACAATTAATGGGGCACAACTCAGCAAAACAGGAATCAGAATAAAGTTACTAAGAAAATACATGAGATCATTACTATCATGATTGCTTGTTTGAGTCTGTAAGGCAAAGGTTGTGCAAGGTAGAAATGGTTATGAAGGGCAAGTCTTTTCTCTCCACTAGCTGCTCAGGGGTCCCAGATCAAATTAACTGACATCTCTGGGCTGACCTATAAAGTAGAAAAGAAAGTAGCTTAACTGAAACTAACTGAACCACATAACAAGGTAAAAAAAAAAAAAAAAAAAAAAAATCATGATCTGAAAACTTGTTTACGGATTTCTTTGCTTTAGAGTACTGAGATTCTAAAATCCATGACTGTACAACACAACTTTTCATTTATTCCTCCATATTAATGCAGCAAATTGCTCTTGATTAGCCTTGATTTTCAGATAGACTGAACTAGACTACCATCACTCAGGAGGACAAATGTGGCAAGAAATGAAAATCAATTGTGTTGGCAAGATAGGTGAGAAAAAGGAATGGAGGACAGCTTCCTGACTTAACCGCAGACATGAGTTATCTGTAAATGTGAAAACTCCTCATCCTCACAAACAAGCCTGTGTCAGCTGGGACTCTGGCAATGTTCATTTCCTGTGGATTCTAACGTGACGTACTGTACTCTGCTGAGCCGGGCATGAACTCGCAATTTCACATGAGCCACTTGGAAAGGAAATGCTGCTAATCAAGAAAATGTTTCCACCTCTTTTACTCAGTAATGAAGTATTTATTGGACAGGGTTAATTTAATCAAGTCCTGATGATTTAGCAGTGGCAGTGTGTGAAAATGGCACTTCCTAATATTTCTCTATGAAACTCAATTTATAAATCTAAAAATTGGGGTTACAACTAGTTATGATTTTAATTGAAAGGATACATCATAGGGAATAGCACTGCAAAGGCATGAGTGGTGGAGAGGCCATGCAGGTCTGCATGCAGCTGGCCCTGGACACCGCCGGTTTCCCTGGAACAGATGTGAAGAGCTTCTAGAACAAGTGCCAGCTTAGAGGGTTAGAGAAAACTAAAAGACAATGACAGGAAATAAAAAATAGACAGGGATTTTGCTGTACTTTATCCAGACAGTATGTTGTGCTTCAAAAATTATAAGTATCAAGAGGAAATTTAAGCAAATGGTGTTGCCTTTAGACACTGTAATAAACATTTATCTATGAGACTTCCATTCTGAACCCCAAACCTGTCTCACCAAGTTCTCTCTTGACTTTCAACAAGGCTCTAGCTAGACAGACCTTTGTGTAACCTCCATGTATTCTCAGAGCAAAAAATCCACCTCTTTAAAGTATTTTTAAGGTGTCATAAATTTACTAAAGTATTTGCTATCTTTTCACTGAAACAATTATCTTTAAAATTGCAAACCAAGCCCTCCACATCTGCCCTTACTAGTTTCCTCTAATAGTACATATATTATATTATATTATATTATATTATATTATATTATATTATATTATATTATACATCCATTATATATAAATATAATAGTACCTCTATTATATTTATCTATTAGTACCTATTATCTATTAGTATATCTAGCATGTCTGTCTATTCCTCTTCCCACATATAGTAACTTTTGTAAGGTGGGGATCCCTGCTTCATTTACTAGTTTCTCAGCTTTACAGAATGAAGTGCTTGGAGTCCTTTCCAAGACTCTTCAGACATTTAGAAACAAAGTGATCAGAATGAACATATCTGTTCAACTCAAGTCTGAGCTCTACCTAAAGATCATAACAGAAGCAAGCTTTGTAATGAAATGAAATTCAGTTAGCATTAGCTGAAAAAAAAATTTTGTCATAGCACACAGTAAAGAATCCCATCTTACTCAGAACACAGTAGTTTCAGTAACGAGGTTGAACAAGAGGCTTCTGTCCACAAGTGCAGTGACTAGAGGTTTACTAAAACTGATAACACACATGAGCAAGAGGATAGCTGCCATTGAGACTGAGGGAGAAAACAGTTTAACCCACACTGCTTTGCTTCTTTCATATTGGAAGCACATGTTTAGAATGATCTTTGCTTCCTTGGAGAAACTCAGGGGTGTTTTTGAAGACACAGGGCTTTTGTAGACAGAAGATGAAACACAATTGCTGAACTGGTAGCAAGATAAATGCTAACAAATTCTGTTATTGTCATTGCTATTGAGGAATCTCCTGTCTCAATGTTGTGTAAAAATTACTCCCCAGTTATCTCTGATTGGTTAGTAAAAATGCTGAAGAGCCTATGACTGACTGAGAAAACAGTAGGCAGGACTTCTATTCCCAGTCGGGGGTTCCCATGTAGTGATAAAGAGAGGACAGAGGTTGCCATGACATGAGGAGAACTCACTATGAAGGAAACACCATGAGGACAAAGATGGAGCAGAGGTGGCCAGAGCAAGACTAGAAGACAGGTAACAGTGCACATGGCCGGGAAGTAGGCCAAGCTGACATAGTCATGCTTAGAGTAGATTGCTGTCTGCCCAGTATGATGCTTGAAGCTTATTAAAAAATGTAACAGGCCTCCATCTCATTATGTGGGAGATAGAGAAGCATAGGAGGAAACAACTTTAATTCCAACAGTAGGAGGGCTCTTGCAGGCTGATACAAGTCCAAATGGGGCTGCAATCCACTCAGAAAATCAGAGCTCAGTTTTCCTCCTCCAGTAGAATTGCTTTGCTTCCAAGATGGCTGTGGTTCTTCGTGGCCATTGATAGTTTATTCAGAATAAAGCAAATAATTGCCATGGGTCCACAGACTTAGATTGCTCTCCAGTCATTTCCCAGTGGATTATTTAGAGATTTTCATGGTTTTGTGTTTACTTACTTCATCTGAACAGCTAAAATAGTACTGAATGAAACTGAGTTTGAAAGAAATTTTCTAGGTTTAAACTAAGATGATAACAGTTCCTGATGGTATGAACAAGAGGTAGAGAAAAATGTTTTCATAAAGAACTACATGAGTCCAAAGAGATAGCATAAAGCTAGCAGTATTGTTGTGATAAATAGAGGGGAATGTGTGGAAACCTCCATGGAAGTACAGTTACTAGTTTTCTCTTTTAGAATTGTGTAAGCCCCTTCCTATTAGAAGGAACAGCACTGAAACGGAGGATATGTCTGTTTCTCATGACATAATCTTGCCATCACATCTATCCAATCATCTCCATGCACCATATGTTCAAGATAATTTTCTCACTTGCCGTGCTTGATTTTCCAGTCTGGACCGTCTTCGGAGCTCTTTTACACATTTGGATGCATAGCTGCCCTTTTAACCTTCTGATTTTGTATTACTTCTGAGGTACTTTAATTTCATGTTTCAAAGTTTCACCGAAAGAAAGATGAGGGATATCATGCATGGCATTGGCCAGAGGGAATGAATATACTATGTAGACAGCAGGTGCTTTTCAGAAATGTCATCAAGAGCAGAAGGAAGATGTTAGGATTCCTCCAGTGTCACATTTTCTATTGTCTCCCAGACTTGCTTTTGCTATGACACATTAGGATAGAAGATATTAATTTCTTGACAAGTTTCCTTAAAGGAAAATATAAGACCAGATGATGCATGCATTTATGTGAAGAATATTAGGGGAAATGAAATATCATAATGGAAGCAGAAAACAAAATGAAACCCACTTTTTTCATTATTCTCAAATTCTGTCATTACTCTCAAATGAGATGTGATTTGTCTGTGCTCCCAAGAGAAGGATGTGCCTGTCTTCCAGTAGCAACCATATTCCAGAATTTAAAGCTAAATATATGAAGGGAAATCTCTGTTCATCAAGAGTATACTACCAATTCCTGTGTGCTATGGTTTTTTCAATCAAAAGATGCCAATGCTCATTATGCATGAAGAGATAGCCAGGCCCATAGCAGTTGATGAAATATCTTTGGCAGTCTCTTACGGAACATATTTATGCCTAAAATATTGCTCATAATATGGAAGAGGATTAGTTCTCATGAATAAAGGAGAAACACTGCTCTGAAAATCTCAGTTCTCAATTCTCCCTGCCCCGTTACTCCGTACTTCCTGTGTGCCTCCTACTCTTCTGTATTACCAAGCGGCAGATGCATGGATTGTTCACTCCACTGGCAGCTACATTCCTTATTCTTTAACTTCCCACTAAGCACAGTAGGATTGGAGCTCTGAAAATACATATGGCCCAGAGCCATTGCTTTAATTAAGCATCTTTGTGCATAATTATAACAGACATATTAAAACACAAGTTAAGGTCATTCTTTTAGCATGAGTCTGTTTTTTTGTTTGTTGTTTTTCTTGGCGTGTACATGTTTATAAGAAGTAGTTTGTTTTCCTTTTTATTTAACGTGGTTGATAATTTGTGCTGTTTTTATTTTCTGAAGCTTGAGTACACATACCTAAGGGGACTTGTAAAGTCATGGAATAAGCCTAGTGTATCCTAATTTGATATCTATTTAATTCCAAGCTAAAACAGAAGTTTTGTAGTTAAAAACATTTTCCTCAAAGAAAACTGTTGCTTATTTTTGGATATGCTAACCTACAGCTATTGGAGAAGTTGCAAATGACTTAGTTTTCCACTAACAAATACTCAGCATGTATCAAGTGTTTGCAGTATGTGGAATTAAATTATCTGTGTTCACTGGATTTATTATTTTATAAAGAAATAATATAAAATCAGTTACTATGATTTTTTTTCATAGAGCAGAGGCCTCATAAAGCTTGACCAAGGTCTCAAGGGTCCTAAACTCACATCCACATTAAAATAGTCTGATATGAAGCCTATTCCTGAGCTGTAGTGCTATGCTGTACTCACTATTCCTGGCAAATAATATAAAGTGTCTAGGTCTATAGTACTGCTTAATAAAATGTTCCTTCCTCCCTATTCTTTGAAAATTGTTGACTTCTATCAAGATACTCCATCTGAGACAAGCCAGGGGACTTCCCTCTCTCTGAACAGGGGATGCATAAAACTATACTTGAGGCACTGTTGAAACTTGCTAAAATTGTTTTGGTATTTATTATAAATACTATGTGTTTATAGAGTAAACATTCTTTATGACACTCAGTTTCTTGAAAATAAGATATTGAAGATGGGAAAATTGACTTCCTCATCAACAAATACTCAAATCAACTTCTGTTTCTGTCTCTGAGTCTGTCTCTGTCTCTTTGTCTCTGTCTCTTTCTCTCTCCCTCTGTGTTTGTGTGTGTTTGTACATGGTATCTATAAGGAGCAAAGGACCTAAATCTAAAATCTAGAAAGACCACCCTTTGACCATCACCAGATGCCTTTACCTCTTCACAGTTGTTTAGAAACAGCTATGTAAAAGATAGCAGCTGTTAGGCCTGACTTCTGAACACAGTATCAGGCAATGATATTGAAAACAATGTATATAGGAATCCAAGAATAGAAACACCGTGTCACTTTGGCCAAAGGGAGAACATTTTCTTTGATAGATTTCCTATCATGATTCATGACAAGGCATAGCAGCTCAAAATCACAACCCTTCCCTCCTTTTGTAGTAGTAGATGGTGATTGACACTTGATAATGTGCAAAGAATGAGAGACACTTCCACATGGGATATCTTATTCAAATCCTTCCCCCAAGGCCAGAGGATCTACTTAGAAAAGGAGGTTAATGATCATAAGAGCTAGAGGTAGGAACGACTCCAAGGAACCCTACTGTATTAGACAAAACTGGACAGACAGACATACGAACTAACAGAGACAGTGATAGTATAAGCAAGTCCTGCACAAGTCCATGGCAGATAAAATTCCAGCACAAAGTTGCACCCCTAGCCAAGAAGCTATGTGTCCTTGATACTTGCCGGGCCAGGACAAATAGGCTTTTCTTTTTCCTAAGCATAATTGCATATGCAGAACCCCCAAATTCCCAAAGGTCTCGAAGAAAAGAGATCAGAGAAGTAAGACCCAAAGTCAAAGGTGGACCCTTATTAAGTGTGGGCAGGGTCACTAAGAGAAAACTTGGTTATGATAAAACTGTCACAGGAAGATTGGAATTATGAGGTGACGAACTAAAGAACTGTGGGCAGGGACAGTGAGCCTTTCTCCGAGAATCCACAGTGAACATAAGGCTCTTGATTTTGAAGTTGAAGCCTTCAGAATTGGAAAGAAATATATACCTGGTGGTTGGTGAATCCTCCCTCTTTGTAGCCTTTTGTAACACAATGGCCTCCATTGTTCTCATTCCAAATACTCACTGTCAGTGCACTGAAGTATTTAATTCACATATTTAAAAAACTTAATTCCCAGCTAAATAAATCTACACATACATGCACCCCCCACACACAAACACTTTCTTGTGTACATACACACACATAATATGAACATGTAATAGAGATGGGTACTCTTTGATTCTTGTGTTCTATTGCTAGCTGTGAGTGTCTTTGACAGGTGTAGAATTCAAAAGCTGTAAGCCTTTTATGTAGGATTGCTTTCTAACATGTAGCACTGTATCTTAAGCAAACATTCATTTGCAGAGAGTCAATACCACAAATGAAATATTGTCTGAGGAGAAAGGAAAATCAATATCCACCGTTAGGGTCATTAAATTTTGATAAGGATTTTCTACACACATCAATATACTACCAAAAAGATACGTACTTCACGCCTTTTTTTCTTGTTTCTACTTAATGAAATCTCTCTAGGAAACTGCTTGAGACAAGCACACAGATGCGTTTGTGAACACACATACTTTTGCACACAAACTTTTATTTTTAGATGACAAGTTTAGATTTTTGCTGCTATTGTTTGTTTTATTTTAAACAAACCAGTCAAAATATTAACATTATTACAAAGAAATAGATAAAAAGCTCTCTAGACACCTGCACACCAGCAAAAATCTGGACTCAGTTGTAGAATTAGAGTTATTATAAACATTGAATGTGATTTAAAATATCCTGTTTTGATAATTGAAAAATGTGTTTCTTTTTGTAAAGATGTGAAAGCAGTGCTCTAGAAGGGAGAGGCTTAAAATGCCAACAAGAGTAAAAACTAAAGTTTTCTAAAACTAGTTTACTTTGCTTCCTTTTAGTTTAGGCTTCTGTAGAGTGGCTACTTTTTTGACTGTGCTCAAATGATCTTGAGAGGTTCAAAAACTTAGAGTTAATTCCTGGGACTGAGGCAAAATCACTGTCCTTTCAGAGCAGAGGTCCAGCAGCAGTCCCCCACCCAGATTAACCTTAGGGTGTGACTAGGGTCATGTAGCCCCTAAGAAAGCCCATGGAATATGTTAACTCCCCCTCCCCATTGCTACAACCTAACCTGAGGGTAGCAGGGCAGTGGGGGGGGTGTCAGGTAGCCAGACTTTTGGCTCCTAAAAACAAACCAATCATTTTAAAGGTCAGCTCCCCTAGAGACACTTTCACACAATCCTGTAACGCCAAGACCTGCACATCCCTGCTTGCCTTTTGTCCCCTTAAAAACCCTGTTCCCCAGGAGTTGGGGGTCACTTGCCCTTTTGTTCTTATAAAGGGCAGCCACCCAGCTCGAGTTTGTAATAAAGGCTTGTGTTTTACATTGGACTCAAAGCCTGTCGGTCATTTGGGGACTTGTGATCTGGGTATTTCAATCTCCATTGTTTTCCATTAATATTTTTCTCACTTATTATAATGTGTATCCAGTTTTAGAGACATTTTGAAAGGATGCTTTAAGTAAGTACCTGTGCTGCCAAGTTATAGGTGAGTCTTCCACAGCATCGCTAGCGTGCCAGCTTTATGGTTTTAGGAATACACAAATCCTGAGTAATTATCTTGTCCACTCCAATCGGAATGACTAACAGTCCTGGCAAAGCTAGTGACAATTTACCTGCCCAATGATCCCAATCCTCAAATTCTCTGCCCATTCTGTTCTCTTTGAACACTTTCAAATATTTGCATGCTCATGCAACAGAAAGTCTGAAATGTCAGAAAATACAATGGACATCGTGCTACAGAGCACAGCCTCTGTGCAAAGTGTGACCTCCTGAACATGTTACTTCAGCAAAGACTGTTGGACCTACTGCAAATTCTGCAAGTTAACAACATGTTTGAAGCCAACTTCCATCAATGCACTAGTGATTTTCCAACCCAGATTCATGTATCATAAAGACCAAAGCCTTTCTCTTATACTTAGCTGCTGATACATTTTTACCTAGCATATTCTGGAATGTTTTCTTCAAAGAACTTCCAGGTATCCCAAAAGCTTTCAGATGAAGCCTGACACTTTTCCTTTGTAAAGTTAAGGCAGAGTTGAGTCAGTACTGCTGCTTGTGTTGTAATTAATTGTAAATGATTATGAAAGGATACCTGCTCAGGACTCATATTCAGACATGCACAGAGCAAAACTCCCCTACAGGCTGACTGGTAACAAGGTGGCTGACATATTATTCTGTATGCAATATTAAGATGAATACCTTCATAAAGGCTGGGTTCCCCAGCTCTACCTTATCTTGCTACCTTACACGAAAATAATGAACTGTGTGTGCTTGATTGGAGACCCGATCCCCACCCTGACCCACAAAGCATGACACCCTAGTCAGTAGCCTGACTGTGGTATCAATGAACCAGGAAAATATAAATTACAGCACTAGGTCACAAAGCAGGCTTCTAAAATGACAGCTTGCCTGCCAATTCCCGAGGAGGGGCAGATTACCATGAGACCATAGACACCTAATCCCCAGCATTCTTCAGAAACCTTGTGACTCAGGGGTTTATCAATCCCTGCAGTTTCAAACTTCCTCCCCCACCCCACATCCATTGCCACAGGCAAAAGGACAGCTATTACCCATAAAGTGGACTGACTATGTCAGGCACAGACCCCTTTTCAGCAGACATGACTTAAGGACCCTGTTCTACCAAAGACAGGAATACACTGTCAAGAGGAAGGTATCTGTCTTAGTGCCTTTATGGACCCTATAAAGACTAATTGCTGTCTTTGCTACACTATTATTCTACTCTTGTGAGACAGCCTGGCCGTTTGTCACCAGTGTACTGATTTTTCTACTCATGGAGTGGTCCTGATTGGTGATTTGGCTGCACTTCCTTATCCAGAATAAAAAAGTCCTTTTCTACATTTACCAAAGTCTGTTGAGAAACAGGGAAAAAATGCTTCAGATGAAATATTCTTCATGGTACAAATAAAAGTTGATACATATACACAATAAAATAAAATCTCTTTATTCATCTCCCATTGCATGTGTTGAAATGTCCTAAAAGGACATGCATTTTGTTAGTGAGACTGTTCTAAAATCAGGTGAAATCTCCAAATTCAGAAGCATAAATTATGACTTCAACATCTCTTGGTGACAAATGTTCCTAAGTGCAGTATATGACAAATAAAAGAAGGGCCAATACAATGACTTACTCATTGTATTTTTTATTTTTTTAATTTTATTTTTTTAATGTATTACAATTTATTCAATTTGTATCCTGACTGTGGATCACTACCTTGTCTCCTCCCAATCCGTCTCCTCTCAATCCCACCTTCCTTCCCTCTTCTCCCCATATAGCCCTCTATTAGTCCACTGATAGGGACGTCCTCCTCCCTTTCTATTTGAACCTAGCCTATCAGGTCTCATCAGGACTGGTTGCATTGTCTTCCTTTGTGGACTGGCAAGGGTGCAACCTGCAGGGGGAGGTGATCAGAGAGCCTGTCATGAGTTCATGCTAGAGAAAGCCTCTGCTCCCATTATTAGGGACTGGGTGTTATTTCCTCTCTAATGCATTGTCCTTGGTTGGGCTATCAGTTTCTGCAGGGCCCCCAGGTCTCAGTTTTTTGTTGTTGTTGTTGTTTTGTTTTTGTTTTTTGTTTTTTGTTTTTGTTTTTGTTTTTGTTTTTTTTTTGGTTCTGTTTGTCTCCTTTTGAAGATCCTGTCCCCACCAGGTCTTTCTATCTCCCCCTTCTTTCATAAGATTCCCTGCACTCTGCCCAAAGTTTGGCTATGAGTCTCAGCCTCTGCTTCGATACCACGAACAGTAGAGACTTTCAGAGCCATCTGTGGTAGGCTTCTGTCCTGTTCCCTGTCTTCTCCTGCTTCCAATGTCTATTGCATTTCTCCTTCTGAATGAGCACTGAGCATCTTCCCTAGGGTCTTCTTTGTTGATTTGCTTCTTTAGAATTATAGATTTATGTTTATCCTGTACTGTATGGCTAACATCCACTCATGATTGAGTGTTTACCATTTGTGTCTTTCTGCAAAATTCATGATTTCCTTGTTTTTAACTGCTGAGTAGTATTCCATTGTATAAATGTACCACTTTTCTGTATCCATTCCTCTGTTGAGGGACATCTAGGTTGTTTCCAGTCTGGATATTACAAACAAAGCTGCTATGAACATGTTTGAGCAAATGTCCTTGTTGAATAAGTTGAGCATCTCTTGGATATATGCCTAGGAGTGGTATAGCTGGATCTTGAGGTAGCACTATTCCCAATTTTCTGAGAAAGTCCCAGATTGATTTCTGAAGTGGTTGTACAAGGTTACATTTCCCCCAGCAATGCAGGAGGTTCCCCTTTCTCCACATCCTCTCCAGCATGTGTTGTCACTTGATTGTTTGATCTTAGCCATTCTGATTGGTATAAGGTGAAATCTCAGGGTTGTTTTGATTTGCATTTCCCTGATGACTAAGGATATTGAGCATTACTTTAAGTGTTTCCCTGCCATTCTATATTCCTCTATTGGGATTTCTCTGTTTAGCTCTGTACTCTGGTTTATTGATGTTTAACTTCTTAAGTTCTTTACATCTTATAGATATTAGCCCTCTGTCAGATATAGCGTTGATAAAGATCCTATCCCAGTCTGTAAGCTATTTTGTTCTGAAAACAGCGCCCTTTGCTTTCCAGAAGCTTTTCAGTTTCATGAGGTCCCATTTATTGATTGTTGATCTTAGAGCCTGTGCTGTTGGTGTTCTACTCAGGAAGTTGTCTCCTGTACAAAGGGGTTCAAGGCTCTTTCCCACTTTTCTTTCTAAAGATTCAGTGTGTCTGGTTTTATATTGAGGTCTTTGATCCACTTGGTCTTTAGTTTTTTGCAGGGTGATAAATATAGGTCAATTTGCATTTTTCTACATGTATACATCCCGTTAGACCAGCACCATTCTTTGAAGATGCTGTTTTTTTCCATTGTATGCTTTTTGCTTCTTTGTAAAAAATCAAGCATCCATAGGTGTGTGGGTTTATTTCTGGGTCTTCAGTTTGATTATATTGATCCATCATTCTGTTTCTATGTCAGTACCATGTGGTTTTTATTACTATTGCTCTGTACTACAGCTTGAGAACTGGGATGGAGATACCTCCAGATGATCTGTTGTTGTACAGGATTGTTTTACCAATTCTGGGTTTTTTGTTTCTCCATATGAAATTGAGAATTGTTCTTTCAAGTTCTTATGGAATTGTATTGAATCTGTAGATTGCTTTTGGCAGGATGAACATTTTCACTCTGTTAATCCTACTGATCCATGAGCATGGGAGATCTTTACAACTTCTGATATCTTCTTCAATTTCTTTCTTCAGAGACTTGAAGTTTTTTTTTTTTTTTTGAACAGGTCTTTCACTTGATTGGTTAGAGTCACACCAAGGTACTTTATGTTATTAGTGGCTACTGTGAAGGGTGTTGTTTCCCTAATTTCTTTCTTGGCCCTTTTGTCTTTGGTACACAGGAGGGCTTCTGATTTTTTTTTTTTTTTGAGTTAATTTTGTATCCAGCCACTTTGCTGAAGGTGTTTGTCAGCTGAAAGCATTCTCTAATGAATTTTTGGGGTCACTCATGTAGACTACCATATCATCTGCAAATAGTGAAACTTTGACTTCTTCCTTTTTGATTTGTATTCCCTTGATCTCCTTTATTTGTCTTAGTGTTCTAGGTAGGACTTCAAGTACTATGTTGAAGAGATATGGAAAGAGTGGGCAGTCTTGCCTTGTCCCTGATTTCAGTGGGATTTAATTTAGTTCCTCTCCATTTAGTTTGGTGTTGGCTATAGGCTTCCTGTATATTGCCTTTACTATTTCCAAGTATGTGCCTTGTATCCCTGATCTCTCCAAGACTTTAAACATGAATGGGTGTTTTTCAAATGCTTTTTTAACATCGCAGGAGATGATCATGTGTTTTTTTTTTCCTTCTGTTTGTTTCTATGCTGGATTACATTGATGAGTTTTTATATACTGAACCACCTTAAATGCCTGGGATGAAGCCTACTTGGTCATGGTGGATTATATGTTTGATGTGTTTTTGGATTCAGTTTGAGAGTATTTTATTGAGTAATATTGCGTCAATGTACATAAGAGAGATAGGTCTGAAATTCTCCTTTTTTGTTGGGTCTTTATGTGGTTTAGTTATCAAGGTTACTGTGGCCTCATAAAATGAGTTTGCTAATGTTCCTTCTGTTTCAATTTTGTGGAATAGTTTGAAGAGTATTGGCGTCAGCTCGTCTTTGAATACTCATTGTATTTTGTACTTGGGACAATCTTGAATGTGTTGAAATGAAAATTCTTTCATCATGAAAGAATGAAGAGAGCAACAAGGAAGTTGTAAAAGTGCTACAAAGACAGCAGTATTGCTTCCTGAACAGAACCCATATAAGAACTGTTGGAAGTATCATTTTACCCCTGTTGTTACTACTAATTTTTAGTGTTGTTTTTAATCTTTAAATATATTGAATGATAATAAAATAGGACTAAGCAGCACTGCCATTCTTTCTTTCCTATGTTTCAAATAGTTTTAAATCACACTAATCATCATGGAAGAGCAAGTTAAAACAACAATGAGATGCTAGACTTAGAAATACAAGCGTTTCTGGGATGTAAAGAATAGGGTATCACTGTACATATTAGACAGAATAGGATTTGTATAGTGTTTATAGAAAACAATATCAAGATCACTTAAAAGATTTCAAAAGAACTATTGCAGGATCATCATCCTTTTACTGGATATACTTGTGAAATTAACAAATCATGGAAGTGTCAGCACTGTTCACTGCAGACACAATGTTGACACAGAACTATCCATCTGCAAATGGTCAAATGATGATAAATCCTAAGTTTCCTGCTCTGTCTGAACATGAGAAGATAAAGTCCTATCAAGCACAAACCAAATATAAAGACCATTCCAAATAGTTGACAAGTAAAATCTAAAAACATTGATTTTTATAGTAGGTTAGAATGGCACTCCAGATGGTCAGAGTTCTTGAAGGGAGGGCAATATCAAGGGGTGCTTTGAAGGGCACCTTTGGTCATGGAGGCATTTTACACATGTGATCACATTCTAAATTCAGTTATGCCAACAGGAGCAAAAAACTGCAATCAAATCAATAATTTTAAGAACATATCCTTCAAATAGATAAATCATATCTTAGGAACTTTGTCTACATAAAGCTGTTTAGAAGCCACTTCCTACTTGAAAACTGGATTTTATATTAATGACATTTGCTACTAATAAAGACACTAACAACTCAGAATCTTAGACAAGTAAGCGGAGCAAAGTTCCCCTTATTTTTCTACCCATTCAAAAGATGAATTATGCTAAATGATGGCAAATACTTGAAAGCACACAATGTGCAGTTATCCTTCACTTTCATTTCACGTGACTCTGTTTCAGTGAAAACTAAAACGAAACTCTTAAAGACTTTTACTTCTCACCGTATGAGCCAAACTTTGAACAAGTAAAAGGGGAACTTGTGAACATGCACTGGATGGCCGTAGGCTCCCTACATATGTAACAAATGTGCAGCTTGGTATATATCCCCTAACAACTGGAGCAGGAGTTATCTCTGAACGCTGTCGCCTGCATTTGGATCTAATTGGGTGGCCCTGTCTACCCTTAAGAGGAGAAGAGCCTAGTCCTATAGCCACTTGACATTCTGAGGTGTGTTGATAACCTTGGAGGACTCCCTTTTCTGAGGAAAAAGGGAAGGGGAATAGCAGAGGGAAGATGAGAGGGAAGGACTGGGAGAAAAGGAGGGAAGGGAAGCTTCTCTCTGGATATAAAGTAAATAATAAATTAATAATAATAACAATAATGTAAATGGGAGGGAGGATCCCACATGAGATGGTTCTGTGCATCAAGGTAACTGCTTCCAAATGTGACAACCTGAATTCAGTTCTCAAAAGCACTTGAAAGAAGGAAGGAAAGCACAGGTTGTCAATTTACCATGCACAAACACACACACACAGGCACACACACACAGGCGCACACACACAGGCGCACACACTTTACCACACACTGAACAAACAAACGACCAAAAGCCCAAGTAATGCTAATGTGAATTTTAAAATAAACTTTTGTTTTAGTCTGAAAACACCTTAAAAATGAAATAAAAGAAAGTATGGAAAGTAAGGGATTAAATCAAGATGGTAATCCCACACACATTTCCAACTGAATCTGAACTTCCTAATAGCCTTCTTCATGAAAGTCTGAAGACAGGCCTCTGTGTCTTCGATTACAGCAAGTTGTATAACACATGAATCAAGGATGAGGCCTCCTCCAAAGAAAAATAAATCAATGTTTATTTTGAACAGATAGAACTTTGTCCTCTTTCTACCACTGAGAAGTGAATCCTAAGGAAAACAGATTTCAAAACATAATTGTATTTTCCACTTCATTGTTAGGGTTGTATTGCATTTTATTTAAAAATAGCTTCCCTTCAATACCCTGCTTTATATGAACCAAAATAGTAAGAAGTGAGTACTTTTTTAATAACTACCTGGGGCTTTGCATTTTTTCCTTCCTCTTGCTTATGAAGATCTGAGACAGCTTATGCTGCTAATTAAAAAACAACAAATCCTGTGGAGTGACCCCTGTGAGCTACTTCAGCACTGGCTGTCCGCCATTACAGAACAGGAAAGGGTGTGGTGTCTGAAAATATGCACAGTCAACTAAGTTCCTGTATCAGGAGCCACCATCAGGAGGATAGGTAAGATGCTTGGAGTGATTTGGGATGTATGACAGGGGCTCAATGGCTAGAGCTCACAGGACATGCATGTGCACATTATACCATGTGAATAAACTAAGCAACAGGAATTCAAGTTACCTCACCCACCAGAAAGGCCAACTTAAGGCAAACATACTGCATTCCTGTTCAACAAAATGCTAATATAAAAAAGTTCTTTTCTTTGAAGTGTTACTAAATGATACTAGAATTGCCCATTAAAAAATTATTTTATCTTCTTATGGTTTTATATTTTAAGTGTATATCTAATTCCAAGCTAAATATAAATTAAAATTGTCCTTCATGGGATATTTGTCATTTAAAAAACTCTTCTCACAAACTGAAATTATGAAAATATATTCTCATCATATTTTCACCCTTAGTGATTTTTTTGTTTGTTTGTTTATTGATGTGTTGAGATGATGCTGACAAACAACACAGAGAACAGCAGAATGGACACTGAGGGTATGAAAGCAAACTTCTGTCCATGGTCAAGGATTCACAGAGATTTGAATTAGTTATATTCAGTAATGGTTTGTACTTTAGGGCATTAAGCAATTATTGAAACACACTATTTAGATGGCAGGACCATAAGCAAAGTTTTGCTTCAGTTAATCAGGAAAAGACAGATTAATTTTTTAAAAAAGCATAAGAGCTCCACAGAGGGAGCAACAGAACAAAAAAATCTGAGCACAGGGCTCTTCTCAGAGACAGATACTCCAAACAAGGCCCATGCATGGAGATAACTTAGAACCCCTGCACAGAAGTAGCCCAAGGCAGCTCAGTATCCATGAAGGTTCCCCAATAATAGGACCAGGGACCTTCTCTGACATGAACTTATGGGCTGGCTCTTGGATCACCTCCACCTGACGGGTGAACAGCTTTGCCAGGCCACAGAGGAAGACAAGGATGCCAGTCCTGATGAGACCTGATAGACTATGGTCAGATGGAAGGGGAGGAGGACCTCCTCTATCATTGGACTGGGGGAGGGGAATAGGAGAAGAAGAGGGAGGGAGGGTGGGATTGGGAGAGAGTGGGAGAGAAGGCTACAGCTGGAATACAAAGTGAATAAACTGTAATTAATAATAATGACAAAACAAAAAAATGTTGATTAAAGGGTGATGGGCCTACAATACCTACTTTAATATTTTGTACTTTTTTCCAGTTTACTCAAAAATTATGAGAAATTAACTTTTATTGATACTTTTTAGAAGAATGTTAGATTTATGAACTAAATTAGATCAAGGCTTTCAACACAGTTTAAAAAATTATTATTTAATATGCATGTGGCGTATTAGCTATAAGCAAAACTCTAATAAATATAAATTATATTAAATAAAGCCTATACAATTTTAAGAATTTTTCTGTAAATTTTTACTTATGTTCTAGGACTCCACAAGGTTACAATACCATTTCTTAAAGGCTCTTTTAGGAGGTACTTTGGATTATTTAAAATAACATATGTTGTAAAAGATTAGCCTTACACTCTATTATAGATCTCTGCAGCTGGTAGCTATAGATTAAATTACCCACTTAACTTCATAAGACAACTTTGCAGTAGCTATGTTGTAACATTTTTAATACACACAGTGCTATTAGTCTTGTTTACTGGGGTCATGATATCCCTGAAAGGGTTTTATATTCTTGAACAGTGCCTACTGTAAACACCAGTGCTAGGCTGAAGGATGACATAAATTATGTATTATGGTATATTTTCATATTGACCAATGTTATAAAACAAATAATTTGAACTCATACCAAAAATAACAACAAAATATCTACAATAACAAAAATATCTAAAAAGACCTTAGGTAGACAGAATTCTGAGTGGAAAATATCAAAGCATAAACATGGAAAAAGTAGGCCAACTGACAAAAACATGTAGGTGAGAAAGGCTAAGAAGTACTGAAGACCAACTAGAATAACAAGGTTTGTGACTTAGGATAAGAGTTCTTGGCTTCCATCATGATGAAGATGTAAAAAGAGAAATTTTCAAAGTGATGCCTTGTCAGTGTGTCTTACACCCGTGTTGTGATTTACCATAAGAGTGGGAAAGAGACAATCAGTCTGGAAGCTATTCCTTAAATAAAAATTCATTTTGGTTTATATTAAGATGGCAATAATACAGAGAAGCTTAAGTGGTAAGACTTAAAGCTTTCACTTGAAGGTGGAGTTTGCTTTTTTACCAGATTTCCTGATTTATAGATGTGGGAATGAAAGAAAAAAAAATCAGAGCTATGTTAAGTTATTTTTGCCTAAACTAATTGTCATTTGTTATGGTGAACTCTAAGACAAACATGGTCAAAAGTTAAGAGAGAATGCTTTATCTGGATATGCATTGATGTCTCAGATGATTGTAAGCATCAATCCCCAAATTTGGCGTGAGTTTGAGTTAAAATATTTCTAGAGTTTGCGTTGGTTGGAATGTGGCTATCAAATGGATACCATTGTCTTTAGTTGGAATGGATTCATTATTTAGTAATGGAATAAAAAGTTAAAAAGGAAATTGAATCAAATGAGAATAAAGAGGAAAGGAAGGATATGTAAGAAAAATGAAGATAGAAAGTGAAAAGAAGATGCAGTAATAGAAATATTAATTCAGCTCCAAAATGCAAGCCACACACAGAAAATCAATGGGAAGAAAGTGTTGCCATGGCTCCTTAATCACCACAGTGCACAGGGCCCTATTTACCTGGTGTCAAGAGAGCTACTGAATATTCTTTCTTCTTATTGTTAGGAAATCTAATCCTTGGCCCTCACAGTAAGAGATTCTTTCTCATGGATAAAATCGACTTTCCTCTTTCTTTCCTTTCTTCCTTTCTTCCTTTCTTTCTTCCTTCCTTCCTAAATTCCTTCCTTCCTTCCTTCCTTCCTTCCTTCCTTCCTTTTTTCCTAAATTCCTTCCTTTCTTTTGAAAATAGATTATTGCAATTTCCCCTTCCATAACTCCTCCCAGATCCTCCTCAGGACCCAGATAGATTGTAGGAGCTAGAGAGGATGGAGAGCACCAAAGAAAAAAGGCCTATCAAACACAGTAAGACTGACTCATATATGAATTTACAGAAACTGTGGCAGCATGTAAAAGGTTTGCACTAGTCTAAGCAGATGGAGTCCCAATGCTGTGAGGGAAAGCAGAAACAAGTCCCCATTCCTAAACCAGAGTTATCCCTAATTGATAACATCTCACAAAGGAATAATTCCTCTTCTCGAACACTCTAACAGGGTATACTCCTGGACTCCAGGCCCAGCAGCACATGGTCAGCATTTCTTTCTTTTTTTTTTAAGTGAAAATCCTGTTTATTTTATGTAGGCTACATTATTGAAGCTACTGAAATATTTCAACATATTTGTAAGTGAAACACTTATAGGTCTTTATTAGTCCTCATTCTGACAACAGCTACACAAAATAATAATAATAATAATAATAATAATAATAATAATAATAAAGCATCACCAAAGTATATTGTGATTGCACAAGAGCAAAGAAATAATAGACATGTATTGGCTTTTATTTCAACATTTCTTAATTATACAGTAGCAACCTGTACGAGCTAAGAGCTAAAGAAGGAAATCTGAGATCAACCAGTGAGAGAGGAAAAGACCTCCACACAGGCTTCTGTATTCTAGTCTGTAAAACCAATCTGAATATAAATGCAGATACTGACCATGTGGACTGCTCTATTGCATATGAGAACATGGAAACTACAATAGTATGAGGAACTCACACAACATAATTCATGCAACAATTCTTCTTTGAGATTCTTTCATTTTCTAAAAATTGTATCAGAATTGTGAGTTCAGAAGGAAAGGCAAACTTTCTAGTATTTCAACACGCAACTCAGTAATCACACATTCTGTATATTTAAGAAAGGATGCCTAGTGAATGCATGCACCCTTTCAGAATCAGATCATTTGAGCTGTATAACTTCACCTGTGTCTTTATTATCAAGTATTAACATAACTGGCAAGCCCATCTGTGAGCTTTACAGACCATATATACCCAACATAAATATGCAATGCAATCTACCCTAGTATTACTGTGAATACCATATGGAAATATTTGCTGTCAATGACATTTAGTCTTTTTTCTTTTAGAGTGAAAAGCAAATATGTGAATTTTAAAATCCCCCTTAAAACCTAGATCTTTAAATTACATTTATAAGCCAAGATAAACCTTGTGGGTCTGATTGGATAGAGTTAATGTTGTCATTGTTGCTAAGTTTGTATCATTCATAGTGCAGATGAATATTCACTTTAACATGAAATGCCTATATGCCTATCATTACTTTCTTATTCTTGTTCACTTATCATTAATACTTACTTAAAATCATTTTATTGTTGTTTCTTTTTAATGGAAAATAGTATCATTCTCACTGATTTATAAACTTGTTTTAAAACATACTCTTAAAGTAAGAACTAGCTGTACACAATAAAACAATAATTTCTCTGGGAAAAAAACTGGGGCGGGAGGCAAGCTGGGAAATTAATTACTAAAACTATCAGGGTAGTTTATTTTTTTATTTGAAAAATTAATGGTATATTAAGTAATTCCATTAAATACTTATCTACGTGAGACACAGATGTTTCAACTTCTGAAAGCAATGAACAACTTTATATTTTCTGTCCCAAATAAAACTGATGGTGGTTTCATTTTCACTGCCAAGCTACACATATTTTTGCACTAAAAATGACACCGTTAAGTCTTACTCACAGTTATAATTTACCTAAAATAATGAGTAGATACCCAAACAGAACATTTTAATAAGTTCTTTTCATAAAATGTCCATTATGCAAAAATGGATCATATAGCAGAAAACAGAAAACTCAAATTACAAATAGTTATAGTTCAGATATGGATCACATCAATGTTTCTGAGAATGCTTCTCTAATGAAGCTAGGTTACACCACTAAAATTGGTTTCACTAAAATCCACATTAGTTCTTTCTTTCAAAAGCATTGTTAATTTTCTGAATCTTAAAACTTTTTTTCCAAAATCAAGGCAACAATATTGCTTTCAGAGAACTCAAACAATAGATTAAGGCAACTGTGGGCTTCTGCTCAGCTAACCTCATGATGACTTGATTAGTCCCCTTTCTGTTTCTTTTTTTCTTACACTTTTAAAAGACTAATTTTAATTTTTAATTTTACATATTGTGTGTCTGTGTGTATCTGTATGTGCCCATCAATGCAGGTACCCACACATGTCAAAGAAGGCATAGGATCCCTAGAGCTAAAGTTACAGGTAACTCTGAATTGTCCCACAGTTGTACTAGGATCCTAACTCATGTTCTCTGCAAGATCAGTAGGCTTTCTATTTTTCTTTCTTTCTTTATTGTTTATTATAATTTATTCATTTTGTATCCTAGCAGTAACCCCCACTCTCATCTCCACCCAGTCCTACCCACTCTCCACCTTCTTCCTTTATGCCCCTCCCCTAATCCACTGATAGGGGAGGACCTCCTCCCCTTCCATCCGACTCTAGCCTATCAGGTCTCATGAGGACTGGTTGCATCATCTTCCTCTGTGACCTGGAAAGGCTGCAACCCCAAAGGGGAGGTGATCAAAGGGCCAGGCCACTGAGTTCATGTCAGAGAAAACCCCTGCTCCCCTTCCTAGGATACCCACTTGGAAACTGAACAGTCTATGGGTTCAGGCGATACAGGTCCTCTCCATGCATGGGCCTTGGTTGGAGTATCTGTCTCTAGAGGTCTCCCTGAGCCCAGGATTTTGGACTCTGTTGGTCTTGTGAAGCCGCTCTCCTCTCCCGGTCTTTCTATCTCCCCCTTCTTCCCTAAGATTCCCTGCATTCTGCCCAAAGTTTGGCTGTCCCTCAACTGAAGAATTGGTACAGAAATTGTGGTACATTTACACAATTAAATACTACTCAGCAATTAAAAGCAAAGAAATCATGAAATTTTCAGGCAAATGGATGGAAAAGATCTTCCTGAGTTATGTAACCCAGAATCAGAAAGACACACATGGTATATACTCACTTAGAAGTGGATATTAGCCATATAATATAGGATAAACATATTAAAATCTACAGTCCTAAAGAAGCTAAACGACAAGAAGGCTAGGGAAGAGACTTAATCCTCATTCAGAAGGGCAAACATGGTAGACATTGGAAGTGGGAGAATGCAGGGAACAGGACAGGAGCCTTCACAGGGGAGCTCTAAAAGTCTTTACCCAGTAGGGTATCGAAGCAGATGCTGAGACTTCGTGTTTCTTTTGATTCACTGTTTTGAACTGGAAGTTATATCAGAGAACCAAATGATTTATTTAAGTCAAAGATCACTTAAGGCACCATGTGTTAGCTTAGTATTCAGGAATATTGTGAGAATTAATTCATGTATATTTTTAATTTTTGTAATATTTGTAGGAAAATATAGTTCAGTATATGTATATGCATGAAGAGTTCCACGTGTATTTTTAAAGAAACACATAGAGCATGAGGGCGGCTTGTGGTGCTGCATTCCTTTGTGGCATGGCTCTTGTCAAAGAGCAAGTTCTAGAGTCAGGGTAGCTATTAATGGAATCTTAGTTCTGTCATTTGCCTCCCCTTCCTCATTCTAACTGAAGAAGTAATGATGACAGCTATCTTTCAGCTCTTATTACACTACTTAGCATATGGAAAGTAGGCACCTAGTGCTTGGCATAAAATAAGTATCATGTGACAGCCAGCAATCACTGCTCCTTCTATGAAATGTGGACTAGAACCTGAATTCAGTGAAGCCAAACAGTCATTACCTTTTCTTTCATCCCCTCTCCTGAGAGCTTTTTGGTACTTTACTGATGGCCTTTTAGATTCATGATCTACACTCACCACCCCCATATACATGTTAAAACCTAAAGTTGCCATGTTATTCAGCTTAATCCACTGAATGCCAGTTCCGTATATTTTCCCAAAATGTCATGATTTACTTATTCTTTATGGCTGAATAAAATTCCACTCCATATATATAACACATTTTATTTATCAATCTGATGATGGGCATCTAAGGTGTTTCCTGGTCACTGTGAAGTGTGCAATTGCACTCACGGCTGTGCCGTTGTTCCTGTGTTAGGACTTGAGATCCTTTCAGTAGAAGTCTCCAGGTCATTGTGATTTTAGTTTTTTGAGAAACAACAATTCTTATTTCCACATATTCTGCACCATCCAAATTTCCATCATAGGCCGGAAAGTGTTCCTCTTTTTCCATTCTCAGCAACACTGTTGTCATTTGCTTCCTGGAATTTTGGGCTCCGTACTGGGGTAAAATGTAATACCAAGGTAGATTTAAATTGCATTTTCTTAATGGCTAAGTTAAAACACACACACACACACACACACACACACACACACTTCCGAAATATTTGTTAGCCATTTGTGTTTCTTCTTTTGAGTACCTTTTGTTCATTATGCCATTTGTTGATTGAAAATGTATGGTTTGGGTGGGGTTTTTTTTTGTATGATTTTTAATTTTTAGGTTTGTTGAAATTTTTCTATTTCCACAGCATTTTAAAAATAATTTTAATGTACAAAAACTATAAACATCCACACGAGAAGAGTAAATTAGACCCACATCTCTCACTCCATGTACAACATAATGCACATGAATCAAAATCTTGATTATAAGTAATAAGTAGTAGAGGAAAAATTAAAATTAATGTGTGTTCTAGAGAAATTCCATTAAATATTCATCTATCTGAGACACAGATGTTTCAACTTCTGAAAGCAATCAAGAACTTTATACTTTCTGTCCCAAATAAAACTGATGGTAGTTTCATTTTCACGGCCAAACTACACACTTTTGCACTAAAAATGACACCTTAAATCTTACAGTGTTTTTTTAAATACTTTAAAGACTGTCTTTGGAACTGTGAAACATAGTATTGGATCTATAGTCCATTTTAAGTTCGATAGCCATTTGAACTATAATAAATCAATGACGCCATAGTATTTTGCATTATCTAGTCGCTTGTTCACTTTATTTCTTCATTGTCTTACTTTTTAAAGTTTTTGTTACAGAGCTCTTTTACCTCCTTGATTATATATATTCTTATATTTTATTTTATAATTTTAAAAATTGTTTTGAATATGACTTTTCATGATTTCTTTTTTTGGTAATTTTTTCTTGTTTTATAGAATGAGACTGATTTTTAATTTTTATAGTTTTACGTGTATTTGTGTATGTATGTGTATACACATATCGTCATACATATATTATATTATGCACGTACCTTTCACATGACAATATATAGGAGTCAGTTCTCTCTTTCCCAGGTATATACAGTTAATTAGGATTGTCAGTAAGTGCTTTTATCTTCTGATTCATATTGCTGGCCAAGCTACTGATGTTTGTTTACTGATATTGTATTTCATAACTTTGTTGAAAGATTTGCTCTGACTTAAGAGTTCTCTGGTGGAATCCGAGGGGTCTTCTAATGAGGACATTTGAGTTATTGCTTTTTTATGGAAACCTCATTTTATTTCTCACTGCTACCCTTTGACTCTAGGTAAGGATTAGAGTACCATAATAAATAAAGATGGAGAGAGTATCATTTTATATTTTAAAGAAAAGTAAAATTGTCTTCATTTAATATAATATTGGCTACATAGGTCATTCGTATCTAGACATAATTGTAATTAGATATGTTTTATCTTTTCCAAGTTAGCTTTAAGAGAATTATCAAAAAAGGCATTGGACACTATCTTTTTTTTTTACATGATTGTTTGAATTCTGCCCCTAAATGTGTTTATTTAATTTAATGCTTCATTATGTTTATTGATTTATGTCTGCTAAAACAGCTTTGCCTCCCTGGGAGAAAATCAACTTGATTGTGATTTGGATCTAAATATTTATCAGGGAATTTGGTCTACCTTTTTTTGTTGTGGTGGTATCATTATCTGCTTTTGGTATCAGGATAATAGTGGCGTTGAAGAATGAGTTTGGTTCTTTCTCTTCCTAGTCTAATTCTAAACTAAATGGTTGATTGAATTCAACAGTAAGCTTGTCTAGTCTGATGCTTGGAGTGTGCAGTTGAGGAGAGGATATTTTAGTCACTATCATACAATAATTTCTTGATTTTTCTTTCTCCTGTGTGTGTGTGTGTGTGTGTGTGTGTGCACGCATGCGTGCATGCGGTTTTGGTCCTGTGTACCAGTGTAGTGGTGTGATGAGAATGTCCTCAGTCAGCTCATATATTTCAATCCTTGGTGCCAGTGGGTGCAATTGTTTGGGAAGGATTATGAAGTATGGCACTGAGGGTGGACTTTGGGGTTTTAAAAACCCAAACCATTTCCAGGTAGCTCCCTCTGCCTCATGATTTGACATGCAAACCTGAAAGGGAGAATCTCATGCCTTCCCCTGTCACTTACCAGTTGAAGAGTTACAGGCAGTTTATGACTACTGAGCAATAGAATCAGTCACATCCAAGTAAGAGTCCCTTAAAGTTGAAAAATAACTAGTGCTCAACCCTAAAAGCATCTATGTACAAACAACATTAAAGGGACTCAGCAAGTTGTTTTTACATGTTTGCGTGGAACAAAAGTAATTTAAATAACAGAGGCCATGAACCTGAGAGGGAATAGGCATAATGGGAAGTAATTGGTAGGAGAAGGAGGTGGGGGTTATAGCAACATGCCTTAATTAAAGAAAATAAGAGAAAAAAAGAAAGAAGGAGGGAAGGAAAAATAAAAGAGGAAAGAGAAAAGGAAAGAAAGGAAAGGAAAGGAAAGGAAAGGAAAGGAAAGGAAAGGAAAGGAAAGGAAAGGAAAGGAAAGGAAAGGAAAGGAAAGGAAAGGAAAGGAAAGGGCAAAATAAAAAAAAGGCACTTCAGATCCTGAGGATAGTTTCCAAAGTTTTCCTTTTTTCTTTTAAGGTTTTTTACCTGAAAATCCAAAAATATTATGGGGAGTGTCCACTTCAGATACTAAGCTTTCATCCTTTGATTGCTTTGGAAATATAACAGTTGATATATTAACATCCTTTGAATTAACTTCTGCTTCCTAGATTATTTTTCTAGACTAGGATGGAGGTAAATTGTGGATTTTAAAATTACAAGTGAAGACAAAGGATAACAGTTCAGAATTGAAGAAAGAACATTGTAAAACGTCTCATTTTTTATTACTTTTTGTTTTCTGATTAACAAATTAGACTACATATTAATCTAGAGATACTTGCAATTGCTACTTTAATCACGAATGATTGCTACTGAAATGTACAATACATTGTTACAATAAAATTGAGATATTTAACTGTAAAAGAACCTCTAGAAACATTTTCCTTTTATTTTTTCAATTGAGTCCATAACATGTTACAAGAATGAAATCCATGTCTGCAAAATTTGAATGTTTATGTGAACAGTGATCATTTTGGCTCTGTTTTCCTTTTCTCTTTCAACTTCATGATCAGAGATCTCATTAGGACTGTGATAAATTGTGAAATATACTCGATATTCAGCTTCCTTCCAGATCATAAACATCAAAAAATGCCTCTGAAAATTTCTGTTTTTATGTGCCATAATTACAAAGGCTTGCTATTCAAATATGCTTATTTCCACCTATACATAATTGATAATAATCATATTTGTCCATCAGGATAGTATTTCTGAAGAGGATAGGAAGTTGATGCCTGGTTTAGGAAAGATCTAGGACAAGTTGGAGTGGTGAGTTGAATATGATCAAAATACATTATATGTATTATGCAATTCAAAAAAGTAAATAAACCATATTAAATTATCATATATATTTGGTATTATACAGAGATAATATATAATTATAAATATTTATATACTAAAAGTATTAATTATATAGCTGTATTTAATAAACTACACATGACTAACTATAGACTTAATTTATAAATAACTAATATAAATTGTTTTCATTGCAGCAATACAGTGTGTTAATAATTATTGCCTTGAAAAAAACTTTCAAAGTAGAAATATACTTGTAAATGTATTATTTAAAATTTTTCTATTTTTGTAACGTTTTGTATATAAAGTGAGTATCTCTATTAGATTCTTCAGATTATCAAAGTTAAAAATCAAATTAAATACTACTGGCTTCTTTTAACAAGGCAATTATGTTTTTAGTTATACATTAAATCTTGCAGTCTAAGAGAACCAAGAACTCTGAATTTCTTTCATAAGATTATTATGAAAATTAATAATTTATGAAAGAAAAGTTTCTCGCATCATTTTACTGTTCATCAGTTATTCCTTCCCTTGAATGATTCCCAAATGCTACAGAAATATAAGCTGGCCCTGCAGCTGACTGCAATTTCTACTTCATTATGCTTTTATTTTGTAGTTTAATATGCAGGACAATAATGATTGATTTCTGTATTTTCAAGCCACTGGGCCAGGTGATTTTCCAGTGCAGTAACAAATATATCCCAAAGACACAATAAGTTAATGACCCTGAACATGACCAGTACAGACCCAATTTCAGAAAGAGGTGGGATGCCATAGGCAAGAAACTGCTACTGTCCTTTAGATGCAATTTTTTTCAACACTTTTGTTAGCATTAATTTCTCATTTTTTTAGTTACACATTATGCATATGACTTGTTAGTCAGGCCGCTTTGTTTTCAACCAGCCAAGGAAAAGAAACTTAGTAGAGTCAGAAGAATCAGCTACGGAAGAGACTTTAATGTAAAGGTCTCACTGACCTCCAATCCTGAGCCTTACATTTACTGCAGAAGGCAAGAGAAGATGCTATAAGGTGTAGGAATCTCAAAAGGAAAAAAAAAAAGAAAAACTAATACTGGAATCATTTAATGTTAGACCAGCAAATAATGTCAATATTTTGATTCCTGTTTGCCTCTACATGCTTCCTAACTCACCCTTTCTACCTCTTTCTACTCCTGCTGCTACAGAAGGAGTAGACAGAGGTATGAAGATGAGGCTATCACTCAGTGTTAATCGCCTTTTATATCCAGACTGTGTTCAAGCTTTATGCTATTTCAAACCTGGTTTCAAATGAAGATTTAGAAGAGTAACTATATCTCATTTATAAAACCAGATTGTCACATAAATATTTAAACAGTATTGAACCTTAAGACATAAACATTTGTTTAGTTACTATTGCTGGTACACTAATTGTTTTGATTTAGGATTTTTGCCTGTGATACAAATCTAATATAAAACATAAAGAAAGTTCATTATATCCAACTATCTCTTACATATAAAACACTGGCTGAATGTTTCATGCTATGATGCTAACAACTCCCTCCACTCCTCCCAGCTCCCTCCCAGCTTCTCTCTCCCCCAGATTTACTCTCCTTATACTTCCTCTTCAGAAAATCCCAAGCTTCCAAGAGACAATAGCCTAAGAGGACAAAACAAGATACAATAAGACAAGGCAAAAGCCCTCATATCAAAGCTGGACAAGGCAAACTAATAGGAGGAAAATAGTCCCAAGAGAGATTTAAAAAAAAAAAAAGGCAGATTCACCCCATGCCCACTGTTAGTCGCCCCACAAAACCATCTAGCAAACAGGTATAACCTACATGCAGAGGATCTGGTGCTAACTCATGCCAGCCCTGTGCTTGCCACTTCAGTCTCTGTTAGCCCATGTGATCCTTGCTTGGTTTCCACAGTGGGTCATCTCTGTTTGGTGTCCTCCATCCCCTCTGATTCCCACACTCTCTCCTCCTGCTCTTCCATGGGTGCCCAGATATCTGTTTTGTGTCTTTTGCATAGATCACTCTGTAGAGTAAATAAACATAGCTCTCTTTAATAGTGAATAAAATATTTTCTAAAACTCTGCCTATGTATTACCTTTTACTTACTTAATATCTTTAAAAACCACTTTTTAAGAGATAGGTTAAGAAAAGAACTATTTTGGGGGAATCTAAGATGGTGGCGACCAGAGACACCATATCTGAGGGACAGAGGATCTGAAACTCTGAAATTGGTGAGTGGAGGGGCAGCTGAACCTAAAACAATGACACCAAGGGTTCCCGGGAGAAAGGAGACAAACCCTGAATTGAGACTAATAGGATACAGGTCAACCACGAATTTCTCCGTGGACTTCTCCTGGGGACTCAATTCCCTGGCACTTCCACTTTAATGGGAGTAAGCAGCAGTAGAGGCAGCAGAGGTGGTCTGCAGTGCATGCAGCTCCTAGCACAGAGCATGGTGCTGGCTGGCCCAAGCACAGAACTCAATGCTTGAGATTTGAGACAGAAATCACTCACTCTCCTGACATTTCCCCACAACAGGCCTCCTTTTTCCCTCATTGGTGGAGGTGGAGGCTGCAGAGGCAGCCCACAGTGTCCACCACAGAGTGCAGATTCCAGCCCCCAGTGCCCACAGCCCCTAGCACAGAGCACAGAGCTCCCCAAGGCCTTCCAGAAGGCATCTGTGCCGGTGGCCTCCTAGTTCTGCAGTGGTGGCTGGACTCCCAGTGGACTGAAAGCCCCAGGTTCTGCCACAACATAGGGATTCTTGGGACGGCATTATCAACATTGAAACCCCTGCTGTGTGGGTTTACCAGTGAAGTCGAGGCAAACAACTCCTGGAACCCAGACAGATCTGAATACCAGAACGACAATATGATATGACTATAAACCACCGAGGTATTCAGGAAATCAGCACAGGCACATTGAGCCCACAAACTGTGCCTGCAAACAGCACTAGCGTCTGTCCCCCCTCCTGTACCGGCTCCCCTCCCCGACATTCCAATCACCTACTTTCTCTAGGACTCTCTCCTTCAAGACACACTTCCACAAGTTCATGCTTGCTCCTCTGCAATTGAGATTCTGCACCAGTGGCTGTTCCTCCCTTAGGTACAGCTGAAACACCAATGCATACTCTCAAACTAGTGAACCTCTCTCATCTTCCTGAAGAATACTTCAGACACCAAAAAAAGATAGACCCAGTCTGAAGTACAGACTCCAGGAACAAACAGTGAAATTTAAGGATAAGCAGATGGCCATAGATCGCCCTTAGGAACACACCCAAAAATATCAGGACAACATGACTCCACAAGCAACCCCCAAAATCAATAGATATTTTAATTCAGCAGAAAGACAGGAAAATTATTTTAAAGCTATGCTTACCCAGTTATTAGAGGCACAGAAAGAGGAAACATATAAATCTCTCAGAGAAATAGCCACAGAAGTGGAGGCAAATAAAGAGGAAAGGAACAAAGCCCTCAAAGAAATATATACAAATATAGCCACACAAGTAAAGGCACAATAAATGGCATATAGAGAGAAAACAAACAAAAAAAATAAAAGCTGTTATAGAAAGACAAGAATCCACATTCAAACAGATGAAGGAAATGGTGCAAGGCATGAAAACAGAATTAGAATCAATAAAGAAAACACAAACAGAGAAAAACCTGGAGCAGGAGAACTTAGAGAAAAGATCAGGAACCACAAAGGTAAGCATCAACAATGGAATATAAGAGATGGAAGAGAGAATCTCAGGTGCTGAAGATACACTTGCTGAAACTGATATTTCTCTCAAAGAAAAAGTAAAATCAGAAAAGTTCCAAACACAAAACATCCAAGAAATGAAGGACACCATGAAAAGACAAAACCTAAGAATAATAGGAATTGAAGAAAAAGAAGATTCCAGGTTCCAAGGTCCAGAAAATGTTTTTAAGAAAATCATAGAAGAAAATGTTCCTAACTTAAAGAAAGAGATGTCCATAAACATACAACAAGCCTACAGAACACCAAATAGACTAGACCAGAAAAGAAACTCCTCAAGTCACATCATAGTCAAAACACTAAATCTATAGAACAAAGAAAAAATAATAAAGGCATCAAGGGAAAAATGCCAAGTAACATATAAAGGTAGACTTAACAGAATCACATCAGACTTCTCAACAGAAACTATGAAAGCCAGAAGGGCCTGGACAAATGTCATGCAAACCTTAAGAGACCACAGATGCTAACCCATACTAATCTACCCAGCAAGGCTTTCAATCAACAGATAGTGAAAGCAAAATATTCCATGACAAAACTAAATTTAAACAATATCTACAGAGCAAACCAGCCCTACAGAAGATACTAGGAGGAAAACTCCAATCCAATGAAAACAATTATACCAAGAAAACTTGGGATACAGATAACTTTCCCAACAAAAATTAAAAGAAAACAAGCAATGAATCACACTAACAACACCAACTACACAATAAAAGGAACTAACATTCATTCATCACTATTAATCTATCAACATCAATGGACTCAACTCTCCAATAAAAAGACACAGACTAACAGAATGGTTGCAGAAACAGGGTCCAACAATCTGCTGCATCCAAGAAACACATTGCTGCAACAAAGATAAACACTACCTCAGAGTAAAGGTCTGGAAAAATGTTTTTCAAGCAAATAGACCCAGAAAACAAGCTGGGGTGGCTATCCTAATATCTAATAAAATGGACTTTCAACGAAAATTAATCAAAAAAAGATGAGAAGGGGCTCTTCATCCTCATCAAAGGAAAAATCCACCAAGAGGACATCACAATTCTGAACATCTATGCCCCAAATAAAAGACTACTCGGCTTGTAAATAAAACATTATTAAAGCATAAATCTCACATGGATCCCAACACATGGATCCTAATAGTGGGAGACTTCAACACTCCACTCTCACCAAGGACAAAACATCTAGACAGACTCTAAATACAGAAATAAAGGCACTTACAGAGGTCCTAAATCAAATGTATTGTCCAGAGCGGTGCCTCTGGCAGCTGCTTTGATATTTAAATCCCAGTGGAGAAACTGCTTTACCTGACCTTCTCTAATGGCAGGGAAGAATTTGCAAGTCCATCTCCTTTTGTTTGTGACAGCAGGTGGGATAGCTTGTGAGGATCACTCCTCTTCCTCAGGCTCCTCCTGGAAATTAAACCATTGTTCTGAGATGTTTCTACTCTGGCTTAAAAACTCTACAATAAAAAGACCGGCCAGCAGTTACTGCTAAAGGAGCTGAGAGTTGCTGCTAGAGGCTAGAGGCTTTTTGCTGTGGCTGTCGAGTCTGAACCTTCTTAAAAAAGCCTCCTGTTTGCTGTGTGTTATTTTATTAATTTTAATCCTCACTCCCTATTCAAGAACCATTCGACCCTGCTGGCTGGCTCCGGCAATGTACCTAATAGATGTCTACATAACTTTTCACCCAAATTCAAAAGAGTGTACCTTCTTTTCAGCACCTCATGGAACCTTCTCCAAAATGGCCCATATAGTTGGTCACAAAGCAAGCCTAAACCGATACAAGAAGATTGCAATAATCCCTTGTAATCTATCTGACCACTAAGGACTAAAGCTTGACCTCATCAACAACAGAAATTGCAAGAAGCCTACACACACATGGAAACTGAACAACTCCCTACCCAGTGACAGCTGGGTAACAGAAGAAATAAAAAAAGAAATTAAACTTTCTTTAATTTTCTAGAATTCAATGAAAATGAAGACACAACATACCCAAGTTTATGGTACACAATGAAAGCAGTGCTACGAGGAAAGTTTATAGCATTAAGTGCCTTCAAGAAGAAATTTGAAACATCTAATACAAGCAACTTAATGGCCTACTTGAAAGTCCTAGAAAAAAAAAAAAAGAAGCAAATACACCCAAGAGGAGTAGAAGTCTGGAAATAATCAAACTCAGGGCTGAAATCAATAAATTAAAATCCAATAAAACTATTCAAAGAATAACAAAAACAAGAGCTTGTTCTTTGAGAAAATCAACAAGATAGACACATTCTTAGCTAAACTAACTAAAAGGCAGGGAAAAACTATCCAAATCAGTAAAATCAGAAATGAAAAGGAGGACATAAGTACAGACACTGAGGAAATCCAAACAATCATTAGGTTGTACTACAAAAGCCTGTATGCCACAAAATTTGAAAATCTAAAGGAAATGGACAATTTTCTAGATAGAGTCCATCTACCAAAATTAAGTCAAGATCAGGTAGAAAGACTGATTAGTCCTATATCCCCCAAGGCAATAGAAGCAATCATCAACAGTCTCCCTTCCAAAATAAAAGCCCAGAGACACATGGTTTCAGTACAGAATTCTACCAGACCTTTAGAAAAGTGCTAACTCTAATTCCCTTCAAATTATTCCACAAAACAGAAACAGAGGAACATTACCAAAGTCATTCTATGAAGCCACAGTCACCTGATACCTAAACCACACAAAGACTTAACCAAAAAAGAGAACTTCAGACCTATCTCTGTTATAAACATTGATGCAAAAATACTCAATAAAATACTTGCAAACCAAATCCAAGAACACATCAAAGATATCATCCACCATGACCAAATAGGCTTTATCCTGGGCATGCAGGAGTGGTACAATATACGAATATCCATCAATCTGATCCACCATATAAACAAACTGAAGGAGAATAACCACATGATCATCTCCTTAGTTGCCAAAAAAGCATTTGAGAAATCCAACATCCATTTATGTTTAAAATGTTGGAGAGATTAGGGATACAAGGCGAATGCCTAAACATAGTAAAGATAATATACAGCAATCCTATAGTCAACATCAAACTTAATGGAGAGAAACTTAAATCAATCCCAATGAAATCAGGGACAGAGCAAGGCTGCCCACTCTCTCCATATTTATTCAACATAGTACTTGAAATCCTAGCTAGAGCAGTAAGACAAGTAAAGGAGATCAAGGGGATACAAATCAGAAAGGAAGAGGTCAAATTATCACTATTTGCAGATGATATAATAGTATATATGAGTGACCCCAAAAATTCAACCAGAGAACTCCTTCAGCTAATAAACACCTTCATCAAAGTAACTTAAAAGTTACAAAGTTAACTTAAAAAAATCAGCAGCCCTCTCTATTACAAAAGACAAAAGGGCTGAGAAAGAAATTAGGGAAACAACATCCTTCACAATAGCCACTAGTAACATAAAATACCTTGGTGTGATGCTAACAAAAAGGTGAAAGACCTATTCGAAAAAAACTTCAAGTCTCTGAAGAAAGAAATTGAAGAAGACATTAGAAGATGGAAAGATCTCCCATGCTCATGGATCAGTAGAATTAACATAGTGAAAATCGCATCCTGCCAAAAGCAATCTACATATTCAATGCAATTCCCATCAAAATACCAGCACAATGCTTTATGGAACTGGAAAGAACAATTCTCAATTTCATACGGAAAAACAAAACATCTAGAATTGCCAAAAAGATCCTGTACAACAATAGATCGTCTAGAGGTATCTCCATCCCTCATCTCAAGCTGTACTACAAAGCAATGGTAATAAAAACTGCATGGTACTGCCATATAAACAGAATGGTACATCATTGGAATCCAATAGAAGAACCAGAAAAAATCCACATACCTATGGATACTTGATTTCTGACAAAGAAGCCAAAACCATACAATGGAAAAAAGACAGCATCTTCAAACAAATGGTGCTGGTCTAACTGGATCTCTAAATGTAGAAAAATGCAAATAAATCCATATTTATCACCCTGCACAAAACTAAAGTCCAAGTGGATCAAAGAACTTAACAAAACCAGACACCCTAAACTTCTTAGAAGAAAAAGTGGGGAAGAGCCTAGAACTCATTGGCACAGGAGACAACTTCCTGAATAGAACACCAACAGCACAGGCTCTAAGATCAACAATCAACAAATGGTACCTCATGAAACTGAAAATCTTCTGTAAAGCAAAGGACATCAGAACAAAATGACAGCCTACAGACTGGGAAAGGATCTTCAACAACTCTATCTCTGACAGAGGGCTAATATCCAGAATATATAAAGAACTCAAGAAGTTAAAAAGCAACAAATCAAGTAATCTAATTAAAAAATGGGTTACAGAGCTAAACAGAGAATTCTCTGTAGAGGAATATAGAAACACTTAAAGAAATGTTCAATGTCCTCAGCCATTAGGGAGATGCAAATCAAAATGACCCTGAGATTTCACCTTACACCCATCAGAATGGCTAAGGACAGTCATAATACAAATGTATTCTCTTGGAAGATGCTTCATTACATGTTTACAAAGCTCAGAGAATGCTTCATTATGTGTTTTTTGAAGCATGTGTGCTTTCATTTCTAAGAGCTCGACAAAACAGAACAACATACTATGAATAGTAAATGAGTCAAGGGTTCTAAGAGAACAGGTTAAGGGTTAGAATTGAAAGAAAAGAATATTTCAATATCACACAAAAACATCTGAGCACAGGAAAGTTTTAGTAGAATCAGAGACTTGCTTAAACAATGAATGTTAGTATGTTTTATTAATTGGTATTTTAAATGATCACACTCATGATGCTTGCTCATTTATACATGTAGTTTTTGATTACTCAAGAATTAAAGCACTCTTGGGTCAAAGTAATGTATTTCTCACAATCACATACACACACAACACAATGAAAGAGTTTTCCTTATTTGTGAAACAGTTGAATTAATTGTACTGTTTACTTAGGAAATAAAATCAAGCAAATAAATTTTATGTATACTGTACATTTATACCTAAACATCTTTAATTCCTTGACAGAAACATTGGCTCCTAAGTACTGTTTTCTTCATTTTCACAGATGAACTACAATCTGATTACAGGTAGTTTTATTAATGTAATATTGCAAGAAAACTGATTTCTTGATGCAGCGGGGCCTTTGCTCACATCAACTCACAGGAAGTGTGAGAGCATGCACAAGACCAGTGCAAGGTCGAGGCCATCCAGTTCACATCATGGAGGGCAGGAGTGGCCACAGTCCCACTCTTAGCCTAGGAACTACTGACAGGAAAGGGTGAGTCAGTTCTCTTTAACAGTGTGTCTGCTGGTACATCTACGTTACTACACTTTATGTCCACACATAAGGGGAAACGAGCAGCACAAATTGGACTTGATGGGCTAGAGAGACAGAGAGAGAATACATGATATAGTAGGGAGGGAAGAAAAGGTATGTATCTGAAGGAGGTTGTGGAAGGAAGATGAATATGAACAAAATAAACTTCAAAAAGATTCAAATAATTTAATTTTAAAAACAAAGATGAGGGAGGGAGGGTGAGATTAGGAGAGAATGAGGGAGGGGCTACAGCTGGGATACAAAGTGAATAAACTGTACTTAATAAAAAAGTTAAAAAATAAGAGAAAAAGATGCACGGCCTCTATTACTTGCCAAGCGATTCCCTGTGCCACTCCAGGACTATAAAGAGGACCATCGTTAAATGTGAGCCCTTACACCTCCACAACTCTGAGGTAACCTTATTTATTTTTTCATTACAATAATAATAAAGGTGCACAAATCCAATAATCATGTATAAACTCAAGGAAGATCTCTAAATGTTAATGAAATGTTACATTTTAATATTATTTTTAAATAATATTAAACTTACTAAAATGTGGAAAAGAACACGGTGTGAATATCATCTGACTCAAAGCAAAGAAACTGATATTTTCCTACACTTCAAGGAAATATTGCAATTGTGCCAACCACTGATCTTCCAGCTCCCTGAACCCAAAAGAGTGAACAAGGCACTGCACAGCCATGCCTTTCCATAGCTGCAAGGTCCTAAGACTTATGCTTTTGTTCACATTCCTCAGCTGGCTCACTTCTGTGCATTCTGCAAAATTCCCTGTGGCCTCATCTCTCCGTTAGGATCAGGAGAAAGCCCTTCGCAAAAATCCAGAAGATTGCACCCTGTGTCTCCGGTACTCTACTTTCTCTCCTCCTTCATGATAATTCCTGTATCACATCTTGTAACAGTTGTGAATACCTAACAACATTTTCTACCTAAGACCTCAGTGACCACAGGAGCTGGGTAGACAGTTCTCACTATCCTTTCTGTGCTCCATTACTATTTCCCCATTTTCACCCATAGCCCTGAAACAATTTGCCTACAAGTTTTCCTCTTTAGTCTTCAACTCTATTTATTCACAGAAGATTCCAGCTCTCAGTAAAGATCCAGGGTCTTCCTAGCCCTTTAATCCCTGTTTCTCAAGAGTTTTGTTGTTGTTGTTGTTGTTGTTTTATGGCAAGCTATGAGCAGAAGCTTGCCTTTCCTGACAACTCCAGCACCCTGTGGTTCCACCTCTTGGTATTTACAGGATCCCATTATCACTTGCCTATGGCCCCTTCCAGTCTTTTCTTTTAGTCCATCTATCTCTACTCTTCTCAACCAACCAAAAATCTGAAGAAGGACGCTCAAACAGAAAATCCCCAACATTTTCTTAAGTTCTAGATACTGCAAAAGAAACCAAGAAATGGAACATCTGACTAAAAAGATAAAACCAGATATCATTTTTTTTTTTGGTTGAGGGACATCTAGATTGTATCCACATTCTGGTTATTACAAATAAAGCTGCTATAAACATAGCTGAACAAATGTCCTTGTGGTGATGGTTGAGCATCATTCAGATGTATGCCCAGGAATGGTATGGCTGGGTGTTGAAGTAGAGCTATTCCAAACTGTCTGAGAAAATTAATTTCCAGAGTGGTTGTACATGTTTACATTCCCACCATCAGTGGAGGAGGGTTTCCCCTTTCTCCACATCCTCTCCAGCATGTGTTGTCACTTGACTTATTCATCTTAGCCATTTTGATGGGTGTAAGGTGAAATCTCAGGGTCGTTTTGATTTGCAGTTCCCTGATGACTAAAGATGTTGAGCATTTCTTTAAGTGTTTCTCTGCCATTCAATATTCCTCTATAGGAAATTCTCTGGTTAGCTCTGTAACCCATTTTTCAATTGGACTACTTGGTTTGTTGCTTTTTAACTTCTTTAGTTCTTTATATATTCTGGATATTAGCCCTATGTCACATATAGGGTTGGTGAAGATCCTTTCACAATCTGTAGGCTGTTGTTTTGTTCTGAGAACAGTGTCCTTTGCTCTACAGAAGCTTTTCAGTTTCATGAGGTCTCATTGGTTGTCAGTCTTAGAGCCTGTGCTGTTGGTGTTGTTTATTAAGTTATCTCCTGTGCCAATGTTCAAGGCTCTTCCCCACTTTTTCTTCTAACAGGTTTAGTGAGTCTGGCTTTATGTGGAGGTCTTTGATCCACTCAGACTTTACTTTTGTGCAGGGTGATAAATATGGATTTATTTGCATTTTTCTACATGTACACATCCAGTTAGACCAGCACCCTTTGTTCAAGATACTATCATTTTCTATTGATTGGTTTTGGCTTTTTTGTAAAAAATCAGTGTCTGTAGGTGTGTGGGTTTATTTCTAGCCCTTTGATTCAATTCCTTTGATCCTCCAGTCTGTTTCTATGCCAGTACCATGCTATTGCTCTATAGTACAACTTGATATCAGAGCAGAGCTAAACAGAGAATTCTCTACAGAGATATATTGGATGGTAGAGAAACACTTAAAGAAATGAACCCTAAAGAGTGAAGTGATAAAAACGGAAGCAACAGAGTTCATGTCAGAGAGAGCACCCTCTCCCCTTACTAGACAACCCACATGAAGACCATGCTGCCCATCGGCTTTTAAACATACATGTTGTCTAACAGAATTAATGACCCAGACAAGTCCATATAACTGTGGTCACTTGAATTTTAACAAAGAACCCAAAAATACATAGTAAAGTTACTTTTTGGATGGCTACATAAACAAAAATGCAAATAGATCCCGATTTATCACCCTACACAAAACTACAAATAGACAACAAAAGGCCAAATACCCTCAATTTAATTCTTTTCTTTTGATTTTTTTTAAATTTTCTTCTATTATTTTTTAGAAATTACACATTTTATATGTCAATTTTAGGCCCTTCCCTCATCTCCTCCTGGTCCAACCTTCTCTCCCTCTTTCCCTGCCACCTCCCTTCCCTAGTCCAATAATAAGGGGAAGTCCTCTTTCCCTACAATCTGACCCTAGCCTATCAAGTCATCAGGACTGACTGGATCCTTTCCCTCTGCGGCCTGGTAAAGCCACCCTACCAAGGGGAAAGGAAAGAGCAGGAAACCCAGTTCATGTCAGAGACTGTCCCTGTTCTTATTAGCGGCCTCACTAGGACACTGAGCTGTCCTACACTGGGCTACATCCTAGCAGGGGTTCTAGGTTCTCCCCATGCATGGTTTTTGATTATGCATCAGTCTCTGTAGGTCCCCTGGGCCCAGAGTTTTTGCCTTTGTTGGTCTCCTTGTAAAGCTCCTGGCCCCTCTGAGTCTTTCTATCCCCCTTCTTCCAAAGGGCTCCCTGTACTCAGCCCAAAGTTAGGCTGGGAATCTCAGCTTAGATCCCCTGCTGGGTGGAGTCTATCAAGGACATCTGTGTTAGGCTCCTCTCTTGTTCCCTTTCTTCTACTGCTACCTGTCTCTATCCTTTTTGCCCTTCTGAATGAGATTTAAGCATCCTCCCTAGAGTCTTCCTTGTTGTTTAGCTTCTTCAGTCTGCAGATTTTAATATGTTCATCTTACATTATATGGCCAATATCTGTTTATAAGTGAGTATATATCATGCCTGTCTTTCTGCTTCTCAGTTACTTCACTCAGAATGATATTTCCTAGTTCCATCCATTTGCTTGCTTATCTTATGATTTCCTTGTTTTTAATAACTGAGTAGTATTCCATTATAAAAATGTACCACAATTTCTGTATCCATTCTTAGGTTGAGGGACATCTAGGTTGTTTCCCAATTCTGGCTATTATGAATAAAGCTGCTATGAACATAATTGAGCAAATGTCCTTGTTCTGTCATGGCACATAGTTTGGGTTATGCCCAGGAGTGAATATCCCAAATCTTATAGAAGACAAAGAAAAAAAATAAAACATCATCTGAACAAAATACCAAATGTATAAGCAGTAAAAAGAATTAATAGCTAGAACATCATGAAACAGAAATTCTTCTATATGGCCATAGAGATAATTACTTGGTCAAAGCAGCAAGCTACAAAATGGAAAAAAGTCTTTAACAATGATAGCTCATGATGGTAAAGATGTATGGAAAGGGAAACACTCGTTTATAACTGGTGGGAGTTAAAAGTTGTACAGACTCAATGGAAATCATTGTGTTTCCTCAAGAAGCTGGGAATAATAGATCTCCAATACCAGTCTTGGGCATGTATCCAAAGGATTCTATATGGTACTACAAAAAAAGGAAAAGAAAAAACACTTCTCCATTCATATTCACTGTTACTCAGCTGTTAAAACACACAGACAAAAAAAAGACTATTACAGGTAAATGAATGAGATTAGATACTGTTATCCTCTGTGAGGTATTCCATACCAAATAGGTAAATATTGTATTTTTTCTATTACATGTAACTGTTAGCTTTTTGAAATATATTTTAATAGGCATGATAAAATACACATAACGACAAAAGTGAGGTACAGAATAAGGAATGGAGATCAGGGAAAGAATCTCCCAAGGAAGATGATAATTATGATAATTAAGAGTAAGATGATAAATAAGAATAAGATGATAATTAAGAATAGATAATTATGGAGAGAAAGGAAAGAGAGAAGAGAATGGAGCATGGTGATTGAAAGGGATGGGAAAGAGAAGCAAAACAAGGTAAATCTGGAAAGTGTAAAACTAAGTGCCATTTCAGAGGTTATATGTAAACCTAACATTATAGACTTTTCTTTTTTAATTTATTTTTTATTTAGTACAACTTATTCACTTTGTATCCCATCTGTAGCCACTTCCTTTTTTCCCTCCCAATCCTGCTCTCCCTCCCTCTTCTCCTCTCATGTCCCTTGCCCAGTCCTCTAATAGGGGAGGTCCTTCTCCCCTCTGTTTGACCCTATCCTATCAGATCTCATCAGGACTGGCTGCATTGTCTTCCTCTGTGGACTGGTAAGACTGCCCCCACCCTTCTGAGGGAGGTGACCAAAGAGCGAGCCACTGAGTTCATGTCAGAGACAGTCCCTGTTTCCCTTACTAGGGTACCCACTTGGAGATTGAGCTGACATGGGCTACATCTGTGCAGGGGTTCTAAGTTATCTCCATGCATGGTCCTTGGTTAGAGTATCAGTCTCAGAAAAGACCCCTGGGCTCAGATTTTTTGGTTCTGTTGCTCTGCTTGTGGAGTTCTTGTCCCCTCCAGGTCTTTCCAACTCCTCCTTCTTTCATAAGATTTCCTGCACTTTGCCCAAAGTTTGGCTTAATCTCAGCATCTGCTTCAATACCCTGATGGATAGAGTCTTTCAGAGGCCCTCTTTGGTAGGTTCCTGTCCTGCTTCCTGTTTTTTCCCCTCTTCCTGTATGTACTTATGGTAAAGAAATTTAAATGGAGTCATCAAGTATTGATGGAGATAATGCTCCAGCTATAGATCTTTCACTTCCAAGTGAAATCTCCAGTGCCAAAACTAATGAATTCATTGACCAGAGGGGCTCCATAGAACACTCACTTCCAGCATCACAGGTTATTGGCAAGATTATTTATTCTTTTTTGGAAAATCATTCCCTACCAATGTGTCTCTTGCTTAATACCCAGCCTTAGGGTCACCCTACACAAACTGATGGTAAGCTCCTATTGCTGAAGACTACACTTAGATATCTCATTGAATAGGGAGAAGTCGAGCTGGTGCCTCGCCAGCACCTTCACCCCAATTGACTGGTGTTCGTGGCCTGCAAGGTACTCTACAGGGAATAAGAAAAGAAAGGTAGCACCAGACTTAGCTACAAGTGTGCAATGTACAAGAGTGACCTGCCTGCATGAAGAGCTGCTACAGTAGTGGGAGGAACCAAAAACTGTCTGATTGGATTTCAGGTCCACGCCCATGCATGATATTGCTCTGTTGACCTAGAAGCTGATAGTGGATAGGCAATGGCCTAGGGCAAAACCAAATCCTATTTATTGTTCAACTAAAGGAACACAGAAATAAAATAATTTCTAATGTCATTCTGCTATGCCCATAGATCAGCATCATGCTCGACCATTATCAGTGAAATTTCCTCTTGCAGTAGATAAGAACTAACAGAGGCCCACAACCAAACAATGTGCAGAGACTGAAGACCTTGCAACACTCAGTCATAAATGTGAAATCTTCATCAAAACCATCCACTCAGTCAGGGCTCATGGAGCTCTGAGGAAAAGGACATGGAAATACTGTAAGAGCCAGAAGAGACAGATGACACTAAGAAAACATTTTTTAGACACAGCAGGACTGATACACAGTCCTCAACTCACAGATACTGTGATAACATGCACAGAGCCTGTAAGGGTGAAGTCAGATGACGTTTCAGCAGTGAGAGGTGGACATGGACAAGGCTTCCATTCCTAACTAAGAAGCTACTTGTTTAAAAGATAACTGTTACCATGCATAGAGATAACCTAGAACCCCTGCACAGATGTAGCCCATGGCAGTTCAGTGTCCAAGTGGGTTACATAGTAATGGGAACAGGGACTGTCTCTGACATGAACTGATTGGCCTGCTCTTTAATTACCTCCCCCTGAGGGAGGAGCAGCCTTATCAGGCCACAGAGGAAGACAATGCAGCCACTCTGATGAGACTTGATAAACAAGGATCAGAGGGAAGGGGAGAAGGACCTCCCCATCAGTGGACTTGGGGAGGGACATGGGTGGAAAAGGGAGAGGGAGGGTAGGGTTGGGGGTGAAGGAGGGAGGGAGCTACAGGGGAGATACAAAGTGAATAAACTGTAATTAATAAAAAAAATAAAAATAAAATAAAAAATATAACTGTTTGAAAAAAAAACAACAAAAACAAAAAACTAGTTCTTACCAGTGGAGTCCCACTGGGTATATAAACCACACGTAAGACTAGGGCCATGCCTGGAAGTAGGCAGCCAACATAAAATGGATTTAAATGCTTTATTACAGACTTTTTATCTCATATTTATATGTTTGAGCATTTCTTATCTTACTGACTTTTTCCTTACAGATTGATCCTCTGTTTTTACAGATTCTGTCTCCCTCTGTCTCTTTGTGTGTGTGTTTGTGTTTCTTACACAGCATTTTGGGCTGCTAACAAATATTTATTCATACTATAAAAAGTAAAATAATTATATGATAAAAATAAACAGAAAATCCCTCTGCTTCCTTAATAAGATGCTAAGTATAAGACATTGTCAAAATTTCTGAAGCTCTAAGATGATCTTCTGTTGTTGCCTAACTTATTAAGTTTACTAATTAATTAAAAGAAGAAGGTGGAAATAAGACCATATAATAGTTTAATCATGTGCTTTGTGATTTGTCCCCACCCTTCTCTACTAAGGTTGTTGCTTCAATTTCCTATCATTAAGTGTTATTCTGCTTAAGAATAATTTTACAATAGGCAATTCTCTTGATTAATAAAAGATTAGTTATTGCATTTGACAAAGGAAAATCAGTGCCAACATTTTAATGTGCTTGATTAGAAAATTATTATGCTACTTTATGGTAAGTAGATACTTACATCATAGCAGTATGAACAGTATAGATGTATGAAATAGATAATGAATTGCTGGATGTTTAATAGTCTATTTCTTTCTCTCATCGGTAGCATGTTGGGCTCAAAAATATTCTCTGCTTTACCATTAACTTTCAACATTCCTTTTAAAATCATGTTGATAAATAAACACCTGAGTATACACCCAAAACAACAGAATATACGAAAAGTGCTAAAGAAAAAATGATAAATTAATCACACATATACTGTGACTGAAATCATTATATTAGTGCCTTGGAATATGATAAAATTTAATCCAATGGTCATGTGATAGATTCTTGTAAAGCTTTCTCTAATCTTTTGCTTTACTATGTACCTGCATTTCAACACCACCAGGGTCCCTTTTCAAGCATCTCTCACTTTTTGATTTTTTAGCAATTTGGGTATGCCATTCTAGGAATAGTTTTTAATCTTCTTGAATTTATAATTTATAATTTGAATGTGTGCCTATTATCTCTCAAGTGTTTCTCCTGCACTATCTGTGTGCTCACTAGGATACTACTTACAAGTAAATCAAACACTTGATTATTTTCCACATCCCTTTTAGTTTCTTTGGCTACTCCCAGCCTACTCTATCTTTCCATTTTTGTGTTTCAACTTGGTAATTTCTGTAGGCCATATTCAAATTCAAAATTCTTTCTAGGACTCTCTTACACTCATAAACTTGGCCAACACAGACATTCATCCTGCTTGTTATTGAGCACTTGATGTCTACCAGTTACTTTTGATTCCATTTTACAACATTGCTTGCTGAAAGTGGATATCTGATCCTATAACTCTTCCATTAAATCATTAAACACAATTATAATTATTTCAAGTCTCCAGTCTCATATTTTTAGTATCTACATAATACCATTATCTGACTCTGTGGATTACACGATCACTTGACAGAATATTGTATTTTGTCTTGTTTTTCCTCATCATTCCATATGGTACAGAACTTTTGTGGAAGGGCAGTATTGTATTCAGGGCATTAGAGACTTAGGTAAACACATGTAATTTGTGGAAATTCAGTGTGGTGCGTTGGATAGAAGTTAAGTTAAGAGAGTTGTTTAATAAATCCAGTAATTTTGCCTTTCATTGTCTGTAACTCTGTCTTTGTTCCCAGTAGGGCTAGTTGACCTAAAGTTTTTCATTGTAAATGCCTCTTCTGCTGTAAAACATTCATTTGCACTTAGTTTTTTTCTCTGGTTTGTTTGTACTTTTGTAATTTTCCCTGCCATATTTCAGGACTACTTGAAACTCAATGAAAGTTAATCTGCAAACACAGCAGGGACATCTTGGTGCCTTTGATGAGTTCTTTGTCCCAAGGCAAGAACCTGATTGTCCCAAGTGGGACCTGCCCAGAGCTCAGTAGAATGATGGAATTCATTGTGTATTCTTGTCGTCCCTAAAGTATAATAAACCCCTTCCTCTGCTTTGATTAGGCTGTGTGTGCTGCATTCACATTTTAGGCTCTTGGTCTTTGTGGAAACTAGAAAGGGCATAAGGGGGATCTGGAAAACATCGTGCCTTTTGTGTAATGATTGATCCTGTCTTCAACAATGTAGCCCCAGCTATCCCTTCTCAGGAACCTTCTAATAATTTTCACAGAATGATTGTGTTTTTAATATTTAGAAAGTACACTCTTTACAAACATTCATATAATTTTCCAATACATCCTTTGGACAAGATCATTCTTGAATTTTTTCTTTAGGTGAAAATCACTAAGCAATCCTGTTTCTTTTCTGAGTCATTTTGATGAGTATTATCTACTACAGGGATATATAATTAGGTATGTTAAGTAAGTCAAAGTTGCCTCTCAAAATGGAGTCCTGAATCCTCTCTCTGTTGGTTCATACTTTTTATAATCACCTAAATACCCAAGGTTTCTCTCTCTTCACAAGATTGTGAATCATCAGGACAGTGTTAAAGTGAATTGTTGAATTGGATACAGCATTATAACTAAGAGCTATTATTAAAGAAGTTTTAGTATCAAATAAAACAAAAATAGGTCACTTGTGTCTTCAACAAAGTATGAGTTCATTTTTGATGTGGACAACAATGTAACACACTGAAATCAAAATTCATCTGAGAGGCCTTACTGGGCCCTTCTATTAGGGAGCAAAGGGAGAAAACTGTGAACGTCTGTAATAATCTTCATGTGTAATCACCCCGGTTCCAAATGCTGGGTAAGGCACCACAGAGCTGCACTGTTATGAGGCAGAGCTCTGAGGACTCATACTTGATTAAAAGGAAATACGATCATTTGGCTCTATAAATCAGAGAATAAGCTCTCTGTTCAAGACAACATGGTCAGGAGGCTGTAGCGTTTCAGTGAGGGTGCCTGTAGAGACATATGTGCAGCTAAAATCCTCAGCCTTAGAGCAACAATGTATATCACATATCTAATTGTAATAAGGTGAATTCTCATTTAGTCTGACCTGAAATCAAACTCTATGAATGTTTTCAAATTATGTTCTTTATTTGGGGAAAGTAAGAAATGATTTTTTTAAAAAATCAAAAGAAATACTTAAATGACCAATATACTTCTTTTCATGATTTCACAGGACATAATAATGCTAATTCCCCAGTGTCCAGGACTGGACCATATTGCTGTAGCGGCCTTTATGCTTAGTGGTTAGCTTATATGAAGAGTTGAGTGTTGCTCCTCAACAAAGTAAATCTTAATCAAAATACGTGGTATATTCTGGAATTTATTGCCTTAGGTTTCAACTTTATCAATTAACACTCCAACAATAACTAAGTAAAATAAAGCTTATTTCTAATAAACATTAGAGCAACCAAACAAAAACAGCAAAGGATAATTTATTACCTGTGACAACCATTAACTTTCTGTAATTATTAATATTCCTAAGTCATTCATAGTAGCAGTTCCTTTTTACTTTAACTTTTTTCATGAAATTCAAACATCCAAAATTAATTCATGAGAGAGGAAATAATAAGTGTACAGTTTTACTTGTTGTTTTGCATATTCTATAAAGAGTACAATGAACAGTGTTTTTATTATTAATTTGTGGATCTTCCTCTGTAAATGTCATCAAATAATATTTTTTTTACTGAAAATGAGCGTTATGCACACTGAACTGTGCCTTTCCATACCCCAGGCATCATATTAAAAAGACTACATTTCAGTTATGGTTAGACACTATCAGATTCATGAAGGTTTGTTGCTCAAGCAGTTGATAATGGAGGCACAGAACCAAGTCAACGGATAGAAGCTTGTGTAAGGGGGAAAGGGCATGAATGGGAATGGGTGATGAGAACAGCTGTTCCTCAAAGTCTGCTGGCACATATGAAATTTACAGGTACACCTCTCAGTGGCACATTAATGTAAACAAGCTGCCAGAGATGTCAGAAGAGCAATCAGGTTATGATAACTGCACAGCAAAGTTGTAAAACTCTGGTGTTTCTAGCTAAATTTTTTTATTGATTAATTTTATTTATCTAAACATGATGACTTAGAAATAAAGGAAAACATTTAGAAAGTCGCATTGCTTTAAATTCACTGGAAGGCAGATGTCTTTTTGAAAACTTATTAGGAAGGGTCTTTCAAGCTTTGGAAAAACCATAAGTTAAGTGATATGAAACCTCTAATCATAAAGAAGAGAAAGTTAGAATGTGTAAAAGCCTTATAATTCACTGAGAGAGAAAGTGTTCTCATTGTCAAATAAAAATAGTCATATTAGATCAACTGTTCTGTTTGCCCCAGACTTTGAGTCATTACTGAAGTCTTACCGTACTTGGCTGTATTGCAATATGGCTTTTCTTAAATGAGCCTGATAATGACAAACATAAGGAAGAGGCAAAGGAAACCTACAAATACATCATAGGTAATATACAACACTATAGATTGCATATTGACCTGTGGGCACTGGTCTCAGTCAGCATGCCATGCTACAGCACAGAAACACAGAGCCATGTTTACAACACAGAGCTGAAGTTAAGAGACTCACATAATTGCCTGCGAGAAGGTACGGGAACATTTCCATAAGCTGTGCCCTGGAAATAAAACACACTTTTTTGGAGCAAATGACATCAGCATTGTTAATCACAGAAAGGAGGGGAGAAATATATAAAAATTATGAACAGAAATGCAAAAATAAGTAAAAATTAGAGAAGCTGATTTTAGAAGTAAGGCTGAGCTGCTATGTCAGGTGTTTGAGGAGATTAAATGTAAAATAAGCCAAAGTGAAGAAAATGAAAATTATGGTAAAAATGAAAGCAGTTAAATTTGACAGGAAGTCTGAGAAGAGTAGACCATGAGCACCCTGAAAGTGGCCTCCTTATAAAGTAGGGTTTCTTGCATCATGTCCTTAGCTGGTGCCATTGTTGTGTTTTAACGTAAGCAGTGCAAAAGGTGTTGCTCTTTTCAGTGTTCCAACTCAAACACTATGTGCAAAATAAATAAATAAATAAATAAATAAGAAGAAATACTTTAATAACATAAAAAATCCCAGATTTGTGTTTCAACAAAAATGTATGATTGCAAAGCAGCATGACATAACAGATAGGAAAAGTTATCAAACGATGACACAAACGGTGAATGCTATATGGTGGACCCCACGGTGAGCCTGGCGGTGTTCACGGTACTTGCCATAACCCTCTAGGAGTAGTGTGTGTCACAAGCACACACTTCAAGTTAAGTTTGGACTTTTAGTGCTGCTACCAAAACACAATACACACCAAAAGTTTTAAAAGTATAGGTAAAAACTCCATAAAAATCTGAAGTTCTTTATTAATAAAATAATTCACAAATAATAATTACATTGAAAAATTGATATTTATTTTCTGATTTTTCTGTGACATTTCCATGCATATCAAAATGTGACTCACCTAGATTACTGAAACTTTTGGCTGGTCAACATTTTCAACTTCAATTTGGCTGGTCACCACTGTCAACTTTTATTTATTATCCTTCCCATTTTTGCTGAAGAGAAAACTTTCTAAAATTAAATGAGTTTTTATTCAGTTTAGAAGCAGTTAAAAACCTACTCAAGTTTTCAAACCTGAAAGTTGTTAAATCAGGGGATCTTTTCTGCCAGTACTTAATGAACTCATTGCATGTCTGGAGAGGTGGCTCAGCAATTACAAGTGCCTGCTGCCTGCTAAGGCAGCCACATCCAGGTCCCAGCAGGTACCTCCTGTACCTCACCACCTATGACTCCAGCCAGAGGATCCCACGTCCTCCTCTGACCTCCATCGGAACACACACTGATGACAGACAATATCGAACACATACGCATAAATAAAAGTATCCTTTAAAAAGGATATCAAATTCTAGTATTATAGTCCTGGTCATAAAAATATTCCCCAAGTAAATGCATCATTAAAGTGTATAAACTCTTGTATTCATTCAAACATAAAAATAAGTCATGCAAATCTGTCTCTGAAATTTCCTCTATCTGAAGCATGTTTATATATTTAATCTATTTAGAAAGAAGCATATATTTTGGCAAAAGTCAGTGGTGATTTTCTTGGGATAATTTTTATTTTTATTACTGTAGATAGTGACTTGTAAGTAAATTAGTTTGAAGAATTGCAGTCTTTATATAGGAGAAAGCTCAACACTTCTTTAATTTGAAATAGAAACACTCATATATACTTTTAGTTTTACTCTTACCACTTACCCACGCCCACAAGCACGGAAAACTATTGTCATGTTCATTAGAAAATATTCCCCAAATCGATTAAAGAATATTCAAAGTCATTCCAATAATAAACCAGAAACAAACTTATTATTGAACCAAATAGTTAAAGTCTGAATAAGCAATATCTCTCTAATTTTCTGTTGGCCGAAAATAGTCTTTTGATTTTTTTTAAGCATTAGGTTGCTAGTGAGATCATTAGAGAGGCAAAATTAGGTAAATTTTGAAGTCAAGGCAGAAGCCAGAGTAGGTAACACAAATGTTTTAATACAGCTTTGAATCTTAGGAGGAAATAAAGCTGTGTTTTTGTTACTCACATTGAATGATTTCAAGATCATCTAGAGTCAAGAAAAAAGCTGCAAAAATCTGCCCAATAAACTTATAAGTTTATTTGACTTAGGTTGCAGACTTCCTAATGTAAGAATCACAGAACTGATTGATCAAGGCTCAATTTATATTTACTATCATCATTATCTATAGATATATTACTAAGCCAAAAAAAAAGATATTTTTTTCTTTTGAGTGCTTTTAATGTATTATCTCAGTTTTAAATAATAAAATATAAACTTTTTAGGTTTGTTTTCCACTTAAAAAACAATTATTAAATCTGACAATAGAAATTAAATTATACTAATTTCCATATCACATAACTTTTTAAACTTGTAGAGACAATTCAAGGAGGTTCCTTGATGGGTAACTGAAGTAGACTCCACACTTCTGATGAATCCTAAGGCCTTGTTTCTTGTTTATTTTTTACATTCATCACCATATAATCTATGCATAATAGCTCTTCATTGCAATGTAAATTTTTGACCTAGACTTTAAACACTAATATGTATGTTTCAGGTAAAATAAATAAAGAAAATATGATACTTTCCCTAGTAATGTGTAGACTGTGTTAGCAAATGATCAAATATTACCATAGAGAGATTACTCATTAATCATTGATATGAAAATATGCTCCACTCAGAAAAACTGTTTAGCATAAGCAACCCAGAGGCAGCTGAAAGAAAAGCTTTGAGGAGGTATGATGATTAAGGCTGGATTCCTCAATTTATTCACATTGCTTTCATTCTACATAACTTTCTTTCAAGAGAGTTGGTTCTTTAAAATTCACCTATTATTACAGACTATCAGTTTAAAAAAATTCATTAGATTTAAATTCCTTTTTCCCAGTCAAGATTCAGAATTTTTTTGTTCACATCACAGTAAAAAAGAAGCCAGTGTTCAATTTATTGACAGTTGCTTCATAAAGTCAGCAGAGAAATATTCCACCAAGACACATTTTCACATACAATATAGTTCATGGATATCACTGCCATTATGTAAGAGTTTTTAATTATTCTTCATGGCTACAGCTCCATCAATAAACACACATGCATGCATGTATGTATTATGTATGTATTACATATGTATGTTTGTATGTATGTACGTTTATATTAGGGATGATAACATTTAATGAGGGATGTGTTATTATCTCAATAAGCTATTATTTCATGTATAATTTACAAACAAGAAAGAACTGGTAGCACAATGAATTTCTGTGGCATTGAGGGACACAGAGCTAGGCTCATGGTACAGTGCAGAATTGCTGTTTACTGAGTAGATCCTGAGCCTTTACATTCAACATGAATATGAAGACAGAAACCAGTTAGGAGTTGGCCTGAAATTTTTATAAGTGTGATGATTGTCTTTTATAGTTAAAAATGAGAGTGGAACTTAGTACAAAATTCTCGAACACATCTAACAGGGAGGAGATATGAAACTCAGGAATCCATACAAATGAATAAGTAAATGCTTTAGAAAACATGTATGTCGCATATACAAATGCACACCCATGCTTATTTAAAATAAAACTGTTTATTACTTTCTACAAAACTAGAAACATTTAGCAGAAAGAGATGAAGGTACACACTCAGAATACAGAGGGAGATAAAAGGATGTACGCTCACATTGGAGATAAAGGCAATGCTGTCTTCTCAGGAAAATGTTAAAATGTTATCTCCTCTAGGATGAAGTAATAAAAATGTCCAGATACACTGGCCCCAGGCACACAAGCGGAAGGTAAAACAGTGCGATAAATAAAAACTTATACAACAGGAAAAAATTCTTAACCCTGCATCCAAAATCCAGGGGTCAAGCAAGTAACTTCAGAATTTCAAATTATTCACATATACAGAGTAATACTTTCTGCTAAGTTTTGAGCTGTAAGAATAAAACATAAATATTTTGAAGGAAAAATATAATATGTTTTCTGTGCTTTAACCAATTATCAGTAGCTTTTTGTCAGTTCAGCTCAAACATGCGTTGTTCACCAAAACTTCACAAAAAAATGTTATAATTTCAGTGACTGATACTTTTGGTTTTAGATCTCAGAAATGTCACTATTATGAAGTTTTCTGGCATTATTCAACAGTGTACAATAGAAAAAGGGACCATGAAACTGTTTTTTTATTTTTATTATACTTTTATTATATATAAAATACATATATATATACACTCCAATGCATATACACATATTATTCTAATACACACATACAAAAACATTATTCTATTACTTCAATTTCTGTGTTTTTATATGATTCATGGTGGTACATTCAAATGGGTCTATGTGTCTATTATCTCTTGTGATTTTTCTTTGGCTTTTTTTTTACTATTTGTTTTCTTCTATTCTTTTTCTTTTTTAACTTTTATTGATTAGACTTTATTCACTTTGTATCCCTCCATAAACCCTTGCCTCCTCCCCTACCAATCTCCCTCTCCCTCTCCCTTTTTCATGCATGCTCTTCCCCAAGTCCACTGATAGGGAGGTCCTCTTCTCCTTCCTTCTTATCTTAGTCTATCAGTTCTCATCAGGAGTGGCTGCATTGTCTTCTTCTGTGGCCTGGTAAGGCTGCTCCCCTCTCAGGGGGAGGTGATCAAAGAGCAGGACAATTAGATTATGTCAGAGGCGGTCCCTCTTCCCATTATTATGTAACCCACTTGGACACTGAACTGCCATAGGCTACATCTGTGTGGGGTTCTAGGTTATCTCCATGCATGGTACTTGGTTGGAGTATGAGTCTCTGGGAAGACCCCTGTGTTCAAATTTTCTGGTTCTGTTGCTGTCCTGGTGGGGTTGCTGTCCTCTCCAGATCTTACTATTTCGCACTTCTTACATAGATTCCGGCACTCTGCCCAAAAGTTGATCATAAGTTTCAGCGTCTGCTTTGATAGTCTGCAGGGTAGAGCCTTTCAGAGGCCCTCTGCGGCAAGTTCCTAACTTGTTTCCTGTTTTCTCCTTCTTCTGATGTCCATCCTCTTTGCCTTTCTGGATAGGGATTGAGCATTTTAGCAAGAGTCCTCCCTCTTGATTAGTTTCTTTAGGTGTATAGATTTTAGTAGGTTTATCCTATATTATATGTCTATATGAGTGAGTATATAACATGTGAGTGTTTCTGTTTCTGGGACAGCTCACTCAGGATGATCCTTTCCAGTTCCCACCATTTACCTGCAAATTTCATGATTTCCTTATTTTTCATTACTGAGTAATAATCCATTGTGTAGATGTACAACAATTTATGCATCCATTGTTCAGTTGAGGGGCATCTGGTCTGTTTCCAGCTTCTGGCTATTACAAATAAAGCTGCTACAAACATGGCTGAAAAATGCAAATAGATCCATACTTATCACCCTGCACAAAACTAAACTCCACGTGGATCAAAGACCTCAACATAAAACCAAACACATTAAATTGGTTAGAAGAAAAAGTGGGGAAGACCCTGGAACTCATTGGTACAGGAGACAACTTCCTGAACAGAACACCAACAGCATAGGCTCTAAGAGCAACAATCAATAAATGGGACCTCATGAAACTGAAAAGCTTCTGTAAACAAAGGACACCATCATCAAAACAAAATAACAGCCTGCAGATTGGGAAAGGATCTTCACCAACCCTTTATCTGACAGAGGGCTAATATCCAGTATATATAAAGAACTAAAGAAGCTGAAAAGCAACAAACCAAGTAATCCAATTAAAAAATGGGGAACAGAGCTAAACAGAGAACTCTCTGTAGAGGAATATCAAATAGCAGAGAAACACTTAAAGAAATGCTCAACCTCATTAGCCATTAGGGAAATGCAAATCCAAATGACCCTGAGATTTCACCTTACACCCATCAGAATGGCCAAGATCAAAAACTCAAGTGACAACACATGCTGGAGCGGTTGTGGAGAAAGGGGAACCTTTCTCCAGTGCTGGTGGGATTGTAAACTTGTACAACCACTCTGGAAAGCAATCTGGCGCTTTCTCAGACAACTAGGAATAGTGCTTCCTCAAGATCCAGCCATAACACTCCTAGGCATATATCCAAAAGAGGCTCAAGTACACAATAAGGACATTTGTTCAACCATATTTGGAACATGGAATTGTTAAAAAAAAAAAAACAACAACAACACAGTTTTAAATGCATTACCATGGGACCAGCTACAGTAAGAATTCTCTTGATGTTGAATTCTCCAGAGAAACAGAGACATATAGAGTTTCAACTGAAGTAAAGATTCAACTTCTAAAATGATCATTTACAAATAAGAGAAAAATGTGACCCTGTCACTACCATGCTGTATCTGGCCTGAATCATAACTTAAAGTAATTTTTTATCTGTAGAAATGCTATTACCTTCAACTGTGATAGTACATTTCTGATAAACGCATCACAGTTCTAATGTGGCTTCATTCTTTTTATGCAGTTTCTCCTTAAATTTATGAGGAACAATGTTTTATGTTTATTACCTAACATTGTCTTCAAATAGCTAATTACAAATGCAGCAAATAGAACAGCATGTGTATACTCTGTAAAATTACTCCTTCACACTGAAAAATTCTAGGTTTGGCTGTTTGAGGCACTTAAATTTTATAACAACTAAGTGCTACTTTGTCTTCACTTAGATTCTAAGTATAATTTTTTGGTTGACAATTTTATTTATGTATTTATATATGGATATATTTATGTATGTATGTTATCTCATTAAAATTTATTCACTTTGTATCCCAGCTGTAGCCCCCTCCTCAACCCCTCCCAATCCTGTGCTCCCTCCCTCTTCTCCTCCCATGTTCCTCTCCAAGTCCACTGATAGGGGAGGTCCTCCTCCCCTTCCTTCTGACCCTAGCCTATCAGGACTGGCTGCATTGTCTTCCTCTGTGGCCTGGCAAGGCTGCACCCCCCTCTGGAGGAGGAGATCAAAGAGCCAACCACTGAGTTCATGTCAGAGACAGTCCCTGTTCACCTTACTAGGACACCCACTTGGACACTGAGCTCCTGTGGGCTACATCTGTGCAGGGGTTCTAGATTATCTCCATGTGTGGTCTTTGGAGTATCAGTCTCAGAAAAGAACCCTGGGCTCAGATTTTTTGGTTCTGTTGCTCTCCTTGTGGAGCTCCTGTCTCCTCCAGGTCTTTCTATCTCCCTCTTCTTTTGTAAGATTCCCTGCACTCAAATGAATAAAGTGTAATTGATGAAAAATTTTAAAAAAAGGGAAAAAAATAATTTAAGAACCTTAAATGACTTTCAAAAGTGGAGGAAAACATGGAGTTAGTCAATTTACATGGGGCACGTCTCGCCCCTGGGGGCAATGGTCTCCTGAACCTACTCAGACCTCGGACACCACCACTGCTAGTTCTAGAACTGATGCAGGATGTTCCAACAAGGGGGTTAAGGCTTCTCATAATATTTCCTATAAGCCCACACCTGTTTGTTTATATCCCCCATTTTTATTCATTATTAGCCAGATAGAGCCAAGTAATTGTGGTAATGATACTTGCTTTTTGCCCAATGCTGGAATGCTAGTGAATTTAGGTATGCCCTGTTTACTCGCATGCCTTGCTGGGTGCCTGTGCCCGTTGATGCCTCTCACGCTATGACTCTCTTCAGACAGAAAAAGGATCTTGGAACTACAGCCACCACTGTTACTGCCATCTCATTGGCGGTTGTTGGAGCTACCACCGTGGCATTAGCCATGAGTCATACTGTGCAGACTGCTCAGACCCTGAATAATCTTTTAGCCAATGTAGCTCATGCCTTAGATGTACAAAAAGGAATTAATGCTCAATTAAAAGGAGGCTTGATGGTGTTCAATCATAGGATTGACCTCGTGCAGGAGCAAATTGATACCCTATGGCAAATCGCTCAACTTGGCTGTCAATGAAAGTATGCTGGACTTTGTGTCACTAGCATACAACATGAGAATTTTTCCTGTGCTGCAAATCTGTCTAAACAGTTGTCTAGCTATATTTTAGGTAATTGGACTAGAGAATTCGATACTACGATGGAGCAGCTGAGAGTGGCCATTGTCATGGTAAATTCTACCAGAGTGGACGCAGGACTAGCCACAGGATTATCATCATGGATTGCTGCAGCCATGAATCATCTGAAGGAATGGGCGGGCATGGGAGCGTTAGCAGGCCTTCTGGTGTTGGTCTCCTTGGTTTGCCTGTGGTATATATGCAAGATTAGAGTCTCACAACAGCGTAATGCAGCCATGACCATTCAGGCCTTTATAGCCATTGAAGCAGGACAGTCTCCCTAAGCATGGGAGCTAAAATGTTATGCTCAGGATGCCAGGCTAAGCACTGCACTCAGGGTCAGCCGCTTTCGACCCAGCGAAGAGCAAGTCTGATTGCATGTGGCTTGATGCCCCAGGTTCCGCCTCTGAGAAAAAGGTATTGGACGGGTCTCATGCTCTTTGGGTGAATGACACCTAAATGAACATTGGTACAAAGTCCCAATTTGTTTCTAATATCAGAGATCAGAACTCTACTCTTGCCTGATGCATCTAAAACAAAAAGGGGGAACTGTAGAGAGCTGCGGAATGCCGAGCCTTAAAGATGGAGCTGGTTTCCGTCTTCCACCTTCCCGATGGTGAGTGCTCTCTGTCACGAACAATTCCACATTTGGTTAAGGCTGAGGATCTGGCTTGCTTCCATGTATGTGGACCTATCTGCATTGCCCACGTGGCATGGTGGGGTTGGCTACCCAGAGGCTATTTAAGCTGTGGGCTGGCTTTCCCCAGGGTCAGATGATTGTTCAAGGTTCCTGAATAAACTGCATTGAAAAGAAAAAAGATTCCCTGCACTCTGCTCAAAGTTTGGCTGAATCTCAGCATCTGCTTAGACACCCTGCTGGGTAGAGTCTTTTAGAGGCCTCTGTGGTAGACTCCTGTCCTGCTCCCTGTTTACTCCCTCTTCAGATGTCCATCCCGTTTGTCTTTGTGAATGAGGATTGAGCATCTTACCCAGAGTCCTACTTCTTGCTTAGCTTCTTTAGGTGTACAGATTTTAGTATGTTTATCCTATATTATATGTCTAATATCCACTTATAAATAAGTATATACTATCTGTTTGGTTTTTTTTTCATAATTTATACTTCTACAAATTATATGAACCTTTCAAATGAACAACAGCAAAATGCAATCTTTCTCAAAATCCCTTTGGCGGAATACACCTATCAAACATATGACCTTGATCTGCCACTCTGGTTGACAGACAGTGAACAAGTCATTTGTTCATCATAATTCAAATGATTGCAGAGTACAGAAGTCACAGGCAAACCTGCCGTTACACAGACAGAGCTTTTGTACCCAATAAATCCAGTACACTCTCTAGATACAATTTAAGACCATGAGGACCAGACCAGCTCTCAAGTGCTAGCACAGAATACATGTCTAGATTATTTCACTACCATGTGTTTTTTATTTTTTTATTATTATCATTTATTACAATTTGTTCAATTTGTATCCCAGCTGTAGGCCCTCCCTCATCCCCTCCCAATCCCACCCTCCTTCCGTCTTCTCCCCCTATGCCCCTCCCCTAGTCCACTGATAGGGGAGGTCCTCCTCCCCTTCTATTTGACCCTAGTGTATCAGGTCTCATCAGGACTGCTTGCTTTATCTTCCTCTGAAGCCTGTCAAGGCTGCACCCCCCAGGGGGAGGTGATCAGAAAGCCTGCCACTGAGTCCATGCCAGAGAAAGCCCCTGCTCCCCTTACTAGGAAACCCACTTGGAGACTGAGTCTATGGGCTACATCTGAGCCAGGGCCTTAGGTCTTCTCCATGCATTGTATTTGGTTGGGATATCAGTCTCTGCAGGGCTCCCAGGGCTCACTTTTTTTGTTTGTTTGTTTGCTTGCTTTGTTTTTTGTTTTTGTTTTTGTTTTTTTGGCTCTGTTAGACTCCAACTAGCCATGTTTTTACATTCAAAGTTAGAGTAAAGAAATTTGAAAAGAATACATCAACATGATTTGGTATTAGAACTCAACATACACTAGACTGTATCTGATTAAGACTGCATAGTGAATTTATACTTCAAAACACTCAGAAATTTTATATTTGTGGTTGTGATCCTAGCCTTTAACAGCTGAACCATCTCGCCAGCCCCAGAAGTTTTAAAGTAATATGGACATGAATGAAAAATGCAGCATAAGTAGTGAGAAAAGTACTGCCCCACAAAACTATAATACAGGCAAGGAATGCAGCTTCCTGTACTTAGACCGTATTACATCTATATGACTACATAATAATGAGTAAATTAAGTCGATGTCTGCCCATTTGATTAGATGACCAGTCACAGTAAAGGTTGGTAAACCTAGGAATGCTAAAAGTTGCATTTAAATAAATTATTAATTTTGGGTGTGTTTGTGCTTGTTACTAATTCTAAAACAATGCAGGAAAATGAATGAAAAGAAATAATATTAGAAATACATGCTTTCAGATAAATGTTAAAATTCATGAAATTTCAATAAACTTTATTACTAGCCAAGATCTATGATTTGCCCTCCAATTTATTTTGCTTTCTGTGGTCATGATTCTGTACATAGTATTTAAATTAATAACAAATACTCCATAATGGCAATACTCATAAGTTATAAGATCTTAGAACTCCAGTACGTTTAACTCATTTTAAGTCTCACAATTGGAGAGTGAGAGAGTTTCTCAGGAAAATATCTAGGATTGTGATTTGTAAAAGAGTAAAGCATTAGAGAATAAGCATTAGAGAAAAATTGGACAGTTTTTTTTTTTTTCAAAAATAATCTACCCATTAAAGACAACTAGTTTGGAATGACTTTGTGTAAATTATACAGCAAAAGTACTAATAGTTTAGCACAGGCCTGTGTTCAAACAGATTGGCAGATATCAAACCACATTCCTACTGTTAGCTAATAAACAGTTCATTTATTGTGGGAATGACTGTTCTTTTCTTACTAAGTTTTAAAATAATAAAGCTACAGGAAATATTTAAATCCTAAAAAACAAAAATGAGCAGCTTTTTTATGTATATATTCCTTCAATAATAAAACCTAACTTATGCCCTCCTGAGGAAAATAGTCAATGAACATAATACAAATTGCTTTGGTAAAGTTACCAGATATTTCTCTGCTCAACCATCATTAGTTTTTCATGCTGGTGGTTTGGTAAAAGTCAGCAGGGAAATACATTTATGGTTTTGTTACATGGGAATATGATTATTTCCAAAATTCCCTCATTTATCCATGCTAAAAATATATATAGTTTGCATTAGAAATAAGCAATATTCATTTGAGATGGATAACACTGGAAAGAACTTCAAATTGCCTCATTTTAACAACAAAGTTTTCTAATATTCCGCAATGCTTCTCTTTTGCACACATTACAGAAAAGGGGTTTTCAAGTCTAAGCTCTCCCAAAAGCTCTCTCCCTGCTGTTTATTTTCAAAAGTATTCCAGACTCAGTGATTATCATCAGCATCTGTCTATCAAACTTTGCTTCTCAGAGACACGGGATCTTCTGCTTATGGATTTGTGATGTCAAATCTTCCAGTGATAACATTGAGAATGCTGTCAGTGTGCACCAAACACCGAGTCATTTCTGCTTGTAGGGTACAAAAGGAGTGATTTGGACTTAGACAGCTGAAGTATTCTTCCTGAGACACATACTTGATTAAGAGCTATGAACATGTGTGTTGCTTATTGTACAAGGCTCAGTATCTTTAGTTAGCTGGACATTTTGTTAACTGATATATATTTAGAAAAATCAGTAACTTAGAACCTTACTGTAGGAAGATGAAGCAAAATGAATAAACTCACTTTTGATAAAAATATATGGTAAACTATAAAAAGTAAGTACAAAATATCATACTTAATATTTGCATCTTCCAACCAACAGTAGTTAGAGCACATAAGTACTTTATTTTCATTGCAGTTATATTTCTAATCACCACCGCTGCATTGTCAAACAGCTGTCAGAAAGTCTAGTGGAGTACACTGATGTGACTCTCTAAACTTCAGACATAAATACTTTATTTGGCTTTTGTCCAGGAATGCTTCCACAAGTACACACAGTTCATAAAAGTATATATGTATTTTAGGGTATATTCCCATGTCATTTCAGTTGTGTCTTACAACATCTCATGGACCAAGTAAAAATACTCCTACTGTGCAAATGAATGAAGCTAAGACTGAAGATGGTTAAATAACCTAGAGAAGGGCTTATGGTTGCTACACGATGAATGACTAAAAGGTAAAGGGATTCAGATTATGCTAAATGCAGCTAAGCTAAGCAATACCTATCTCTCAATGATGATTTTATGTGATAAGAGTTGTAAGCTTAAATTACAAGTATTGGAATTTAATTGTCATAATCTTGTGCGACATTAAATTTGATTCAAATTTTCTTTGAAAGTTTTATCCTATAATCTTGTCTTATGAAGGTATTTAAAAAAGAACGTCATGATTGTGGCTAGAACTCTTAAAAGTAATTATGGAGCTTTCTAATTAGAAAATAGCGCAACTTTGCTCATTAGATTAGAACAGAATAGAAACATATGTGTAGAGTCATATTCATTTGAATCACAAAACTGTATTTACCAATGAAGAAAGGTAGAGTCAAATTCTCATCAGGAAAGGTTGAAGTTCTAATCTCTTTACAGACCATTACATATGTCAATCATTCATTCCATATGTCTTTACTGCGTAGACACAGGTGCAGGCGCTGTTACATATTTGACAGTGTGTTCAGCACTCGCATCTCTCTTGAAAAGTCTGCACCATACTTCAGTGTCTACCAGATTCTAAATTCTGGTTAAATCATCCTTCTGTTAGCAATACTGAGTTTTAATGTGCATCCAGAAGTCATGTATTATTCAACACATTGAGAATTACTTCTTTTCAGCTCACAAAAAAGGTCATGAGATAGGTGTATGTTTATCTTTGTTTTACAGGATGAAAATAAACAAAAATGTTATCAAGTAATTTGCCAAAATTTTCTCACTATAGGCCATTAGGTTGTGATTTGAACCCAAATAGTTTACTATCAAATTCATATTTGTAATAGCCATGGTGTTTTTACATACTTTGATCATTGATAAAATAATACATTTCTTTAATGTTCACAGTAATCCTCCAAGTCAAATGCTGTCTTCACTTAGAATTGATGCATGTTGAGCTTTCTAAAGAGCCTAAACAACTTGGCTGGAGGAGTCGTGCATGCTGTGACTTTCCAATCCACTGTGCACACTCCACCAGGACCGAGTAGTTCAACCTTGTCTCAAGCACATCTTCAGGCCACAAGGCAGAAGGAAGTATAAAGAAACAACCATAGATGATATTACACAGACTGGATACTCACTGTTAATTAATCTAAAATTAATGTGACACTCCAGGAAGAAAGACATTGTGCTGTGGTTTAACTAACTCACTAGTTCTCCCAATTTCATCATCTGAAATAAATCTGGGGACACAAAGACAAGAGTCTGCTAGCCATAGTTCTCTAAGCCTGAAAGCACTGAAAAATGTTTTTGACTATTTTGTTGTCATTCTTTTGAAGTTGGGTTTTATTTTTGTAGCACAGCCTAGCCTGAAACTCAGCATACCCCTACGTCAGTCACCTGAGGGCTGGGGTTACAGATTTAAACCACTATGCACAGCTGCTATTAAAACTGGGATATCTTCCATACAATAATAGTTTAATCTATGTATTTGCAATAAAAGCTTGCAGACTTTAGTCTCTGCAAACTATTGCCATGGTCTCAGTTCTTCCATGTACACAGTGGATAGTTAGGAATGTATGCCTTGCATGTCTGTGACGAGTTGATATACGAGCAAGTATATAAACAGAAGCTAAGGAGTCCAAGATGACAGGGACCAGCACACACCATATCCTAGGTGCACAGGACCCAGAACTCTGAAATTGGTGAGTGGAGGTACAGCTGAAGCCAGAACATCAACATCCAGGCTTCTTTGGCGAGAGAGGATATCCCATGACCTGGGAGAGTTAGGATCCAGGTCACTGCTGGAAGTTTCCTGAGACTGAGAGTGGAGAATATTCAACTCCCTGCACTTCCCCTTGCCCCAAACAAGGGCTCCCTTGCTCAGTGGAGGTGGCCAGCAGTAGCCGCTGCCCCAAGCACAGGCCTCCCTGCATGGCGAGGCAGCAGTCATTGCCCCAAGCCTGAGCCTCAGTGCTCAGTGACTGAGACAGCAAAGGTGGGCGTCCCAGGTCTGCGACTGAATGGGCCTCCAAGGTCTGGGGAAGCAGTAGGGTGGTGGCTAGCCCAAGTAGGAGTCTCCACGATAGGTGAGTGAGATGGCAAAAGTGGCTACTCCTGGCGGCAAAGCAGTGAACACCGCTGAGGAAACGGATCTCCTACACCTCCATTTGCCCCACTGGGACCAAATCTGAGAGTAGAGAACAGGAGAAACCTCTGTGCTTTCCTATTAGGCCTGGAAGAGAGGGAGTGTGCCTTCAAGTGAGTGCATGCAGAGCCCCAGATCCAGGGTCCCTCTGTGCTAGCAGCCAGACATAAGATTCCTCACAACCACACCCCCACTGTGGGCAACATAGGGATCCTTGTCACAGCATTCCCAACATTGAAGCCTCTGTTCTGTGGGTCTACCAGTGGAATTCAGGCAAACAATTCCTGGGACCCAGACATATCTGAACACCAGGAAGACAGTTTGACAGGCCTATAGGCCACTGAGGTATTCAGAGAAACTGTGCATGAACATTGTGCCCTCTAACAGCACCACCCACCTCCTCCGGCGCTTAAGCTCGACCTTTCCAGGTTTCTACATACTCTAGCAGCCTGTCCTTCAAGGCTCCAAGTTCCAGAAAATGTTTTCAAGAAAATCATAGAAGGAAATTTTCCCAACTTAAAGAAAGAGATGTCCATAAACATACAAGAGGCCTACAGAACTCCAAATAGACTAGACACCCCTCCCCCCCCCAAAAAAAAACCTACTCACATCACATCATAGTCAAAACACTAAACCTACAGAACAAGGAAAAAACTATTAGAAGCAGCAAGGGAAAAAGGCTAAGTAACATATAAAGGTAGACCTATTAGAATCACACCAGACTTCTCAACAGAAACTATGAAATGCAGAAGGATCTAGGTCATGCAGAGTCTAAGAGACTCTGCCAATCCAGCAAAGCTTTCAATCAACGTAGATGGAGAAAACAAAATATTCCATGAAAAAAACTAAACTTAAACAATAGCTACACTGCCAACCAGCTCTACAGAAGATATTAGAAGAAAAACTCCAATCCAACGAAATCAACTACACCCAAGAAAATACAAGATACAGATAACTTAACAACAAAGAATTAAAAGAAAACACAGGAATTAAAGAAACACAGTAACACCACCAACCCCACAATAAAAGGAACTAACATTCATTAGTCACTATTATCTATCAATATCAACAGACTCAACTCACCAATAAAAGGACACAGACTAACAGAATGGTTGCAGAAACAGGATCCAACATACTGCTGTATCCAAGAAACAAACCTCTGCAACAAAGATAAACACCTACCTCAGAACAAAGGGCTGAAAAAATATCTAATAAAATAGAATTTTAACCAAAATTAATCCAAAAAGCTGGGAAGCAGAGAACTCCTTCAGCTAATAAACACCTTCATCAAAATAACTTAAAAGTTACAAAGTTAACTTAAAAAAAATCAGTAGCCCTCTTTAATACAAAAGACAAAAGGGCTGAGAAAGAAATTAGAGAAATTAGACCCTTCATAATAGCCACTAATAACATAAAGTACCTTGGTGTGACTCTAACAAGCAAGTGAAAGAACTGTTTGAAATAAACTTCAAGTCTCTGAAGAAAGAAATTTTAAAAGATATCAAAAGATGATAAGCTCTCCCATGCTCACGGATTAAGACAGTGAAAATGGTCCTTCTGCCAAAAGCAATCTACAGATTAAATGCAGTTCCCATCAAAATACCAACACAATTCTTTACAGAACTTGAAAGAACAATTCTCAACTTCATATGGAAAAAAAAAAAAGACAGAATTGCCAAAACAATCCTGTACAACAACAGATCATCTGGAGGTATCTCCTTCCCTGATCTCAAGTTGTACTACAGAGCAATAATAATAAAAACTACATGGTAATGACATAGAAACAGAATGGTGGATCAATGGACTCGAATAGATGACCCAAAAATAAACCCACACGCCTACGGATACTTGATTTTTGACAAAGAAGCCAAAACCATACAATGGAAAAAAGACAGCATCTTCAACAAATGGTGCTTGTCTAACTGGATGTCTACATGTAAAAAATGCAAATGAATCCATATTTATCACCCTGCACAAAACTAAAGTCCAAGTGGATCAAAGACTTCAACATAAAACTAGATTCTCTAAATCAGTTAAAAGAAAAATTGGGGAAGAGCTTATAACTCATTGGCACAGGAGACAACTTCCTAAACAAAATACCAACAGCACAATCAATAAATTGGACCTCGTGAAACTGAAAAGCTTTTGTAAAACAAAGGTTACTGTTGTCAGAACAAAATGACAGCCTACAGACTGGGAAAAAGATCTTTACCAACCCTATATCTGACATAGGGCTAATATCCAGAATATATAAAGACTTTAAGAAGTTAAATACCTGTTTTCTTCTTCTTCTGATGTCCATCCTCTTTGCCTTTCTGGATGGGGATTGAGCGTTTTAGTGAGAGTCCTCTCTCTTGATTAGTTTCTTTAGATGTACAGATTTTAGTAGGTTTATCCTATGTCACATGCTGATATGAGAGAGTATATACCATGTGTGTCTTTCTGCTTCTGGGACAGCTCACTAAGGATGATCCTTTCCAGGTCCCACCATTTACCTGAAAATTTCATGATTTCCTTATTTTTCATTGCAGAGTAATACTCCATTGTGTAGATGTACCACAATTTCTGCATCCATTCTTCAGGTGAAGGTCATCTAGGCTGTTTCCAGCTTCTGGCTATTACAAATAAAGCTGCTACAAACATGGTTGAACAAATGTCCTTATTATGTACTTGAGCCTCTTTTGGACATCAGAAGAAGAAGAAGAAAACAGGAAACAACCTAGGAACCTGCCACAGAGGGCAGGCCTCTGCCCTGCAGACTATCAAAGCAGACGCTGAGACTTATGGCCAACTGTTGGGCAGAGTGCATGGAATCTTATGTAAGAAGTGGGAAATAGTAAGAGCTGGAGAGAACAGGAACTCCACAAGGAGAGCAACAGAACCAGAAAATTTGAACACAGGGGTCTTCCCAGAGACTCATACTCAAACCAAGGACTATTCATGGAGATAACCTAGAACCCCTGCACAGATGTAGCCCATGGCAGTTTAGTGTCCAAGTGGGTTCCATAGTAATGGGAAGAGGGACTGCCTCTGACATAATCTGATTGTCCTGCTCTTTGATCACCTCCCCCTGAGGGGGGGGGCAGCCTTACCAGGCCACAGAAGATGACAATGCAGCCACTCCTGATGTGATCTAATAGACTAAGATCAAAAGGAAGGAGAGGAGGACCTCTCCTATCAATGGACTTGGAGAGGGGCATATGTGAAAAGGGGGAGGAGGGGTAGGACCGGGAAGGGAAGAGGGAGGGGCTTATGGGGGGATACAAAGTGAATAAATTGTAATTCATAAAAAATAAATAAAATAAAATTATACATTAAAAAAAAGTAGTTAAATATCAACAGACCAAGTAATACAGTTAAAAAATGGGTTACAGAGCTAAACAGAATTCTCTACAGAGGAATATAGAATGGCAGAGAAACACTTAAAGAAATGCTCAACATCCTTAGTCATCAGGGAAATGTAAATCAAAACAAACCTGAGATTTCACCTTACACCTATCAGAATGGTTAAGTTCAAAAATTCAAGTGACAATACGTGGATGTGGAGAAAGGGGAACCCTCCTCCCTTACTTATTACTTATGGGAATGTAAACTTGTACAACCACTTTGAAAATCAATGTGGCACTTTCTCAGACAATTAGAAATAGTGCTACCTCAAGATCCAGCTATACCACTCCTAGGTATATACATATATCTAAAATATGCTTAAGTATATAATAAGAACATTTGTTCAACCATGTTTGTAACAGGTTTATTCATAATAGCCAGAATCTGGAAACAACCCATATGTCCCTCAACTGAGGAATAGATACAGCAATTCTGGTACATTTACACAATGGAATACTACTAAGTAATTAAAAACATGGAAATCACCGAATTTGCAGGCAAATGATGGGAACCATTAAGACTATCCTGAGTGAAATATAGTATAGAACCAGAAAGACACACACGGCATATACTTACTTAAAGTGGATATTAGACATATAATATAGGATAAACATACTAAAATCTCCACTCCTAAAGAAGCTAATCAAGAAGCAGGACCCTGGGTAAGATGATCAACCCTCATTCAGAAAAGCAAATTAGATGGACATCAGAAGAGGGAGAAAACAAGGAACAGACCTGGAGCCTAGCATAGACGGCCTCTGAAAGACTCTACCCAGCAGGGTATTAAAGCAGACGCTAAGACTCATAGTAAAATTTTGAGCAGAGTACAGGGAATCTTATGAAAGAAGGGGAAGATACAAAGACCTGGACAGGACAGGAGCTCCACAAGAAGAGCATCAGAACCAAAAAGTCTGGGCCCATGGGTGTTTTCTGAAACTGATATTCTAACCAAGGACCATGTGTGGAGAGGACCTAAAACCCTGCACAGATGTATCCCATGGCAGCTCAGGAGCTGTCTTTGACATGAACTCAGTGGCTGGCTCTTTGATCACTTCCCCCTGAGGGGGAGCAACCTTATCAGGCCACAGAGGAAGACAAGGCAGCCAGTCTTATGTGACCTGATAGGCTAGGGTCAGAGGGAAGGGGAGGAGGTCCTCCCCTACCAGTGAACAGGGGCTGGGCAAGGGAGAAGAAGAGGGATGGGCTACAGCTGGGATACAAAATTAATAAATTGTAATTAATAAAAAATAAATTAATAAAAAATAAATAGTAACTAATATTTTTATAATCAATTCTATTGAGTCCAAAAGAACTGTGGAGCCCAACCCCCTCAACTTTGTTTCTAATGCATTCTGTGTATAGCAGAAGAAGTAATGGGCAGAGTAAACACAGAGAGATACTGTCAACATTCAAATCTTTTTGGCTCTCTAGCACATATCTTCACACTTCTTATGTTTCCATGATGTGCTCTTATATTTAAGGTGAAAGTGCATACTCACTAAGGTGACCAAAAGTCATAGAAGGTAGAACTGAGTTCCTAACTATAAGCTGCACACACACAGAAGCTCAGCAAGTTTTATTCCCACTAAATTGAATTAATGCCTGTGAATAAGACAAACAATACTCTTTAAAGTACGAACATATTTGAACATTTGAACATTGGTTTGTTTTTATTTTTTTACATCTCTTTCCTTTCTCAGATGCTCCTGTATTGACTAAACTCCATTTTATAAGAATTCCAAGGTCTTGTTCCTGCTTGCAGGCACTCATATCATTTCTTGAATACCACCAATTCTTTTAGGACTCTAAAGAAAATGAATGTCAGAAAATAGACTCATTCAGATGCTATGCAAGCAAACATGCTTCCCATTTATGCAAGTTCTTTCATTAAAACAAATTATGGAGCTAATGTTTTGCTCCCAAAGAATGGGATGTGCCAATTAATTTACCTACTCTCTTCAGTACAAATCTCTAAGATAATAACTGCATAGTTATTTTACTTCTGTCATAAGATTTTTTGATTCGGTGTCCATCAGGAAACATTTTAAAAGTTCCATTATATTTTTAAATTATCTTTGATTTTAATTTCTATGAAAACATATTTCTTTTTCTTTATTCAGTCTTTTTGTAACTTTGTTTGGAGTAAGTTCAAGTTACATCATGTCATACTATTTCCAGAATTTAAGAGCATTTAGTAATTGTTTTAACAATTATCTAATTCATATCTTCAGAAAGTAATGATACATAGTATCATTCTGTGCATGCCTGATTTCTTTTTTAATGTTTTGGTGACATGTATAAATTACTTAAATTCTTTTAAGTAACTTTTTTACTTGTAAATACATTAAAAAATTTTATTTGTCACCCACTTAGCGTCTAGTAATTAATAGAATGCATGAATAATTTTCTTATTTTATTTTACCAAGGGCCTGAATAGTAGCTGTCATTGACTAAATCTGGTCACTTTTTCTCTTGAAAGCATTTGTACATCATTTTGTTGAGAAATGGTATGTCAAACACCATAGAAGAGCATAGTTCCAAAATTGAAAGTAATAAAAGAAGCATATTAATATAAAATATGAGTTTTAACTTCTTTGGTCATGTTTCTACATACTGCGTGAAACAATTTACTTACTTCAGGAGGCATAGCATTTAAGTTGGATGTGCAGCATTCCAAGGACAAGAAATTCTTACTGAAAACAATCTCAAGAAACACTGTTGGCGTTAAAAAAACTTAAGTGGTTATACAAGTTTACATTTCCTCTTGTCTCTTTCTAAATACCTATAGTTTTGAAAAATTATAAACTGCATTTTTCCCAATCACCACCTGTGCTTATATCTCTGAACATATGTAGAACACAAGTCACATACAAGTGGTTTTACTGAAAGATAACAACAGAATTACTGGGAAGAATTGTTTTATCTTTTACAACTGAAGTTGGCTTTCAGTGTATGTTAATAGGGAACATAAACTCGGGTGAAGAAAACGTATAAAAAACGACTCACATAAAACTTGTACAAAACACAAACTTTATTAAAAACATAAACCCACATTCAGAGGCTCACAAGGACTAGGTGTTTAAGAGAAAAGATGTACAGTCACTAGGGAAATCAGTGTGGGCATTCCTAGGGAAGCAATGGAGGAGGGTTCCCCTTTCTCCACATCGTCTCCAGCAAGTGTTGTCACTGAGTTGTTTGTTTGTTTGTTTGTTTGTTTTTTATCTTAGCCATTCTGATGGGTGTGAAATGGAATCTCAGAATTATTTTGGTTTGCATTTTCCTAATGACTAAGGAAACTAAGCGTTTCCTTAAGTGTTTCTCTGTCATTTGATATTCCTCTGTTGAGAATTCTCTGTTTAGCTCTGTACCTCATTTTTTAAAATTGGATTATTTGGGTTTTACTAGTGCTTAATTTCTTGAGTTCTTTATATATTTTGGATATTAGCCCTCTGTCAGATGTAGGATTGGTAAAGATCTTTTCCCTGTAGTCTGTCATTGTGTTCTGTTGACCATGTCCTTTGCTTTATAGAAATTTTTAGTTTCAGGAGGTCCCATTTATTGGTTGTTGATCTCAGAGACTAAGCTCTTGGTATTCTGTTCAGGATACCTGTGCCAATGAGTCTCCTGTGCCAATGAGTTCAAGGTTCTTCTCCACTTTTTCTTCTGACAGATTTAGTATGTCTTGTACAACCACTTTGGAAATCAGTCTGGTGCTTTCTGAGAAAACTGGGAATAATGCTACCATAAAATCTATTTTTACCACTCCTAGGCATAGATCTGAAAGTTTCTCAACCATACAACAAGGACATTTGCTCAACTATGTTTATAGCAGCTTTATTCATAATAGCCAGAATCTGGAAACAACCTAGATGTCCCTCAACTGGACACAGAAATCTTGGTACATTTACACAATGGAATGCTCCTCAGCTATTAAAAACAAGGAAATCATAAAACTTACAGGAAAATGGATGGAACTAGAAAAGATCATACTAATTGAGGTATCCCAGAAGCAGAGAGACACATATGGTATATACTCACTTAAAAGTAGATATAAGCCAAATATATAGGATAAAAATTCTAAAATCTATAGACCTAAAGAAGCTAAACAACAAGAGGATCCTAGGGAAGATGCCTAATTCTCTTTAAGGTAGACACTAGAAGTGATAGAAGAGAAGGAAAAGGACTAGAGTCTACAACAAATGTTCCTGAATAGACCCTAACCAGCAGGGTATTGAAGTAAATTTAGTGATTCACAGCCAAACTTTAGACAGAGCACAGGGAGTCTTACGGAAGAAAGGGGATATAAACATATATATATATATATGTGTGTGTGTGTGTGTGTGTGTGTGTGTGTGTGTGTTATATGTGTGTGTGTGTTCTCTCTCTATATATATATTTAGTTATTTCGTGAACAACTAAATTGTTTGTTTTAGTAGAATACTTTGGTATTTTTAAAATTAGGATATTATAAAAGTTAAGGATACAGAGTATTGTGTTAGAAATCCTAGATTTTTGAAGATTCTCTTTGTCACAGTCGGGACTAGCTGATAAGCCAGACCTGCTCACATATGAAGCAGAACATAGAGACCTAAAGTTGGAGAGTAAGTAGCAAATGCACCAGGTATTTTCGGGGGATTGACTTACAAGTAGTGAGAGATTAGAGTGATATTGGAATTAGAATGGAGACTGGAGTTGTTTCTGTAGTTAATGTTACTTGTTCTTCTTAAAGAGGAAATAGTTACAGTTCCCACCACTGGCATAATGGCTGACACACATTTCATAATTTCAGTTAGCATGTAGATCAGATGCCTTCTTCAGACCTAAGCTGACACCAATAACAAACTACATCCATACATGCTACCAAATATTGATATACAGAAGCTAAAGTACGTGGCCCAATAAACTTTTTAAAAAGAATAATGTTCAAATGGAAAATGAGGTTGGTTTTTTTCATATTCTATTTCTTTAAACATCCATCTGAAATATTCTACTGTATATAATGTCAATATTATCCTATTTTATATGTTACTGAGTTTTTAATATCAGAATATTAGGGGAAATATAATGTTGGCAATATTTGACTGAGTATTTACCTTTCTTGTGTGTTCATACAAATATATGAATTTCATTGCTTTCATTTTAGGGTACTGTAAAATTATGGACATTTCCTGTCTCTATCTTTGTTTTCTAATCTCCTAACTTGGATTGTTTCTGTAATTCTTTTAGATTTCCTTTCTTTCTTTCTTTCTTTCTTTCTTTCTTTCTTTCTTTCTTTCTTTCATCTTCTTATCCCTTGCTCTCTTGTTTTGGCTAGAATTAGTCTTTTATGACTGTCTTTCCTCTTTAACAATTTATATTTTTTCATTTTATTTCTCATTTCAATATCTCATATATTTTATAATCATCCATTTCTCTTTTATTTCCTTTTCTGTTCTACTTTCCTCTTGTCTCTTTCTAAATACCTATAGTTTTGAAAAATTATAAACTGCATTTTTCCCAATCACCACCTGTGCTTATATCTCTGAACATATGTAGAACACAAGTCACATACAAGTGGTTTTACTGAAAGATAACAACAGAATTACTGGGAAGAATTGTTTTATCTTTTACAACTGAAGTTGGCTTTCAGTGTATGTTAATAGGGAACATAAACTCGGGTGAAGAAAACGTATAAAAAACGACTCACATAAAACTTGTACAAAACACAAACTTTATTAAAAACATAAACCCACATTCAGAGGCTCACAAGGACTAGGTGTTTAAGAGAAAAGATGTACAGTCACTAGGGAAATCAGTGTGGGCATTCCTAGGGAAGATGGGAGTCAATCCACCTCAAGATCCAGCTATACCACTCTTGCTTCATCCTGCCATAGAGACACTTGCTCAAGAATATCCATGGTTTCTTTATTCATAATATCCAGATATTAGAAAAAGAATAGATGCCCCTCAACAGATGAATGAATAAAGTAAATGTAGTATATCTACACAATAGAATATTATTCATTCATTAAAAGAAACTTTTCAGGGAAATGATGGAACTGGAAAAAATATCTTGAATAAAGTATCACAGACACAGAAAGAATAATATGTAATATATTCATTTATCTGTGAATATTAGCTATTAAGTCAATGATAACCAAACTACAATCTATATAAGCACAGACATTAGATACCGGATTGGATGAGACAGATAGATTTACCTAAGAAAGGGAAATTGAACAGAAATCTATGAATAGATAGGTGTTAAAAAGAGATGGAGTGGTCAAGAGAAGAGATACAGAGAGGAATAGCTAAAATTAAAGGACATTGAAAGGGTAGTATGGAAGCCTAATACTGTAGAATCGTCCAAAAATATATGCATCTATAAAGGCAATATAAATAAAATAGTCAAATGATAAAAGAGACAGAGCCCCAGCTGGACATTTCATGTTACCAAATGAAGTTTACAGTGCTTGGATGGGTTACTTGAGTTGCTGGACAAAGGAGTTCCATGGAAACCACCAAACAACCTCAGCTGTTGCCAAGACTATAAGTTGCCATTTAAAAACTTACAGAAAGGCTCTATTGCTAAAGAAAAGACCTACACTGAACATGGAGAAATAAAGGCATTGACTACACAAAGCCTTCATCTCCACATGCTAACACCTTTGATACAGGAAATACCTATTTTGCAGGATACCAAAAGAGAGATGCAAACAGCAACTACAAACCCTTTGGTCAACAGTAGTGCACTCCCTGAAAAATGTGCTAGGACAATGGCAGCACAAACCTTGTGGGATTAGCCAAACAATAACTGATTTGACCCAAGTCTCATATGACAGAACCTATCTAGAAACCCCTTGGGTCACCAAGAACCAGAGACTGGATAGATAGCACAGGAATAAAGTAAAACCAAATACTACTCTTCAACTCAAAGTACAAAACAATAAAATGACAGTTTGCTGTACTCATAGGTCAGTGCCTTTCTCAGCCATCATCACAGAAGCTTCCTCCTATGGCAGATTGGAACAAATACAGAGACTCACAGCAAGACATTATGCAGAGAGTGAGAGACATCTAAATGTTCAGGCCTTTTCAAGTCTCTCCACTCAAGGCTCAGAGAATCATGAAAAAATGGGGGGCAGAAAGAGTTTAAGAGCCAAAGGGGATAGAAGACACAATGGAAACAAGGCTCTTTAAGGCAATGAGATCAATGTACATAAGGACTCATGGAGACTGAGGTAGCACACACAGGGCCTACACAGGTCTGCACAAAACGGGGTCCATAGAGATGAAAAAGAAGTGGACACATTCCTCCATCCCTAACCCAGAAGCTACCTCCAACTGATAAACAACTTGAAAACTAAAACATACTTTTCCAAGGGAGTTTCGTGACACAAAACAAAACATAACAAATTAAAAAAAAAAAAGCAAAATTCAAAAGAGTGCTAGTCCTAAAAGAAGACCGCATGTCTAGCAGTTAGATAGCCAATGGAAAGCTCACTCAGCACCATCTTTGGAGGTTCCTTGTCTCATAACGTTGTTTCAGGGCTATTTACTTATTTTATTTTATTTTTAATTTTCTATTCCTATTTTATTTTATTTATATGTTTATCTCTTTTTATCCTACAGTCCATTCACATATTTGTTATAGCTTCCAGTTTTGTGTTTTTATATGGTCCCTGAGTGTATGAGTGGGTTTCTGCATATATACTTATTTTTTTGTGCTTTTTCTTCTGTTTTGTCCTATTCCAATGGGTAAGTGGGACTCCCTCCTGTGAAGCACTGGACGTGGACCAGGACAACATGGTAACCTGGTCAACTAAAGAAAGACTAGGAGAAAGAACTACCCATCTCAGAGGGCCTGCCTGTAACGGGGCAAGAGCATGGGAGAGTCACCATGAATGTTAGTGAGTGTTAGCATAATGAGTGTTAATTCAGGCCCTTTTCATATCAGTTATCTTCCAGCTTTCTCGGCCTCTCCATCTATCCCATCTTTCTTTAATGCCCAAGGTACTTCTGAGAAGCCAGCTGGGTCCAGCTATATTCATTCCTTGTACTGTGTGTGTATTTGTCTGTCTCTCTCTGTGTGTGTGTGTGTGTGGTTTCCGCATCTTACTGTCTGTTCACTTTTTCCTACCAAAGAACATAATTTGGTCTCGATTTGGGTTCTCTCTTTGCCTGATCCTCTGGACAGATGAGACTGTCCCGTTGGCCTTTTTTGTATCTGTTTCTTCAGTCTTTCTTTATCTAATATGTATCAGTCAGGGGTCTCTAGAGAAACAGAACTATTAGAAGAAATATAATACACATTATTTAGTAGAAAAATAATTTACATAACAGACTAGCTTACAGACTGTGATCAAATTAGTACAAAAATGGTTGTCTACCATTGCAAAGTCCAAGAATGTATTAATTATTTAGTCAGTGAGGCTGTATACATCCCAGGATGGTCTTCAGTATATTCCAGAATCCCGAATTAGCAGAATATAATGCCAGCAAAGGAATGAACCCTACAATGATAGTGAGGACAAACAAGGAGCAAGAGCTTCCTTTTCTCATGTCCTTTACATACCCTGCCACAAGATTGTTTGTCCCAAATTCAAGATGGATCTTCCCTCCTCCGGATATCTAAAGTAATGGTAGCACTTTCCACTTCAAGTGATTTAATTAAGACAGGAACTCTACAAGGAGAGGAACAAAACCGAAAGACAGGGGTCTTTTCTGAGACTGATACTCCAACCATGCATGGAGATAACCTAGAACCCCTGCACAGATGTAGCCCATGGCAACTCTGTGTCAAGTGGGTCCCCTAGTAATGGAAACAGAAGCTTTCTCTGACATGAACTCAGTTGCTTGCTCTTTGATCTCCTTCCCCTGAGGGGGAGCAGCCTTACCAGTCCACAGAAGACAATGCTGCCAGTCCTGATGAGACCTGATAGGTTGGGGTCAGATGAAAGGGGAGAAGGACTTGGGGAGGAACATGGGTGGATAAAAAGGAGGGTGGGTAGGATTAGGAGGGGATGAGGGAGGGGGCTACAGCTGGGATACAAAGTGAATAAATTGTAATTAATATATATATATATATATATGTATATATATATATATATATTACAAAAGACAAAAGAAAGGTCCCTTACCAAGTGTAGTTAATGACAGAGGTAGTCAAATTGACAATCACAGCTGGGATACAAATTGTAATAAATGATAATAATAAATTTTTTTTGAAAAAGAAAAACGAGAATAGCTCTAATTGTTCTGTTTATTGAATGCTTCTTGCGCATAGACTCTTTCAGTTGAGAACTCAATACTGAATGCGCTTCTATTATTCCATATAGGCAAATGTGATTTCTAGTCTTGGGTCTGCTCCCATTTAATAATTGTAACAGTATCATTTCTTGCTTATGACCTCCCATTTCCATGGTAGTCCTGGCTTCCTTCACTAGTCCATTTGAATGATTTAACTCCAGTGTTTACAGAATTGTTAACTGGCCAATCATTGACAATAGTTTGCATTAGTATATCTTGGCCTTCACCATTTTGATAGTGGGGTAGGAAAGTACAACTGCTGATTGCTTCATACCTACCTACTCTTCCACCACGCCCACTGTGTCTATAGTTTCAATGCCATACGCATATATGCTTCCATGAGCTGGCTCTTGATTTTGGCCCATTTGTAAAGCAGGTTTGGGGGTTGATTTTGTTGCTGCTAAGTTGTTCTAAGAGATAGTCGTATAATTGAGATTTACTTTTTTGTCAAATATGTATTTTCAGATACTGCTATCAGTTTTTGGATAGTTGTATATACATATATATACAAATATGTACATGTTTGTTAAACAGGAATGATACACTTAATATTAAGAAAAATTTGTTTTTCAATTTTATTAAAACAAAAGTTCAGTATTGCATATAAAACTTACCATGAAGTGTGTAGGGCTCTAAATAAAGGTCATGTTTTATTGCCGGTCTCTTTTTCTTTGACATATCTTAATGAGATATGTTTGTTTTCGGACAATACTATCTATGTTTGTTTCTTTTTAAAATTTATTTATTGTTTTTATTAATTACAATTTATTCACTTTGTATCCCAGCTGTAGCCCCCTCCCTTCTCCCCTTCCAATCCTGCCCTCCCTCCCTCTTCTCCTCCCATGCCCCTCCCCTAGTCTAGAGGAGGTCCTCCTCCCCTTCCCTCTGACCCTAGTGTATCAGGTCTCCTAAGGACTGGCTGCACTGTCCTCTTCTGTGGCCTGGCAAGGCTGCTTCCCCATCAGGGGAAGGAATCAAAGACCTAGCCACTGAGTTTATGTCAGAGACAGCCCCTATTCCCCTTACCAGGACACCTACTCAGACAGTGAGCTGCCATGGGCTACATCAGTGCAGGGGTTCTAGGTTATCTCCATGCATGGTCCTTGGTTGAAGTATCAGTCTCAGAAAAGACCCCTAGGCTTAGATTTTTTTGGTTCTGTTACTCTCCTTGTGGAGTTCCTGTCCTCTCCGGGTCTTTTATCTCCCCCTTTTCATAAGATTCCCTGCACTCCGCCCAAAGTTTGGCTATGAGTCTCAGCATCTGAGTCTTTTTAAATCTGTAGCTGATTCCTGAATTTCTGGCTCCAAATTGGAGTCCTGAGTAAAAGATGTAGAGTTCTCCAGAGTTTTACTTTTAGGTTTCTTGGGTTTTGTAACAGAATCATGGAGATTACAAAGCTGTTGCTTGGTAGAGGGTTGGGGATGGGATGGCATGGAATTACATAGCTTCTCTTAATTTTTTGACTGGCTTTTGATGGATGTGGTTTAGTTGCCTAGGGAAGTAGAAGCAGATTCCACTCCCTAGGCTTTGGCAGGGGTTGGAGTAGGGGCATGAGTTAGGGAAGGTGAAAATGACCCTTTATCTACTTTTATCTTGGATTTGATTTCTCAAGCCATTTCAACGAGGGCTTTAAGATCCAAAGTAGGGAGGTCATTAGGGCCCTGACTTTCATACTTGGCTGGCTACAAAGAAAGTCTGTATTTGATTCTATGCATGTAAATGGTGCTAAGCCTTTATGAACCTTGACTAAGATGAGCAAAAAAAAAAACAGGGGTGGGGAGGTTTTTCTTCACTTGAGTGTTTTACTTCAGGCTAGAAAAGCAACTTGAGCCCACAAGTCAAGGTCGTGAACACCACTCCTGGCCATGGGAGGTGCTTTCTGAAGCACCTCCTCCCAAAATGAGAAAACACGGTTTTTGGTGACTGTATTTTTAAATAAGTATCCATTTATTTTTTAGATTTTTTTTAATTTATTTACTTTGTATCCCAGCTGTAGCCCCCTCCCTGATCCCCTCCCAATCCTGCTCTCCCTCCTTCTTCTCCTCCCATGACCCTTCCCCAGTCCACTGATAAGGGAAGTCCTCCTTCCCTTACTGTCTGCATTGTCTTCCTCTGTGGCCTGGTAAAGGATCGTTTTTGTTGTTGTTGTTGTTGTTTTCAGGCATTGCATTAATTTGACAAGAGCTGTTTTTTATTAAATTTTTATTTTTTATAATAATTACAGGTTATTTACTTGAATCGCAGCTGTAGCCCCCTCATTTCCTCCCAACCCCACCCTCTCTCCCTCATCTCCTCCCTGCCCCTCTCTAAATCCACTGATAGGGGAGGACCTCCTCCTCTTCCCCTTGCATCTGACCTTAGCTTATCAGGTCTCTTCAGGACTGGCTACAATGTGCTCCTCCATAGCCTAGCAAGGCTGCTCCTCCCTTGCTAGGAGGTGGGAAACTAAAAGAGCCAGCCACTGAGATATCTATGTCAGAGACAGTCCCTGTTCCCTTATTAGGGAACCCACTTGGATACTGAGCTGCCATGGGCTCTATCTGAGTAGGGGTTCTAGGTTATATCCAGAAAGACACACATGGTATATACGCACTCATAATGGATACTAGACCTATAAGATAGGATAAACATACTAAAATCTGTATACCTAAAGAAGCTAAACAAGAAGGAAGACCCAGGGTAAAGTGATCAATCCTCACTTAGAAAGACAAATGGGATGGATATTGGAAGTAGGAGAAAACAAGTAACAGGACAGGAGCCTACCACAGAGGGCCTCTGAAAGACTCTGCCTAGCAGTGTATCAAAGCAGGTGCTGAGACTCATAACCAAACTTTGGGCAGAGTGCAGGGAAGCATATGAAAGAAGGGAGGTGGTTAATAAGATCTGGAGAGGACAGGAGCTCCACAAGGACTTTTCTGAGACTGATTCTACAACCAAGGACCATACATGGATATAAACCTGGTAAAGAATCTTAAACTTTTAAGAGGGTATGAACTCAGTGTCAGGCTCCTGATCACATGCCCCTCAGGGGTGCAGCCTTGCCAGATTACAGAGGAAGACAATGCACCCAGTCCTGATGAGACCTGATAGACTAAAGTCAGATAGAAGAGGAGGAGGACCTCCCCTATCAGTGGACTAGGGAAGAGACATAGGGGGAGAAGAGGGATGAAGGGTGGGATTGGGAGGAGACAAAGGAGGGGGCCCCAGCCAGGATACAAATTGAATAAATTGTATTAAATGATAATTTAAAAAGAGGGTATGTACCTCCCTAACTTGTGATGTCCTTTCTATGTGATGAATTGTTCCTCATGATAGATAAAGATAGGAAGTGTTGCTGGCAACAGTCAACATTCTAGAGACAATTTTGTCAGGAGGTATTGGCATGCCCTACCAAACACAAGCCTGCCAGCAGATATAAGAATCTGGCAGCCATCCTAATGACTTTTATATGGCTGCTGCTTCGCCGGTTTTTTTTTTTTTTTTTTCCTGAGAGGATAAAAGATCTTTGTCTCCACCCAATTGGGCTGTTAGGGTCTAGAAAGAGGGTAAGGGAACATTCAGCCACTATTGGGGAATACCCAGACCAAGAGGCATCAGTTGTTCCACAAACCATACCAGTCCCAAAGAAAGGAAGATAGAGCTGCTTCCCTCAGAGTTTGAACGCTTAGGCCCTTAGGCTGGGGGAAACTCATGCTTTTTTGTTTTTTTTTTTTGTTGTTGTTGTTGTTTTGTTTATTTATTTATTTATTTATTTGTTTTATTATTAGTTACATTTTATTAACTCTGTATCCCAGCTGTATCCCACTCCCTCATTCCCTCCCAACCCACCCTCCCACCCTCAGCTCCTCCCTGCTCCTTTCCAAGTCCACTGATTGGGGAGGACCTCCTCCCCTTTCATCTGACCCTGGTTTATCAGGAATCTTCAGGACTGGCTGCAAAGTCCTCCTCTGTGGCCTAGCAGGACTGCTCCTCCCTTGGGGGGTGGGGATGTCAAAGAGCCTGCCATCGAGATCCTGTCAGAAATAGTCCCTGTTCCCCTTACAATGGGAAACTAATTTTTTGCTTTAACCTGAGTTTCTGTTGCCCCACGTGATGAGTGCCAACTGTTGTTCTCCATTCAGTGGGGGCCTGGATCTTGGCTGGGGTCCTGGAACTCGGCTTCCAAGAGAACAATAATTGGCATCCATAAAGTGGGGAAACAGTGCTAAGTTCAATGAAGCATTTTAGATTCTCATCTAGAAGTGAAAGAATTCCATATTAATACATAGGATCCATTTCAAGAGAACTACATATGAATTGTTAAGATAGCTCTAGAAATTACAACACTGAACTTTAAACCCAAACCCCAGTGTTCACGAGAACCATATCAATCACTTATCATGTAATCTAATTTCACTCTTCCTGCCATCATTTTGAACTTTTTAATGTAACTCACCAAAATACAAATAAAGATAGATGATGAATATATAGATAGAACTTTATTTTAGCTAACATCCGTGATGGTATTCATCACATATATGTTCAAGTTTTGCATGGATTTCTTTGCAATACATTAGATATCTAACTCATGACAGAAATTCAATACCAGCTTTCTTGGAGTGCCTGGTAAGAAATACTAAAATACTGGATGATCATTTCCCTACTACTACCTTCTTCGATCCTTTGGATTCTATGCACTCTTACATGCTGTTCAATGGAGAATCATTTTCCTGGCCCAGCACATGTGTCTCTGTTCTAGTTTCTCCATTTGGTCTCCCAATCAACAATGACTGCATTAACAAACATTAGATCGAATTTAAACTCCACTCTGCTCACCTGTCACTTAGGCCAAATCACATCACTTGTTCTCCTATGAGAGAACATTTGAAACAGAAACTTTATCATCTAGAGATTGTAAGGTTGATTCAGTGGCATTTTCACACATCCAGGAGGAGGGCTGAATACCTTCCTGTGCTCATAGAAAAAAAAGCATGGTATGTACATAATTTTGCAGTCCTGGTTTCTAAATCATTCAAACCCATGACTAAACTAATTTTTAAAATGACTACTCAAATTTCATAAGAATGTTGAAGAGTCTTAGATGCGAAGTTTTGAATCACATGTGTATATATGTTAATCAACCATAGAACAATTACACGTTTTTCATACTGCTGTCTGTGGTCATTACCTGAATAAAAAAAATGTGAGATGAGACACCTAGTTAACCCAGCTTGAAGTTTGGAAGGCAAGGTTCTAGAAAACCAATGCTTTTTAAGAAATAGCAGAAAGAAAAACTTATCAGTAGACTCATTAATTGTTACGTTGCACTGAAGTAAATAATTGGACAGGTGAATAGAGCTGTCCAACTGGAGCATAGACCTGATGACCAGAATTCCAAAAGGAGACCCCACAGCATAACATGAGAGAACACAATCTCAAGATCTGTCCTATAACCTCCACACAAACACGATGGCACAGCTCCCATGCACACATGCATACACACACACAGACACACATGCACATACAGACACACACACACATGCACATACAGACACACACCATCAGTTAATTAAAATTAAAAGAATAAATTTACAGGTAATTGTTTTACTATATCAGAAAACATATCCACTTTATTTTGACAAAATAAATTCACTAATTCTTTAAGTAACTGCTACAACATGTGAATCCTAATAGTTATGACAGGAGGCTCTGAGACTAGTTAAGAAGAAAACAGGAAACAACCTAGGAACCTTCTACAGAGGGCTTCTGAGAGCCAGAAGAAGAAAACAGGAAACAACCTAGGAACCTTCTACAGAGGGCTTCTGAGAGCCAGAAGAAGAAAACAGGAAACAAACTAGGAACCTGCCACAGAGAGCCTCAGAAAGCCTCTTCCCTGCAGACTATCAAAGCAGATGCTGAGCCTGATGGCCAACTGTTGGGCAGAGTGAATAGAATTTTATGTAAGAAGTGGGAAATAGTAAGAGCTGGAGAGGACAGGGTCTCCACAAGGAGAGCAACGGAACCAGAAAATTTGAACACAGGGAACTTCCCAGAGACTCATACTCCAACCAAGGACTATTCATGGAGATAACCTAGAACCCCTGCACAGATGTAGCCCATGGCAGTTCAGTGTCCAAGTGGGTTCCATAGTAATGGGAAGAGGGACTGCCTCTGACATAATCTGACTGGCCTGCTCTTTGATCACCTCCCCCTGAGGGGGGAGCAGCCTTATCAGGACACAGAAGATGACAATTCAGCCACTCCTGATGTGATCTGATAGACTAGGATCAGAAGGAAGGAGAGGGGGACCTCCCCTATCAGTGGACTTGGGGAGGAACATGCATTCAGAAAGAGGAGAGAGGGTGGGAAAGGGAGGGGAGGAGGAAGGGGCTTATGGGGGGATACAAAATGAATAAAGTGTAATTAATAAAAGTTAAATGTAAATTAGATTTGAATAAAATGTAAATTATAGGTTCATAGTTAAAAAAAAAAGAAGGGTTTCAGGTTTGTCTGTTGTTTTATTTTGCACATGGAGTTTTCAGATTTTTGTATCTCAGTGTATGAGACTTCAAATGCACCTTCAGGGTTATTTTAGACATTTCTGCAGGTTTGCTACCTACACCAAAGACGCCAGACAGTTGGTTATAGGTTACTGTGACTGGGGGTTGGTAGGTCATTTAGTTATCATGAATTGTGAACCATATTCATCAAAAACAAATAACTAAGAGTCCTTACAGATTGAAGCTTAGGACCCTGAGACCCCTGCAAAGGAAATTCTCTGAGCCATTTCTTTTCTCTTGTAGTAACTCATTATATGTGTTCATTTTAACTTGCTATATCTCTAGACAGCTATATTTACACAGTCTATCCAAATAGTCTATAGTTTCTTATCCATGTGTTTACTAAAATTAAAAGTACAGACATGAGCACAGTTTGTTTTGTTTGTTTTTCACTCTATTAAAAAACCTGTTAGGAAACTAATCGTTCACGGGTAGGACCAGAAGTAGCATGTTTGCTCATTATTTGGCAAAATCGCATTAGTAAGCTCTTATCATGAAAGACACAGGGCCTGAAATGAACTTACTATGCTTGGGTAGATCTCTGCATGAAATCAGTCAGAAACAGAGGTAACCACTGCTTCTCTGGCCGTGCTATCCACAGGAGCCTGCCTGCAGACTAAATCTGTTTTGGAAACATCAGCAGAAATTGAAAGTGAAGTGCTATCCTCCCACACAGCCAGACGTCAGAATCAGAAAGAGGCTGCAGAGTAGAGGAGGGTGCCAAGGGAACCACCAAAAGAGACTTACGATTCTCCTTTGCCATATGCCAGGACTCCAAGAACTCTGAAGCTGCAGGGACCAATGGCTTCTACTTGCCTTTTTGGAATGCACAAAGCTTAATAGGTTGGTAGAATGAGCGATCTGAGAAATTCACCTTTCAGTTCAGTACATCTCTTCAAGCATTTCACTCAATAAGTGTAAGAAAGTCTTTTGATTTGTTTTCTGTTATTTGATTTCATCTCTTGCATATCTATCTCATGATGTTTTTTCTATTGTCTGTATATGGGTCAGTTATGTTCTAGGACAGTGCTTATGTTCCTGACTTAGATCACAGTATGACATCTTTTCTATACTCTTCAGCTATATCTTGTATGCACTGCCCTGTTTTCTTTCCTCACTTTTATATCTATCCTCTCTACTTTTACTTACTTATAACCTTGCCTAGCCTTAATAACTTATAAATCTTAGACGTTGACAGTATGCCTGCTTTCCTCCCAATTAATTTATTCATCTTAATTATTTTCCCAAAAACTAATCTAATGCTTAATAATTTTCTTTACCTACTCTAAATCCCTCCCACTCATGTTCTTATGAACTAAAACCTGAGTATAATACATATTGTGCTAATAAAGTAATTATGGTTGCTCTCACAGTTAATATTCTATTTGGGGAATAATTCAGAGTTTTCAACAGACACTTTGAGCTCCTCGCCTGAAAAACTACTTTCTGAATTATGTAAAAAATAATACCATGTCCAAACCCCACATTAAGAATAAAGTTTATAAAAAATAAACCAAGTGAAGAAAAAAATACCAGATGCACAAATCCCAATGCAGTAACATAATAAACATGAAAAACAAAGACAATATAGCTTCTAAAAAAATTGCTAATCCTGCAGTAATGGCATCTAGTGAGAGTGAGTTAGATGAAATAACAGACAGAGGATTCAAAAGAATTATTATAAGTATGTTTGTAAAAATCAAAGAAGAATATAAGCCTCTGGTTGAACATACAAATAGCTGAATGACATAAGGAGGCAATGTAAGATATGAAAGAAGAATCAGCAGCAACACTAAGAAAATCACCTAAAGTGCTGGAAATTTAAAACACAAATTAAATAAAAATGTGTTTATAAATTAGGAAATATATGTGTAAATATAATTTTAATGTATTTTTCTTCATTTTAATTTATTATTTTTTACAATTTATTCACTTTTATCCTGATTGTAGCCACCTCCCTCCTCTTCTCCCAGTACCACCCTCCATCCCTGCTCACCTCCTATCCTACTCCCGTAGTCCACTGAAAAGAGGGAGTCCTCTTTCCCTACGATCTGACCATCATCTATCATGTCTCATCAGGACTGCCTTGTTCCTCTTCCTCTGTGGCCTGGAAAAGCTACCAGTCACGGAAAAGTGTTCAAAGAGCAAGCAACCGAGTTCATATCAGAGACTTCCCCTGTTGCCCTGATTAGGGGTCTCACTTGGAGACTGTGCTGCCTATGCAATACATCTCAACAGGGGGTCTAAGTGCCCTCCATGCCGTGGTCCTTGGTTAATGCATCAGTCTCTGTAGGCCCCCATGGACCCAGATTTCTTGGCTTTCTTGGGCTCCATCCTTTTATCCTCCTTCTTCCATAATATCTGCTGGACTCTGCCCAAGTTTGGCTGTGAGTCTCTGAAACTTCTTCAATCCCCTGTTGGGTGGAGTCTTTCAGAAGACAACTGTGGTAGGCTCCTGTCCTGTTCCCTTTCTTCCACTGCTTCCTCTGTCTTTCCTGTTTACCTTCTACATGAGATTTAAGCATCCTCCCTACTGTTTTCCTTGTTGTTTGGCTTCTTTAGGTCTGTAGATTTTAGTATGTTTATTCTATATTATATATCTAATAACTACTTATAAGTAAATATATATCATGTATATTTTTCTGCTTCTGGGTTAGATCACTCAGGATGATATTTTCTAATTCCATCCAGTTACCTGCAATTTTTACTATTTCTTTGTTTTATTAATAGCTGAATAGTATTTCATTGTGTAAATGTACCATTTTTTAATCCACTTTTTTGTTGAGGGAGATCTACATTGTTTCCAGATTTTTAAAAATCAATCAAAAGACCATGGATTTGAGAAAGAGCACAAAGGGGATCAATATGAGAGGTTTCGATGGGAGAAAGAAAAGGTAAATGATGTAAGTATAAAATAATTTACATTATATATATCTCCAACATATTCTGAACATGGTTACCCTTCCTCAGACTCCTTCCGGGTCTTGCTACTACTCCACCCATCCAACTCCACACCCTTTTTCTCTCTCTGTTTTCAAACTAATAGGCAAATAAACGAAATGAATATAAACAAGAGAAAACTTACAAGAAACATACATAGAAACCTAATAAGAACAAACATCAGAACCCATCGTATACAAGCAAAAGACAAGTAAGACAAAAAGGCCCTATCAAAGCAATATGAGACAAAATATCTAACAAAAAGAAATGCTTTACACTGGTGATCTATTGATGGCCACGGAGCCCGCCCTTAAGTGTGAGTTACATACCCAGTGAGACTTTTTTTTAAAGGAAGAGAGTGTGTCCTTTGCAAACAGAGTTCTATCGTAACAAGCTTCTTGGCAAGCGATGAAAATGCAAGCCTATTTCACACTCATCACCCTGGAACAGTATCTTTTCTGGAGCTGAAATTATATTTCAATTAATAAAAATAAATTTTAAAAATATATGGAGACACTTAAGAATAAAAATGGATCAAGAAGTTCACAGACTAGTTGAACTTAAAGACAAGGTGAAGAAACTGGAACACTCAAATAAGGACAAAGATAAAATAATAAGGTACACTGAAATGCCAAGCTATATATGGCACCCTGAAAAGAACAATTTTATGCATAATAGGCGTAGGAAAAACCCCTAATGCTAAAGGTGCAGAATCCATTTTTTAACCATAGCAGAATATGTACCCAAATTTTAAAAAGATAAGTCAATCGAGATTTAGGAGGCATTTATGACATTAAACATTAAAGGGCAGGAAGGAAATTTGCTTTGTCATATGATAATCAAATGCTAAAAAATAAATAAATAAAGTATATTGAAAGCAGCAAGGGAGAAAAACCTAACTCATCACAACAACAGATTATTTAACTGAATCTTTAAAGTCAGGAGCCCTGGATGTAGCTTTCAAATTCGGAAAGACAAGAACTGAAAACTGAGACTGCTGTACCCAGGAAAACTATCAGTCATAATTAAAAGACAGATTAAAACTTTACTTGTTTGTCTTCTTTAGCTGTATAGACTTCATTATGTTTATCATATCTTATAGGTCTATATAAGTGAGTATATACCATGTGTGTCTTTCTCCTTCTGGGATACTTCACTCAAGATGATCTTTTCTAGATCCCAACATTTGCCTGCAAATTTCATGATTTCCTTTCTTTTTTCTTCTTCTTCTTCTTTTTTTTTTTTTTGATTGCTGAGTAGTATTCCATTGTGTAAAAATACAACAATTTCTGTATCCATTCCTCCATTGATGGACCTCTGGGTTGTTTCCAGGTTCTGGCTACGACAAATAAAGCTGCTACAAACATGGTTGAGCAAATGTCCTTGTTGTGTATTTGAGCAAATTTTGGGTATATACCTAGCAGTGGTATTGCTGGGTCTTGAGGAAGCACTATTCCTAATTGTCTGAGAAAGTGCCAGATTGACTTCCAAAGTGGTTGTACCAGTTTACATTCTCACCAGCAATGGAGGAGGGTTCCCCTTTCTCCATTTCTCCAACCTCTCCAGTATGTGTTCTCTTTTGAGTTTTTGATTTTAGCCATTTTGATGGGTGTAAGGTGAAATCTCAGGGTTATTTAGATTTGCATCTCCCTGATGGCTAAGGATGTTGAGCATTTCTTTAAGTGTTTCTCTGCTATTCTATATTCCTCTACAGAGAATTCTCTGTTTAACTCCGCACCCCATTTTTTAATTTTTTTTACTTGATTTATTGCTTTTTAACTTCTTTAGCTCTTTATATATGTTGGGTACTAGACCTATAAGATAGGATAAACATACTGAAATCTATATACCTAAAGAAGATAAACAAGAAAGAGGACTCAGGGTAGATGATCAACCCTTAGAAAGACAAATGGGATGTGCATTGGACATAGAAGAAAACAAGTAACAGGCCAGGAGCCTACCGCAGAGGGCCTCTGAAAGACTCTACCTAGCAGAGTATCAAAGCAGATATTAAGACTCATAACCAAACCTTCAGCAGAGTGCAGGGAATCATATGAAAGAAGGGGGAGTTAGTATGACATGGAAAGGATAGGAGCTCTACAAGGACCAAATATATCCGGGCACAGAGTCTTTTCTGAGATTGTTTCTCCAACCAAGGACCATGTATGTATATAACCTAGAACCTCTGCTTGGATGTAGCCTTGATAGCTCAGTAACCAATTGGTTTCCCATAGTAAGGGGAACAGGGATTGTCTCATACATGAACTCAATGGCAGGCTCTTTGAGCTCCCCATACCCCAAGGAGGAGCAGTCCTGCAAGGCCACAGAGGAGGACTTTGCAGCCAGTCCCAAAGATACCTGATAAAACAGGGTCAGATGAAAGGAGAGGAGGTCCTCCCTAATCAGTGGACTTGGAAAGGGGCAGGGAAGAGATGAGGGAGGGAGGGAGGGTGGGATAGGGAGGGAATGAGGGAGCGGGATACAGCTGGGATACAGAGTTAATAAAATTTAACTAATAATAAAAATAAAAATAAAAAAATAATTAAAAAAACTTTAACCAAAAAAAATGGACTACAAAATACTATGACCACTAAATAATGCTACAGATAGTATTTGAAAGAATCTTTCAGATGTAAAATACATACATCTGTAAAGCCACAGGAAAGGATGAACCATGCTAGACCAAGCATGAGAACAAGAACAAAACCAACACAGTGGCAGGAAGCAATACACGACTTTCAGCAACTCTTGAGTATTAATGTTCTCAGTCCCTCTCCACTAAAAATGCATAACACCAGTAGACTGGATGAAGAAGGACAAACTACCTAATTGTAGCCTGTAAGAAAAACATTCTAACACTAAAGACAGATGTTACCTTGGGATTAAATGATTGAAAAGGTATTCAACAAGCAGGAACCTATGAAACAAGTGGCTATGATCTTTTGTGTGGGTGTGTCAGTACATTTTATTAAGTATATAATGGTCAACACTTTTTAAATTAATTTTTTACATTAATTACATTTTATTTGCTTTGCATTCCAGCTGTAGCCACCTCCCTCATTCCTTCCCAAACCCACCCTCCCTCCCTCATCTCCTCCCATACCCCTCTGCAAGTCCACCAATAGGGGAGGTCTACCTCCCCTTCCATCTGACCCTAGTTTATCAGTTTTCATCAGGACTGGCTGCAATGTCCTCCTCTGTGTCCTGGCAAGGCTCCTCCTTCCTGCAGGGAGAAGGGGGGTAAAAGAGCCAGCCACTGAGTTCATGTCAGAGACAGTCCCTCTTCCCCTTACTAGGGAACCCACTTGGATACTGAGCTACCATGGGCTACATCTGAGCAGGGGTTCTAGGTTATATCCATGAATGTACTTGGTTGAAGTATCAGTCTCAACGTCCTTAGCCATCAGCGAGATGCAAATCAAAACAACCCTAAGATTTCACCTTACACCTATCAGAGTGGCTAAGATCAAAAATTCAAGTGACAACACATGCTGGAGAGATTTCAGAGAAAAGGGAACCCTGCTCCATTGCTGATGGGGATGTAAACTTGTACAACCATTTTGGAAATCAATCTGGTACTTTCTCAGACAAGTAGGAATAGTGATTTCTCAAGATCCAGCTATACCACTCCTAGGCATATATTCAAAAGATGCTCAAGTACAACAAGGACATTTATTTGTTCAACCATGTTCGCAGCAGCTTTATTCATAATAGACAGAATCAGGAAACAACCCAGATGTCCATCAGTGGAGGAATGGATACAGAAATTGTGGTACATTTACACAATGGAATACTACTCAGCAATTTAAAAAAAGGAAAGCATGAAATTTGCAGGCAAATGGTGGGAACTAGAAAAGATTCTGAGTGAGGTATCACAGCTATGATCTTTGAAGAAAAGTTTTAACAAAAAACACGGAGAAAAGATAAAGATGATTTTCATACTAATTAAGGGAACAATCCATCAAGAGAACATTACAATATATATGCTCCGAACATAGGTGCACCATTTCATAAAACACACCGTATAAGTTCTATGTGAATGAAGCTCAAGTTTAACGTTATGTCAATAGTAAAGAGTTGCCAGAGTACTCCATTCTCACAAATTGACAGGTCATTCCCCACAAAATGTTCTGCAAAAAAACTTTATCCAGTTGATAAAGAATATGTATTCTTCCTAGAAACCCAAAACAGATCATATATCAGGACACCAAGAAATCCTCAAGCAGCACAGGAAAGTTCCGTATATTCTCTTATCACAATGGAAAAGGACTACATATCAACAGCAAGAGAAATACTAGAGATTAAACAACACAATGTCAAACGACCAACACCTCACTGAAGAAATATAGAAGCAAATAAAAGAAGTCCTATAATCAACTGTAAAGTGAAACACAACATATCCGATGTATGGGATTAAATGAAGGAAGTCCTAAAAGGGAACTCTGTAGAACTAACTCCCTATGTTTAGAAATCAGAGTGATAGCAAATAAATAAGTTAATGATGCCATTAAGAGCCCATGGGAGGACTTAAAGCACAAGCCAAACCCCAAATCAGTAGTTGGAAGAAATTCAGATCATATCAGAGCGAATTTAATGAAATAGAATTATAAAAATATTATGATTAGTGAATTAGTTTGTTCACTGAAAAGATAAACAAAAGCAACAAACCTTTAGCCAATCTAAATTAAGGAAAAAGAAGATTCAAATTAAAAAAAAATAGAATTAACAATAATTAATCACAACAGATGCCAGTGAAAATCTGAAATCATTAGGTCCTACCAGGGAACAAGTTTCCACTACATTAGAAAATACACAGAAAAGATGAATTGCTAAAATAAATATAAGCGCCGAGGATAAGGAAAGGGGCAGTGTGCTCAACAGTATCACTAGCTCCACAAAGGCTCAAGGAGGATCACAGAAGACAGGCCAGATACTGGGTAAGTGCATAAAATATATTTAATACTGAAAGTTTACAATTTAATGTTTAGCTCCATTGTTTCCATTCTAAATCTTTCTTCTAACTACATTGCTCTTCATTGAGTTGTAAAGTCTGTGGGTCTAGTTGATTTTGGTATATAATGTTCTTATTTATTTAAGAGTCTTTTAAATATTTTAAAATAAAATATTTATGTGAAAGCTTGTAAGAGCTAGAGGAGAAAAAAAGAAGTTGGGAAAATGTCTTCTGGACAGGACATAGTTGTTGCACATATGAACTCACAATTGGGTTACTTGAAACCTGCACAAGATCAAACCAGTTAAAAATTTTAACATGGAACCAGGAGAGAGTGCTGAGGCCAGCTCCCAAGGCGGCTCTATTAGAAGCTGAGACTCACTTTTTGGGATAAGGGAATAGCACAGAGAGATGGATCTTGTTTGGTCAGATATCAAATTCCTGTCCACATGGGTTGTGGAGAGCTGCTTGTTTGACAAGCTGCTTTGTTATTTATTTAGTGAAAAACAAGTTTCACCCTTGCCTTCACCTTGAGACAGAGAAAAGAGGAAGTTCCACTTGTTCCAAGTTCCTTAAAACTTCTTTCTGTGACCCTGGATCATATCTGCTATAGAGAAGTAGTTTCACAAAACAAGTTTGGCAGTTCCAGGAACTTCTTTATGTGTGGATGCGAGTTGTTTGCGCTTTGCCTATAAAGAAGGAACTGTGGAATAAACTCAGTCTTGCTGACAGCCACCTCAATTCAATCCCCTGTGCAGTGTGACTTGCTTTAATTATTTCAGTCCTCACTCCCCACTCAGGAACTGTTTGACTCTGCCAGTGGGCTCCTGCAATGGGTATCACTAGAGGTCTCAGTGAGTTTTAAAGAAGTGAGCAAATGACAGAGATTTTGGAAGGATAGCTATCCTATTTTGGGGTAGCTATCCTTGAGAAAACTAGAAGGAGGGTTTAATGAAGAGAATTAGAACATGATAAGTTGTGTACCTGTATGAATTTTCTAAAATGTAAATCTTCTTATCCTGAAGAAACTCATAACAGAAGGGACATAACCTAAACACAGAAAGTCATTATGTGAAAACCTGCAGTAGAATGTTACAGTTTCCATTAATAATAAGAAATTCAAAGAATTTCCTGAGGAAATGTCAAGTTTACCACTCTTATCTAATATTACACAAGAAGAACAAGCCAGATCCATAAGACAAGAGAGGCAAACAAAAGGGGGAAAAAAGTGAAAGTATTAAAGTATCTCCATTTGTATATGACATGATTTTGTATACAAGTGACTAAGGATTTGACTATAAACCTCTTATAAATGTTTGCATCAAAATGATTGAATAAACTACTAACATATACAATTCATTAACTTATATGCATAGCAATATAACATAAACAGAAAAGAAGATAAGGGAAACAATCTCTTTCCCTATGGCCTCAAAAATAATACAAAATACCATAGAATAAGTGTACTCAAGAGTGTGGAAAACATTTATTTTTATTATTTTTTATATTAATTACAGTTTATTTACTTTGTATCCCGGCTGTAGCCCCCTCCCTCATTCCATCCCAATCCCACTCTCCCTCCCTCATCTCCTTCCTACCCCTCTCTAAGTTAACTAATAGGGGAGGTCCTCCTCCCCTTCCATCTGATCCTAGCTTATCAGATCTCTTCAAGGATAGCTACACTGTCATTTTCTGTGGCCTAGCAATGCTTCTCTTGGGGGGGGGGGGGGGCAAGAGCCAGCCCAGTTCATGTATGAGACAGTCCCTGTTCCCCTAACTAGGGAACCCACTTGGATACTGAGCTGCCATGGGCTATATCTGGGCAGCGGTTCTAGGTTATATCCATTCATGGTCCTTGGCTGAAGAAACTCAGTAAAGACCCCTGGGCCCAGGTATATTTGGTACTTGTTGAGCTCCTGTCCTCTCCAGGTCTTACTAACTCCCCCTTCTTTCATATGATTCCCTGCGCCGGGCAGAAGGTTTGGTTATGAGTCTCAGTATGTGCTTTGGTACACTGCTAGGAAGAGTCTTTCAGAGGCCCTCTGTGGTAGGTTCCTGTCCTGTTGCTTGTTTTCTCCTATTTCCATTGTACATCCCATTTGTCTTTCTAATTGAGGATTGATCATCTACCCCGAGTCCCCTTTCTTGTTTATCTTCTTTAGGTGCACAGATTTTAGTATTTTTACCCTATCTTATAGGTCTAGCACCCACATATACGTGACTATATACCATGTGTGTCTTTCTGTTTCTGGGATACCTCACTCAGGATGATCTTTTCTTAATCCCACCATTTGCCTGCAAAGTTCATGATGTCCTTGTTTTTAATTCCTGAGTAGTATTCCACTGTGTAAAAGTATCATAAATTCTGTATCCATTCCTCCATTGATGGACATCTGGGTTGTTTCCAGGTTCTGGCTGCCTCTCTGTTCTTCCCCACCCCCAGAGAAGGCTTATGGTGGCTGGTCCCTGGGGGGAAGTACCGGAAAGGGTTGAATTGAGTGTCCTCAGTCCCAGATCCTGAGCGTGGGCATCTTTGCCAGAAGCCGCCTGGCACTGGAGCTTATGGTGGCCGGTCCCAGGGGAGTGCCAGGAAGGGTTGAGTGACCTCAGTCCCAGGTCCCAAGCCTGGGTTATTTTTTTGCCAGGGGCCACCGCCTAGGCACTGTGGCCTGTGGTGGAATCCACAGGCCATCTCTCTGTCCTTCCATTCTGCCAGGGCAAGCTTATGGTGGTTGTCTCAGGGGAGTACCAGGAAGGGTTGGGTATTCTCAGTCCCAGATACTGAGCCAGGGTTTCTCTGCCAGAATCCGCAGGCACTGGAGCTTATTGCGGCTGCTCCGTGGAAGGGTCTGGTACCAGGAAGGATTGAGTGACCTCAGTCCCAGATCCAGAGCTGATGGTTCTTTGCTAGGAGCAGCTGCTGCACTGGAGCCCAGGCGCTGGCAAAATCCGCATTGCACCTCTCTATCCTTCTGCTCTGCCAGGGCAGGCTTATGGCTGTCGTCTTGGGGTTGTGCCCGAAAGGGTTGGGTATTCTCAGTCCCAGATCCTGAGCCGGGATTTCTTTGGTGGGAGCCACCACTGTCGCTGGGGCACTGGCAGTGTGGTCTGTGGAGGATTCTGCTGTCTGCCTCCACTGCCTCCTCCAAAGAAGGAATAGGAAGTTGGATACGGGGGAAGTGCCTAGGGATCAAGTCCCTGGAGTAGTCTGTGGGTGATCTGATTCTAGATGGACTCAGTTCATGGTTAGTCTCTTTCTCCCTGGAAGCCTAGATAACTCTGTTCTGGGTTCAGCAGCACCTTAATTCACCAATTTTGGTGTTTCAGGTCCTTTTCCCCTTCAGATAAGGTGCATGCTGGTAACCGCCATCTTGGATCCCCCCTCGTGGAAAACATTTATAATGAAAATTTAAACAGTGAAAGTAGAAATTCAGGAAGACACTTAGAAGATTGACCTGCTTCATCATGCTCATAGATTCAAACCTCAATATTGTAAAACCAACTTACAGGTTCAATTCAATCCCAATAATAAAGCCACTGAGATTCGTCAGAGAAGTAGAAAAAAAAACTCTTAAAACTTGATGGAGGGGGGCTACAATCAGGATATAGAATGAAAAAAAATTGTAAAAAAATAAAAATTTTAAAAACTCAAACGTAAGCTTTGAATCCTTAGATTTATGTTTAATATAGAGTACCTGTAGATGACAGGAAGTTAGAAAGGGTGAGGGAGAGGGGAGGAAAAGAAGTTTTACGGGATGGTATGAAAGTACAGTTACTGAAAGTTTAAGCAGGGATAAGGGCAGGAAACAAATGAACACTGAGTGTGGATTAAATTAACCAAAACTAACCCCCAAAACTATGTTTTTCAATTAACTTATAGAGTGTGGGTGTCTTACAAAGATGTGGATGAGGAGAAAATTAAAAGAGACATGGTAAAAAGCTCAACATACTATCAGTCACTGTTTTTCAATGTGTAAGCTGAGGCTTACACATTGGGTGATGACGTTAAACATATGAACAAAGTCTATATGAAGTCACATATTTCAGAGATGCTCATGAAAAAATTTGTTACTTGGGTATGACTTGCAAAAATGTTTACTTCTCTAAAGAACTAGAAAAATTATTTAACCCACCTTAGAAAAATATTTAATCCACTTGGATAGCTCTAATTATTAGGTTAATAATGCCAATCAAAACGTGTCTAACTAAATCAGGAGAATAATTGTTGCCATGACAAAACAACAACCATCCTATTATCGACAATTTTGATTTGCTTATCAGATGATATAATTGTATTTTGGCCCATCAGGACTCAAAATGGCCTTTTATTCTAAGAAATGTGTCCATTTTACAGTTAAAGAATTCATAATTAAATATATTTACTGTAGTTCAATATTTCCAACTTGAAATTAGAAACACCCACACAGAAGTGAGAGTACTTACCAGCTGACCTGATTAGTCAGTATGACCTCAGTGGAGTTTTTACATCAGGCCAGTCTCCCATTAAGAAATGAAATGAGGCCGCCCTACTTTGAATAAGTACAGGACAGGAACCTTTACTTTAAACTATAAAAAGATATATTGTTTTTTGTCCCAATTTTCATCCATTTTCTCACAAAGACAGAAGAATTTGGGGTAAATAACCAAGCGCCAAGCAAAGTAAACCCACTCCATGCATTCTTGCCATAATTTAGAATGTAATTGCCAGAGAAAATAGACTTGGAAGACTTCAACTGACAGACTGAATATTTCTGTTCCTTTTGAATACATCAAGAAATATAATTTGTTTACCTTTACCAACTCATATGTACTTCAGGGGAAAAAAACTTGCTTTGACAGAATTCATGTAAAAATATTAAGATTTTGACATGTTTTTACAAGTACACTGAGTCAAATGAATTGTAGATCTTATATGAATAACATTATTTTTCCTGCACTTTAGGACATAATACCTCAAAAACAGAGGAACTAATAGAATAATACAGTGTGTATTTGCATTGAATATGACTCTAGGTGCTTGTATTGCCTGACTCATGTCATCTCTACTAGTTTATAGGTGGAGTAAACACATCTAGAAATAATGGAAACATGATTCACTGCTGGAGTGTGAGCTCTTTGCCTCTGGGTTATTTTGCCTCCAAGAGATTGACTAATTCTATTAAACTATGGACTAATCATATCATAGATGAATATTGAATCCCATATGCCAAAATCTAACAGGTATTGACCATTTGAAGATTTCTAATGGTACTTGATGAAAAATCTGAACAAATTTTTGAAGAACTAGGAATATCTAGATTTTAAGAGTTAAGACCTCAGAAGAATAGAAGACAATAATAATAGAAGACAGATCAGAAATACAAACTATGTTGCAATTAAATTAATTTAAAAATTCATGCTATGAATTTTCAAAGATTTGTAAAAGTGAAAAGTTACAAATGGTACATATAAATCCACACATGGACAGTATACTATCTCACTAATCATTTTATGGGGTTCAAGTTCATTCAATGCTTGTTTTTGTCCAAATTTTAATTCAGTTTCTCAAAATGATACAACAGTGCTAGATAAATAAGACAAAGCAGAATAAATAGTCTGGAGTGCATATTTCCTAAGGGGATAAAAATCCAGGTTTCCTTCTGTGGAATGAAACTGTTTTTGACAGTAGGTCATTCCTCAATAGTTTTTCTGGAGCAGTATTTGTTTTTTATTGGTAAACTGCTAACTGAGGTGTCAGATCATACTCTTGGATTTCTTTTTAATTAAAACATCTCTTAGGACCATGGCAGGAAAAAACAAAAATAGCAAATGGAAGAGTATCTTTAAAGAAATTCATGGGAATCAGGATAAATGTGGAACTGAGAAAGTGAATTTTAAAAGTTTCCAGTCTCCCATTCAAGTTCAAAGCAAAGACTCATAACCAAACCTTTGGCAGAGTACAGGGAATCATAAGAAAGAAGGGGAGTTAGTCTGATGGGGAAAGGATAGGAGCTCCACAAGGACCAAATATATCTGGGCACAGGGTCTTTTCTGAGGCTGACATTCAACCAAGGACCATGTATGGATATAACCTAGAACCTCCACTCAGATGTAGCCTGTGGTAGCTCAGTAACCAATTGGTTTCCCAAAGTGAGGGGAACAAGGACTATTTCTAACAGGAACTCAATGACTGGCTCTTTGACCTCCCCACCCCCCAAGCGAGGAGCAGTCCTGTTAGGCCACAGAAGAGGGCTTTGCAGCCAGTCCTGAAGATACCTGATAAAACAGGATCAGATGAATGGGGAGGAGGTTCCCCCCCATCAGTGGACTTGGAAAGGGGCACGGTGGAGATGAGGGAGGGAGGGAGGGACTGGGAGGGAATGAGGGATCGGGACATGGCTGGGATACAGAGTTAATAAAATGTTACTGATAAGAAAAAAATAAATTAAATGAAAAAAAAAATGGAAAGCAAAATAAATAAATAAATAAATAAATAAATAAATAAATAAATAAAAGTTTCTAGTCCTTGTGTATAAATGCTAACAGAAGGAGAAGAAAGAGGCTAAAGCAGACAAGAGAACAGCCTGAGAAGCCAAAGAAGCTAAGGTGCAGCTGCCAGGGCTCCTCTGACAGGGGCATTTTCACAGTTCACAAGGTGCTTCCCAATTGATTTTGAATGTTCAACCTGCACATTTTTTTTTCTTCTTTTTAGCATCCTTTCTCCAGTGCTTACTTTTTTTTTTTGTCAACTATTGAAAGACATGTTTTAAAGCATAAAATGAGTAAACGAACACTATTTACAATCCTGAGCAAGCTTACTCACACCTGAGAGAAGAAAAAAAATTCTTATTTATTTATTTTATTCACTTTACATCCTTGTAGCCCTTTCCCTCCCCCTCCCAGTCCCACCTTCTCTCCTCTCCCACCCCCTTTTCTTTTCCTCAGAAAAGGGTCGCTCCTTTCCCCATACTCCCAGCTCATCAAGTTGAAAGAGGACAGAACTTGTCCTCTTCCCCTGTGGCCTGTCAAGGCAGTCCCTCCAGAGTAAAGTGATCTAAAATCTGGCAAGTCCATGCCCAATGCAGTCCCCACTTTCCTTAGTAGAGGACCCCCATGAAGCCTACGCTGCCCATCTGCTACATCTTTGTAAGGGGCCTAGGTCCAGCTCATGCGTGGCCCATGGTTGATGCTTCAGTTTCAACAAACCCCTCTGAGGCCTGGTTAGTTGGCTCTTTTTGTTGTGGAGCTCCTGTCACTTTGAGATCCTTTTCTCTTCCACTACTACCCAAGGTTCCCTGCTCACCAGTCAATGTTTGGCTGTGAGTCTCGGCATCTGTACTGAGGCACTGCTGGGTTAAACCTCTCAGAGGAACTCTCACAGGCTCCTGTCTGCAAGCTTAGCAGAGTGTTATTCCTACTGTCCGGGGTTGGCACTCGGGCGAGGCACTGGTTAGGCATTCCCTCAATCTCTGCTCTAGCTGCTCTATGTTTATCCCTGCACATCTTGTACACAGGGTAAAGTTTGGGTGAAAGATTTTGTGGGTGGGTTGCTGTTTTCCGCTCTTTACTAGAAGACTAGTCTAGTTAGAGGATGTCCTCGTCAGTCTCTATAGCCTCTGCTACTAGGAGTCTCTGCTTGAATACCTCTCATATCATCCCAGGAGCCTACCCTGACTTAGGCCTCCAGCTTGTCAGAGAGATGTCCCCACCCTCAGTTTCTTTTTTCTCTACAGGCCTTCTGTTCTCTTACCCTTGCTCTCCTCAGGTCTGATTTCTACCCTCTTGTCGCTCTGTGCCCCCTCTCCTACCTTCTCTCTCTTTAGCCACTACCTCTGTCTATTCTATCTCCCCTTTGGAGTGAGATTTATGCATCCTCACTTAAGTCCTCCTTATTAATTATCTTCTTTGGGTCTGTATCTCGTAGTATGCTCATCTTGTACTAAATAGCTAAAATCCACTGGTAAGTGAGTACATAGCATGTGTGTCATTCTGTTTCTGGGTTACCTCACTCAGGATGGTCTTTTCTAGTTCCATCTGTTTGCCTGCAAATTTCATGATTTCTTAGTTTTAATAGCTGAGTAGTATTTCATTGTGTAAGTGTGTAAATGTGCCACAGTTTGTTTATTCATTCTTTGGTTGAGGTACATGTAGGTTTTTTCCAGATTCTAGCTATTATAAAAAGCTGCTATGATCATAATTGAGCAATTGTCCTTGTTGTATGTTGGAGTGTCTTTGGGGTATATATATAGGGGAGGTATACCTGGGTCTTGAGATAAAGTTATTCCCAATTTTCTGAGAAAGCACCAGATTGATTTCCAAAATGGTTGTCCAAGTTTACACTCCCACCAGCAATGGAGGAGTGTTCCCCAAATCCTTAGCAGCATGTGTTGTCACTTTAGATTTTGATCTTAGCCATTCTGACTGGTGTGAAATGGAATCTGAGTCATTGTGATTTGCATTTTCCTGATTCCTAAGGAAGTTGAGAATTTCTTTGGTTCTCAGCCATTCAATCTTCCTCTTTTGACAATTCTCTGTTTAGTTCTAGGCTTCATTTTTTAATTGAGTTATTTTTTTATTGGTGTTTGATTTTTTGAGTTCATTGTATATTTTGGATATTAGCCATCTGTCAGATGTAGGACTGGTGAAGATTTTTCCCAATCTGTAGATGTCCTTTTTCATTTTATGTACAGTGTCCTCTGCCTTATAGAAGCTTTTCAGTTTCAAGAGGTCCCATTTGTCAAGTATTGATCTTAGAGCCAGAGATGTTGGTTTTCTGTTCAGGAAGTTGTCACCTGTGCCAATGAGTTTGAGGCTCTTCCCCACTTTCTCTTCTAATAGATTTAGTGTATCTGTTGCTATATTGAGGTCTTTGATCCATTTAGATTTAAGTTTTGTGAAGGCAGATAAATTTGGATCTGTTTGCATTTTTCTACATGTAGATATTCAGTTAGGCCAGCACCATTTGTTGAAGATGCTGTCTTTTTTTCCATTGTATGGTCTTGGCTCATTTGTCAAAAATTAAATGACATAAGTATGTGGGTTTATTTCTGTGTCTTCAATTTGATTCCAATGATCAACCAGTCTATTTCTATGCCAGTACCATGCAGTTTTTATTACTATTGCTCTGTAGTATAACTTGAAGTCAAGGATGGGGATATCTCCAGAAGTTCTCTTATTGTGTAGGATTGTATTAGCTATTCTGGGTTTTTTTGATTTTCCATATGAAGTTTAGAAATGTTCTTTCAAGAACTGTGTAAAGAACTGTGTTTGTATTTTGATGGGGATTGCACTGAATCTGTAGATTGCCTTTGTTAAGGTGGCCATTTTTACTACGTTAATCCTCCTGATCCACAAGCACAAGACATCATTCTGTAGCTTCTTCAGTTTCTTTCTTCAAAGACTTGAAGTTCTTGTCATATATGTCTTTCATTTGCTTGGTTAGAGTTACATCAAGATACTTTATATTACTTGTGGCTATTGTGAAGAGTGTATTTTCTTTAGTTTTTATCTCAGTCGGTTTGTCATTTGTAGACAGGAGGGCCACTGTTTTGTTTGTTTTTGTTTGTTTGTTTGTTTTGTTTTTTAATTAATCTTGTATCCAGTCATCTTGCTGAAGCTGTTTATCAGCTGTAGGAATTCTCTGGTTGGATTTTGGGGGTTACTTACATACACTATTATATCATCTTGTAATAGTGATTCTTTGATTTCTTTCTTCTTGATTTGTACGTTCTTGATCTCCTTTAGTTGTCTTGTTGCTCTAGCTAGAATGTCAACTGCTATATTGAAAGATAAGCAGAGAGTGGGCACCCTTGTCTTGTCCCTGATTTTAGTGGAATTGCTTTGAGTGAGAGGAGAAAAATTTGAATTGAAACTATGGGAAATTGGCAGTTTGCTTCAATATGTATTCTAATAAATTTAAGTTATTATTTATTGTTCTCAAATACTTGGATATTTTTATTTACCTATACCTGCCAAATCTTACACGCATAAAATATAAAATGAAATAACACCTTCACCTGTATTCCACCAGATTCATGTCACTCACTGAACTTGATTTATACACTAAATACACAATTGATTCAGACCACCCATTCAAGTTTTCTTTTGTTTAGCTTGTAGGATAGAGATATTGTGTTTTACTAAAAAAAAAAAAACTGAGTGGGGATTGAGCATCTTAGCCAGAGTCCTCCTTCCTGATGAGCTTCCTTAGGTGTACAGATTTTAGTATGTTTATCCTATATTGTATGTCTAATATCCACTTGTGAGTGAGTATATACTTTGTGTCTTTCTGCTTCTGGGATAGCTCACTCAGGATGATCTTTTCCAGTTTCCACCATTTACCTGCAAATTTCATGATTTCCTTGTTTTTTATCACTGAGTAATATTCCATTGTGACATCAGAGGAGGGAGAAAACAGGAAACAGGACAGGAGCTACCACAGAGGGCCTCTGAAAGACTCTACCCTGCAGGGTATCAAGGTAGATGCTGAGACTCATAGCCAAACTTTGGGCAGAGTACAGGGAATCTTATGAAAGAAGTGGGAGATATTAAGACCTGGAGAGGACAGGAGCTCCACAAGGACAGCAACAGATCCTAAAAGTCTGGGCACAGGGGTCTTTTCTGAAACTGATACTCCAGCCAAGGACCACTCATGGAGATGGCCTGGAAACCCTGCACAGAGGTAGCCTATGGCAGTTCAGTATCCAAGTAGTCTCCATAGGAATGGGGACAGGGACTGTCTCTGACTGGAACTGATTGGCCTGTTCTTTGATCACCTTCCCTGAGGGGGGCGCAGCCTTGCCAGGCCACAGAAGAAGACAATGCAGCTACTCCTGATGAGACCTGATAGACTAGGATTAGAGGGGAGGGGAGGAGGACCTCTGCTATCAGTGGACTGGGAGAGGAACATGGGTGGGGAAAAGGAAGAGTGGGACTGGAAGAGGAGGAGGGAGGGAGGTACAGGGGGGATACAAAGTGAATAAACTATAATTAATAAAAATAAAAATTAAAAAATACAAAACAAAATGAACTAAAAAACCTGAATTAAATTATCAACTTTTCATTGGATAATATTGTTCAATGTTTCAAATTAGAGAAAAGGGAAAATTAGCAAACAGATAAACCTTAATAGTATTTAATGGTATATTTTGTAATGGCCTAATCAGCATTATATAGAAACTTATCACTTAAATTAGGCATTATGTGGTATACTTGAGAGACTTGAGGAATGCTTTTTTTTTTTTTTTTTTTTTTTCCAATAACTTAAACAAAATACACCCTGGGCACCTATGCTAGAATGTAAGGATCTTTTCTCCTGAAAGGCTTATTCTCTGGTAAATGTTCTCCTTCCCTGTACTAGAGAGTCATCCTCATGACGTACACATATCAGAAGGACATGCTGACTCCGGCTAGGACAGCTGAGGGGCCTCAATCCTCAAACTGATGTTCTTAAAAGTTTGTACATCTAAAGAAGCTAATTGAGAGAGAGGACCTGACTAAAACGCTCAATCCTCATCCTGAAAGGCAAAGAGGATGGACATCAGAAGAAGAAGAAAACAGGAAACAACCTAGGAGCCTGCCACAGAGGGCCTCTGAAAGGCTCTGCCCTGCAGACTATCAAAGCAGACACTGAGACTTATGGCCAACTGTTGGGCAAAGTGCAGGGAATCTTATGTAAGAAGTGGGAAATAGTAAGATCTGGAGAGGATAGGAACCCCACAAGGAGAGCAACAAAACCAGAAAATTTGAATACAGGGGTCTTCCCAGAGACTTATACTGCAACCAAGTACAATGCATGGAGATAACCTAGAACCCCTGCACAGATGTAGTCCATGGCAGTGTAGTGTCCAAGTGGGTTACATAGTAATGGGAATAGGGACTGTCTCTGACATGAACTGATTGGCCTGCTCTTTGATCACCTCCCCGTGAGGGGGGAGCAGCCTTACCAGGCCACAGAAGATGACAATGCAGCCACTCCTGATGAGATCTGATAGACTAAGATCAGAAGGAAGGAGAAGAGGACCCCCCCATCAGTGGACTTGGGGAGGGGCATTTGTGAAGAAGGGGGAGGGAGGGTGGGACAAGGAGGAGAGGAGGGAGGGGCTTATGGGGGAGAAACAAAGTGAATAAACTGTAATTAATAAAAAAAGAAAAAAATGTCAAAATGAAATCCAATGTTTTATACAACAAATATATAATAATTATAATACAATTATAAAAATGGTACCATGCAGCACATAAAAAGAAAAAAAAGTTTAGCTTCTGAGGGCCTATATCCATGGGCTTAGAGAAGGAGCTTTATCAAACCAGCCATGCTTCCACCTCCTTTCTCCTCACTCCTTCCCTTCCTTTGATTTTTCCCTTTGTTCAATAAAATTGAGACATACCTGTCTTTTCAGTATTCAACAGAATATGATACAATGTATTTATGAAATATCTCCTCTTTTTAATTCAGCTCATGCTAAAACAGCTAAGACTTCTTCCTCTGTTCACATTTTTCTTTCTCCTTCAATTATAGTAAATAGTTTTGCTGGGTATATTACTCTATGTTGGTCATCATGCTTTCTTAGGACTTGAAGCATATTGATCTAGGATCTTCTTGCTGAAAAAACAGCTGTTATTATGATATGTTTTCTCTTACATGTGACTTGGGTTTGAATAGAGAGAAGGAAGATTTTAAGAGCCAGAGGGTCAGGAAGTTTTCTTTCAGAATATATCTCCTAGGCATGCCAGAAGATACTCTCATAAAGTCTCACCAACATGACTGTCTAAATATGAGCTGAACAAAGACAACAACAAGAAATGCATTGGGGTGGAGCAGGAAACCTTAACACTACACAAAGAGCTACATGCAACTAAAGAATGCTGAGAAAGAGAAATAGTCTTCCCCGGGGAGGAGTATACCGTTTGGTTATCCAAATGTCATATGGTCAGTGCTAAACACATACACATATGAGTAACAGTATACATAATGGGCAGGTTATATTTATGTAATTAGGAATATAAATATATGTATGTAACAATTAACAAAAATCAAAGCCATGAATTTGAAAGAGAGCAAGGAAAGTTTGGTGTAGGAAATGGAAGAGAAGAAATGATATTATGTTCTCAAAACTTAAAGAAATAATTGAAAAGAAGCCTCTGCTGTCCTAGAGATTAAACTTTTGCCCTACATACTCTACACTGATTTTCCTGTTCTTTTTAATACTGTCTTACAGAAATGCCCAACGCTCAGGTTGCACTTAAAGTTGCTCTAGATATTTTAAACTTTTTTCCTTAGTTAATTTTTACATTTCAGTTGAAGAGCCTTCCCTCTTCTCCTTCTAGTCCCACCCTCCACCTACATCCTTCTCCCCAGTTCCTCAGAATAGGGGAGCCCCTTACTCACCCACCCCAATTCATCAAGTCACATGAGGACTGAGTCCGTTCTCCTCTGCTATTCCTGGTAAGGCAGTGCCATCAGGAGAAAGTATTTTTTTAAACTTATTATTAATTACACTTTATTCACTTTGTATCCCCCCTGTGGTTTTCTCCCTCCTCCTGTCCCAATCCCTCCCTTCCTCCACCCTCTGCATGCATGCCCCTCCCCAAGTCCACTGATAGGGGAGGTCTTCTTTTCCTTCCTTCTGATCCTAGTCAATTAGGTCTCATCAGGAGTAGCTGCATTGTCTTCTTCTGTGGCCTAGTAATGTTGCTTCCCCCTCAGGGGGAGGTAATTAAAGATCAGGCCAATTAGTTCATGTCAGAGGCAGTCCCTGTTTATATTACAATGGAACTCACTTGGATACTGAACTGCCATGGGCTACATCTCTGCAGAGGTATTAGGTTATCTCCATGCATGGTCCTTGGTTGGAGTATCAGTTTCAGGAAAGACCCCTGTGCTCAGATTTTTTGGTTCTGTTGCTCTCCTTGTGGAGTTCCTGTCCTCTCCAGATCTGTTTCCCACTTCTTTCCATAAAAAAAAAACAACAAGGAAATCATGAAATTTGCAGGTAAATGGTGGGATCTGAAAAAGATCATCCTGAGTGAGCTATCCCAGAAGCAGAAAGATGCACACGGTATATACTCACTCATATAGACATATAATATAGGATAAACCTACTAAAATCTGTACGTCTAAAGAAACTAATCAAGAGGGAAGACTCTTGCTAAAATGCTCAATCCTTATCCAGAAAGGCAAAGAGGATGGACATCAGAAGAAGGAGAAAAGAGAGAACAAGTCAAGAGTCTGACACAGAGGACCTCTGAAAGGCTCTGCCCTGCAGACTATCAATGCAGATCCTGAGAAAGTAATTAAAAAAAAAAAAAAAAAGCAGGCAATAAAATGCATGTGAGAGACAGTCCCCTCTACCCCTACTGGTGGACCTATGTGAAGCCTGAGCTGACCATCACCTACATATAAGTAGAGAACCTAGGTCCAGTCCATGAACAGTTCTTGGTTGGCTCCTCTGGGCCCTAGTTAGTTGGCTTTGTTGGTCTTCTTGTGGAGTTCGTGTCACCTTTAGTTACTTTTATCCTTCCTCCCACTTTTTCACTAGATTCCCTATGCTTTTCCCAGTGTTTGGCTTTGAGTCTCAGCATCTGTTTCAAACCGTTGCTGTATGGAGCCTCTCAGAGGACAAATCTGATAGACTCCTGTCGGCAAGCATAGCAGATTGTCTTTAATAGTATCAGGGGTTGGCTCTCTCACTTGGGGTGGTTCTCAGGTTGGGCCAAGCATAGGTTGGACATTCCCTCAATCTGTGCTATATCTCTCTCCCTGCAAGGTGCTATAGGCAGGGTTAGTGGGTTGATGTTCTCCTCCCTCCAATAAGAGTCTTGTCTAGTTAAAAAGTATCTTCTTCAGCGTCTATGGACCCTGCTACTAGGAGTCTTAGTGAGAATCCTGCTCATATTTTCAGAGGCCTACTCTGACTTAGGTTGCAAGCTTGTCACAGAGATGCCCCTATTCACCTTTTCTCTTTAATCTGTAGGCCTTCTGTCCTCCTGTCCCTACTGTCCACACATCTGATCTCACCTTTATTTCTCTCTGCACTCCCTCTTCTATCTTGTTCCCACTCTTAAACCATTAACTTTGTCTATTCTATTTCCCCTTCTGAGTGAGATTTAAGCATCTTTCCCTGGGCACTCCTTCTTACTTATCTCCTTGTATCTATGCATTGTCATATGTCTATCTTGTACTCTCTGACTAACATCTGCTTCTATGTGAGCTGAAATATGGAAAAAAAATGACCTTAACTCTACGCTTATGCAGTTCTAAGAGGCATTTAAGGAGGAAACAAATAAACCCTTCAAAAAATACAGGAAAATACAAGCAAACAAATAGAAGCCATCAAAGGCACTCAGGAGAATACAATCAAACAGGTGAAGGAAATGAATGAAACTGTTCAACACCTGAAAATGGAAATAGAATCAATAAATAAACCACAAATTAAGAAGATCCTGGATATTGAAAACTTAGAACAGAGAACAGGAACCACAGAAGTAAGCATCACCAACAAAATACAAGAGATGGAGGAAAAAAAACTCATATGTAGAAGATACAACTGAAGAAATCAATACATCTGTCAACGAGAATATTAAAACAAAAAGTCCTTACAATAAACATCCAACAAATCAAGGACTCTATGAAAAAATGAAACCAAATAATAATAATAATAGATGAAAAAGAAAATTCAAGACTCCAAGGACCAGAAAATATTTTCAAGAATATCATAGAAGAAAATTTTCCCAACCTAAAGAAAGAGTTGCCTTTAAACATAGAGGCTTACAGATCACCAGATAGACTAGACCAGAAAAGAAATTCCTCCTGCCATATCATAATGAAAACACTAAATCTACAAAACAAAGTAAAATAATAAAAGTGCCAAGGAAAAAAGGTCAAGTAATGTATAAAGGAAGACCCATTAGAATCACACCTGACTTCTCAACAGAGACTATGAAAGGTAGAAGGACCTGGGCAGATGTCATACAGATACTAAATATAGTTTTACCTTACAATATATTACAGAAGTTTTATATTTCCCTGATAAGACACTAACAATTTTACTCAAAAAGCCTTTATAAATTTTTATCTGAATCTCTAGTAATTCAAATCTGTCCCATGCCTAGCTGCTTCTGAACACTGTCTATATACTTTGAAAGAGAACAGAGATGAAAATAAAAAAGCAGTGGCCTCACTTCATTAAAAGATTTTTTTCCAATAAACAAATGCTTGAGTGTAATTTAAAGCACTCGTATTTCTTCTGTAAGAGAATGAATTTATTTCTACCAAGTAATCAAATGAAGTGAAGGCTTTGTTGTGACTTTGATGGTTGGAAGAAAGCAATTATACTGCAATATAAAAGCAGAGAGCAAAGACGAATAAAAACTCTATTAAATTACTGAAGGGTAATGAGTTTGACAAATAATACAAGATTGTACAGAAAATAACATCAGGCTATCCTGCGACATACACTTTCATCTCACAGAATTTAGGACTCTAATTTATCATGAGGGTAGCCAGTCCCACAGACAAGTAAATGTCTTTATTTACATAAATGTCTTGAATTCATTTGTTAACGTTTACGCACACTCATATTTTCCTACATATTTTATACATTAAGTGACTCAAGAATGGGTTATCAGCAAGAGAAACTGATTTGTCTCTAGAAGTCGTGCTGAGGTACTGAGAGTTCCGCTACATGAATGAGACAGCTATGTCCAAACACAACTGCTGACGTTACCTAAGAACTGACCAGGTACCTCCAACACTCAGAAAAAAATTATTTTTGAAAAACAATACCTAATTTTTTTAATACCTAAATTTTTAAAAATGTGTGTTATAGATGTGAAGGAAATAGATACTTTGGCTAGGCTGAGGATTAAACTACACAGATGATAATAGAAACTCCATGATAAAGGGTAAAAGTAAGTCTCAGAACTTGATGGTTGAGAACCCTGGAGAAAGGTTTAGCATGCAGAGAGAAAGGTAAGTTTGACTAAGTGCAGGGGAATATGATATCCTCTGTGATTTTTATCATCACACCTGAGCAGTTTTACCCACAGTTTGTTTTCTAATCAGGTCCGTGTTGAGAACAGAAATCGTTCTATTTGGGTGACACTGAATGGGTCTTGAGTAGGTAAAACTTGTCTAGTTATGAACAATGTGGATAGCAAAACAATGACCATGCAGAGCGTTCATGTTCTGTCTTAGCTGATAATAGCTCAAAGAGGGCCAGACTCACAGAGGTAACAGCAACCACCCTCAGAAGGTAGAAATGCCTTTGCTTTCCATGATTTAAATTTCTGTTGCTAAATTATGGTGTCAAAAAGTATGTTTCATTTTCTGTCACCAGAAATCCTCACCTGTCATAAAGACCATGACCAAATAATCTTAGGGAAAGACTGAAGAAGCCAAGGCAAGAATTCAAATTCAGTGTAAACCAAAAACAGGAGCCATGAAGAGACCAGGGAGAAGTGCTCCTGATTAGCTCACCCCTCCCAGCCTGCTCTGTCTACTTTCTCACAGCACCACAGGAACACCAGCCCGGAGCTGGCACCACCTGCAATGGCTGAGTCCTTCTACGCCAATCACTAATTATGAAAATGCTGTCAGAGGTCCTCTGTGCTAGGCTTCTGCCCTGTTCCCTGTCTTCTCCAGCTTCCAATATCTATCCTGTTCACCCTTCTGAATAAGGATTAAGCATCTTCCCCAGGGTCCTCCTTGTTGTTTAGCTTCTTTAGGAATATATAGATTTTAGTATGATTGTCCTGTATTGTATGGATAATACCCACTTGTATAAGTGAGTATATGTCATGTGTGTCTTTCTGCTTCTGCGTTACCTCACTCAGGATGATCTTTTCTTGTTCCATCAATTTGCCTGCAAATTTCATGATTCCCTTTATTTTTTTTTTTTTTAATTGCTGAAAGAATCACATTTCTGTATCCATTCCTCGTTTGAGGACATCTAGGTTGTTTCCAGATTCTGGCTATTTTGAATAAAGTTGCTATGAACATAGCTGAGCAAATGTCAGCAGAGTATCAAAGCAGATGCTGAGACTCATAGCCAAACTTTGGGCAGAGTGCAGGGAATCTTATGGAAGAAAGCGGAGATAGAAAGATCTGAAGGTGACAGGAGCTCCAGAAGGAAAGCAACAGAGCCAAAAAAAAAAAAATGGGCCAAGAATGCATGAAATGCATCAAGAGGCTGATGTTTCAACCAAGGACCAGGCATGGAGAAGACCTAGACCCTCTGCTCAGATATCGCCTATGGGCATCTCAGGCTCAGTGGGGGTGCCCTAGTAAAGGGAGCAGAAGCAGTCTCTGGCATGAACTCCGTTGTGTGCTTTTGCTCACCTTCCTCTAGTGGGGCAGCCTTACTAGGCTACAGAGAAAGAGGATCCAGACAGTCCTGATGAGACCTGATAGTCTAGGGTCAGATAGCAGGGGAAGAGGAACTCCCCTGTCAGTGGATTAGGGGAAGAGCATGGGGGAATGGGAAGGTGGGTGCCAGGGGGAGATGAGGAAGAGAGCTACAACTGAAAACAAAATGAATAACTTGTAATTAGAAAGAAGGAGGAGGAAAGAAACGCTTACAGGCAAGCTTACAGGTGCTTCTTCAGAGACTGGTTCCTGAAAGGTGTTTAAGGCAAGGCTTTGAATGTTTCAGACTCTTGGTAAAGCACCCATGACCAATAAAGTCCAGCATGTGTAAACAACAAAGTTCCATGGTAAATCAATACTCATCTGTCACTTAGCTGCAAGCAGCAAATAATTAGGATCTAATATGTCATTTCCTCAATGACTCTTATAGTTCACATTAACTAATTAATTTGTTAGTTAGGTAGGGAGCTAGTTAAGAGACAGGGCCTCACTCAGTAGCCCTGGCTAGCCTAGAACACGTTTTGTAGACCAGGATCTTTGAACTCACAAAGATCCATTTGCCTCTGACTCCTAAGTGCTGGAATTAAAGACATGCGTCACCATGCCAGGCCTTATGTTTTGTTTGTTTTTCTAAGATTTTCAGCATGATTTTTTTATAGAAATACACATTCAAGTGATTGCCAAAATAAAGAATCACAGATTATCAAGTCTAATTCACTTCTTTATATATATTTTGACACTTCTTATTTTATAGTAAGTATATAAAAAACATTTCCTGGGAAATTTACTTCTATCACAGGTTTTAAAGGATGTTTGTGGTATAAGAAGAAATAAACTATAAGTAAAAACTCTACACCCAGGTTCCTTGAACTCACTCCATTACTTTAAGTGTTCCTGGATCATCACTGTACTAATAATGAAAAAGACAGCTATCCTGAGCTTGTAATGTATATAGTTTATTATATGTGTGTTGTGCATATCACTTACCGATCTGAAGCCAGCCCAAGGGGTTCTACCTGTAAATACCCCACTAAACTGGGATTGTAGACGCTTGCCCCTACGTCCTTGGTTTTACTAACTGAGCCATCTCCCCTTGCCTATAACTCCAGCTGAAGGGTATCTAATGTCTCTGGCCATGATGGAGACAACTAGACAACAGGGCACACCTATACATGATTTAAAATGTTATAAACATATCTAAAATTCTGTTTAAAGAATACTGAGTATTTTTCATATGTAAACAGACTTTTAAAACATATTTGGATAACTCCTTTAACCTTTAGAACTTTACTATATGAATTTTCATTTTCTCAAATCCATGTCTCTAATTGTTATCTGTCTTTTCATTTTAAATTTAAATGTGTATCATATTATAGACAGAGAGTTCTAGTTATATCAAAGGTAGACATGGAAGTGTAAGTGCCAATGCAATCGACTTTCATACCAGCAGAATTAATTATACTGTAGACCAACAAACTTGATTTCTAGCTACGTCTTCTCCAGTTCCCAGGCAAGTTTCTAGAACATTATAAATATTCGTAAGCATTAGGGAACAAACAAATGTACCAATATCTGAATTAATACTAGAAACATATTTTTCAATTTATACAAATGTCAAGTCTCTTTGAGTGTTCATAAAAAAATCTTGTGTAATGGCTGAGTAGTATTCCATTGTGTAACTGTACCACAATTTCTGTGTCCATTCTCCAGTTGAGGAACAACTGGGTTGTTTCCAGATTCTGGTTATTATGAATGAAGCTGCTACGAACATGTTTGAGCAAATGGCATTGTGTTCTTGAGCATATTTTGGAGATAGCTGGATCTTGATCTTGAGGTAGCACTATTCCTATACCATGTGTGTCTTTCTGCTTTGGGGATTTCTCACTCAGGATGATTGTTTCTAGGTCCCACCATTTGCCTGCAAATTTCATGATTTCCTTGTTTTTAATTGCTGAGTAGTATTCCATTGTGTAAATGTACCATAATTTCTGTATCCATTCCTCAACTGAGGGACATCTGGGTTGTTTCCAGGTTCTGGCTATTAGGAATAAAGCTTCTACAAACATGGTTGACCAAATGACCTTGTTGTGTACTTGAGCATCTATTGGATATATGCCTAGGAGTGGTATAGTTGGATCTTGAGGAATCACTATTCCTAATTATCTGAGAAAGTGCCAGATTGATTCCCAAAGTGGTTTTACAAGTTTACATGCCCACCAGCAATGGTGTAGGGTTCTCCTCTCTCCACAACCTCTCCAGCATGTGTTGTCACTTGAGTTTTTTAACTTAGCCATTCTGATGGGTATAAGGTGAAATCTCAGGGTCGTTTTGATTTGCATTTCCCTGATGGCTAAAGACATTGAGCATATCTTTAAGTGATTGTCTTCCATTCATATTGCTCTATTGAGAATTCTCTGTTTAGCTCTGTACCCTATTTTTTAAATTGGATTACTTGGTTTCTTGCTGTTTAACTTCTTGAGTTCTTTATATATTCTGGATATTAGCCCTCTGTCAGATATAGGGTTGGTGAAGATCCTTTATCAGCAGTTATAAACAAGGAAATCATGAAATTTTCAGGCAAATGGTGGGAACTAGAAAAGATCATCCTGAGTGAGGTATCCCAGAAGCAGAAAGACACACATGGTATATACTCACTTATAAATGGATATTAGACATATGATACAGGATCAACATACTAAAATCTGTACACCTAAAGAAGCTAATCAAGAAGGAGGACCCTGGGTAAGATGATCAATCATTACTTAGAAAGGCTAATGGGATGGACATCAGAAGAAGGAGAAAACAGGAAACAGTACAGGAGCCTACCACAGAGGGCCTCTGAAAGACTCTACCCAGCAGAATATCAAAGCAGATGCTAAGACTCAGCCAAACTTTGAGTAGATTTCAGGGAATTTCATGAAAGAAGGGGGAGATATTAAAATCTGGAGAGTACAGGAGCTCCACAAGGAGTGCAATAGAACCAAAAAATCTGGGCACAGGGGTCTTTTCTGTGACTGATATTCCAACCAAGGAACATACATGGGAAAAAACCTAGAACCCCTGCATAGATACAGCCCATGGCAGTTCAGTGTCCAAGTGGGTTTCCTAGTAATAGGAACAGGGGCTCTGACATGAACTCAGGAGTTGGCTCCTTGATCACTTCCACCTGAGGGTGGAGCAGCCTTACCAGTCCACAGAGGAAGACAATACAGCCAATCCTGATGAGCCCTGTTAAGCTAGGGTCAGTTGGAATGGGAAGAGGACTTCCCTATCAGTGGACTTGGGGAGGGGCAAGGGATGAGATGAGGGAGGGAACCTGAGATGGGTAGGGCATGAGGGAGGGGGCTGCAGCTGAGATACAAAGTGAATAAACTGTAATAAATAAATGGGGAAAATCTTATGTAACTTTATTTGCTTCTGCAATTATCTTGTTGTGCTTTTAAATATCAGAAATTAATGGACAGAACTACAGTGGTTCTAGTTAATTCTCCATTTCTCTCCATTAAAGTATACAGTCCTGTTCATTTTAAATTCTCAGGAACAGATGGTGGTCCTGCTTGACAAATCAGTAGTGAGAATGGCATCAGGTATTCGAAAATTTTATCAGACATACGCTGGAATCACTTAGCAGCTAATGCTGAAGGGACAACATTAGGCTCGGGAGGTACAAAGGACTGGTCGAAAGGATGCAGATGCCTGGCCACACCCGAGCCACAGAGGACCTCAAAAGCTGCAGCGGGAGCGGATGGGGCACAGTTCATTTTCACAATTAAGAACAAGTGCTTTCAAATGAGCCCTGGCATGATGAGTAGCCATACCAAATAGCTATATAAAATTGGATTAGGAAGGAACACTTTGAAAAAAGTATGTTCTGTTCTCAGAAGCAAGAACATTCACCTCTCTGGAATGAGTACTGTACCAAAGGCTGTATCTAAAATTGTAGAGATGTGGATGTAATTTAAGGTAATTTTCCTGAGCCAATGCAGTATTAAAAGTTTTAAATATTTCCCTTCTTTCAGTAAAAGCAAGACCATGGCTTTCTAGATTTCAAAAGCACTATTAATTGTTGTCACGGATTCAAAGCTCCTCCTTATAGCATTATATATAATCCTCCCATTTACTTTTGACATCATTTCTTAAACTTAAATAATTGCATTAGACATTGGATCACTATTTTATGCCTTTACAGTTATCCATTCGAAGTCACTTAAAGTATCATACAATTCCTGATCCTACCTATATTGATTATGGAAGACTAATCCTGTTCTATGGTATAGTTCTTATTACTCATAATTGAAGTAGGAAGACGCTAAGTTTCAAGAATTCAAGTAAACTGCTAAAGATTGAGATTGGCCTCACTGAACCTGCTATTATCTCTGTCTTAGACCAAACATATCATTTCAGCCTGTGACACTATGTCCTTCACACCCTTGATGATGGATATAAAGATCTTCATCACTGTCAAGTCTCTTGTAAGGCTCATAATCCGACAAAATGACTAGTTTATTTTCAATAATTTAAATTATTTTCCATATTGTTTTATTATTGTTTCATTACTGTGAAGATGTACCACAACAAAAGTGACTTCACACACACACACACACACACACACACACACTCAAACACACATTCACTTGGGTGGCTTGCTTAGAATAGCAGAGGGTTAGTCTGTTATCATTAATGGTAGGAGCATGGTGACAGGCATGGTGGTGGAACATAGCTGAGAGCTTAGAGAGATTTGTCCTGGTGTGGACTTTTCAAACCTCAAAGCACACCCTCAAAACATACCTCCAATAATGCCACAGTTCCTATTCCTTCCTAAACAGTCCACTAGCTGAGAAACAAATATTGAAATATATGAGCCTATTTGAGCCAATCCCATTCAAACAAGCACAATACCAGAACAAGGAAATGCACAGGTTAGATGAAGAGATATGAAACAACCAGTAGCTCTGTAAAACACTTTGTAAAGATTAAGACCACTGGACATGGCTTTGGGCTTTCTCCACATAATGTGAATCCAGTGAGTTTTCTAGATTCTTTCAAATATAATTCCCATTGATTTAATCTGTGTTTTTATTGTATCCCTTGTCCAAGCCATCTCCAACTTTTTATCACTTCTTCCAATGGCATATCAGGATGTCATTTTTGTGATGTTTGCTCACTTTCCTTCCTGACTCCAGTGACCACCATCCAGCTTCAATCCAGAGCACATTCTATCTTCACTCCAGTGCTCACGTCCCCCCCTCCCCACTATTGTGTTACTCTAGGGTATCCTCTACCTATCAGCAATCACGTTTCTTTCAAACAGAGGTATGTATCATTTAACCTGTTTAGCAAAATAGTCACAATTTGTTATTGTCATTGAAATTAAATTTTAATATGCTGGATATGATCAGTTCCATTGCTTAAAATAACATTCCTTTGTAGCAGCTTTATTTGTAATAGCCGGAAGCTGGAAACAACCCAGATGTCCCTCAACTGTGGAATGGATACAGAAATTGTGGTACATTTACACAATGGCATACTACTTAGCAATTAAAAATAAAGAAATTTAAATGAAATTTGCAGGCAAATGGTGGAATCAAATAAGATCATCCTGAGTGAGGTCTCCCAGAAGCAGAAAGACATACATGGTATATACTCACTTATAAGTGGATATTAGACCTATACTATAGGATAATCATACTAAAATCTGTACACCTAAGGAAACTAATCAAGAAGGAGCACCCTGGGTAAGATGCTCAATCTTCATTCAGAAAGGCCAAAGAGATGGACATCAGAAGAGGGGGAAAACAGGGAACAGGACAGGAGCCTATCACAGAAGGTCTCTGAAAGACTCTACCCAGCAGGGTATCAAAACATATGCTGAGATTCATAGCCAAACTTTTTGCAGAGTGCAGGGAATCTTATGAAAGAAGCGGGAGATAGAAAGACCTGGAGAGAACAGAAACTCTACAAGGAGAGTAACAGAATAAAAAAATCTGGGCACAGGGGTCTTTTCTGAGACTCATACTCCAAACATGGAGATAGCCTAGAACCCCCGCACAGAAGTAGCTCATGGCAGCTCAGTGTCCAAGAGGGTGCCCCAATAATAGGAACAGGGACCTTCTCTGACATGAACTCATGGCCTGGCTCTTTGATTACCTCCACCTGAGAGAGGAGCAGCCTTACCAGTCCCACAGAGGAAGACAAAGAAGCCAGTCCTGATGAGACCTGATAGACTAGGGTCAGATGGAAGGGAAAAGGGCCTCCGCTATAATTGGACCAGGGTAGGGGCATAAGAGAATAAGAGGGAGGGAGGGTCCGAGTGGGAGGAGTTGGGGGAGGAGGCTACAGCTGGGATACAAAGTGAATAAACTGTAATTAAAAATAAAATTGAAATTAAAAAATAATAATATTTCTTCTTTGTCACTTTGAAATATGTTGCCAACCTGTAACTATGTCACGTAAGAATACTTATTGTATATGTATCACAAATAAGGACATTCTCCTATGTAAATACTAGGGAATATAAGCATTAAATATATTTAATAAATATAAGTACATGGACATTACAATATTAGTCAGGTCTCACCAATTATCTAAATAGTGTTAGGTGAAATATTCATTTCACCTAAATAATTGCATTGCACTTCATTTCTTTGCCTGTTTTCTCTTCAGTCTCCATCACTAATGCCTTACTTTCAGTTCTTTTGGAGATCTGTGAATATTCTGTGCAGCTCCCTTTCCTGGGCTCAGCTATGTTCTCCAGCTTGCAGCAACTGGGGGCACCACAGAAGGGGTAAGCTGCTGCCACCTGCATCTCTTTCTCTTTTTTTCTTTTTTTTTTTTCACACCACTGATGATAGCAACTAGGTCATGTTGCTTTTGAATCTGTAAATACAATAATCATTCAGGGGAAATCTATCAAACTTTATTATTTTATTTTTAGAATAATGGGTTGATGGTTTCTTGTTTCTTCAGTAAGTTGTAATGTACAAATATCTCAAAGTGTATATTTGACTTTCTCTGGTCTGTCAAGTAGAGGCCTGTTGAGCAGATCCCTGTATCATTTCCTTATCTTCATCACAGAACACAAGACAATCTTTTCCTGCTTCAGATCTCAAATCAAACATTTTTACAACAGTCTCGTTTATTTCAATAAATAACGACATTTAGAGACCAATATCTGGGCGTTGTGTACTTATTGTTACTGAATTGTTCCTCCTCCTAGAGTAATCAGTAGATGAAAACCAGCAATACATATATATATATATATATTAAACATTTATAAATATAATGTGTATATATATGAGTTCATAATTTTATCTCCAGTTACAATGCAAAGAAATTTGGTTCTCTCTCTCCATCACGTATTTTTTATTTCATAAATGTCCGTCTTGGTAATAACCAGCCTTTCTGGCACTGTTGTTCCCTATTACTTTGAATGTTGACAATCACACTGGGCCTCAGTTCTAAACAGAATTCCTGTTTCCTTGAGTTCCAACACCCATTTAGGTTACTGCATGCCCATCTTCACGCTGAATCCCTTCCTCATCTCAAGAAGGTGGTGACTTCCTCCATTATTTGGTGTTCTTAAGGGAATATTCTACTTGTTTAAGCTACATCTGCTCTGATCCACTATGGCCCAACTCCCTGGTATGAAATCATACAACATCCTAACCTAATGATCTTGAGGAAGAAGGTCTTCAGAAAAGCTTGAGAAAAAGGCAACACTTGTATTTGGATGTACAAGTATGTGGGTCTTCCACAAACTTCCACAGGGTACTACGTATATTTTTATACAATCTTGCCCTAACCCAATCTTGCTTCAAATCTTCTTTGCTATTCTTTGAAGATACTATGTTCAATCACGCCTCAAGATTATTGTAAGCATGCTTCTATCTACATGGATGATGCTTCTCTAACACTCCTTTTACCACAAACCCCAGCATGCAATCCAATCACTCTATACCAACATACCCTGTCTACTTTGTTTGGTTATAATTTTCGTTTACTTTTATGTAGCTCTATTGTTTATTAACAGTCTCCTTAAGTTACAATGTAAGTAAAACCTGTGAAAATAAAGCTTTTCTTTCTTTATTCATGTGAATTTTGGGACCTCGAAGAGTACTATAAAATATATGTACCAGTGTGTGCTTGTTTATCTTGATTTTTTTTTTTTCTGGCTGGGTGTTATAGGGTAATTTTTTTTTTCAGCTTTTCAATCAGTAAAATCTTGGGTGGTTGTTTCCAGACATCATTTTAGACTGTGAAACATATGTACTGCATCTTTGGATCAGCCTCACCATATCTTCTTCACTTTCAACTATTGTCTTTGGCCCAGAACAAATATGTCAAATCCTTCCAACAGACATTCACTTTCATTTCTTTCCAGAGAGGTATCATTTTTATTAAAGATTTCATTTATAAGTTTTTATTTCCCTACTTTACATTTAATAACATATTTGTCAGTGAAATATTAATTTGTTGAAAATCTTAAAATCAACTGAGATTAAGACAACTTCAGTCTCCTTTCAGATACTCATTCTGGGCTTAAACATTAGTGTTCAAATAATCACTTTGTTTTTATTTTATAAAAGAAATTATTCTTAGTGTTCAAATAATCACTTTGCTTTTATTTTGTAAAAGAAATTATTGTTCTTCATTGCTTTACTTCTTATCCATATACAGGGACATCCATTGAGGAAATTCCTGATTTGTTTCTCTCCTCTCTCTTTATTTAAAAAAAGAGTAGACTGATCATATGAGTGGCAAACTTGGGGAACTTAAGCCACATGTGCTTGGCTGGTCAAAAGTCTTTTCTTTGTGGTCTTTAAAGGTTGCCCCTTTGACAGGAGGTCTGCTCTGGCATCGGAACACTAACTCTTACAGAGCTCATTCTTACTAATTTGAAAAGTATGCTCTGCCTCTCTCGCATACCTTGGTCTACCTCATGTTGTCTGGACTAAGAGCTGGGCATTGCCCATGAACTTTTCTTTTTCTAATGACATTTATTCTTCATTCTGGTTAAAATGAGAGTTAATAACTGGGAATGCATACTAGAATGATCTCAGTTATTTATATTATATAAACAAACAGTACTATCTTGGTATGTACATTTTGAGTGCCTCTCATGAATTTGAAAAAAAAATAATTTTTGTGCCATAACAGTTGTATTTTGACCTTCTTGTATTAGTATAAGGGAGTTGAAATAAGGAAAGATAATTGCCCTCAAAATTAACTTTGCCTTTGTCCAAAAGATACAGCTATTTACTGAAAAGGATGGATAATAGAGCTTTTTACAAAGTCTGTAGATTTCCTCTACAGTGTTAATTGAGTAAGTTATTGATGGCCCCTGATCCTTTTTTTTTTTTTAATCCATCAAAGCATGTTGTCATTGAACCACTCTGCCTCTGTTTATTCACCTCTTTTTTTCTCTTGATTGATGGCTTTGAGGTCCTTTCTGCTTTACTTTTATATATGTACCTGCTTAATATTGTTTAGCTGATTGTTTTTGGATGTCAAACTCCAGAGATAAAAAAATTGATCATATTATTGGACCTTTGATGTGGAGAGTAAAAGCCTTGCATTGCAAGAAGAAACAAAGTGGCTAGTGGGGAAGTGAGCCTGGTGCTTACCTGGAAGCCATGACTGCACACACCTCTCCCGTTTCTCTTCTGTGTCTTCACCTACTTTTTTGGAAGAATATCATTCTATTGCCTGCACTGGTCCTAAACTCTAGGTGCAAACAGTCTTTCTGTGTCAGCACATTTAGCAGCTGGGACTAATTCTGCATGCCACTGTGGTCCAGCAAATCCTGTGCACCTGACCCCTGTCCGCTGAGAACTTCCTCAAGAGGATGTGTTTGAGTGCTAATCACTACAGTCTTAGCTGACCTGTCATCTGTGAGCCCATCCTGGGTATTAGACATTTTTCTTATGGTTTTGACAAGGTGCCTGACAAAAACAACTCAGAGGACAGGGGTACTTTTGTTTACTGTTTGAGAGGCAGTCAGCAACTGAGGAAGCATGGCAACAGCTCTGTAAGGAAACTGGTTAAAATGCCTCAACACTCAGAATCAAGAGATGTATGCCAATGTTTAGTTCATTTTCTGTTCTTTTCTTTTCTTTTTAAATAAGTACAGGAAGCTAGGTCATGGAATAGTGCAGCCATGTTTAGAACAAGTCATTCCATCAAATTAAATCTGTCTGAAATTGCTCTCATAAGCACACCCAGACAAATTTCTTCCTGTGGCAATCCCAATTGAACATCACACAGGCAATGACACCCAAAAAAAGACAGAAGTATAGGCTTGTATTGATACAGAATCATACTGTAGCTCTCTTGAAAGCAAAACACTATTTTTTAAGTATGATGCAAATCTTTTATATATCCTAAGGAATAAAAAGGGGATTTATGAAAAGGACTAAGATGACTTGGTTATGCTAATGAGAAACAAGTCAAACTTAATTTGCCAAAAATAATTAAAGTAAGATGTATTTCATCAAAATATTGTAGAAAGATCATACCGTTCATGTTACTTTTAGTGATTTTTTTTTAGTTGATGTTTTTATTTTTATTTCTAGGTAAACTCATAAGCGATATAATGCTTAGGTGCATGTCACTCAAACATTTGTCACAAGATATTATAAAACAAAACATTATTGTTATCACAGAGAGCTTCTCCTGAGCCTGCTGAGCCTGGACCCTCCTGGTAACCATGATGCTTCTAATAGGTTTGTGTCACAATTGATTAAATCCACTTGTTCCTGAATACAATGATGCAGCATGTAATCTGTAAGTCTGCAGACTCAGCATAGTGTTCTAGAATGCATCCTTGCTGCTCCTTATGTTGAGATTTCATTATTCTGTATTGCTGAAAGGTGTCTTCAATGCATCAGTATTCCATAGTGTGTTTTCTTTTGTCTTTTTGATGGGCATTTGAGCTAATTTTGAGAATAAAGCTGCTCTCAAAATTCTTGAACAAATATATTTTGTTGTATCCTGCTTAAATTCTATAGCCCCTCTGTTGAGACCTACTTTAGTTCTTAGCATAACTATGGCTCCTCTGTTAACACGTGCTGTAGCCTTTAGCATATCAGAAGCCATTTTGCCACCAAGTAAGTTTCTGTGGTTTCACCACTCAAACTTTTTATACTTTGTTACCTGGACACTCTATGAAGTCCCCCCAAATTCAGAACCAATCAAATCAACAGTCAGTATATTTATCCTATATTATATGATTAATATACACTTAAAGTTAGTTTTTCCATGTGTGTCTTTCTACTTCTGGGATACCTCACTCAGGATGATATTTTCTAGTTCCCACTATTTGCCTGCAATTTTCATGATTTCCTTGTTTTTAATTGCAGAGTAATACTCCATTTTGTAGATGTACCACAATTTCTGTATCCATTCCTCCGCTGAGGGGCATCTGGACTGTTTCCAGGTTCTGGCTATTGCAAATAAAGCTGCTACAAACATGGTTGACCAAATGTCCTTGTTGTATACTTGAGCATCTTTTGTATATATGCCTAGGAGTGGTATGGCTGGATCTTGAGGAAGCGTTATTCCTAGTTGTCTGAGAAAGTGCCAGATTGATTCCCAAAGTGGTTTTACAAGTTTACATTCCCACCAGCAATGGAGGAGGGTTCCCCTTTTTCCACAACCTCTCCAGCATGTATTGTCACTTTAGTTTTTTATCTTAGCCATTCTGATGGGTGTAAGGTGAAATCTCAGGGTCGTTTTGATTTGCATTTCCCTGATGGCTAATGACATTGAGCATTTCTTTAAGTGTTTCTCTGCCATTCAATATTCCTCTATCAAGAATTCTTTGTTTAGCTCTGTTTCCCATTTTTCAGTTGGATTACTTGATCTGTTGCTTTTCAACTTCTTTAGTTTTTATATATATTGGATATTAGCCCTCTGTCAGATAGAGGGTTGGTGAAAATTCTTTCCCAATCTGTAGGCATTCGTTTTGTTTTGATGACAGTGTCCTTTGCTTTACAGAAGCTTTTCAGTTTCATGAGGTCCCATTTACTGATTGTTGCTCTTAGAGCCTGTGCTGTTGGTGTTCTGTTCAGGAAGTTGTCTCCTGTGCCAATGAGTTCAAGGCTCTTCCCCATGTTTTTTTCCAAGAGGTTTAGTATGTCTGGTTTTATATTGAGGCCTTTGATTCACTTGGACTTTAGTTTTGTGCAGGATGATAAGTATGGATCTATTTGCAATAAAAAATTTTTAAATATTAAAGGTCAGTTAGAAACAATTTGTCTATCTAGTAAAAATGATGTAATGTTGCTTCCTACACCTGGATACTTGGTTGTGTTTTTGTTACCTGCTTGTTACCTAGTTGAACTTTGTTCCCTACTCCTGGTTATAGTTTTGTTACCTACATATAATTTTGTTTTTAATTAAAAAAAAAAAAAAAAACAACCCTGCCATAGTGCCTGAGCCAGCCAGCAGAGTCGAACAGTTCTTGAGTCGGGGGTGAGGATTAAAATTAATAAAATAACACAGCACACAGGAGGCTTTTTTGAGAAGGTCTGGACAGCCACAGCAAAAAACCGCTTTAGCAGCAACCTCAAGCTTATGCAGCAAAACTAGCAGCACCTTCCGGCCTGTCTTTTTATTGTAGAGTTTTTTAGTCAGAGTAGAAACATCTCAGAACAATGGGTTAATTTCCACCAGGAGCTGAGGAAGAGGTGTGATCCTCACAAGCTATCCCACCTGCTGTCACAAACAAAAGGAGATGGATTTGCAAATTCTTCCCTGCCTTTAGAGAAGGTCCGGTAAAAGCAGTCTCTCCACTGAGATTTAAATATCAAAGCAGCTGCCAGAAGCACTGCTCCCGACACCATAGGAGCAAACCAATGTCTTCGTCTGGCTCACAGTCCAGATTATGGCCCTGCAGGTCAGTTCCTGTTTAGCATTCAATAAACCTCTGTTGAGCTCAGTTTGGTGTTTAAGTAGTCAGGGAGTGGCTTTTCCTGAACCAGTAACATATTTAGGGATGTAAACACTTCTGGAGAGATAGGGTAAATGTCCATTATCAGGTTTATTTAGCCATCAGGTAAACATAAGTTCATATTACACAAAGGTATGAAACATTCTTACTTTGTGCATAGAAGTTGTAATTTTAAACTATTGTACCAGTGTGAAGTTCTGTTTGCACTCATTCTCACTTCATGGTGTTAGTCTTTTTTTTTTAAATCATCCTAGTCATTATTTAAATACAATACTAATTTAATATTAAAAAGAGTTATTATGGTTGTTGTTGTTATTTACATCTTATTCACTTTGTATCCCATTTGTGGCCCCCTCACTCATCTTCTCCCAGTCCCACCCTCCTTCCCTCTTCCTCCCCTATCCCTCTTCCTTAGTCCACTGATAGGGGAAGACCTCCTCCCCTACTGTCTGACCCTAGTCTATCAGGTCCCATCAGTACTACCCGGATCCTCTTCGCTAGGTCACCCCATAAAGGAGAAGTGATCAAGGAGCAGGCAACCTAGTTCATGTCAAAGAATGTCTCTTCTTCCCTTACTAGGGAATTCACATGGAGACTGAGCTGTTAATGGGCTACATCTGAGCAGGCAGTCTAAGTCTTCTTAATCCATGGTCTTTGGTTGATACATCAGTCTCTGCGGTTCTCCCTGGGCCCTGGCTGATTGATTGATTGATTGATTGATTTGGCTTTGCTGGTCTCCTTGTGTGACTCCTGTCCCCTTCACGTCCTTTTAAATCCCCTTCTTTCATAAGACTCCCTGTGCTCTGTCCAAAGTTTGGCTGTAAGTCTCTGCATCTGCTTTGATCCCCTGCTGATTGGAATCTTTTAGAGCACATCTGTGAGAGGCTCCTGTTCCCTCTCTTTTACCTCTTCCAGTGTCTAACATGTTTTCCCTTTTAAGCATCCTTCCTAAAGTCTTCTGTGTCATTTAGTTTCTTTAGATCTGTAATTTTAGTATGTTTATCCTATATAATATATCTAATATCCACTTATAAGTGAATACATACCATGTATGTGTGTGTGTATATATATATATATATATATATATATATATATATAAACAACTCAAGAAAATAAATATCAACAAATCAAATCAATTTTTAAATTATATTTTTTTTATTTTTCTTATTTTTTTTGTATTCTAGCTGTAGCCTTCTCCCTCATTTCCTCCCAATCCCACCCTCCATCCCTTATCTCCTCCCTGCCCCTCTCTAAGTCCACTGCTAGGGGAGGTCCTCCTCCCCTTCCCTCTGACCCTAGCTTATCAGTTCTCATCAGGACTGGCTGCAATATCCTCCTCTGTGGCCTAGCAAGGCTGTTCCTCCCTCGGGGGGGGGGGGGGGGGGAGGGGGGAACGGGGAGGTCAAAGAGCCAGCCACTAAAAACCAAATCAATTTAAAAATTCGATACAGAACAAAACAAAGAACTCTCAACAGAGGAATATTGAATGGTGGAGAAACACCTAAAGAAATGTTCAACGTCATTAGCCATTAGGGAAATGCAAATCAAAACAACCCTGAGATTTCACCTTACACCCATCAGAATGGCCAAGATGAAAAACTCAAGTGACAACTCATACTGGAGAGGATGTGGAGAAATGGGAACCCTCGTCCATTGCTGGTGGGAATGTAAACTGTACAACCTCTTTGGAAATCAGTCTGGCACTTTCTCAGAAAACTGGAAAGATCTAGCTTTACTGCTCCTGGGCATATATCCAGAAGATGCTCAACCATACAACAAGAACATCTGCTCAGTGGTGTTCATAGCAGCTTAACTTATAATAGCTGGAAACAACCTATATGTCAACCAAAGAATGGATACAGAAATTGTGGTACATTTATACAACAGAATACTACTCATCTATTAAGAACAAGGAGGTCATGAGATTTACCGGCAAGTGGATGGAACCAGAGAGGATTCATCCTGAGTGAGGTAACTAAGAGGCAGAGAGACACAAATGGTACGTACTCACTTATAAATAGTCAAGTATTTAAAAATGAAACCAAATCACATTATATGACAAAAGGATTACAATGACTCTTTCACTTAATAATATCAGTAGTATTCAGGGAAATGCACATCTGAAAGATACATAAACATTGGTTGAGTGAAGCAATTATGTAAAAATTATATAAAATCCTTTAAATATTTTTATTTGTACTTAATTTGTTGACATAAATTACCAATATTTTCATTTCTAGACACTAAGTAGTTCTCGAAATTAATTTATCACCAAACATCAATGTGCATGCAAATTAGTATTATTTATCTATGAGAATCTTATCTTTTTTTATTCATCAGTCACCTCATATTTGCCTATTGTGTTACACTTGAAATTCTTGAAATCCTTGATCCTCTAATTAGTGTCCTCAATGCAGTCTCACCTCTACATCCAACTAAGCAGAAAGACCTTTCTAGATTTAAGAATTTTTGCATCTCTGTGCTTTCCCAGTTTCCTCAGCATGAATACATGCTCCCATCTCAGCTGTGTGTTTGCTATGAAAACAACAAACAGTTTTCAATTTTCTTGCTCAACAGAGTGGCCCTTAAAGGGAGATTTTTACCTACAAGTTTGGTGTTTTAAAAGTAAAAGGTAAAGACTAGAATCTGTAAGACAAGGTACAAAGCCAGAAGCCATAATTAAGCAGGGGCTTTCAGAGACACATACAAAAATGTATGTATCACTTTTAAATGGAGGGAAGGGACATTAAGGGCTTCTTCCTGTGTCCTCTTGTATGATGGACAAAACCTGGTTGTCTCTCATAGACTTTGCCACTGATACTTCTTGCCAACAGAGGTTTCCTGGTAGTTGTTATTCCTCTGCACTGAGATGAGGTGGGCAGCTCCTGGCAGATGACATTCCTCCCCAGACCTTGGGGAGCAACTGCATAGGCTTCTTGGAGTGCTTGTAACCCACTGAGGCCCCAGAATCTTCTTAGCCTCATTTTCCCCACTAGAACTTCACTTATATATTTGAGAGTGAAAGTAAAAATCCAATAGGAAGCTCCTCATTCCACTTAGAATGGCTACTCTAATGGTATAGAAGTTCATTTACTTGTAGAGTTTGGGGCCTTTGTTATTTTTATATGCATTTTTTAATTTACAAATTTTATAAATTTATACATTTGAATATAAAATAACTTTTATTCATCTGTTTTAAATGTCTTTTTTGAGGCTTCTAGAATTTGCTATAGGCCTAGAATGTTTTATTTTCTGAACTCTCACTGGTTCAACTCAGCTGTTCCAGCTCAAACACCTCTCCAAGCTGACTGCTTCAACCTCATTTCTCTCAGTTTCTAACTGAATTGTTCTGCTTGACCACTCCAGCAATCTCCTCTAATCTTCTGGCTCCTTCTCATTCTCTAGTTCATTCTGTCTTCACCTGTGTCTAATTTGCTCTCTCTTTTAACCTGTGTCTACAATATTCTTCTGGTTAAAAAAAAAAAAAACAAAACAAAACTATAAATTCCACAAACTCAGCTGCCATGAACTCAACTCCAGTGCCCTGTCTAAATTCACTGACTCAACCAAACTTCGGGAAAAGAACTAACTTGAACTCAGAGATTAGCTTGCCTCTATCTCCTGGGATTAAAGGTGTGTGTGCATTCCAGTTTAATCACAAAAACCAAGATGGTTGGATGTGATCCCTTTCCAGAGCAGCCATATTCTGAATTGAAATCCCTTTGCAATTAAGTTTGAAATAAATTTAAAATTAAAAATAATTTTAGTTTTAGAAGGTATGACATACTCAGCATGGTTATGATCAATAAATATTTGCTAACAAGTGAAAATATGATCCTTGTGATGGCTAAGGTCTTCAGGTGTGTTTCAGCTCCCTGTTGTAATGCTGTTTTACAAGAACTCTTCTTCTTTTTCTTCTTCTTCTTCTTGTTCTTCTTGTTCTTCTTGTTCTTGTTCTTCTTGTTCTTGTTCTTCTTCTTCTTCTTCTTCTTCTTCTTCTTCTTCTTCTTCTTCTTCTTCTTCTTCTTCTTCTTCTTCTGCATCTGTTAGGTGAGAGGATTTTTTCAGGCTACCTACATCTACCTAGCACAAAGGAAAATGTACTCACTGGATTTGATGATGATTTAAAACGCACAAGCATACTTTTTAATCACTGCTGTGAATGTGTTTAGGTTGTTATTTGTTTTGGATTTCCGTTGTGAAGATAGTGTGTAACAATTCACCCCAAGTTGCCTTTCAACTTACTACATAGGGTATCTTGACTCAGATCTTCATTGCTTCTATCTGAGCCTCTTCTGAACAGAAATGCAGGTTCAAACCATCACACTTGGCTGGTAGGTGCAGCTAGGAATTTATGAGCCTTTGTTTTTCTTAGTGGAACAAACATAAAATATATGACTAATTTTCAAAGGCTACTCTGTTAAAAATCTTGGTAAAATTCAATTATTCTATTGACAATGGATTTTCTTTTCATGATTTTATATATGTTGTTCACTTCCTGGAACATTCATAATTCAGTTATCCTTTTCTTCAGATTTCATTTGAAACAAAACTTCTTCAATGCATTCAATTTGGATACACATATTAAGTTATCTTTGTTGTAGTTCCCTTAAGTCTGTACTTATTATATTATAAGGTGCTGTGTTACTTTAATTCTGTATCTGAAACCAGTGTTTATTGTTCTACCTGTAGCACTTGTTACAGAATTGTATGAGAAGAGTACATTGGATGAATGAAATCCTTATGGGCTTTTAAAAAGAGACAGCTGTTATAGGTAAGCAGAATTGAGTGAAGAAACAGGAAGAGGGAAGGGGGAATGAATGAGAGACAGACAGAGAGGGCAGAGAGAGAGAGAGAGAGAGAGAGAGAGAGAGAGGAAAGAAAAAAAGAGGGAAAGAAAAAGAAGCAAAGAAAAAAGATAGGATTTAATTTTCAATCATCTGTTTACACAGAAGTATTGTCACTGGTGGTTTTCAGTGTCATTAATGTCAAAATTACTCTGAGATTTCACTCTACACCCATTAGAACAGCTAAGATCAAAATCCAAGTGACAACACATGCTGGAGACGATGTGGAAAACGGAGAACACTCTCCATTGCTGGTGGGAATGTAAACTTCTATAACCCCTTTGGAAATCAATCTGATGCTTTCTCAGAAAATTAAGAATAAAATCATATGAAAAAGTATTATTGATGTCTAGTATCTACTTATGAATAAGTATATACCATGTATGTTTTTCTGCTTCTGGGATACCTCATTCAGGATGATCTTTTCTAGTTCCCACCATTTGCCTGAAAATTTCATGATTTCCTTGTTTTTAACTGCTGAGTAGTATTCAGTTGTGTAAATGTACCACAGTTTCTGTATTCATTGGACGATCTGGCTGCAACATCAGTCACCATATTGATTGCCAGGGTGGATGGGCTGATCCAGCTGGCTAGGCGTGTGTCCCCTTCCTCCCTCACCACTCCATGTGCTTCCCTCCAGAACCTGCCCACTAGGTCAAAGAGGATGACTTCCCTTCCCTAAATAGAGGAGAACCACTCTTCAGTCAAGGGTATAGGAGTAGCTGTGATACCCTACTAGAACTTCCAAAGATGCTCAAAGCCCATTTATATCTTCTTTATAGAAAAAAACAAAAACAAAAACAAACAACAAAAAACACCATTCTAAATTCTTTCAGCTCTTTAAAATGACAGCATTTTACTATTACATAGTCACCATATCTGAACTTTTTACTCTCATCTAACTGTAACTTCATACCCTGTGTCAACCTTCCCCAGCAGAAATGCTCTTCATTTTCTGGAAGCTGGTTTCATACTGTCAAATTCCCTGAGGTCAACATTGTCACAATCTACTTACATTCATCCTCTTGTTGCTTTCTTTCCAGCACCTGGCTTATTTCACTTACCATAGTGATCTACATTCCATCTATGTTTTCACAGTGTCACAATTTTTATTCTTCTTATGAAATATTCTTTCATTGTAAAAATGTATGCATTTTGTTTATTGGGCCAAGGGTCCATAAACACTTCTCCTCAAATTATTTCTTTAATACTATTAGTTGTACAATAAACATAGGTGTGCAGTTGTGTTTTTAGATATTTACCCATGTCTCTTGGAATTTGGACCAAACATGAGATTAATGAGCCATAGAATTGTTCTACTTTACAGTATTTGAAGAATCTCCATATTGCTTTTCGTGCTAGCTGTACTATTTCATATTCATACTAATAATGTGAAATAATTTATTTTTCTCTACAACTTCATCAGAAAATTATTTTGATGATAGTTATTCTTAGTGCTGTTGGAGTAAAAAATTTTGTTATTTTAAGAAATTATGTCCTATTGACCATATATTGATTAGTATTGTTGATTTCTATTATCTAATGAACTTTATATTATTAAAACAATAACATCAACATTAATAAAACAATAACATCAACACAAAGTAAATTTTATTGAACTTACTAAGTACCAGTCCTGCAAAATTAGATTTTCTCTACTGTTTAATTAAGTAGTACGTTTTCTTATTAGACATCACTTTGTTGTGTAGGTCATTTCTCACATCTCCAAGCTATTCACTTTCTGCTCATTATTTTGTTAGTTGTTTGTTTTTTTACAAAGCATTTACATATTATATATGTATGTTTTAGGACCAAATATTCCAGCACTTATGTGAGCATATGTGTGAACTTGCATACATGTGCATGTCTGTCTCTGTCTGTGCATTCATGCATGTTTGTGTGTATGTCTTTGTGTGGGGCACCTGTATCAGAAGAGTAGTTTTAGGTGGTGGTCTATGTGTATTTACTCAATAGTTAAATATTAGCCATTATAGAATTTTTAATTGTTTAAACTGGCAAAAGTTGGCAATCTGCAATTATAGCACAATTGCTATAATTATAGCAGGTAAAACATTAGCATTGTAATTACATTAGGTATGCATATGCATACCTATTACCAAAGTGATTAATAAACAAACCAAGTTGCTTTAATTGAAACAATAAACACACACACACACACACACAGACACTCACACACACACACATATATATATATGTTTCAAAGTTCAACTCTTGGTATTTCACTAAAGTATCAGGAACTGAAGCAGCAAGCCACAGGGCCTGCATGGCACTGCCCTGGGACCTTTGCCTACATATTCTAGCTATTAGCCTAGTATATGCATGAGACTCCTGACTATGAAAATGGATGAATTTCTGACTCTTCTTGCACTCCTGGAATGCTTTTATTCCTTTTGGGCTGCCATATTCAATATGAAAGTTTCTGCTTCATCTTTAAAATATGTTTCTATTTTGTCATTCAATCTCTAAGAAGCATGTTCTTTTCTAATGAGAGACAGAAAGGGAGTAGATCCTGAGGTGAGGAGAGATGGGAAGACACTGGGAGGGGTGGGAGGAGGGAAAACTATAATTGGAATATATTGTATGAGAAAATAATCTATTTTCAATACAAAACAACATGAAAGTGTGAAAATTTCAAGATATTTTCAACATATGATTGTATTAAAATTCTAAAAATTTAGTAACCAGATATATTACATCTGACAAAAGAGTGCAGGATCTTTCATGCTTGGAACACATTCACATGGCTACACAGGTAAAAGGAATTCTTTAAATGGAACTACAGATATTATAAGATATTTAAAATCATCTTTAATTTTTTAAATGTTCTTGCTTGTAGCATATTCTATTTAGTTATAGAAATCAAACATGTCACCAAAGTTTCCCTAAGACTGAAAGGGTTAAAGGGAGCCCTTTAACCCTCCACACAGAAAAAATTACTCTGACTTTTCCACGTCTCCTATTATTTATAAAATTCCAATGAAAAATGTTATGCAACAATTAACTTCTGAATACCAGAGACAACCATTATTTGTGGTTAAACTCCTTACAGATAAGTATTTATCTTCATGTAAATTATTACACTCCCATATATATGGTGTGTGTAAATACATATATATGTTTATTGTACTCATCTGTTAGTCATGCTCTTCAATGTTATTAATATATTATTAAAATTTAATATATATTATATGTAATAATATTTTAAACAATTCTTAGTAAATTTATGGACTATGTATAGATGCTTAATTATTCTCAGCCCTCCTCCTGCCTACAAGATAGTTTAAAATATATTTTATATGTGTCTGTTCTACATTATCTATGCACATATAGATAGATATGATATGGATTTTTAAATTCACGGAAATAGCACTATATATCAGTTTCTTTGAGTCATGTCAGTGACTGTTTTTCATTTTCTGTAAATCATTAATATCCTCAGATAATTTTAAAGTTATGTAAAAGGGGGGAAACAAGGAAACATAGCTATAATTCCTAGTAAATAAAATAACTCAGATATTAGTATGTTAAGTGGTAACATTGTCAGGAATAGTGGTAAAATGACTCAGTGAGCAGAAATCTGGGACCCTGTGTGGAGTGTTGCACTTATCCTAAAGAAAAGAAGACTCGGAATGAAAAAAATAGCATCTAATTCCACAGATATTTCTAAGCTCTGAATAAGAATCGCTAGGAAATGGAGGAGGGTTATTAAATGTCCTTCGACAGATAAAGGGATAACAAAAATGTGGTAACTATACACTATGGTATAACATTCAACTGTAAAGAAAAATAAAATCAAGATATTGGAAATTTGAAGATATATTGATGGACTTATAGGCAGTTATACTAAGTGACATAAAGGAGCCCAAGAAAGACAAATGAGGTGTTTTTTTTTTTTTCCATCTGTGCTTCTTTGCACCAAAACCTCAGATTTAAGTGTATAACTTGGAGTAACACCAAAAATAGCAAAGTATAATGGGACTGTAGGTGTGAGAGGATGTCCTGACAGAGGAATAGTAGGGTACAGGCAGTATAGATCATGAAACAGAAAAGCAGGCAGGAACCTTCAGATGAGGAGGGGTAAGGAAACAGAAGAAAACGGACAAAACAACATTAAGGCTGTTTGATAAACTCTCAAGAAATCATTATTTTATACTTACGTAAAATGATGTACTATATATAATATACTTTATAATGTTAGTATATAAAATTATATATTTATATTTATAACATTATATTATAATATAGTATATATTGTATATTAAATATATTATTGCATATACTGACATATTACATATAATATGTTAAATATATTATAATAGCATATAAAATTATATATTGAAAGAGATAGAAAAAGAAGGAAAATAAAGTTAAGAGTTGACAATGCCACCTACAAGAATCATAGAGCAATGAGAATCACTGTTTGAGTGGTTGGGCAAATCCAGGAATCCCCAAACAATCTACTGTAGAGCTGTCGCAATGGGTTGCCTCTCAGCGGTAAAAGTCCCTATTGATGAGGAAAGAGAGGTCTTCATTTTGAGATTTGGAGTATGAGAGGGTTCAGAGGGAGAGAACATGAGAAAGACTGGAAGGAAGAAATGGAAGGGAAATGATGCGATCATATTTCAATTAAAATGCATTAAAATACTTAGTGATGGCTCATGAAAATATTGTATTAGGCTAGTACAAGCTTATATGGCGGGGTTTTTTTTCATAAATTGTTTTCCTCTATTTGAAAACATCACCATGAAAAAACTGCATATAACAACAAAAATAACCACAACAACAAGACAACATTAACATACAAACACCGGTATTTTGTGTCTTGTAAAGTGAAATTCTACATACATGTAATTCTCCAGAATTTCTCATTGCAGTGGTCAAAACCTTTAATCTAAATTCAGAGCCTGTGCTAACCTTCGCGTTGATAACAGCTCCTACCATTTCTAGATTCAAGCGTTTTGTTAGCATCATCTCTTCCACCTACATCTAAAATAGATGCAACCTGTGACTGAACCCACATACTTCAGAATGTTAACAGCCTTCTGTCATCTATTTATTCATGAGAGATGAAATGGCAAGTTATTTCCACAGATAAAATGAAAGGCTTCATTGTTAATCTTCTCTGATCAAAATGCAGGCTTGAGCCCACCAGCTTATACACTATCACTGTGGGTAACCATTTCCTGAGAAGATAAATGTTTAATTCCTACAAACTGTGGCATGTCCAAAAAGAGGTAATCATTACATGACCACGAAAATGCATGGGGATTCATCAATAGACTGCTTTGAGAATTCACTAGCATTTTTATTCAGAGTTTGGACAGTGTTAGGTGCAAGGTAAATTATCCATAAATGCAAGTTGATTTAGTTGATTTTTTTTCTTCCTATAATAATTTTCTGTTCCATTGAACCAGCTAGATTCTTTAAAATTTTGAGAGTTTTAAAATAGATTTCATAAAATCTATGGTAATTACTGATCAAACCTGACACAGTTTTATACTTACCAAAGAGTTAAACTAAAATATATTTTATATGTAAGATGGTAACCATAACATGGATGTGGTATTAAAGATAACATTCCCCAGACTCCTTTTTCTTACTCTTTGGAGTCTATCAAATACTTGTTCCTTTCAGGAGCCTCCACAGTGATTTTCACAGTGGCTGTACAAGTTCACACTCCCACCAGCAGTGACTAAGTTTCCTGCCCTTTCCCTAAACCTCACCAGAATCTGCAGTGATTTGTTTTATTGATCCTGTACATTCTGACTGTGGTGAAATGAAATCTCAAAGTAGTCCTATTTTTCATTTTCCTGATGGCTAAGTACGTTGAGGACATTTCAGTGTTTCTTGGCCATTTATTTTCATCCTTTGATAGCTCTCTGTTAGTTATATACCTCATTTTTAATTGGTTTATTTGTTTTCTTGATGTCAGTGTATTAATTCTCTATATATTCTAGACACTAATCTTTCAGATAGATAATTGATAATGATATTATCTGAAAGTTTCCTCCAAAAAGTAAAATGTTAGAAAAATAGTAATAAATACAGTTAAGTAATCAATAAAATATTATCCTTTTAAAAATATACAATATATTGCAATTTTAATTTTTGGTTCATTTAAGAGCAACATGAAATACAGAGGCCACAAAATGCCAAGACTATAAAAATAAAGAACTAAATAACACATATTTATCAAAATATTTCCAAACATAACATTAAAGAAGAAAATGCACATTGATTTAATAAACTGTAACTCCTTCTTAGGAATATTGATGTGCTTCACAGTGCAATGGCAAATCTGCACATGCTAGTGTTGACACAATTTTAAGGGATCTCATGTGATGTAGATTTTTAAAATCTAATTAATACTGAAGAGACAACTCAGTGAATCATAAAATAGTTGCCTAAACCATGAACTTATTATACTGTAAATTTTTAGCTTATAATATAAAACATTCTCAAATTAAATCACTTAATGAAAATTAAGTTAAATTTTGGATTTAGTAGAATATTATGGTTAATCCTCAAAAGGCTGAGGAAAACTCATGCACGTTTAGATTAAGACACAAAACCAAATACTAAGGCATTTAGTATTTGGCACTGAGGATGTCCATTAGTTGCTGGGAGTTTGACACCAGCATAAGCTGTACAGTGTAAAGTCATTGTAACATCTAAGTTTAATATTTTACAATTAGAGAGTACAAGGGGCTATTTTGGTCTGCAACAATAAACATATTTATTAAAATTTAATAGTAACATTAACACTTTTTAAAGATGCATACTTTTCTATAATCTATATCAATGATTCATAAATACATTCTATAAAACCTCCTTTCATTTTCTTTGATTTTTTTTATACACCCAAATTTTATGGTTTTTTTTCTCTCTCTCTTAAAAACAGAATCAAAACAAAAAAAAGTTTAAAAGGAGAAAACCATGGAGTCAATTTTGTGTTGTCCATCTACTCATACATGTGGGATCTTCCCTCATTCGTGGTTCAAATATCCAGCCCTATTTAATTGACAAAACATTTTTTCTCTGTCAGCAGCAATGGATCGCAATAGCTTCTTCGATAGCCTTAGTTCTTGTGCTTCCCTCCTCTATAGTAGAAACACCCTTAAAATCGCAAAAAGAGAAAATAGTAGCTCCCCAGGACAGAAACTCAATTTCATGGACTCAAGATAGTATTAAATGGTTTGAAAATAGTATATATTTTCAATATATTTTGTCATGTATTGATCTTGAGTTACTTTCGATGGCAGACAATCTTATCAACTTATCAGAAATAAAACGATATACAGTAGGTTAGAGTCATAGCTTATTTATCTAAGAACTAAAGTAAGTATAGGCATATAAAATAGAGTAACTTTGCAACCAACATAGGACATCATCAAGCGTTCCATCATTCTTCTGCTTAAGTTTTATTCCCTGTCTTCAGCGGAAATTTATTTGTTTCTCTTCTTTCCTTCAGGACTCCAACAACAACTCTGAGTTCTGTTTTTTACACAATGGAATACTACTCAGCAATTAAAAACAAGGAAATCATGAAATTTGCAGGCAAATGGTAGGATCTAAAAAAGATCATCTGGAGTGAGGTATCCCATAAGCAGAAAGACACACAGGGCATGTAATATGTATACCTAAAGAACATAAACTAGAAAGGGAAGCAGGGGTAAAATGATCAATCTTTACTTAGAAAGATAAATGGGATGGACATTAGAAATAGGAGGAAACAAGAGCCTACCACAGAGGAAACCGGAAAGACTCTACCCAGCAGTGTATCAAAACAGATGCTGTGACTCATAACCAAACTTTGGGCAGAGTTCAGGGAATCATATGAAAGAAGGGGAAGTTAGTATGACCTAATAAGGACAGGAGCACCACAAGGACCAAATATACCTGGGCCCAGGGGTCTTTACTGAGACTGTCTATCCAACCAAGGACCATGAATGGATATAACCTAGAACCCCTGCCCAGATGTAGCCCATCGCAGCTCAGTATCCAAGTGGGTTTTCTAGTTAGGGGAATAGGGACTGTCTCTGACATGAACTCAACGGCTGGCTCTTTGATCTCCCCCTAACCTCCGAAAGGAGGAGCAGCCTTGCTAGGCCACAGAGGAGGACATTGTAGCCAGTCCTGATGAGACCTGATAAGCTAGGGTCAGATGAAAGGGGAGGAGGACCTCCCCTATCAGTGGACTTAGAGAGGGGCAGGAAGGAGATGAGGGAGGGAGGGTGAGATTGGGAGGGCATGAGGGAGGGGGCTACAGCTGGGATACAAAGTGAATAAACTGTAATTAATAAAAATAAAAAAATAAATTTACAAAAAAGAGGAATATGTGATCACACTGTAAAGTGATTAAAAATTTTTTAATGTTACTTTAAATAGTTTTTGTTCCTGGATGTTTGATATGCCACTTTACTGTATTACCAGCATCAGCTTACCTTATGTTTTATTTATTTTTTATTTATTACAATTTATTCACTTTGTATCCCAGCTGTAGCCCCCTCCATCAGCCCCTCCTTACCCACCCTCCCTCCCTCTCTCTTCTGCTCTCATGCCCCTTCCCCAGTCCACTGATTGGGGAGGTCCTTCTCCCCTTCCATCTAACCCTAGTTTATCTGGGGAAAATAAGATGTACAGATGCTACTCTGTGATGTACTATCACTACTCTTTCCTAAATTTCTGTGAATTATACTCCTTACCATTCTATTAAGGCATAAAAACATTTGGATAGTATATTATAGGAATTTCCCATCAAAAAGATGCTTTTTGAATTACACGAGTTTTGTTTTACAGCAATGAAGCAAAGCTATTCTCATGTTTGTTTTGAAATGAATGCCACAAGTTTGCTTTCATGTGGAAAGACTGAAGCCAGTACTCTCAGAGCTGCACGGAGGCTGCCCTCCACAGGATTCAGCATTTTCTGGGGTTCTTTCCTTAAGACTGTGCTGTAGTGTCACTAATGAAAACAGAAGGTCTTTAGCTTTTTTCTGCTTCAAAATGGCAATGAAAAGAAATAATATGGTGTGGAAAAGAATGATATGCTCAGTCATAGGTCATTTGAAATTTTAGTAACTTTGAAAATTTATGGAAAATCTCAGTAACTTACTTCAAAGTGATGGATCTAATTGATTTTTAAAATATAATAAAATCCTAATATAAGATTCATTCCTAGTTTCACGGGTTTCTAAGCCATTTTCTTAGCTTTTATTTGTGTATTTAGTATACCTTTTGTCTATTTGGGGGGAGGGTTATACTAGCTTAACTAACAGTAACAAAAAATACGTGCTCTGGAGAGTAGTTATTTAAAAAATAACTTTAACATAAAACAAACACACAATGAAAACTAAAGAAATTGTGACTGCTTAAATTAGAGAATAACTTTCTTCGTAAGTATATTAAAAATAGTTTGACCTACAAGGTGCACATTCACAGTGTTAGATGCTACACAGATAATTTCTATTCAATGCGTTTTGAAATAGAAAATAGAAAAGCATACTAGAATTAAATAATAACACTTCATACAGCACAACAGGTAAATTAGAACATAGTCTTCCTCACACAATTTGGATGTAAGAGAATATAGTTTTACTTTCTTTCTTTAAAATTTTTAGATGAATTGAAAACTATATAAGAACTTAATTTTGTCCAGGCTCTTTACATCCCAAGCACCCGCGAGTCACATGTGTCTCCAGTACGTGAGAAATGAAAGTATATTGCTTGGTTCACAGGCCTCCTGACCCAAGGATGTGTCCATCCATCCAGTTAAATCCGTTCACATAATCCTGCATCCAGAAATGAATTACATGGGAGAAACATGACACTTACAAGAAGCTTCTTGGAGTGTTGAAAGATTTTGTACAATGCAGAAGGTGGGATCTGCAGATAACGACATCTTTCTTCCGGTAGAGCAGGTCTCTGATGTTATTTCTGGCTTTGGTCCTCAAAACCCTTCTTGTATCAACTATTTCATCAATGCTACATTTACCACAGTTATCACTATGCAGCATGGTAATTCACCTGTTGGAAAATCATTGTAGTGGGTTTTCTACTTTAACATGAAGATCTCTGGTCCACTTGTAGGCTGTAGAAGACTCCTCAGAAGACTAGCTCTAGGGCTGAATGACTAAATGCAAGGCACTGAGAGCCATGTTAGAATGTGGGAAATTCACTGAAAGTAAGACTTGAGAAGATCCAGTCATCAAATGCATTCCTTTACCCATATTCTGTTTCTGTGACTAATATTTAAAACTCAAAGCAATTCATTGTAGACTTAAAATACTATTAACAAGTAAAATAGTAAGAGCATTTTATTTCTCAACAGAAGTCACATTTTCTACATTTTATATTTATAACAGGAAAAAGAGAATTTGAAGGGAGTTAACCAACATGGCAAGAACAAGCTACTCCCAGCAGCTATGGGTTTCTAGATAAAGACTCCAGAGGGAGTGAGAGGATACCTTCTTATGGATTAGTTTCTGGTCAGAAAGTCCCAAGAGTCAACAAAATTACAGCACACATAAAATGTTGCCATTCCTATTGCTTGCTAATCAGAACGAGATGATACGGCCCTGTTGATGAAAACACACAGCGTAACTCAAGCAGAAACTGAGCTAAAAGACCTGGAAGTTTCTTCCATCACATTAGGTCCTATGAAACATGCTGGTAGTGAAAATAACCATCAGTGGTCATACCCGCTGTGAATCCTACAATCTGCAAGACGAACCTACCAAAAAATATGGAGATAAGCAACTACTTTTTAAGAAGACATAAAATAGAAGCTAGGATTGAATATTTTCTCTTTTAGGAGGTATAATGAGGATAAATAAAATGAAAACATTATAAAAATACAAGCAAGAAAGCCCCTGTTAAGCATCATTAATTAGAAGAATGTTACTTGCCCAGTGGTTTCAGAGTATAACTTTCCTTCATCTCAGTCTCTCTCCTCTGTTACTCATATATTGTTCTAAAACTGATGGTTCTGGGATATCATAGCACTAATCCACACTCTTCAAGAAGCTAGGAAAAGCTAATCAGCTTCATATCCCAGCATCATTCAAGCGGTGCTGTGGTGTAGCTATAGCAGCATTTCACACACTTGACTCTTAGCAACCATTAGAAGTTGAGTGTGGACATTAGCCATATAATATAGGATAAACATACTAAAATCTATAGTCCTAAAGAAGCTAAACAACTAGGAGGACCCAAGGAAAGAGGCTGAAACCTCATTCAGAAGGCAAGCAGGATAGAAATCAAAAGTAGGAGAAGACAGGGAATAAGACAGGAGCCTTCCACACAGAGATGCTGAGACCCATAGCCAAACTTTGGGCAGAGCACAGGGAACCTTATGGAAGAGTGGGGAGATCTGGAAGGGACAGGAGTTCCACAAGGAAACCAACAGAGCTAAAAATCCTGGGCCCAGGGAGCCTGCAGAGACCAATATTCCAGCCAAGGACCATAAATGGACATTAGCTAGACCCTCTGCTCAGATGTAGCCAATGGACAGCCCAGTCTCCAGATAGCTTCCCTAATAAGGGGATCAGGGGCTCTCTCTTACATGAACTCAGTGACAGGCTCTTTGATCACCTCCCCATGGGAGGTGCAGCCTTGCCAGGCCACAAAGGAAGATGATGAGCCATGATAGGCTAGGTTCAGATAGAAGGGGAGGAGGTCCTCCCATATACGTGGACTAATGGAGGGACAGAGGGGAAGAAGAGGGAGGGTGGGTTGCACTGGGAGGAGACGAATGGGGGGCTATAGCAGGGAGAGAAAGTGAATAAATTGTAGTAAATCAGTAAAGAAAGAAAATGATTTGCTCCTTGTCACAGGAGGAGCTAAAATATTTAAAATCAATTTTCCAATAGCATTTCTAGGTATGCATAGTCACATCAAAAACATGTTTTTGTTTTGTTTTGTTTTTAATTTGTGCCTTGACTCATGCAAGTTGCAGTGAGCTGGCCTGCCTAACCATTTACAAGAGGCCCCATTGTTAACAGCTGCCTCAGCATACAAAATCTATTTCTGTTAGTAAAAATCATTATGACTGCTGGCCACTTACTATTGCTCTAAAACACAGACAACAAACTGTTTAAAAATATTTCAAGTTCTAAATTGGAAAAATAAATATAGCAGATTCAGTATCTCTTTTGTTATTTAATGACATTCAAATGGAAGTTTCTAGATAACCCAATTATTTTCTGTTGATAAGATATGTGAACTATTTATTTAAAGTAATAGAAACACTTACAGAATTTCTTCTCTTGAAATGATTCCAATAATCAAATTAGTATAAGCAAGCTATGATTTAACAGAGGGTGGAGATTGCAATGACCTTAGGGTGAAAAGCATGAAAAAAAAATGCCATAATCACTTGAATCACAGATTAATTTTAACAATGGTATCTATTAGATTTGCAAAAAACAGGATCTGTTGTTTCCATCTAATCATTTGTTATAATCAAACACAAGAAGTAGAACAGTGTTGAAAGTTATTCCAATTTTACATTCAGGTGACATGATTTACTGTGATGACAGTAAGTAATGTTCAGCTATCACCATTCATCCCAAATGCTACTTCCTTCATATAAAGACTTTCAGGAATATCATTAACACAGATTTGACCTCCCTTTACACTTTTTATTTTTACATTATTTGGGCATCTACTAAATTCTTCTTTGATCTTCATGGGCCTATTCATGTACAGTGTTATAATCTAGAAAGCCTGAGTAATTCATATTTTATGTTACAATAAATACATATTTTCTCTTTATGATAACAATATTAAACTAGTAAGACAGTTGATTTTTTTTTCATCCTATTATTGATATGTTAGGTAAAACACACATTTCCTTCTTTCAATATTATTTAGCTATTTCAACCAAACTGAAATATTTCATCTTGTAGTGAATCTTGTTATGACTTTGTACGTTCAAACTCACAGGAAAAAAACAAAACAAAAAAAAACCAAAAACCTCAAAAGTCTCCGAAAGCCCCTGAAACCTATTAGATAAGAAAAACAAGGGAATCATGAAATTTTCAGGCAAATGGTGGGATCTAGAAAAGATCATCCTGAGTGAGGTATCCCAGAAGCAGAAAGACACACACGGTATATGCTCACTTATAAGTGAATATTCGACATATAATATAGGATAAACATACTAAAATCTGTACACCTAAAGAAGCTAAGCAGGAAGAAGGACCCTGATTAAGATGTCAATCCTCACTCAGAAAGGCAAATGGGATGGACATCAGAAGTGGGAGAGGGCATGGAACAGGACAGGAGCCTACCACAAGGGGCCTCTGAAGGACTCTATCCAGCAGGGTAGTATCAACGCAGATGCTGAGACTCATAGCCAAACTTTGGGCAGAGTGCAGGAAATCATATGAAAGGAGGATATGAAGGACCTGGGCGGGCAGGGGCTCCACAACGAGAGCAACAATACCAAAGGATCTGGGCAAAGGGGTCTTTTCTGAGACAGATGCTTCAACCGGGGACCATGCAGGGAGATAACCATTGCACAGATGTGGGCAATGGCAGCTCAGTCTCCGAGTTGATTCATTGATGATGGGAGCAGGGACTGGCTCTGGCATGGACTTAGTGGCTGGCTCTTTGATCACCTCCCCCAGATGGGGGAGCAGCCTTGCCAGGCCACAGAGGAAGACAATGCAGCCAGTCCTGATGAAACCTGATTGGCTGGAGTCAGAGGGAAGTAGAGGAGGACCTCCCCTATCAGTGGACTAGGGAAGAGGCATGGGAGGAGATGAGGGTAAGAGGGTGGGATTGGAAGGGGAGGAGGGAGGGAGCTACAGCTGAGATACAAAGTGAATAAACTTTTATTAATAAAAATAAATTAATTTTAAAAAAGAAAAGAAATGGCCACTCCTTCATAAACCTCTATGGACTGCTAAGAAAAGAACCTCTCTCTCTCTCTCTCTCTCTCTCTCTCTCTCTCCTCTCTCTCTCTCTCTCTCTCTCTCTCTCTCTCTCTCCTGTCTAGCAGCCTCAAAGTCTTTCAGAGAATTCCATATTCCAGCTTTCATAAGTTGTCTCTCATGCTGATGCAGGCCCTCAGAGATGATGCTGTCTTTGATTTGTCCCTGTCTTGAAAGTAACTCCCTCAATCATTACTCCTATAAGTAACCCAAATAAACTAATTTCTTCATTAAGCTGGACTTTAATGGTTATATTTTCTTTGGCGGTCATCAGTTCCCCGACTGAGGTGAGTAAAGGTTTGTTCTCTTCTGCCCAGAGAAAGTCTCACACAACACCAGTGTTTAAGAAAATGTTACTTAGGCAAATGGATCATTGTAAATACTTGACAAATTATGATGCCTTGAAAAGAAGGCATTTGGCACAAGGGGTAAAGAAGTGTATGTGATGTTACTCTGGACAGATATTTACTTAAATATACAACCAAGCCACTGAGAGATGAAGGCTTTGTATGCTAGGTATTAATGAGAGATGAGAACAAGATCGAATGTAGTTCAGAAAAAGCTATAAATGTTTTTAATTAAATTTAATGTGAACAAATTATTACAAACCACATAATTACAATTCCGGTTTGTTTGTTTTTTTTTAAATTCTAAATACTGAGTCAATTTTTTAAAGAGAGATCTCTGTTGCTCTGAAAGTTTTGTATGACAAAGAACACCTGGAAAATGCAACACCTACTAGTTTAGACAGACATGAGATTTCTATGAACAATGGGAATGAAAAGGAAAGCATTTAGCAATATAAGAATTGATAACATAATGTGAACTAAAACATAGTTTCCTAGGAGAATAGACAGACAGCTGTGAGCATATGAGTAAAGTATATGTGCCACAGACAAGACCAGTGGGCAAGCATTGTGAAATAGGAGAGTATATTCTGCTTAAATCAGAATAAATACACATTCCTTAAGATTCAAAGTTGGGCATCTTAAAGAGATTTAAAATTACAGCAAAAAATAGGGGATTATATGAATATTCTAAAAAAATAAAGATAAGAAAACAATGGGGAAGTAAACAGTAAAACTGAAAGTATAACCCCACCCCAAGCTGCTTGTCTCCCAGCTTCTTGCCAGAGATCATGCCCTCCTCATGCCCTCTCTCCCTTCATCTATAATGCCTGCATACCAGTGACTCTCTAGCTGTTCCCACGACAGAAACACACAGGAAATCAGTGCTTTCCTAACATCCCATCGACAATGCCAGTTCAGTCTCCCTGAATGTCCTTGGGCCAGAGCCATACTCCACAACTGGGCAGGACCAGGTATCCCACGTTCTCTGTCTGTTGCTTGAAATCCACCTGACACAACATTGCCTGAATCTGCTCCAAACCCCAGGCCTACAAAAGGTCCATAAGCAGGTAGACAGGTACACATTAGCAGTGAGTACCACCTGTGTGTTTACCAATCTGCAGGTGTGAGCTCAAGGAAATATGTCAGCCCAGCCTGTTTTATCCACACCATGTTCACAACCAACAGAACACTCCCATATGCCTAAGTCTCATTACAAAAACAGTGTGAGAAAATGTTGCTCCCTCCCCAAACGCACCCAGTACTATAAAATGTTCACCAATGAAATTACATCAGCCAACCCCATAACACAGAACTTAAAAGAACAATCATAAACTAAATCAAAGAATTCAAGGAGTTTAAAAAGACATGAACAAACAGGTCAAATAACTTAAGAGAATGAACTTATGAGCAATAAATGCCCGAGATATTTCCAAAAACAAAACAACAACAACAAAAAATAAATAAAACAAACACAAAGCTGAACAAAATGATGAAGGTGATCTAGGATTTGAAAATCAAATTACATAATATTGAAATATTGAAAAGAATGCAAGCTAAAATAAAGATGTAATTGAAAATCTCTATAATTCATTTAGAAAATTATGAGAAAAACCTTACCTGTAAAATGGATCAAATAGAAACAAATATCAGAACTCACAGAGAAATTTAGAGAAATTATATCATACCAGCAAAGAATACGAGATTTTTTAAAACTCAGGAAAGGTGTATGCAGAATTTTAGAAGGAGAAAGAGAATCTCAGGTCAGTGGTATAGTCCATAATCCATATCTTCAACAAGCCAGTAAATTGAACTTCCCCAAACTAAGGGAGAACATACCCAGAGAGATAAAAGGAACACACCTAACTCCAAGGAGCCGACGAGATAGTATCAGAAAAGGAACTCCCCATAGCATATCATACTCAAAACACTACACATACAGGTCTGAGTACTGACAGCAACAAGAGAAAAATTCAACACACACGTAAAGGCAAACCAATCAGAAAAAGAAAACAAATCACTGATTTTTTTCAATTGAAACTTTTAAAGCCACAAGAGCCTGGAGTAATCTCCACTAATACCATTTATAATGATTGAAAGAGAAAGCCAAACAACCCACAATACAGTCTAAGAGATTTCATGCCTAGCAACCAGTTCTACCAGTTCTAGTAGTACTTTGAATAAGATAAAAATTAGCATAAAAAGTCTCTAGAAATAAAATAAATGATATTATAATTACTGAAATATAAAGTATGACTGAGAGCACAAAAAGTTGGGAAAACAACAAAACTGATGCAATCAAAACACACACACACACACACACACACACACACACACCTTCCAATAATGACTTTAAATATCAATGGCCTCTGAGAAGAAGGGGTGAATGGGGGAAGAGGAGGATGAAGGTAGGACTGGGATAAGAGATGGGAGGGGCCTGGGGTCAGGCTGTGATGTGATTAAATAAATAGAAGTAAATAAAAAAAAAATACCAATGGCCTCAATTCTCCAATCAAAAGACACAGGATGAATTCGTAGATTTAGAAACACCATCTAGTAACAGAACCAAAAAAATCTGAGCACAGGGGTCTTTCCTGAGACTGCTATTTCTACCAAGGACTATGCATGGAGATAACCTAAGACCCTTGCACAGACGTAGCCCATGGCAGTTCAGTATCCAAGTGAGTTCCATTGTAATAGGAATAGGGACTGTCTCTGACATGAACTGATTGGCCTGCTCTTTAATTTCCTCCCCCTGAGGGGGAAGTAGCCACAGAAGAAGACAATGCAGCCACTCCTGATGAGACCTAATTGACTAGAATCAGAAGGAAGGAAAAGAAGTCCTCCCCTATCAGTGGACTTGGGGAGGGGCATGCAGGCAGAGGATGGAGAAAGGGAGGGATTGGGATGGGAGGAGGGAGGGAACCACGGGGGGGGGGGGATACAAAGTGAGTAAAGTGTAATTAATAAAAAAAATAAAAAAAAGAAACACTATCTATATATCAGTTGTCTACCAGAAATACCTTTTAGTTTCAAAGTCAGGCATTGCCTTAGAGTAAAAGGATGCACAGAAGTAGTCCAATCAAGTGGGACCAGGGACAAGCAGGAATCACTATCTTAATTTCTGACTAAACAGACTTCACCTAAAACCAATCAGATGAGATAAGCAAGAATACTTCTTTCTAATCAAGAAGCCATTGCTGTCCTAAACACACACACACGAAACGCTGTTGTACCAAATTTCATCAAAAACAAGTACTCGGAATACTAGCCACCTTTTAAGAGTAGGTGATTTCAGCACTCCACTTTCTCTAACATAAAAAGACATAATAAATCATATGGATTTAACAGATAACTATAGAATATTCTATCTAACACCAAAGAATATATAATCTACTCAGCAGTACACAGATCTAAAATGATCTGCATCTTGGGACACAAAACAAATCTTAACAAATTCAGAAAATCTCAAGTAATTCTATGTGACCTATCTAACAATAAAAACTAAAATAAACTGCAAACAAATCTGTAGTAAGTACAAAATCTAGTGGAGACTAAACACTTTACTAAATGACTTATGGGTCAAAAAAGCAAAAAACAAAACAAAAAGACGAAATTAAAAACTACTGGAACTAAATGAAAGTGAAAGTACAACACAACATGTAATAACATTCCAGCAATTCAAAGAGAAGAAATGTATACGTCTAAGCTCCCACACTTAAAAATAAATCATAAGGAACACAAATGTATTAGTTAATGAAGCAATTCAAGAATTTGTAAAAGACAAGATCACACTCAAAGCAAATTCAGTAGACAGTAACAAATTATAAAATAGAGCAGAAATTAATGAAATAGAAACAAATAAATAATACAAAGTATCATGAATCTAAAAGATGATTCTTTGAGAAAATGAACGAGACAGAGCCTTGATACCACAAAACAAAAGCTAGAAGAGATGGTGCAAATCAGTGGATCACAGAATAATAAGAAAACATTAGAACAGAAACCAAAGCAATTCAAGAGTTTAAGTGAATACTTTCAACATCAAAACTTCTTTAATTTGGAAATTTCAATAAAAATAGAAAACTTCCTCTATTGATCCTAATTAACAACTTCCACAGCCTCATAACAAATTAGGAAAGTAAAATAGTAATAAGAAGCTTTCCAATTAAACAGGGCCAGACCTATATGGATTCAGAACAGAATTCTACCATACTTTCAAATAAGACTACAGCTAATGCTTCCTAATTTATTCAAAAAAATGAAAACAGAAAAATTGCTCCCAATCTTCTTCTATGGAATCAGTATTACTCTAATACCCAAACCAGATAAAGATGAAACAAAACAAAACAAACAAAAACTATAGGCCAATATCCATAAAAATATATTTGCCAAAATCCTTAATGAAATACTAGCAAAGCAATACACCAAAACAATCAATCATGGTAAAACTGACATTATCCCTGAGATGTAGTGATAGTTCAGCATATGTAAGTCAAGAAATGTAATAAATTGTATAAATGCTTAAAAACAACAAAACAAAAATCACATGATTACCTCAATTCATGCAATTCATGTGAGAGGGGGCAGTGTGGGAGGAAAGGAGGAAAGGAAAGGATTAAAACTAGCTATTCGGCATTTGTCTCCATTTTTTCCTTTATAGATCAGCTATCAAATATTTGATAATACTGAGTATTATATAATACAGTCACTATTGTTCAGAGTAATAGTATCTAAAAGTACCAATCGGTTTTCAGACAGCATCTTCGTAATCCTGTTCACTCTATTAAACTTGTTTAACTGATCGAAAGACTTTGATTACTCTGTAATGCTGAATGCATAGTTAGAGGGATTTTTGTTGTTATTTTGGTTTTGTTTGTTGTTTTGTTTTGTTTTTGAGACAGGGTTTCTCTGTGTAGCCTTGGCTGTCCTGGATTTGCTTTGTAGATGAGGCTGGCCTCAAATTCACACCCATCTGCCTGCTTCTGCCTCCCTGAGTACTGGGGTACTGGGATTAAAGCCACCATACCTGGCTGAGAGAAAAAAAAAAATTTAAACTGTGAAACAAATTACATCTTGGTTTTGGGCTTTGTTTTTTTGTTTTGTTTTTTTTGTCATTGTTTGTTTGTTTGTTTGTTGTTATTATAAGTCAGCTTTTAGACTCCCCTCGCTCCCTGGCATCAAATTCTTTAGGATGTTATGTGAATATAGTCTCAAACAAACAAACAATAAAAAGACTATTCTCAGTTCAATATTTCAATTTAGGTTTGAGGAGGTGGGAGGTGTTGTTTGTTTCTCTTGTTTTGTTTTTCCTTAAATGTTACCTTGAAAGTCTGCCTTTGTGGAAAAGGAGTTCTTAAGTTCAAAGACTTCCTTTTCTATATCAACATGCAGCTTTGAAGTCTGCATTTACAGTTTTCTACATACAGAGAAAAAGAAAAAATCTGATATATGGGAAAGAACACAGTAAGTTCTTATTACATGGAAAAAGGAAAATCCCCTTTGTTGTCTCACAGAGCTTGCAGAGACCAAGTTTGAAAGTGAGGATGTTAGACTCCCAAAGTTAACTGAAACTCAATAGAAACCTGGAAACTGAAGGTAAAACCCAAGATCATGAATCAGCTGCTACATCTGACTACTACTGTCTCCCTAAAATGGTGCTTCTTCTTTACCTTAGCCATCTCAAAGTTCCTGTGAAGGAAATGAATGCACAGTGTGAAGTAAGAGGTGTGATGGGGATCTGCCTTGGGCTAAGGCCATTATTTGGTGTGGGCATCAGTAACTGAGGGGCCCACAAATCTCCAAGCCTGCACAGGCCCTTCAGTACTGACCACTACCTGTGCGCTCCCGGCAACTGCTTATCTGTTAGTAGCAGACAAACCTGTGTCATTGGGGTTTCCTATTTTTGCAAGGAAAATCCACAATTTTAATAATGAATATAGTTTAAATCCCAAATATACAAGACCTCTCATTTAGATGCAAATGTGAATTATTAATTTCAAGTTAAAATTCAAATAAATGCTCAATTTTTGCTTTGCATTTATTTTTAAAAGTCATATACCTATAAAGTATAGCCTTGTATAAAGTATAGTCATCTGGGGAGCAATAAATTATGGATAGAAATAAGAAAATAACCAGAACTACACAAGAAGCATTTCTCTGTGGCCCTCAAATATATATATATATATATTAGTTCAAGGGATATTGGGCCAAGGACACAGGGATAGTCAGATAATTTCCAGATGAATTTAGGACTTGCTGTATCAATTGATATTATTCAAATGAGGTCATAGAGAGAAACTTTGTCAACTGTTCCCATATTTGGGTTAGATGATGACTGCAGGCCACTGGAGACCAGATGCTACTCTTGGAGATTTATTAGCCTTTTCACTAAGTCACTCGTCAGCATCGCCTGTCCTAATTAAGAATGAACAGAGGCATCAAAATAAGCACATCTATGTGCTGCAAACCTGATTTTTAAATCCAGGGCATGATCCCTCTTGGAATACTTTGATTCTGTCTAAGCCAAATGAAAAGAAGAAAGTTATTATCATAAATAATTTGTTGATATGGACAAGATTGCAATAACCTGCCTTTAAGGTAGTATGTTTACAGACCACACTACACGTAATGGCTAACAAACTGGTTTCTTTCTCAAAGGTCCTTTAATGTTTATTTTTAAAGCAACTTCTGATATTGATTGCTATAACCTCCTCTAAACTGCTTGGGAGACTTGCGGAGAATTTTGAGAAAAGATGAAATTTTGACAGAAATCTAACAGATTAGAAGTGACTCTATATAGAACTCTTCTTCAGTAGCAGTCTGGTAAATTGTAAACCCTTTGTCACAGAGTAGTCATCACCATTTCTTTAACAGACATGAAAGGCATGCTAGCTCTTTCAGAGTTAGTAACTGCAAGTTGATTGTGCTTGATTCAAAAGACACACATCAAAGTTCATGCTTCCTTAATTTCATCCAAAATATCACCTTTGGGTGAATGGGTTATTTAAAGAAATTTAGGTAACAGATAAACACTTCCATATTTAGCATGAAAATTGATAGTGAATGAACTATTTTATCATACTATGAATAATGCTTGTTTTACAAATGCACTAATCTAGTTCAGATCCTTGTTCTAGTAAAACCACTGTGAATAGTCTCAATACCTATTCTGTACCAGGTGACAGCTGATGACACACCAAAAGGAAAGCCCACTCCTACCTACTGCAACCTTACAGTAGATCCTAAAAGACAGAGATAATATATTTCCTTATTTATGAAAATTATTGGAATTTAGCATAGACATGTGGCATTGATAGAATACCTGTAAATGTATCTTTTGAAGTTCTAAAAAGATCTCCCTTTAGTTTTAAAAATACTACACAGTACAGAATAATCAAAATAGTGAGAGTTGTGCACCCCACCTTTTAAAGTACATTTAGGATACAACCAGCCTCCAAAAGAAAAAGAAAATAACCATCACTATCAAATGGAAAATGACTACCAGTAACTAACCTGTACTAGAATTGTCACAAGCAATGACTTCTCAAATCTGCAAAGAGTGGATACTGGTATGATAACTGAACTATCAAACCAAGAACATCCTTTTGTTTTACAAACTAGTTAAAACAGGAGAAAAGAAACTGAGCTAAGTGTGAGGAAGCATGTTGCTTGCCTGTGACATCCAATGTGCCCAGGTGCCTAGTAATAACAGTATCATTGTGTCATGTCCAGTAAATATAGGGTACCCACACTGTCTTAAAAGTGTTGATTTATTTTTCCCCAGAACTGCATTAGATTTAGTTGGATGAGGGATGGTAGGCTCCAGCTTGTGTTACAAAACCAGTGCCATAGACCCAGTGGGCATATATCCAACATGAGCTGTGGAGACAATGGATGTATGAGAACCTTGGAAATCAGCTACTAGACCCTTCTTATGAAAAACAGTTTTGATTTCTTATACTTGTAAAGAAGGAAAATGAATAATAAATTTCAAATAACAACTTGAATGAGCTGAAAAGATATAAACACTCTAAGGGCTCCTTGAAGTTGCTTTGAGGAGATTGTAGGGAATCTTATGAAAGAAGTAGGAGTTGGTAAGACCTGTAGGGTACAGAATCTCCACAAGGAGAGCAACAGAACCAAAAAAATCTGGGCACATGGGTTTTCCCTGAGACTGATAGTCCAACCAAGTATCATGCATGGAGATAGCCCAGAACCCCTGCACAGATGTAGCCCATGACAGTTCAGTCTCCTAGTGGGTTCCATAGAAATGGGAAAAGGGACTACCTCTGACATGAACTGATTGGCCTGCTCTTTGATCACCTCCCCCTCGTGTGTCGGGGAGCAACCTTCCCAGGCCAGAGAGGAAGACAATGCAGCCACTCCTGATGAGATCTAACAGACTAGGATCAGAAGGAAGGAAGACTCCCCACACACACCTGTGGACTTAAGGAGAGGCATGCATGGAGATGGAAAGGAAGGGAAGGAGTGGGAGGGGAGGAGGGAGGGAACTACAGAGGGGATACAAAGTAAATAAAGTGTAATTAATAAAAAAAATTAAAAACAAAGAAACTTGCTTTTCTACACTAAAACCCAAAGTATGAGAAGAACTTTAACACTCCTAAAGCAAGACAGGGGGCTTCAGTGATTACTATGTGGCAAAGAACTTGCTGCCATGTGACCTATGTCCTGAGTTCAACTCCCCAAAACCACATAATGATAAATATATAAAGAAATGAATCAAATGAATGGTGAGTTCTAAAGGAGAGGACTGTTTGATTATTTGGAGACAAGATGAAATTCTGTGACCTTCCTTAGACCTTCATGAAGACAGATGAGCTAAGACAGCAAGCCAAGGTGGTTTTGTTCCTTGATACATATAAATCTGAATTATTTGGTGACTTTCAATTTTTTTCTAATCAGTTCTTGATTAATAGTCCTCTCAGGATTGAGCTATGATAAAGAGAGTTACATTTCCATTCTAAAGTACAAATTGAGACCTTTCCTGAGCAAACTAAAACCGAAAAAAAATTTGTGTATGTGTGTGTCTGTGGTAGAATGAGAGATATTTTTTATTTCCAAATTCTTTCCATTTTATGTTATGTTGTGGAGGTTTTTTGTTTATGATATGTAAACATGTTTGTTTTTTTTAATCCCAGGTATATGATATGGGTCTGGCTCAGATTGTTGACAGCAGCATACTATTTGCCTCATGTGGGCTCTGAGAGGGGTTCTGCCAGCTGCAGATAGTTTAAATCTGAGGACTCCGTGAGGGAATAAATGCCAGAGCCTGGAGTGAGAAAGGGGGCTCCAAGAAAGAAGAATGATGCTGGAACTTCTCCACTGCTGTTCCTGATTGCTGTTGATGCAGTGTAATGAGAAGAAGTTGGAGATATCCTGGATCCAAGATTGGACTTTCCCTAAGGAACCATGACCCTAACCAACAGGAAGTATATACTATGAGAACTCTGTCTCCTCTCCTACTAACAAACTTTCTCCCATCCTTGTGTTGGAGTGTAGGAAGGGACTGGAGTGGAGTGGGGAGAAAAACATAAAAGAAACTAAAATGAAATAGAGTTAAAAGGTATGCCAACAATGTCATAGAAAAGTCATTTTCATTAAACTATCCACATACCATTATATATATATATCACATTATATGGAAGAGATGATATATTATATGATAGTCATGTATTAGGACAGAATTTTTCCTGTCCTATACATGTTTGGTATGACCTTGAGTGTCCTGCTTTATCACTCTGCTTTATCATTTGCATGAGACATGTTTTTCACTGAAACTTGAGCTCATCTTTGTGGTAGGCTAGCTGGCCAATCAGCTCCCAGGATCATTCTGCCTCTCTACCTCCTTCCTCTGAACCTGGAATACAGGCATACACAGCGATTCTTAGCTTTCACACAAGTGCTGGAAATTCAAACTCAGTTCCTCATGCTTGCACAATAATCATGTTTCCCACTGAATTACCCTCCTGACCATCAATAATGTTCTTTAATAATAAGAGTTTATGAAGTAAGGTGAGAATGAATAAGTGTGGCTACAGCTCTGTCCAAAGATTGGCCCTGAGTCTCAGCATCTGCTTCCATCCCCTGTTGAGTGAATAATTTCAGAGGACCCTCTATAGTAGGCTCCCATCTGATTTCCTCTCTTCCACAGCTCCTGGTGCCTATCCCGTTTGCTATTCTGAATGGAAAGGAATTTAAGCATCCTCCCCAAAGTCATCCTTAGTATTTAGTTTCTCTAGGTATGTAAATGACTATCCTATTAGAAGAGATCATCCTGAGTAAGATAACCCCGAAACATAAAGACAGGCATAGTATACACTCACTTATAAGTGGCCACTAGCCATATAAACTAGTGAATATTCTAGTGATTTGAAGAACAAAAACAAAAAGCAAAGCAAAACAAAACAAAACAAAAAAACCCACTATATTTTACTGGGTTTTGTGAGGACTATTCAACACTGGAGCCTGTTGAAATCCTGCTTTACATAAAGCAACTCTTCATCCTTATTTTTACAATGAGAATGGACTCCATAGTTGCAAACAAAATGCAGACTCGGTATTACATCAAACTAATGTGCCTTTCTAAGAGATGAAGCACACTGCTTCCTCACCTCTTCTATAATTTAATAGAAATACAATTTAGAGTAAAGGTTGAGTCTCTTGTTGCTTGAAAATATGCTACAATATGTTAAATTTTGTAGATTCTTTTCTGGACTTTTACTAAAAGCTAACAATAAGCCTTCGAACGTGGACATGCCTAAGCAAACAGGGTTGTAATGGTTGTTATACACCTATGAAGAAGCATGAACATATTACAGGCAGAAAGGGTGAATGTTTAGGGCAGTCGGGTTGCCATTTTATTTAAAATAGGAGTTACAAAAGCTGGAAAGAAATACCTAGCTCTATGGGGATATATACTTTATGCTGTCCCCAGCATTACCATATAGACGGAGAAATAGACATAAAGATTACTATCACCTGTTGAATCAAAAAGTATTTGATTCTTTGACAGTTTAAGATTTCTGCATACTGGGTGTCAAAGACCAAAAAGAACATATGAGGACTAAGAACATGTGAGGACTAAGTTCTTTGATAACTTAGGAAAAATCACAGCTGTGGAAAAAAACCAATAATGCACAATTCACTGATGAGAAATGCTTCCTATTATAAATGTGTTGGGTTCATAGGAAGAAGGGGTAAACCAGAGATACTGGTTTACAATCTTAATGTGTTTCATTCCCATCATTTTTAAAAAAATGACTATTGTATTTAAACTTGAAAAGTAAGTCCTGCTTTGAGCAGCATCAAAAATTTGAGATGTTGGAAGACATTAACATAATCAGACAAACTGGGACCATTGTGCCTGAAGTTGTGAGACTTTTCATAATGCACACTTTCATAAGTGCATATGTATAAATAGATTTGAGTGAAAGTGGTAATAAACAGTATCCCAGCTGGTGGCGAGTTAGCTACATGATGCTCTGGGGTTGATTGAAACTCTCAGAAGGAATTCAATATCATAAAGTAAATGGAAACTGAAACCAGGTCAGTGTGACTCAATGGTAAGCTGAAACCAGTAAATTGCTTTGTGAAAAAGATGTAAACATGAATTTCTTTCCTTTCTAAGGCTTCGGTGTTACAAGATTATAGTATATTGAGAAAAAGATAAAAGGAATAAGGTAAAAATGAAAGAGGGTGGTTAAAGGAAAAGACATTGGAGATGGTAGCAGAAAATTATGTTTATGGCATTAATGAAACATCTGTTTGACATAAGGAAGAAAAAATTTTGCAACTGGCAGGATGAAAGACAGAAAAAAACATGCAAATATAGCTACAAGGGTTTGGTTTTGAAAGACTGAGTAATTGGAGTTTGTGGTTTTATTTACTGCTCAAGATGTTAATTGGATCCTCCTTGTCACTTATAGTTGAAAAGGTTTTAAAGCTTTTATTACATTAAAACATGCTATGGTGATAACTAAAAGTACCCTGAAACCATATAGAATAAACATGTATAATTTTAGTGAAGTATAATCTATGACAACATTTAAAAACATATTTCTGAGTATCAGAAGATTATAAAGAGGAGGGTTCTTTTATTGTTGGAGAAAATATAGAGTAAATGATGATATTCTGGTGATTTCATAGAACAGAAACACTCTTTCATAGTTAATCAGACAGAATTCTATCCCACAATGTTTTCCACAGCGTTTTATTTGCATCTTTACTTCTTGCAGTAGAATGTCCAAGTTCATGAAGCGTGATAATGTGCCTTTTTGTTCATCACCAAGTAGCAACAATTGGGTCCCCAAGTGCTTATTTCCAATACTATTTTAAAGATGTCCCTGATATTGCAGAGCTTATGGAAAAATAGTTAAGTGATAGTTCCAAAAATTAAAATCTTTAAAATAGTTTCCTATTTAAAATATTAATGATTTAATGCTAAAATTCAAAAGTGCTAAATGTTCCTTAAGATTAGTGTTCAACTAAATGCTTTTACATATACATTTCCATAGTTGTAATAAAATTGGACTTTTTAAAACAGGAAACTGTCTCCAATTCTAAATTCTATTTGTTTCTAGTTATTTAATTGAGGTGGATTATATTTCCTCCTCATGTTCCTCTCACTCTTCTCTACCAATTGAGGTAATATTTCCAGCAAAGTGATAATGAGTAAAGGGAGATATGCTTAACCATGTTTTAGTATATGAAGACAGCAAGTAGAAAAGAGAAGAAAGATTTTCTGTGTCATACATAAGACAGGATAAGGATCATCAGGCAGAAATGGTAGGGGACTCTCAGGCTTCCACACGAGATTCTCTAGCTTTGTCATCTGATCATTTTGGAGATGTTCTCGACATTTTTCTGGTAGGCATCTCAAGAATACAGTCATCATCTCTGAGAATTGCAGGGGGATTTTTTAATCTTTTAGCCTTTTTAAGGATGTCATTGTAGTAACATATATTACCTTTGAGGAAAAATGGATGAGTGTTGAATTCTGGTTTTATTACTTAATAACTATGTGATCCTAGACAGGTTACATAGCACTCTATGTCCCAATTTCTCATTAGTAAATTGGAGATTGTGTTAACAATATAGCACTAATAGCAACTTTAAAGAATAAATTGGTTCATAGAACTTCACAAAAACAGAACAATACTAAAAAATACTTTTAAAAACTAAGTGACCATATGAAGCTGAGAATCTTTTTTTTCAAGGTCTGTAAAGAATTGTTTTGGCATTTTGGTGGGAACTGCATTGAATCTGTAGATTGCTTTTGGCAGGATGGCCATTTTCACAATGTTAATCCTACCAATCCATGAGCATGGGAGATCTTTCCATCTTCTGACGTCTTCTTCAATTTCTTTCTTCAGAGACTTGAAGTTTTTCTCAAACAGGTCTTTCACTTGCTTGGTTAGAGTCACCCCAAGGTACTTTATGTGGTTACTGGCTATTGTGAAGGGTGTTGTTTCCCTTATTTCTTTCTCGGCCCTATTGTCTTTGGTATACAGGAGGGCTTCTGAGTTTTTTTTTTTTGTTTTTTTGTTTTTATTTTTTATTTTTTATTTTTTTTTATCAGTTACATTTTATTAACTCTGTATCCCAGCCGTGTCCTGATCCCTCATTCCCTCCCAGTCCCTCCCTGCCTCCCTCATCTCCACCGTGCCCCTTTCCAAGTCCACTGATAGGGGGGACCTCCTCCCCATTCATCTGATCCTGTTTTATCAGGTATCTTCAGGACTGGCTGCAAAGCCCTCCTCTGTGGCCTAACAGGACTGCTCCTCACTTCGGGGGTGGGGAGACCAAAGAGCCAGTCATTGAGTTCCTGTTAGAAATAGTCCTTGTTCCCCTCACTTTGGGAGACCAATTGGTTACTGAGCTACCACAGGCTACATCTGAGTGGAGATTCTAGGTTATATCCATACATGGTCCTTGGTTGAATGTCAGTCTCAGAAAAGACCCTGTGCCCAGATATATTTGGTCCTTGTGGAGCTCCTATCCTTTCCCCATCAGACTAACTCCCCTTCTTTCTTATGATTCCCTGTACTCTGCCAAAGGTTTGGTCATGAGTCTTTGCTTTGAAAACACTGCTAGTTAGAGTCTTTCAGATGCACTCAGTAGACTCCTGTCATACGTTCAATGCACATCCCATCTGTCTTTTTAAACGAGGATTGATCATCTTACCCCATGTCCGCTCAATTGATTATCTTTTTTAGGTGTATAGATTTCATTATGTTTATCATATCTTATAGGTCTATATAAGTGAGTATATCCCATGTTTGTCTTTCTCCTTCTGGGATATTTCACTCAGAATGATCTTTTCTAGATCCCACCATTTGCCTGCAAATTTCATGATTTCCTCCTTTTTGATTGCTGAGTAGTATTCCATTGTATAAAAAAGACCACAATTTCTGTACCCATTCCACCGTTGATGGACATCTGGGTTGTTTCCAGGTTCTGGCTATTACAAATAGAGCTGCTATAAACATGGTTGAGCAAGTGAGTTTTTAATTGATTTTGTATCCTGCCACTTTGTTGAAGGTGTTTATCAGCTGGAGGAGTTCTCTGGTTGAATTTTGGCATTTGCTCTTGTATACTATCATATCATCTGCAAATAGTGATAATTTGACTTCTTCCTTTCCAATCTGTATCCCCTTGATCTCCTTTAGTTGTCTTATTGCTCTAGCAAGGACTTACAGCACTATGTTGAAGAGATATGGGGACAATGGACAGCCTTGTCTTGTCCCTGATTTCAGTGGGATGGATTTAAGTTTCTCTCCATTGAGTTTGATGTTGGCTATAGGCTTGCTGTATATTGCCTTTACTATCTTTAGATATGTGCCTTGTATCCCTGATCTCTCCAAGACTTTAAACATGAATGGGTGTTGGACTTTGTCAAATGCTTTTTCAGCATCTACGGAGATGATCATGTGGTTTTTCTCCTTCAGTTTGTTAATGTGGTGAATTACATTGAAGGATTTCTGTATGTTGAACCACCCTTGCATGCCTGGGATGAAGCCTACTTGGTCTTGGTGGATGGTATCTTTGATGTGTTCTTGGATTCGGTTTGCAAGTATTTTAGTGAGTATTTTTGCGTCACTGTTCATAAGAGAGATAGGTCTGAAGTTCGCTTTTTTTGTAGGGTCTTTTTGTGGTTTAAGTATCAAGGTGACTGTGGCTTCATAGAATGACTTTGCTAATGTTCCTTTTGTTTCTATTTTGTGGAATAATTTGGAAAGAATTGGAGTTAGCACTTCTTTGAAGGTCTGGTAGAATTATTCACTGAATCCATCTGGCCCAGAACTTTTTTTTGGAAGGGAGACTGTTGATGACTGCTTCTATTTCTTTAGGGAAAATAGGACTATTCAGTCTTTCTACCTGATCTTGACTTAATTTTGGTAAATGGAATATATCAAGAAAATTGTTCATTTCTTTTAGATTTTCGAATTTTGTGGTATATAGGCATATGACCTAATGATTGTTTGGATTTCCTCATTTTTTGTAGTTATGTTCCCCTTTTCATTTCTGATTTTGCTGATTTGGATAGTTTCTCTCTGCCTTTGAGTTAGTTTGGCTAAAGGTTTGTCTATCTTGTTGATTTTTTCAAAGTATGGAGAAACAAAAAATCCAGAATCTCCAAAACGATCCTGTACAACAACAGATCATCTAGAGGTATCTCCATCCCCGAGCTCAAGCTGTACTACAGAGCAATAGTTATAAAAACTGCATGGTATTGGCATAGAAACAGAAATGAGGATCAATGGAACTGAATAGAAGACCTAGAAATAAACCCACACACCTATGAATACTTGATTTTTGACAAAGCAGCCAAAACCATTCAATGGAAAAAAGACAGCATCTTCAACAAATAGTGATGGCCCAACTGGATGTCTACATGCAGAAAAATGAAAATAGATCCATATTTATCACCCTGCACAAAACTAAAGTCCAAGGGGATCAAAGACCTCAACATAAAATCTGATACTCTAAATTGGTTAGAAAAAAAAGTAGGGAACAGCCTAGAACTCATTGGCACAGGAGACAACTTCCTGAACAGGACACCAACAGCACAGGCTCTAAGAGCAACAATCGATAAATGAGACCTCATGAAACTGAAAAGCTTCTGTAAAGCAAAGGACACTGTCATCAAAACAAAACGACTGCCTACAGATTGGGAAAAAATCTTCACCAACCCTTTATCTGACAGAGGACTAATATCCAGTATATATAAAGAACTAAAGAAGCTGAAAAGCATCAAATCAAGTAATCCAATTAAAAAATGGGGAACAGAGCTAAACAGAGAATTCTCAATAGAGGAATATCGAATGGCAGAGAAACACTTAAAGAAATTCTCAATCTCATTGGCCATTAGGGAAATGCAAATCAAAACAACCCTAGGATTTCACCTTACACCCATCAGAATGGCCAAGATGAAAAACTCAAGTGACAACACATGCTGGAGGGGTTGTGGAGAAAGGGGAACCCTCCTCCATTGCTGGTGGGAATGTAAACTGGTACAATCACTTTGGAAGTCAATCTGGCACTTTCTCAGACAATTAGGAATAATGCTTCCTCAAGACCCAGCTATACCACTGCTAGGTATATACCCAAAATTTGCTCAAGTACACAATAAGGACATTTGCTCAACCATGTTTGTAGCAGCTTTATTTGTAATAGCCAGAACCTGGAAACAACCCAGATGTCCATTGACAAAGAAATAGATACAGAAATTGTGATATATTTACACATTGGAATACTACTCAGAAATCAAAAATGAGGAAATTGTGAAATTTGCAGGCAAATGGTGGGGTCTAGAAAAGATCATTCTGAGTGAAGTATCCCAGAAGGAGAAAGACAAACATGGTATATACTTGCTTATATAGACCTACAAGTTATAATAAACATAATGAAGTCTATACACCTAAAGAAGACAAACAAGAAAGCGGACACAGGGTAAGATGATCAACCCTCACTTAGAAAGACAAATGGGATATGCATTGGCCGTATGACAGGAGTCTACCGTAGAAGGCATCTGAAAGACTCTACCTAGCAGCGTTTCAAAACAGATACTAACACTCATACCAAACCTTCAGCAAAAGGGGAGTTAGTATGACATGGAAAGGGTAGGAGCTCCACAAGGACCAAATATATCTGGGCACAGGAGTTTTTTTCTGAAACTGTTTCTCCAACCAAGGACCATGTATAGATCTAACCTAGAACCTTTGCTCGGAGGAAGCTCGTGGTAGCTCAGTAACCAATTGTTTTCCCATAGTAAGGGGACATGGACTATTTCTGACAGGAACTCAATGGCAGACTCTTTGAACTCCCCACCCCCCAAGAGAGGAACAGTCTTGCTAGGCCACAGAAGAGGACTTTGCAGCCAGTCCTGAAGATACCTGATAAAACAGGGTCAGATGAAAGGGGAGGAGGTCCTCCCTAATCTGTGTGGTCTTTGAAAGGGGCAGGGAGGAGATGAGGGAGGGAGGGTGGGGTTGGGAGGGAATAAGGGAGTGGGATACAGCTGGGATACAGAGTTAATAAAATGTAACTAATAATAATAATAATACAAAAAAAATTTTAAAAAAAGTAAGTGACCATTCCACATTACTGAACCTCAACTCAGTAAAATGTCCTTATTGTTACCAGAGATTTGTTGTGATTGTGTAGCTCTTTAGTTTTATTTTTTTTGTTCTTCAGTTTTAATTGAAGCATTAAACACATCTAGCAAATCATGTATATCGTTTTAATATATTTTTTTATTTATTACAATTTATTCACTTTGCATCACAGGTGTAGCCCCCACCCTTGTCCCCTTCCTATCCCTACCTCCCTCTTTTTCTCCCTCATCTCCGTACTTTTATAATAACTTCTCTCCTTTCAAAATTTGTTGCCTAATGATTGGTCCAATAGGCTTTTAAGAAATGCTGGTTCAGGGGCTTGAGAAATTGTTCAGTATGTTAGTAAGACCTGGAGAGGACAGGAGCTCCACAAAGACCAAATATATCTGGGCACAGGGGTCTTTTCTGAGACTGATTCTCCAACCAAGGACCATGCATAGATATAACCTAGAACCCCTGCTTAGGTGTAACTCATGGCAGCTCAGTACCCAAGTGGGTTTTCCTGGTAAGGGGAATGGGGTCTGTCTCTGACATGAATCCAGTAACTGGCTCTTTGACGCCCCCACCCCCCAAGGGAGGAGCAGCCTTGCTAGGCAACAGAGGAGGACTTCGCAGCCAGTCCTGATGAGACCTGATAAGCTAGGGTCAGATGGAAGGGGAGGAGGACCACTCCTATCAGTGCACCTAGAGAGGGACAGGGAGGAGATGAGGAATGGAGAGTAGGATTGGGAGGGAATGTGGGAGGGGCTACAGCTGAGATACAAAGTAAATAAATTGTAATTAATATAAAAAATAAAATAATAATAAAAAGAAAAAAGAATTGCAGTGCCACAGATGTAAGAAAAATTGAATTAAAATTTATTGTACACACAAAAAATTGGGCACAGCTGGGCCCCTATGTTTAGGGTCCCAGGTAGTTTCCAGGAGCTTACTTCTAAGTCCTGAAATGGTGAAATGGTGAAGTTAAGTGTCAGTGATAAACCGTAGCTCTACATACATCCATATAGACATACATACAGAGAGAAAAACAAAAATGCAAACATATGTAGATAGAAAATCGTAAATGAAGACTCTATATCTTTTGTATGTGCACACATAGGTGGGTATATCCACTTACACACATATACATACATCTTGAACATGATAGATAGATAGATAGATGCCAGTAAAGATGGGCATGTCTATAATCCCCATCATGCAATCCCTTAAGAGACTAAACCAGAAAAACTGAGAATTGCATGCCATGAGAACTGCTAATATTAATTACATAGAAAGATCCCTTATAAAGAGAGGAGAGGAACAAAACTGATTAAATGGTTAAAAAAAGATTTAAAGTATTCTCACCTGACTCAAGCATTTTAAGATCTGGAGACCATTCCATTGGTAGGACTGTAATTCTCAAATTCATGCCTGCTGGGTCTTAAGAGCTCAGTAATCCTATATTCAGCAAGTAATTGAGTGTCTATTGAAGCTAGGGGTATATAGCTATGAAAAGTACATAAAAATGGATCACACTGCCCAATGAGAAGGAACATTCGCTGATGCAAGAACAACTGCAAAGAACTGTCATAGTAAAGATTTTGCCTTGTGCATACTTCACAATCATAAATTTACTCAATACCTGTTGTACACTCCCTCACAAATCTGTACTATATGATGATGTCACTTAGTGGTAAAAACGCATAATTAAAACAGCTTTGAACCAGACGTCCTTAACTCAACTCCACCTTTGTCAAGAAAAGGCATGGGAAATATTAGAAAACTATGGCTTCCAGGGGAAAATGTTTATATGTGAAAATGTCACGTCTCAGAATGTATCCAGTCTATTAAACTTTAGCCATACCTTTAGAAGTTCATCATTTTGTCTCATAAAACATTATTTTATTTTTCTCATTATTTTATTATAAATTTGTTTGTGTTGTGGTTTTGATTTTAAGAGACAAAGAACATGAAGTTGGGTAGGTATGGAGTGTAGAGGACCTGGGAGGAGTTGTAGGAAGGGAACAAATATGATCAGAATATATTGTATAAATTATTTTGAATTAATATTATTAATATTTAATTGAGTAAGCAACAGAACAAGAAAATTTGAACATAGGGAACTTCCCAGAGACTCATACTCCAACCAAGGACTATTCATGGAGATAACCCAGAACCCCTGCACAGATGTAGCCCAGGGCAGTTCAGAGTCCAATTGGGTTACATAGTAATGTGAAGAGGGACTGCCTCTGACATAATCTGATTGGCCTGCTCTTTGATCACCTCCCTCTGGGGGGGAGCAGCCTTACCAGGCCATAGTAGAGGACAATGCAGCCACTTTTGATGTGAACTGACAGACTAAGATCAGAAAGGAGAGGAGAACCTCCCCTATTAGTGGACTTGGGAAGTGGCATGCAAGCAGAGGGAGGAGGGAGGGGCTTATGGGGGGATGCAGAATGAATAAAGTGTAATTGATGAAAAATTTAAAAAAAAAGGGAAAAAAATAATTTAAGAACCTTAAATGACTTTCAAAAGTGGAGGAAAACATGGAGTTAGTCAATTGGCATGGAGCACGTCTCGCCCCTGGGGGCAATGGTCTCCTGAACCTACTCAGACCTCGGACACCACCACTGCTAGTTCTAGAACTGACGCAGGATGTTCCAACAAAGGGGATAAGGCTTCTCATGATATTTCCTGTAAGCCCACACCTGTTTGTCTATATCCCCTATTTTTATTCATTATTAGCCAGATAGAGCCAAGTAGTTGTGGTAATGATACTTGCTTTTTTGCCCAATGCTGGAATGCTAGTAAATTTAGGTATGCCCTGGTTACTTGCACGCCTCACTGGGTGCCTGTGCCCGTTGATGCCCTTCACGCTATGACTCTCTTCAGACAGAAAAGGGATCTTGGAACTACAGCCACCATTGTTACTACCATCTCATTGGCGGCTGTTGGAGCTACCACCGGGGCATTAGCCATGAGTCATACTGGGCAGACTGCTCAGACCCTGAATAATCATTTAGCCAATGTAGCTCATGCCTTAGTTGTACATAAAGGAATTAATGCTCAACTTGATGGTGTTCAATCAGAGGATTGACCTCGTGCAGGAGCAAATTGATATCCTATGGCAAATTGCTCAACTTGGCTGTCAATGAAAATATGCTGGACTTTGAGTCACTAGCATATAACATGAGAATTTTTCTTGTGCTGCAAATCTGTCTAAACAATTGTCGAGCTATATTTTAGGTAATTGGACTGAAGAATTCGATACTACGATGGAGCAGCTGAGAGTGGCCATTGTCATGGTAAATTCTACCAGAGTGGACGCAGGACTAGCCACAGGATTATCATCATGGATTGCTGCAGCCATGAATCATCTGAAGGAATGGGCGGGCATGGGAGCGTTAGCAGGCCTTCTGGTGTTGGTCTCCTTGGTTTGCCTGTGGTATATATGCAAGATTAGAGTCTCACAACAGTGTGATGCAGCCATGATCATTCAGGCCTTTACAGCCATTGAAGCAGGACATTCTCCCCAAGCATGGTTGGCTACCATAAAAAGCTAAAATGATACGCTCAGGATGCGAGGCTAAGCACTGCACTCAGGGTCAGCCGCTTTGGGCCCAGAGAAGAGCATGTCTGATTGCATGCAGGTTGATGCCCCAGGTCCCGCCTCTGAGAAAAAGGTATCAGACGGGTCTGATGCTCTTTGGGTGGATGACACCTAAATGAACATCAGTACAAAGTCCCAATTTATTTCTAATATCAGAGATCAGAACTCTACTCTTGCCTGATGCGTCTAAAACAAAAAGGGGGAACTGTAGAGAGCTGCATAATGCTGCACCTTAAAGATGGAGCTGGTTTCCGCCTTCCACCTTCCCGATGGTGAGTGCTCTCTGTCACAAACAATTCCACATTTGGCTAAGGCTGAGGATCTGGCTTCCTTCCATGTATGTGGACCTATCTGCATTGCCCACATGGCATGCCTGGGTTGGCTACCCAGAGGCTATTTAAGCTGTGGGCTGGCTTTCCCCAGGGTCAGATGATTGTTCAAGGTTCCTGAATAAACTGCATTGAAAAAAAAAATAGCATCTTGGCTCAATTCACAAGATCTTGTCAGTGTACAGTTTAAGCATATGCAAATTTGTCATCTCTGTACTCTGTATGGCAGTCAGTAGTTGGAATAAACAAGTTTTAAACATCTTAAACAAAAAAAAATATTTAATTGAGTAAAATATGATTACTGTGATGGCTATTCTTGGTTGCCAATGTGACTACATCTGTAATTAATTAAAATCCAAAAATGTAGGGCACAGCTATGTGGGATTTTTGCTTAATTTGAAGAAGATCCACTTCTAATCAGGATCTTGAGATGTGAAGACACACCATCAGCTGGAAACCAGCAAGTCCATTCCTTCACTGGCATTAGAGACTATTCTGAAGAACAGCTGATACATCTAGCCTTGTAGACTGAGCAATTGCTGGATTTTTTTTTTTTTTTTTTACTTTCCATTCACAGCCAGCCATTGTTGGAGTAGGTGGACCACAGCTTGTAAGTCATTCTAATAAATCCCCTTCATTAGAAAAGGAGATTTGTTCTATAAGTTTAGTTACTCTAGAGAACCCTGAATAATAAAATTATATATTTTTCTTTCCTCTTGTCTTTCCTATCCTCTCCCTGGTCTAATCTCCTGTTCTTTGAAAATTAACTGCCTCCTCTTCTTTAACAGTTTTTTTTTTTTTTTTACATATAATTACAAAAGAATTAACATAGAAAAACTTGCTTGCTGTCTATGTGGAAATATAAAACAATGTCTATTTGAAACAATTACTACTACTCACAGGGAGAAAAATCATCTTTATACAGTCTAAACATTTCCTGAGTCCCACTGGTTTATTTGAAGAATCGATAATAAATTACTTTGCACTGTGGTTAAAAATAAAGCAACACACACACATACACACATACACACACACACACACACACAAATTGCACTGCTTTCTGTATATGTGTTTCCAGGACTGATCACTCCTTCTTTGACAATAAGTCAAAGGTCTTATTCTGGGAAACAATTAATTTTCTCTATCTCTATTTCCCTGTCTCTCTGTCTCTGTTTCTATCTATCTGTCTGTCTGTCTCTCTTTCTCTGTCTTTCTCTCTCTCACTCTTTCTCACACACACTTTTCTCCTACATGAAATGCATTCAAAAGGTAAGGATGCTCTTCTGCAAGCTGGCACTTCCTCACCCTAAGGAATAAAGTTATATGATCAAGAAGAATTTTTATTATTAACATCTGACTTCATCACTGATTAACAGAAACTTATGAATTTTTACTAAATGTTTTAATTTAAGAAAACAAAAATTTAACTTTTTAAATTATACATTTAAAATATTTCAAGGTTTGCTAATAAACTGCTAAAAGTAGAAAACTGAAACTTCAGTTACCATATTTTGATTCAATTTTGCATTCTGTCTTACAATTTAAATATACAGTAGCCCATATTATCTGAGAACAGACAATGGAAATTTTCCAGTGATAGATTCTTTCCCTCCATCTGTCTCTCTGTCTCTCTCTGTATGTGCTATGCATTTGTGCGCTTGTGTGTGCAAATGTACACACCTGTGGAGACACGTGGACAGGACTGAGGTTGTCATTGGTTGACTTTCTCTATAGCTTCCTATCTTTTTTTTGAGTCAGGATTTCTCATTGAACCTAGAACTTAAGTATTTTGACTACATTTCTAGGTAGTGGGTCCCCATGATTCATCTGTTTCTGCCCATCAGAAATGGGCTTATAGACACACCACTGTAGCTGGCATATTTGCTGGGTGTTGGGGTCCTGAACTCAGGTCTTTATGATTGCCTAATCCTAGATTATTTTTTACGTGTATATATAAAATATAGTAAATCCTCCATTACATAGAAAAATACAGTATCTGTCTAGGTTAGGATGGAAGAGAAAAGATGATCATTGAATTTAAATGTTTATATAACCGACTAAATAAAATAACAGTCTTGTGACATCAAGGCTAGAGTGATCGGACTGATAAAGAGGAAAATGACGCACATGTTTAGTGTGAAGCCCTCTAAGGACTTTTCCAGAGAAGGTAAGTCATGAGGTCTCTGTTCTAAAGAGTGGTTCAATCATCCATGAATTTAAATTTGAGTAGAGTTGGGAAGTTTTAGAATTGTAAGTTGGAGCCTGGCTAGAGAAAGTAGGACACTGGAGACTGTCTCTGATGAGAGCATCTTATGCAGGACCCTTCCTATCTCTCTGTTTTCCGTCCACTATGAAATTAAATGCTCCTGCTACCACATGCCCTGTCTTACCTGTAGCTCAGACCCAACAGTACACTGAAAGCTTCCAAACTTTGAGACAAAGTAAATAACACCCCTTTAACCTGCAGATAACAGCCACAAAATTATATTGCAACATCATGTCAACAGCCAAGTAAAGAGTGGCATGGAAAAGCCCTTTTAAAGAATTCTGTTTTCTCTCTTTGTCCCACAACGATCAAAACCCAGTTCTATGACTTCACTTTGTCTGACTCCTCCTCTTTGAGAAAAAACTCCTACTTGACTGCATAAATGTGACACTAGTAAGGGACTACTGTTTAAATAACCTGTGTGATATGAGCTATCTCATTCCATACAGGGCTGCAGGCACAAAGAATCATTGTCCTAAACCTTGAGACGCTTTGGAAAGATGATTGAGTTTGAAGTTTCAGGGATGTTTGTGATGAACAATGTGCATGAACTATGTGCATTTTATTCTTAAGATATAAAACTTGAGGGAAGAAACATGACCATGAAATATTGTGGTGTAACCTAACCAAAGAGACAGAATACCTCTATAATAAAAACATTGAGATACTGAATGAGAAAAAAGTGGGGAAAGACACTAGATGACTGAAAAACTCCCCATGCTCATAGACCAAAAAAATAGCTTGTTTTCTACTAAAAAGTAGAAGAAGATTTTTTAAAACAAGTTATTTATAAAAGAAATATGTGCGTAATCCTGGAAACTATTTGTAGTAAGGAAATATTCCTTCACCCAGTTCCATTTCTCAGTACAGTAATACTACCTTCCACACTGTCAACAAAGATACAACTTACTCTATTTTTGTATGATAATAGATTTTTAAAGTCTAGTGCTTCTTATTGCAAGAAATGTTAACAGCTACGTTTCTCTTTAATATTTTATGTAACACTTGACTTGGTTACAGGGCAGGTTTATCTCTAGCATTGTAGAAATGCAGCGACCAATCCTTGCCACACAATTTAGAATTGCTGTTATCTCATCCAAGCACTAAGTCTGACCCTGCCTAGCTTCTGAGGTCAGATGAGATCAGGCCATTAAGGGTGGGATGGTCATAGACTGGTCCTCGGGTCCCTGCACACATGATGCAGGTGTGCAGCGTGATCTTCATGTGGGTCCTCCAACACATGGAGCAGGGCCCTCTCTGAGTCTAATGCCTACCTTTGGATCCCATTTCCTAATTAGGCTACATTGTCTGTCCCCAGTGGAGAGGATGTGCCTAGTCCTGGTGCGACTTAATGGCAGGTTGGGACCCAGAGGGACCTTCCCCTTCTCTGAGAAGAAGGAGAGTGAAGGGTATGTTTGGGGAGGCGGGACTGGGAAGAGAGGAGGGGCGTCTGTAATCAAGATGTAAGTGAATAACTAAATTAATTAATAGAAAAAAATCTACAAAGAAAAAAAAGAGAGTAAGTGTTCTCATTTACATTACCTTTCAGACTTGATCAGTTATCCAAATTACTAGTACACCAAATATTTCCACACATGATGAGGATGTTTTATTCAATTTTAGAATTTGTTTTAGATGTCATTAATATATAAAAAATTGTCTTATCTTATGCTCATAAGTACTGTATTAATGAAATTAGAAAAATAAACGTGTTATAAGGAATGGGAAAAGACATTCTTGCAAAAATGGCCACTCTACTTTTAGATTACAAAAGTAATCTAGAGATTACTTTTAGTAATCTATAGATACTATGCATCCTATTGGGAATTCCAGTAGCATTCTTCACAAACAAATACTATCTCAAAGTTTAGTTATAGGTGCAAAAGACCAATTCAAAACAAAAATACTTCAATAGGTATTATTTATTATTTTTCGAATTTTACTATAGAGATATAATGATAACTGTAGACACTACTGGCATGACAAGATAGGCCCATGGGCTCAGTAGTGTCATGAATATTGTGGGTGCAAATAACCACTTTTTCACTGGACACTTCATGAAATGAGACCTACTTCATGAGATGAGACCCATACTCTTAGTGGAATCAAAAACCTGTGGCTAGACAGGTCTTAGTCCCTTGGTAAGAACCAAGTAATATCATTCTGCTAAATGGACATAAATGACACCTAATGAGTTGCTGTTATACCCTTAGATTAGAATACCTTTCAAACCTCATTACAGGAGATTGTCATTACAGTAAATGACATTTAAAACAGACACATCAAACTGGACAGTATTCATGGGGGGAAAAAAAAGACTGAAAACTGCTCAGTTCTAAATGGGACGTTCATATCACACACCTCCTCCAAGGTTTTGTGGAAAGGGGGAGGAGAGACTAAAGATTAACGATCCAGAGGTAGTAGATAACATCAAGAAAGTGGTATTCTCTGGGTACAATGAGGCAGATACACAAATGAACTCACAGGAATTATACCATGCACAAGGCATGGACAAGATCTAGCCAGAAAGAAAAAAAAATCCTTACTGAAGGAGGGAAGGTATAGAGGAAATGCAACCAGTATTTGAGGAGCTATTCATAATTTCTTAAAGAGGGGGAGTCAGTTTTCTCTAAGTAAAGTTGTTTCATTAACGCTTGAATTTGGCTACATATACCTGGTCAGGCCTCAATATCAAAACTAGCTGGATAATACCAAGTGAACTGGATGAGAAAATAATAAACCTCAAATTTGAGTAGGAGGGGCAGGGAGCATGGGGAGGGCTGTAAGGTTAGGAGTTGAGGAGGTGGTAAATATGTTCAAAATACACTGCACAAAATTTCAGAGAATTAGGAAACCTATTGCAAAAATGCAAATCAAATGCTTAGGGCTCATAAATTATGAAGAGGCTCAGTATATAGAAAGAAGTGTAGCTGACTGACCTGTTCCCTGTTGTTAAGTCTTACAGTAACCACTGAAGTTACTCTATTTTCTCATCCCATTTTATTTGTAGTTTTCTGAATTGTTTCCTCACCCCAAAGAATTCATGATACTTCTTGAACCCTGAACCCTCTTTGATCACAAATTTTCATACCTATTCCTTAAAGAATAAATAAGAAAGACAGGGGGTGGGGGAGGAGAAAAGGAAAGAGAAAGGGCTAGAAAGACATGAGTCTGAAAGAAAAGAGAACAGAATTTTTTTTTATTAGTTACATTTCATTAACTCTGTATCCCACTCCCTCATTCCCTCCCAAACCCTCCCTCCCTCCCTCATCACCTCCCTACCCCCTTTCCTAGTCCACTGATTGGGGAGGACCTTCTCCCCTTTCATCTGACCCTGTTTTATCAGGTATCTTCAGGACTGGCTGCAAAGTCCTCTTCTGTGGCCTGGCAGGACTGCTCCTCCCTTGGGGGGTGGGGATGTCAAAGATCCCACCATTGAGTTTCTGTCAGAAATAGTCTCTATTCCCCTTATTATGAGAAACCAATTGGTTACTGAGCTACCATGGGCTTCATCTGAGCAAAGGTTCTAGGTTGTATCCATACATGGTCTTTGGTGGAGTGTCAGTCTCAGAAAAGACCCCTGTGCCCAGACTTATTTGGTCCTTGTGGAGCTCCTATCCTTTTCACATCATACAAACTCCCCTTCTTTTCTATGATTCCCTGTACTCTACCGAAGGTTTGGTTATGAGTCTTAGTATCTGCTGTGAAACATTGCTAGGTAGAGTCTTTAAGGGGCACTTGAGAACAGAAATTTTTAAGTATTATTTATTTTTTTAATCATTTCACAGCCTGAACCCAGCCACCTCCCTCCTCTCTTCCCAGTTCCATCCTCACACCCATTCCTTCATCCTCCCTGCTCCTTCTTCTCAGAGAAAAGGAGGAAGGACCCCAAGGAGTACCAGTGAACACTGGCACCTCAAGTCTCAGCAAGACTAAACTATCGGCTCCCTTGAAGCTAAACAAGGCAGTCCAGCTAAAGGAAAGAGATCCTGTGGCAACAGAGTCAGAGACAGCCCCACTCCCATTGTTAAGGGAGGTGAGCACATGTTGACCACATGGTACCTCTGCTACCTATGTGTAAGAGTTCTAGGTCCAGCCCATGAGTGCTCTTTGGTCGGTGAAGAGCAAAATTTTTTAAAGAAAATAGGGATACAAGACAAGGCAGAAGAATACTGAAGGCTTCTTCAGAATAGTGCCATGATAATGCAAATTTTTAATTGCTACTTGGATTACTTCTGCATGCTAGTGAGCTTTTTAAATACTGAAAAAGTCCCAACAAAATCAGTGCAAGCATTCCATAAATGAATAAATAATTGATGAATTGGAATGTGTTGTGACTATAGAGTACTTATGATTGAATGAATGAACAAGCAAATAATTAGTGAAACCCAAGGCTATTAGGAAAGATTATTATGAGATGTATTGTTTAATTGGCTAACCTCACAAAATTAAAAATAAAGGAGCCGTAAGTTTTTTAGACATTGTATATTTTAAGATCAGGTATACATAGGGTCACTCCTCTTTAAAATCTAAAATTAATAATTACACACACACACACACACACACACCACCTTTGTGAAAGTGCTATGTTAAATGTTGCCATTTTCACAAAGGTTTTAGAAATATATGCATATATATGCAACTTAAAATACCACTTTCTAAAGGTTTCCAGACTTAACTATTTTCATAGTGTTTCATAACAACTATGCAAATCCAGTAGTTTCCGCAAGACTCCAGTTTCAATTGCTTGTGACTGCTAACTCCTCAAAGAGAACGTTTATCTCATTTTCATACCTTGATTGGTAGACTGTAAGGCAAAATTTTTTTCCACAAAATAAGTGAGATGGTTCCTCTAATTCTGTCTTAGTTCAGGGAAATGGTAGCGTTGCGCACAACTCCAAATGTGTGCTCTGCTGCTTCAGCACTGGCACTTGCTAGCTGAGCAAAGACTGTGGCCTTAGAACCACACTTCCTCATTCCAAGCACGCAGGAATGCCCTCCCTGACATTCTGTGCACCTCAACACTTCCTATTCATCTTATATATGCGTGGGGGTTTATGGATTTCTTAGATTAATTAACTCTGCACCAGTCACCTTTTGAACTCCATCTTATTTATAGTTACTGAGACCATTTGTACAAAGTGACATCCATTTCTCTAATAGAACAACAAGCCAGTTTAAATTGGGGGAAGTTTCCAGAATGATAAATATAATCTGTTTGTTTCCTCTCGATATAGATGGGATACACTGGGTTTTCCTCTTAGAATCGGAAACTGTATTGATATCTTGGATCCAGCTAAGCCATGTGAAAGAATATACTACTATTACATTTTTGTTTATTAAATAGCATACACACTATATTGCCATCTTAATTTTCAAGAATAGGTTCCAAGATTTTCAGTATTTTATCCAAAAATCACACATCCAGTGGTTGGTTGGGTGTCTCTATGCTGCAATGGATCAACTCCACAGCATCCATCTTCAGCTTCTATATCCCACCATTCAACTCAACTTTGTGTTCAACTTGCAAAATCAGGTAAATATTGTTTAATTATACTAAAAAAGGCTCAACTGAAATAAGTAGAATTTTTGACCCTGCAATGTTAATTTATTCAACAAATATACACATCCTGTAAGTCATTTAGTATTGACTTTTGCTTTATTTTGCTCTATAACCTATCAAGATTAACCGGGTCCATCAAAGTGAATGCGGGTTTAGAACTGTCTTTGAAGCTGATGGCACCAAAGTAAGACAGTGACCACTTCCTCACTAGCCAAGAGTTTGAGGTAAAAAGGTGGAGCTCTGTGGCTTCTTTATGCTTCCTTTATTCTGGTTAGTTCTCTCACATCTCCCACCCTCACCCCCGAAATTGTCTCATTTTTCTTTCGTTCCTGAATCTTTCTACCCACAATCTCGTTCTTTATTTTTGTTGTTGTTGTTGTTAGCTATATTCTATTATGCCTCCTCAATTTAAGTTAAGTAGCCCCATTCACACCAATCTCCACCCACTCCTTGTTTCCTGGTTTGCAAACATTTCTCCATGTTAGTCATTCTCCCCAAATAGTTAAAGGTAGGACCCTCACATGGGAGAGAATGTGTCATGTTTGTCCATTGAAGCCAGGGTAAACTCAGAACTTTTTTCCACCTGTTTTTCATCCATTTTTGAACATTTAAAGCTGAGTAATAATCCACTGTGTATATGAACCACATTATAACAATCATTCACTCTTGTGGAACATCTACACTGTCTCCATTCCCTGGCTCCTGTGACAAAGATGTGCATATACCTCTGTTGTAGGGTGTGGTATTCTTTGGCTACCTGTCCTGCGGTGATGTGGCTGGCTCATATGGTAGCTGATCTTCTTGAGAAATCTCAAGTAGTTGTCTCACCAATGGCATGTACAGCTACTGTTGACTTTTAAATGATTTTTAAACAACTTTGTAATTTTTCTCCAGAAATGTTGACATACTGAGGGGTTTTAGTTTTGTTGTTACTTGTTTGTTTTGAGACATGGTCTCAGTAAGCATCCCTGGCCATTCCTAAGCTTACTATGTAAAAAATGCTGGCCTCTAAATCACATATCTTCTTTCCTCTGCCTCCTGATTGTTGGGGTTAAAAGCATGCTTTATTTCACATTCTTGCCACAATGTCATTAATTAATTAAAATGTATTTACTATCGTGGATAGAGTTGTATAGTCTGTATACTGTGAAGATGCTAATAGAGTTTGATACATTAAATACACCAAATTTGCTTGCTAAAGGGAACACAAATCTATACGGAAAGTTCCACTGGGAGAATAATTTGAACCAGGGTTCAATCCCTTGTCAGCACAGACCCCTCTTTCAGTAGAATTCTACACAAGGTTGTGATATAACTATATGCCTAAGAAAAAGCAGAATTATTGCTGAACAACTAGTAACTTAATAATTAAACATAAAATAATTATTCATAACATTTTAACTATTTTAAGGCCATTAAAATGTGACAACATCCCATCTGTTGAAGAAGGAGAAAACAGGAAACAGGACAGGAGCCTACCACGGAGGGCCTTTCAAAGACCCTACCCTGAAGGGTATCAAAACATATGTTGAGATTCATAGCCAAACTTTGGGCAGAGTGCAGGGAATCTTATAAAAGAAGGGGGAGATAGTAACACCTGGAGAGGACAGGAGCTCCATAAGGAGAGCAACAGAACCAAAATATCTGGTTACAGGGCTCTTTTCTGAGACTGATACTCCAACCAAGGACCATTCATAGATATAACCTAGAAGACCTTCTCGGAAGTAGCCCATGGCAGCTCAGTATCCAAGTAGATTCCTTAGTAAGAGGAACAGGGACTGTCTCTGACATGAACTCAGTGGCAGGCTCTTTGACCATCTCCCTAAGTGGGAAGCAGCCTTGCCAAGCCACAGAGGAGTACCATGTAGCCAGTCCTGATGAAACCTGATGAGCTAGGGTCAGATGGAAGGGGAGGAGGACCTCCCCTGTGGTGGACTTGGAGAAAGGCATAGGAGGAGATGAAGGAGGCAGGGTGGGATTGGGACGGAATGAGTGAGAGAGGTAAAGCTGGGATACAAAGTGAATAAACTGTAATTAATATAAAAAATAAAAATTTAATTTAAAAATGTGACAACATGTAAAATAAATTGACTAATATCACAATACAAACTAGAAAATAATTCTAGAACAAACGTCTGTAATTCCCTTATCTGGTTGAATGAATAGCTCCTTAAAAGTATTTTCACAGTGGTTTATATGCTAATTGTGTCCACCCTATTCCTTTCCTGTTTTCTGTATCATTTTTTTTTTTCTTATTTTATCATTTCTCTTTTGGTCATGTATCTCTCTGATTCTGTTCAGTTACCAGATTATTTCATGTTTGGAGAGAATTGGGGATAAAGATTCACAGAGGAAATCTGTTTGTGGTGGTGAACAACTTTACTTCCAGCACACTGAGGCAAATTCCATGAGTTTAAATCCAGCCTGGTCTACATAGTGAGCTCCAGGTTTAGGAAACTGAGAAAGAATTGTTTCATGGGTAAAAACACTAGGAAAATTACTTATCATAATTATTAGTGGGAATTGAAACTCTAGGCTTCACACATACTAAGCACACACTTTAGCATTGAACTTTATCTGTCCATGGTGAAAATTCTAAGTGAAATACATAAGAAAGCTCTTCTTCTTCTTCTTCTTCTTCTTCTTCTTCTTCTTCTTCTTCTTCTTCTTCTTCTTCTTCTTCTTCTTCCTTTGGCTTTCTTTGGACATTGGTGGCTGAAAATGTTATGCTTGAAATGAATCCAGTCATTTAGAAATAAGGAGGAAAAAAAGTGAAACTTAACGGTTGAATTCACCCTATCCCCCTGTCATCTTGTTATATGAGATAATAAATGTTATTGTTCATTCCCTCAGGCCTTCGATTATTGAGGCATGAATATGTTACTCTGTTAAGAATTTCTGATGTTGTCCCTGGTTGCTCATTAGAGGAAATTCACATTTGTACAGTCCAGGCCTGTTTGAAACAGTTTGGCTTCGTGCAAATTTTTTTCTACCTGACCAACCTCCACTCAGCTTCTTTTGCAGAGAACATTCAGAACTTTGGTGCCTATAATTCCCTGGGCCTTTTGTCCTGTGATCCACTGAATGATGCCTGCTTCCCCAATTCCTAGGCATACATATATGCATATATTTATTTGTATATGATATTTATATTATAAATATATATAGTATAAATTATTTATAGGTTTATTTATAAATAAAATTATAATAAATAATTTAGCTTACATATAATATTTATAAATGTCTATCTATGTGTGTATATCTATTTCTATATATCTAGAAATATACTGCCATATGAATAATATGTACATATCACGTATGTAAATTATGTTTGTGGAATTGGGTAAGAATAGTTTTGGTTGAGGCTAAGGAAAAATTAGGAATCAACTAATGAAATGTTGAAATGAAAACAATGTGTTAATTAATCTCTCCAAATGTAAAAATTATTTCCTTTCCAGTTGAAAACAAGAGCTGAATTGAATACAATAATAGTCACTTAAAATGCAGGAGATACAATGATTAAACAAAGGTGGACCAGATGTTATATGGATTTTGTCTTTTGACACAGTCAGGAGAAGAGTTGGAGGCAGAAAATGAAGAACAGAGATAGAAAGATGTTGAAGATTTAACAGCAAGTTGATGTGGACCAGGAAACATTCTTAGCAGAGACCTACTGGCATGGCAGAGATCCATGGTGGAAGACACACAGCATCGTTAGACTAACTGAGTCAGACTAGCTCCTGGTCACTGCCAGGACTTTCTACAAGTCATTATGAGATGACTTCAAGAAGACTGTGGGGGAGCTCAGCCGAGTGCTTACCTCACAAGCATGAGGACCTGAATTTAATCCTGAATTTGGCCGCTAGAACCCACCTATCAAGAAGACATTTCTGTGCTTGTAATCCCAGGACTGAGGAGTCAGAGACAAGTCAATCTGTGGGGCTTATAGTAACTCCAATCTGCTCAGCAAATAAAAAGCCCTGTCTCAGAACACCAGGTAGACAGTGATTGAGGAATAATACCAGCAGGGTTGTCTTCTACATTACAAACACACATGCACACACACACACACACACACACACGGTAGGGAGAGTTTGGGTAACAGGGGTTGACTGTTTTAACAGGGGCTGAGAGTTTTAAATGCCTTGGAAGTTTGAATTTGCATATTAGTGTGATAATGTCTTGGCCTAATAAAAGTATTGCTGCTGCCAAGGTTTGCTTATAGCACGTTTATAGTCATAGTTTTTCTGTTATTGCTATAAGGATACACCATGATCAAGGTAACTTACAAAGAAAAAAAGTTTATTTTAGGTTAGGCTTCCAGAGAGTTACCATCCACACTGGCATGGATGGCTGCAACAGATACCTGGCATGGTGTCAGTAGCATGAAGCTAGAGAGATCTCATTTTGAACTCAAACATGAAACAGAATGTGTGAACCAGAAGTGGCATTGCGTCCTTAAATTCTCAAGCCTGCCTCCAGTGACACTTTTCTCAAACAAGGATGTTCCTCCCAAGCCTCCTCAAACAATGTCACCAACTGGGAACCAAGCGTTCAAATGTTCAGGATTACAGGGCAGGGTACGTCTCGCTCAAACCACCGCACCATTGCATTTGAAATGATGATGTATTCCTTGTAGACATGCAATGCTATTTGGTTAATTAAACTAAATAAACCTGACGACTTTTCTAATTAACCAGGGTGAGTCACAGTAAGCCCACAGCAGCAAAGCATCATCTGGAAAGTTGTTAAAAATCAATGCAGTTGAGTGAAACAGTCCACCATGTGATGCTGAGCAAAGGAACTGAGGAGAGTTCCTTCCTTCCTTCCAGATAACACGAATCATTAAGAAGAAACCAGAGCAACAATCCCCAATTTGTTAAATTCTAAGAATTATCATACTGCAAATGCAAATGTGTGCCCGCAACATTTTGCTGTTAGAATAAAATTGATCTCTGGGTGAATGATAATCCTCATGTGCCTGGGCTCTGAGGAGATGCACCTGCCGTGGAATAACAAATGAGGGGAGGGGGAAGTTAGCACATGTTCACTCTGGTTACAAGAGCCTGTTTTGAAATAGAAAAAGCAAAGTCTCATGAACAGTAGGGCTGATTTAATTGATGATATCTTGATTCTATTCATATTGAGGCTTGACATATGTTATCCATGTGATGCCCTTGGTAATAGCTGAGGGATTCATAGACGATTGTCTGGATTTGAAGTTTAAAGTGCCATAGCCAACATTATCCCTTTGCTTGTACTCTGAGATGGTTCAGCCAGCTGCTATCCAGGGAAGGAAGAAGAAATCAGGGACTGAGTCTATTACCAAGAACTCTCTATAAATTGAGCATACAAGCACTTGGTGTAAGGTATTTCCTCAGACACCATTGTCTCCTCACTCTGTTTGCCTCCTGAGTAAATAGATAAGTTCTGCACAGAGATGTTGTGTTTTCAAGCCCAGGGTTTTTACCTTTGAATCTGTATTTGCTGTTAACTACGTAGTTCAGGTATTTGCTGTTAATCAGGTAGTAAACAGCGTCTCTGACAATTCTAGACTTGTAGCAAAGTGATGAATTTACTGTTATCTCTTCACATGAAAGCATCCATTTCTTCTTGCCAATTATTCAACAGAATATGTAAAGCATCCCTAAATAATTTATCCTCTGCCATTCTCAACTGCAACTATTTACTAGCGGTTCCATATTTCCAACATCACTGATCTCACTTCTAGGAAAATCTACACTGTTTTAATGTAAATCAGTTTTGTAACTGATTTACAAAACTGAATGTTTTGTAACTTAATGTGGACACCTATGTTTTGAAATTATTTTCATATAAAAAGAATATATGGTTTTATATAATACATATACAAACAAATGTGAGAACACCTAACAAAAACTAGGGAACTATTTAAAATATTCATATTGACTACATTTATCTGAATGTTTGGGTATTTAGTGTTTCATTTTTAATATAATTTATTTATTGCAATTTATTCACTTTGTATCCCAGCTGTAGCCCCACCCTTATTCCCTCCCAACTCCCCCTCCCTCCCTCCTTTCTTCCCATGCCCCTTCCCCAGTCCACTGATAGGGGAGGACCTCCTCCCCTTCCATCTGACCCTAGCCTATCAGGTCTCATCAGAACTGGCTTTCATAGTCTTCCTCTGTGAACTGGTCAGGCTGCTCCCCCATGAGGGGGAGGTGATCAAAGAGCCAGTAACTGAGTTCACGTAAGAGACAGCCCCTGAATCTTGCATGAATAAATCTTGGAACTAGAACATAAACACTGATGTGCCAACTTTAGCAGAAGTGTATTCTGTGTTTTCAAAGTTGGAGATAGACCTATTTTATTGATTTTAAGTTCATGTATTCTCTAAAAATTATAGCAATAATTTAGCATTACTTTTATCATGATAAAAGTGTAAGTTTAAAACATCATATATAGAGAAGTTATTTTAGATAGAAAATATGCATATGTTTGTTAACTGAGACACATTTAACTCTTTCTGGGCTTAGACCCAGTCTTCCATTATGTCTTTGGTGATTTGTGGGCCATCAGCAATTGAAATAAGTTTTATAAAAAGCTGATTTTCAAACTCAGGTTAAAAGCCACTTTTGCTCAAATAAGCAGCTTTTCTTTTAATTTTATGATCATGAATAATACATCTATATTTTAGGAATAAAATATAGATAAATATAAGAATAAAATATAATAATACTTGTTTTCATTTTAGTTTTGCAAACTATCAACTAGATCTCTTCTGATCAAGTCTCTACCTATGTCTAATGATATACCTGTGTAAGGAAGAAGTGATTATTTGAAATTTGATAATACTATACATTAGTGACACCAAAAATTCTACCAGGTAACTCCTACAGTTGAAAAACACCTTCAGCAAAGTGGCTAGATAAAAATTAACTAAAATAAAAATCAGTAGATTTTCTGAATACAAATGAGAAACAGGCAGAGAAAGAAATAAGATAAACAACATCCTTCACAATAGACATAAAAAAAATGTAAAATATCATGGTGTAACTCTAACCAATTAAGTGAAAGACCTGTATGGAAAGAACTTCAAGTCCCTTACAAGAAACTAAAGAAGATATCAGAAGATGGAAAGATCTCCCATGCCCAGGGATCAGTAATATTAACATAGTGAAAATGGTCATGTTACCAAAAGCAACTGACAAATTCAATGCAATTTGAATCAAAATACCTACACAATAATTTACAGACCTTGAAAGAAGAATTTTAAACTTCATATGAAAAAACAAAAAACCCAGAATAGCTAAAAATAATCCTGTACAATAAGAGATCTGCAGGAGGTATCTTCATCCCTAATCTCAAGTTGTACTATAGAGCAACAGTAATAGAAACTGCATGGTACTGGCATAGAAACAGAATGGTGGATCAATGGAATCGAATTTAAGACCCAGAAATCTACCTACTCACCCACAGAAAATTAATTTTTGATGAAGCCAAAACCATACAATGGAAAAAAGATAGGACTTTTTTTAAATTTTATTTTTCTTTAAAAATATGGAACGCTTCACGAATTTGCGTGTCATCCTTGCGTAGGGGCCATGCTAGTATTCTCTGTATCGTTCCAATTTTAGTATATGTGCTGCCGAAGCGAGCACAAAAGATAGGATCTTAAACAAATGGTACTGGCCTAACTGGATATCTACATGTAGAAAACTACAAATAAATCCATATTTACCCCTGCACACACAAAAAAAGTCCAAGTGGATCAGAGACCTCAACATAAAACCAAACACGCTAATTCTAATAGAAGAAAAAATGGGGAAGAGCTTGAACTCATTCGCACAGGAGACAACTTCCTGAACAGAACACAAACAGCCCAGGCTCTAAGATCAACAAATGATAAATGGGACCTCATGAAACTGAAAAATTTCTGTAAAGCAAATAACATTGTCAATAGAACAAAATGACAACCTACAGACTGGGAAAAGATCTTCACCAACTCTATATCTGACAGAGGGCTAATATTCAGAATATATAAAGAACTCAAGAAATTAGGAACCAACAAACCAAATAATCCAATTAAAAATGGGGTACATAGAATCTTTCAGAGGCCTCTGTGGTAGGCTCCTATCTTTTTCCCTTTCTTCTCCCACTTACGATATCTATCTTGTTTGCCCTTCTGAATGAGGGTTAATCATCTAAGCTAGGGTCCTCCTTCTTGTTTACTATCTTTAAGAGTGTAGATTTTCACACATTCAATGCAATTCCCATCAAAATAGCAACACAATTCTTTACAGACCTTGAAAGAATAATTCTCAACTTCATATGGAAAAACAAAAATCCCAGAATTTCCAAAACAATCCTATACAACAACAGAGTCTCTCCATCCCTGATCTCAAGCTGTACTACAGAGCAATAATAATAAAAACTGCATGGTATTGGCATACAAACATAAAGGAGGATCAATGGAACCGAATAGAAGACCCAGAAATAAACCCACACACCTATGGATACTTGATTTTTGACAAAGAAGACAAAACCATTCAATGGAAAAGAGACAGCACCTTCAACAAATGGTGCTGGTTCAACTGGATGTCTACATGTTGAAAAATGAAAATAGATTCATATTTATCACCCTGCATAAAATTAAAGTCCAAGTGGATCAAAGATCTCAACATAAAACCAGACACATTAAATTGGTTAGAAGAAAAAGTGGGGAAGACCCTAGAATTCATTGGCACAGGAGACTACTTTCTGAACAGAACACCAATAGCACAGGCTCTAAGAGCAACAATCAATAAATGGGACCTCATTAAACTGAAAAGCTTCTGTAAAGCAAAGGACATAGTCTTCAGAACAAAATGACAGCCTACAGACTGGGAAAGGATCTTCACCAATCCTATATCTGACAGAGGGCTGATATCCAATGTATATTAAAAAAAAACTCAAGAAATTAAAAAGCAACGAATCAAGTAATCCAATTAAAAAATGGGGTATGAAGAAAAACAGAGAATTCTCTGTAGAGAAATGTAGACTGGCAGAGAAACACTTAAAGAAATGCCCAAAATCCTTAGCCATCAGGGAGATGCAAATCAAAACAACCTTGAGATTTCACTTGACATGCATCAGAATGGCTAAGATCAAAAACTCAAGTGACAACACATGCTGGAGAGGATATGGAGAAAGGAGAACACTCCTCTACTGCTGGTGGGAATGTAAACTGGTACAACCACTTTGGAAATTAATCTGATGCTTTCTCATAACATTGGTAACAGCTCTACCTTAAGACCCAGCTATACCACTCCTGGGCATAAACCCAAAAGATGCTCTGCCTACAAGGACATTTTCTCAGCCATGTTTATAGTGGCTTTACCCACAACAGCCAGAAACTGGAAACAACCCTTGTAGCCACTACTTTTTCAAGTGCTGCTTTATTTAGGGGTTCCTTAAAGCTTATACCCCGCTTCCAATTCCCAAACCCACATAGGGCAAAAAGAAGGCTGAAACGCAAAGGGGACTTAGCCCTCTTTACTTCTTCCTTCTGGATAGGTTTTAGGATTCTCTTGAGGTCAATACCAATATCCATCATCTGGAAATCCAGAAGTCCAGCTAACAACAAACCAGCAAACCAGCAAATGCAGCAAGCAGTCCTCCTCTGCCTTCTCCAAGCTGCTGCACCTTCTCTCTCTTGGCTATCATATATACACCCCTCAAAGTCCTCATAATAAACTAATTCTAGCTGGCAAATGCCATGCTCTATAGGAGACAATCAACAGGTGTGGACAAACTAAAATTCCCAACTTGGGATTATAACAAAAACATGGTTTGTTATCACATCATAAACATAACATATCATAAACCAAAACATCCACAAAAGCCCCTCAACTGAGGAATGAAAAAGGAAACTATGGTACATATACACAATGAAATACTATACAGCTATTAAAAACAAGGAAATCACAAAACTTTCAGGCAAATGGATGGAATTAGAAAAGATCATCCTGAGTGAGGTAACACAGAAACAGAAAGACACACATGGTCTGCACTCACTTATAAGTGGATATTAGTCATATCATACAAGATAAGCATATTACAATCCACAGACCTAAAGAAGCTAAGTAACAAGGAAGAAACTAAGGAGGATGTTTAATCCTCATTCAGAAGGGCAAATAGAATACACGCCAGAAGCAGCTGAAGAGAGGGAACGGGACTGGACCCTACCATATATGCCTTCTGAAATACTCTACCCACCAGGGGATTGAAGCAAATACTGAAACTCACAGTCAAACTTCGGGCAGACTACATGGCGTCTTATGGAAGACTCAGGGAGAGAATAACCCAGAGGGGACAGGAGCTCCACAAGAAGACCAACAGAGCCAATAAATCTGGGCCCAAGGGCCTCTGTGGAGACTGATACACCAACCAAGGACCATGCATGGACAGTATCTAGGCTCAAATGTAGCCAATAGGCAGCTCAGTCTCCAAGTGGGTTCCCTAGTGTGGGGATCAGGGGCTGTTGATGACATGGACTTTGTTGCCAGATCCTACATTACTTCCTTCTAATGGGACAGCCTTGCCAGGCCACAGAGGTAGAGGATACAGCCAGTGCTGAAGAGACTTGATAGGCTGGGGTCAGATGGTAGTGGAGTAGGGCTCCTCCTTTTTGAGGACTAAGGGAAGGACACAAGGGGAAGAGGCAGGAGAATGGGACCAGTGGGCAGAGATGAAGGAGGGAGCTATGAACATGACGTAAAATGAATCAACTAAAAAATAATAAATAATAAAAAAGAAATTCTGTGCATTTTTAAAGAATAAACCACAGCATTACATATGGTCACCAAAGAAGCTAGACACACAAGAAATTTTTTTTTCAGCACCATTTGTTGAAGAAACAGTGTTTTCTTCACTGTGCATGCTTATTAAAATCTTTGTCCAACACCAGGTGGATGTAACTGTCTGGGTTTATAGCTGGGTCTTTTCTAACAGTCTTCTTTGTCTGGTTTCTTTCCAGTACTATGCTCTTTCTTCAAACAGGCTCTATGTTATAACTTCAACAACTCTATAATAATACCTCCAAAACTTTCTTACTTTCCTTAGGATCACTTTGATTAACAAGAAAATTTGGACCTTCTGCATGCATTTTAGCATTGTTTGATCTCTTATAAAGAATGGCATTGGAATTTTCATGGGTATTGTATTGAGTATTTAGATTGCTTTTGTTATGGTAGACATTTTTGCAATGTTAAGAAACACACAAAGTTCTTAGAATGAACACTCAGCAGTCCCTTGGGAGTGATTATCCTATTTCTTCTAGCTAGGTAATAGATATCTCGTATAATGAAGAGCAACATCTCAGTATCTTTAAGACACTGATAATATAAAAATTTAATGGCATTCAGGGAGAGAAGTATATGAACAATTAGTGTGCAACACGCACATAAGACAGATGCATTCACTTTGCATCTGCATTTATAGTATTATAAATTTACATGTTGTAGAAAAGTTTCAACAATGAAATCCATAGAATCTATGGAGATATGGATGCCACTAACAAAGCTACACTACTATTCAATTTAACCTGTGCTAGATTGTCCTGCTGATTACAAGCTATATGGGCCCCTTCCAGCACACTAATGTGTTTAATCCAGGCTAGTTAGATCCCATCAATGCTAGCTCCAAAACACTTACACTAATTTCAAGCATTAATCTATTTCATAGGGGAAACTCCAAGGTATCCCCCTTTTATGAATTCTTATATGAAGAAAATAAAAAAACCAAAATTTTACTAAGCAGACCATTTATTCAAGTAACACAAAACCAATTGTTTGGAGATAGCAGCAGAGATGTAGTTTTTCTGAGGAAAATCCGTAGTCACACTAATTCATTAAATAATAAAAAAAACTAATCAAAATCAGAAAATTATGTGATATTCAGTCATTAAGTACTGCATGTAAGACATGTCAAACTTCACAATTATTTCAGGATTTCTCAATCTCATTGTGAAATCTTCAAAAACCTAGTTATTTAGTAAATATCAAAGATAGATGACAGTACTAGTAATCTTCCCATTGCTGTCACAAAATACTTGAGACAATTAGCTAATAAAGAATAAAGTTTGTCGGTTTGTTTGGGTTTTGGCTTATAAGATTGCCCATGGTTGAATTTTGTTGCTGGTGTTTGCTTGCTTTTGTTGTGGTGGTGCTGGTGGTGTTGGCTTAGGGAAGGCAATACACTAACATGGGAAATGGCAGAAGCCACCATCCACCTAATCTATGAGTAAAGCCAGAGGAGAAGGAAGAGGAGTAAATATAAGACTCCCTCAAGGGCCCAGTCTCAAGTAGCCTAGGACCCTCATAGAGTGCCAGCAAGTTCCACAGTTCTTTAAAGAGCACCAACCTATGTACTGCCTTAGCATGGGATGTTCAATATCATAATTATTGTTCGTTTGTTTGTGTGTTTCCAAAAAGAATCCAGGAGTTTTGGTAAAACCACTTTTCTCATGTCAAAGTTCTGATTTTCTGAGTAGACCTTAGGGTGGAAAAGGAATGAGAATATGTTAGCATAGGTTTTAAGAATTTTTTCATTTCTTGTGAGCTGTTCTCCAAGTTTGATTCTAAACTGCAATGCTGTAATGAACCTAACTAATCAAACAGCACCGTGAGTAATGAGATCAAATGTAAAATACCTCATGAAAACTTTGCTGTTTGAAAGAAAATCAATTTGTTCATAAACTTTGAGAGTGTGTTCCTTGAAACACAGACAGAGCTGAAATGTAATACACTTGCTTTTAATGAACAGATCCTGTTGACTAAGCATGCCTGCAGCTTAGCATAGCCCCAGGTGGAATCTGATCCCACGGCCCTCTAGTATTCATTCACTGTAATAGTAGTCTTCTGCCTTGTTTGAGAATTGGGTTGGCTTCCATAATTTTTTTTTTCTGTTCACAGCTAGATAATGTCATTGGAGGTAATAGAATAGCTTTGTTTTAGAAATTAAAATTGTCCATTATAAATTGTTAATTAACTCCTCAATCTTCCTTCCTGGTAGGTTAGTTTTCTTGGATGTGCAGGCAAACCTGGATGAGGTGTCAGAAAGCCTTCAGGGGAGTCAGAGACTGCAGTCAGCACTTCTTCCCCTTCTCTATGGAAGTTGTTTGAATGTGGGGCAGGCATGCAGAACATCATTCTTTGCTTTCCTGGTTCTTGATAATGAAGTCGCAGTTATGTTTCCTGAAAAAGATTATGTCTAGATTTATAGTGATAATATGTGGGCAACACTTGCCTTAGATCTGCATTGTGTAAGTTCCCCTTTTAAAGAATTGACGGGAAAAAAAAAGAATTGACTTGGGGCTCCTACTAAGGGGAGCAGGGACTGTCTCTGACATGAACTCAGTTGTTGACTCTTTGATCACCTCCTGTTGAGGGGGGAGCAGCCTGACCAGGTCACAGAGGAAGACTATGAAAGACAGTCCTGATGAGACCTGATAGGCTAGGATTAGACTATCAGTGAATTGGAGAAGGGGCATGGGAGGAGGGGAGGGAGGGGAGTTTGAGGAGGGAATGAGGGTGGGGTACAGCTGGGATACAAAGTGAATAAATTATAATAAATAAAAAATTATATTAAAAAAATTGGCTAGGCTATGAGTCTCAGCATCTGCTTAGATACCCTGCTGGGTAGAGTCTTTCAGAGGCCTTCTGTGGTAGGCTCCTGTTCTGTTCCCTATTTTATACCTCTTCCAATGTCTGTCCCATTTGCCTTTCTGAATGAAGATTGATCATCTTACCCAGGGTCCTCCTTCCTGCTTAGGTTTTTTAGGTGCACAGATGAGACTCATAGTCAAATTTGGGTGGAGTGTAGGGAACCTTACAAAAGAAGTGGGCGATAAAAGACCTGGAGGGGATAGGAGCTCCACAAAGAAAGCAACAGAATCAAAATACATGGGCCCAGGAGTCTTTCCTGAGACTGATACTCCCACCAAGGACCATGCATGGAGATAACCTAGAACCCCTGCACAGATGTAGCCCATGGCAGCTCAGTTTCTAAGTAGGTTTCCTAGTAAGGGGAACAGGGGCTCTCTCTGATATGAATTCAGTGGCAGGCTCTTTGATCACCTCCCCTTGTGGGGGGAAGCAGACTTACCAGGCCACAGAGGAAGCCAATGAAGCCAGTCCTGATGAAACCTGATAGGCTAGGGTCAGAGGGAAGGGGAGGAAGACCGCCCCTATCAGTGGACTAGGGAGGGTAAAGGGAGAAAAAGAGGGAGGGAGAGTGAGTTTGGGAGGGGAGGAGGGAGGGTGCTACAGCTGGGATACAAAGTGAATAAATTGTAATTAATAAAAAAAAAAATAATTTAAAAAATAATTTACTTTTAGTTGTTTGTGTCATTTCAAAAATAGTTAATCATTGAAAATCATGTTTAAGAGAAGATATTTAATGTGGCATGTTATCTGATTAAGCATTATTCCTGACTCTACAAGCAAACACGTTTAACAGATGTCAGGCTAAGACACACGCAACTACATACACACAATTGATTTTTTTATACAAATATTGACCGATCAGAATTGATTTCTCATAATAACTTCGAAAGTTATTCCCCCAATCACAAAAGTTCTACAATCAACAAATTCCACGTGTCTAAGGGGAGAACAACTTCAACATGATTAAACAGTTATTGAAAATAAACTTTATATGCAACTTACTTATATTTTATTAAATATGAAGGAATTATTTGCAAACAATTTCTCAACTGTAATATGAAATCCAGTTCATATGAAATGAATACATATTATACATATAGTCTCTCACAACTGATTGAGAGATTTCTATTGTATTGAGAGACCAAAAGATTAAAAATCAGTGGCTATTATTTTAAACTTTAAAGCACAGGACTGATCTAAGGATAGCTGGGGGGAGATATGCCCAGCCTCCTTCTGGGAAGGGCCCTGAGATACAGTTGCTAGGAAACCGGCCCATCCCCCTGGGAAGGGACGCCAGACCATTAATGGCTTGCAGGCCTTCTCATAGCCAATCAGTTCAAAATACAAAGTCCCTTTTGTGTTTCGACTCATAGATGCTTGCCAGGCTGGAATCTTCCTGCTTTGGTCATGCTGGGAGGGACCGGATCTTTAAATCACCCAACTAACTGAAGCAAAGGGCTCTTGGCTTTTGCCGCTTTGGTGGTGAGAGGTATGTGCCCAAGCTGCAGCTTGTAATAAAAAGATCCTCATGTGTTTTGCAATGTACTCAACCTCTGGTGGTGGTCTTTTGGGGGCTCACGATTCGGGCATAACAGTATCAAAGAAAATGAAATAGGTATATTTAATATAAAGCATATATTTTTTTAATTTTAAAATAATTATAATTCCAGCAATTATTTTTAATAAAGTTCCTTTTAAACAGAATTTCTTTACAGGGGTTTATCTAGAACTTAATAATAAGTAAACAAAAAAACGGGCTCAAAATCTATATTTATGATTAGGGACTAAAATCAGTATTGCCTATTTGAACTACTTGAGAGAGAATTCCATCCAGTTAATATCGACATAGAAAACTTCACTCTGTCCCTAGTGTGTGCCTGTCTCTGTGATGAAGCTAATTAAAGTCATGCTTTTCTGTGGAAAACAGAGAAAATAAGGACCATTTTGCTCTTTGCCAAACTCTTTATCTGAAACGGCAGATAGGTTGTTGTTAATTGTTCATTTTGCTGTAAATGCCAAATCTTTGACAAACCTTGTAGCCTATAATCTTACTATAAAACTATTAATTAGAAGAAAAAACAAATCCTGTTTCATTAATTCTTCATAATAAAATTGTTCAGAATCATATAAAAAAGGGTTACAAGAAATTGCTCCCCATTACAGAACTTGATAAAAGTGGAGCTTCGTAAGTCCAGGTCTTCAAACTAATCAACTGAAATATTATTGAAATATAAAGACTGATGGCTAGCAATGGTTTTCAAGTTGACTCCCTCTGGAGTCAATTAAAGTGCTGGGCACACTTGTGGGTAAATTTTTGTGTCATCATTGGATTTGAAGTAGAAAGAGCCACTGTAAATCTGGGCCACACGTAATGGTGACAGCCCAAGTAAAGTGGCAATGAAAAAGGAACCTCACTGTCCCTGGCAAGCTTGTCCGTCTTGCTGCTGCAGCCAGTATTAGAACCTGCATCTTCAGGATTCCAGTGTAAACTGAAGATCCTCAAGGATTCCAGCACCAAAACTGGGACTGTCTCTACAGTGCCAAAGGCATCCAGACTCATGGACTGAAGCACTGGAAACCTGGCCTTTATGTCTAGAGATAACCATTGTTGGATACTGGGAACTACAGCCTCTAAGCCAGACTGAAAAACTCCTTCCAGTACTCAAATTCCTCTTCTGGATCAGTGTGGACCTGTGAAAACAATCAAATATCATTCACAGCCATGTCATTTTTTTTTCCCTTAATGTTGCAGAGATATCATTTTTGTCTCGGGGATTCAACTATCTCCTGTTTGCAGTTGGCTTCTGAGGATTGTCCCCGATGCTCTGTGCTCTGACCTGGCCTTCTTTCCCGCCCTGAGCTGTGATACTCTGCACATGCACTTATCCTGCAGTCTTAAATAGTCTGAGAACAAAAAAAGGTGGGGGGAGGGGGAGACTTTGGTTCCACTGTTTTAGCCTTTCTTCTGAGTGTCCTTGCACTTTTCATTGAGGTAGATATAAAGTTGAATAATAACCTTTGTTTCTCCATCTCTAACAACACCAAGTCAGATGGGTCCAAAGCTCCACTCACACTGCCCTCACTGAGTTCAGATCCATCTTCACAGTGTTGATATGAGAACCATATAGACTATAAGGAAGCAGAGTTTTATGTCTCTCTGTAGTCAAACACAATCATATTTTTGTCCCAACTGTACTTTTGTCTATCACATTGCAAACTCATCAAGTTCCTTATTAACAGCAAGAGTTTAACAGGCAGGTAATGAATGAAATTTGTGTAGTTATTGACACTTGAATATGATATGCTGGCTATCAGGATGCAATGCAACCTAATGTCTCTATACGAAAGTCATTCTTCAACTAGTTTAATCTTTGTGTGTGACTAAGTTTTAAACTAAGTTTTATTATCATTGATATGATAGAACCGTAAATAAAATGTCTACAAAGGTACATGAGTTTTAGAAATTATCAAGTCTTCCAAATCACAGTAAATCCCCTAATTTATTTGATCATATACTTAGGAGTTTTTAAAACCATGTTATAAACACATTTCTAAGTGTGACATATAGACAGATCTTCTGTGTTACTCATGAGTCTATGAGCATACTGTACTGTACGGGAACTCACAGTTTATCCACTAGCCCCTGCACAGCATTGAAGGCAGCCTTATTAATCCACTCTACATGGTGACTGTTAATCTACCTGGGATTATTTTTGCTTATGCACAGATAATTAGTACCAGTGACCTGTAAGCCTACCTGTAGATAAATTCTTGTTTGAAACTGGCTTAACCAGATACTTATTTTATTTATCAAATATATGTTAAATGATATTTTAATATTATTTTGTTTTCTTTTAATAAGCATAATGAAATACACAAAGCTAGTAAAACTGAACGAAGATTGATGGTAAAACTATGATCAAACCCCCAAAATACGTATAAAAACACAAAAAGAGAACAATAGAAAAATTAAAGATGCAAAATATATATATATATATATAATTTTAATTACGTAAAAACACTTTTAAAGTTATAGTTCATTTAGTCTTAATAACTGTGTAGTGAAGTTTGCAAAACAGGAGAGTTTAAAATACAGTTGAAAAATAGCACTCCATTCTAATTGGCTAATACTTTTCTTCCTTTTTTCACCAGTGGAGTTTAATCAGTGTTTCTCTGCTAAATTCCATAAGACCATATTTAACAGTAAGCACCTTCAACTGTGAATACGGAGTAAATATATTACATGTTTGACCTAGCTGGACGGAACACTGCCCCGTATAGATGAATATCTAAACTGCAGAGTGCACCTCCAGTAGTTCCCTGTCTCCACTTGTCCCTGTTTTAGAAACTGGCGCAGACAGTACAGATCCCACAGCAGAGTGTCCTACCTAGACTGCCTGGGGAGAAAATACAGATCTTGGAATGTACTTAGGTTTACTATCAGAAGCATTGCCTACAAAAGTACTCAGGAATGTTGATCAAAACACTCATCTCTAAAATGATGTGCTCTAACATTTATGCCAGTGAGAGATAGATATTATGCAAAACAGCCAGGAAGTTAGACATTACGCAAAACAGCCAGGAAGAATGTTGGAAGGTAATCATGAATGGAGCTTTGTTCTTATAAGCAGAGAACATTCCTTGTGGGTGTATAAAAAGATTTTTAACCGTAAAAATTCATTTTTCACTCTGTGCTTTATTTTCCTATCAAGTTATAAAGTCTAAAACAATGTTATGATGAGTCACTACAACTATAGCTGTAATTTCTTCTATTAAACTGTTAACTAACATTTTCTCAATGTATTCATTATTGTTAACTTATCCCTGCTAACAAAAAAGTAAGTTCCCTGTTCCTTAACAGTTTCGATGATTAGGAAAACAAAACTGTGGGCTACACAAGCAGGAACTTAAATATGTATTGGGCACGCACTATACTATTTTGTTATGTGATTCAGAATTAAAGTTAGGACCATAAAATAATTAAAATCCATTTTGAAAAAACAGAGGAAATATAAAGACAGACAGATTTAATTAAATGAGTAATAGAGAAGAAGAAAAAGCCATAAATTCTTTTTGAAAGTAAATAGGGGATTCAAGTTACATAGATTTCCAGTGCTTTACCACTGCAAACATCTGGACAATATAAATAACTTACCTGAGGATACAGCAAGAGCTAAGATTTTTTTAATTTATTTTTTTATTAATTACAGTTTATTCACTTTATACCCCAGCTGTAGCCTCCCCCTCATTCCCTCCCAATCCCACCTTTCCTCCCTCATCTCCTCCCATGCCCCTCCCCAAGCCACTGATAGGGGAGCAGCCTTACCAGGCCACAGAGGAAGACAATGAAAGTAATCCTGATGAGACCTGATAGGCTAGGGACAGAGGGGAGGGGAGGAGGCTCTCCCTATCAAGACATAGCAGTGTTCACAATTAAAGGTTACAAAGCAAGGTGCCTGTCAGAGCTTTGGCTGCGTGTTGCTGCTGGAGAAATCGCCTAAAAAGACTGCGCTGTCTCTGGAGCTGGTTTTAGTTCTTTAACAAAGCTACTGAATTGAATGTGCACAGAGCACTTCTATCAGTTTTGAACTCTGTGCCTAGAGAACATGTAGTCTACATCAGACACCATTAAATATCGTACAAATGCAAGTCACTCAATTCGTCAGAAATTTGAGGGAGCTACTTGACAAGGAGTGTGAAATATAATGGGGTTTGTTTAACGCCGGACAATGGGGGGTACGGTTCTTATTTGAACTCAGGGTTTTTTTTTAATTATTTTATTTTACTTTATTCATTCTGCATCCCCCCATAAGCCCCTCCCTCCTCCCCTCCCAATCCCACCCTCCCTCCTCCCTCTGCATGCATGCCACTCCCCAAGTCCACTGATAGGGGAGGTTCTCCTCTCCTTTCTGATCTTAGTCTATCAGTTCACATCAAAAGTGGCTGCATTGTCCTCTACTATGGCCTGGTAAGGCTGCTCCCCCCCCCAGGGGAAGGTGATCAAAGAGCAGGCCAATCAGATTATGTCAGAGGCAGTCCCTCTTCACATTACTATGTAACCCAATTGGACTCTGAACTGCCCTGGGCTACATCTGTGCAGGGGTTCTGGGTTATCTCTATGAATAGTCCATGGTTGGAGTATGAGTCTCTGGGAAGTTCCCTATGTTCAAATTTTCTGGTTCTGTTGCTCTCCTTGTGGACACCTGTGAACTCAGGTTTATTGCCTGAGCCCTGCTACCAGGATTCTAAACTCATTCACATTCCGGGGTTATCCAATATCAAGCTGTTTTATAGGTCTCTTAGGACCCATGGTTCGTGTTTATGAAATAATATTTGTATAAGCTGATGGGTATTGGCTGTGCCTCCTCATTTTCATTCAAGAGCTGGGCATGAAGTTGGTTTTGGTTCCTCTGCTCAACTTTTTGCCTGTAACCGTAACATTCTGTAATACAGGTGTTGTCTTCTTTACAACTCATAGTGTGACTGAAGACTTCCTTAGGTGGAATTCACTGAGACATACAACCAAGCTTTGCAGATAGCCCTTTCTAAATAAAGCAACTATATTAACATTAATAAGTGCAATGAACTTTTGAAAATCCACCTGTCCGTTCACAAAACAGAGTGATTTAGAAAAAAAAAATTCTTACAACTCATTTTTCTCTTAGAATTATTACCTAAACAAGCAAAGACTAACTTAGAAAACTGCCCACTCAGTTAATCTAATGCTCCATAAGGACTGGGATCCAGCTTTTTCAAAACAAGCCAGGAAACCTTTCAGACCATTTGCTTCTAACCTCTGTGAGCCACAATTTTCTTTAACAATAAAATAACAAAACAGCAGCACAGTAAACATCCCCAAAGCACTCAGATGTTTAGCTTGTCCTAAGGGCTTTGCATATTCTAGCTCTTTTAACTCAAGGCAAGCCTGTGGGGGAAGCAGTTCCACGACTTGTCGCTCTAAGAGTGAGAAGAGGAAGCACACTACTGTGTCTAGTGGCTTCCTGCTCTCACAGTAGGGGACCTCACCAGGGTTTAATGCCTGGCATTCTGAAGCTACAGCCTATTTTTCTCTCACCACTAGGCTGTCCTGTTTGTCCTTCTAAGTCACACTTCACGGTCTGAATATTAATTCTGGAGTTACCATCATGATCGGAGTCCAAAATGTCAAAGATTGGTAGGGGAACTGAAATAGGACACCATAGGGTAACTGTCGAGCCTTTCTATAAACTTAACATAGCTGGCCACTCAACTCACTTAACATTACTGCATATGTTTTGGTATGTACTCTGTATACTCTGTATTTGACAAATGCAGAGGAGAAAACATGGGCCACATATACACACAAACACACACACCACAGCATACACACACTATATATACATATATATATATTTGAGAGACAGCATATTCTTTATCAGTACAAGAAAATAACATAAATTTGATGATTTCTTTTAATCAGAAAGAAACATAAATTTGGTATATTTAATTGCTAAAAAATTTCTAAACATTGATGCAAAAATACTCAAAAAATACTAGCAAACTGAATCCAAGAACACATCAAAGATATCATCCACCATAACCAAGTAGGCTTCATCCCAGGCATGCAAGGGTGGTTCAAAATATGGAAATCCATCAATGTAATCCACCATATAAACAAACTGAAGGAGAAAAACCACGTGATCATCTACTTAGATGCTGAAAAAGCATTTGACAAAATCCAACACCCATTCATGTTTAAAGTCTTGGAGAGATCAGGGATACAAGACATGTGCCTAATCATAATAAAGGCAATATACAGCAAGCCTATAGCCAACATCAAACTCAATGGAGAGAAACTTAAACCAATCCCACTGAAATCAGGGACAAGACAAGGCTGCCCACTCTCTCCATATCTCTTCAATTTAGTACTTGAAGTCCTAGTTAGAACAACAAGACAACTAAAGGAGATCAATGAATACAAATTGGAAAGAAAGAGGTCAAAGTTTCACTATTCACAGATGATATGATTGTATACATGAGTGACCCCAAAAATTCAACCAGAGAACTCCTTCAGCTGATAAACACCTTCAGCAAAGTGGCTGGATAAAAAATTAACTCCAAAAAAAAAAAAAAATCAGAAGGCCTCCTGTATACCAAAGACAAAAGGCAAAAGGGCCAAGAAAGAAATTAGGAAAACAACACCCTTCACAATAGGCACTAATAACATAAAGTACCTTGGAGTGACTCTAACCAAGCAAGTGAAAGACCTGTATGAGAAAAACTTCAAGTATCTGAATAAAGAAATTGAGGAAGATATCAGAAGATGGAAAAATCTCCTGTGCTCATGTATCGTATCGTTAGGATTAACATAGTGAAAATAGCTATTCTGCCAACAGCAATCTGCAGATACAATGCAAGTCCCATCAAAATACCAACACAATTCTTTATAGACCTTGAAAGAACAATTCTCAACTTCATATGGAAAAACAAAAAACCCAGAATCTCCAAACCAATCCTGTACAACAACAGATCATCTAGAGGCATCTCCATCCCCGATCTCAATCTGTACTACAGAGCAATAGTAATAAAAACCTCATGGTATTGGAATAGAAACAGAAAAGAGGATCAATGGAACCGAATAAAAGACCCAAAAATAAACCCACACACCTATGGATACTTAATTTTTGACAAAGAAGCCAAAACCATACAATGGAAAAGAGACAGCATCTTCAACAAATGGTGCTGGTCCAACTGGATGTCTACATGTAGAAAAATGAAAATAGATCCATATTTATCACCCTGCACAAAACTAAAGTCCAAGTGTATCAAAGATCTCAACATAAAACCAGATACACTAAATTGTTTAGAAGAAAAAGTGGGGAAGAGCCTAGAACTCATTGGCATAGGAGATAACTTCCTGAACAGAACACCAACAGCACAAGCTCTAAGAGCAACAATCAATAAATGGGACCTCATGAAACTGAAAAGCTTCTGTAAAGCAAAGGACATAGTCATCAGAACAAAACGACAGCCCTCAGGCTGGGAAAAGATCTTCAACAACCCTATATCTGACAGAAGGCTGATATCCAGAATATATAAAGAACTAAAGAAGTTAAAAAACAACAATCAAGCAATCCGATTTAAAAATGGGGTAAAGAGCTAAAGAGAGATTTCTCTGTAGAGGAATGTAGAATGGTAGAAAAACATTTAAAGAAATGCTCAACGTCATTAGCCATCACAGAGATGCAAATCAAAACGACCCTGAGATTTCACCTGACATCCATCAGAATGGCCAAGAGCAAAAACTCAAGTGACAACACATGCTGGAGAGGTTGTGGAGAAAGGGAAACCCTCCTCCATTGCTGGTTGGAATGCAAACTTGTACAACCACTTTGGAAATCAATCTGGTACTTTCTCAGACAATTAGGAATAGTGATTTCTCAAGATCCAGCTATACCACTCCTAGGCATCTATCGAATAGATGCTCAAGTACTCAACAAGGACATTTGCTCAACCATGTTTGTAGCAGCTTTATTCATAATAGCCAGAACCTGGAAACAACACAGATGTCCCTCAGTTGAGGAATAGATACAGAAATTGTGGTACATTTACACAATGGAATACTACTCAGCAATTAAAAACAAGGAAATCATGAAATTTTCAGGCAAATGGTGGGACCTAGAAACAATCATCCTGAGTGAGGAATCCCAAAAGCAGAAAGACACACATGGTATATACTCATTTATATAGACCTATAAGATAGGATAAACATACTAAAATCTGTACACCTAAAGAAGATAAACAAGAAAGAGGACCTGGGGTAAGATGATCAATCCTCACTTAGAAAGACAAAAGGGATGGACATTGGATGTAGGAGCAAACAAGTAACAGGACAGGAACCTACCATAAAGGGCCTCTGAGAGAATCTACCTAGCAGTGTATGAAAGCAGATGTTAAGACTCATAACCAAACCTTGGGCAGAGTGCAGGGAATCATAGGAAAGAAGGTGGAGTTAATATGATCTGGAGAGGACAGAAGCTCCACAAAGACCAAATATACCTGGGCACAGGGTTCTTTTATGAGACTGTTTCCCCAACCAAGGACCATGTATGGATATAACCTAGAACCTCTGCTTGGATGTAGCCCATGTTAGCTCAGTATCCAAGTGGGTACCCTAGTAAGGGGAACAGGGACTGTCTCTGACATGAACTCAGTGGCTGGCTCTTTGACCTTTTCCCCCTCCCCTGAGGGAGGAGCAGCCCCACTAGGCCCCAGAGGAGGACTTTGCAGCCAGTCCTGAAGATACCTGATAAACCAGTATTAGATGAAAGGGGAGGAGGTCCTCCCCTATCAATGGACTTGGAAAGGGGCAAAGGAGGAGATGAGGGAGGGAGGGTGAGATTGGGAGGGAATGAGGGAGGGGAATACAGCAAGGATACAAAGTTAACAAACTGTAATTAATATTAAAACAAAAAATTTAATTTAAAAATTTTTCTAATGACCTCTGTTAATTTAAATCTCCCATAATTCAATGCCAGTACTGACGAAGTTGAGGATTTTAAGTCACATCCTTGACAGACATTTGTTAATAAATAAAATTTTTACAAATTATAGATCAATCTCCTCTTCAATTTTAATAATGGGTCACTATTTCCAAATTTTGTTACGAAGTTAAAATTCTTTCCATATTTTAATGAAGTAAATGTGTTATTTTTAAGTTAGCTTTTGAATTAAAATAATTTGACTTACAAATATCACACAGAAAAATGCTCAAAAAGGAAGATACAGTGTTTTCGTGGCTACACTAAATAAACTGTCAGTGAGAGAATGAAACAATCACTGACTATGAGAGGTTTAAGGAGTCAAATATGACACTGAAATTGGCTACATATATACAGTAAATTTTAAGGGACCACTGCTCTCTCATCTTCCTTTTGTCATCTGTGTGATGATTGTCTCAAGGCTGCATTGAGAATGGAGTGTCATCCCATCGTTTTTTCTTAACTTGTGTGACTGGAAGAAATATCTACAAGGATCCTGCCTTGTTTGGTACTCTCCAGGGGCAGAACCAGGTTCTAGACAGCATGATGACATTAAGGGTGGGCCGGGACACACACAGAATTCCCAGGACGACTCTAGGAAGAGATCATTGTGAGTGAGAGCGGGGAGCCCAGTGTAAGAGTGAACCTAAATTTGGGTCAAGGCGGCATCATTGGCTGATGAGACACTTCGTGACTATATTTTATTACTATGTCCAACCCTGACTGATAAGCTACCATAAGTAGGGTCTGGAAAGCGACGCCTTTTGAAGAAATCTGAGTCTATAATAAAAATTCTTACGTTCCCGTTCCATACAGGTTTCATATGTGTAATTAAATAGGTAATTACTTTTAAATTCAGCGAAAGCCTACAGAAAGAAAGCCACAGACTTTTAACTTAAAGGATATTACAATGCTTAGCCTGGCAATAGCTTATTTTGTTGATAAATATTTGAGATATTTGCAAAGGCCGCCATGCCTGCCACTGTCAGTGGCACTGACTGTGTGCAGTGACGTCCTGCTCCTGTTTCTGTATGGTGTGAACTACACACACACACATTCATCATCCCAAGAACTTAGGTCAGGCTGCTTTAATGCTTGCAGAATTAATGGGCTGTCACACAGTAGGTCCTTTGTAAAGGCTAGTCTTTGTGCCTAGAAATTAGGATCAGAAATATGCTGGTGACATCTAGTGGTTACTCCTGCAAACCTCAGGAAGGCCATCCTTGAAATTCAGCCTGCCAAGCAATGGCATACATGGGCTTTAACAAAGCTATGAAATGTCTTTGGTGTTCTAGCCTCCTAAAATAAGCCCTCGGGATCAAAAGGACACCTGTCAGATACTTTAGACGCTTTTTATATACTCTAAAGCATCTTTGGGTTTGAAATACAGACATGTTTCAATCATTAACTATTTTTACAATGTAGTAATTTTTTGTATGAGTTTTAGAAAAAAAATGTTAATATGTTTTATAAGGATAATTTCACCCACTGAAAGAAATGACCTTTTCCTGAGTCTTAAATAAAGAAGAAACCCCCTGGCTCTGTTTTATTTGGTAAATGTAGAGAACAGTAGACCTTTGATATTGATCACTGAAGTCTATTTGTTATAGCTTTGGTTAATATGCTCATAGGTGTTAACTTTACTTGGTCTAATGGAAATTGAGTCTCATTATTATATTAGGAAAACTTGCTACTCAGAGAAGGCAGAGATCAGAGACTGAAAGTATCCAGCAAGGAGTCTGAGCTGCTGAATGATGAAATACTATGTTACTGCCTATGTGCTGGACAAACAAGTGAGAAGACACTGAAATGTCTGAAGTCGAGGGTCTATCAGGATTTGACCTGCCCCCGAGAGAAAAGGAAGAATCTTGCTTATGTCCCTTCTAATTGAGATTTAATATCATAGAATCAAGTGGAAAACTGAGAAAGATGGACCCTTCGGAGAGGAAAGATAGACAAATAAAGATTAGGAATCCAGTGTCTTTGCATGCATTTCAAAACATTCAGAATATTTAAGTAAAAATGTCCAGTAATATGCAAATACACAGGTCAGGAGAGAGGTCTGGCTTGATACAGAGGCTTAAGAAACTTAGCACAAAATAGAATATCACAACTGCCAGAAGCATGAGACCGCCAGAAAGAAATAAAAATCTGTCAAAAAGCAAGGACCTACACAGGGTCAAAAACTGTGATATGTCATCAATTGGTAATGATATATAAGAATTGGGCTTCCTCCCATTTGCTCCAAATAGCCATTAGTCAGTTAAAGACACATGGAAACCAAAAGAAAATTTGCTTTGACAATAACTTGGTGATAAAACTATCCCACCAATGTCAGACCATAACTTTTTAAAACCATGTCTACGATGGCTTTAAGGTTGAAGAGCAGAGCTATAAAGTTCTTTACAGTTCTCTGAAACAAGGTGGCTTTGACTTTTCATGTCATAGTCTAAAAACCTGCTTTTCTTTCACTGCATATAAAAGGCAGTCTTTCTACTTATCTAATTTTCTTTCTATGTTTTGTTTCATCTTCTCTCTCTCTCTCTCTCTCTCTTTACATTTCTCCTGCCATGCTTGTTTCTTGCTTCAGTGATTTTCTGGGAAGCAAGCCCAGTTGGCTTGGTGTTTTGTTATTACAGACTACCTCTTGAATTTGGGGTGTTAGCTCCTTGTTGGAGGTACTAAGGGATGGAAAGGAGAGTTAAGCATGCTTGCCAGCTAATTCCTGTAAATTTATGACCTCCCCTAATATTTATAATCTCCATTTTATTTTTCAAGTTCAGCCTTCTCTTTAGTTTCTGAACATATAGGAAGAAATTACAAAAGTGCTCTACCACATATTTTCATTGAAGCATGGTGAAAATTTCAGTATACTAGTGTTCAGTTTCTTGGTTTTCATATTCATATATCAGCTAAAGAGTGACTTTTTAATCGTCACTGATCGGTCAAAATGCCATTTAGCAATGGCATTGCAAATTTCATGTTCTAAGTTGGATGCCTTATATAATTTTGAATAACCCATTAATCCTCACCAAATCTAAATAGAAACTATTTATTGCAAGAGGAATTACAGATGAGTATGATTGTACATAATTTAATGCTGACAAAAGAAAGCAGTCAATTTAACCAGTTAAGTTAGCACTAGCCTGAAATAGCAAATACACTTTAAAATTCACTTGGATCACCAGCTCTGAAATCACAAAACGTAGAAAGGTAGAAAACAAACAAACAAACAAACAAAAAAACCCTCAACCACTCTAAAAGTTTTCTTATAAGTAATCTTATAATTATTTTCTCATTATTTTATATTTTTGCAATTCAAATTCTCTTAAGATGTCTAGAATTCCTACCATCTTCTGAAGTGGAAAAAATACAGGTGAGTGAGGTTAAACACACTTATTAAGTTCTCTATTATAATTAATTATCACAATGCATTAACTAGATGCATGAACACATGGAACAGAAGTCCATGGATTGCTTTAAACTCAAAACTTAAAGGTCTTAAAAAGGAACATGATTCGACTCAACAGGTATCTGTTAGGATCTTTGGTATAGAAATCTTACAGGTTGAGTAAATGTTTTTGTGCTGGAATAGGGCACTATTTGGGTATACAACCAAGAATGTTATAGCTGGGTCTGGAGGTAGATTGATTCCCACTTGTCTGAGGAACTACCATATTGATTTTCATAGAGACTCTACAAATTTGTACTCCCGCCATCAACAGAGGCGTGTTCTCCTTGCATCCTCACAGCATGAGCTTGTGTTATTGATCTTAGCTATTCTGAAATGTGTAAAATGGAATCTCAAAGTAGTTTTGATTTTCATTCCCATGTTTGCTAAGGATGTTGAACATTACTTTAAGTGTTTCTCAGCCATTTGAGATTCATATGTTGAGAATTCTCAATTTAGATCTGTACCTCATTTTTTAATTGGATTATTTGGTTTGCTGATGTCTAGTTACTGGACCACACACACACACACACACACACACACACACACTGTATATTAGCCTTCTGTCAGATATGGGGTTAGTGAAAATCTTTTTCCACTCTGTAGAATGTCATTTGGTCCTATTGAAGATGTCCTTTGCCTTACAGCCTTTCAGTTTCGTGAGGTCCTATTTATTGATTGTTGATTTTAGTGCATGTGCTATCTATGTTCTGTGTAGGACATTTCTACAATTGTTTGGCCATGTTCATTGCAGCCTTATTCATATTGGACAAAAGCTGGAAACAACCTAGATGTCCCTCAACCTAAAAAACGAACAAAGAAAATTGATACATTTACAAAATAGAGTATTACTCAACTGTTAAAAGCAAGGACATTTGAAATTTGCAGGCAAATGAATGAAACTAGAAAAAAATCATCCTGACTGAGGTAACCCATATCCATAAAGAAAAACATTGTATGAATTCACTTATTAGTGCATTATAAGAATTACTAGTGAATTAGCTGTTAAGTGAGGAATATTCCATATACCCAGAGAGGCTAAGTAACAAGTGGAGCTTAAGCTGGAGGGAGGAGGGACAGATGGAGCTCCCTGAGAATGGGAAATAGAATAGAATTTGTGGGTGAACTGGAGAGGGATGGGTGAGTTGGGAGAGATGGAATGAGAAAGTACTAGTAGAGATAACTGGAACCGGGGAGTGTTGGGGACAATGTAAAAACCTACTGCAGTGGAAACTCCCTATAATCTACATGAGTGGTCCTAGTGAAGTCTCCTAATGGGGGATGCAGAGCCTGAAACGACAATCTTCTATAACCATGAAGGGTTCCTAGCAGTGGCTCTGAGACATTAACCTCCATAAAACCTTTGACCTAAAATCTGTCCTGCCTACAAGGTGTGCTGGGTTAATGGAGGCATAGAACTTGTGGGAGTGACCAACCAATGACTGGTCCAATCTGAGGCCCATCCCAGGAGAGGAGCCCGTTCATGACACTGCCTGGATGGCTAGGAACAGGAGCAGGACAATCTAGGGCCTCAGGACAGAACCAAACATGACTGGCAAAAAAAAAGTCAATGAAATTTTTCTAATGATATTTTGCTATACGCATACACTAGTTCCTAGTCTCATTGTCATCAGAGAGGCATCATCCAGCAACTGAGGGAGCAGACACAGAGTCTCACAGCTAAACACTATGCTAAGCCATGGGAAAACCCTGAGCAGAGCAGAAGGAAGGATTGTAGGAGCCATAGGAGTCAAGGACATCACAAGAATAAAGCCCACAGAATCAACTAAGCTGGGCTAATAGGGGCTCACAGAAACTGAAGCAACAACCATGGATTCTGTATGGATCTGACATAGGTATTCTGCATATGTCATGTTAGTGTAGGTTACTATTCTTGTGGGACTTCTAACAGTTGGAGAGAGAAGGGGTTGTCTCTAAATCTTTTGCCTTTGCTTAGCACCCTTTTCCTCCTAATCAGTTACTCATGTAGCCTTGATATGAGGGTTTGTGCCTAGACTTTTTTATATCATGTAATGCCATCCCTCTCCATTGGGGAATATGTTTTTCTGCTATGTAGAGAGTTACTTTGATGTTTTAAAGACATTATTAGATATGCTTTTATTTACTTCATGCAGTATATTATGTTTGTTTCCCCTTCCTGTTGGTATTTTGCTCTGACTGCTAACTGTTTGCCTTGTGTTCCTGAGTTATAAAATAAATAGTCCTATAAAAAAAGGCTCCTGACAGTTCCACAAGGAGAGCAACAGAATCAAAAAATCTGGGCACAGGGGTCTTTTCTGAGACTGATACTCCAACCAAGGACCATGCATGGAGATAACCTAAAACCTCTGCACAGATGTAGCCCATGGTAGTTCAGTGTCCAAGTGGGTTGGTTCTCTAGTAAGGGGAACAGGGACTGCTTCTGATGTGAACTCAGTGGCTGGCTCTTTGATCACCTCCTGAGGACAGAAGGGAAAGAAGTCTTACCAGGCCACATGCATCCAGTCCTGATGAGACCTGATAGGCTAGGGTCAGAGGGAAGGGGAGAAGGACCTCTCCTATCAGTGGACTTGGTGAGGAGCACGGGAGGAGAAGAGGAAGGTAGGTGGGATTGGGAGGGGATGAGGGAAGGGGCTACAGCTGGGATACAAAATGAATAAATTGTAATTAATTTTACAAAATATATTAATTTTTTAAAAAAGACCCAGAAAGGAGATATATGATCTTCCTCAAAAGAGGATAGTATGTTCCTATAAAAGGAATTTGCTCTGATTTTTCCAGGCATCCATTGCTCTGAAATCAATGCACTTATAAAAATCTACATCTGCCTAATGAGGAAATATTTCGTGAAGGTTCTGAATTCATTTGATTTTTTTAAGTCACAAGATACATTGTTATGTCACCTGTTTTTCTTGTTTTATTTGGAACGAGGCTAAAACACAACCGGTTTGCGCCTGTTGCTTGCAGAACAAGGTCAGAACCCTCGGTGTAGCAGCCAAGGTTGTCTCATTCTCAAGGACTGGAGCTTCTTGGAACTGTTCTCTAGACAACCTGAGGATAGGTCTATTTGCTGCCTCAATTTGTGCAGGTGGTTCCATGAACTTCCACTTCAAAGGTAACCAGGTAGATAGGCCATGTTGCTGTACTTCATTGTGATTGCCCGCTTTGCCTCACAGGTGCAACACATGCATCTCCTGACTCTCTGTGGATGCTCTGGTTTGCTTGGGCTCTAAGCAGGTTTCATGTTGCGGTAGTAAAAGGAGTTTGTTTGTTTGTTTGTTTGTTTGTTTAAATCCTGAGCAGCTTTGTTGAGCCTTGTTTCAACTTGTCTTAGAGTATTCAGTTTCTAGGGCAGATTTCCTGGAAGACAATTTATGTAATGAGTACATCTCAGTGGAGTTTGATGACTGTGGTCACTGTGTAGGATACAGTTTCTCTTGCTTTTAAATAACCAATGTTAATTTTTATTACCCCTGAAAAACTCTCAGTTTGTGTAGATAGCACAAATTTGAACTCAGATTTCAGTTTTCTCTCCTGTTTTGAGACAGAAATGTTCATTGACGTTATGGAATTTGTTTGGTAATAATTTAATGATAGTATAAAATGTTTCCCAGAAACAAAAGGCTCCTGCTTTGCATATGTTTTTCTAACTATCTTCAACTCTCTGTGAGCAAGATAGATGCAGAATAAAGAAACGATGTGAGGTTCTCTTTGACTCTTCTCTTTTGCACTCAATCCATTTTTCCCATCCTCAGGGATGAGTGATGAAGATTCTGAGAGTACCTGGCCCTAGGATGCTCTCTAATGAGTAGGTAAAGTTATTGATAAAAACAGCCATTTGTACTCTGTACAGGACTCCCTAATTTCCAGTGGCAACAAGCAACTGCTCACAATAAGAGACAACTGAAGATTCCCCTCTGAACTCCCCCAAATCTAGTCTTAGGTGTGGGAAGTACATTTACAGCTGCTTGTGCTGCTTGTGTTTCTAATCAAATTGCCCCAGCTGGAAACATCTGAAAATCCACTATGTTCACATAAGTAAGGAGTTGAGGAATTGGGAAAGGGGAGACAGTTTTTCAGAGGTGGCTTAAAACTTTTGAACATTCAGACGGAAAACTGCTTGTCACTGCTTAGTTAAAAATAAGCCAGCACAGGAGAGCTTATTGCTGACCCAAAGCCAAAGGTAAACTAACATCAGTGAACATAGTGAGATATTTCCTCTCCTTTAAGCCCACATTCTGGGATTAGGGCCTGAACTGATTGCAAAATTAAACCCCACAGTAATAGAATGGGGAGCACTGTTTCCTTTTTGTATGGCCAAAGTCAGAGCTAAGTTGCAGTTCTGTGCTCAAGGCTAACTCCTCCCTGACAGATCGTGGCTTTCATGGCCAGTCAATAAAAGCTACAATCAAGTTCTCTGTTCTTACATCTTCATTTTTATTCTGTTGACAATCTTACTTAACCTTTCTTCTGTTTTCTGTTTGGATCTTTGTCTGGGAAGGAACTGCAGGGGAAGCACTGGAAAGCTCGCTCCACTGCCCTAGAGGACCTAGGTGATTCTGTTTCTCTGGTATCATTTTCTGTGGTAATGTCTATTAATATGATGATTCTTTGAGAAACTGGCATAATGAGATACAAGAAATGCAGCTTTTAAGTGTTGAGCCAAAGACTGACTTAACTTCTTTTGTATGCAGTAACCTAAGATCTCACATTAGTCCCCACCTGTTAAAGTTCACAAGGCTCAATAATGCCAGGCTGGAACCTAGCTTTAAACACATGGTCATTTGGAGGTCATTTAATATAAAGTCTAGTAATTTCAGAACATGATATATTTAGGAAGTAATCAGTCTTTTGTGCTGACAATGATTAATATTAAGAGAAGTTCTGAGTATTGCCCTGATTCAGTCTGAATGATGCCTTTATGAGAAGAAATTTCTATACCCAAAAGATATTAAGGTTGTTCAGCTCAGAGCAAACAAGCATGTGAGTTCATAGCAAGTATGCAGGCAAGATGAGAAGCCACAGGAGAACCCATGCCCACAGACACTTCCGTACCAGCTTTAAAGTGATACATTTCCCTTGTTAAGTCCACCAACAGTGACATTTCGCTATGGCAGCCTCAATGGACATAGCATACAATTGTAATTTTTCTTACGCTATTACCTTGAACGCCTGTGACTTACAAGCATCTGCTATGCATTGCTAATGCTTTAACATAAGCATCTCTATAAAGTTTTGGTGGCACAGTATTTCTTAGAAGGTAAAGAATCATACATACACTTCACTCTGCCACAGATGATCTGAATTTCACATAACTAGCACATGTGTGACTTAGTGATCACCAAGCTAAGCATAAGATACTGTGCCAAGGTTAGGGGCAAAACCCAATCAAACGCGTTCATTTTTCCACCAGGCTGCCTGAAGACACAGACTAGAGGAATTTCAGCATGATTTGAAGATCAGATGCAAGCCGGGAGTGAACATACAACAAACACGAAAGCTGAGAAAGGGATAAAAGAAGTTAAAGGGCCCATTTTTCCAACAGAAGGGAGGGAGAGGATCAGTTCTCCTGAGGTGGCAGGCAGTGGGTTTGTATCCAAGGCAAATGAACACGTTACTCACAAAGCCAAGTGTTAAGCCTTCAGACACAGAGATTATTTACTCCACATGAGCACACGAAGAAAATACAAAGGATATTATCCTACTAAGTTATAGATAAGTACCAAAATAATAACAAACAACATTTGGCAATTTTGAGGTGGCAAGTGGCTTCTACTTGTAATGAAGATGTGAATCACAGTACTTGTTATGGTTTACATCTGAATAAATCCTTCCCTGATGAAAACTGAATGAGTTTATCCAGATGGTCAGCTAGAACCAGTTTATAAGACTCTAGGCAGAACTTTTGAGACACTAAATTCCCCACTCAGCAACCTAAACAAGACTTTAAGTATTCTTTTTGATTACTATGGGTCTACTGAATTTAGCTTTCTTTGCCTGATCAATGATTTAGAGGGTGTGTGTGTGTGTGTGTGTGTGTGTGTGTGTGTGTTTTACATTTGTGGCATTTTTCAGAGGCCAATGGTCAACTCCCATGATGTTACTGTGAGGTTCACTTAGAACCCTTTGCAGCTTCCCTCAAACCCTCATATTTAAAGTAAGTTTCTCTCAGGTCTTTTGAGTCTCCCAGGCAGTGAGGTAAATCTACTGGGGCCTAAACTGTCATTGCTTTTCAATGCCAAAGTCGCTGCTCCTAGGACTGAACATGCTTTGTTAATCAACAACAAACTTTTCTTCCATTGAAACCTTGTTCTGTTGCTTACACCTTACTGTTGGCTCGCTCTATGTCCTTCCTTGTGAGTCTGGTCTAATGCCTAGGACTCAAAGCTGTTGCCAGATTGACATCCTTTAGACAATTATACTTTGATAACCCTTTGAAAACCACCTAAGGGTACCCACTGTTTCCTTTCTTCCACAGAGTTCCATTTTGTTTGAAAGTAAATTATTTGTTAGGTCTACTGTTTGATCTTTGCAAAATGGTCACCCTACTTTTCTCATTTACTTGGCCCTCCAGGTCAAATTCCTTCTTTTATTATAAGCCAAGTTATTTGTATGATTCAAAATGGAATAATTCAGTCCAGAACAATGTGAAATTATTGTGTATTTTTCAGAAATTTATTTATCTGAAAATAACTTGAAATCTTGTATAATATTCTACAACTTAAATTATTGTTTAAGCTTGTTGTAAATGTGTGTGTGTGGCAAGGTGGGGTGTGTGTAAGAGAGGGGGGAAAAGAGAGAGGGGGCATTTCTTATACTTTACAGTTCTTAGCTGTGGCTGGGCCATTTTGAAATTTTTCTTCATTTTGGTTAAATAATGACAGTTTCCTATAGCCACAGTAGTCAGCATTCTGGATTTGTTTTCCTATATTCTTGACACTACCCCTTGAAGACCTGTGATACCGGCTGGCCATAAGAAATTTTGTGCCATCACTTTTGATTTATTTATTCACTAATCAGCATTCCTCATTCACTCCTGGAAACGGCCAATCTCAGAGCCAAAAGAATCTTTCAACCTGTGCTGCTGGCCCTGCTTCTGCCTGTAATCACCACTGTTTGTGTGCAGAGAACTCTGACTTTTATGGGGTTCCCACTGCATTCTCCCCAACAAAGGACCACACTGTGTTTAGTCCTTCCTGTCTTCTGTCTTTTCTCCCTGATCTTTCAAAGACTTATTTCCTCTTCCCACAAGGATGACTTTCCACTGGTACCCTCTGTTTTTTTATTCTGTTTCTCACAGAAATAATTCTCTTTCACTGTTTTTTCACACTAAATAATCAGCTGACACTGATTTGAGCCCACTTCTTGTTTTCTGCCTATACTATCACTAAAGCTGTGTCTGTGGCTTCTTACTCTTTGACTCATCTATGTCTTACAAGTTTCCTTTGGCTCAATGGACACATTTATTTGGTTGGTTCTCAGAGGGTCATTGAAGATAAGAACAGAAGAGTTCAGATCACACACAGAATGTGGAAGGTGTTAGTATGTGGCTCAGACTTCATTAACACACTTTAGATTTTGCTATCTAAATCATGGTCAGCAGAAAAAAGACTGATTTTTTTCTGTTCTCTAATGTGAAGTAGGGACTAAAGGAATCTCTTTTTAGGTTAGTTGATATTTCCCAGGTAGGTTTTGATGCCTTTTTTTTTTAATTCGTCAGCTCAAAACCAATTTAAGGTATCAAATCCTTTTAGAGGTATGCTTAGATTCCAATGCTCTGATTCTGGAGGTGAAGACAATTCCATGTGTATAAGAAAATATCCTAACAACTAAGGTTATTGTATGCCTTCCACAAGCTGATGATAAGGCCTAGGGCCTTATTGCTGAAGATAATACTCACCTTTTCATGCATAGAGAAGTCAAGCTATACAAATAGAAGCTATACCCCTGCTGATTAGCATTCATGTAATGAAGGTACTCGGTAGAATATACTAATTAATATACTATACTATACTGTATTATACTGTATTACTATACTCTGTATATTACCCCAGAGGAAAAGAGTAATCATCGATATCAGCCAGATAAAAACGTGCAGAAAACAACAACCTGCTTGCAAGATATATTGATGCAATAGTGTCATAAATGAGGGAGAAACAGACCAGATTTTTGTTGGATTTTAGGCTCACTTGATGAGATGGAACCCACACCTGTCATTACTAAGGAAACCAAGAACTCATCACTATATAGGTCTAGGGGAAATCCTACCAATATTATTCTTCTAAAAGAACACAGCAATAAAATAACTCATAATGACATATTCCTTTGCCTATAGATCAATGATTCACTCAAACTTCATCACAAAATCTTCTTGAAGGAGGTGGAAATTAACACATGCATCCGAAGCTAGACAGTGTGCAGAGTAAAAGACTAAATGGGATGACTTCATCAAACTTCTTACCTTTGAAGCACAGGTATTTATGCAGAAGAGGAGGTAGAAAGATTGTAACAGGAAGAGGTGGTAGATGACTGTAAGGAAACTGTCTTCTCGACATTCCAAAATTGATATACAAACAAACTCACAGAATAAAGAGGAAATGTGCCCAAGATCTACCCACATTGATGTAACAAAAATTTCCACTACTGAAAATGGAAGTGTACAACATAAAAATCCTACTACTACTTCTAACCAAGAAGATATTTGGAACTTATAATTACAGACAAAGAGAAAATAAGTTTTGTCCACTGGAATGTCCCAACCATACTGCAGGGTAATCATCAATTTAAAGAAAATATTGATTCATAAGCACAAGGACTTCTCATTTCTTTTATTAATGTTCTCTTCTAATGGAGAAAAAGAGAGGACCTTTACATTTTATCTAATCCTAATCAAATTCATGCCATAAATTAAGTAAATCCTACTGGCAATCTAAGAGTGATGAACCATAAAAAAAAATCCTAGCTTAAAAAACAAAAACCAAACACATAAACAAATAAAAACAGAAGGATAGGAGCTGAGAGATAATACAAAAGCTACTGCTTGACCCAATCTCAGGTCACGATTGTTTAACATGTATGGGTGCTTGACATCTACAGCCATTTTATTCCTGGAATCAACATGGTAGATAGAGAACCAACCTCATAGCCTATCCTCAGACATGCGCCTCAGACATAGTCTCATACTCACGTGCATATGTACATAATAAATGAATAAATGCATTTAAAAAATACAAAGTTGAGTAAGAGTTAAATTTTTAACATATTGTGAACATTGAATAATAAGGAAAACACGGAAGTGTAAGCAAGTTCACATGACTGAAGACTCAGGTCTGTCACATCCTATGAAGAGCAAAACCACTGCTCCACACCTGAAGTCTCATTGTTTTGCTTGTTTTAATTACTTGGTACTTAAAATGTTTAAGCCATTTTTCTATTTTTCTACTATGTTGATAAAAAAACAACTAGGTTATACATATAAAGATAAATGCAAACCTTTAGGTTTTTCTTGCAGTAGATTTTCTGTTTAAAACACAGAATTATTAACTACGTATATAAGCAACTAAAAGTGATACAAAATATTATATCTTAAGAGAAACTACAAATTATATCCAAGACTCAGAGGTCATTGAGTGAAAGAGAAAGAGATGAGCGTAAGAACAGAAGTTGTGGCTGGCTACAAGGAAATGGTGTCATCTGGACACCGCAGTGCAGGGAATGTTCTTATGCACAAACAATGGAAAGTCAGGTTAAACCTGTGCAAGACCACCCCAGGCCAAATTCCAGGGGTGAGGAGTCATGGAGCTAAAAACAGCTGCTTCAGGGAGAGGAAGAGCTGTCCCTTTCCCTGGGAAGTCAACCACCCTCTAGTGGAAGGACGCATGTTCAGATATATTTGGGCAGAAGAAACCGCTCTTGAGGTGAAAAAAAAGAAATCAAAGGACACCAAAGCTGAGTGGATACAGAAGTGAAGGAGAGTGTTAGAAGAACTGGAATGAGAGCGAATATGATCAAAACATGTCTGAAACTCTCAAAAAACCAATAAAGATTTGTTTTCTTTCCTTAGTTAAAAATTGGGACCTAAAGTGAATAAACTGTAATTAATAAAAATAAATAAATTTAATTATAAAAAAAAAATTGGGACCTAAAACCCCTGCTCAGATGTAGCCCATAGACTCAGTCTCCAGGTGGGTACCCTAGTAAGGAGAGCAGGGGCTGTCTCTGCCATGAACTCAGTGGCTGGCTCTCTGATAACTACCTTCTAGGGTAGGTTGAAGCCTTGCCAGGCTACAGAGAAAGATGATGCAGCCACTCCTGATGAGACCTGATAGGCTAGGGTCAGATAGAAAGGAAGGAGGACCTCCTCTATTAGTGGTCTAAGGAAGGGGCACTGTGGGAAAACGGGGAGGGAAAGGGACTAGGAGGAGACAAGGAAGGGGACCACAGCTGGGATACAAAGTGAATAAATTGTAGTAAATAATACGTGAACAAAAAAGAAAAGAAATTATATAAAATATTAGATCCTTAAGAACACTCTCACCTCGACACTTTTTGCTGACACTTATCCCTAAGAAAAGTATTCGTTCATCATTTTTGTTCTATTTTTGGAAATCAGAGTTTTCTTCTTTTACCCTATTAAAAACAATTGTTTCTAGAGGCCTCACAGACATGTAAGAAATGACAAGAATTACATAACTAAGAAAAAACCTGGTAATTATTCTGCTTAATAATTATCTTTAAATCATAAATAAGATATCTATATTATTGTTCCTTCTACTTAATGTCATACAAAGAAATTATTTAAGCATCCAGAATAGGATTTATTTCATTTTCTAAATTTCTTGCTTTGAGATCTCAGGCCAGACTGATTTTCAATTTAAACTAGAAACATGTAGTTTTTCAAGGCATACATAATGCAAAGCTATGCAAGCTTAATGCCAACGACATTCAAAATAGAGCAAAATAATTGCCACCATGAGGATATTACATGCTTAAGTAATGCTTAACATGAGTGTATGTCAAGAAAAGGCTATGTTTACATAATATAATCCTTCTTAAAATGGTAGTAAAATATAACCCTCAAAAAATTCTCATAGGAGATAACACTTTTATTTTGCCTGATGTTCTAATAAAAATCATTGTAAGTAAAAATAAGTTCTTTGAGGGACAGTTCCCTATTTGTATTCATCTCTATTTGTATTCGTGAAGCCTACGTGAGGCTTTTGTAGGTTCCAACGAATTGAGGAACCCATTTCATCATCAGAAGACTAGCTGTTACAAGGTCCCATTTTATAGAGCATTCTCAAAGCCGTTCTTTGACTGGAGGATCACCCTCCATAAGTACACGCAGCGTACATGCAACAACTTGAAAAGATGCCAATACATTGGCAGTGTTATGCACCTATTATCTTTTTTTTAATATCATTATAATACAGGACCCTGGTAATACTCATCTCCAGGTCCTCCATTAACATAATTTATTTGTAGTGTATCGTTAGCACAGAAGTAGTGTGAATGAGAATTCCTGAGAAGAGGAATTGTCTATAAAGGCCAATTTACTGATGAAAACTTAAATGACAGGGAAGAACACGGAGCGTTGCAGGGCCAGAGCCTGCTTACAATTTATCTTGGGCTATCTCTAGCCGCTAAAGAACCATTCTCTGCCTCCCCATTCCTGTGAGGAGATTGACCTACTATTCTGAGACAGATAAATTTTTTGTAGTGTATTTACTTAACAAAACCCTGGTTATCCACCAACCAAAACACTAAGATAACATCTGAGGCCTACAGATGGTATTTCAGTGCTGTGTTAACACACACTTGCTGTTTCCACCAATGTATTTGAAAGTACTTGATTTGTGACTTTTTCATTCTGTTGGGATAAAACTTTATGAAACTGAGTCTGTGATGGAAAACGAAAATTGCAGTAACCTAAATTTGTGTTTCTCAGCCATGATTACTCAGGTTTACCTCCAGAATAAACCATCTTTTATTTTCTGTGAAGTGATAAATGTGGATTTTTGCAGTAGAGGATGGTATCCAAATCCGGCCTTCCTGCCTGACTGTTAGCTTTCTAACAGGATTTACTTTACTTAAATAGGACATTACTGCCTGCTTCTGTTTCCCATGCATGCTCAAGCTGTTGTCATTACCTCAAGAACCGAATAGAACATTTTCAATGACATTTCTTAAACCTTCTTCTAAATATTTGCCAATAGGTCCTTAGTATTATAACACCTATTGGGAATGTCTGTCATTTGAATTAAGACAAAGTAATTCATCTTAAGCAGCACATTATAGTTAAATCTTTATCAGTCATGATGGGCTCAAGATGAGAATATCTAAGGGACTGTTTGGGGATCTTAAAAAACCCACATATTAAAATGTAACTGTTCAGAGTCACATTGCACTGCTTTGTAATGTGCAAACATTATAGAATAGTCACAAGGAATGAGCAAGATTTGTCACTTCTCCTAGAGAGATGGTAATTACATCTTTGTTTACAGATGAGCTACCTCTGAGACTTGGCAAAATGGCTTCCACCACACACTTTACCTCATTATCACCAGCTCTTCTACAGTCAGCTGCCATAAGACAGATCACTTTCAAAGTCATTGGTAGCGCTAACCTGAGTGTTTAGATTAAATCGAAGGCTTCAAATTACCCAGTGAAACCCCATCAAAAAATAAAGTAGTTGTTTTGAATTTTAATTGCCCACATTTGTTTTCTATATGCAGATCAAGGAAAGGGTCAGATGGAGAAGTCATTACTGAGCTAGTATTGATTTGATGATCAAATCTTCTTCATAGTTATTAGAGACCTCAGTTTAATGCCTCCTCCTTCTCTCTCTCCCTCTGTGTCTGTCTGTCTGTCTTTCTTTTTTATATAATACATAAACATATATGTATATAATATGTACATATATAAGATTTTCCCATAAGCCATAAAATACTCTTGAGACAATATATTTTAATTTAAAGCACACCACTGGCATGCTCTTACACATAAATGCATTTATAATAAAAATGAAATAAAGGCAATGAGAAAATTAGAAGTAAAATTGAATGAGAACTCTTTCCATTGAGGACCAAACATTGTGATTTTGAAAGGGGTAGTAATTTTAAAAAGTAATATTTCTGGATGCAATGAATTATGTTTACCATGGGTTAGCAATATGACCCTATGGATACAGGGGTTAATGTTTCCTTTGCCACACTGTGTGTCCCTGAGGGCACTGAAGAGGATGGAGACACTGTGGCAGTGCCACTTAGTAAACCATCACTTAGGAGGTAACCACTGTGCTCTGTAAGTCGATACATGTTAACACTTGTGAAGAAAAGCAGTTGCTTTTCTCTGAGGTCTTCCTAAGAAGACCTGAGTCTCTGAGGTCTTCCTAAGAAGACCTGAGTCTCTGAGGTCTTCCTCAGGAGCCATTCCCCACCCAGTCATCCTAAAAGAGAGGTCAAGTACCCTTATGTGCTAAGCCATCATGATGGTTCACACTTACTCAGCTTTAAATATCTGATTTTTTCTTTACTTGTAGAAAGACTTGGATTAAGCAAGTCTTTGATACTTTCAGTGATAATAAGTTAAAATATATATATTAGTTAACTGTATGTTGTCACTAAAGCTCTAAAAGCCAGGATATACATTATCCTTTCACTTATCGTATGTGAGTGTGTCTGTGTGTGGAGTGTAGAGTGTGTGTGTGTATGTGTGTGTATGTAGAGTGTGTGTGTGTGTGTGTGTGTGTGTGTGTGTGTGGTGTGTCTGGGTGCGTGGTCTTTATGTATGTCTGTGCAGCATTATAACATACATACAGTGTCTGTGAAGGCCAGAAGAGTCAGATCCTCTGGAACTGGGGTTACAGATGGTTGTAAGCTGCCATGTAGATGATGGGGACTGAATGTGAGTCTTCTATTAGAACAGTGTGTTTTTACCTGCTGAACTATCTCTCAATCCTATCCTTCCTTAAACTTTCTGTTTTAATGACGTTTTTTAAAATTGTTTAGCACTCTTAGGCTGTGAATAAGATTTACCTGATATATGATATGAATTTGGTTAAGATTTGATAAAATGTTTTTCTCCTTTAGAACTGAAAATGAACACGAAAATAGAAGCCACTATGCTTCAGAATCAGTTATTTTATTTAATGTTTAGACAATATATTTTGATCATGAATTGTCCTCACTCAACACCTCCCACATCCCACCACACTTGCCTACCAACTCAACTTCCTTTATATTTATTGTCTCTCTCTCTCTCTTTCTCTCTCTCAAAAAATGAAAATCAAAACAAACAAACAAACAAGACAAAATGCCTGAAGCAAAAGTCTCTGAAGTGCACTGCGCCTGTTCTATGTTGATCAGCTGCTCCTGGGTGCGGTGCCCGCCCTGGAGAATGGTTAACATACCCAGTGACATGCCAGCAGACACACTCATTTTCCCTTTCCCCACAATTATCAATTGCAAAAAGCTTTCAGGTTAAAGGTGGGATCTTTTGCACACTTCCCATGATCAGTTCTGGAGTTTTAAGTGACATGAACCTGCCTTATTCTTCTGTGAGTTCACTGTGCATCAGCCAAATCGTGTCTGGAGTCTTGGTCTTTTGTATCAAAAAAAAAAAAAGTCTAAAGATTTTATCTATATTTTACCTTCCCTAGTTATTTTTCTGATGTGAACCACCAAGAGAAAATACTCCCCTAGATGAAAAGCAGCACAGCAAGGAAAACGGGTTCTCAATGACAAGAATGGAAGGAAAATGTCAAATACTGAAACTACCCAAGAAGAAATTAGAATAGGGAGGAAAAGGAACAAATGTCACTCACTAAAGAAGTCTGTTTGAAGAGGATGAAGCCACAGTGATGGTGGGAGGAAGATTTGTTTTATTTGGTAACAGAAAAACATCTCCACCTTTGCCAATGATTTGTTATATAAATTTCAGAGAAAATAATAATGAATTTTCTACAAAGAAAGTATTGATTTATTGAATCAAACATTCTGCCCTTCCCATGCCTCCCATCAACTTGAATTACGGAATCAAGTTTTGTACATCAAGTACAGAGAGAATTTTAGCAGTTGCCGTCAACCTTTGATTAGCAGACCAATATTGCTACTATGTGAGTCCACTGTCTTTACGAAGCATTTGAGGAAATCAGCATCTATTAAAGAAGATGTAAGAACTTAATGTGCCCAGAACAACTGCACACCAACTTTGTACACACTCCAGCCTGACATGAATTCTGCCAATTCCCCAGTAGGCTTTTAAATATTTTGCTGAAAAGGCTTTTCTAAACCCTTTGAGGGCCATGTTTCTGCAGAAACCCATTATAATACACACATTTCATTAGCTTGGTGAATAGTATTTTCTTCCACTTCATTGAGGTAAGCATATATGTTACTTATATAAATAGTATGTTTATTTAAACACATGCAAAACCTGCTTTCACTTCGCCAGAATGAATGGGAAAATATATACATATATTTTATGTATATATGCTCTTATGTACATACATGCATGTGTATGTATGTACATATATGTTTACATGTATGTGTTCACAGTGCCAACATCCTTAGTCACTATCACCATGCCACCGCAGCACGCTATCTTCTCCCCTCCATTCCACCTTTTATGCTTTCTTACCTCTCTCCCTCCTTGTACGGCCTCCAGTCGTTTCAAGCTTAAACCCTGAAAGAAAAACATAACACATACTTATACATAAGGAATTAACTAATGATTGGCACCAGCACAATGACTGGTCCTATCTGTAGCAAAGAAAAGTACTCTGGGGATTTGGAGCTGACAAGGCACTTCCCGCTCTAGTGTTACGACTGTTTTCCACCGTAGAAGAAGAGAATGTAATTCTAGGCAAATACTCACTGTGCTTACAAAGAAAAAGGTTTACCTGTTTATCACCAAGCTAACAGCAAAATAAGCTTGTGAAACAAGATGGGGAAATGGAGTTATTGATTGCTCATCTGCCTATTTATCAATCTATCCATTTATCCTACTATCGTTTGTAATCTGACTTCATTGAGTCAATGAAACTTAGTAAGGGAATATAGCAGAAGACTGCTTTAACATGAAAACCAATGATATATTTAATTCCTATAATCATTCCTATAGTAGTTACTTATCTTTGAGAAATGAAGTGAAAATCACATCAACAAGAGAAATAGAAATAATAACCAACACATTTGATTTATTTCACCTTTTTCTCTGTCCTAACATTTTCCTTCCTTGTTCTTTTCTTCTTCATTTTACAATATGCATGTGTTAAATGATTACTATGATTCAGATATCATAGAAGACACTGAGAATACATACATACATACATACATATGTATGTATGTATATATGAATCTGTAATTAGTACATGATTGAGCCAAATAAATGTGAAGCCCAACTTCAAGAGATAGTGTTCTAAATGTAATTCTCTAAAATCTGTACACCTAAAGAAACTAATGAAGAAAGAGGACTCTGGGTAAGATGTTCAATCCTCATTCAGAAAGGCAAAGAGGATGGACATCAGAAGAGGGAGAAAATAGGGAACAGGACAGAAGCCTACCACAGAGGGCCTCTGAAAGACCCTACCCTGCAGGGTATCAAAGCAGATGCTGAAACTTATAGCCAAACTTTGGGCAGAGTGCAGGGAATCTTATGAAAGAAGTGGGAAATAGTAAGACCTGCAGAGGACAGGAGCTCCACAAGGAGAGCAACAGAATCAAAATATCTGGGTACAGGAGTCCTTTCTGAGACCGATACTCCAACCAAGGACCATGCATGGAGATAGCCTAGAACCCCTGTACAGATGTAGCCCATGGCAGCTCAGTGTCCAACTGGGTTCCATAGTAATGGGAACAGGGACTATCTCTGACATGAACTGACTGGCCTGCTTTTTGATCACCTCCTCTTGAGGGGGCAGCTGCCTTACCAGGCCACAGAGGAAGACAGTGTAGCCACTCCTGATGAAATCTGATAGACTAGGATCAGAAGGAAGGGGAGGAAGACCTCCCCCTATCAGTGGACTTGGGGAGGGGCATGGGTGGAGAAGAGGGAAGGACAGTGGGATTTGGAGGGGAGGAGGGACAGAGCTACAGGTAGGATACAAAGTGAATAAACTGTAATTAATAAAAATAATAATTATTAATTATTAAAAAAAGAATGAGGCCTGTAATAGACATCTACAAAGACCTCAGCTTAGAATGATATTGAAGTATCTTCCAGCTTGGAGAGGAAAGGCATAAAAAGAACTCCCTCCAACAGAGAAAGTAACTCTTCTGAGCACCCTGCTTGAGCTCCAGCAAGCTGGCATCACAGGCACACATCGCAATGCAGAAGTCCAGCTTCCCTCTACCCCATGCCAGGAGTCCTATGCTCTGGGAGACGTAGAAGCAGGCAGAGAGATTAAACTCAATCTTGTGAGCATGTGTGTTCTTGCAGTCAGCTCCTACCTCCTAGTTCAGATGGCTCCTGGTTCAGATGGCTTATAATCAGCTGTTACCTTCAGCTCCAAAATATCTAACACCATCTTCAGATCTCCTTTGTCAACTGTTCTCACATGTACATACACTCACATAGTCACACAATTTAACAATAAATATTAATATGTTTAAAGGGCTGAAAAGCACTGTACTAAAGAAATACTAATGATGTAGCTGGCATACTTTGAACTGTGCAGAACGTTGAACAAAAAGTTGAGCAAATTGCACAAATTTTCAAAGAAATTTTGGGCTTCCTTATGCAAATGTTATTTTGATACTAAAGAGGTAAAAATGAGGGCTGACATTCTCTCACTATTGACTAACTTCTTTTCATTTTTTTCTTTATAAAAGAATTGAACCCTCAGGAAAATGTTCATCACAAACCATGATAAATTCTTGAATGATGAATATAATAGTTACACTGATTTGATCATTATATTTTTTATCTAAACATATCAAAGCCTCAGACTGTATCCAGTAAAATCATATGGAATTTTATGTCATTAAAATATGTTATTAGGAACTGGAGAGATGCCTCAGCATTAAAAACACTGGCTGTTCTTACAGAAGACCTGGGTTATACCACCAACACCCATATGATGGTTTACAACCATCCATAAATCCATTCAGTGGGTTACATGTCCTCATGTGGCCTCTGTGCACAGCAGGCACCTATATGGTGCACAGACATGCATGCAGCCAAAATATACAAATGCACAATATATTTAAAAACTGAAAACAAATAAAATAAAAATATAGATATAAAATATATAAATAAATTTAGAACATTTTTTGCATTTCTTTAAATTAAAAGAGTGGGAAGCATATTTTTTCTTATTAAAATTAATAGTTTACTTAAGTCAGAGTAATTCTTTGTTTCTTGTGACAATCTGAAAGTTGCATAAATTGAGTTATAAATTTGCATTGACCTCAACAAATCTAGTAAAAAGATTAGTTTGGGAAGTAATATGCTACACTTAAATTCTAGCTATACATTTCATAATTTAAGAAAAAACCTGTTAATTCCACTGTTAATCAAAAATATTATAATCATTTAAATATTTCATATATACAAGGAAATTACATTATTCAATTATTTCAAAGTTGTTTTTACAAGTCATCTCTTGCTATAGAAAACTTCTTTCTTGAATTATTCTGATAAAGCTATTAAAGAAAAATGTTATATAGGCACCTCCCCCACTTCACAAAGTAGCATTGTTGAGTCTGCCAAAAATTCTAGAATACACCTGAGAGGACATGTGTAAACCGAATGGCAGCCTGCCCTCTGAGCTGAAAGCCTTGTCCTCATTCATAAAACACATTCTGAAGAGTTTAATTTCCAAGGAAAAGAATACAAGGCGAAACAGCACCTCTCAAACATGGAAACTATAAATAAAGTCCTCTAAAGTTAATTCATTTGAACAAGTATTAACATTTGGGAAAGTATGCAAGAGCAGGATTGAATTCAGGATCATAAGGGTTTTTTCTTTTTAAAGATATTTTTTAAATTTTGAAATTAAAGCTTAATTACAAAGTTTTCCTCTTTCCCTGTTCTTCCTCCAACCCTGATTATGCACTCTTCACTTGCTCTCTCAGATTCATGATCTCCTTTCTTTCTTTCAATTTTTTTAAGACTGAAAATGACACCTTTTAACTAGATTAGTCACCCAGCAGACAGAGCAGAGATTGAGGAAATGCTCACCCAATGCCTGGCACAACCAAAGACCCGCCCTATGTGAAAATGTGAACCCCTAGCACTGTGAATGATCCTCTGCTAAGTTTTCAGACAGGAGCCTGTCAGAGTTGTCATCTGAGAGACTCTACTCAGCAGTGCCTCAAAACAGATGCTGAGACTCACAGCCAAACGTTGCGAGATGCATAGGGAGTCTTGTAGAAAAATGCGAGGAATGAGCAAAGGATCTGAAGGTGATAGGAGCTCCGCAAGACTAACAGAGCCAAGTAACCAGGGCCCAGAGAAGCTTGCAAAGACTGAAGCATCAACCAAGGACTACGCGTGAACTTTACCTAGGCCCCCTACAAAGATGTAGCAGGTGGACACCTTAGGCTTCATGTGGGTCCTCTACTGAGGGAAGTGGGTACTGAGTCAGACATTGACTCACTTGCCAGCTTTTTGATTACTTCCCCCTGGCAGGACTGCCTTGCCAGGCCACAAGGGAAGAGGACATGCTCAGTCCTGATGCAACTCTGTGAGCTGGGGTGGATGAAAAAGGGAGAGCACTTTTTCTGAGGAAGAGTGGAGGGAGAGGGGAGAAGAGGGAAGGCTGTACTGGGAAGGGAGGAGGGAAGGGGCTAAAGCAGGATATAAAGTGAAGAGAAAGAAAGAAAGAAAGAAAGAGAGAGAGAGAGAAAGAAAGAAAGAAAGAAAGAGAAAGAAAGAAAGAGAAAGAGAGAGAAAGAAAGAAAGAAAGAGAGAGAGAGAAAGAAAGAAAGAAAGAAAGAAAGAAAGAAAGAAAGAAAGAAAGAAAGAAAGAAAGAAAGAGAAAGGCAAAGAAATCATGAAATTTGCAGGCAAATGGTGGGATCTAGAAAAGATCATCCTGAATAAGGTATCCCAGAAGTAGAAAGACACACGTGGTATATACTCACTTATAAGCAGATATTAGACATATAATATAGGATAATCATACTAAAATCTGTACACCTAAGGAAGCCAATCAAGAAGGAGCCTGGGTAAGATGCTCAATCTTCATTCAGAAAGTCCAAAGAGATAGACATCAGAAGAGGGAGAAAACAGGGAACAGGACAGGATCCTATCACAGAAGGTCTCTGAAAGACTCTACCCAGCAGGGTATCAAAACATATGCTGAGATTCATAGCCAAACTTTTTGCAGAGTGCAGGGAATCTTATGAAAGAAGGGGGAGATAGAAAGGCCTGGAGTGGAAAGGAGCTCCACAAGAAGAGCAACAGAACCAAGAAATCTGGGCTCAGAAGTCTTTCCTGAGAATGATACTCCAACCATGGACCATGCATGGAGAAAACCTAGAACCCCTGCACAGATGTAGCCCTTGGAAGGTCAGTGTCCAAGTGGGTTCCCTAGTAATGGGAACAGGGACTGTCTTTGACATGAACTCAGTAGCTCACTCTTTGATCACCTCCCACTGAGGAAGGAGCAGCCTTACCAGGCCACAGAGGAAGACAATGCAGCCAGTCCTGATGAGACCTGATAGGCTAGGGTCAGCTGGAAGGAGAGGAGGACCTTTCCTTGGGGAGGGGCATGGGAGGAGATGAGAAAGGGAGGATGGGATTGGGAGGGGACAAGGGAGGAGGCTACAGCTGGGATACAATGTGAATATAAAATAAAAAATTAAAGTTAAAATTAAAAATACAAACAAAAAAGATTGTGCTGTTTTTAATCTCTAATTCCCAACTTCTTTATCTGTCCTTCAATATATTTCACAATCGCTTTCAACACAATATTCGTGCCTTAAATCAATAAACATCTAGCTAGCACATCTGTGCATCTTTAAGGTGAGATGAGACATGAGTTGTTCATGGCAAAGGCCAATGCTGTCTTTGTTTTCTGCTCTTCATTTTCCAATGCATTGTCTACTTTCTGACTTTATCATCATTATTGTATGTATGTTTAAATATAAGACCAGTTTGAATAAAATACTTGTGGTTTCTTTGCTCTTGGAGAATGCAAATTTATAGGAAGTATTTCTGAATAGACAAGTATACAATAAAGGAGTACACAGTAAGTATACAAGCTTAAAATATTATTTAAATTATTTTGACACACCTTTTTTCTCATACGTTATGTTGAAAGCTACCTTAGGAGAGAAATTTTTTAAAGACGTAGTGGAATGACCTTTTTTACTTCAAAAAAATCATTCTGTTTTTCACTTTTCCAACTACCTTTTTCAGGGACTTAAGTTAATTGTAGGTCTCGTCCCAGGTGCCACTTTTTTTTGGGGGGGGTCTTTTTATTATTATTAAATTTTAATTTTTTAAACATTAATTACAGTTTGTTTACTTTATTTCCCAGCTGTAGCCCTTTCCCTCATTCCCTCCCAATTCCCTCTCTTCCTCATCTGCCTGCCCCTCTCTGAGTCAATTGATAGGGGAGGTCCTCCTCCCCTTTCATCTGACCCTAGTTTATCAGGTCTCTTCAGGACTGGCTACAATGTCTTATTCTGTGGCCTAGCAAGGCTGCTCCTCCCTCAAAGGCTGGGAAGGTCAAAGAGCCAGCCACTGAGTTCATGTCAGAGACAGTCCCTGTTCCCCTTACTAGGACACCCACTTGGATACTGAGCTGCCATGGGCTCCATCCGAGCTCCTTGGTTGGAGAATCAGTCTCAGACAAGAACCCTGTGCCCAGATATATTTGGTCCTTGTGGGCCTCCTGTCCTCAAGATCTTAGTAACTCCCCCTTCTTTCATAAGATTCCCTGCACTCTGCCCAAGGTTTGGTTATGAGTGTAAGCACCTGCTTTGATACACTGCTAGGTAGAGTCTTTCAGAGGCCCTCTGGGTAGGCTCCTGTCCTGCTTCTCGTTTTCTTCTACTTCCCGTGTCCATCCCATTTGTCTTTCTAAGTAAGGATTGATCATCTTACCCCGGGTCCTTCTTCTTGTTTAGCTTCTTTAGGTGTACAGATTTTCATATGTTTTTCCTATTTTATAAGTCTACTATCCACTTATAAGTGAGTATATGCCGTGTGTGTCTTTCTGCTTCTGAGATACCTCACTCAGGATGATCTTTTCTAGATCCCACCATTTGCCAGCAAATTTCATGATTTCCTTGTTTTTAATTGCTGAATAGTATTCCATTGTGTAAATGTAGCACAATTTTTGTATCTATTCCTCAACTGAGGGACATCTAGGTTATTTCTAGGTTCTGGCTATTATGACTAAAGCTGCCATGAACATGGTTGAACAAATGTCCTCGCTGTGTACTTTAGCATATTTTGGATATATGCCTAGAAGTGGTAAAGCTGGATCTTGAGGAAGTGCTATTTCTAATTGTCTGAGAAAGTGCCAGACTGATTCCCAAAGTGATTCTACAAGTTTACATTCCCACCACCAACACAGGAGGGTTCCCCTTTCTCCACAACCTCTCCAGCATGTGTTGTCACTTGAGTTTTTGATCTTAGCCATTCTGATGGGTGTCAGGTGAAATCTCAGGGTCGTTTTGATTTGCATCTCCCTGATAGCTAAGGATGTTGAGCCTTTCTTTAAGTGTTTTCTGCCATTCTATATTCCTCTACAGAGAATTCTGTTTAGTTCCATACCCCATTTTTAATTGGGTTGCTTAATTTGTTGCTTTTTAGCTTCTTGAGTTCTTTATATATTCTGGATATCAGCCCTCTGTCAGATATAGGGTTGTTGAAGATCCTTTCCCAGTCTGTAGGCTGTCATTTTGCTCTGACGACAGTGTTTTTTGCTTTACAGAAGCTTTTCAGTTTCATGAGGTCCCATGTATTGATTGTTGCTCTTAGAGCCATGTGCCACTTTTACCTTATTTTGTCAAATCATTGTTTTCTCATTTTGCATATTTTTCTAAAGTCGTATCTACAATCTCATTGTTTTTATTCATGTTATCTACACTGTAACAGTTTCATTTCTCATCTTTCTATATACTTTGTAGTATTAACAGATGTTCCTTCTCTTCCTCAAACCCTTCACTTAGTTTTGTATAAATAAATGACTTGATTGTTTTACCCTTTTCATTTACAGCTCTGTTTCTATTGGCTGGATTTTCTTCTGGGTTATAAATATCACTTATCCATTTTTTATCTTCCAATAAATTTTTGTCTGACAATATGAATTTTATTTTGTGAGTGCTAGATTTTGCTATATTGTCTTGCTAGAATTTCCTCTTACAGACTTTTAAGTTCCTGCTTATTCAGACTAATTCCTCTGTAGCTTGGTTGAAAGTAAAGGGAAAAATCTAAATTAGTTTTTATTGTTAATTCCTGCTGTTCGTAAGACTCATCTGAGAACTCTCCATTGCATGGCTAGGAGCTGAACACTGTACTACCCTGGCTGAATGGAACTCTGGGCTGTCAGAGTGCTGATAATATCTGCACTAACAGCTCTCTAGGAACCACCTTCTTTGCAGGTGCTCTTCTCATGGCCATGTGGAAGACTACATCACACACATGGATATTCCCAAACAAAAACTCTAGAGCCAACAACAGTCATTAGCATCACCATCAACTAGCTGAGCAGAGACATTTAAGACCATGATTGTTTTCTTCTCCAGAGCATGCTGACTCCTTCCTTGCCACTTACCACACAAGGGGAAACTTTGGCATTTCTTATTTTTTTATTGTATCCATTGAAGCACAATGAATTTATTCAGAAGGACATTAATACATTTTCACTCTATTCCATGAATCAGTTGGATTTTCAGAAAAAAATAAAAAATAAAAAAAATAAAACTATCAATAATCAAATCATTCATGTGAATATATTCAAATTTGTTTGCATATTATCTAGTTCTTAAAATTCATACAAACTTAAAGAATTTTAATTGATTTGAAATCTACTTCAATGTTCTTCCGCCATATAGATATCATATGTATGTAGTATGTCTAAAGGAAATTACATTTTAAAATCCTCTGGGAATGTGACTTAGGAAAACAGATATGCCTCACTATACATATTTTCTCACTAGAGAATATACACTCTTTGCATTGATCAAAATTAATCACCTGAGACCAAATCAAAATGTTATAAATTGAAGGTAGAGAGAAGAAGAATTACCCTGAAGCAAATGTTCTGCAGTGTGCTAAATTAAGATGGTTTAGCAAGGCATAAAGTAGAAAAAGCTATTAACTGGAAAAAAAAATAGAACTTCTTACCCAGATTTGCCCTGAGCTAAGATGTGTGTACTTGTTCTGGCAACTGTGTGGGTGTGGGGTCAACTACTGGATGGATGGGGGTGGCTGGATAGGTGTGTGCTGTCAGATGTGCCAGCAAACTGGGCCTGTGTGACACCTTCCTCTTCATGATCCACAATTGCTATCATGCCATGTAGACTTCCTCAGCATGACTGCACCCCAAATGTTGGAAATATATTATCCGAAATCTGTGGTGTGGTTGGTTTATTTTTCTGATATGGAATTATACAGAATGGACATGCAGAATACACATTTTGGTCTTAGTACTGAAGATAATGCCTCGTGATGATTTTTTAACCTTAAGAAGTAATGATTTAACTGCAGAAAGTCATAATTCATTATTAAGCAGCTTAAAATGACTGTGTGAATTTTAACATTTAGTCCCTGTCATGGAGGCACAGGAGAGAGCCATGGGCACTGTAAATAGCTCAGAGTTCAATAGCTCCATTTGACAGAGAAAGAAGCTTGCAGCCTGGATTGTGATTTATGCTAAGTGGCAAGTTTCAGAATTCAAATTCAGGCCAGTGGGGTTCAGATCCATAATTATCTTTGTTTAACAGAATTTTGCTAATCTATCTATCATCCATCTTGTCTGAAAGGCTCTGTAACTTTTCGAGCATTCCCGAACCACACATTCTGAAAATTCACAGCTTTGACATAGAAGTAATTTCAGGCCTAATTGAGATAATCTCCACAAGGCGTAGCACCGTGCTCACCATCTAGCTATCTGTGGTGGGTAGTGAGCTTTATTAGCGCTGAAAATACTGCTGCTCTTCACATTATACAAGTGAAAGATGGACTCTAGCACAGTTTTTTAAATAACTTTTTAGTGTGTGATTTTTGTACAATGCTGTACTGTCACAGTATCTCAGCTATTTAATGCTATTAATACAGTCAACTTGTACAGAGTTTAAGCTGTATTTTTTTTTAGAGTAAAAGGTGTACCTCTTTGTATATAATATTGTCCATCTCACTCCTCAGCTGTGGTATATGGCCTTGAGGAATCAGAGGTGGCAGACGCCTGACTCCTTTCTCCTTAGTAAAACACTAAGTAAAACAATCGAGATTCACCATTTGGGGAGAACAGTAAACTCTTGAACGATGGCAGCAATAGTAAACCCTCTGTCTTGCCTTGCCTCTCAGGAATGTGGCAAAGAGGTTTTCAGTAAACATCTCTGGGAGTTCTAAGACAGAACCTTTGTTTCAAGTTTGGTTGGTTCAGTGACTTCTCCTAAGGGGCTTGCTATAGTTTTTTTTCTGACCACCTTGGCTTGTCAGGGAAACTGATGGAACTATTCACATCACTGGGTAATTCTCACAAGGCTTAATACCTTGTGAGAATGTTCATCTTGATGGGTTACTGAATTCAGGCATTTTAAAATTTGGATCTAGTAGGCTTGATATTTAGTGCTAATTTTCACTTACTTTCCTGAGAAAAATGTTATGCTCATATGCAATTTTATACTTAATCCTTAATTCGTTTTTTAAGTGTCAGTATTGAGGTGGTCACTCCTCATGTGTTTGTTGAATTAACTTAGAAATTCTCAACATTTAAGGCTTCTTATCCTAACCAAAACCTCAAGAAAGCACTGTTATAGGTATACCTTCCCTTCCATTAAAGTTAAAATTTGAAGTTTAAACTTACGTGGTTTGCTGATCATTCTTTCAGTCAACATATTGGATTTTTTCCCTTATGTAATGTTGATACTGAAAATCTCAGAGAGATTTCCAAAGCATGTGCTTAAATCTTAAGATAGTTCATCAGAATTTGACTTGATTATTATCTGAAGACAAAAATCACCCAAGTGTCAACATTTATATAATCATTTTTTTTGTTGTTTTGCTTTCAATGCTAGTCCTGTTAGACACCTCTGTGAGCCTGTGCCTAAAATCTGTTAATTCAGACTGGAAGCTTCAAATTGTTTCTCTCTCCTTTTTTTAAACAGAGACATCCTTAATCTCAGGCCCTTCACTGCTTCACTTAAGTTCTGTCATTTTGGAAATAGAAAGTGCACACACTGTCTTTGATAACGCTGTGCTCTTCTAAAGGGACACATGTACAGGTTTTGTGTATTGATTTCTAACTCCAGTGCAGCTTCCAAAACTGAGGTAGCAATCTTCAGGGGACCACTTAAGAAGGTGCAGGTCATAAAGCACACAGCAAAGGTGCCTGAAAGTACGATTACCAAACATTACATAGAAAATCAACCAGGTAATGAATGCAAAATCTTCCCAGAAGCAATTACTCACACAATTGCTCATTCACCATAGCTTTGTTTCTGAACAGGCATACTGTTGCTCTGTGAATGATGTCACACAACACAATGTCAATACATGCTCCCTGAAGCACTTTGTTTCAAGTTAGAGACTATCATATTATAAAACTTGCAATGATTGTAACGGATGTACAAACTGTTCTCTACTTACAAAACCATAATGGAATTGTTGTGGAAATATGTTAAATATTGCCCATCATCATTCTTCAGCATTATTGTATAAAATCAGAATGTTTTATTTCAAACTTTCTTTTAGTGTCTCTGATTTAAGTTTCTTTAAAATGTTTTTTGTTAAATTAGTTTTCATATTTTAAAAAAATACATCAATTTTTTGTAATGGCCTTAAACACAGATCTGCCATTTTGTGCATCGTGGTCATCTGAAGTGTTTTTTTTTTTAACTTTGACAGTTACAACATCAACATTTTGATCACTCTGATATGTGTAAGGTGTTCTAACTCCTTCACAATATCAAATATTCAGCCAAATTTATTCCATTTGAAAAACTAAATAAACAATCCATCCCATTAGTGTGCAAATTTGCTTTCATCTTTCAGAAAGCATAAAATTATATTTATGTCAACACTTACTTTAAAAATAGATTTTCTTATAGTGTGTTGTTATAAACATTTGATTTACATATATGTTTTATATATACACATAAATCCAAGGTAACACAAAAATGTCTCATATAAAAAAGAGGCACCACTAGAAAATACTTAAGATGACAGGTGCTATGGAAAGCACATTGCCAAATTACGCTGTGTTTTATTGTAGGTGATACTGTCATTCCCTTTGAACATTGAGGAACTGAGGCAAAGAGGTCAGTAACTTGTATGAGAAGATTTAGGTCCAAGCAAGAAGATTTGGATGGTAAATCCAGAGTGTGTGGTTGCAGATCCTCCTGTGCTCACACACAAACTTGTTCCAAAATCAACCCATTTGCTTGAGATAGCTCTCTCGCTTGAACTGGATAAGTATGTTTTCTTTTCATTAAATAATCCATCTATTTTATTAAAGTTTTCAGAATCGGCTTAAACAATGTAATTTTTACCTTTTGAAGAAGTGCAAGAAAATAAATTACTGGGTTTTAATTCATTTAAGATTTAGAAAGAAATGTGAGAAAGAAATTAAGGTAAATGAATTTGGATTTGAGAGTCCCTGATTCCTTGGAAAGAAATGTGAAATTCAATTGATATATTTCCTGAGGCAGAGAAAGATTAAAAGAAAATTAATGTTACTGTACTGGCACAAATAACATTTCATAGAGTTTGTGCTGACGTTGCTCCGGGCTAACTAAAGTATTAAACTAGCCCAATGCGTCCATGTCCCCAGAATCCTGGCAGGTTTCATCGTCCTATACTGCATAAGTTAAATTTCTTCTGCCTTGGGGTCATGGATCCTCTACTTTATGAGACTTTATGTGGTAAAGTTTGTACTAAGCTCAAGTACTACTATTCGTGGCCTTCTGGTGTCCTCAGTGGGGTGGTCATTTCTAAAAGGTGTCTCTCTGTATCAGATATGAGACTAGCCAACAACTCAGGATTACTGACACTCAGAGTGGTATTGCTCCTAATGGGTTCAAGCCAGTAATCTTATACATTAAGTTAAAGAAAACTTCAGAAAATAAGTAATCCACATATATATGGAGATTTATATATATATATACATATATATATATTAAATGATATAAATATATATATATAATGAAACGAGTATTGCTTTTTTGCACAGTAAGGATGGAAAAACAAACTAATAGGGAATTAACACATGTAAAGACTGAACCATCATCAAATATTAGATTCTAATGTGTGGCATGTAATAATGTGAACATTGATTATTTCCTTATTTTAAAAAATGTTGCTTTGCAATTCTTTTGTGTTAGTTCTGTTCTGTAAACTTCATTCCTTTGTCTTTCATCTTTCATATCAAATATTAAAGTCTACTGCCTTTTTGCCTCCACGAAGAAAAAAAATAGTTCAATGTGCTCCAGATGTTTGTTATTCCTGAGCCTCACCTGGAAGAGCCGAGTGAACAAAAACCCTTGATTTTATTATTTTTGTATGTTCTTCATTATCAAATAGTGCTCGGTGGGTGCTAATTGTGTTAATTATGTGGTAAAGTTTGTACTAAGCTATTAAGTATTATTAAGTATTTTTTGAATGATGTATTTATTTTATTCTGTTTATGTGAATGCATGTGTAAGACATAATATGTGCTCCTGTGTGACCATGGAAGTCAGAAGACCCTTGGAGCTGGAGTTGCATGTAGATGCTGGGAATTAAACACAAGTGTCTGTAAACAGATTACTTTTGGTCACTGAGCCATAACAGGATCTTTAGTCCCTGAATATTTGCTTTAAAAACCATTTATGTATTTATATGCATATTATATTAACAAGATTATATTATATGCAGTTAAAAAGCCTCATGTTTAAATCCTACCATCATAAATATTAAAAATAAATACATAAAACTTTATTGATAACTTAGGGAATTTTAAATTTTGTGAATCACATTAGGTAATTATAAAAATAAATGGGTGCTGTTAGATTTTTTTCTTGTATGCCTAAGCATAATTTCAGACAGAAATTTATGAATAAGAAATTGGTTATTCATCCTGAGTGAGGTATCCCAGAAGCAGAAAGACACACATGGTACATACTCACTTACTAGACTTATAATATAGGATAAACATACTAACATCTGTACACCTAAAGAAGCTAAACAAGAAGGAGGTCCTGGGGTAAGATGATCAATCCTCACTTGGAAAGACAAATGGGATGGACATTGGAAGTAGGTGAAAACAAGAAACAGGACAGGAGCCTACCATAGAGGGCCTCTGAAAGACTCTACATACCAGTGTATCAAAGCAGATACTGAGACTCATAATCAGACCTTGAGCAGAGTACAGGGAATGAAAGAAGGGGGAATAAGTAAAACCTGGAGAGGACAGGAGCTCCTCAAGGACCAAATATATCTGGGCACAGGGTTCTTGTCTGGGACTGATTCTCTAGCCAATGACCATACAGGGATATAACCTAGAATCCCTGCTCAGACATAGTCCATGGCAGCTCAGTCTTCAAGTGGGTACTCTAGTTAGGGTAACAGGGACTGTCTCTAACATGAACTCAGTAGCTGGCTCTTTGACCTCCCAACCCCAAAGAAGAAGTAGCCTTGGTAGGCCACAGAGGAGGACATTGCAGCCAGTCCTGATGCGAGGGTCAGATGGAAGGGGAGGAGGACCTCCCCTATTAATGTACTTAGGGACAGGGAGGAGATGAGGGAGGATGGGATTGGAAGGAAATGAGGGAGGGGGCTACAGCTGGGATACAAAATAATAAACTGTAATCAATATAAAAAAAATAAAAATTTTAAATAAATAAATAAATAAGGTCTGTTGAAAAAAAATTATTTCAAACTACCCCTTAAAGAAAAATTTTTTGAGTATTTTTTAAATTTTTTTAATGTTTTTTTATTTTTAAATTCTTTATTAATTACACTTTATTCACTTTGTTTCTCCCCTGTGGTTCCCTTCCTCCTCCCATCCCAATCCCTTCTTTCCTCTACCCTCTGCATGCATGCCCCTCCCCAAGTCCACTGATAGGGGAGGTCTTCTTTTCCTTCCTTCTGATCCTAGTCAATTAGGTCTCATCAGAAGTGGCTGCATTGCCATCTTCTGTGGCCTGGAAAGACTGCTCCCCCCTCAGGGGGAGGTAATTAAAGAGCAGGCCAATCAGTTCACGTTAGAGACAGTCCCTGTTCCTATTACAATGGAACCCACTTAGATACTGAACTGCCATGGGCTACATCTGTGCAGCGGTCTTAGGTTATCTCAATGCATACCACAAAGAGAGCAACAAAACCAAAAAATCTGAGAACAATTTTTGATTAAAGAATATTCCTTTTCTGTCAAGGTGATAGTGGTTATTTCTGGATCTAAATAATTGTGATATGCAAAATACAAATAAATAATTTTCCCCAAAATAAAGACCATGAGTGATAGAAAACTATTTACAATATTTAGTGTATTTTAATTTTTAATTGTGATTTAAAGAAAACAGACAGTGAAGAAGGAGTGAGTCTGAATTGTAAATTGTGTACAGATATTTTAAAAAATAGACAATTGTATCTGATTCTGTCCAAAAACATGTTAAATGTAAGTGCATCTGAGGCCTGAATTTCCTGTAGGAAATCCATAAATATCTGAGAGAGAATGGTGAAGGTAATTGAGTAGATTTGAGTTCTTCCATATTTGTAATAGCAATATATCTTTTAAAAGTCAGGTGAAATTTAAACACAGAATTTCCTGTCCTTACGTTTCTATTGAGACTAGATTTGTTAGCAGAAAAAGCACCTTATCATGTAAATTCCATGGATGCACTTGGGAGAACGGATTTTTAAACAGTCTGGGTGTTATCCCGAAGACACTTCTCACTAACCATAGAATGGTCAGGCACTGTCGCTCAAGAAATGCCGGTCTAGCCGAACCCTGAAAATCTAGTTATTTCTGTGGTATCAATGAATTGAAAAATGTTAATTTTTAGTTCTGGTATATATTTTAGATTTGAACTAAAACTTAGTCCTGCATACACACTAGGCAAGTACTTACTAATGAGCAGAACTACACCCTTTACCTATTGTTATGTATTATTATTATTATTTTGTTTTATTTTATTTTATTTCAACATTTGTGTATATTAAAGTTGGCCAAGCAGGTCTTGATCTTGTGATCCTCCTTTCTCAGCCTCCTGAATAACTGAGATTACAGGATGCATTCCATGATTTAAAAGAATTTAAACTACTTACTAGCTTTTTTTTTTTTTTTTTTTTTTTCTGGTTGAATTTGCAAACCTTCAGGAAACACTGGGGCTCCAAAGCATTCTCTTCTGGTCCTCACCCCACCCTTCATCACCAAAGTTAACGCTGCTGTACCAGTGCTTGTGTGAGCATAATGCTGTGCTTTCTGGAAGTCATTTCCACATCCCACAAATGCCTCAATTTGTTTTCTAGCAGGACCTCCTCTGGGGCTGAGTCAACAGAGACAAGGACCTTTTCCTCAAGGATTTACAGAATACACACTAAAGGCAGCTTCAGGAGTCATTCATGCTGAGTCGCTGACGCCTTTGTAGAAAAGTGGGCTCAGGAATGTGGAACACTGCTTCTGCGATGACTGGGGTAGTGGGAACGGTCCACAGGGGGCGCACTGCCAGCCCAGCCCTTGCTCTGTTATACTTTCGCACCCAGGTGGATGGAGAACTGTATTTGCACAACTGCCAGTTGTTCCTCCCTCCGTGTCCTTTCGAGATTGGTTATCTTTCCATTCCAGTGTGCATGACCTGTTTGAAAGAGTTACACTTTTCATTTTGCCCTTTTCTGAGTCACCTTCAAGTTCAGAATTTTAATTGTTGTCTGACACCATACGAATAGTCTTGGCTGCAGAGCAGGCCAGGTGAATCCCCAAGGTCTACCGCTCTGTGCTTCATTTCTTTTCTGCCGCTAACTGTGAGACCATTTGGCACAGCTGACTCAGAGCCCTAAGATAATTAGCTTTTCCTCAGAATGGCCCAGGCTTAAGAAGGAAAGTGTGCGGCATTTGTTGCAAGAGCTAAATCTATCATTTGTAAATGTGACCTATTTTGGTGAGTCTTTGGTATTTCTGCAGACAGTTTACATAAATAAGATTCTCAAAGTGAAGATCCCCTGTGGCTCGCTTCCGAGTTATTCCCGACATCCTCCCCATCACATCTTCCAAACCAAGAAAACAAGAAAAAAAGATGATGCAAAACATAGAATACTACAAATTGGGTATAAAATGTAGAGAGTTTTAATTAAAGTGGAAGAATAATCTATAATCCAGTAATTACACACTTTATATAACTTCATTTATAGACATAGGCACACAGCAATTTGCATTTAGAAAAATAACTATATATTAAATCTATCAGTGGTCTCCTAACATTTTAATTCAGACATATTGATAGGAGACCTAATCAAATGAGTTTTAAAATGATTTTATAATTTTTCAAAATAGAGTGAATATCAATTATAATTTCTGCATACATAAGGGTATAATGTTAGTAATCTAGTTACAATAAAACTGAAATGTTTATTAATATACAGAATAAAATTTCCCAAGTTGTTTAATGTAGAACAATTAGATCATGTTCTATGTAATTGTTTCTTATTCTTTATATGTAATCAGTGAAAATTCAAATACATATGGGCCATTAAGAGGCATCCACGTTGTTTGTTGTTGTTTTTCTTTGTTTGTTTGTTTGTTTATAGATACCAACAATGTAATTCACTGTTTGGATTTTTTTTTTAATTATCGAATATTGAAAACTAATTCCTTTTGCATGAAATGTAAAATCATTGCATCTTTTACTCAGTTTCTATTTTCAAAAACATTTATAGTTAATATTATAATCACTATCAACAATAGTGTAATGTGAAGAGTAGTACATGCCAATACTGCCATATTAACTTATAAAATAATGTAATTCTTACATCATACGGTAACACACCTAGATATTACGTATTTCCCAATATCTTGCGCATTCACAGCTCACTGTGAATCCTTTAGTTATAGTTGCCATCTTAGTTTACGTTGTCTTCAAAATGCAAATGAGATTATGAGTAAAACTTTAAACACCAGTGTTTATTCAAGTACCAACAGAGGACCATCGCTGTTTTTGGGTGGCTGTTCTTTTATTTCAATTGCAGATCCTTTTCCCAGGCCCTGCTCTCCCCTGTGACAATGTGTTAGAAAGTCAACACAGGCAATCTAACTTTGTTCTTTGCAAGGCCTGCATTGCATGGAGAGCTCAGCTTTGGCTGATGTCTGGAAAGTAGTCTCTTGGAATTATTATTATTATTATTATTATTATTATTATTATTATTTTACACTTTATTCACTTTGTATCCCCCCAAACCCCCCCTCTCCCCTCCTGATCCCACCCTCCCTCCCCCTTCTTCATGCATGCCCCTCCCCAAGTCCACTGATAGGGGAGGTCCTCCTGTCCTTCCTTCTGATCTTAGTCTATCAGATCACATCTGGAGTGGCTGCATTGTCATCTTCTGTGGCCTGGTAAGACTGCTCCCCACTCAGGGGGAGGTGATCAAAGAGCAGCCCAATCAGATTGTGTCGGAGGCAGTCCCTCTTCCCATTACTATGTAACCCACTTAAACACTAAACTGCCATGGATTACATCTGGAATTCTTTAAACTTGTTGAGGTACCCACTTTCAACAAGGCACTAAATAGTGGTGCCTCAACATTTCAGTGTAATAAATCCTGGCATTAGGTTCAATGTCTTTGAGCTAGTCCATCCAGCACTTCCTCAAATAAGAAGCTATACAAGTAGCTTTTAAATGTATTTTTCAGTTCTTTTAAGAAACGTGCACAAGTCAAGAAACTTCCTCTAGTCAAGAGACTTCTGCTAGTCATTGTTATTCTTTTTACCAAAGATGAGCAACCTCTTATGTATTAAACAGAAAAATTAAATCCTTCTTTATCCTTAAAATCTCATTTGCTCACAAAATAGAAAAAAATATGGCTGATTGTTTAAAAGCTATGATGTAAAAAAGGAAAGTAAAAATATTTTAAAGAGATTAAGTTGTATTTAATAAGATAGTAGGAAGATAATGAAATTGAAAAAAAAAACTATCACTAAATTTATTATCAACACCAAATCATCCTATTTTCTGATTTGACACCTTAACAGAAAAATTTAATCTCAATCTGGGCCAATTGTGAGGGATAAAAGTGGAGTGAGGAATCGTTCTGGTCACTCCTGTTGGCATGCTCATAAGATCTTTTGAGTATTAAAATGAACATGAAATCCTTTTATGATAATTTTCCTTGGACCTGACTCTTAGATTTGCTGGTGTATGCTATTTGTGTGGCCCTTTCTTCTGATGCTGCTTTGCCTCAAGAACAGAACATGGAGATCAGAACTTCATGAATCTACACTAGTTCCCAATTCTTCCTTTTGGTTTGAGCCTAACCCTTGAAAGGCAGTCATAATGAAATTTAACACAGTTCATGTGTATTTCACACCTCCTTCAACAAGGCCACTCTTCCTAATCCTTCTAATTTTATCAAAGAGATTCACTTCCTGGTGACTCAGCATTTAAATATATGAACCTATGGGGAGAATCATCTTATTCAAACCACCACACATTAGAACCTAATATTATTTTCTATTTAATTTGAATATGACTATTCATGTCAGATACACACACATAAACACATGCATATATATATTAACTATTATTATTATTATTTTTAGTAAATCAAGATATTGTGATCTCTTAACAGTATCTGTGGTAGTTTAAATGAGCATGGTTGGGCCACAGGTGCTGGGACTGTTTGGAAGGGATTAGAAGGAGTAGTCTTGTGGAAGAAGTGATAGTCTTCCCAATCTATGCCATTCCCAGGTAGCTGTCGCTCTTTATAGCCTCCTGTTCGAAATCAGATGTAAGTTCTGTTACATCTCCAGTGCCATGCCTGCCTCTCTTTTTCCATGTTCCTTCCGATAATGGTCATAATCTCACCCTCTGAAAAATATAAGATTCAACAAAATCTTCTCTAAATTGCCTTGGTTTGGTGCCTCTTCACAGAAACAGAAAAATAAGACAGAATTCAGGACTAGCAGGAGTATTACTGTGACAGTCCCAGCATTTTGTTTGGGAGGAATATGAAGATTTGGCGACCTTGGACTAAGAAAGCAGTTTATTGTTGTAATCAAGGCATAACGGAACGTCTCAGTATGAGTTTGGAAAGATAGTAGTACTGAGAGAAATGTGTAATTTGCAAGCCCAGAACAAAAGGTTTCGGAGAGGAACAATATCAGCATCTGAACTAGAGAACATGCTTGAGATATTTTGGGCAAAGAGTGTGGTTGCTACCAACATGCCTGAGGCTAAATTGAAAGGCTTTGGACTAATTTTGTTGGTGGTGGAGATTTCAAAATTGCCTAATATTGACTGTGTTGTGTGGTTAAAAGTGATTATTCACATACCGGTCTATAAAAAAAAAAAACAAACATGGCCAAAAGAAAACAAACAAAAAAAACCATAGTGTAATTAGAAAAAGATCACTGGGAAATTTAAATTTGAACTAAGATTTGTCTTGAAAGAGATAATGAGAAATGGAATAAAGGAAGTAGTGCCCTCAGGGCAAGAGCCCATCCAGCTAAGCTTCCCATTGTTAAAAGGAAACCTTATGCACCAACGTAAAACAACAAACCAAAGGTGGGTAATTCAAAGATGGAGCCACCCGCAGCAAACAGCAGAATCTTGCAGGCTTCTACCAAATGGTTCTGGCTTTAGAGTCCTGAAAAACAGAGGCGCGAAGGGGTTGTGGACTCTTCCTTCCTTGTTAAGGAAAGTCACTGATGTCAGTCTTGGGACAAGGAAGTCCCTGCAAGAAGACCCAGTGAGGCCGCTTATTGCATGAAGCTGTGAAAATGAAGCCTGATTTGCATTGGAGAGCCTGAAGACACTGAAGATGCAAGAGCCATGAGAGCTACAGATAGGTGGGGTGTCTGGGCAAATTCGGAGGAATAGGGGAGCAGGGATGCAGGAGGGAGGGTGGGACTGGGAAAAGAGGAGGGAAGGGCCTATGACCAAAATGTAAATTGAATTAATTAATTTAAAAAATTACATTTTTTTTTCTGATTCTAATGTTACTGGTTTCCATTCATGGCAAGATGGACCCTTAAATGGCTGGAACAAATGGTCAAGCAGAATTGGTCATCTCAACCCACTGCAAAAATAGTTAAAATCAGGGAATCATGATCTCATCACTTCCTCTGGGGCATAATGAAAGTAATATCGAGTGAGCCCTAGCTAGGCCTCACATCCTGAAGGTTCTACAAAACCCTTCCTGTTAGTATTTTGGAACACAGCCTGCTCCTGGGTTACCCAGCAATTTATGATGTCATCATGTGTCGCCAGCCAGGTGGCCACACCTGGAATGCATGGTTACCTTGCCCCTTAAGGAGCCAACCCTGACATGTGGTCGCTCTCTTACTCTCTCTTACACTCTCTTACTCTCCTCTCTCTCTCTCCCTCCCTCTCTCTCTCTCTCTCTCTCTCTCTCTCTCTCTCTCTCTCTCTCCCTCTCTCGGCACCCCTTCCCTTTTTTCTCTCTCTTCCCATGTCCTGCTCCCCCCACCCTCCTAATAAACTTCTTGCAGAGAATATCGGTTGACACCAGCCTCATGCTTTTTAATAAATAACACTTCCTGTGACCTTTAGGGGAGATCCTAGATCCAAAGTGATCTAGGATCACTTTGTGTTATTAATAGGACTACCTATTTGTGCCAATCACCACAAAGTAAATTAGAAGTAAACACATATCCAAATCTGAGTCATGGGGTGAAATGAAGCTTCTAATAAATTTAAACTTAATTCCGAACTAGCTGAAGCAATAAGCATTGGCTCTCCAAGCCTTAAAACTTCAAAGACATTTAGTGCCCACATCCCCTGCAGAAGTTTTCCCTAGACTGAAGACAGCATAAGAAAGCAAGGTAGAAAAGATCAACCCACAGTGGAAACCACTGTAATTAGTCAGTCTAGAGCTCTTTTCTTTTTTCTGTTTTGTATGAGTTAAAGTTTTCTTCATTGTCTATGTAAGTTTGAATTGGCTTCTGTTTCATGCAAGTATTTGAACAGATATAGTCTGGCAGGAAGTCATTTAGCCTCATATCTTTTTCATTTACCATATGAGTCCTAAGGACATTAGCAGCTTATTACAGATATCTAATGAGATAGCACTTGTCACTATGCATTGAAATGTGTAAACTGTAATGCCTTTTAAAATCATTATTACAATGAGTGAAGACAAAGAAAAACTGGCAATCACATTTAAGTTCACTATCTCAACCACCATGCTGTTGTAAATTAAAATAGCAAAACAAAACAAAAAAATGTATTTTTTTATGTAGAAGAACTCAGAAATAAGAATTACAACTTTTATGACAAGCACCAACAATAAAACTGGACCTTTTGATGAAAATTGGACCTTTTCAAAACATTTCCTCTTTTATACTGTTAGAAAAAGACAAGGTCATTTTCTAAGGAATATTCTGAGGAATATTGAAAAGAATTTTTAGTAACTTGCATTAAATTATCTTAAATTGTTGAATAAGAAGCACATTGTGTATCTGGGAGAGAACACAGGGAGTAGTTCTTACATTTGAACACCATGAAGCAAATCTCAGAGAGCACAGGAGCCTGAAGAGCTGCTGTTTAGATATGAGGTAATGGGTAAGACCAAATGCCATGTAGAACAATCACTTGGTAGTTGAAACAGCTGGAGAGTTTTAGCATGCACTCAGTGACAGCTGCAACAAACTTCAGAGAATTTCTCAGGAAGACAAGGCTATTAGCTTGCATTTTAACTTCATAGCTTTGAAAATTCATTCTTCCTTTCCAAAGCACCCTGTTTATATTGTTGTCTAAGTTATCCAAATTTGTTCATGAGTGAAGAACACAATCATATTTTTGAAAAAGGAGTAACCAATTGTTTGTGTTTAAAGTCTAAAACCTCTCATTATGTCATGCTAGCACTTTCTATTTGCCATTAGTTACATAGACTTAATAATGCCCCTGCTTCTATATCACATTGCAGAAAAAGATATTGGTTATATAGTATTGCTGAACATTTTTGATACGTTTATAAAGAACATCAAGGATATTGAGTGAAAGGAAAACATTTTCAGAGCTAACCAAATGTTTGTACGTTCAGGTGAATTGAATACTGACTCCCAGAGGAAGAAAAGAGAGTTTGTTAAAGGACCATGGCTAAAGGCCTGGCTGAATGATTGCCCAGCAGCCTGAACTATAGCACCAAAATTGATCCTAGAGAAAAAAGCAATTACTATTTTTGCTGGCATTCCAGCAGTGATAGAGAGGTCTGTGGGAATGCTCACTACACAGACTAATGACCAGGCTTTGGGGCTAGCAATACAGGCTTTCTTCAAAATCATGATTTCATTATGGCACTGGTCAGATACTGTATGCATATCTTTGGGGAAAGATTACCAATATAAACTCATGCTAGGCCGAATTATTTGTCTAGAAAGGGAGGCGTGATTGACGTGTTGCCTTTGGGTGTTTGTCTAGTTAGCCAGCTGCTGCCATCAGACTTACTCTTTGTCTCTCAAGCTTAAGTTACTTTTATCCAATATATTGAGGGTTGCCACAAAGCATTGCAATAAATAAAAAGAAATTTACTATCCAACTTTGGGATTATTACCTTTGGAATATATGCACATAAAGTACACAAATCAAATCTTTCATGAAACAGCAGTATCACACAAGTCTGCACTCCACCTTAAATGCCTTGGTTCTACATAACAAATAAATAAGCAAACAAAGAAGTAAAACCATTTTATTCATTATGCATAAACAAAACCCAAACCTGGTGGATGATTGTCTAACTAAAAAATACATTATCACTTCATGACATTTCATTTGCTTTTCCCTAAAAAAAAAAAAAAAAAAAACCTACTTGTTATTTTCTACAAGTGTGTTTCCTATTTTTGCACAGAGAATAGATCTATTATTTTGTATATTAGAGGGGAAAAAGACTACAGAAATTATGAAAGAGCATACAATTTACAATGATCAATTTTGTTTCTTCATTACTAAGGACACTTTTAAGGTTTGGGGAAATACTGCTGCTCCATTTTTGTTAAAGGTAGTTTAGTCCTCAAATCCTGCAATTAAGAACTATGAAGCCCACAGCATTCTACTTAAACTTCATAAGCTTCTGAGAGTTTTGTTGACAAGATAGAAAGCCGTGTATGTAAATGTTTTTCCAAACTAATATGTTAAGTTTAATAGATCCTTAAGCCTAGAATGAAGGTTACATACAAAACTGATGAGGAAAAACAATTTATATTTCATCAGGCCCAGAAAATAGAGCAGTGCAAGAAGAGTAAGACTTCTAGGGGCAAGAGTAACAGTATTGTTGGGAAAAATACAGGAGAATGATGACAGGTCGGAAGTCTGGCTCCACACAAGTTCTACTGTAAATTCTCCTTGCATTAAGAACTTGTCTGGAATCGAGAGAGAACCTGTCTCAATGCCTGAAATTGGTAGTTGCTGAGGCTGCATAGATTGTCTTGTGAACAAAGAAAACATTGTGCTTTTTTTTTTTTAAATGAAAGGTAGATAGGGGATATCAATATTACAATCAGACAAATTAATTATAAAATCTACCGTAGCAGTTTGTTTAGCTAGGAGATGCCGGTAAAATTCCATAGGATATATGACATTCAATTTACTAAATAATCTGCATAATAAGGGGCGGGGAAAACATAAACCTACACTTTCCAGCAAATTAACTTGCAGGAACGTTTTGATCTAATTTGTGAATGATCTTATAGACACCCTCATGGTGATGGTCAGCCCTAACCTGGATCTTGTAGGCTAAAGCAGTAATTAAGAAGGATGAAAAGATTCTGAGAGAAAATTCAAGAATTACCAGCACAGATGTTCATGGGTGGGCATTTTTGAGCAGAGACAAAGACCTTCCAAACAAGCCTTGTGAGAAGACAATGAGCCGATACTTGCAGTTAGGACTGTGACACTTTCACACTATCATTCAGTAAGTTAGCCTCTTTTCTGCTACCCATGCACCTTCCATCAAAATAACAATTATACTCACTGAGTTTCTCTGATTATAGATATTGATGATATATATGTACAGACATGGTTATGTACCTATTACAGGTAATCAGTATGTTCATGTATATGTACTTATGCTGAAACTCTGGGAGCTATCAAAAGCTTTCAGCTTCCTCAGGATGAGGTAGGAAATTAATATGTGGACTATACTTCCTTACTTTGGCAATGTCTACCCACTTTACCCTACTCAGCAGCTGTGCATTTGCTTCTGAAACCTATTGCACACAATTTACAGGATCAAGCAGAAGCAACAGGGCCCTCAGCTACAGAATCACAGCTTCTGGTCCTGGAGGAACACCAACACTCACTGCTGCTCCACCACTTCACCTTTGGCTTAAAGACTTAGTGATTTAGAATGTAGGCAGGCAGGTTTTCAATATTTAAATGTTCACTTATTTTCTTTTCAAATCAGATATTCAAAACTAGGGAATTCATTAGCAACTATATATATGAATTATGGATTTATAAAGTCACCAAACAAACTCAAAGAAAGACAGAGATTTGAGAAAATAAAGAACAAACAAATATGCTCTGCCAGCTAAGGGTCTGCTAAGCTGCCAGTGCCCCTCATAGGTCTTAACCTCAGTGTTACTAGATTCCAGGCTATAAAGTCTTTACTTATTAATATAAGTTAAGCATAGTACCTACTGTCTTCTCTAACACATTCAGGGGAGCAGGTCTTAAGGTGAAATCCTTGAGGAATAAAAAAATAAGGATCTTGTTTCTATCTTCTACATGCAAGCCAACCAGTTTCCCAGCACCATTTGTTGAAGATGATTTTCTTTCTCCAATACTTTGACCTCTTTAACAACAACAACAAAAAAAGTTGGAGAAAAGATGACTTGGGGAGTGGAAAGACAGTTGGGTTTGACCACTGCATGCTGAGCCCATGTTCAAAAACATCACACTAAATTCCATTAGAAGTATATATAATTAATGTGTTTCATTGAAAAACACAACGTTATATATGTGTGGTAGAGCAACAATTAAGAAAAAACAAAAAAACAAACAAACAAAAAGGTCTAACCCAGAGCTAATATTTGTGTTTAAGAAAGCAGCGATCACTAAAGAAATCATTGTGGAGGCTTCTGAAAAACCTGAAAAAATAAAAAATCTATAACTATCATGTGACCCACTTACACAACTCTAGAGTATATACCCAAGAGATTAATAAATATTTGCTACTCATATGTCCACGTTCATTGATAAATTTTTCACAATAATAAATGGAATCAGCCATTTAGAGTAGGTGTTTTATTCAGACAAAGAAAAATAAAATTAAATTCTCAGGGAAATAGATGGAAGTGAGAAACATTACAGCTACAAAAGTGAATAAACCAGGATGGGAAAGGCAAACAGTAAGGGTGTTCTCCCATTTTCACACCCTGCTTTCTTACAATTGAGTATGTGTACCCTGTGGAAGCTATACGGACAAAGGCTAAGTAACAAGAAGAAGACCCATGATTTTGCAAAACAATGTGTGTTGTTTAGGGATGAGGAAAGAAAGACAATAAAACTAAGTAGAAGAGGAAATCCTGGGAATCAAGGAGGTAGAGTGGGGAAAGGTGGGCAGTGAGATGAAAGGGAAGCAGTGGGGGGGACTCATTCAGAACAAAGCATGAATAAAAACATCCCATATACAACAAAGGAGAAAGTATAGTTTAATGAAATAGTCTATTGATAGCAAACTTCAACAGCTAGAGTTGAAAGAGGGTTTTACTAAAAACTGTCACAGGATTGAGAGTTGACTCAGCTGATAAGCTATGGAAGCAGAGGACCAGAATCCAATTCCTGGAATATAAGTAAATGCTAGGTGGGCATAGTAACTTGCTTGTAACTCCAGTCTGGGAAAGCAGAGGCAGGAGATCCTGAGGTAAGCTGGCTAGCAAAACTAGCCATATGGGAAAGCTCTCACTTTGCCTGAGAGACTCTGCCTCAGAAGAATGCAGTTGAAGAATGATGGAAGACAAGGACGTTCTCCACATCAAACTTGGGAATGTATGCGCACTCCACACACACACACACACACACACACACACACACACACACACACACACAATGTGTGCTTCTGGAGATAAATCTCAGGGTCTCCCACATGCTGGCAGGGATTCTACCACAAAGCAACAACACTAGGCACATTTTTACTTTTTATTTTGAGACAGAATCTCACTGAGTTACACATGTTCACTCTGAATTTACACGGAAGAACAGACAATCCTTGAACCTGTGATGACCCTGCTTCAGCTCTCTGAGAGGATTAGATTACATTTGTGTTCTGGGCCCTGATTACGTGCTTTGTAATATTTCAAAATGTGAATAAATCCGTAAATTTCCATTAATGGAATGAAGCTATGCAAATTGTCTCTTCAGAACGTGAGTGTGTGCAGAAGTGTCATCTGAAGGTAGCTGCTAGAAGCTTTAGGCAGAAAATCAAGGAAGTCCACAAAGGAGGGAGTTGAGAGTGAGGCTAACCAAGGCCTAGTTGGAATTCCCAGGCTGTGTCTGTACTCCTTTCCCTCCGTTTGCCACATGGGCTTCTTGTTCAAATTAAGACATTCCTCTGTAACCACTTTTCATTGTATTTCTGCATATCCAAAGCAAACAGAACCATGTGGGGAGAACTCCCTGTTGCTTGTGTTGACAGGCAGATCTGCATTGAGACTTTTACACTAGAGCTTGCAGAATACATCACAGTCATTCTAGAACTATGTGCAAGAAGGAAAGTGGTTTCTTAAGGATAGCTCCTTTCTGTATTTATTCTCAAACTGCCTTTGATCCAATACTATTGCAGAATTGTATATTGTTTTTATCATTACGATTTGACTTTATTGTATTTTCAATTACTTTAATGGTTTCTTTGTGATATGTAGTTTTACCAGAGGAAACCTTTGCGCCTCTATCATGACTGCAGGATATTGCAAGTGCTTTAAGCTATTTCTTTATTATTATTATTCACAATTTATTCACTTTGTATCCCAGTTAGAGGCCCCTCCCTCATCTCCTCCTGGTCCCACCCTCCCTCCTTCTTCCTCCTCTATCCTTTCTTTGTCCACTAACAGGGGAAGTTCTTCTCCTTACCGTCTGATCCTAGTCTATCAGGTCCCATCAGGATTGGCTGGATCCTCTTCTTCTGGGGGCTAGCTAGGTCATGAAGGAGCAGGATGGGAGCTCATGACAGATGTCCTCTAAAAGACTCTACCCACCAGGGGATCAAAGTAGATTCAGAGACTCACAGCCAAACTTTGGACAGAGCACAGGGAGAATATAAAATAATCCAGAGGGGACAGGATCCACACAAGGTGACAAAAAAAAAAAAAAAAAAAAGGCCGAGGAGGAATGCAGAGACTGACAAATCAACCAAAGACCATGCATAGAAAGGACCTAGGCACCTGTTCAGACGTAGTCCAAAGACAGCTCGGTCTCCATGTAGGTTCCTTAGTAAGGGGAGAAGAGACAGTCTTTCAAATGAACTCTGTTGCCTGCTCCTTAATCTCTTTAAGCTATTTCAATAGGCTCTCCCTATCTTCTTAAGTTTCAAGATTTAAATAAAAAAATTATACCATATGAAGAAATATAAGCTTGGTTTTGAGAAACTTTGAAGTCTTGACAAGAAAAAAATTTACATTCTAGAATATCTTGTATAATGTAAAATATATTTAATCAAGATATTTTATCATTCATTTATGTGAAGATAAAATGTTAAGTTGTACTCAAAATATATTACTAATTGATCTATATAGGGATATAGAGACACATATTCATGTGAAATGATATAAACGCTCTTGATCATTAGAGCTTATGTTTATAAGAATTTTGTAGCTTTTACTAACAAAGAATCTAAGAAACAGCTTGAGTTTTTGAGTTCTTGAGCCAGTCCACAACAAAAAGTCAAGTGTAAAGTTGGAACTGCTTTAACTTCCACGCCACACACAAATATCAAATAAAGTCTTATGCAGAATATTGGCATTAATGTGTATGAGTTATCTAACAATCAACAGGAGTCTTAGAAGCTTCCAAAGTTTATGTGATGAGAAAATTTGTCATTACATAAATATATTTTAGCCAATAAATTTGTTTAGTAGACCATGTAGATGAAGTAATTATTGTACATAAAAAAATTTTTTAAACTTTCTAATACTGTGGGAAAAGGGTGATAAAACATGGTAAATTGGTTAATAGTATTCTACCAACATTGTTAGAACACAGTAGCATTTCCTATGTAGCTTCTAAGTGAAAATAAAATAATGACATATGTGGTAGTGACCAACATCTCAACATGGATCCATACGTTTTTCAGTCTACTTGAAGGTACTGCATTTGAGAACTTAAAGGAAGGAAACTGTGCCATGATGTAATTTTACAATATGACTCAAGCTATATAGAAGTATTATATATGTAGACTCAGTACCTGTTCTCTGTAGAAATCATGCTATCAATCTTAAGTCCTACAATTGCTATAGATACAAGTGGAAGTCATCATTATCTGCAAAGACAGATGTGCTATTGTGATTTAGAGTCTATCTCTTTGTTGATTTTAGATTTATCATCTAAGTGATCAGATGATTTAGAATTTAAGTTACTAAAAAATACTTACAGAATAACCACAGATATTCCTTGTCTTATAGTGGCCTCAAGCTACCAAAACCCATAATACAATGAAAATATTACAATAAAATTTCATGTAAAACATTTAACCAATGGACTACGGAAGCTTATACACCCCACCTTACTTCCCCACCATACTCAGAGCCAGTCTTCACTCTTCAAGAGATGGTTAAGACCATTGAACACTGAGCCTACTTTAAAATAAAGTGTTGAATGTCTTATGTGGGTTGCTGAATGCCTGTTTTCAAACTGGTGAAATAGTAAATACATAGCAAATACTCCATAGTTTGTCTTAATATCCCTTAGTTGAGCAAGATTGCTACTTGCTAGCCTCACATGACACAGTCCACACACATCCTTACTCCAAAAACAGAGCCAAATCCAATGTGCAACATACAGTTTCTCAATGAGCTTTGAAGACCCAGTCATTGCTTCTATATCACTGTGTGGAACATCAGTGTGTCAATTCATAGAAAAGCTTGAGGTTCAGAAGTAGTACATGTATTATGCTCTCTACTCTTGTTAAAATTCTAACTTACAAGCTTTAACCCATGGAACTACAAAAATATATTCTTGTAAGCTACTTAAAATGCTATTTGAAAACAGGAAAGTAACATTGTAAGTAAAGTGCACATACTAAATGAAGACAATAAAAGTTTAAGGAAATATATCACATATAAATATTTAAAATTTGCTTTAGGGGTGGAAAATCATTTTACACGATAATAAACTGCAGAAAGTTTACACATATACAAGGGTCAGAATTCTATGTGAAATCTTAATAGCAGCATTAAACATGCATGGCAGCCTCAAGTAATGCAATGAATTTTTTAAAGTTTTTGAATTTCAGTTTATACCTCTTTGGTCCCACCATTTTTTAAGGAACAACTACATTGCAAAATGTGTATAGAAACAAAGAAAAGGCTCTTAATATTGAACAATGTGAGTAATTAATGTCTTCAGAATATGATGCAGGAGATTTTATCATTATATATTATCTCGAAATTCTGGGAAATTATTTCTTAGAAATAGCCAGAATCTGGAAACAACCTAAGTGTCCCTCAGCCGAGGAATGGATACAGAAATTATGGTACATTTACACAATGGAATACTACTCAGCAATTAAAAAGGAGATTATGATATTTGCAGACAAATGGTTAGAACTAGAAAAGATCATCCTGAGTAAGGTAACCCAGAAGCAGAAAAACACACATGGTATATACTCACTTATAAGTAGAAAATAGCCACATAATATAGGATAAACACACTAAAATCTATAGTCCTGAAGAAGCTAAACAGCAAAGAGGACCCTAGGGAAGAGGCTTAATCCTCATTCAGAAGGTCAAATAGGACAGATATTGGAAGTAAGAGAGGACAGGGATCAGAACAGGAGCCTTCCATAGGAGCCTCTGAAAGACTCTACCCATCAGGGCATCAAAGAAGATACTGAAACTCATAGCCAAACTTTGGGCAGAGTACAGGGAATCTTATGGAAGAAGGAGAAGATAGAAAGACCCGGAGGGGACAGGAACTTCACAAGGAGACCAACAGAGCCCAAAATCCTGGACCCAGGGGCCCTGCAGAAACCTACACTCCAACCAAGGACCATGCATGGAGAGGACCTAGACACCCTGATCAGATGCAGCACATGGCTGCTTATTCTCTAAGTGGGTTTCCTAGTAAGGGGAGCAGGGGCTGTCTCTGACATGAACTCAGTGGCTGGCTCTTTGATCAGTTCTCTCTGGGAAGTGCAGCCTTACCAGACCACAGAGGAAGATGATGCAGCCAGTGCTGAGGAGCCCTGATAGGCTAGGGTCAGATGGAAGAGGAGGACCTCCCCTATTATTGGACTAGAAAAGAGGCATAGAAGGATAAGAGGTAGTGTGGGTAGGTCTGGGAGGAGAGAAAGGGGTGCTATAGCTGGGATACAAACTGAATAAATTGTAATCAATAACAATAGTTAACTAATTAAAAAAGAAATAATCAAGCACTATTAAGAAAAATGACCATGATTATTTTCGACTAAATTTTGGTTGCCAATTTTCTTAAAAGTATATTTCATAAAAATAGCATATTAATATTTTAATCATAATTTTACCTCGATCAGTGTAGTCTTTCAGAGGCCCTCTGTGGTAGGCTACACTGATAGAGGTGTCAAAGTAGAGACTGAGACTCATAGCCAAACTGGCTGAGTACAGGGAATCTTATGAAAGAACGGGGAGATAGAAACACCTAGAGGAGACAGGAGTTCCACAAGGAGAACAACAGAGCCAGAAAATAAAAAAATAAAAATAAAAAGCTGCGCCCCTGGGGCCCTGTAGAGACTGAGAGACTGATATCCCAACCAAGGAACATGCATGAAGAGGACCTAAAATCCCTGCTCATATGTAGCCCAAAGACTCATTCACCAAGTGGGTTTCCTATTAAGGGGAGCAGGGGCTGTCTCTGGCATGAACTCAGTGGCTGGATCTCCTATCATCTCCCTCCTGGGGAGGACCAGCCTTGGCAGGCCACAGAGAAAGACAATGTAGCCAGTCTTGATGAGACCTGATAGGCTAGGGTCAGATAGAAGGGGAGGACCTCCCCTATTAGTGGACTTGGAGAGGGGCATGGGAGGTAACGAGAGAGGGAGGGTGGGGTTGGGCGGAGAAGACAGAGGGGGCCATAGCCAGGATACAAAGTGAATAAATTGTAATAAATAATAATAATTAAAATGTAAAGAAAGTGAAAACATGCTTTTAGCTTCATTACAGTGGATTCTCAAGAGATTGAGCAAATTTTAAATCTTTTCTTGATCAATCAAAATTCCACAGAGCCTCATGAGGTTTTTTTTTTTTTTTTGGTTGGTTGGTTTTTGTTTATTGTTTCTTGTTTGTTTGTTTGTTTTCTGTAGCAACTGGGCAATTATAACATTTACAAATGTGTGTGTGCAGGAAGAATCATTTTGATGGGAGATTCTGTCCTGATATCTCCATGCATGCATAAACACGCTTTAATAAGCCAAAGAAGGAGACATAAAGCCCACTTTACCATTTAAAAGAAAGCACTTTTGTAAAAAGAAACATAAAAATTAAGTTTCTGTTTTCCTTATTCCATTTATATTTCGTAACCTAATATGCAGAAGTGTCAGCTAGCATATCCAAAACAAGACTGTAAATATTTGCCAAAGCATATTTCAGTGAATAATGAACTCAGGCACAGATTTCGGATGGCACTGCTTCAGTCATGCAGACAACGTCAACTCATCCCCGGGAGCTGGGCGGCCTCCACGCGGCTGCCTGAGCACCTGGAGTGCGCGCGAGGGATTTTGGAGCGCAGAATGCACAGAAGCATCGTAATTGATGTGGACTGACACAAGTTGTTCTTCTGAAACAGCTGGAATTTATTTTGTTGAAATCTACGACAGACATTTTATGTGGTAAAAATCTGTTTTGCTTATTTGCAAAGGTGCTTTCAAGAGTTTTCTTTCTTTTACTTTAACACAGAGATGTGTGCAGCACCTGGCAGCCGTCATGCACACTCAGGTGTTGCAGATGATGGCACCGTCCCTGTCAGGGGACCTGTTGTTCACAGTCATGGGACTTTTTCTTACTAATTATCTCCAAGGAATGGGTGGCTCCTACATAATTAGAACTGAGCATCAGAGATGAATTGCTTTTCAAAGTTTCTCTCACACAACACAGGAAGCAATGCTGGTTGATAGAGGGAAATTAATAACCTAGAACAATACAAAGCAAAATTCTATCACATAATTTGCCACTTCTTGGGCTGCTGAACTGTTGCCAAATGAATAATGTAAGGAGAACAATACAAAGAGTCAGCCAGCTCTTCAAGAAGTTAAAAGGAAAAGCATCTCCTTCCTCATCCCTCCCTCTTAAGTGGATGATCTACTGCCATAGAAAGAATATCAAATGCCCCATAAATAGTATTAAGTGCATGTGTGTGTATGCCTTCATGCTCACGTGTGTGTGCATGTACATATAGTCACATGTGTGTGAATTTAGAGTTGTGTAGCCAGTGGTCAACTTCGCTGTCACTCCTTAGGTGCAGAGCACATCTACTTTAAGAGGAGCTCAGTCCTCGCTACTGGAGCTCTCTGGTTAGGCTGGGAATAATAGCTAGTATCAGGGATCTACCTGTCTCTGCCTCTCAAGCATCAAAACTCCTCACTTTTTCCCTTTAATTTTAAATTAACTTATTATTTGAGAATTATATGCATAAAGATGATGTAATGATCACTGTCACCCTCACTTCCCAAACCACCACTGTTTCTCTCCTTTTCCTATGTCTGTCTCCATCCCAACTTCATATTCGTAATATATAATCACTGAGTCTAGTTAATTTCTCCCATACGAGCATGGGTACAAGGCTCAAACAACCCACTAGGGACCACACAACCTTAAGGAAATCTGACTCTCTCCTCCCTCCCTTGGGCCTGATTAAATGCCTGTAATTTCTCTAGTAGGAAGGGTACCCTTCTTACTAGCAAGTTGACTAGCAGGACCTTGTGCATGTCTTCTGAGGTAATCACAGATCTCAGACTTCCTGGGTGCAACATCACTGTCATTTCCAAAAGAAGCTGCTTTGCAGCATTCCTCCTGGCTCTCGGCTCCAGCAATCTTTTGGTCTCCAATTCCTCACATGTTCCCTTGGAAGGAAATGTGAACAGAAGTCTGACTGGGGATTAGCATGCCGCTGATACTCTCTGCTCTGAGACCAGTAGTGTTCCTTGTCATTAATGTCGTTCCATCATAAAAAAGAAGTTTCTCTAATGATGGGTGTGAGCTGCTATAAGGATATGCACTTAGAAGGCAACTGGATACTATATCCATCAACAATATCATAGGAGTGGACTCCTCCTTAGGCCTATGACATCTCCAGCAACAGGTTCTTAGCCAAGTTTATATTTCCAGGCATGAGCTCCTTCCTATTAAGTAGGCCTTAGTTTCCATCAGACTGGTCACCTCTAAGATATTCATGCCCTAATGTACCAGTGGCCTATTTTTCTAGGCTGGACCTTATTGTACCTTAGATAGTTTGTATCTAGGTAAGAATACAGGTAATTTTTCTCCCAGGCAGCCTGCACAGCATCTTCCAGCACTATGAAATCAACCCATCAGAGAAGAGATTTCCAGGTCAGTACCTGCTTGACTTCTCCGAATCATAAGACTAAAGAATGTGTTTCCTTCAGCAATAGGGCTTTATCCTACAGTATGGTGGAAACCTAGAGCAATGGCAATATTCCGTACTGTTTGAGGAGTCCCTTAAACCTCTGTGACAAACAATGGCAAGAGAAGCTTCCAACACGTGGCACTGGCTTTTGTGTCACACTTTATGGTCTCTGGGAGGAGCATTATCTCCCCGTGTGACATAACAGTAATTAAAATATTTTAAACTATTTAAACTATAGCACTAATTAAACTATTTTATTTACATGTACACATATGAAACTTTAAAAATAGTTGCTTTCCATATAGCTTTTTCATATATTCTTAAAATTGTTAATCCTTTCTTCATAATCCCTGTCTGTTTCTTTATGTAATTTCTGGGGACAAAACTCAGATCATAATGATTAGGTAAGAATAATGTTACCAACTAAAACATCACCATAGATTATGGGCAGTTAACAGCCTCCAAAATATGGCTCCACATTGTATCTCTACTGTTGAGTACTTCTGTGACTTCCATAACTCCCAGCATATCAGTTTCTCCTGAGTGCATTTTTGTCTCCAGTTTGAAAAAAACTTTGTCTTTGTCATTCTACTTATGAAAGTATTAATTGTCTGCCTCTAGTACAGCCACTCATAAGTCAGTTCCCAGCCCTGCCACAGGACTTTTATGGATATGCTCAGGCATCATTACTCCCTTCATGATGCAGTTTACTTCTTTGGATTCTAGACTGAGCTAAGACTGGGACAAAGACTTAAGATTATTTCCCTATAACACACACTCAGCAAAAGGCTGGAGCACAGGAAGTTGTCTAAAATCGTGATTCAAATTGTTTGTTTTATATGCTGTCATTGTTGAACGCTAATTTTTTTTATATTAAGATATTACCTATGCCTCAAAATCAGTGATCCTATTTATTTTAAAGTTTCTTTTGATTAAGTAAATATAATAAATAAATAAACAAAATGTTTAAAATATGGGGACATTTCAATAGTACTACCTTAACAATGGCATTTGTACTTGAGATATCGCACGTGAAGCATGTGCTGTGTGATTATCTTGACTGTGTATAATACATGACTATGAGTAAGTAGTGTCAACTATTTAACCGTTGGTGGTCTCATGGCTTGTGTCTACTGTCTTCCATCTTCCTTCACAATACAGTAAATGTACATCAGAGTCAAGCATCAAAAGTAAATTAAAAAAATACCAAAACAAAGAAGTTTTTAAAAATCTTCTTTACAGCAATTCTTGCCCTTAGAGAAACTATTAATATTTTATTTTTTATATCCACATAGTATGTGTATGCACTTCTCATGTATACTATATACATGCACATAATTCTACATTCAAGATTTGATTTAACAACTAATCCACTTGTATTACATTTACTATATATCTATATAACCAGGTTATGGGTACACATGTGTGTATGCATGCACACATGTTTGTAGCACCTAGAAATTGTAGGAGAATAGAAATCTATATTCTTAAACTAGAGAATAAAACCCTGTACTTTTTTTCATACAATTAAAGCTATCAAGAAAAAGAAAGCAGGCATAAGTAGACATTGGAGATATGTCCCGAACCTATGCTAACATATTTTAAAACAATGCATCCCTAAGGGAAAAATGCAGCACTATTTCTTTGGTAATTGAACATAGTAATAAACTGTCATTAAGTTCCTATCTTTATACCTGTAAATTAGTGCATATCTCAAACTCATCAGAGAAGCTTCTTTGTGCAGTGAATTATGATTACCAAACAGGGTCACAACTGGTTCACATGCAGGAAATAAAAGCCTGTGGAGTGGCCAAATCTTAAAAAGACATCTATGTCAAACCCTGCAACCCAGGGTCCAGGGGTCGTTACAGCAGGGTGAGGGAAAGATTGTAAAAACAACAGGTGATAGATGTCTGCAGAGAGTTAGTATTTGCCAGACATGAGAGCAGGAAGGCACGCATGAGCACACATGTGGAGGTACATACAAGGCTTGGAGCTCAAACCAGCCGACATTCCAGCAGGGAAAGCAGGATGCACGAAGCCCTGCACCTGGCTGAGGGGCTGTTAGCGACCGATGGCTGCTGAGCCAGGCAGAGTCAGGAGCCAGCATCCGGGCTGTTTCCATCTTCTGGCTATTACAAATAAGGCTACTACAAATATGGCAGAACAAATGACCTATTGTGTACTTGAGCCCCTTTTGGGTATATGCCTAGGAGTGGTATGGCTGGTTCATGAGGAAGCACTATTCCTAGTTGTCTGAGAAAGTGCCAGATGCCCCTCAACTGACGAATGGATGAAGAAATTGTGGTACATCTACACAATGGAGTATTACTCAGCAATGAAAAATAAGGGAATCATGAAATTTACAGGTAAATGGTGGGACTTGGAAAGGATCATCCTGAGTGAGCTGTCCCAGAAGCAGAAAGACACACACAGTATATACTCACTCATATAGACATATAACATAGGATAAACCTATTAAAATCTGTACATCTAAAGAAACTAATCAAGAGAAAGGACCCTGACTAAAATGCTCAATCCCCATCCCGAAAGGCAAAGAGGATGGACATCAGAAGAAGAAGAAAACAGGAAACAAGCTAGGAACCTGCCACAAAAGGCCTCTGAAAGGCTCTGCCCTGCAGACTATCAAAGCAGACACTGAGACTTATGGCCAACTGTTGGGCAAAGTGCATGGAATCTTATGTAAGAAGTGGGAAATAGTAAGAGCTGGAGAGGACTGGAACCCCACAAGGAGAGCAACAGAACCAGAAAATTTGAACATAGGGGTCTTCCCAGAGACTCATACTCCAACCAAGTACCAGGAATGGAGATATCCTAGAACCCTGGCACAGATGTAGCCCATGGCAGTTTAGTGTCCAAATGGGTTCCATAGTAATGGGAAGAGGGACTGCCTCTGACATAATCTGATTGTCCTGCTCTTTGATCACCTCCCCCTGAGGGGGGAGCAGCCTTACCAGGCCACACAAGATGACAATGCAGCTACTCCTGATGGGATCTGATAGACTAAGATCAGAAGGAAGGAGAGGAAGACCTCCCCCTATCAGTGGACTTGGGGAGGGGCATGCATGAAGAAAGGGGAGGGAGGGTGGGAGCAAGAGGGGAGGAGGAAGGGGCTTATGGGGGGATACAAAGTGAACAAAGCGTAATTAATAAAATAAAATTAAAAAGAAAATAGTCAGTTTTTCTCAAGGATGCACCTAGCAGATGGCCCATCACATAGAGGAAGCATGCATGGACTCAGTAAGTATAATATAGAGTACATGGACTGGATGAAAAGGGGTGAGAGAGATAGAGCAGGAAATGGAGAGAAGGAAATGAGGCACAGATATGAGCAAAATTCTCAAATAAAGAAAAAAGCAACAGGTCATATTGTAACTTTTCTGTGCAAAAAGGACCCCTGATTCTTGGTAGAAAAAAAAAAAACAATTATAGTTTGAAAGTACTAAGTACTTTTACCTTTGGCCAGCGTAGGGCTCTCAGATTATCCTGACATGTTTCCAAGATGCCTCTGTGCCAGCTCTGACTTTTGCTTCACAGTATCACTCTCCTCAGCGCTTCAGCACTTTAATCCTATCATCTTTTTATTGTCCCCTAAGGAAACATTTAACATAACCTGAACTTTCAGTGCACAGTAATTTGAGCCAAGCTGAATCTATGCAATCTCTCTGGAATACAAGTAGAGAAGTATTCAAAGATGTCTTCATCTTACTTTCTGTGGTCTAATTCACCAGTGAATGAGAGCAAATTCTGATCTATCAATAAATAAGTATTTAGACTAGAAAACTAACTCTCTGACCAATGGTCATTAATATCTGATTGTATTAAACATAATTTTGTTAATGTGTTTATTCACACTAACAATAACAGGATATATCAACTTTCTCTGGTACCATAGTATAGTTGTAATTTGTTAGAATATTTATTTATATGTGGTTTTGTTTTTTGTTTATTTGTTTGTTTCTGTCAATTGTATGTTTGTAGACACACCCACAAAGCATCAGTGGCTGTTGTGGACATTTCATTTTAAACATGTTTTTCTTTCATTATGTTATTTTCTAGTGCATTGGGAAGCAGGTGTCATTGTTGACTGTGTCCTTTTCATTGTAAATGAAATGGAAAATGGCAGTAAACTCGGACACTTCACAAGGAGACCCTGTGTCTTTCCTGCACATCAGGGCTGTGAATTCCTTTGCTAAGTGGAGACAAGCTGCTGTCCCTCTGGGCTTGGACTGGGACGAATGGGCTGGAGACAGCGTGCCTGTCAGAGGATGTTATGTTTGCTATAAGGTGGTCAAGTTCCCAAAGCACTGAAACTCTGAAATACATCCAGTTGTTTCTGGTTACAAAAGTGAGATATGTTTATTTTAAAAGTTGTAAATATGTATTTATGAAAAGTATTTATTTCCACTACGCCAAGATGTTGTGTATGTAGCACTGTTTTACAGTAAACTTTTCAAAATATTAAACTTCTCCTTTACCTACTTAGTACAGATATTTTGTAATTATTGAATATAGACAACATTTATTTTATCAAATACTTTTAAAAGCAAAGAAATAGTTTGTTCATTAAATATATTTTAAAATATGCAAATAATCAACAGTGAAATAGTTTTCCTTTTGAGTTTAATAAGAAAAACAGCTGTCATTGATAGTTCTATTAAAATGAGTGAAAAGATGAGGCAATTGGAAAGTAATACGAAGAAAAGTAGACAGAAAAGCTAGAAAGAGTGATATTTAGTAAATAAGCATTGGCACTGAGTCAAAGGTGACTGCAAAGTATTTAAAAATAAACAGCCTGTCAGCGGGTAGACTCCTGGCCTCTAACAACCAAAGTCTAATGTGCTCCAGTGAGATGTGAGGCTTCTGATGGGGCAGGCAGAACAGAGGGATGCCTGCTCAGGGCAGACAAATCATCAGCCAGCTTGTCCTCTGTGTCACAAATATGAAAATGAGGCCTCCACTCTGACCTTTGCAGTGTGTGTATATGTGTGTGTGTGTCTGTGTGTGTGTGTGTGTGTATATGTGTATCTGTGAGTGTGTGTGTGAGTGTATGTGTATCTTTGTGTGTGACTGTGTGTGGGTCTGTGTGAGTATGTGTGTCTGTGAGTGTGTGTCTGTCACTGTGAGTGTATCTGTGAGTGTGTTAGTGTAAGTGTATCTGTGAGTGTGTACATGTCAGTGTATCTGTGAGTGTGTCTGTGTCAGTGTGAGTGTGTGTGTGTGTCTGTGTCTTTCCCAGGCGACAGTGGCAAAGAAGGATGCAGAAGTCACCACTTGTCTGGCTCTGCTCCTTAGTTACAACGCACTTCATCTTCCAATTTCAGCTCACACTCTGCTTCTTTAGTTTTGATCCCCATTTTCTAACCCTTTCCTAGTTCTCCAGTAGTTGTTTTATCCTGCAAAAATAAAAAAGAGGGTGGGCGGAGGGGCTTCTGTTTTGGGTATTTCTGTATTGCTGTTTATGTTAGACCTGACGGCCAGGACGAGGAGACAGAATTAGGAGGACACGCTGCAGCTGGGCTGGCACGGTATAGCTCTGTATGCCTTCTCTTTACAGTGAACGGTTGATAGTCCATTTGCTGTGATAAGGCGTCCCAATTCGAGAAAGCTGACGTTCAAGCAGATTGTAGACATTTGGCATTCTCTTTTGATTAATAACTGTTCCTTTTTCCTTTTTTTATGTAGAATATCCAGGAAAAGGGTATACTTCGCAACACGTATCTTTAAATAAAAACATTAATTCATGGAACATGTACCCTTCTTTACTATGTATTTTAAAAAGAAAGTAACAAAGCGCTGTTGCATATCAAATAATATTGTTCAGAAAATTCTTCCATGCTAAATTTTTTTGTTGTTATTTTAAGCAATTCAATGCTTTTGTTTTGCTAAAGTTTCATATAGCTTTCAGGACATTAGGTCACTGAATACTGGTGTCATTAAAGCAGAAATAAGCAAATACCTCTGTATATACACACTCACACACATTTCTGGATACCCTTCACAAAGGCTGAGATCTAGCTCCTGTAGGTAAAATAAAACCCGACATTATTCTTCAAGTCCTGGAAGACCCATTAAGATCTTGTGTACTGAGTAACCAATAAACAATACACAGGTGCACTTTCAAGATGTGTTTCTGACTGAATATCTGTGCCATGGCACTCTACAAGTGAGTTCTGAACCATCTGCGAGCCACCGCTCCACGAGAATGGCAACATGAGACTGTCAATCAACTCTGGAGTGAGAGAGTTGGAAATTCAAATGACTTACTGCTTTGTTTTGATGTGGATTTTTTGCAACTTCCTTTGTTAGAGGTAAAGCAATGCATCGTACTGTAAAATATTTTAAAGTATGAAATATGAAAGAAGAAAAAAGGTTCCTGTGTCTTCCCCAACCCCAGAACCTCAGCAACACAGACATAAATTAAGAGCTTGAAATGGATTTTTCCACGTATTTACAGAATGTCTTCTTTCCCTGGGTTATGATAACCTCCACAGTTGCTTTCAAGATGCAGTGCAATTTAATGCAGTCACCTGTCAGAACCTGTCACTCATAGTCCCTGCTTGACTAACCATTAAAAGTCCTAGATCAGAAAAAAAAAATGATCCTTTCCATTACACTACCAATAGAAAAGACTCACCAGAAGCTCAGTTTAGATTAACCAAATTTATGGTAGATTTTCTATGGGAAATTGTTCTTTTTTGTTTCTCAGATATTTTAAATTTTCTTTTGATTAAGGCACCCTGAGAAAGACATATATTTCAATGGTAATGAACACCTGTAGAGTAGGCCTGCAGGGCTGGGCTGTATCATGGTGCCCTTTACTTTGATGGCAGGAAGTACCAAGCTGCAATGTGCATTCACTCTACCACATTAAGTTACATCTTTTTTTTTTTTTTTTAATCTTTTAAATGAGGCCAAAGATAACTGGCTTCTTTCTGGACTCAGTTCCAGAAAGAAATATATTTCTCTTAAAAAATTTATCTTCTCTCTCCTTATGTGTAGCTGTAGTGCCGCTGGGTGGGATGTCGTATGTCTAAATAAAGCTTTGCCTTATGACTTAGGATGCTCACAAGTGCTTGTAGCTTCAATACTAACAGTGATGAAGAACTCATTGTATTTTACTACATACTAAATAGAATATTTATTTTTAATCTCTCTTTTTTTTGCAATAAGATAAAGGCTTTATTTAGAAGCAACACCCCCTCTGTGAGTACAAAGCTCACTTGGAAAGGAGCTCAGTATGGACCTACATGATTATCTTCTGGCAAAGGACCAATCACATTTGGAGACCTCAGCAGCTGAACACAGAGTGACAGCTGAAAACTAAAACATGTTACAAAGATCAGAGACATTGCTGAATGCTCCATTTTGAAGTTTGATCCAAAGACCCAATTTATGTCCTGTTGATGTTATGGAAGAGTAGAGGTTTGTTCCAAAGGCTCTTTTAAGCTCTGCCCTCATTTGCTCTTCTGGCCCTTCGGACCCACAGGATTTTCAATATCCCTGGAAAGTATTTGCTCCTCAGAAAACAGTGCAGCGGTGCTTAGGAGAACATTACGTATTCCCACTTCCTCCTCCAGCACTGTACTTATGAGCAGGAAGTTCCCCTCTATTCTCAAAAGAGAATACATTTCTTGTTTGCCTGAGGGCTGCTTGTCCATGCAGGGGTCCCTTTGATATGTCTGTGGTTCCTCCAACATTAAAGAGAACAAAGAAAAAGTAAATTAAATATTTACTATGATTTAAGTTGAAAAATATTGCATACATGGTATATATATGTATGTATGTATATGTATATGACAACTAAATAGGGAGACATTTCAGTTGGAGGTCTTAGGCACTGGAGACTGGCTGCTGGGTTCTGGGATGTGCCTGCTTTATGACCTTGACAATCCAGACCTTAATGTCTCCTCTTTCTTGTTCATGTAAATAGTCATCCTTACTTCGCAGCACTGTTTACTGTTGCAGATACCTAAAGCCTGATCGCACTTAATGGGATGCTTTAATTCTTAATGTAAACTGGCTCCAACTGTATAATCTCTATTTTTGTTTAAGCTCTTTTCTCTGTGCTTAGTGCTGTAGTCTTACTCGTCTGTCAGCATTCTTTATTTTATATCTATTTTTGAAAAATTCTTTAAAAGATTCTAATTAACAAGCTTTCTGTACATGTGCCTATACATACATTATACATCTATGTTTTTGCTTGGTTTTAATCATAAAGGAAGGTCAGCATAGGTTCCCTTCTCTATTGCTCACTATGAAACCATTAAGGGTTTAAATTATTGCATGGATTTCTGTTTCCTTCTAACTTAATTGAATGTAATACAGACTTTTTTTTTATGTCTTACCATGTAAGAAATACTGCAAATACAAATGGAGAATTGTAAGCAAAATTTCTGGTTTATTTATTTATTATCCATTTATATTTACTTGCTGATGGAGACTGAGCTTGTGGCTGCAGCTGAGTGGGCGCTCTACCCCTGAGCTTCATATCTAGTTCATAGTTGGCTCTTTAACTTGCCAGTTATTATCACCTTTTACATGTCTAAGCCTTGGCACTGCTCCTTGAGGCAGGTTAGACAGTTACTATTTTACAGATGAAGAGAGCAATGCAAAAGGAAATCACTTATAAAAGGCCTATAGTGATTCTGTGCCAAGCCCCATACATACTTTTCTGTATAACTCAATAAAGTTAGTAGCAAAGAGCATTATCAAAACTGTATTTTTTCAAAGTTATTTCTAACTGTAACATAATATACAATGAGCTTTCTTAAATTTCTAGAATTTTTAGAACTGGTTCTTATGGCTTAATTCTGGAATGTGATGAAACTCAGTGTTTTTCAAACATACAGAATATGGAATCCTTATTTTATCTCTATTTTCATTTCTGATTAATACATTCCGTTCTATGTCCTTAAATGCAATGTTGCAATAGTTAAGGGTGATTCACAGAAAAACTAGTATTTGTAGAGAAACTACATATAAAAGTAGTTTCAGCAAAAATAAACTCCATGAACTAAAATGTGGAGTAAATTAAATATGTGGCATTTGAGGAAAAAAAACAACAAAACCTTAGTTTGACTGAAATTGAGGGTGTGTATTGAAAAGTCAGAGGACTTAAGGCTAGGCAGCCAATTGGGATATTCCTGACATCTTGAATGTCAGGCATCCTCTCCCTGCCAGGCAGTGAATCCGAGTGGACTCCTGTCTCAGGAAACCTGAAGGGACTGAGGAGAAGTCCTAGAAGGCTGGATGTAATAAAGGCATTCCCAGGATTACGACTGAGAATTGTAAAATGATGCTGGTATTTATCACAGTTAAACTACCCCGCGGTATTTAAAACCATTCTGAAGGGTGCTGCTTCTTTGGGGGTGAGACAACTAAGCTCTCAGTGCCTTCTTGGTATTTATACAGGAGCCTCAGGGCGTTAGAAGTCCACGCAAAAAGAAAGAGCAAATCGTCCCTGTGCAGCTCAAGTTGGCCAATCCTTTATCTCCTTATATTCAGAGCAAACAACAGGCTTTTAACAGCATTTTTGAGTTATGAGAATGTTTTGCCTATGGTTCTGCTGCAGCGGGAGTATTTGAACTTTTGCCCAAACAACAGAGAGGCTCTAAAAACACTTCTGAGTCTCTGCTAAGTAAGCCGTTAGACTGCTGTCCTCACGGTGTGCTGCACCAGGCTTAGCCCCCTGCTCTCTAAATACAAAGACACAGAAGAAAAATGGCAGGTAGTGCCAACCTGTGTGGCAAACCAGAATCAAGGGTTAAAATAAGGATAGAGGGAGGGAGGGAGGGAAGGAGGGAGAAAGGGAGAGAGGGAGAGAAGGGAGGGAGGGAGAGAAGGAGGGAGGGAGGAAGGGAGAGAGAGAAGGGAGGGAGGGAAGGAGGGAGGGAGGTTAATTTCCCTTCCCTCCCACCAGCACCAGGCTTCTGTAAAGTTATCCATGGTGCACAACAGGCAGTGTTGTTTTGCCCAGCGACACCTTAGCACACTAGCTTGAGGTTGGTTTTAGCTAAGAAGACTTGAGCTGAAGACAGAAATGCAAGAGAAAAAGAGCTGGTGTGTACCTTTCCACCACCATCCTTGCATCCATCCTACTAAACCCTGTTTCTCTTCCATGGTTTCCACACTCTGTGAGATGTGACAATATTCTCAGGGACCCAAACGTGCCTACGCAGGACAGACACAGGCTTCTGTCTTCAGTTGTTGCCACATTTCTATTAACCTTCTTTTCACTAAAACCTCTCAGGACCCATCTTAGATTCAGGCAAAACAGCACTGTGTTTCTGAGATTCTTTGTCAAGCCCCTAACATAACACAGATCTAACTCTGTATTTTAATGCACTTCCTTTTAGATTTGTCTTCAGAGAACATCTCAGTGTACATTACAGGGTAGCTGCTAACCCCTTACTGAGAGGAAGAGACTACAAAGTGAAAGTTTTGCTGGAGATGAGAAGTCCACCAAGCTCCTGGACCAAACTTCCTATCTGGGAACTCATTGAAAAAAAAATCCTCAGGCCCTGCTCAAGACTAAGTTGACTCAGAAACTCTGAGGATAGGGATAAACAATTTGTTTTAAAAGACCTTCGGAGGAATCTGCATGGTAAATATTGACCAGTACCGAGCTTGATATAAACTAAGAAACACATTGTACTGCCTAGGAATTTCAAACTTCAGCGCCTGCTATTCCTTGCACTATTCTTAAATAATTGTTTTAAACATCTTGATATCAGTGGCATCTCATCTACAAATTTATAAAAATAAATTTGAAGAACCAAAATCAGTACCCATTCTCCTTTCTCCCATCTCTAGATATATTTGTTTAATCAAGGGCTCTTCCCAAACACAAGGTTTAAACGCAGACACACTAAGTAGGAACTGATGGAGCTGCCAGAATAGCTTCAGCTCGAATATTTATGATTAGGAATGTTCAGTGCTCACTTAGTGTGGAGCATTTATCAGAGATAAGTAATATTAGAAAATGCCATATGACACAAAAATGCATTTGTGGCAAAGACATTTTTACAGTATAGAATTCTGTGTTTTAGTGATTCATTTCATTTACTTAATACCACACATTATAAAAACATATCTAAGTCACTATGCAATAATTTTTAGATAATGTGATAAACAATCTGAGGTATTTTAAATTTCTACAGAATTTATGTGACTCTAAAGAAAGATTAATACTCAAGAAACTACGTAACTTCGCAGAAAAGGAATTTCAGTATGATTTCCCCAAAGACACATGGCTGTAACATTTCGGTACCTCTAACATTTTAAATACCAGACAGGACAGAAAAAAACAAAAAACAACAAAAACAACATGTAGTCAAACCAATGAAACTTAGACCATTTTTTTCTTTAAAATATCTACTAGTAAAGATACTTTTTTTTCACCCTTTGTTTCTAAAATTCAAGGTTATTTTATCAGAGAAGCATTAGGAAATCCTTCTTGTACATCTGTAAAAATAGGAAACAAATGATTTGAAAATCCACTTATTAAAAGAAAATATATTGTTTTTCTCAGTGCTATAGTAGATCCAGTACATTAAGTACGGTGAGGAAGTAAGGCAGGCAGTATTCTGATAAATAGAGTACTGTAGGGCAGTACACAAAAGAGAATTTATTCAGAGACAATCTAACAGACTTGCACAACTGAAGATTAAAAAAGGGAAAATTAGTTACACACATGTAACAAAAGTCATCTCATCCAGGCAATGGTCACTTCTATAGTCTGACTTATAGATACATTGTGCACTAGGAAATCAGTATGTCCGTCATAGCAAAAGAGAGGAACAACTTCTTTCTCCAAAGAAATTGCTTTCCCAGTAAAGATACAATTTCACTTCTCAGTTCACTAAAAGTAAAGCAAATATTTATGAGATACTGGCTCATTAAGAACGTGAACACGGACTTTCTGCAGAGAGAACACAGGGCCTGGGAGACAGTAGATACCTATTGTAAACAGCTATGCTCAACATATTATAACAAGAAAACATGTCAGAGAATTGTGTGTGACAACAAAGAGGACTTTAGAATTTAATGATGGTTTTTCATCAAGCTTGTACATTTACAGCTAAAGAAACTATGCATTGGAACAATTTCTTTACAGGGACACCTGCTGCCTTTTTTATTTTCAAAAAAGTTAGTACTTGATTTCTTTTTCACTTATACTGAAAACTGAAAAAAGACAATCAACTAGACTGAGAGCTCTGCAAACACTTCCCATTATGGCTTTTCTACCCTTTTCTTAGCTTGAGTCACATCCACAACCCCCTAGCCCAGTTAACAACAAAGAGACCAGCAGCTTTCTCACCAGTTAGTTCTTCTTCCACAGCCTCATGTATTCTTTTGCTGCCTGTCTCCAGCTGTGCTACCCAATGGCCATGTGAAACTACTGAAATTTATATCATGGTAGTGAGTGTGACCTTTAAAAGGCAGCCTCTCAGGCACGATGCCACATGTGGCTGCCGCTCTCATGTCACACAGAGGACATTGGGGCATCTCTATCATTGAGTAGGACTCTGCTGATATCACAATTAATTTGGACATTTGTTTGACTTTCCCTGCAGCACATACAATGTGGATTTGTGTGTTTCCTTTCACTTTTGTACTCCAATAGTCCATTCTGTTATATTCTGTATTACAGTGACTTTCTTAGCACAGTGAACATCATATATTTTAGGTTGACATTTTAAAAATAAGAGTAATTATTAATGACCCACTTAATGGCCCAGATCTTCTCTATTTTTATTATTTTAAATTAAAATATTATTACAACTTTAACTATTTTTCCTTTTTTTATCCAGCCAGTCCCTTGCATGTACCCCTCTAACTTGTTCTCTCTCAAATTCAGTCTCTGACTTCTTTTTCTAATTGTTGTTACACACACACACACACACACACACACATTCCTATACATGTAATACAACATTCTGAGTCTGAATAATATTACTTGTATGTATACATTTTCAGGACTAATCACCTTGTAGTGCATAACAAATTGTTGTGCTCTTTCCTGGGGAAGACTGTTTCTCCTGCTCTCAGCATTTCTTAGTTGCCTATAATTCTTTGTCTAGGACAGGGTCCATGAGATTTACACTTCATATGCTAATGTGCCTGTGGTGTCAGGTCTTGTTCAGGTCTTGTTTAAGCAGCCATGTGGATGAGACTTCATGAGTGTTGTTTCCCTGACATTTATAGGAGAAAAACACATCACAGCAGTTCACTGTTTTTAATTGATTTAGTTAATAAAAGAGAGCCATTGACTGTAAAAACAAATAGTCAATATCAGAGGCAATGAGTGTATCAATGCAAAAGAAGGATATAGCGTTGCAAACCCTGAGAAGCTTCAGGCAGCATCCATTTTTTCTATGCTGTCATAAAATAGGCCTGCACTTGCACATTTCAATACGGTACATTTGGTATTAGAAAACACTCCTTTAAGTGATTTGTGTTTGTTACTTGCTTTAATTTTTTCAATAAACCATTGAAATAAGCACAATTATAATGGTATAAAATAGGAAGTTGTGGTAAACAAATTAATTTGCTTGAGATTGTAGAATTACAAAAGTATAGTGATAGTCTGGCTTTTATGGCTGTTCCTGGGACCTTGGCTAAGGCCAAATATTCTGCTTAAAGCCACACACCTATTATTAAACATGGAACTACTTTATATGATCAATACAGTCACAATATGGCATGCTTCTTGAGTGCAGCCAACATTCATTGAGCAGTTCTCATTGCCTTGTTCCCCAACATGCCTGGACACATTGCCTGATAACTAATGTCTAAGTCCTGTGTGCTTGTCTTTAAGTATTTAAAGGTCTCCGTTAGCATGTTTGTGTTTAATAGATATTTTATTAACTAGAATCTTAAGTCTCTTTATATATATTGTGTATAAGAAATCATGTGTTATAAATACTACTACAATTACTGAGAGAAATTCAATAAAAATTCTATGCTAGTACCTCTAGAAATACTATAAAGCTATCTAATGACTATATCAGAGGCAATGAGTGTATCATTGCCTGGCAGACTGGCAGGCATTTCCTTTGTTTTCTTCCGTGAGAAGCTCATTCTGTACTTCCTCCTCTATTAGAACATAATCCAGCACATTTACAAGAGCATTGGCTATGGCTCAGGTAGTGAATTTAATTATGGCCTTAACACACGTGACTCTTCAATGTAACTCCTAGTACTAACTGCATTTTTTTCTCCTGGAAATTTATTTTTATTTCTTGAAGCTTGTAATTATCTTGAGCATGTAGCTAATGTGTATTAAAGTGTCTAAATATTTCTACATTAGGATATATATTAGAATATCCCTATGGATACAGCTTCTCTTGTCTCAAACCAATTTAATGACTATATATAATTATTTCCTACCCACAGGGAACCATGCTCATCAGATTCACCACGTTAGTGCTTCAAAGATTTTTTTTTTCTGGATGAATAATCAAAAACTGTTATCAAGCTCTAAAACTAAGTACGTATTTGTTGTGTATTTGTGAAGCATTTGCTGTTAGGTGTGTGCCATGCTTTCTTTGGTTCAAATTGTTGTTTGTTGCCATGGCTGGCAAATGTTGTATACTTGTGCTTCCAGGTTGTAACACTACTTTACTTTTGTTATCAGATAAAGGCTTGCCTGGTGTAGCATGTGTGTTCATAGTTGCATGAGAAACAGTCTCTGATTCATTCTAACTAGGTACAAACTTGAAGAACAGTTTGCCCTGCTGACTATTTTCACGAACAGCAGCTAAATGGAGGATGTTCTGTTTAAATGAATGAATGAAAAGCAGCTTTTAAAATTTGGGAGCATTGCCACCTCCATATGCCAACTGCATTTTAACAGAGAAGCTCAGCACTGTGTAACAGCCACAAACACAAAAGAGTATGATGAACCATTTCTCAGGGTTAGGGTAGTGCAGCTGCAGTATGAAGCCAACTGACATTCCTATAAAATGTCAATTGCCAAGCCTGGTCCTGGAAAGTTCGTACAGTGTGGTACCCTCTTGTGAATTTGACCAGTAGCCACAAGCTGCATCTGCCTCAAGGTCAACAAAAATACTCTAATATTTGTTGTGTTATCAAAAGTTGGGGAACAGAAGTATCTAAGAAAGTATGCAAGAATTTAACAACTTACTATGACATAAGCTTTTTGTCATATGCTTTGCCCAAGTATAAGCGCTGTTAATGTTCTGATCATATCTAAGATAGATAATCTTAGGTATTTGGGAAGTTTGGTTTTTAAAAATACTTTTGGCTTAAAAAATTTCACCTTATAATTGGACATATCATGAAATAATCATGTCACAAATTGAGGAATGTCTATAAACTGTACTCCTAAAAATCATACTACTTTATTGTTTTGCTAAAGTTGCTGGGTAACCCAGGAGCAGGTTGTGTTCCAAAATACTAACAGACAGCCTCTGCTCCCCTTACTAGGGACCCCATTAGGAGACTGAGTCTATGAGCTACATCTGAACAAGAATTCTAGGTCCTCTCCATGCATGGTCCTTGGTTGGAGTATTAGTCTCTGAAGGGAACCCTGGGCCCAGAATTTTGGGCTCTGTTGGTCTCTTTTTGGAGCTGTTGTCTGATTGCATAGTTATTGTCTGTTCTAGTCTACTTATACCTAGAGCAAAAAGGTGTTAAAACAAGCCTTTTCTCTGTACAAATGGCCCAGTGTGATATTTAGGGAAAGTGCGTGTAGTCCAAATAGAGAAAATATTAATGACTTTGTTTCTTTACACCCAGGAAAAACAGCAACAAGACATGAATATTTAAGCAACAAAATGGAAAATGTATGACCACACCACAAAGTCATGGAATCAAGTTATAAAAAGACAAAACTGAAGCAACCCAATGAGTCATATACAGAGTCAGAGATACACAACAGATATGACTACAAAGGAACACTGGTAGGTAGGTATCTATATGACATGAAAAGGGAAAGGGACAGAGGGAAGGAGGAAGAAATGAGAAACATGAAAAGAAGGGAGGGTCCTGCCCTGTTCCCTGTCTTCTCCCACTGGCAATGTCTAGCCTGTTTGCCCTTCTGAATGAGAATTAAGCTTCTTCCCTAGGGTCTTCCTTGTTTAGCTTCAGATTTTAATATGTTTAGTATGTCCAATATCCACGTATAAGTGAGTACATAGCATGTGTGTCTTTCTGCTTCTGGGTTACCTCACTCAGGATGAACTTTTCTAGTTCTATCCATTTGCCTACAAATTAAATGAAGCCTAACAAAGAGGGCCTCTGATAGACTTCTGATCAGGGTATCAAAGCATACGCAGAGATTCATCCTAAACTTCGGGCAGAATGCAGGGAATCTTATGAAAGAAGGGGGACACAGAAAGACGCGGAGGGGACAACAGCTCCAAAAAGAGACCAACAGAGCCTAAAATTCTGGGCCCAGGGTTCCCTTCAGAGACTAATACTCCAACCAAGGACCATGCATGGAGAGGACCTAGAATTCTTGTTCAGATGTAGATCATAGACTCAGTCTCCTAATGGGGTCCCTAGTAAGGGGAGCAGAGGCTGTCTGTTAGTATTTTGGAACACAACCTGCTCCTGGGTTACCCAGCAACTTATGATGTCATCATGTGTCGCCTGCCAGGTGGCCACACCTGGAACGCATAGTTATCTTGCACCTTAAAGTTATCATAGTTATCTTGCACCTCTCTCTCTCTCTCTCACTCACTTACTTTCTCTCTCTCTCAGGGTGCCCCATCCCCCTTTCCCTTTCTCTCTCCCCACCATGTCCTATTTCCCACTCCCTCCATACCCTCCTTATAGACTTCCTGCATAAAGTATTGGTTGACCAGCCTCATGCTTTTTTAATAGCTAACACTATCTCTACCATGAACTCAGTGACAGGCTTTCTGACCATCTCCCCCTGGGGGTACAGTCTTGCTGGTCCACAGAAGAAGACAATGCAACCAGTCCTGATGAGGGTAAGATAGTGTCAGATAGAAGAGTGGGAGGACCTCCCTATCAGTGACTAGGGGAGGGGCATAAAGGAGAAGAGGGAGGGTGAGACTGGGAGGGAACGAGGAAGGGGGCTATAGCTGGGATGCAAAGTGAATAAATTGGAAATAAAATTTTTAAAAAACTGAAAGAATTGAATTACTTGACCATTTTTACTATGTTAATCCTGCCAAGCCATGAGCATGGGAGATCTTTCCATCTTCTGATATCTTCTTCTAATTCTTTCTTCAGAGACTTGAAATTTTTTTCATACAAGTCTTTGACTTGCTTGGTTAGGGTTACTCCAAGGTACTTTATGTCAAGTTATCCAATTAAAAAATGGGAAACAGAGCTAAACAGAGAACTCTCTGTAGAGGAATATCGAATGGCAGAGAAACACTTAAAGAAATGCTCAACCTCATTAGCCATTAGGGAAATGCAAATCAAAACAACCCTGAGATTTCACCTTACACCCATCAGAATGGCCAAGTTGAAAAACTCAAGTGACAACACATGCTGGAGAGGTTGTGGAGAAAAGGGATCCCTTCTCCACTGCTGGTGGGAATGTAAACTTGTACAACCACTCTGGAAATCAATCTGGCGCTTTCTCAGACAACTAGGAATAGTGCTTCCTCAAGATCCAGCCATACCACTCCTAGGCATATATCCAAAAGAGGCTCAAGTACACAGTAAGGGCATTTGCTCAACCATGTTTGTAGCAGCTTTATTTGTAATAGCCAGAAGCTGGAAACAGCCCAGATGCCCCTCAACTGAAGAATGGATGCAGAAATTGTGGTACATCTATTTAATGGAGTATTACTCAGCAATGAAAAATAAGGAAATCATGAAATTTGCAGGTAAATGGTGGGATCTGGAAAGGATCATCCTGAGTGAGTTGTCCCAGAAGCAAAAAGACACAGACATTATATACTCACTCATATAGACATATAATATAGGATAAACCTACTAAAATCTGTGCATCTAAAGAAACTAAGCAAGAGAGAGGACCCTGACTAAAACACTCAATCCCCATCCTGAAAGGCAAAGAGAATGGACATCAGAAGAAGAAGAAAACAGGAAACAACCTAGGAACCTGCTATAGAGGGCCTCTGAAAGCCTCTGCCCTGCAGACTATCAAAGCAGATGCTAAGCCTGATGGCCAACTGACGGGCAGAGCAAATGGAATTTTATGTAAGAAGTGGGAAATAGTAAGATCTGGAGAGGACAGGAACTCCACAAGGAAAGCAACAGAACAAGAAAATTTGAACACAGGGAACTTCCCAGAGACTCATACTCCAACCAAGGACTATTTATGGAAATAACCTAGAACCCCTGCACAGATGTAGCCCATGGCAGTTCAGTGTCCAAGTGGGTTACATAGTAATGGGAAGAGGGACTGCCTCTGACATAAACTGATTGGCCTGCTCTTTGATCACCTCCCCCTGAGGGGGGAGCAGTCTTTCCAGGCCACAGAAGACAGCAATGCAGCCACTTCTGATGAGAACTGATAGACTAAATGTTGGGATCAGTAAGCAGCACCTCTACTGCCAGCCCCAAGGGACCTGACAAACCAGTTATCAGGCATTTGTGAAGACACCCAGACCACCTGCTGACCACCTGGAACTACCTGCGCATGCCCTGGGTCACCCTATAAGAGAACTGGAGCCCCCACCCTCTCTCTTCTGCCTTGTCTCTCTGCGCCCAGTCTACCGATAAGTACTATCCGTATCCAAAGAAAATATGTTCCAATTACCCAAAATCTGGGAATCGGAGAAGTAGAATAGATAATTAAACACTCCTCTAAGATTATTACCTCTCTAACATCCCTTCTTATGAATGACACAAACCTGTCATTTCATCTCCTACTTCAGACTCTGACCTTGGCCTACAAGCTCCTTAATGCGACCCAACCAGGCCATTTTAAAGCTTGCTGGCTGTGTGTACCACAGAGGACCAAGTCAGAGGTACCGCTGACAGCCTCTGCAGTGACTCTGTCAAGCAACCTCACTTCACCATTTACTAACTGCCCTGACTCTACTGTTGCCACAACCCCCTACCTTTTTCATATTACCCTCTTTGGTGTGGCAAGCTGTTTCAAGGCATCTGGGACACACTCTGTAGGAATGCTAAATTCTTTAGACTGTAATGAAACTGTAATCCTTGAAACCTCAACCCCAACGCCCTACCGGAAATAATATTTCAATTCTTTGTGGCACTCAGGTCTACCATCGTCTGCCTGCTCGTTGGTCAGGAGTTTGCACTCTGGTACTCCTCTTCCCTGAGCTGGGGGTAATAAGCAACAGAGAGCTCCTACCAGTCCCAGTTGTGGACTCAAAAACTGCCCAGCAGGAGAAGAGGGCAATTCAAATCCTATCCCTGCTGGCTGCTGCCGGAATCATGGCAGCTTTAGAGACTGGAACAGCAGGACTAGCCACCTCACTAACTTTGTATTATCAGCTTTCTTCCCAGTTCATCCAGGACCTTCAAAGGGTGGCTCAGACAATACTAACCCTCCAAGGACAGATTGACTCACTGGCAGCAGTAGTACTTCAAAACCGATGATTGGATCTCCTCACAGCTGAAGAAGGTGGCCTTTGCCTCTTCCTCCAGGAGGAATGCTGTTTTTATGTCAACCAGTCAGGTATAGTAAAGGACAAAATCCAACAACTCAAGACAGATTTACAAAAACGAAAGGAAGAGCTGGAGGCGTCTAGCTCTTGGGCCTTTCAGAATCCCATATGAAAATGGATTCTGCCCCTTATCTCACCTTTCTTGCTAGTTTTTCTGCTTTTGCTTTTTGCACCCTGCTTAATTAACTTCCTCTCTACATTCTTCCAACAACAAATGCAAAAATCTCTAACCAAACCATTGATCAGTTACTCTTACAGGATTATCAACCTCTGCCCCCAGAGCCAGATGACTATGACTCCGATGGTGTGGACCAGCTCTATCCCGAGATGGACAACACCCCTAATCAGCAGGAAGTAGCTTGAAGAGAAAAAGTCTCCCTGTGCCCTTCCCCCACCATCACTCCTTCCTGACTCCTCACTTTTTAATAAAACAAAAAGTGAGGAATGTTGGGATCAGTAAGCAGGCACCTCTACTGCCAGCCCCAAGGGACCTGACAAACCGGTTATCAGACATCTGTGAAGACACCCAAGACCACCTGCTGACTACCTGGAACTACCTGCGCATGCCCTGGGTCACCCTATAAGAGAACTGGCGCCCCCCCTCTTCTGCCTCGTCTCTCTGCGACCCCTTTCCCTCTTCCCCTAATAAACCTCCCACGTGAAACCGATCTTGTGGTGTGATTTGTGAACCTGCGTGTAACCTTCACAGGCTCACAGGCACACCTTTCCTAAACACTAAAATCAGAAGGAAGTAGAAGAGGACCTACCCTATCAGTGGGAGGGGCATGCGTGAAGAAGGAGGAGGGAGGGTGGAATCAGGAGGAGAGGAGAAAGGGGCTTATGGGGGGATACAAGTGAAAAAAGTGTAATTAATAAAAGTTAAATAAAAAATTAAAAAAAAAACCTGAAAGAAAAAGAAAAGAAGGGAGGGAAAGGAAAGGTAAGGGACAAACTGATGGTTTATCCTCTTGGACCAAATATGCCAATCCAAGCCAGATTAAAAGTATAAATATAAGAGCCCGAGAATCGCTGAAGGAAGACCCCAGACTTAACTAGTGTGTAAAAGCAAAGAGAGTTCATTCTACAGAGACATCCAGCAGGCAGGCGACAACTATTCATACAAAATGGAAACCACAAAGTGAGGTCACAGGCTCTTTTAAAGGCTTTAGGGAAATTTCTTCTTTGACCTTCTGACTCTAACTGGGATTGGCTCTCACTTTGGAGAGAGGATTACCTCATAGTAAATTTGGCCCTCTCATAAAAGGAACTGATTTAGGGATTGATTTAGGAACTGAGGCCCCTGGACAAGGTTAGCAGCCTCAGAGGATGAGTTCAGAGGGAGTAGCACCCAGACTTTGGCGCTTGGGGTTTTTAAGTGACAGAAAATGGCTTGTCTGCCTCCTGCTGTACTTGGGGAGCTGGTGGCTCCAGGTGCGAGGGTTGGGGCAGTCCTCAGGAATGCCAGGAATGTGGAGGCCTTTCCCAAAGTGGGCAAGGTTGGAGAGAGAGCCCGGTATTTTACCAGATCGTGTGGGGGAGGGGGTGCTACAGGAGATGCCAACTGAAGACAGACTTTAAAAGAAGTGAAGAAAAATAGAGAATTCGAAGAAACAAGCTTATCTAGGTTCATTAGTCAATGCGTCTGTGATTATACTCTTTAGCACTTACTTAGATAATGAAGCATAACGACTGGAGGGTACCAGAACCAATACTCTTTTGCATTGGGGCCATCAGTCAGCAAAATCAGATCTTGTGAACCAAAGACTTCTGAGACAACAATAATTGGGATGGTGGGTACGAAGTCCGTAAGTGACAAATGTGTAGGCAGCTAGTGAGGAATTTTAGATAAACAAAATTTGTATGCAGTACATATCATACTAAATATTATTTGTTATTCATTGAAATTGGTATTTAACTTGGGAGTCATGTGTTTAACGCTGCAGTCATCTTTGACTCTGATGATTTCTGTGGTCAGTGGTTAATATCCTTTTTAAAATTCTATCCTTTTATTAACACCACTAAAAGAAAATAAGCTTATTTAATCTTGATTTTGATTTTGAAATGTACATGGTAATGAGAAATCCTAAGTTTAAAACTGCAATTTGTCCCCAAACTTCAGACCAACCCTGAACCTTTTGTGTCTGAGATAATTTTCAAATTTTAGCTTTATTGCTTAATAAATCACAATTTTATTAATACCTTTCAGCTAATGGTATGCAAACACATGGATACTTCCTTTATACAAGACTGTTTAAATCCACTCAATAGCTTTTAAGACATTATGCTTAGCTATCAACATAGACATTACTGACCCATTTAGTGTTTAAAATGATACACAATAGAGTTAAATTGAGGAATAATTGAATTGATTAAACCTGCTATTCACTGCACACAAAATCAGATGTTTTATTTCCTTGTCTCAGAGAAGTAGTTTCCATTATTTGGAACATTTAATGTATTAACTCATTTCTAATCTTACATTTCAATGCAGTTTAGTATAATGAAGACTCTCAATATTGTGACAGTGACAGCATAGCAAGAAGACACAGTCTCCTACAATGTTTGAAATTTATTGACAGAAAAAGAAAATTTCAAAAGATGACATAAATATGATGTGATTCCTATCCTAGATTGTCAACTTGACTACATCTGGAATTAACTAAAACCCAAAAAATGGAGGGCACACCTGTGAGAGAATTTTGCTTAATACTCTTACCCTGGATCTTAGAGGTAGCAAAACACGCCTTTAATATAGATTCTGATGAGGAGAAGAGTTGCCAGATATCACTGTGAACTCCAAGACTGTGGTCTTTACTGGAATAACCTGTTTCTACTTGTGGTATGGCTCAGCCCTAGCACATACCTTTGATTCAAGAACTTTCTGCTTGAATGTTATAAACAGGGTTAAATAAACCTAACCCTAGGTCAAGAGAAAGAGCAAGCAACCAGTTGACAGGGATTGAACATGGGGAAAAAAATAGAGAGAACAAGAGGAAATCAGGAGGACAAACATAGAGACTCATAGGAAATAGAAGGGAGGGAGATTTGGTTTGAGGGCCTCTGAGACAACATGAGGAAGAAGAGATGGTCCTTTTTGGGACATCTGTTGAAATGGATGGCCAGCTCAGTGCTTTGTCTGCCTCTCTGGGCTAACAGGTTTTCTCCCTAGCATCTGACTCCCAAGTCTCTATTGGTAAAGTCTAATATTTGAGAGGGAAGATAGACCTTTAATCCTGATCTTTGTGCTGAGAAAACTCACCTTCTACTGGAAGAAAGAAGCTTTTCTCTGACTGGTTACCTTGCTAACGTGACCATTCTTTCTCTGCCATTAGAGCTACTTCTTTCATTTCCAAACTATACTGAAAACCAGCTGAGATATCCAGCATCATGGACTGAAGAGTTACTGAATTTTGTATTTTCTTTTCATAGCCAGCCATTGTTGGATTAGTTGGACCACAGCATGTAATTCTAATCAATCCACTTTCTTTATATATTCATTTTGTAAGTTCTGTTACTCTAAAGAATACTATTATATATGATTTTTAGTTATATATCCTTTAATGCTTTAATTGATCAAGAGCAAATAATTTAGATGACTTCACATTATTTCTTAAGAAGAACTGTAATGGGAAACAAAAACATGAACTATACCAGGGAAATGATTGACAAGGAAACATACAAATAGTAATAGCATGGCCTGTGGCCATCATCATCTGTCCTGCAGGACGGGCAGCCCATTTGAGCTCAGGCACAGTGTACTGGAGAATGGTGTTTTGTGACTCTTTCTCCTGTAACAACTCCATTTTATGCTTACTCTGTGAACACTCCCTGAGACAGAAGGTCTCAGGTGTAACAAGTGATCTCAACTCCTCCAGGAAAAGGCTCTCATGTTTGTTATTCAGATTGCTGAATCTCTTCTAGCCATATGCTTAGAGAGCTCATATAGATAGACTAGCAACAATGAGGGAAACAAAGCCAAAGCCAAATTCACTTTAACATGGAAACAAACACACCACACACACGCATGCACACACGCACACACACACACACACATATATGACACACATGTGCATGCACACATGCACACACTGACTAAGAAACACACAGAAAAAGAGACACACACAGCACACACAAACACACACACAGAAAAAGTGAGAGAGACACACCACACACATACACACACACACACTCACATACAAACACACCCAGAGAGAGACGGAGAGACAAAGAGACAGAGAATGACAAACACCCAGAGAGAGATAGCCATAGAGAGAGAGACAGATGAGAAAGTAAAAGTTAAAAGCTAAGATGCTCTATCAGAAAAAAGTAACCCCTAGTAACCAAATCAGAGTTTTGAGTCCCCTGAAGCAATATTACACAGAGAAAGGAATCCCCCTTGGCAGTTCAGAGCACTACTCATTTAGGCTGTAGTGATCATGTCCACAAGCACCCATCATCCTAGGCAGTGTGCTCATCCCAGCAGGGATGCCCTATGGAGCCTTAACTTTGAGCAAAGGTGACTTAAGCCAACATTCGTCTGTAAGAAATTTTGTTGGCATCAGTCTCTGTGTAAACAAAACCATGAGCAACCACAAGAAAATGTGTGTCTCCACCAAGAGCCATCAGGATGTATGAGACCTCTGGAAAAACCTTATCTCAGAGTCCCACAGTGAGGCTGGAGGTAGAATGGATGACATAGAAATGGAAGGTCCTGTGCCCAGATTTTTTTGTTCTGTTGCTCTTTTTGGGGCGCTCAAGTCCCCTCCAGGTCTTTCTATCTCCACCTTCTTTTATAAGATTCCCTTCACTCTGCCCAAATTTTGGCTATGAGTCTCAGCATACATGATACCCTTTTGGGTAGAGTCTTTCAGAGGCCCTCTGTGGTAGGCTCCTGTCCTGTTCCCTGTTTTCTCCCTCTTCCAGTGTCTGTCCTGTTTGCCTTTCTGAATGAAGACTGAGCATCTTACCCAGGGTCCTCCTTGATTAGCTTCTTTAGGCGTACAGATTTCCTGAGACTGATACTCCAACCAAAGATCATGGATGGAGATAACCTAGAACCCCTGCTCAGATGTAGCCCATAGCAGCTCAGTGTCCAAGAGGTTTCCCTAGCAATGGGAATAGGGATTGTCTTGGACATGAACTCAGGAGCTGGCTCTTTGATCACCTCCAACTGAGGGGAGAGCAGCCTTACCAATCCACAGAGGAAGACAACAAAGCCAGTCCTGATGATACCTGACAGACAAGGGTTAGATGGAAGGGGAGGAGGACCTCCCCTATCAGGGAGGAGAAGAGGGAGGGAGGGTCGGATTGGGAGGGGATGAGAGAGGGGCCACCACTGGGATACAAAGTGAGTAAACTGCAAGTAATAAATAAATAATAAATAAAGGAAAAATTGCAAAGAAAATGTGAGTAGAAAGAAGAGACACAATCTTTAGTCAAAATAATTGAAAAGTATTGGATATCTTATTAATGACATAACTAAAATCAGTCGGAAAGCAATTGCCTTTTTAGGGTTACCTACAATAGATTACTACAACCCACTGAACAATGTTTGGAAAATGAAAAATAACATATATTCTGAATTCAATTGACAGCCATAAAGCACAGATTAAAGAGTTCAACTAACCCAGGGAAAAATTATCTTAATTTCTCACTAAAAGTATTATTTATGCTTAAGTGAATTAGTGCTCTTCAGCATTTCAAAAACTTAAATAATCAATTCTAAAAATAAATTTAAAAAGCCTGAAAAAGGAGACTCAAAATAAGTAGACTCAACAGACAAAAATGACCCTGCCCAGTTTTGAAAAAATTTGTAAATATATATAAATATATAAATAAATGTATATATACACATATATCTGAGAGATATAGGTGATATAATAATGTATATATATATATATGAGGGAGAGGTGATGGTAATAATGATAATAAAATATGTAACCCGTTCCTGGTAAGAGACAACACAATGAAACAATTCTAAAACTGTATAGGCAATAGACATACAGAAAGGTGACAATGATAGATTTATATATATATATATATTGAAAACTCAGATTGAACATGTATATTGAAATTGAAATTATTAAATTATTTAAAACCATAAAATCTAAACATTTGAAGTATTATGGTTTATGTATTCAACCAAAGAATAACACCTGTGCTTTTAAAAACCCTGCCATTGCTGGTATTGATTTCATCACAGTAAAAGCCAGACCATGCTCACACAGGCTTAAGTGAGTACAGTATGTTTGTACACAGTTTCCCTTAATAGAGGTGCAAGTATAAACAATAGCTATGTTTGACAACAAAGATTTACGTTTTTAGTCACGAGCAGAACCATTCTGCTGTCTAAAGCTAGCCTGGCTGAACTGAACTTGAAGACTCTCATTCATCAATGAGTGTGTGGCATTTCAAGTGGGATTTCATGTAACTCTCATCTAATGTCCATGTAATAAGCCTCTTCTGAGTGAACCATGAATGATATTTTTCATCGTTATTGATTACTCTCCCCACTGATAGCCAAATATGCAAACTAGTCATTAAAGGGAAGAGAGCCAGTGTGTGTGATGGCAGATGGAGTGCTCATATTACCTGCTCTTTATTTCTTCATGCACTTTGCAAAGGCAGTACAAAGCTAACAGCGTGAACTACATGTGATAGGAAACCAAGCTCTCAGTGCTAAATCAAATTGTGATGAGGAATTTTCTCCTCTATTCAGTTAAAATCAATTGTTTTCAGAACCAACAAGATACAACTCCATTTGTGGTAATAAAAACAAAACAGTAACTAAAATATTTTAAACAACTTTTAATACATACAATTTGCCATCAATTGTGGGGGAAACCAGATTCATCCACTGGAGATGCCTGTGCTTATTTCCACTAAAGCAATTATATCTTGTTAAAATATGTGATACTACAGAATGAGCCCTGTCTCAGCATTTTACAGGGTTGGTCAATATTTTGATGTTATAGTAGCCAAATATATATGTGTGTGTGTGTGTGTGTGTGTATATATATATATATATGTATGTATGTATGTATATGTAACAGCATGATAGAAGTGTGTTTAGAGCCATTTGTTAGAAAAGAATTTTCAAAATCAAACATTCTAAACATAGTACAGCCCAAAGATTTTCTAACTGATACATGCTGAAGAATGATGGTAGAAAAATATTTTGTTTTCCATAGCTAAGCCATTAGCTTTCTATAGGCTCAGCAAGCCTAATGAAACAGTGAAAACAGTATAGCTCTTCTAACATGGGCTTGCATTGTTCCAGAACGTGTGTTTACATTGTGCATTGCAAGGGATAATCAGGGGCTGGAAGAATGTGCTCTGACCAGGGAAACTTAAAGGAAAATGGATGAAACGTATGTAGAAAGTCCAAAGAAACTAGAACTAATACAAGTGGATTAATATACATATCTGCAAGTCATAGAAAGAAAACAGAAAAATAAGCAGAAAGGACATTTGAAGAAACGGTGCTTGAAAAGTTACAAATTCTTGGGACAGACATATACATCCAAACTCAAGAATCTCAACAGCACAGAGGTCACCGCAAGGGTTACTACACTTGCATGACAGGGTTTCCCCTCATCTGTCATTTCCGGTGAGTGCTGGCCCTGGAAATCAGGCCCTTGTGCTTGTCCAGAGTCCTTTACCAACTGAGCCATCTCTCTCCTGAGCCCACACATAAAGGGCTTGTAATACATTGGTAGATTCAAAGTTTTTGGTGAAGACAACCACATTGTAACATATCAATATTTTGTTCTCCCATCAGACAGAATGACTTGTGTTTAGCATTACATCATTTTTCTGGTGAATAAAAATCTTAAGTATCTCGTGCTTGCTTTGCAAATATTTTTTTTTTACTTAAAATTTTATTTTTTATTATTAGTTATAGCTTATTAACTTTGTATCCCAGATGTACCCCATTCCCTCATTCCCTCCCAATTTCATCCTCCCTCCCTCATCTTCTCCCTATCCTTTTCCAAGTCCACTGATGGGGGGGACCTCCTCCCCTTTCATCTGACCCTACCTTATCAGATATCTTCAGGGCTGGCTGCAAATTCCTCCTCTGTGGCCTATCAGGACTGCTCCTCCCTCGGGGGGTGGGGAGGGGAGGTCAAAGAGCCAGCCATTGAGTTCATGTCAGAAACAGTCCCTGTTGCCCTAACTAGGATAGGATACTTGGATACTGAGCTACCATGGGCTACATCTGAGCACGGGTTCTAGGTTATATCCATGCATGATCCTTCGTTGGAGAAATAGTCTCATAGAAGACCCCTGTGGCCAGATATATTTGGTCCTTGTGGAGCTCCTGTCCTTTCTAGGTCATACTAACTCCCCCTTCTTTCATATGATTCCCTGTACTCTGCTGAAGGTTTGGTTATGAGTCTCAGTATCTGCTTTGATACACTGCTAGGTTAGCAAGTATTTTATTGAGAATTTTTGCATCTATGTTTATAAGGAAAAAATGTTCTAGAATTCTTTTCCTTTTTGAGGGTCTTTATGTAGTTTTGTTATCAATGTAACTGTGGTCTCATGAAATGAATTGGGCGATGCTCCCTATTTCTATTTCATAATTCCAGGAGCATTGTAATTAACTCTTCTCTGAAAGTCTGCTAGAGTTCTAGGCTAAAAACATCCACATTGGTCCTGTGTCTTCTTTTTTGTGTATTGGAAACTTTTAATTAGTGCTTCCATGTCACTAGGGCTTAGAGGTATGTTTAATTTGCTTATCTGATCTTGATTTAAATTTGGTAAGTGATATGTATTGAGAAAATGTCCATTTCTTTTAGATTTTCTGATTTAGTGTGTTACAGGTTTTTAAAGTGTGTCCTTATGATTCTCTGGATTTCCTCAGTGTCTGTTGTTATGTCCTGCTTTTCATTTCTAATTTTGTTGATTTGGATCTCCTTTCTCTGCCTTTCAATTAACTTGGATAAGGGTTAGTCAATCATATTGATTTTCTCAATGAATCAGCTCCTTGTTTAATTGATTCTTTGTATTGTTTTTGCTATTGCTGTTGGTTCTGTTTATTGATTTCCACCCATCAGCTTTGTTTCTTGCCATGTACTTTTAAGTGTGACTCTTCATTTTGTTCTAGAGCTTTTACCAGTGTGAACTCTTTCCTGTTTTTTTGTTTTTTTTGTTTTGTTTTTTTTTTGTTTTGTTTTTTTTGTTTTTAAATACAAAGGTGGCTGTTTAATGACAAGACTCAAACAGTACTCCAAGGGGTTTGTGTCAATGTACAAAAGAGTCAGTGTCTCTGGGAAAGGCCCCCAGAGCACCCAGGTGGAAGGCTGCCTCCTACTACTGGGCTAGAAGGGCTGTCCTGTTGGCCTTCATCTTCTCTAGCTGCTTTGTTTTTTTTTATCATGCACATTTATTTAATAATACTTTTTCACTACATAGTGTGAGGACTTAATTCCAAAGAGCCAGCCCATCCCAATCCTAGTCACGTAGCCTCCATCGGCACCAGTCAATCCCAATCAAGGTCAAATATCCACAGTGGGAATTTCTTTCTCTGGCATTAAGTCTGAGTTCCCCTTGGAGTCACAAACATTTTGTGAAGGTGGTGACCCCAGTATGCTGGAATTGTTGAATTTGCAGAATAAACACTCTTTGCTTTTACATTTTACTTGGGTTTGGGTCTTTCCTTCAGTGAATTCCAGACCCTAATCTGTGGAGCATTGCCTGGGAATCTGCTGATAAGCCCTGCTCAGGCAGTAGAGCATTTAAAGGGAAACTTCAACTTCCCTGCAGATTGGTATGTAAGTCAGGAGGGCTTCCTCATCAGATACATATATCAGCGTTTCTGTTTATTGGAATTAGCTTGTGTTTCTGTTTTTGGTTTCCTTTGGTATTGGAATTGGCCCTCAGGATTAGTGCACAACCTGGAGACCTCCCCCCTCCCCCACTACCTGAGGTGTCAGAGAAAGCTCTCCACCCCTCTTTGGGAGAACTTGAAGGTTCTCATTTGGTTTTGGTTTTTTTTTCATGCTGAATATCTCTAGTCTACCAAGCCTTTGGTCACTGCTTATGCTTTCCCTGGAAAATCTGTCTGTCTGTGTCTGTTTGATTGTAATACCTGTTGTTACTGTCTTATTGTTATGGTTGTCAGATTAATTGTCATTTTATCATGGGTCAAACACTTCACTTACCCCCTTAAGCCATCTGTGTTCCCCAGGTCAGATGTGACTCACATCTATGGTGGGGGGACCAGCAGAGCAGGGGCAGGCAGCAGCTGGGGAGTGGGTAGGCACTCTGCTAGGGCCCCCTTCTAACCAAACCCAGGCAGAGGCCATCCATGTGTGTCCTGGGTAATAGCATGTGGAGGGGGTGGGACTTGCAGCTGCAGGCTTGTACCCCGGGCTATGTCAGGCCTTAGGGAGGGGGAGAGAGAGCTCAAGGCTGTAACTAGCCCCACTTGTGCACCACGATTGGTGAGCCCAGCCTCCAGGAGCTGAAGCCAGTGAGCTTCCACCATGGTGGTGCCCACTTCTCTTCTGGCAGTGGGCAGAGGAGAGCAGAGGAGAGGGGGCACCAGGGTGTAGCTGCTGCCACAAACACCTGTGTCCACTGCAATGAAGCAACACTGTTGGCAAGCCCCAACTTCTGACTGAATTCAACAGATAACAGAATGCATTTCCCTTGAAATTACAGCTGGAGAAACTAAGGAAACTTTTATCTGTCTGTTTTAAAGTTGTGTGTGACCACTGAATGTTTATTTTTGACTGGTCTTAACCCGAATTAGGCCATCCAGTATATCCTTGCTGTTGTTTTTTAATGGAGGCACTTAGTATAAAGAAATTAGAGCTCTTAGAACCACCTTTATTGTGTCACACAAGTTTGGGTATGATGTGTATTAATTTTCATTCTATTCTAGGAAGTTGTTAGTATTTTTTCTTTATGTCTTGGCTTATTTTTCATTTATAGTGAGTTGTTCAGGTTTCAAGAGTTTGTAATCTTTCTGTTGTTTCTGTTGTTGCTCTACAGTTTTAATCTGTGGTGGTCTGATAAAATGCAGGGAATTATTTCTTGAGACCTACTTCTTGTTTAAGCATGTGTTCAGTTTTATAGAAAGATCAATAAGGTGTTGGGAAGATAGTATATTCTTTTGTGCTTGAATGAAATGTTCTATAAGTATATGTTACGTCAACTTGGTTCAGAACATTAATTATTTCCCTGTTTGGTTTTTGTCTGGATGACCTGTCAATTGAAAACTGTTAGTAAGAATTAAGTTTAAAAATGAGTCACATTATATTCAAGGTACTTTATAATAATCATTTCTGTTTTTGCAATTTAAGAAGTATATACTTAGTCATGAATCTCTGTAGAAATATTAAAATTTAAAGATAATTTTGTTGTTTTGCTGCTGATTTAAAAAACTCATAAAAACAATTTAGTGTAAAAATTTTTGAGAAGAGAAAAATGTATGTAAAATGGAATCACTAAACATTTAAAAATTACTTCATGGTCTTTTTATTCAATATATAAGATTCTGGTTTGGGAAGAGATACATAATTTGGGTAAATGGAATTCCTGGAACCAAAATAATACATTTCTATTTATTCTACCATAAATGGTAAAGTGAAAGTTGGTTCAAAATGCAGAAATTTCAATTAAATGGAGTTTGTCATCACTCATCACGATGCAGGAAAAACAGGTTGAGCGTCCCTTCATAATTGCTCTGATTTTTTTCTTGGTTTTAATACTTTTAGTAGTTAACATTCAAATTACTTATAATTATAAACTTTATAAAAACTGCTTAATGTCAAGAAGGTCTTTAAAGTGCACAAGATTTTATAAAATTTGGAAAAAATGGATTAGATGGGAAATTAAATTGTGAGAGTTCCATTAAATATTACAAGTACTCATACTGGAATTTGCTAACCTTTCTAATTTGTATAAAGGAAAACATTCTGAAACACATATTTTCAGTTTAAGGTTTTAATAATTTGAGTCCAAGAATGAAATCACCTAATGCAGGCTCTGAGTAGTTTATTTCAAACATCCAAGTTCATCATCTATATCATTCTTCTAGAATATGTTCTTTATCTAATATGTTACTTCCAGAAATACTTCTGTAAAATAAATTTTATATTAAAAAAACACTTAAGAAAACTAAACGGGTAAATGAAATGCAATGCAATATTAACCTATCATTTACCTTGACATTATATCTAAAAAAGAATGGTTCTGAAAGTAAAACAAAAGGAGTATACAGACAGAGAGCAAAGCGAATCTCAATCATAATGAGCAGCATTGCACTGGGGCAAACACATGTTGGACATGCTCTCTTAGGGCGGAGGTTAAGACTTCACTGGGAGGAACACCTGGTTAGGCTGAACATTAATATTCTGCTCTCAGCTGTTATCAGATATCACTGGAAGAAATATTCAAATGAAATATCAGTACTGGGTGTTTTATAAAACCAAAGCATATTTTCTCACTATGTCTTTCACAGAGTTCTCAAGGAAGATGCTTTCTGAGTTAAGAACAATAAAATGCTTTTTTGGGTCCTTCATTTGGTTAATTAGAACTATGTAATTTACATATATAATCTCCACATACATTTGTGAATGTGTGAAAGAGCAAGTATGCATGTCTGTTTCTGTTCTTCTTAGGGATCCAGGGGAGAAAAAAACCAGAGAGGATTTAGAGAGTATGTATATGACAGTGATGAAAGGTAAAACTCACAGAATACATAACCACATGACTTCTTTATTGTCTATGTTTCCTGTTACATGTCATTGGAACATATATGGGAAGAAACAAACATGACTATCCTTGGAAAAAATTCTACAGTGTTTTAACACATAGCAGATACTTTCTGGAGTCTCATATCACAGAGGTCATTAGGCTTTTAAAGTAGCTTATGAGTAATTATTTGATTGACAGGGACAGAGAAAACTAAGTCTATAATTTCCAATAAACAAATCAGTTCTAACAACCAGCTACTGGTTTTCTTTCATGTGTTACAAGAAATTTTACCCAAGTGCCATGTTTTTAGCTTAATAAAGAGAAATTATGTGGTAACTCAAATACTTAGCAAGAGAGTTGCAGAAATTTCTAGCAGTATGTCATACTGCATGTAACAATGCCCAAGAGGGAAGCTGCTATGTGGGATCCTAGTTATCTAAGCATAAAAATTTACAAATATGGTTTGCCAATTATACTGTAATTCCCTTAATAGATTCCCAGAAAGATTCAAGAGCTCTAAGAAACAGCAAGAATACTTTACTAAATCAAAAACCATATGGCACATGAAAATAAACTTTCATTCTGTGTGATACCATGGGAATGGGTAAAAAGTCTACAAATTAAAAGAAAATGTAAGCTACATAGCTGAGAATTATTATTTAGATAAAAAAAAATATCAGAACCCAATTGTAAAAGCATTACACCATCCAATTTGATATGGACAAATGACATGGTCATTTTACTATCCAGGGGAAGAGGTAAACAAAACCTACCATAAATGGTTCAATACTTTTAGCTGTGAGAGAAATGTAAATTAAATCCCAATACTATATCAGTATACACACTGCAGAGCAGATAGAATCAGATGTGGAAACATAACCAAAGCTGTTGATCTGAGGATTCAGAGAAATTGACTTATTCACATACAACTTGTGAATGAAAAATGACTATTACTCCTGCAGTCGGTCTACATGCCTCCCAAACCAAACTAGAACTTCCCAAGAGGGCCAGCTCCTTCCATGTAGCCTCCTCCTGCTCCAACAGATATCTAAATTCCAGTCTCCAGAAATTGCAAGCATATGACTTTCTGTACCTAGAAAATGTATTTTGTACAGATTGTTTAGCATCTTGAAATAGGAAACTGACTCTGATTAGGTCTCGGTCCATATTTGTTCACAAAAGTGCATACAACATAAAGCAGGAGGCAGAAGGGCTAAATCAGAAGCAATAAGCTGATAAAATAGAAGTGAGAAAGAAAAGCACCAGAGTGAAATATGAGGATGTTGGGCTGATGGGATTGAAGATGGGGAAGGATTATGTATGATTAAAGAATAGGCATAGACCTCAATGCTAGAGAAAGCCAGGAAGCAGATTCTCCACCAAAACCTTCACAAAGCACATCTATCTATTCATGCCTTGCCTTCAGTCCTATCAAAACTGCAGCCTGAAAACCTATAAGATAACAAAGTTTTCTTTAGTTTAGCACAAGTGGCAATTTTATATGAAAAAATGATAACAAATATATAACCCACTCATCTATGTTTGGGCTATTTTTTCAAAAAGATGAGGCCACCAAACAAACACAGTATCATTATTTGTAACTTAACTATTAGGGTCAACCCAATCTCCTATGCTGAGGTTAATCACGGTACAGCTATGGAGTTCCACTCAGTCATAAAAATAGCAAAGTACTGATGCAAAAAAACATGATCTTTCCTGCTTGAGTTGTTTCAATTTAAAAATGTCAGTTTCAAAATGTAATGTATGACCTCACTTTTAAACATTAATATTTTCTTTATACCATTTTAGTTAGTTATGTTGTGTATGTGTGTATGTGTGTGTGTGTGTGTATGTGTGTGTGTGTGTTGGAAGTGGCATGACAGCTTGCAAATGTGGAGATCAGAGGGTAACTTGTGGGAGCTGATTCTCCCCTGACACAATGTGCACTAGAGGACTGGGTCTTGGATTGTTAGACTTAATGTTAAGTGCCTTTGCCTACTGAACCATCTTTCTGATGCCCAAAAATATCTTGGAATGACACAAATTTAGAATGGCAAACATATTCATGTTTACCAGGGATCAGAGATGATGAAGGAAGTGAAATTTTTGTGGTAAAATATTGATAAACCATTAATGGAAATTCCACGAATAAAATAATTCAAGTTTTATTTAAACTGATAAAAATAGTCATGTTTTCACTGACTTAGTTTGTTACTTTTCTTTCTAATACCCACTCCTTGAGTTACCTTTAAATAAGTTATACAGAACCAAAAAATGTTAAGATAGACTGCAGTGACACCAGCTAATGTGACCTTTGGTAACGACATTTAGAAATCTTGGTGAATAGTATCTCTCCTAGATGATTCATGTATAAAGACCCACGTGTGGAAAAAGTGTTTGGTGAACTTTTTCCTGAATTTGGTCTTAGTACATGATTCTCATGACTGAAATGACATAAACAAAAATATAAGAGCTAACCAAGTTTTAAATTACTTAATTTATTTATTCACTTTACATCTGGTCATAGCCTCTCCCTCCTCTCCTCCCAGTCCCACCCTCCTTTCCCTATTCCCCCTTCCCTATTTCTCAGAAAAGGAGAACCCCGTTACCCACCCATCCCAGCTCATCAAGAGGCTTGAGAATTGAGTCTGTCCTCTGCTCCTGTGGCCTGGTCAGGCAATCCTGTCAGGAGGAAGTGATTAAAATGCAGGCAACGGAGTTCATGTCAGAGACAGCCAGCCCCACTCCCCTCAAAAATTTATAGATATATTTTTCTTATTTACAACATTGTTGAAAAAGTAAAAGGTCATTTTCATAATTTTGACCATAAATCATACCTCTATATTTAAATGCAGATGTTTCAAATCTGAGAAAATTAAAAACCTTATGTAAAGGCTTTGTAGTAATATGTATTTTCATATAGTTCAATATTGAATATTCAATATTGAAAGAATAAAATTGAGAAAAGAACTAAAATGAACATATCTTGTTCAATGATCAAGCATATGGTCTTTGACTCCACTAAGACTTTGTAACTAGCTTCACTATTAACTACCTGGTAAAATGGAGGACTGGTAGTCTTAATTTGGCTTTCTGAATGACAGTACAAAGAAAGTATATAGTCCTTCCTAATTTCACTATTATCCTTTACATTTTGGTTGCCTTTATGTTCATAAATAGCACTGTAACTTTAAACTATTTTGTAACAATTAATCTATGTTCTAAATTTTGGCTACGAGTACAAAATATTCTTACTAAAATATTAAAAACTATTACTTCTAAATGAGAACTACATTATTGAAAAGTTTAAATTATAAACTAAAATGTTTTACAAACTTAAGTACAAGAGTCTCTATTGAAAGATGTAATTGATTTGAACTATATTCTTTCTTTAGCTTCACTTTTACATGTCCCTCAGAAGCCAACAAATACAAACAGAATACATATCTAAGGGCTGAATATCAATTTACTGTGAATTCTTCTGGGCAGTGCCCAAAGCTAATAGAGAGCAAATCATAAAATTTTAAATCATCAATTTCAATTTTATATGGTAAAGTCAACAAGATATCATCCAATTTTTCTAGAAGCTGAGGTCCAGAATATCCAATGGCAACCTTGATCTTCCAATCAACTCACTCTCTGCCCTTGAAGAACATATTTAATTAGCCTCCATCAAACATTATGCTTCTATAAAATGGAAATAATGAATATTCATTTTCCTCATGGGATATTTGAAGGAATGCATTATTTTAAGATAGAAAAATATTTGTGGATGGTAGTCATATGTCAAATCACTGAGTGGGGACTAAGTCAGATGACTGGTTCAGCTGTGTATTAATAAGCACTAAGAAATGCTTGAGAATAACAATATTAATAATATCCACCAGAAGAAGAATCCTAAATATACTGAATGATGTCAAGACATTAAAACACTCTGGTGGGACATATATATGTTCTTAATGTAACCCTCTTCATGTGGATTAATAAATACATCATCAAAGAAAGTGGTTGCTAAAGCAACTATAACAATAAATACCAATGTAAGACACTATATAGAGTGTTGTAGAGTTTGGAAATGGCCTAAAGATAGCAGTTGAAATCATATGTGAAGGGGGCAATTCTTTAGTCAAGGATTTAGTGAGAAGAGTAAGCTCGGTGAACAGAAGACGCTTATTTAAGGCGGCTCCCATGGTGGTCATGCCTGTTTGTTCTTCCCACTCACTGTGCATTGGTGGGATTGATGATATCCTAGGGTTGAATATCCCTTATGCAGCCCTTATATCCCAAATCTTATACATGCCTTTATAAACTTAGGATAGTTTTTAGCCAATAACAAGCAAGAAGTGTCTGTCCCCACAACCATAAGCATCTGAATCTTCCCAAGAGTTGGGGTGACATAAGTGGTTATTAGACATATAATATAGGATAAACATACTAAAACCTCTACTCCTAAAGAAGCTAAACAACAAGGAAGAGCCTAGGGAATGTACTCAATCCTCATTCAGAAGGGCAAATGTGATAACATCAGAAGCAGGAGAAGACATCAAATGTGATAACATCAGAAGCAGGAGCCAATCACAGAGGGCCTCTGAGAGCCTCTACTGATCAAGCTTTTGAAGCTGAGGCTGAGACTCATAGCCAAACTCTGGGCAGAATGCAGGAAATCTTATGAAAGAAGGGGGAGATGGAAAGACAGGAGCTCCAAAAAGAGACCAACAGAACCAAAAAAAACAAAAAAAAACAAAAAAACAAAAACAAAAAAAAACAAAACCCTGAGCCCTGGGGGCCCTGAAGAGAATGATACCCCAACAAAGGACAATGCATAGAGAGGACCTGAAACCCTGGCTCAAATGTAGTCTATAAACTCATTCTCCAATTGGGGTCCCTAGTAAGGGGATCAGGGGCAGTCTCTGGCATGAACCCAGTGGCTGGCTCTCTGATCATACTTTTCCTCACGGGTGCAGCCTTGCCAGGCCACAGAGGAAAACAATGCAACCAGTCCTGATGATACCTGATAGACTAGGGTCAGATAGAAGGGGAGAGGACCTCCCCTATCAATGGACTAGGGAAGGGGCATTGTAGGAGAAGAGGGAGGGAGGGTCGGAGTGGGAGGGGATGAGAGAGGGGGCCACAGCTGGGATAGAAATTAAATAAAATATAAATAATAATAATAATAATACTAATAATAAATGGAATAAAAAAGAGTTGATCTTGTAAGTTAACACTTCCTTAGTTGAGCCTCAGACAACACAAGTGTTTAGGAGATTACCTTGATTTCAGCCTAATAAAAATTTAAAAACCAGCTAAGTCATCTTAAACTTTTTACCACAAACAGTGACATCGTCAAGATACTCTATCGAATCCACAGGTGTATGTGTGTTGCTTTACAATGCGAAAGTAGTTGTAACATGGTCACTCAGCAATAAGTAGTTAACACAATAGATCAAACTGATGGGAATATACAAGTGCCTATAGATATGATAAGAAATAGGATGCATGTTACATTATAATATTTTTAATACAATCGTAAACACTTTTGCATAACCACCGTCACAAAGTATGAGCTTTCACAAAGTAGCAGCATTGTCTTTTGGAATATCTGTTTCAGGTAAACATTATATTCATAATAGTGACTGTAACATTCACAGGACAAATAGCAGCAAGTTCCTGTGGGTAATCATAAAGATTTTATGGAATTGTTTTAAAGGTTAATTAATATAATGTTTATGCTTTGCAAAATTTTATCAGTTTTTTCATCATAAATTCTTTCATAGATTTAGTGATTAACTATAATGAAACTAAAAGTCATACATAAATGAGTTGTCTTAGGTCAGTTCAAATAGAAACTGACAAGAAGAAAGTTCCTAATACTCTGGAGTAGAAGATTGACAACAAGAAACATTTGCCCTTTGGATTTTTTAGCTAAAAGTTCTTTTTCCCTCTGGGGTCTTCTTTTTCTTTTTACATTGTTATTATTATTATTATTAATTACAATTTATTCACTTTGTGTCCTGCTGAAGCTCCCTCCCTCTTCTCCTCCCAGTCCCACCCATCGTCCCTTTTCCCTCCCAATACCCCTCCCCTAGTCCACTGATAGGGGAGGTTCTCCACGACTATCTGACTCTAGCTTATCAGGTCTCATCAGGACTGTCTAGATCTTCTTTCTCTCTGGCCTAGTAAGGCCACGCTACCAGGGGGAGGTGATCAAAGAGCAGGCAACCCAAGTTCATGAGAGAAACAGCCCCTGCTCTCCTTACCAGTGAACCCCCATAGAGACTGAACTGCCTATAGGTTGCATCTGAGCAGGGGTTCCAGGTCAAATAACTTCATGCATGATCCTTGGTTGACTCATCGGTCTCTGCAGGATCCCCTGGGCCCAGACTTTTTGGTTCTGTTGGTCTCAAACTTTTGGTTCTGTTGGTCTCCTTGTCGAGCTCCTGTCCCCTTCAGGTCTTTCAATCTCCCCCTTCTTCCATAAGATTCCCTGCACTCAGCCCAAAGTTTGGCCATGAATCTCAGCATCTGTTTTTTTTTTTTTTTAATATTAGTTATAGTTTATTAACTTTGTATCCCATTGTACCTGCTCCCTCATTCCCTCCCAATCCCACTCTCCCTCCCTCATCTCCTCCCTGCCCCTTTCCAAGTTCACTGATAGAGGAGGACCTCCTCCCCTTTCATCTGACCCTGGTTTATCAGGTCAGCAGCTGTTTTGGTACCCTGCAGGGTAGAGTCTTTCAGAGGTCCTTATGGTAAGCTGCTGTCCTTTTCCCTATCTTCTCCTGTATCTGATGTCTATCCTGTTTGCCCTTTTGAATGAAGATTAAGCATTTTCCTTAGGATCCTCCTTGCTTAGCTTCTTTAGGTGTGCAGATTTAGTATGTTTATCCTATATCATAGGCTAATATCCACTTATAAGTGAGTATATACCCTGTGTGTCTTTCTGATAAAATCTCAATGGTTACTGAAACAGAAATACTTGGCATGTTAGCAGGATCCCAATGCCAGGTTATAGTAGGTGGGAGGACAGAAGTGTTAACAGTGTGGAGGACAACTGGTGCATGTTCTAAGCTGCAGGACACAGAAGAGGATTGGGTAACACTGAAGCTATAAAGTGCTGTGGTGGACAAGACAGCATTCTATAACAGTATATTGAAATCTGAACCTGTCAAACCTATGAATGTGACAAATTTGGAAATGAGGTATTTTAAAATACAATCATGTTCAAATGAGGTCATACTAAATAAGAATGAAAACTTGTCCTGTATGCATGCTGTCCTAGAAGAAAGTCAAAGCAGGAAGAAGAGAGCTACCTGAAAATCTCGACATGCAGGAGAAAGATAGCCGTGGGAGACCCAGCAGGGGTTATTCTGGGGAGCTGTCAGCTAAAGGATTCCAGCAGCTGGAAGCCAAAGAGAGAGCTCTTCAGATCTGTAGGAGCATTGCCCGACGGGCTCTATTTCAGGATTCTAGCCTCCAGAAATGTAATAAGGTACAACATTGTCTTAAGCCATCTACTTGTGGACAGAGTATGGTTAACCTTCTAAGCCAGTCTGTAGATACTAATGCAAAGGTTAAAAGAATACCTAGGAATTGAAACTCACAATATTTTCAGTGTGCAGACAGTTGGGAAGCTGAGGGTTGAACTGAGAAGAAAGAAAGGGGCAAAGGACAGATCAAGAGCAGAGCTCAAAGTGGAAATCACTCCTTTGCATGATCACCAAGATTGTTGTTTAGCTAAGACCTCAGCCCGAGGTCAGCAACTGAGATGGTTATTTGGAATTGGTTTTGAGATTTTTCAGATCTCATTATACTACATTTCAAAACAACAACAAAAAAAAGCTGACAGGTTATAGGTAGCAAAAGTATGTAGATAATAGAATTTGTAATTTAAAATCCCACGAGCTCTGCAAGCTGCAAAGTCAATGCCAGGTTGGTCATTGACCAGTATTTTTGTTGTCCCTTAGTAATGGCCAATTCTTCCTAAGTTTATACATTTACACATAGTAAATGGCTCTTCCCTGTATGCCAGAGGAAGACATACAATCTGTTTTTAAACTGTAGGTCCATTTGAAAGAGCTATTTAGAAAGAAAGAAAGAAAGAAAGAAAGAAAGAAAGAAAGAAAGAAAGAAAGAAAGAAAGAAAGAAAGAGTAAGATGGGCACAGAACTGCACACCCACTGCTCGGGAGACTGAAGCAGGAGGATCATAGTGTGTTGCAGAAAAATCTGGACTCCATAATGAGGCTGAGGTCATCCTGGACCATAGCAAGGCACTGTTGAGAGAAGCAGAGAGAGAGATAGAGAGAGAGCACAGAGAGCCCTAAGAAGTATACTGTGCTTGAAATTCATGGGACCCTAATTCTTCCCATAGGGGCTGAAGGATCTGTACTTGCTGGCCATTCCTCCTGATTCTCTATGCAGGGCAATCTAGACATTGTTTCCAGAAGCAGTCTCCAAGGACTATTCACTGAATGTTAGAAGTAATTGCAGGGTCTGGTAAAGCAGACAGAAGTGCTAATGAAATCATTAGCAGCATTAAGAGCTGATAGTATGCAGAGCTGTGATAGTCAGATAAAAGAAGGGAAGTCTTTGGTCTACACCATGATCACATTGAGGCTAAATCATTGTTTTTTGTTGTGCATACCATATCCTAAAAGGCACATGTATTACCCTCTGGAAGATTTTGACCCGGGGAGTACAGTTCATATTAGTGATACCAGTATGGTGCAGTCTATGCCCATGTCATGATGGGGTTCTCTCCACTTGTGGGTACATTTTAAATTCTATTTCAGGGAATTGTTTTATTTCTAAAGAGGAATAAAACATTTACATTGCATCGGTCACTTCTGGCACCTAAGGCTACATCTCAGAAGGCCAAGCAATCTCTACTATGCAGATGCAAGCCCACCACTTTGCCAGGGCGTAGGAACAGGGAAAGAGCTCTGGCTTAGGCCACACAGTTGAAGCTGCTAGTCCTTCCTGCTGTCCTTCAAAGGGAACTATATGTATCTCAGTGCCATCGTTGCTATTCCTAAGAGTCGGTCTTTTTTTTACCCTTAGATCAGAAATTCTCTCAGTCATTCACTTTTTCTAAATAGAATTAGAATTTTTACATTTTTCCCCCAGAGGGCTATTTCTTCCATCTTTTCAAATTTCTGGGCAGAGATGGCCAGGCACAGTTTTAAATGGATAAATATCTTCTCATTTTTCTGCAACATTATATTGTTAGTGTGTTTCATCTCTCTGAGAAACAATGAATTTTTAAGTGCATAAATATCCCAGTTAATTATTGTGGTGATTAGTATTAATTGTGTCAATGTTTAGTGTCTGAGCAAAAATCATGACAGACTATGGACAGAACACAGATTTAAGTTTTACATCAAATTCTGTGTTCCATTATGATAGCAGCTCCTTGAAGTTTCTATAGTAACAGAGAACATCAAAGATACGTTACAAATACATAAATCAAGACACTTTTCAAACTCATTGGTGGGAACATCAGGTAGGCAGGTGACAGAAAAATATGGAAATCTCAGCTTTAGGCTTTAGACATTGTTTGATGATGTTCTTGACATTTTGGTTGGCAGAAACAAATCTGTTTGTATATTTAAATCTATTTACCTAGTAGTCATAAGGAGTTTAATTCAAACTCAGAGCTGAGCAAGGGTAGCTGTGAATGGGCCTAAAGATAACTAAACTAGGCTATTGACCTGTAATGGCACAACTCCTCCATGTTCACAGAAGTATAATACATTAATCAGCCTTGTTAATATATGTTAAGTATAGTAAGTTAATCAGACAGTTCAATGTAGGTGCATTTATTTATTTTTATTTCCTACAAGCTTATCTTTTCAATTGTCAGTTCCACACCTAGACCCCGTGAAGGAAGGCTTCCAACCAGTATTGGGAGAGACTGTGAGTACGTTTTGACTGCATTGGTTACTGTGGGAAAACCCTTCTGAGTATTCCAGTGTGGGGATGGGGACTAGCAGGATCCTGCAGTCCTGGACTTCATACAACAGAGGGGCAAGCTGAGCACTAGCAAGCATGCACTCCCTCCTCTATTCCTGATAATTCCTCAGGTTTCTGTCTCTGTAACTTCCTTACTATGATGCATTGGAGTCTGGAGCTCAAAGCAGAAATATCCTCCCTTTTCCTTAAGTTGCCTTTATAAGTGTATTTTAATACAGTAATAGGAAAAGAAATGAAGACATTTACAGTTTCTCAGCAACTCAAAGTCCCACAATGGAAATGCTTAGGGATGTTCGTCATGCATATTATTAAGCATATTCAAAGTAAAACTGAAAGGTCTGTACCACTCACACAGAGTGTCAATGATTCCTGTGTGTAACCAGATAGAAAACATTCTCTTGAAGCTATAAGAAGTACCTGCTGAATACTGGCACAGTACAAAGCCTAGAAATTTATGAATCTGCCTCAAAAAAATCAGAATAACATCCATGAAAATTCAGGCCAACAGTATAGAAACTTTGTCATGAATTGCTATCTGGAAGCCTTGTTGAGTCTAGAATGTATATATCGAAGAGCTTACTACAATAATCATTGTTTGCTATTCTGTTGAAGAGCTGGCTAGAGCAACAGCTATAATTATCCTTTAAGAGGAGAATAAGATAGAGTGTTGACTTGTGCCAAATATTGAAGAGAGTCTCATTAAATTATGCAGTGATTAAAATACCTTCTAATATCACATCCTTTCTCAAAACTTAAATGTATCAGCAACAAATATAAAAATGTAAGAGTTTCAATTATATATAAAAATTAGCTATCAATCTTATTTTAAATATTTATGATTTACATTGCTTAAGACAAATATGAAGTGTAAGTTTACCTGACATCTCTCCCATAATGTAGTAACATAAATTTCACTTATCATATTCCAACATCAGATAAAAACATTGCAAATATTACTAGCAATGACTATGGTATTTTAATATAATCAAATTCTCTCCTGGCAAAGATGTGACTGTTGAGAAAACCAGAAATGCAGATTAAGAAAAAAAATGAAATAAGGATTATATTATATCAACTAACAAATATGTTGAGAAAATATTTCCACTGTTTTTCTCTTTTACAAACTGCAGTGACATGAATGGTATTCTGATTTTGTGTAAAATAAGCTCTTTCTAGTAATCTCTAATACAATATGTATGTCTATGCAAACATGTTTATAAGACTAGTCAAAAGTGTGTGGTTTTATATTACATTATTTTCAAGACTATTGCTTGAGATAAACAAAATAATAGTTAATTTTATACAATAAAATATTCATTTTCAAAAATAATAAAAATAAATTGTTTTTTTCTAAACAACCTAACCTATAGCATCCCCAATTATGAATGCTTTAATATAAAAAAATTTTATTTAGGGAATTGGCCAACATTTGAAAGTCTCAAAACCAGACAATAAATTAGCTTCCAGGAGAATTTATTCAGAAAATGCACAACGGTTCACTGTGATCCAGATGAAGAACCTGAGGTGAAGATCAACAAGGAAAAAAAGTCTCCACCACTATCAAATAGTCCCAGAAAAAAATGTGCTAAGGACATCTCAGTTTACCTTGAGCTTCCAGTGAGCTGTAAAATATTTATGAGAAGAATAAAATGCCCCACTTAAATGCTGTGAAAGGCATGTGCACGTGTTAATAGAAAAGTGCAGCCAGTGGTCTGAGGGCTAGATAGAAATAAAGACAAACCACAAAATTCCACTATGACTCGTTAAGGAGACATACTATAAGACCTACAATTTGCCTGGCACCCTAACTAAACTTACATTTTCTTGGCACCCCTCATGCACAAACATATCTGTCTAGCTAGAACTACAAGCTGACTTACCTCCATAGTTCCATATACAACATGGAACCACTATAGTTTCTCAACTCACCTGATTAAAAAATGTATATGTGTATATTTATATATAAATGTATGTATGTTATATGTTTATATAATATATATTTTTAATAAAGAGGGTTCAATTGATGTTAGTTTATTGTTCATGTAAAGATGTGGGAGCTGTTTGGGAATGGCAGACTGGCTGCAGCGCTCAGGGCTGACACATTTTTAGGACAGTCAGTCTACCACTCCGATTGATTTTAGTTGTCTTACTGCCAGTATTAACTGTTGCGAAGGTAGGAGTCTGGCACAGGCATTTTGAGGAGGTGGATCCCCATATTTAAAACCGTTCCAGTGAGTGCAGTAGTTCTATTTCATTTTATCCTTCTTATTACTCTTCATTTCTACATCCTGGCAGGGCCACACTAAGTTAGTGTTACTATCACTGTGATTCAACAGCATCACCAAAAGGAAATTTGTGAGAAAAGGGTTTATTTTGCTTACAGTTACACATCACAGTTCCTCACTGAAGGAAGTCAGGGCAAGAGCTCAAGCGTGGCATTAACATGGAGGCTGTAGCTGGTAGAAAGGTCACTGAGGACTGCTGCATGTGCACTGGCTCATCATGGCTTGCTCATCCTGCTTTCTGATTGAACCACCCACAGTGGGCTGGTTTCTGCGATGAATTACTATGAAAATGTCCAACAGGCTGGTCTGCTGACAGCCCAATCTTCTGAAAACATTTTCTCTATTGAGGTTCCCTCTTCTCAGATGGTTTTAGCTTGTGTCAAGTTGACATACAAATAGTCAACAGACACACACTATGATATTTCTACCATTTATTTTGAGATCTCAGCCTATACTATGCCATGTTAATTTTATGTTTTTCCATTACAAGCATTCAGGTTCACTTAGGCAAATCCACATACCCCCACTCTAGGATTACTGTGCTGAGCACAGGTGTGCAACAACAGCAAACCTTTTAGGGATGATCTTGTGATGCAGTATTTTGTTGGCCATTGCTTGCAGAGCCTATCTGTGTAGTGTAGAACAGGAGAACAATCCTGGATGTGTTAACCTACACTCAAGTCGTTACATCAAACTTGCTGTTTAACAACCTGGTTTTCCCCCTGTGATTTACAGTGAAGTAGGTGTGAGTCACTTTGTTCCTTCGGCTTAACTTAACTCCTACAAGTGAGGAAATGGAACATTGCAGTTTTCCTAAAAGGATGTGCAAGGACAAGCTTAGATAAGAGAAATTGTTTAATTCATCCTAACTCAGCAATTCTTCTCCAGTATGTGTTTTGTTTTAATTCAACTAACCAAGAACTTGTTCATTTATTCATTAATCCAAACAACATAGGATTTCATTATGAGAAAGGCATTGTGCCCAATACTGTCAGTTATACTGAAGGGTGTAGTAATGATTACCTCACAGCTCTTGTTGATGCAGAAAAAGAACGAGCCAGTATTTCATCAAATGGAATGAGCTGTAATCTCCCAAGGAGACTAGCATTTAAAGAGCTTTATAAACAATGAGCAGTTGTGTGCCAAGTTCTATGGTACAGAAGTAAATGATTATTACAGACTGACTACTGAAGAGTCACACAATAGGACAAATGCTCTAGAGAAAAATGTCTGGGTCTTAAGTTTTATTAGCTAATATTACAATCAAACTATGTGAGATGAGAATGTCAAAATACCCAAATAAAAACTTCTATTCCCTTTCCTTTAGAAGTCTTTGTTTTTTGATTTTTGTGGCTGCTGTTGTGTGGTTTTAGATACTCAGTATTTTATTCTTTAAATACTTATACATTGTAGTTTTCTCTGAGCAGGCCATAGCTATGGTCCATCAGGCTTCTTGAGCTCTGAATTGTTAGTAAACAACAGGAAAATGGGAATCTTCTGGTATTTTAAAGTAAACACTTCTGGAAAGGGTTTGTAGAGGTTGAACGAAATGAGCCTCGTATGCTCACAAGAGTGGCGCTGTTAGGACATGTGCCCTTGCTGGAGTAGGTTTGGCCTTGCTGGAGTAGGTGTGGCCTTGCTGGAGGAAGTGTGTTGCTGGAAGTGGTAGCTGGGATTTCAAATGCTTACACTAGTGTCACTGTCACTCTTCCTGCTGCCTTTGGGCCTGGATAGAGAACTCTCATCTACCTCTCCTGCACCATGTCTGCCTGGGTACTGTCATGCTTCCTGTATAATGATAATGTACTAAACCTCTAAAACTGTAAGGACTCTCCAACTAAATGTTTTCCTTGTAGCAGCTGCCATGGTCATGCCATCTCTCTCTGGCAAGAAAACCCTAACTAAGGCAGTGTTTGATAGCATTTAGGCAGAAGATCACAGAATTTCAAGGATATATTTGAGAAGCCATATAACCCTTTCTTTTGTCAAATCACTTATGGTGTTAATATAAAAATAGTTTATTAATATGTAAAAAGTAAGATTAAACTCTAAGGACTAGTTATAGAAACATTCTTAGACATGAGAGAATAATTTATAAATAAATATTCATTGAAAAGAACTTGATCCACCTACTATAGAAAATCAAACACTGTCCTGGATTACATTTATCCAAATGAAAGAAAATGGATCTGTAACAGCCCTATTTGTTCTTTAGGGTTTTATTTTAGTGTACTCCCAACTGTTAGAAGGTTATGGTAATGACTCAGGGAAGATCATGCTGGGGCCCTGTGCTGGAGGCAGTGTAGAATAATATGCATGACATAACTCATGCTGCTGACTGGTGAGAGTCTAAGGAGAGTGAGACAGATTGAGGTCGTGGGAAACTTGAGGCATTGCACTTAGGTGCATTTCTTTAAATACTGATTTATCCTCAACCTGATGGCCTCCTGGATATGAGTTTACTAGCCTGAGTTTTGCTTTTTCCTCTTTGATTGTCTCTAGGTTCTCAAGCCTCAGATCTATCCCATGAGTCTTATCATGGGTCTTTCCATGCTCTTTTCAGACTTGTAGTATCAAAGAAAAGGTCTTCATTTCCCCCAGGGGAACACTTATAATCTAGGTTTTTATCTTGTTTCCTAGTAGCAGGATCTTTGGTTTGTCATGTTTCAAGACATCATAATTCTCAGGTTGTTGTTGTTGTTGTTAGTGGTGGTGGAAAGGAGATGGTGTTGTGTGTGTTTGTGTGTGTGTTTGTGTATGTGTACATGTGTGTGTGCACATGCGTGTGAGCGCTTGTGCTGTGTTGTTATTTACTTGTTGAAATAATGAAAAAGGAAGTATCAGAATTCTATTGGGCCCTTTCTAGCATTTTACAGTATTTCTCATACTGGTCCTCAATTTAAGCCTCAAGTGAAATGTTCTATAAAAGTTGATGTAATCCTATACATTTATTATCATTGTAACGAAATGAATTTTAAATTTTCCCCTTAGATTTATGTTGATGTCCTAACCAGAATGTAATACTTGGATGTGAGACCTTTGAGAAATGAGCTAAGTTCGGGAGGTTTGGCTTCCCTGGATTAGCTTTTCTTTTCCTGTAAGAAGAAACTGGACTCTCACTTTTCCACAGCACAGGCATGTGATGTTGAATACTAGTCCCTCATAAGCCAAGAAAAGAGCCGTCAGGACCACAGTGAATTTGCTTTCACTTCCACCTTGGATTTACAGCATCCAGAATCCTAAAAAGTAAACATTTTCGCTAATCTAACTATTAGTGGTATTTTAACACAGCAGCGTAACGCATAATGTTTCCAAGGCACTCACTTTTTACATACGCTACTGAAAGCAAAACTGCCTGCTAAGAGGAAGGGAGAGAGACAGGGCTGGGTTACAACCTTGTTACTTTAATTCATCAGTTTAAGGGGCTGTCCACAGTGTGATGGCTTCTAATAGCTTCATTAGTGATCTTAGGAAAGTGCCCTTCATATGGCAACACTAATGAGATGCTGTCACCCTATAGTTTACTGAGATTTTCTTAGTTGGTGGTTCTTACTAATTTGGAAGCTCCTTTGCCTTTCTAGCTCAGGCAGATAATCTTTTTAACCCAAAATTCTCAGCAAAGCAAACTTCTCTGTCAGATGAAAGTTGTTGTAACCTGCTTAAATTCTATAGCCCCTCTGTTGAGACCTACTTTATTTCTTAGCATAACTATAGCTCCTCTGTTAACAACTGCTATAGCCTTTAGCATGTTAGAAGCCATTTTGCTTCCAAGAATGTCTCTATGATTTCATTTCTCAAACTGTGTATACTTTGTTACCTGGATACTCCAAGAAGTCCCCCAACTGCAGAACCAATCAAATTAAAGGTCAGTTAGAAACCCTTTGTCTAGCTATCAAAAATGACATCATGTTGCTTCCCACTCCTAGATACCTGATTGAGTTTTTGTTACCTGGTTGTTACCTAGTTGCTGTTTGCTTCCTATACCTGATTCCACTTTTCTTTCCTGGTTACGTTGTTTTATGTGTGTGTAAAAAAACCTGTTTTAGGAGCAGACCAATGTCATAGTCTGGATCAGGAGTCCAGATTATGGCCCTGCAGGTCAGTTCCTATTTAGAGTTCAACAAACATCTGTTGAGCTCAGTCTGGTGTCTGAGCGGTCAGTGAGTGGCTACTCATGAACCCGGAACAAATTAACTGTTTTTAATATTAGTGTTCTCTGGTTTGATTATGTTATGAATTCTTCTAAGACTTTGGGAATCATCAGTAAATAAATCTTTGCTCTTGTTTTATTTCAATATATATATATATATATATATATATATGTAACAATTTCCTCTTCTAACAACCCACAACTGCAAACATTATAAGTGGATTCATTGCACTATGACAAATGCTAGTTCATATGGACATTGCCAACTCTAAGATTGTTGTTTGAGGAAATAATTAACAAATAACAACCAAGAATAACAATCCCTATGTTTGAAAATTTCTGTAAGAACCAATTATTATTTTGTGCTAAACTAAAATTAATTTTAAAAAGGGAAAATATATAAATTATTTTATGAAGATTTTATACAGGTATGAACTGTGGTTGTTTGGATTTTCTTAAAAATAGATCCTGACCAAAGCTTATTTTCGGAGTCTATAATAAAAAATATTATTTGAGAACTGAAATTGAGAAAAAGGGAAACAGGCTGAATTGGGGAGTATTGTTATTATAAATGTTATTAATTCATTCAGACAATTAATGCTAAACCCATCAGGGGATGCTAGATGCCAGTGTTTTCAGCCGATGGCTGAAGAAGCTGGGTGCCTGTGCAACTTCACTGAGTAATTGCCTGAGGTTTCCCCAAGAGGGAATCACTTCTCTGACATTTCAGCTTACATGTGGCATTCTGTGCAAAGGTGAAGGCTGATTACCTACAAACATGGAAATGGTAATTCATCAACACAGAATTAAGGGCAGGGAGGGCACCAAAAGCTTGCATGAATGTTAAATGAAGCCCAAAGCAAAGAGAGAAGCCTTCTCCCCTTCAAAATCCAAATGAGCACCAGAATCCAGGATGAGATATGACGTCTTTATTGATGTCTTCTAAGAATCTGTCCATGTGTGCCTTCTTGCCTAAATTTACTGCAGCATGCCCTTGAGTCTCTTTCCTGTTGCCAGGGCATGCTTCTCTAGGTTCACCTTCATAAAGCCATCGAGAACCCTGCTGGATCAGTCTCCAGAGGCTCTTATTCGGTGTGCCCTTCCACTTCCTTTAGAACCACTCAGCCCTGTGACAGTGTCCTACCCAGTCTACTGATCCCACCCTTCCTTCTGTCCTGGATTATTTATCAGCCACTCAACATGGTCTTCTTAGTCATGTCATCTGTGTGTTCAAACGAAGGGCTGCAAATACTAACTAGCTCTGTGCTGACAAAGCTTTAAAGCATTCACAAGTGTTTCCTGCTCAGGCCATTGCAGGCACAGGGGCTCTATACTGTGAACATGAAGTATTCTCTCATCTCAGCATTGCCGTATCTCTTCACTGTAGGAACTGACGTTTGTTCCTATGACTGCTTTGCTCACTGTTATATTCCCAGCACTTACAATGGTGCTGTATCATCAGTTCGTTAAGGTTTGAGCATGTTTCATTAACAAAAGAACTAATGTATTTAACAGCTCAACCCAGTGAAAAGTCTTTCACCTCCATCTGCACATGAGACTCTGGAACAGGGCTGCATTCATGATCATCCAGCGATCCAGGCTAATAGAGTCTCTGCTTGCCACACGATCCACAGTAACCCTAATGGTTAAATATGTTCAGATATATATTACATAAGTCAGGAGTCAGGAAGTACAGTCTTCTTCAGTGACCTTGAAAACAGCCTAAAGAACTACTAGAATTCACCTCATACTAAACCATAAGACAATCAGTGACATACATTTTTAGTAGACTAGCTTTAGGGATGTCCTTTGAGTGTAGAACAGTGTGCATCTTAACTGAAACCATTATTATTATTATTATTATTGCTATTGCTTTTTTTGAGACAGGGTTTCTCTGTGTAGCTTTGGCTGTCCTGTACTCAATTTGTAAACCAGGCTGGCCTCAAACTCACAATGATCCACCTGCCTCTGCCTCCCCGAAATTACACTGCTCCTGGCTGAAACAATTATTTATGGAAAGCATATATTGAAAAATTCCTATATGCTCAACATAGTTTTATGCATTTTGTAGGAATTAGCTCTCTATATGAATTCACACTAAAACTTAATGAGCAAATATTTATTTTATAAATCAGGCTCCCATAATAAAATCAAGAAATTACTGGCTTGAATATTCTGAGCTAATGATAGGGGTATCCAGGTCATGACCCATAGATTTAATACAGCACCCATGTTCTGGGCACCCCAGCACCCCAGCTCTTGCAGTGAAAAACATAGCAAAATATCCTGGGTGTATTCTTGGAAATATATTCTTATACTTTAAATCAAGATTTTAGAACAATGAGCTTCTAGCATTGTGCTTCCTGCTTTAGATGGACTTTGCAGGAAGCAAACACTTTGACTATGAACTGCAGATACTGTTAGTGAGTGAATAACACCGCATGGACTACTGTTGACATGTGCCAAGGGTGCTGATAAAGAATTGGGGTACATAAAGAGAAGAAATCACATGAGAGTAACATCTAAAAGAATCATTAGAATTTAGTCTTCTAAGCTCTCATCATCTAGTAAAATGTGTATAAAAAGATGATCTAAAAGAGACCCGTGCCCAGCCGGAACTGACAAATCAAATCAATGGTTAAACCTTCTGGCAGATCATTGTGCTCAAAATTCCTATTTTGTGACGATTTAGTCTTGGCAAGTTGTATTTAAGAATTTATCCTTATGATGCACTTTAATCAAATTGCTGACACAGATTTTTTTTTTTATAACAACCTCATATGAGCCAATTTTCACTTTTGTAATGTATCACTTTTTATTTCTGGTTTTAATCCCTCTTTTCTTTAGTCTGACTGAAATTTGTAAATTTTGTTTATTATTCCAAAATTTCATTTCCCCAATCTTTTTCACCATGTTTCTGCTATTTCATTTATTTCTGCCCTAAACTGATTTCATACCTCTCAGTAGCCATCAGTTAGTTTTATCTTTTCCTAGTTACTTTAGGTATATAATTAGGTTGTTTATTTGCAATGTGCTTTATACATACCTTATCTTGAGCTAACCTGAAGACTTCATGTACATCCCTAGCCAGGAGGTCATCAGGGTCTATTGGCAAAGCTCCACATTGGGCTGTAGTGGCCTGCTTGTGGACATGAGGCTACGAGACAGGGTGGGCAGGTAGGGTTTCTCTTTGGCAGTCATGGTGGTTACAATAGAAGGCATCTACAGTCATTTCACACTAACCCTACAGTCAGCGTTTGATAACTTTATTCTGATGGTTTTTCAGGTAAAGGTTGTTTTGCCTGTTATAAAAATAATCACATCTTCTTTTTTACATCCTATTTGCATGGAATTGTTTTTCTGTTCTTTCACTTCATATCAATGTGTAATTTAAAGACTAATGATGAACTATTTGTTTTTAACCTATATGTCCATTGGGTGTACGATTATTGATGACTTTAGTATTTTTATATTATACAATAGGTTGAGATTGTTAATGTTTTATTATTCTGCTTTGTAGGTCTTTGTTTTTTGGGACTGTGCATTAGATTTTCTCATCTTTATAGTTTGTCTATGTAAGGAATTTCTTATATATATTTTAATATGATTTTAATTTATTACAGTTTATTCACTTTATATCCTAGCTGTAGCCCCACCCTCATCCCCTTCCAGTCCCACCCTTCCTCCCTCCTTATCTCCTCCCATGCCCCTTCCCCAGTCCACTGATAGTGGAGGTCCTCCTCCTCTTCCATCTGACCCTAGACTATCAGGTCTCATCAAGACTGGCTGCATTGTCTTCCTCTGTGGCCTGGTAAGAAAACAAAACAGAGAGACAGAGACAGAGAGACAGACAGACAGACAGACACAGAGAGAGATCACCTCAGGAGGAGGTGATCAAAGAGCCAGCCCCTGAGTTCACATCAGAGACAGCCCCTGTTCCCATTACTAGGGAACCCACTTGGATACTGAGCTGCCTTGGGCTATGTCTGAGCAGAGGTTCTAGGTTATCTCCATGCATGGTCCTTGGTTGGAGTATCAGTCTCAGAAAAGACCCCTGTGCCCAGATTTTTTGGTTCTGTTGTTCTCCCTGTGGAGATATGGGGCTACTAAGCAGCATACATAAAAAATCTTATCACTAAGAGGTTATTTTCAGTTGATAGCAATTTCAATCAAATACTGAAATGCTACCCTTTTAATTCTTCTTTTATGCTTTTAGGTTACAATTTACATATTTTTACATACTAATGAAAATTCTTTTAAGACTACCTCAAAGATTATGCTATGACATATTATAAAGAAATTCTCCAAATTCAAAGAAAAATAAAATGCAGATATGTATATGTGTATATAGTCTTATTGTGTATACACTTATTTTAGTTATAATTATTTTACAATATGGCCAAAATGGCTTATATACAGTCATTAAGCATGATAGTGTAATTATCAATCTGACAAAAATCTAGACTTTCCTGGGGGATGGGCTGCTGGGTATTCCTCGGTTGATGACCATGCTTGAACTGAGGTACCACCCACTGTGAGTGACACCATTTCCTAGAAGTGAGTCTGGACTGTAACATTGGAAGCATGCGTTCACTGGCTTGACCCAAACCCTTGCTATTATTAAGGCTCTGCAGAGATAGACTCCAACCTGAAAGTGTGAACCCAAATTAACCCTTCTCCCTCAGTTACTTCATCAAGACATTTCCCCGTAACAAGCAAAAAAAGTGAGACGCTGAGCATGTGTGTATTTCAGTTGGGAAATAACACTTAGTTTTATTGGTTACTTTTATGTTTTCACAGTTAGACATTAATACTTGGTCTCTTGCTGGAGACCAAGCTTGGAACAAGACTCCAAGGTTGCAAGACAATGGCAGAGAAGCTGCACCGGGTGTAGGGAAGGGGGAGAATCGCCAGCTTTGAAGAAAACCATGATGCCAAGAGCACATCCTGTAGACCAAAGAGACCACCAACAGGAAAAGAGAGTGAGATTTCTTAAAAGCTAGGAGAACTTCCCTCACCCCACCCCATCATCTCCAGGACCGCCTCGTGATGTGGAGGAGAGCCACCTGCAAGATGGAGCGGAACCATAGGCTGCACTGTGAACCCGGACAATCTGCCCCTATGCTACCGGCCCGCGGGTCTTTAAGGAGGGATCCCCCCACCCCCTGCAACTAATTGGACGGCCAAATTTCACCGGTTTGACCTGGGACAGTATAGAAAATTATTTGTATGACTTACGATAATAAAACACACCAACACACCTCGTGGCTAAATAAATAAATAAATAAATAAGAAAAACGTAATACATAAAATGCTGTGGCTTCAGCCTCAAATATTTCTTTTGGAATTTCTCATAAGCCATATCTATTACTGCACTCTCTTGGAACATGTTTTATGTTTTATTTAATTTCTCCTTTGGAGGAGCTGGGTCACTGAGTATGCCGTGGCCCTTCTTTCAGCTTCTGTAGATCTGAGAATGTTTCATACTTCTCACCGAGGGTCAGCTGCTTTCTGCTGAGAGAGCTGCTTGTCTCAAGGGCTCCTATCACAACCTGCATCAAGCTACTTTGTCTTGCTATTTTTAAAACTATTTGTTCTTGACCCTGGAGGATGCGGTTACAAAACCTCACAGTGAATTTTCTTTGCATTGCTCTTTAGGAAGAGCTTTAAGCTTCCTTGATGTGGAGTCCATATCAGTCTCAAGCTCAGGGAAGGATTTGGGCATCATTTTCTTCAAGGACTTTGCTCCTTTCTATCTCTATCTTCTCCTTCTGGGACTCTGCAAAGCATTTGTTGTTTCCACTGATGATGTCTCACATATCTCATAAGCTTCCTTTGTATTTTTTTTTTTTTTCACTTTTTTACCCTTCTGACTGGATCATATTGCCTGGTCATTTACAAGGCCCAGCTGGGAGTGCTCAGTCTTTCTTTAGTTCAGATGAGTCCGTTCCCAATGGTAGTTTCACTTCACTATCTCCAGCTGCACACTTTTCTTCAGCTCTTTTTATTTCTATTTTGTTGAAATCTCACTTTGTTCCTACCTTGTTCCTGACTTAGGTTAACTTGTCTGCCTTTATTTAGACTTCTGGGCTTCCTACATAAACGTTTCTAAAAAATATTCGAGTCATATATGTTATATATCTCTGTTTATTTTAGTTTATTTGCTATAATGCTATTGTGCTATGTAGAAGCATCATGCTTCCTTATTGTTTGTTTTTGCTTTTGTTTATTTTATCTTGATTCCTTATGATTTCCTTTTCTTTTTGCCTTTCTTTGTGAAATAGTTGCCCCCACCAATATTTACTCTGTGAAGAGAAAACTTTTCACTGTCAGAAAGATCGTTAGACACATTATATGTATCTCAGATCTTTTCTACAGATGCATACACTTTTGCTACTTTGTTCAATCCTTAAATCGAGAATGAAATGGGATAGCTAGACTACACCTAAGAATTCCCATTTGTTTGGCCCTAGACAGTGCTCTGAAGTGTCAATGAAGTTGACAGATATTGCTGCCTATGGATAACTTAGTCCTGCTTACTTTTAGTGTCCTGCATGCCATAAGATATAAGTGAAATTCTTTGTGTCTTTTTTTAAAAAAATTATGTGTACTGGTGTTTTGTCTACATGAATGTCTAAGAGCAATTATCCCCTGGAACTAGAGATACAGACTACTTGTGAGCTGCTACGTGGGTGCTGGGAGTCAAAAGCAGGTCCTCTGGAAGAACAGCCCATGGTTTTACCTGCTGAGCCATCTCTCCAGCCACCTCAGTGTCATATGTAGCTGCAGCAGCTAAGCATTCATTATTCTTTTGCTTTACTCCACCATAGGAACCATTGAGTTGAAGAAGTCTCTCTTGGCACTAAGCCTTTGCTTCTTTGCAGAAGGAGTGTTTGAAAAGAAAGCAAAAAAGAGTCTGCCTTCTGTGATAATTTACACCAGGAAGGCTACTGGAATTTCACTTCTGGCTCCCCAGATTCTCTGAGCTATTAATAGTTTTGAAATTCTGTGGTTCTGTAAGTAAATAAGGGCAGAAAATATGTACTTCATTATCTTGCTGACATCACTTTCAACTACAAATTCTTTTTTTTGTGTGTGTGTAAATATTTTTTTATTTTATTTTTAATTTTTTATTAATTACACTTTATTCATTTTGTATCCCCCCATAAGCCCCTCCCTCCTCCCTTCCCAATTCCACCCTCCCTCTCCCTTCTTCACTCATGCCCCTCCCCAAGTCCCCTGATAGGGGAGGTTCTCCTCTCCTTCCTTCTGATCTTAGTCTATCAGTTCTCATCAGGAGTGGCTGCATTGTCATCTTCTGTGGCCTGGTTATGCTACTCCCCACTCAGGGGGAGGTGATCAAAGAGCAGGCCAATCAGTTTATGTCAGAGGCAGTCCCTCTTCCCATTACTATGTAACCCATTTGGACACTAAACTGCCACAGGCTACATCTGTGCAGGGGTTCTAGGTTATCTCCATGCCTGGTCCTTGGTTGGAGTATGAGTCTCTGGGAAGACCCCTGTGTTCAAATTTCTGGTTCTGTTGCTCTCCTTGTGGAATTCCTGTTCTCTCCAGATCTTACTATTTCCCTCTTCTTATATAAGATTCCATGCACTCTGCCCAACAGTTGGCCATAAGTCTCAGCATCTGCTTTGATAGTCTGCAGGGCAGAACCTTTTAGAGGCCCTCTGTGGCAGGTTCCCAGCCTGTTTCCTGTTTTCTTCCTCCTCTGATGTCCTTCCTCTTTGCCTTCTGGGATGGGGACTGAACATTTTAGTCAGGGTCCTTTCTCTTGATTAGTTTCTTTAGATGTACAGATTTTAATAGGTTTATCCTATGTTATATGTCTATATGAGTGAGTATATACTGTGTGTGTCTTTCTGCTTCTGGGACAGCTCACTCAGGATGATCCTTTCCAAGTCCCATCATTTACCTGCAAATTTCATGATTTCCTTATTTTTCATTGCTGAGTAATATTCCATTGTGTAGATGTACCACAATTTCTGCATCCATTCTTCAGTTGAGGGGCATCTGGGCTGTTTCCAGCTTCTGGCTATTACAAATAAAGCTGCTACAAACATGGTTGAGCAAATGTCCTTTTTGTGTACTTGAGCCTCTTTTGGATATATGCCTAGGAGTGGTATGGCTGGATCTTGAGGAAGTGCTATTCTTCGTTGTCTGAGAAAGTGCCAGATTGATTTCCAGAGTGGTTGTACAAGTTTTCATTCCCACCAGCAATGGAGAAGGGTTCCCCTTTCTCCACAACCTCTCCAGCATGTGTTGTCACTTGAGTTTTTGATCTTGGCCATTCTGATGGGTGTAAGGTGAAATCTCAGGGTCGTTTTGATTTGCATTTCCCTAATGGCTAGTGAGGTTGAGCATTTCTTTAAGTGTTTCTCTACCATTCCATATTCTTCTACAGAGAATTCTCTGTTTAGCTCTGTTCCCCATTTTTTAAGTGGATTACTTGGTTTGCTGCTTTTCAGCTTCTTTAGTTCTTTATATATACTGGATATGAGTCCTTTGTCAGATAAAGGGTTGGTGAGGATTGTTTCCCAATCTGTAGACAGTCGTTTTGTTTTGATGACGGTGTCCTTTGCTTTACAGAATCTTTTCAGTTTCATGAGGTCCCATTTATTGATTGTTGCTCTTAGAGCCTGTGCCGTTGGTGTTCTTCTGTTCAGGAAGTTGTCTCCTGTACCAATGTCTAACTGGATGTCTACATGTAGAAAAATGCAAATAGATCCATACTTATCACCCTGCACAAAACTGAAGTCTAAATGGATCAAAGACCTCAACATAAAACCCGACACATTAAATCAGTTAGAAAAAAAAAGTGGGGAAGACCCTAGAACTCCACTACAAATTCTTGATGTGGAGTTGAATCTATTTTGGTTTGGGTTAATTTTCATTTAGCTGTATGTCGATGTAGCTCTTGCATTAAGGCTATGTCAGTATTTACTTCCATGTTTTCCCAAGAATGCTTTAGTTTTGCTTATTACCTCTAAGTCATTGACCCACCCAGAAATGAATTTTGCATATCGTGTGAGGTAGGTGTCCCACCATATTCCTCTGTATACACAGTCACTCACCACCCTTTGTTTAATTTGTTCTTTTACCATTTCAATGAGTGTTAACTCAACAAGACCAACTGTCACAACCATGTAAGATGACTGTGGACTTTTAATTCCATTTCATTTATTAATGTGTCTCACTGTGTGGCAGTATCACACCATCTTTATTACAGCAGATTTATAAGTTTGTAACACTGGGAAGAATAAGCTCTCCAATGTCACTCTTCTTTTTTGTTATTAACTTGTCTTTTTTGGGGACCTTTCATTTCCACATGAAATAAAGAGTTCCCTTCTCAATTGATGCAGAGGGACTGGCTGAGATAGATGCAACTGTGATGAATTTAAGTCAACTTACAGAGTATTTTCTCTTACCAATGTTGTCTCCTGATCCAAGAATATACATCGGTACAGTTTTATGACCAGTATTGTAGCTATATTTGAAATGAGAATAATAAAGTTACGAAGACAAATACATTTGTAGCATTTCTTACATTTTCCCTGGGCAGTTTCTTATCCTGATGTTGTATCTCTTTGTGTGCATTCAGTTCATTGCTTCCTGCTTAATCCCAGGGTTAAAGACTTCCTTTAATATTTCTATCAGGACAGCTTGCTACTCATCAACTCACTAAGTTTTTGTGTTAGTCTTGGAGAGTCTCAACTGAACTTCAATTTTTGAAAGGCAGTTTGAATTCCTGGCATCTTTCATTTCTTCCTGGCACTGTGAATACACCAGCAGCCTCCTGTTGCCACTGTTTCAGTGAGAAGTCAGCTATCTTTTCCAAGTTATGTATGCCGGAGTTGCTTTGATCATTCTGTGTTCAAGATTCTTCATCTTTCAAGTTTAGGTGTTGGGGTATGGAGCTCTTTAAATGTTACCTGCTGAAGCTTATTACACACATTCACTGATATTTTAATCTGCTTTTGTCACAACGTCAGTGTTCTTATAGTTTATATTCTACTTTCTTTACATTCCCTTCCCTTTCTACCTTATGCAGAACCTCCAGGCCAGCCAGTAGAGAAGGAACAAGGCTCTATCACAATTTCCTAGAAATACAATACCCTTCTATATGTACATAGCCTGCACAACTCAGTGGACTCTAAATTCCCAGGAATATATCAGCTCTTTATAATGACAACTGCAGACATCTTATTCCCCAGAGTTCCTGTTTAAATTGTATGGTCCAGGACTGTAAATGACTCAGGAATGAGGTAAGCGATTGCTGCACAAGCGTGAAGCCGCAGTTTGAGTCTTTGAGTCTTAAAGAAAACAAACAACAAAAAAAAACTGTGTAAAGATGGACATGATATCATCCACCTATAGTCCCACACCCCCCCCACACCTTATAAGATATTAAATATGGATTTCCAGTCTTTTATTTTCTTTATCTTGTATAAGAGCCTCAAGCAACTATAATATTTAATACTTGACTGTCTTTGACAAATGCCCCTGGAATATGGTGGTTTCCTTTGACTTAACTATAAGTCAGATTGTGAAGGAGGCTGATTCAGGCAGTTGGGTGGCAGAACAAATACTGATAAATTTGGGAGTGGTGTTTACAAAAGGTCTTCAGAACCACGAAGCTCATTTCAGGACTTCAGCTGGCTTTGGTACAAACACATTGACTGCTAAGAGAAATCACCCAAGAGAGCAGGAGGTGGTGAGCACAGTAAGCTGAACCACAGAAGGTGCCCTGTAACTGTGACTCAGCCATCCGACTTTACTACCTGCGTCCTGACTTCGCTCCTGTTATTGAAAGTCTTTCCTCATTTCTAAATACCTAAAGCAACCAACTCTTTCACCTCATGCCATTATTCTAATTATTTTCTAGATATTGGCTTTTCACATGTCCTCACTCTGCCATTTCAGCAATTTCCTTTTGGTATGTTTCATAGAAAATTTTTACCTCCCTGATTTGGAAAGTAGTTTAAAATAGTTATACGTATTTATTATCATACTTACATATTTAACTAGAAATAAAATAAACTATTTTTGTTCCCATAAAACTTTGAATAGTACACTATTATTATTTATCATTAATTCTAAAAGAAATACTGCACAAAATGTGACTATATAGAAATGTATATCAATTTTATGTAATTTTTCTTTCTAACAATAATGTAAAAGAGAGGTCTTGCCTTAAAACAGTTGGCCAACAAAAGTTGGTTTCTAATGACCTTTTGGAAATCACATAAATGAATGAAAATGAAAGATTTTCTATGTGTACTTTGCTCCAAAAGAAGAGTGGGAGGTAAACATTATTTGGCAGTAAATCCTAGCTTGTTGAATAGACATTATTAGCTTGAGAATTTTTAAAATGTCATGAAATTCTGTGCTAATTCACCAGAGCTTCTCCATGGGAGTGCACAGGCTGGGCAGCTCAAATGCAGGATATTTCTGTATCCTGGAGTCTGAGCTTGCAAGGATATCAGAAAGCTGCCTTCTCTTGACTTCTACAAGGAGTTTTCCATGATTCCCTTCATTGTCATATTACCTACTTTTAATAAGATTACCTAATGTATAGGTTTATGGAATAGCTTCAATTACATGATTGTAGTTAATTTTAATTATATTTTATAGACCTTGTCTCAAGAACATATGCTGTTACTGAGGGTTAAATTTACCATGTAGAGACTTGCTGGGGACAGAAATGAATTCAGAAGGGATATTAGAACTTACGTGTACATCCATTTCAATACCACCAGCCTATCAATGTTCAATGCTCAGACACTGAGAATCCAAAATCAAGGAGTAAAGTTCTGAGAGTTCATAGAATCAAACTTTAGGGCCTCTGAAGCATTTCTGAATAAATACAGGTCAAATTTGCTTCAGTAGTTTAATGGGAATGTTAGTTTCTAAGATTCTTCTGTTTCCCAAAATAAAGAGAAACAGTAATTGTCAATGTAACATTGGGTTTGCAGCTATAACTACTATTTAAAACTCTTTCTTTTAAAAAATTCACCTTCCTGAATAATTGGTGATACAGTGAACCCTGGTGATTTACCTTGCTAACAATGACATGACGTTCAAATTTAAAGCATGATTTTCCTTTTGCTGGAATCTAGCAATATTTAATTACTTCTATCCATGTTATAATTTGCCCCCTTCATGTTACTCTGGCTGTACTATCATTATTCCTAATAAATTGCCTTCAGTGACTACAATAATTTTTCATTACACCAGAGTTAACAAATGAATATTAAAATAGCCCTATGATTAAAATATGCATACTGTGGTTACAGGGTAAAGTAATCCAATGCTATTATGCTTGTAACATTAGCCTGGAGGTGAAAGGTAAGGCCCTAAGCCAAATCTTGCCTTTTGCCACTAATTAGTATTCAGTCCTATCGGATGAGCATCCCTCTAGAAAACGGTGCCTGCCCCACCGTGATAGCTCTAGGTCCTATACTTCCACACTGTGCTGTCCCACGTGTAAAGTGACTATAATCAGTTAGGATATTAGCTACGTGAGCCACCGAGACACATTTTTAGGAGCAAGTTTAGAGGGCATTGAACATTCACAATTTTAACTACTCTGTTATTGTGCCGTCAAGTTAAATTTAGATTTAAATATTCCTATTAAAGTTAAGCTAATGCAGTCAAAATATTATTCCTTCATTACTATGTCTAAGTGGGATACTAAATACAGTAGTGACAAAGTCTTACAGTTTTGACTATAGTTGGACAAAGCTACCGTTTCAGTTTTATACCAAAAAGAAATAAATAACTTCCCTTTTCCATTTTTTCATGCATTATTAAAGCCTTGTAATTTTTATCTTTTATGCAAAGAAGGTAATATTTGTATACATGGCATCATGATTGAGAGCCCATGAGGGACAAAGAAAGCCCATGGTAGTGAATTGGTGAGTTGCATTCCTGTGGAAGAGGGGTTTACCTCTAAATTCCACTTTCAAATTGGAATAAAATATTCCCAAAGGTGATAGGAGCACAAAAGGATAATTCTCGGAGCACAGAAAAAAGTTCTTATTTTACCAGCACTTTCAAGAAAACAAGTTTCCCAAAATGCAATCATCTAAGTGTTGTGAGTATTCAGCATTTTCTACTTTTATTTACTTTTTTGTTCATGTTCTTGCTATCAGGCTAAAATCAAAGAATTCAATCCAATTAGTTCATTTCAGGAATCAGTTGTCACCTTTTTTAGATGACCTGAATGACCAGTTTAAAACAATTCTGTTCTTTGGCATCAACACTAAGGCATTTCCGACACAGTACATTTTAGCCTTCTGTTATCACAGTATTACTCTACACTATTGGGTAAGCAACTGGACAAATATATGTAAATGTGATGATTTGTATAACTTAATTTAATCCTCTTTATTCAAAATGTAAATGATTAGTATAATAATATATTTAAGTAAAATTTACATAACAATGATTTTCTATATTCCTTAATTTATAAGATTTTAAGGAATTGAATATTATATTAACATTCAAATACCCATTTAAGCAGCTAGTTTTTGTTTTGTTTTTTTTCTCTTTGACATTGTGGTGGTTTGAGTAAGAGAGACCATTGTAGTCTTACAGATTTGACTGCCTGGTCACCAAGGAGTGGCACCAACAGGAGGTGGCACCTTATCGGAGTAGGTGTGGCTTTATTGGAAGAAGGGTGTAACTGGAGGTGGACTTTGGAATTCCTATATAAAAAGTTTTCTATCAAAAAGAAATAAATAACTTCCCTTTTCCATTTTTTCATGCATTATTAAAGCCTTGTAATTTTTATCTTTTATGCAAAGAAGGTAATATTTGTATACATGGCATCATGATTGAGAGCCCATGAGGGACAAAGAAAGCCCATGGTAGTGAATTGGTGAGTTGCATTCCTGTGGAAGAGGGGTTTACCTCTAAATTCCACTTTCAAATTGGAATAAAATATTCCCAAAGGTGATAGGAGCACAAAATGATAATTCTCGGAGCACAGAAAAAAGTTCTTATTTTACCAGCACTTTCAAGAAAACAAGTTTCCCAAAATGCAATCATCTAAGTGTTGTGAGTATTCAGCATTTTCTACTTTTATTTACTTTTTTGTTCATGTTCTTGCTATCAGGCTAAAATCAAAGAATTCAATCCAATTAGTTCATTTCAGGAATCAGTTGTCACCTTTTTTAGATGACCTGAATGACCAGTTTAAAACAATTCTGTTCTTTGGCATCAACACTAAGGCATTTCCGACACAGTACATTTTAGCCTTCTGTTATCACAGTATTACTCTACACTATTGGGTAAGCAACTGGACAAATATATGTAAATGTGATGATTTGTATAACTTAATTTAATCCTCTTTATTCAAAATGTAAATGATTAGTATAATAATATATTTAAGTAAAATTTACATAACAATGATTTTCTATATTCCTTAATTTATAAGATTTTAAGGAATTGAATATTATATTAACATTCAAATACCCATTTAAGCAGCTAGTTTTTGTTTTGTTTTTTTTCTCTTTGACATTGTGGTGGTTTGAGTAAGAGAGACCATTGTAGTCTTACAGATTTGACTGCCTGGTCACCAAGGAGTGGCACCAACAGGAGGTGGCACCTTATCGGAGTAGGTGTGGCTTTATTGGAAGAAGGGTGTAACTGGAGGTGGACTTTGGAATTCCTATATAAAAAGTTTTCTATCAAAAAGAAATAAATAACTTCCCTTTTCCATTTTTTCATGCATTATTAAAGCCTTGTAATTTTTATCTTTTATGCAAATAAAATTTTATCTTATATAAAATTTTATCCTATATAAAATTTTTGCCTGAGTGCTGTTGTGCTACCCATCATGCTGATAATGCACTAAATCTCTCACTGTAAGCCAGCCTCAATTAAATTTTCCTTTGTGAGAGTTGCCATGGCCATGGTGTCTCTTGGCAGCAATAGAACACTGGACTACGACAAACACAATGATCCTTTTTCCATAATTTTATGTGTATAACCTAGTGTCACAGCCAGTGTATGTAAACACATGTATCTAAGATGTCTCCTTCACTGGATCTAAAGCAGAAAGATGGATCAGATGACAAATGGTTGGTATAATTTGGCCTTTGGATTGACCCAGAGGTACTTACTATTTCCTGGAATGTATATGCAAATCTTTATATGTGAGTATGAATAAATAGAAAGCTAAAAGTTATATGAATGAATCAGAAATATTTGACAACTGTCGGACATTGAGAAGAGGGCAAATAAGTGGAACACCTGGAGATCCCCTGAGGACTCTGAAAATAGAACCCAAGGAATAGCATAGCAAGGGACCTGGACTCCAGGGAATCTCAGCATGCTGAAGCAGCATGGTTTTCTGGAGTTTACAAAATGGAGCTGCTGAATATGAACAAAGGTCTGCACTGTCACTGCACAGGTGTCAGAAGCAGTGCTGGGTCTGTGGTCGCTAGAAAGAGAGCAGAGCTGTCTGCACAGAAACAGCTTGAAGGGGAGATTGTGCAGTCATGAGAGCATAAATGCTGATCTTAATTTTCTGGGTTATTTGAACTCCTAGCCTTTATTGCCTCACATATCAAGTGATGATATCATGCCTACTTTTCGTGTAATGTTCACAGAGCACTTACAGAGGTGCCTAATACATAAAGTGGTAAAAATTATCAATTTCACAGAGCAGCTTCACTCAGTAATCCAGTGTTTTAGAATTAGTTAAGAAAAAGATCATAACTACACCACACTGTAGCATGGAGAAGGGATTTGAAGTTAAACAAACAGAGCTTGCATTGACAGAATAGCAATGCAAGGAAGGTAATGGCACTGAATCATATTGAAAAACTACCAGTTAGAGCAACACATTTGTCACAGAGAGAAGACAACACAAATTCACCTCCACCGAAACCTAAGAGGTGTCAGATCACTCAGCTTGAGAACTGAAGGACAGCTGAGTTTCCAAGTAAGACTATTGTCAACATTTTAGTGTAATCTGGAAGCAACAGCAACAGGTGATCAGCATGGACACAGGGCAAGTCACAGTTGAAGGGCTAAGTGGCTCCACCAAACAGAAAAAAAAATATGAAAGTTAGAGCTAAGGTGTTCTATTATTTTTCTCAAGTGAGTATAAGTTTCTTAATGGTTGACTCTAACTCAGAATGATGTCTAATTCTTGCCTGTGTTTCCTTGAGCTGTGTTACAGTCCTCTGCATAAAAATCACTGAATGAACATTTTAGAAATAGAATGAATAATTAATGAAAGCAATGCAAATGGAAGTATCCTGTGAAATACAATTTTAGGTATCATTTCATTTTAACCCATGGCATTAAATTCATATATATATATAAAGTTTTCTTATTCCTTAGGCATGGATTATGGTGAGTTTTTCCATACCATTATTCCAGAGCACAGGTTAGAAATGAGCTAAGGGAATTCTAACTCTAAAGCCAGGACTGGGCTGTTCATTTGAAGCAGATCCCAAAAATGTCAATGATGTCCAGAGCACAAAGGGTATGTCTCACGTGACAAAGTTAAGGGCAAGGTTGAGACCACAGGTAAGAAAGGATAGATACACTGTCGTTGTGGGTCAAAACTAATGTCAATCAAGACAGACTCCTTTCTGAGACAAGCAGAGAGAAAAGCAGATACCTAATAGCCCAACATCAAGAACTGCGTTTCTCTTCCATCCTCTGTTGGTGCATCATATGAAGTCTTAGGCAATGGTAGATAATTTATCCTTAACTTGTCTTAATCTTATCTCACTTACAGTTTCATAAGGTGGAGATATTAATTGTTTGTTTTTAATTTAAATGGTACATGACCAAAATTTACTTAGTGAAGTACCTACAACTACCGAGATTAAGATAAAACAACATGAAACTCAGCCTTGCTCTTTATTCATGTAACGAACTATAAAAAAATTATTTTCCATGAGCCTTGGTTTGTTTACCTCTAAGAATGTGCTTGCTATTTACTTTGTGAACTAGAGAGAACGAGTGCAAACATCTAACCAAATGCTTGGTATTAACAGGTTCTGCAGACAGGATAATCAGCAGGCTGTCTTGTGTGCCTCCATTTAGAATATCAAAATATCCCCCTTTGCCCAGTGTTTACCAAACTGCTTATTGTACTAAAGAATCGCTGTGTAAGAACAGCTAAAGCATGGCAGACAAAGAATCTGTACCTGAGATGGGCAGTTGGGCTCTGTGCACCAATGTTAACCATGCCCTGCCCCCTGTGGGCAGAGTATACTTTCTGTTCTATTATTTTGAACCTTATGCTAAAGCAGGCTTTGATGGCTCTCACAACAGTTGCAGTCTTTCACAGGTTTTGATCTTTGGTGTTGTAGGTTCTAAAATTACATCCTGGAGAACCCAGAGAAAGTAAGGAGACAAAAAGAGCCAGCTAGGACCCAACCCATAAATTTAGCAAGTCCCAGTACAACCCAGTATAGGTATCACAAAACTGCAGTGCTTTGAGCAATAAACAAACAAACAAACAAACATTTTCTGCTGCCGGAGTCAGGAGAAGTTTGTTATATCTGATTAGTGGAGCAAATAGATGAATAAAATCACAATGAAAAGACTAATATGGTGTTCGGGAAGTGGCTGACATGCTAAGATACCCTTCTGGTTTCTCACTGGGAGCACGTGTTAGCAGCATGGTCACTGGCAATGCCTTTCTGTCTAGGGTAGGTGTACCAAAGGATTTCCATTGTTTGTGGATACGCAGTATCACAAATGAATCTGAAACCTCCTCCATGTTCTGCTGATGTTTTAATTAAGTGCCACATTGAATAAAATTCTTGACTAGCAATCATTTTAGGTCTTTATGAATTCATATAAACTCAAAAAACCTTTAAATCATACTTACATATGTGGGTGAGAAGCCACTATCTCAGCACACTTACAGGTCATGAATCCGTTCATGCCTATTCTACACTCATGACTTTATCCCATCCTGATTTCTTCTTATGAGTCTTTTTACTAACACTAGCACATTACGTTCAGGGCAGCAGTATCAGAATTTAAAGGACGGGAAAATCAGCATTCCTTCTAGGACAAGGTCTGTGAAGTTGCCAAGTAGGTCACAAAAACCTGACTGACCATAGTGTCTTTTTCTGTCTTCATATTCAATTGTTTATAAAAGGGTCAAGGGAACTAGCAGAGATCTGGTCTCTTTTTACAAACCTGCTCTTGATTAGATGACTATCCCCAAGTCTGTGCGTTAAATGCCTAACTCCAGAGGGCACTAAGGACATGGTAGAAAGAAAGTGTAGGAGGTAGAGTCGCTAGATGTGAGGTCTTTAGATGTGTCCTTAAAGGGCATGTCTTTTCCTCACTTTTTCTCCTCTCTCCCTCAATCATTCCTGCTTCTTCTTTTCAGTCTCTGTCCCTTCTTGTGATGTAAGCACTGTGCTCTGTCACAGGCTCTCCCATTGACATTCACGTACCTACACCAGAGGCTCAAAACCAAAGGACTCCTGCTCTTGGATTAGAATTTACAACCTGTGAATCATAAACCTCTTCTCTCTGCAAATTGCTTATCTCAGAATTACAAGTGAAGATATGGGTTTAAATTAACTTATTATTTTTAAGGAGTCAACACAAGAGGTCTAATACTTGATGTTTAGTAACTCAGGCTAGATGCTACTCCGACATCTGAATGAATATAAGTAAAATTTAACTCTATTGGGCAACATTCTTACACTAAAACTACAAACCATTTCCTTTTATTTTTTTTCATGGATACCATGGATACCTGTACTTTCCATAATTTACTTTACTGTTTGTCATTCTCTCCCAAGCCCTTGTCCCTCCTTATCATGTGCTAACAGTCAGGAGAGCCCTGTTCCCCACTTTGTTCATCTGACAGGCTATTATTCTTTTTAGACTTACCTTACTTAAAAACATCAGGTAGTGCTCTGAGCCCGTACTTCCCAGGAAATGCTGTGTAAATAGCAGCACAGCCTTCCTACCATGTTTGTTGAAGACACTGGTATAATATTTCGTACACGTTTTCAGCTCTGTATTTTAGCAATTCTATTGTTACATATAGACCCTACATGTTCATCATGAACAAGCATAGACTCAGCAAGTCCTGCATGTTGTTTTATACCTCAGTTACTATGTTTTTCTTGGGTCAAATTAGTGTCAGGAACCCACATATAATGATACTACATTTGCATCCCATTCATATTTTGTGGGGAAATCATTTCTTCCCATGACACATTTATAAAGCTCATGAAGTACCATTAAACTGTATTTTTTAAAAAATATCTCATTTTCTAAATTTTAAACAAATACTTTAAACACTTATAATCTTGATACAGACAGCTGTGGATGGCATACACCTTACAGTGGAAGCGAGAGCAACATCCCGTACCAAGACCCGGGGAGGTAAATGTTAAAATCAAAAGATGCTTGTTTAAAGGGATGCACTGGAGCAGTGTCCTCTGCCTATTCAGACATTACAATTTATGTTCTATGTGTGAAGGGTGAGAAGCTCTGTGAGAAAACATTTACTAATGGGAGTTTGGCTTTATGTGATAGACACCTTAAATTATTCTTAATTAATTTCCTAAAGTCAATTTGCTTTTTGGAGGAATGCTAATTCTTCTCTTAATACTCTCATGGGAACATTTCTTTTTAAAATCTTATATAGGGATTAAAACTAACACAATTGTTACCTTCTTGCAAAGTGACATTGGTCTTCTGTACAGCAGACATGGTAGTTCTTTGTTCATAGGACATTTACCAAACATCTTTCTGTGACCAGCTACTCTTCCAAATACAGTAATTAATCAGTCAAGGTACTCTATAATTTCAGTCTTCTTGATTTTCAATTCAATTGGAAAGTATTAATAAATCACCTGCGATTCATGTTAGATGATGATGTCCAACTTTATAGGACAGATATGAAAGAAGGCCAGGGTATTAGATGTGTATTATATGTGCATTTATAATAATATCTAGACTATACAACTCTAAAAGATGAAGTTCCATGTCTAAAAGAACATAATTCTAGGCAGAAGCAGTAGAAGCCCAAAAGTATGGCTTCTGTGTACACAGAGGACATAGCTGTGAAAAAGAAGGAAGTCAGATCTCAAAGAAGTCAATGTGCTAGGAGGGCATATGGGTTTTGGGTGATGTATTTAAATTTACTCAATAGTGAGACTAGAATTTCCTAGAAGGTTTGAAGCAGCAGTTCCCTAGTTTATCTGTGTGAAATGAATTAAAAGGAGTTCAATGCTGGCAAGAGAGAACTTTTTAATCATTCATTTTCAAAGATGCACAGTAGTTAACGTTAGATAAAACTACACTTATTCTTTATAGATTATTTAAATAAAAATTGCATTGCATTATTGTTAGGCCAAGCAAGGTGTTGAATACAAAATAAAATCTGGTAGCCATAAGTTAGAAGGAGGGAATTCACCTAATCCTGACACAAACAAATAGCACATTAAAATATTGATGTCCTTCTACTCCTTTATCTCCTCTGTTCCCCACCTCTACCACCCCATGTGTCAACCGCACATCATGTGGGTTGATAGCTTTGACATTTAAAGGCGGCACCACTTTAGCTAGGAAAATTCAGTCTCATTTTGAAGTGGGAAGTATCTGTATTTTGTTGTAAACATGAACAAATCCTCAAAATGAATAACAAAACCATATTGCTCCGTGACTACATCAAATACAGTTATAAATGTATACATTTGTTCATTTATTGACAGGAATACTGGTGAAATAAAGTATAACTCCTCCCTTGTCTTTGCATGCATTTGCGTTTCTATTATTTAAAAAGTGGTATAATCTTTTGCTAGCAGGTCGGTTACTGGTAAGAGTGTTTGTTATACAGCCCTGAGGACTTGAATTCAAGTTTCCAGTACCCACCTAAGGACCCGAGTGTGGCTGCAGGCACTTGTAATCCCAGTGTTCTGCTGGGCAAGGTTGGCTTGAATGTGCCATGTGAAACCCTGTACAAAGTGAAACCCTGTCTCAGGGCAGTAAGCAATCTTGAGTTGAGAATCAGGCATCTAATATTCTCTTTTGCAAGAACGGATGCTCACATTCATCTGAGCATTCATAGACAGTACCCCCTGATACAACACAGTCACAAAGGACTTAGCTGTGAAAAAAGAAGGAAGTCAGATCACAAAGAAGTCAGTGAGCTATACACACACACTTAAATTAAAAATGAATGAATAATAGTAAATAAAAATCATATAGCTTGAGTATTTCTCTGTTGCTAATTACATAGTACCTTGCCATGAATAATTATCACTGAATATTTACTGAATTAATAGTACTAGGTGAGAGAGATTTAATTATGTCTTATTTTTATTTAACAAATCTGTTTATTAAAGCAAGGGAAAAAAAGGGAGAATTGATTTTCTTTAAATTTTATTGTTATTATTTAGATAGAAATTCTCATGCTATAGCTCTGGCTCAGCAGAAATTCACTATGTAAAGCAGGCTACCATTTATCTCACAGAGAGCTACCTGCCTCTGCCTTCCAAACCCTGGTATCAAATACGTGGACATCATGTGCAGATTGCACTATTTTTTAGGTCTATTTATTATGTATATGAGTTTCTCCTCCATGTATATATGTATATACATGTCATGCAGTGCCCATGAAGGTCAGAATAGGGCATCAGACTTCTTGGACCTACAGATGGTTGTGAACCAAGATATGGGTTCTGGGAACTGAATCTGGGTCCTCAGCAAGAGCAGCAAATACTCTTAAGCAGTGATCTATCTCTCCACCCAGGGAATTGCTTTATACAAATCAAAGTTGGAAAATACTTTTCATGATGTTTTTTTTTAAAAAAAAGATGATCAGTTTGATTTTCAAAATCACAGTTTCTTGATTAAGTAAAATGTATCTTTCAATACACTGAGTCACTCTGTTTTGTAGCCATAACAAAGAACACTGGCTACACATTTAACATTATATAAGTGTAACACATGTTTACCAATTAACATGTGAAAATAAATAAAATAAATCAAGAGCAATAAGAAAGCAGAAGTTATAATGATTTCTATATATGGTCTTTAAATTTAGTTTTTGGAAAAACTGAAGCAAGTCCGTTATTAGATTCATGTGTCTATGTTTACCATGGTGTTCCAAGGAGGCTATAATTGCATTTGATTTTTTAAAATCTAGTGGGGTCGGCAGAAACCCATGTTAAATTAATCTAAAAGCTTATTTTCTCTATACTTCGATCTAAAATTTTAATATTTTCAATGAAAAGTGCCAACCAACATTGGCCTCGTATTTTAAACATGTTTTCTCCAGCTGGTGGCACTACATTGGGAGACTGTAGATCAGTGGTTCTCACCTTATGAGTTGCATCCCGTTTGGCAAACCTCTATCTGTAAAAATATTTATATTATGATCCATAACAACTGCAAAATTTCAGTTATGAAGTAGTGACAAAAACACCTCAACATGAAGAACTGTATTGAAAGTATTTACTTTGCCCCGTTAGGAGGGTTAAGAACCGCTGTTATAGAGGCTTCAGGCGGCAGACCATAATGGCAGAAATAGACATTTTTTGCAGGTAGGCCTTTGAGTGTTTGCCCAGGCTTCCAGTTTCTGCAAGCATTCTGCTTCCTGTTCTACCATGACATGAACAGCTTGGTCTGCACTCATGTCCCCCATAAACTTATTCCAATAGTGGATTGAAACCTCAGAAACTACTTCCCCAAATAGACCTCTCTACCATTAATTTGGTTCTGTCATATATTGTGATTTCTGTGATATTAAAGCAATGAATACCAGGAGCTGGCTGTGTTGCTCAGTGATGGAGCTCTTGCCGAGTACTCGTGGCTCCTTATGTTCACTTGGCAGTACTGGAAATAAAACATAGTAATAAAGAAAGTTGAAAAGGTCAGTTCATGTTTTTAACTCGGTCTGTTTATGGGGATCATACCATTTGAAACTGGTTTCAAGAAGGAATTTGGACAATTGGTATATGCAGGCTAAAGGAGACCTAGAATGAAACAAAAAGTACTATCAGAATGGTTAAGATCAAAAACTCAAGTGACAGCACATGCTGGCGAGAATGTAGTGAAAAGGGAACATACCTCCATTGCTGGTGGGAGTGCAAACAACTCCAACCACTTTGGAAACCAATCTGGAACTCTCAGAAAATTAGAAATAGCTCTACTTCTAGACCCAATTACACCACTCCTGAGCACACACCCAAAATATGTTACACCTTACAAAAAGAACATTTGCTCAGCTATGTTCACAGCAGCTTTACTTGTGATAGACAGAATCTGGAAACAACCTAGATGTTCCTCAATGGAAGAATGGATATAAAAAAATGTACATTTACAAAATGGAGCACTACTCAGGTATTAAAAACAAGGAAATAATGAAATTTTCAGAAAAATGGATTGAACTAAAGAAGATCATCCTGAGTGAGATAACTCAGATCCAGAAAGACACATGGTATGTACTCACTTATAAGCAGATTTTAGCCATATGGTACAGGATAAACATACTACAATTCACAGACTCAAAGAAGATAACAAGGAGGACCCATGGGAGGATGCTCCAATCTCATTTAAAAGGGGGAATAGAAGACAGCTGAAGTGGCTGAAAAAAGGGAACAAGGTAGGAAAGGGAGCACAGAGAGAAATGAAAGTAGAGAGCACATTGGGAGGACAGAGAGCTTATAGAGAGAAGAGAAACCATGGGCAGGTGCATCTTTTTAACAAGCTAGAGACTGAAGATGGGAGGCTTCTTGAAGGATAGGGGGACAAATGTAGCTGAGACTCCTATTAGCAAGGGTCATGGAGACTGAAGAGGATACCCTCTAACTATACAGGACTTTTAATGGAGGAAGGGGATCACCAACCCACCAACAAAAAACTTCAACTCCAAATTTATCCTTCCTACAAGATGTGCAGGGATAAAGATAGAGGGAATGTCCAATGGACCATTTAAGAAGAGGCTCCCTGTCTTTGTGCTGTGAGCATTTCTGGTACTGGGAACTGTTTTGTGCACATGGGTATTGATCAGCATTCCTAGCTCCTTCCCACTAGGTCAGAGTGAGAGTCCCCACTGGTGACTTCCAAACATTTTTTTTAGACTGGTTCACCCTTTCCTGAGTAATACAATTGCCTTCAATCAAGGAGCACTGCTTAAAGAAAATACCAAGTGAGTTGACATGGCTTCTCCTAGATATAAATCTTAGATTAAAAAATCTAAGATTTTATTTTATTTGTTTTATTACCGTCTAATAAATACTTCCATACCAATTCAATAAAGGCAAATGTATTCTGGAGATTGCTTTATGAAAGCCTCTTCTTCTAGTGATGTTTTTCTTACAAAATAACTTAAGCTTTCACAATAACAACACATGGAAAGAGAAGAAAGAGCATATGTATGTGTGTAGTAAAATTAATATTCAGAAATCTTTTGATTGCTTAGCCAACTATAAGCAGAGTAGTTCACTAGAAGTTAGTGTGCCTAAAATATCTCCCCTTTTCATCTTGGAAACTGTTACTTTCTAATTGCAATAGTAAAAGAAGGATTGAAACAATTTAGAAGCATCAACATAAAGTGCTGTCAGCTATACTTGCTGGAAGTCCTTCCTCTGTGTCTCTTACCTAGACATAAAATTCTACTTTGCAGAGTTAGACCTGGAGTGTATTTTTTTATAACAAATCTTCAATTACACTTATGAAAAACATTTCTTACATTCTTGGTGGATTTCTACCAATACTTATGAACCGTATACAGAATGTTTCAAGCAGGAGAATATATGAAAAGTTAGAAAGAGAACACTTAATCCATATTTCCAATGTTTTTTGTGTTTTGTGAAATTTATAAAAGGAAGGTAACTGAAAAAAAATTGCTACTTAAAAATTATTTTCTATTTTATAAAATAGAAGCTTTTTTTTGGCTTAAAGACCTCTATACTGTAAAGAATTCCTTAGCAAGCCATTCAGCAAGTCATAAAAAGTGATTTCTGTAAAAGTAAATTTTAGCAACCCTTCTTAGATAAGAGTGCAAAACTGAAAGTCATGTGTGAAGGACATGCTTCCATTTTTCTCTATTCTGTGCAAAATAAACAAAGCCAAAACCAGTGAGAAAGAAAAAAAAAATCAATCCTTGGGCATGAGATAGTGGACATGAAGAAACCAAATGCCAACATTCTTGAAACACACACAAAGATTTCTTGAAGATATAAATATATTCATCCTCTTTATGTCTACAATCTTAAGTAAAAGTCTATTTTAACACTCTCATTAGCTCTGCTTACAAAAGTGTCTGTACTGGCAAAGATCCCAGTAAGAGATTATTATGTGTATACCAGGGTTTCTGAGAGGTTCCAAACTGATTTTATTTGTGATGTTGAACATATCTGTGGAGCTTAGAAATGTGACATATTGTTGTCTTAGTGTGTAGAGCAGAAGCACACCAAAGCAACACATGATATTTATTTTAGTAGCTGAAGATAAACAAATACTCTACTGTGTAATCATACTGCTTTCAGGAGTACCCAGGGGTGCTAAAAGTGGCTCTCTCAAGATAACCAGGCTTGTGGGCAGAAGCCTTGTTGATTTTAATTAACAGGTGTGCTTGCTAAAGAGTTGTCAGTATATGCTTTCTGACTCCACACAACTGCAAACAACCTGTGCAGTAAGAGAAATGGGTTAGTTCCTACCTTCTTGAATCAGATAGCTAGGGTACAGTAATGCAACATTTTTCTATTTGATTAGTAGATAGTGACATTCAGCACTGTGGTTTTGTTCTGTTTTTTTGTTTATTACAGCCTTCAACAGAAGATGTAATTAATAATAAAAAAAACGTGTTTTAGTCAGCACTGAGTTGTAGGCTCACAGACAAAAATTTAAATGTAGAGGCCCTTAATAGGAAGGTGCAATTTGAGAGGTGACATGAGAAATTGAAATTCAAACTCATTCATACTCTCCAGGAATCAACCCAAAATATCATAGTGTAATCAAAACATTACCAAAGTTGTCAACTGTCTTTTCACTTTGCCATAGAGTGTCAGTTGGGATTTAGAAATTAGTATTTGCAGCTAGTTAATAATTCTTTTTTTATTTTATTATTATTATTAATTACACTTTATTCATTTTGTATCCCCCCCCATAAACCCCTCCTGATCTCACCCTTCCTCCCCTTTCTGCATGCATGCTCCTCCCCAAGTCCACTGATAGGGGAGGTCCTCCTTTCCTTCCTTCTGATCTTAGTCTATCAGATCTCATCAGGAATGGCTGCATTGTCTTCTTCTGTGGCCTGGTAAGGCTGCTCCCCCCTCAGGGGGAGGTGATCAAAGAGCAGGCCAATCAGTTTATGTCAGAGGCAGTCCCTCTTCCCATTACATTACTATGTAACCCACTTGGACACTAAACTGCCATGGGCTACATCTGTGCAGGGGTTCTAGGTTATCTCCATGAATAGTCCTTGGTTGGAATAGCAGTCTCAGGAAAGACCCCTGTGCTCAGATTTTTTGGTTCTGTTGCTCTCCTTGTGGACCTCCTGTCTTCTCCAGCTCTTGCTATTTCCCACTTCTTACATAAAATTCCATTCGCTCTGCCAGTCAGTTGGCCATCAGGCTCAGCATCTGCTTTGACAGTCTGCCGGGCAGAGGCTTTCAGAGGCCCTCTGTGGCAGGTTGCTAGGTTGTTTCCTGTTTTCTTTTTCTGGCTTTCAGAGGCCCTGTGTAGCAGGTTCCTAGGTTGTCTCCTGTTTTCTTCTTCTTCTGATGTCCATCCTCTTTGCCTTTCAGGATGGGGATTGAGCGTTTTAGTTAGGGTCCTCTCTTTTGTTTAGTTTGTTTAGATGTACCGATTTTAGTGGGTTTATCCTAGGTTGTATGTTTATATGAGTGAGTATATACCATGTGTGTCTTTATGCTTCTGGGACAACTCACTCAGGATGATCCTTTCCAGGTCCCACCATTTACCTGCAAATTTCATGATTTCCTTATTTTTCATTGCTGAGTAATACTCCATTGTATAGATGTACCACAGTTTCTGCATCCATTCTTCAGTTGAGGGGCATCTGGGCTGTTTCCAGCTTCTGGCTATTACAAATAAAGCTGCTACAAACATGGTTGAGTAAATGTCCTTTTTGTGTACTTGAGCCTCTTTTGGATATATGCCTAGGAGTGGTATGGCTGGATCTTGAGGAAGTGCTATTCCTAGTTGTCTGAGAAAGCGCCAGATTGATTTCCAGAGTGGTTGTACAAGTTTACATTCCCACCAGCAGTGGAGAAGGGTTCCCCTTTCTCCACAACCTCTCCAGCATGTGTTGTCACTTGAGGTTTTGATCTTGGCCATTCTCATGGGTGTAAGGTGAAATCTCAGGGTTGTTTTGATTTGCATTTCCCAAATCGCTAATGAGGTTGAGCATTTCTTTAAATGCTTCTCTGCCATTCGATATTCTTCTACAGAGAGTTCTCTGTTTAGCTCTGTTCCCCATTTTTTAAGTGGATTACTTGGTTTGTTGCTTTTCAGCTTCTTTAGTTCTTTATATATACTGGATATGAGTCCTCTGTCAGATAAAGGGTTGGTGAAGATTCTTTCCCAATCTATAGGCAGTCGCTTTGTTTTGATGACAGTATCCTTTGCTTTACAGAAGCTTTTCAGTTTCATGAGGTCCCATTTATTGAGTGTTGCTCTTAGAGCCTGTGCTGTTGGTGTTCTGTTCAGGAAGTTGTCTCCTGTACCAATGAGTTCTAGGGCATTCATAGTAAAAATGGCCATCTTATCAAAAGCAATCTACAGATTTAATGCCATTCCCATCAAATTGCCAACACAATTCTTTACAGACCTGGAAAGAAAAATTCTCAACTTCATATGGAATAACAAGAAACCCAGAATTGCTAAAACAATCCTCTACAATAAAAGATCTTCTGGAGGTATCTCCATCCCTGATCTTAAGCTGTACTATAGAGCAACAGTTATAAAAACTGCATGGTACTGGCATAGAAACAGAATGGTGGATCAGTGGAACTGAACAGAAGACCCAGAAATAAACCCACACACTTATGGACACCTGATTTTTGACAAAGATGCCAAAACCATACAATGGAAAAAAGATAGCATCTTCAAGAAATGGTGCTGGTCTAACTGGATGTCTATATGTAGAAAAATGAAAATAGATCCATACTTATCACCCTGCAGAAAACTAAAGTCCAAGTGGATCAAAGACCTCAACATAAAACCAGACACATTAAATCGACTAGAAAAAAAAGTGGGGATTGCGCTAGTTAATAATTCTATCTCTGGTTCTTGGAACATAATGGTCCTCACATGAAAGAAGGAGTAGTAAAACCAAACCCTCTTTCACAGCTGTCACTCTCTGCTGATGAAACGATGTGATGATAAAGGCATCTCCCTGGTGTTAAATCAGCTCTGGAACAATCATGAGCAGTGTGGCAGTAGGAGATGGCTTATGGTTTCTATGTCCAAAGTTCTCATCTGTTCAGTAAAGATAAGGGACCTGCCTTATGTTTATTTTGCGAGATGTAAATAGCATGATAGTTACTGTTACTGACTACTTCAAATTTCCACACGTTTCTGGCATAGAATAGATACTCAAGACACTTAGCAGAAAAAATAATGTATGAATAATCTGGCATGTGTTTTACTACATTTTAATAATTTGTTTTCATAAATGCATCACATAAGAATAGAACACACAAGTGTAGGAAACTTCTGACCACTCATTGGATGATTCTACAGCACTGCTTCTTATCCACTGCCATGAATAATGATTACCACACTCTCACTGTTCCATAGCATTTTCTGATTTTGTAGCATTTAATATATTTTAACAGTACAAAACAAAATTATTATTTTCTATATTTAAAATATTTGATATAACTGACTGTAAGGAACTTATTAGTGTTTTTTTAAACCAACGAAAGAGCAAAGCTACAGAATACACTTAAAACAAAGAGGTACAGTGTGACTGATACTCCTGATGCTTTTAATATAACAATATCTTTTCTCATTCTCTGAAATAATGTCTGAAATAATGCCTCAAATCAATAAGCTGAAACTTGATCACAAATTGTTTTAAAATATACTATAATCCTGAAATGACCACACTGAACATATTTTTACTTTATAATTATGATTTGAAACTATTGTGATGAGGATTGAAAATCTTGCCAGACCTTACTTATGGTGATCTGATTTATGGCATTGTTTGGCTTTATAGCTCAAGATCAACACTATGTAGATTTTCAGCAAATGTTTCAATTGAACAAAAATAAATAAATCTGAATAAACAATGAAATGGAAATATTGAGAATTCACACATATCATTATGTTGGGAAAATTTGTAAAGGCATCACACTGAAACTAGTCTTCTGAATATTTTCAGCTACTTCTTTTCTATAATGTGTAAAATGCTCAGAAATGTCAGCATTTTATATTTTATAACATAGAGTTAAATGTTGTCAAAGGCAGAAACCTAAAAAATTGTACATTTGTGTTGGTAAAATGTTCTTTTGGAAGGTATACACCTTACCCTGTTCATTCAAATGCTGATTTCTCTCTCCCACTCTCTGGTTTCAATCTGGACATTGTTTTGTGATACTTTTTCTAAGCATCACCTGTCTCAACTTTGTGTAAACATGAAAAAATAAAACAATCAGCCACAATGTCGAGCAAGGGAGAGGAAGGAGTAAAAGGGAGAGGGGAGGAGCCAGAGGACAGGAAGGAGTGGGAGGTAGAGGGAGAGGAGAGAGGGTGGGAGAGCAGAGGCTGGAGGAGAGGTCTCATACGGACATGGAGAAATGAACCGGACCTAAGATTTCACTAAAAGCAAGTATAAGAGGGAAATCTGAATAATAGGAAGAAACTACGTGGGCTTGGAGGTTTAGGATGGAGTAACCATTGCCCAGCACTGTGATCTAGGTTAATTAAATAAATCCCAGTCTCTGTATGGTGATTTGGTTATACAGTTGTTTAGGATTAACCTCAGCTTTACTAAAAGATAATTAATAGAAAATATTAAAAACTAAATGCAACACATTTGTTTAAAAGTTCAGTTGATAGAATTTTAAATTGTAAAACCGCATTAACTCATATTTATGAATTTATATAAATCTTCTCTAGATCATGTGATACAAATACAAACATATAATAAAAATGACATTTCTCAAATTCTGGATCAAGTTATCTTCCAACTTAACACAACGCATTTTTATATTCTGAATACTTTCAGTTAAAAATTAGCATCTAATTCCATATACATATTCATGGTTAATATATATGTATATACACAGAGGGACTGAGGTGAGTAAAGCAATAGCTTTAGAATTATGCTAATCACAATGTTAACATGTTAATGTTTACTTATTTAATTTGAAATTAAAGTAGTTGACTCAGTTGAGAGAAATCAACTCAATGGAAATCACCAAACTGTAAACAATGCAAACATTTCCTTTACTTTCAATATTAAAGTTTATGTAGAACAATGAGACTTGTTTGGTTTAAGAATCTTAGGAAAGAAGTGGGAAACAGATCTGGAGAGGAGAGGAACTCCACAAAGAGAGCAACAGAACTAAAAAAATCTGTGCCTTCCCTGAGACTGATACTCCAACAAAGGACTATGGATGGAGATAACCTAAGACCCCTGCACAGAACCCCATGGCAGTTCAGTATCCAAGTGAGTTCCATTGTAATAGGAACAGGGACTGCTTCTGAAATGAACTGATTGGCCTGCTCTTTAATTACTTCCTCCTGAGGGGGAAGCAGCATTACCAGGCCACAAAGGAAGACAATGCAGGCACTCCTGATGAGACCTAATTGACTAGGATCAGAAGGAAGGAAAAGAAGACCTCCCCTATCAGTGGACTTGGGGAGAGGCATGCATGCAGAGGGTGGAGGAAGGGAGGGGTTGGGATGAGAGGAGGGAGGGAACCATAGGGGGGATATAAAGTGAATAAAGTTTAATTAATAAAGCATTAAAAAAAGAAAAAAAGAATTGAAATTCAAAAGATGACTTTTTCATTAAGTAAAGATGTTCATTGTGTAATGAGGAATTCATGGAGACTTTATGTTTACATCATGAAAACTGAAATGTAATAGATGATATAGGAGACAAAGCACATTAGTCAGGAGAAAGAATGCATTATATCTACCTGTCTTGGTGCAAATTATCTCTTTATGTATCAAACAAAGCATGTTATTTAGAAACAGGAAAGTCATATTTGTTCACACATTGAAGGTATTTTATTTGCCACCTAAAACCTCTGGGGATATTTAGAGAGGAAAAATGTGTTTAATGATAAAGTTGTGGGAAGGTAAATGACTAAATGCATTACTGGAACAGCAGTGTCACAATGAATTACTTTGACGGGTACAATAATGATTCTGAGATAAATATTGTCAAGTATGATCATCTGTCTTAAACAGTTACAACAGGACTGCAGCCAGGGAAGCAGGTATAGCCTAACTGTGGGTCTTTACCTCTTCTCTGTTTCCTCCAAGTGCAATCACCCTGTCTGAACTCCAGCTTTTTAGTAGACCAATTGCTATAGCTTTACCTTGCTCAATGCCTTCATCGTCAACTTATCACTCAGATATTCCCCTCCAACCTTCCTCTCCACTCATCCTTTTATCCAAACTTCAAACACCAGCAGACACTCCTTGAAAACACTCCAGGGCACGCAAGACGGAGAAACAGGTAGGTAAAATTACAGATCTTCACTTCTCTCTCCCTTCCTCCAAACCAACCCCTCTCATCCCCAGCTCTGTAGCATACCAGCTGCTGTGGCCTCTAGTGCCTCACCGTTACCTTCGCTACCTTCGTGGATCACAAAGATCTTTCCCTCCAAGTTTTCTGTTCTCCACTCATCACTTTACCCCAGTCTCCCACTCCAGTGGACATTCCCTGGGACCTCAAAGGCCACTCTGGGCAAAGAAGCATATAGGATAGTATGCAGATCTTCACCTATCCTTTCTTGCTTCTAAATCTAGCCCTCGAGTCTCATCCACATCTCTGTAGCAGATCGCCTTTTTTGGTCTCCCCCTCTTTTCTTCCCCCAACATCTTCCTTCATCTCTTTCCTCTCTTCTCCTTCAACATTCCTTCCCAGCCTCCAATGACAGCTGGCCAATGGCCAAACCTTACAGAGAAATCAAGGAAGCCAACAAAGCACATAGACAAGCTTCAACTCTCCACTTTCCCTTTCCCTCATCTTCGATCTTCCAGTCTTCACTCTCCCTCCCTCATGTTCTATCTGGCAGTGTTATCCCTAGCTCTGTAGCAGACTACCTACTCTGGTCCACCATCACTCTCTGCCTTAGATCCTCCTGGATCAGCCTGCTTCCCTCCCTCTGTGGGCCCTCACTGCTCTGAGTCCATCCCCACTCCTAAGTGTCAAATCCTAGAATCACATTTTGTCCAGAACCCCTAGTGACCACACCTATCAGGATCCCAGAAGAATTTCCTACCAGGTAACACAATGCCACCTAAGAACCAGAAACAGCAACAGAAATCCAGGAACAAACCAACCACTCAACAAAGCCAAGATTAGGCATCAGACCTAGAGTTACAGTCCTCCACAGCCCAGAAGCTTAGACCTCAGTGTAAGAACATAATCAATCAGAGACAAGGCAATGCATCTCCACAAGAGATAGATCCAGCTTACCATGCCACAGTAAGCCTTGAGTATGGCATCACAGCTGAAGCAAAAGACAAAGACCTTAAACGAGGCTGTATGAACATGATAGAGACCCTTAAAGAAGAAATGCATAAATCCCATAAAGAAATCCATGGAAACACAAACAGTGGAAGCAAATAAATTAAAACTGTTCAAGACCCAAATATCAATAATGAAAACCCAAACAGAATAAAATCTGGAAATGAAAACTTTAGGAACTCAAACAGGAAGCCTCACCAAAAGAGTGTAAGGGATGGAAGAAAGAATCTTGGGTATTGAAGACACAATAGATGAAATGGATATCTCAATCAAAGAAAATTTTTACCAGATGAGATCCCTAACTTTTGTGCATCTGATTCTTAGTGTAAGAAAATGATTATTTTCATTGAAACCCAACATACATTTGCAATTTACATAACAGAGAAATGGTTTTACCTTTCTAAAGCTTTCATTCTGATAACAAGCTATAAGGGGAATAATATAATGGACACTGTGTTTCTATACATGTAAGCCTTTACTCCTGTTAGGTATGAATGACAGACATGCATGCTCAGATGTTCAGAAACCAGTCATTTATTTTCAGGGATCTATGTCTAACTTCATGACCCTAAAACTGAATGATAGAGACTTTCAGACACATAAATATATCTAGCTTAAATACTAAAATTATTTTTTAAATATGAACCTTTTGGGAAACATGAACCTTTTGGGTAAAGAAAACCAACGCACTTCTTTTTTTGTACAAAGTCATTGTTACGTTACATTTTCTTCATCTTTTGTCCCAGGTCGACAGATGGCCATTCTTATAAAATTTCTGTGAATATAAAATTTCTATGAAATATCAGAATGGTGTATGTAACACCTATTCTTTCTCCTGGACCTTTATACAATGGTAGTAGAAAAGCAAGAGTGGATCTGGGGAGATGAAGGAATACTCTTTCCACCCCGCGTCACTTTTCTTTTATTGGACACTTACTGGGACACTAACCTCAGCGAGCAGTCCAGGAACAGTAGGTTAAACCTGCACAGCACCAGCACCCGATTTCAGAAACAGACTCTCATCCAAGTGCCCCATGGTGTTCATGGCAGTCAGGAGATAGAGTCTTTTCTTCACTAAAATGATTTAACACAGAGATAGTTTTTATTTCAAAAGAAATTAGAGAGTTTATTATAGAGACAATTATGTGATCGTGGTCTAGGAACATAAACTAGGTGTCCCCAAATATTGTGCTCCACTGTCACAGCAGAGATTTGATTTTACAGAACAAAGAAATCTATAAACTGAAACTATTTACCAAATTGAGTGGTGGGGACATGGGTGGCTTGGTTAGACCAAAGCTCCGCAGCTGGTTACAGATTTTAGATATAATCTGGTGGAATTTTATCTTTTGCAATAGTGAATGGTACTAACTTGTTATAATATATTTTTAGGTTTTAATAATTTTAAGATGTCAGGTTTTAAAAAATGGACTAATAAATAGTCCAGCATAGCTTTTCAGGAAAATGAATACGATGGTAACTTTTTCTGATGATCAAGAGATGATACAGGAAAACAAAAACAAAAACAGAATTAAAACAAAACAAAACAAAAAAAAAACAAACAAACAGTGAAGCAGACTGACTAGAGACATCACTGGGACCGGAAAAACAGAGCATTTGTACACTAATAAAAAGAGAAATAGAAATTAACTGAAAAACAAAAACAGCCAAAAAAGCCACATTTTGTCTTGCTAGACCATAGAAAATAAAAGGAATCTTTGTTCAAAACCGCAATCGTAGAGTTAACACATAACATACAAGGAGTTAACATGTAGCACTAACTTGTAAGTTAAAACATAAAACTCCTCTTTCCCTTGCTTGTAAGATATTTTATTGTTCGAAGTCCTTGTAAAAAGTATCTTCCTATAACTCTGAGAACATGATAGGAAGATAAATATATCATTAAAATTCCAATCCACAAAAAGATTTATCTACGACATAAGAGAAACTTGGTAATTCAGCATTGTGTGTACGGGTGATATCAATTCGTGACATTATATCATGTATTCACAGGTATACACAGAAGACATACATCAGCATCATAATGAGCCTCACTAGGAACACCATATTTTTTTACAAATACAAATATTGTTAAATCCAATGATTTAACGAACACAGAGACACTAAAACTCATGTCTTTTTCTGAACAATACTTGTTTTATCTCAATAAATTTATAGTACACATAAACCCCAAATTAGTTGCTTCAATTTCTAATCTCATTTATAACAAAATGTTTGCTTTTTAGATTTTAACATTTTTTGCATATGTGCTTTATGTGTTTTTATGTGCTCCATGCATTGTCTTATGTGAGAGGAAGAAGCAGGTGCCACCTCTCTTAGAATAGGAATTAGGGAAGATTGTGAGACACCATGTGGCTGCCAGAGACTGAACTTGGGTCTACTGCCAGGGCAATGAGTGCTCTTAACTTCTGAGCCATTGCTACAGCCCCACCATGTGTTATATCCCTGTATTTAGGCTTGTAATTCTCATTTTAAAAATGTGTTAAATTTGAATTTTGTCTAATAAAAAGAAGTTTATTTATGCTAGGTACAGTGGTGCATACCTGTAATCCCAGCACTCTGGGAGGCAGAGGCGGGCAGATCTGGTCTACAAAGCAAGTCTAGGACAGCCAAAGCTACACCGAGAAACCCTGTCTCGAAAAAAACAAAGAAAAAAGAAAAAAGAAGTTTGTTTATAATTTATTTTTTAAATGGATGATAGTTTCTGTCTCTTTCATAAACTTGCAAAGTATTTTTAAAAATCCTACTTTAATGTATAAGTATATTTAACTTGATGATTCTTTTTGTATTTTAAGTAACATTTATAAAAGCATTTTTAGATAAAGCAACTAAGTTCCTAATGAAAATCAGGAATCAAAAAAAGAAAGCATACCTACAATATCTTAGAACTTAAGGCTTACCACTATAGGTAAAACTTGTAACAATGCCGTTTTCTTAAAAAAAAAAAAAAAAAAGGGTGCCTGATACAGAACTTTCTTCTTTTAAATTTTCTTCTCACTATACACAGCGAAGGTGCACCACGTAACGCACACAGCTGTCTCTTAACACACAGTGGGCACTGTCTGTCCTGTTTTAAAGTGCCAACGATACTACAATGTGGTGACAATTACTGAACGCGCAAAACAAGTCAGAACTAGATTTTTGGAAAATTGAAACAGGATAAAATCCTATTTATAGAAACATATAAGAAAAATAAGCACAAAACAAACTATAAAAAGCATGTTAGTTAAACTATACTTTTCTCTGGTTCTAGGATAAATGATATGTACATATAGATAGTATTTGATATGTGAGCAAATCTTTAGGCATATATTCTTACTAATCAATAAATACTGGCGGTACACAAACCAGCACTCACACATACGCAATGCCTATTGTTCAGCTTTTGAAAATAATTACCAACCCTAGTGTGTGTGCACCATGAGATGCAGGTTATTATTACTACTATTGTTTATTATTATTATTATTATTTTGTGTCTTTTGCAACAGAGTTTTTCTCTGTAGCCCTGTCTGTCCTGGAACTCACTCTGTAGATCAAGCTGGCCTCTGCCTCCTGAATGCTCAGATTTATGGTGTGCACCATCGCTAGGCAAATCTAAGATACACAGAAAAGCTTTACTTGCAGGGCAGCAGGAATTTAATCAAATAAGCGAAATATCGTGTCATCATTATTTTTACAGTGTTCATGCATTTTAAAGAAATAACCATAACAGTCCAATTAGTATTTTATATGTTTTATGCAATTGAGTAAGACTTGCAAAACAACAGCGTTAAAGGTAAATAAAGTGATATTAAAAATAAACCCTCTATAGAAATCTCATGAAAAATTTTTGAAAATATTTCTTGAAATTGAAAGTATTGATTTGTAGACAGGTTGTTATGTACTTGGTAATGGGAGAAACAAAACGGAGAGAGATGGGAGGCGTTTCCAGCATACAATGTGAACAGTTTACTGTTATTAAAGGGCCACCTTGAAGCTGTATCCCCTTAAGGAAAGTGGTTTGTTTCATCTGCATTGACAGCAGTGTTTGATGGCCTTTGAGGAAATCAAAGCTGCTTTCGATATCGATTGACTCTAGTAATTAACCCCAGATTTTGTTTTTTGCTCTCTTCAAGTTGTCTTTAATTGAATTCTTTAAAATGTACTGACCATTCATTCAAGTGGGTGGAAAGAAGTTTACAAGAGGCATGCTTTACAAAAGAGGATGAAGTTTTCACATGTAAGACACCTAAAAGAATAGAAGACAATAATGAACTCCAGAAAGCTTTAGGAGAAACAAAAATGTATGTTGGATCCTAGAGTAATGCTTAAAGAGATAAAGTCAATAAGGGCACATACAATGTTTATGTGTAAATAAACATACTTGTAATTTTATTTAACACCATAGTTTACACCCAACATTTGGTCATTCATATGTTACATAAAGATTCAAATAACTTAATAAATTTATGGCATATTTCTACACATTGCTACTGATACTTATAAGTATTGCATTGTGTCTTCACAAAGGGTAGGGGCTCATTAAGACCAGCTCTTCTGTCCTGAGCCCTGTGGACCTTCTACTGACCAACATTATGCCCACAATGTTGAAAGATCTTTGCAATATCCCACTCATGAGTGTCCTCTGGCCACTATGCAATTTGATAATGTGGGCTATCATAGGAAGGCAATACAAAGGGATCCACAGAAGTTTGGTTCAGGGTAAGGCCTCTTATACCATGTACATTCAATAAACTTCCATCACTTTTATATCAAAAGCTAAGTTTGTTTATCTGCTTTTAAGGTATGGTTTGCTTCTGTTTCTCTGTTACCTGTGGTTAGATAAAGGCTTCATTCATTGGTTCCATTTGAAGACATCCAGTTTCATCTCCTGGTGTTAACATGATGTAAATAGGTTACAAATAATCGAGTTCATCACTGGGGAACCATCCCACTATGAGGAGGTAACTAAGGCTTTATTTTCAATCTATCTAATTAATACACATAGAATGTGACATAAAAATTGCAAAGTTTCTCTCTCACACACACAAAAACAAATGATATGAGTAAGGAGGATGATCAAACAATATGTACTGCCAAGTGGAATATTACATCTTAGGATATTCACATATAAAGATAATCTTTAAATAAACGTATATAATTTTTTAATAAAAATACAATAACAAAAGCAAGCATATATCCGTTGAATCTTCATTAATATTCTGTGGCAAGTGTTTATAAATGCAAAAGTATACAGTGCCTAGAATTAAACAATTTCTGTATTACATATTGTGTAAGACAGGTAACAAAAGGAGTCATTGGAAAATTGATTTCAGTCAATATTTAACATGTCAAGGATCAGTGATGGATTATTCATGGTAAAATGACTATTAAATTTAGCTTGAAATATAGACTGGTTTAAATAAACCTCCAGTGCATGTAGGATTCCACAGGGCCTTGAAAAGAAGAAAACAAAAGAAATGAATGGCAAATAACAAAATTAAATGAAACTTTAAATGAAGATATTAAATATTGCAATACTTTAAAAATACAGATTGACATGAAACTCTGTTGGTAATATGTCAAAATTTTATTAGCATTTACAAAGAATTTTTTAGTTATATAAAATGAAAGAATTAAAAGTTGACACGCACTGTGTGTGTGTGTGCGCGTGCGCTGTGTAATGTAGCGTTTGGTGTGTATGTGTGTATGTGTATGGCTGTAGTGGGGTGCAGTGTGAGTGTAATGTGCACATACTTCATTTTAATAGTGTTTTAAGGGAAACTTCTCTGTTGTCTCACAGAATACATGTCATTGCTTGGACATGCAGGTTGGTTAGTGCACACTGAATCTGAGGCTGAAAGGCTTGAATGCTTTCAAATCAGCACTCTGAGGCTATTGCTTCAGTGGACAGAGCTTTCTTCTACTGAGTGAAGTGTAGAGTGATCAGTTACTTTTGTCCTTAAAAGAAAGCTCACTGAAGATACCCAGACAAATGGGTAAAACTCCACATTTAAAAATTCATGTCTCCAGGGATAGATGTTAGCATTTGATGACCACTTAAGCTTATGTATGACAACTGCTTTTTATCTTTCCTTTTTTACATGCAAACCATATTTTCAGGCACACTCAAAGTTTCCTTGATGTCATCTCTGCTATTCTCCAGCACTATTTTGCTTCTCTTGTCATGTAAGTGTTCTGTTATCTCCCTTTAGAGTTGTATATAAATTAGACAGCATAAAATGAGATACTACATGATAGATTCATAAGCTGCATCTATTTATTAATAGTCTTAAGACATTTCTATATGAGAATATTGATAGTTCCTCTTCTTTCTTATTGAATAGACATCTACTTGATAATGGACCAGTCTATTAATGATTATTTGTGCTATTTCCATCATTATCTGTAACAAGATATGCTGATGAGGGCATATTTTAGGAGCATGTTGTTTAGTATATATGGAAATGTATGCACTGGCATATTTTATAGATAACTTTGGTGGGCTTTGGATCATACCATTTTATTATAGTCCTAACAATCTCTTTAGCAGATGGTATTCATATAACAAGGCTACTCATTAACAGAATATTTTAAAAAGTACATAAAAATGACTAAAGTGTTCATATGATTAAATGACATTCAGCTACTTAAATTATTAAGAAAATATTTTACTATTGTAAAACATTACTATATTTAAAGTGGCAAAATTTAAATTGATTGTATGGTGTATGTATGTGACACAGATTTTGCTTATGTGAAAAACAAGATGGCAGAAAAGGCTTTCAAAAAATAATACACATGCACATCAACTGACATTTGCATAATTTATATACATTAATTCACAAATCACAATTGTGAGTAATATTATTGATGTTTCCACAAAGGAAGAAGGGTTAAATCATTCAGATTCAATGACTATTTGTAAAACCTCTATTAACTATAAAGTAGTCTTAATCATTCAGATTCAATGAATATTTGTAAAACCTCAATTAACTATAAAGTAGTCTTTTAGGCCTGGTGTGGTAACACACACGGTTACTGGGGCAGATGGATTGCCAGAAGATCTAGGTCATTTTATAAGCTTCAGACCACCATAGGCTAGAAAGAACTTTTCTCAAAACAACAGGGAAAAAAGCTTAGTTGCATTTTTACAACTTAGTTCTTAGAATCAAAGAGTTGGAAAACATGATATTTTGAGCTTGAGCTCCACATTAGTCATTCTTTGAGCCTAGAGAATAAACACCTCATCCAGTTCCAGGTTTTACCTTAAAATTGAAAAAAATGATAAATGTTTTATACTATTTTTCTTCCAGAAAATAATTCTACATTAGAGTATAACATTAAATTTTATGGATTAAGTCCAAATCCATAAATTCATTTATAAACATAAAATTCATAAAATAATGATAAATCTGAAATAATTTTGATATTTATAGAACTGACTCCTTAAGTATTCTGAACTGAAAATTACACTCTTTGGCATAAATTTTCTATATACTAATTCAGCTTCATAAATTTACAATTGTAATTACCATCTTAATATGGTATCACTAAAGAGTATAATTTCCCTTGCATTCTTTCTTTACAGTGCATAAGGTTAATGATATAGATGGCTTGCTTTTAAGAAGCTTTCTAATGGCGTATTCTACAATTTTCTGCTTCTGTGCCAGTTCTGCATAAATACATTTATGAAACTTTTCCCCTTAGTTTTCTTTTTTTTTTTTTAATAATTTATTTTTATTTCATTTTATGTGCATTAGTGTGAAGTTGTCAGATCCCTTGGAATTGGTGGTATAGACAGTTGTGAGCTGCCATGTGGGTGCTGAGAATTGAACCCGGGTCCTTTGGAAGAACAGACAGTGCTCTTAACCACTGAGCCATCTCTCCAGCCCCCCTTAGTTTTCTATGACTACATTGTAAAATCTCTTTATAGTTTTATTTTTAAACACTTTCATTCTATCAATTTCAGTGCCTTTGTCCCCTATAAAATCCATATCAGTTTTCTCACTGGTAAAAGTTAGATAACCTTGAAGACCCTCAAATCCCAGTGTGAAGCAAGTGGCTGAAAGTATCAACCTCCAAATAATGAAGCAAGAAATGACAGATTGTTTATATAGGTATGGCCGGTGGCTTGGAGGTGACCCCTTCTATACAGAGAGAAGGGAGGTAGAGAGAGGAGTGGAGAAGGCAGGACTCAAGAAAACTCCCGTGAATAACCAAGAATTATGCCTGCGTTTAGCTGCACTCTCATTTCTTACGCCATATTAAAAAAAAATGATGGTGATTCAGCAGTAGATCGAAAAAGATACTGAGACTCTCAGCCAAAAATTGGGCAGAGCACAGAGAGTCTTGTGGAAGAGTGTGGGGAAAGACAGAAGGACAAGGAGAGGAGAGGAGCTCCACAAGAAGATCAACAGAGCCAACTAACCAGGGCCCAGAGAGGCCTGTCGAGACTGAAGCACCGAGCAAGGACCAGGCATGGACTAGACCTCGGGCCCCTACACAGATGAAGCCAGTGGGCAGCTATTGCTTCACGTGGGTGCCCTAGTATAGGGACCAGGGGCTGTTGCTAACATAAACTGTGTTCCCTGGTTTTTTATCACTTTCCTTTGTCAGGCTGTGTTGCCAGGCTACAGGAGAAGAGGACATAGTCAGATCCTGGTGTGACTTGACGTGATGGGGTGGGGGTCGGTAGTGGGGAGGCCACCCCTTTTCTGAGGAGTAGGGGAGGGGAAGAGAGAAAGAGGAAAGGAGGTTGGGAAAAGGAGGATATTCCATGGAGGTCTGGGTCTCTTGTTCCCTAGGGTAGATGGGACATGCCAGGCCTGAGTCTTTGTTCACAGGTGACAGAACACAGGAAGCCTGGGTCCTCTTAGCTCATATAGGCTTTGTTTCTCTAGTATCAGTTTCTCCACAAAATCTGTTTCCAAAGTTCATAGCACAGAAGTAATTTTATGTTAATCTGACTATTCATATCAAGGACTGTGGCAAAGACAGCACCATTCTCTCACTAATAGACTTTTCAAGGGTCTTCAGAGAGGACCTTGCAATAGGATTTCTATCAGAGATACTTTTCTTTCTACTTCCAAGGCACACACCTCACTCCTCTTTATTTCAGTGTCCCTTTGTAACTCTTTTGAGGCCATGCACTCTCAGGCTTACACAGTCAGTAGCAGCTTCCTGTGTCCCCCCTCCCTTGGCACAATGCACTTAGATTCTTCTGATTCATTTTATCTTTTCTTCATTTGTTATCCTTAATTTGACCCTGCAGATAAAGCAACTTCTCACACTCTAGAATACTATGTGAGGCTTTTTAATGAAAAGTCCCAGGTAAATAATGATATTTGTTGTATATGGATTGAACAGATTTACAAAGACAAGCCTAGCCTCTGGAACACAGAGGAAGCATCCTGTTTCCTGTTAACATTTTAAACCAATGTTCTTATTCAGCATTTAATATAATATGAAATAATTGTCTATAACTCTCTTTATACATGGCTTAATGTGTTGCTAGAAATACATGAGTTCATTTGATCAACCATGCTTGCAGCAGCTTTATTTCTAATAGCCAGAATCTGGAAACAACCCAGATGTTCCTCAACTGAGGAATAGATACAGAAATTGTGGCACAATTCCATTTACACAATGGAATAATACTTAGCAATTAAAAAAAAGGAAATCATGAAATTTGCAGGCAAATGGTGGGAACTATAAAAAGTTCAGAGTAAAAGTATCCCAGAAGCAGAAAGATACACATGGTATATACTCACTTATATGTGCATATTAGACATATAATAAAGGATAAACATCCGAAATCTTCACACCTAAAGAAGCTAAGCTAGAAGAAGGACCCTGGGTAAGATGATCAATCCTCACTCAGACAGGCAAAAGGAACAGACATAGGAAGAGGGGGGAAAACAGGGAACAGGATGGAAGCCAACCACAGACGGCCTCTGAAAGACTCTACCCAGCAAGGTATCAAAACAGATGCCTTTTATACTCATAGCCAGACTTTGGGCAGAGTGCATGGAATCTTATGAAAGAAGGGGGAGACAGTAAGACCTGGAGAGGACAGGAGCTCCACAAGGAGAGCAACAGAACCAAAAAACAGGGCACAGGGGTCTTTTCTGAGACTGATATTCCAACCAAGGACTATTCATGGAGATAACCTAGAACCTCTGCTCACATGGCAGCTCATTCTCCAAGTGGGTTCCCTAGTAATGGTAACAGGGACTGTCTCTGACATGAACTCTGACATGATCACCTCCCCCTGAGTGGAGAGCAGCCTTGCCAGGCCACAGAGGAGGACAATGCAGCCACTCCTGATGAGACCTGATAAGCTAAGGTCAAAGGGAAGGGGAGGAGGGCCTCCCCTATCAGTGGTCTTGGAGAGGGGCATGGGAGGAGATGAGGGAGGGAAGGTGGCATTGGGAGGGGATGAGGGAAGGGGCTACAGTTGGGATATGTAATTTATTAAAAAATTAAGTAAACTTAAAAAATACCTGAGTTGAGTGATTATTAATAAATGAAGCGTTTGGTGACAGACTTTCTTTTTTTCCTGTTACGTGCCAGGACATGCATACACCATCAGATATTCTGACTAAAAAAAAAAAAAAAAAAAAGACAGCAGCAGTGTAGTCTAGCCAGGAAGCTTAACACAGTACCGGTTGTTAGAAACCAATAAGAACACTGAATTAACAGCTATTCAACTGTGGTAATATATGTAATATATCCATCAGCCTGGAAAATAACACAACAACACAACCCCTCTGTCAAACATGGCTAATCAACAACTACAGCAAAAGCCAGGCATAAGCATTTCTGTCCCAAACGAGACAGCAAAAATTCTTCTCATATATTTAAAGGATCTTTCTACACTAACTACAAGGACAATCTCCAAAATGAAATCTAAAAAAGCCAGTAGAAGTTTCAAAATTCATGAAAATATATACCAAGAAATTCTCTTAATGTCTTCAAGTATAACACTCATTTTGCTATTATTTTTCTAGCCTATAAGAAGTAATTTCACCTTTAAAGTAAATTGCATTAAGAAAATAAGTTAAAATAGATGAAAAACACAGGATAATCCTAAATCTTTATATGTATACATATGTGTATACATATATATATATACAGAAGCACAAATATATGTATGTGTGCATCTGTGTATGTACATGCATATATAACTGTGTATTTATACATATGTACATATATATATACGTATATGTACATACTTATATACTAGATTCGGCCAAAGATATGAGTGAATCCACAATTTGATCAGTTTTAAGTAGTGCAATGAAAACCATTAAATAATACCTAGATTGATGAAGAACTTTTTTTATTTCTATAATTTTTTTTATTTTTAAAATGTATTCATTTTTATATCCCAATTGTAGTACCCTCTCTCATCTCCTCCTGGTACCACCATCCCTCCCTCTTTCCCCTATCCCCTTCGCCTCGTCCACTGAAAGGGGAGTCCTCCTCCCCTGCCATCTGACTCTAGCTTCAGGACTGCCTGGATCCTCCTCCTCTGTGGCCTTACAAGTTCACCAGGGAAAAGTGATCAAAGATCAAGCAACTGAGTTCATGACACCTTACTCAGGGATTCACATGGAGACTGAGCTGTCTTTTGGCTACATCTGAGCAGGAGGTCTAGGTCCTCTCTGTGCACGGCCCTTGGTTCATGAATCAGTCTCTGCAGGACCCTCTGGACCCAAAGTTTTTGGTTTTGTTGGACTTCTTGTTGAAGTTCCTGTCTTCTCTGGGTCCTTTTATTCCCCCTTTCTATCATAAGACTCCCCAAGCTCTGCCCAAAGTTTGGCTGTGAGTCTCTGCATCTGCTTCAATACTATTAAACTATTTTAAAAAAAGGAAATCATGAAATTTGCAAGCAAATGGATAGAACTAGAAAAGGTCATCCTGAGTAAAGTAATCCAGAACCAGAAAGACATCGTGCTATATGCTCACTTATAAGTGGATATCAGCCGTATAATATGGGACAGCCATACTAAAATCTACAGACTTAAAGAAGCTAAACAACAAGGAGGACCCTAGGGAGGATGGTTAAATCTCATTCAGAATGGCAAAAAGGATAGACATCAGAAGTGATGAAAGAAAGGGAACAAGATGGGAGCCTACCATAGAGGTCCCCTGATAAAGTCCTTGTAATTTCACATTTAAAAAAGTGATCAAAATCTTAAAACTTCAACTCTAATAATCTATTCTGTAAAAATTTAAAATATATACAAATGAAAGTAGTAAATCTCCTTACTCAAAATTTTATGCTAAAAGACAAATTCTGTGATCATCGTGAGTAAAATTAATATATTACCTAAAATGAAAATTTATATTTAAAGTCAATCATATTTATAAAAATAATATTCTATAAAACATAGCAAAGAAGTAAGATATTTCTCTAAGATATTACATTAATGAAATCCCAAATTCTCTCACTAATATTTAAGACTGTCCCTGATGAATTTAGCTATTCATTATCAAATATTTTAATTGAAATATTATTTGCAGTAGTTCTCAATCTTCAAAATATGTATAGGCCGTGCATGTGTTATCAGAAGGCCTTTATCGACATGATTGATGCAACCAGAAATATCTCAATTTGTTGATATGGTCTCTGAGTGTACATTGTTCCTTCTCAACTCTACTCATTTTCTATACAGTTTCAAAAGCACAAGTGACTGCTGTTTAAAAAAAGAAAAATCCCAACTGTTACATTATACCAATAAAAACTCTGGAGCCAGATGCTGGGGTGAAATCCTGCTAGCTCAGTGAGTCAGAGAAAATAACCAGCTAACCTTCCTTCTCAGCTTAGGTCTAGATGGAAATACCCCACCAGCTTAGCTGAGAGCCCAGGAGCAAAAGGCCAAAACAAACAAACAAACATACATACATACATACAAACAAACAAGCAAACAAACAAAAAACATCCCAAGGCCAAAGACTTGCTCCTCAGGGTGCTGAGGAGCTGAAGCCTAAGCTAAAGCCAGGGCTTGAGCTAATTCCTTTCTTCTCCACACTTAAATACCCCTCAATTCAAAGTCCCTCCTACTCTTTAATTCCCATCAGCTGATTTCTTGCTCTGCCTCTTGACCTAGGGTTAAATTTACTAAATTCTGTGTACTAGAGGCCCTTGAATTAAAGGTGTGTGCTATGGCTGGGTGAACCACACCATAATCACTGGTTTACAATAAACAGAAAGTTCTTGGATTAAAGGGTGTGATAGGGCTTAACCACACCAAAGAAACAGGGCCTTACAGTTCCCAATTTGGGGGTTCACAATGGGATCAAATATCCTGCAACAGGTGACACCTCAGAAATTGTTGGTTTTCAAGAATACTGATAAAATTGCTTCATGGAAGAGTTTATTTAAAATATCTTTGATTTGTTTATAATGGTCTGTTATTAACATATTTCATTCTGTGTTCATATGTTCATATTTTGTGGTTTTTTTCTTATGTAGCATGTGTAGCAAAAGCCATGTCTTGAATGCTAAGTTGGCTTGGCCTTTTACCGTCAGACATTAACCCTTCTGACACATGATAACAATTGATCTATAACGAGCAACTGGTGTTTGATATTGACAGCCTCAAAAAAAGCAGTGGGAAAAACATAGAACTAAGAATGTTTCTATAAAATTCTTTTCTCTTTCCTAAATTAAGAAGCTATAGCAAAATTATGAATGGATGCAATATATATGTGTGTGTTTACAAAATTCTAATATAAAATGTATGAAATATTTATGAAGAAAATCTTATAAAATAGTAAGTCAGACACACATGAAAATATTGAATTATTTACAAATAAAAATTGAACTTGATAGGTGAATCTTCCTGGCTTCTAAAGAAATGTAGATGAGTCATATGTGTCATTGTTAATGTGTAATTCATCGTGCTAAAAATGTTTTACTAACTTTATATCTATTTATATTATTTCTTCCCCCAGATTTTCATATAGAAAGCACTCTACAGTTTTTGCATATGGAGTTAATTATTTCATTAAGTTTCTGTACATTTAGTCATTCATTTGCTGATTCTAAGGGTTGTGTTATATTATAACAGACAAGAAAATGCTAAGTCCATCAACATGAACATGGTAATGTCACGGGTTAACAGGTTCCCAATCTGTAAACGCCACTTGCACATGGGATTCTTTAGGAATTACTACCCAGGAAGTATTCTGTCTTGGCCTAAGGTAAGGGCTCACCTATCTTCACTACCTGGAGACAAGTTAAGAACAATGAGGACTTTAACAGAAAAACTGTGTTCCTGACTCCTTCTACATTTTACATTTACATATTTAGGAAACCAAGTACCTAAAAAAGAGAACATAACGAGCCACAGAGAAACAAGTTCAAAAGAGACAGCTAGAAACTGAAGTTCTCATCAGCTTTCATGATGGGTTCTAAAACCTGACTATGCTCCACAAAAGTCTTGGGTTTTTTTTTGTTTGTTTGTTTGTTGCTTATTTGTTTGTTTATGTTGTCACTGAGCCAGGTAGAATGAAGATTCCCAAATGCTTTATCCCAAATCAAGTCCAAATGCACAAGGGTTTTTCTTGGTTTTGTATTAAGAATGTGTAACATTTCCTAACGATGGGACACCTCCAGGTCCCAAGCAAACAGATAGTTTCACCTTCCTGGAATTCAGATAACCAAAAGTTCAATGCTCTGAAGTAGCTGGATGCTAAGCTAACCTGTACATACACTATCATGTATATTGCAAAACAGCTCGATGCAGATTATGTTTTTGTAATTGTTTTTGAAACATCTCTGACTTGTAGATGCATGTGGAGATTACACCCTAAGAACTGATATTCACATATACATTTGCAATTGTTATGCTGGGGAGGGGGGAGTGTCTTGAAAGAGATATACAATGGATTACTTGTGGCAAGCTGCCTTAAAATTATAAAACTATTGTCTCTCAAAAATAAAGATCAACAGCATGAACCTAACGTATGAAACTTGGCTAGAAACATTGCTGTAGTAATATCACTATCTGTAGAATATTTAAACATCTATAAGAAAACATTACAATGAATATTAGCGAAAAATTCCCAGGAAAAATATAGCTCTTAGTACTGTTAAACATAAAATTACATTTTGAAAACAATTTATGCTAGAAACTGTTTTATTCTGGGAGACAGACATGTAGTGAAATATCAAAAATATTGTTGTGGTATGCATGGAAACAAGAGTAACATCTACTTTTATGTTATCTGATACATAAAACATAAACATAAGCAAGCATATGATATCATTATAGCGGAATCTTCACAAAACTCAAAGTTGCATGCATCCAGTTTCCTTTGAGCACAGCAGTGATACTTTACTCACCATTTCTAAGTGTAAGAAAAGGTTCTCCCAACAAATAGCAATGAGCAAAAAAAAATTTCTTTACTTTTTAGCTTAGGGAATTTGAAGCCACAAACTTCAGAGTGATGTTTTTGAAAAGAGTGATTTTTAGATCAGCTTTACAAAATTATATAGGGTTTCTGAAGGAATATTTGGTTACAACACATTTTACAAGCCTATCAGCAAGTATTTTACATTAAGAAAAAAATACTAAGTTTTAATTAAATTTCTTGCATTGCCTACACTAAAGCCCCAGAGCTGAAACATTATTGTAAAATGCCTGCAAAGTTGGAGGTTTCTTCCCCCACATGCTTGAATGTAGAAATAATGTTTGGCCTTAGGTTATTGCAAACACAATAACTTTATTAAATTTCTAATAAATAAATTAACATTTTCCTTAAAACAAATTATCCTAGTATTCTTATACATATTTCTATGTGCCGAGAAATTCACTGACTCAGAAAAGCATGTTAGAGGTATTGGTTTAACAAACTTAACAAAAGTTTGGTATGCCACTTGGTGCCTGCAATTCCTCTTTTTAAAGTTTCACAGGAGACTATTTCAGAAGGGGTGATGAATAGAGCACAGCCCAATACTATTCAGTCAGCATAGGGTACCACAGCAGTGGCAAAGAAACTGTAAGTCTGAAGACCAACAAAAGAGATAAAAACGATTCATACAGCTACTTACATCACATCCTAGAAGTTCAGTCTGTGTGGATTTATCTACGCGTGAAGCAAAAGCCTTCTGTAAATGCTGCACTTTTTCCTGCAAAGTGGAAAAAAAAATCACAATGATGGTGAGCCACATGATTCTATGCTAGTAATTCCTGCTTACTAAAATTTAATTACTCTCTAATTCATGAACTGCTGAGCGAGTATTTGCGTACACTCAACTGTGATGGGTGTTTTTTTTAATTGGTGTAAATATTTATAGTCTAGTTTCCAAGCTGCAACCACCCCACTGTGCTCTCTTTTCTTCCAGCCTAAGAGTGACTGTGGTGTTTAGGGATGAGGGATGTCTCTCTCCCTCATGGTCTCAGGAATTTGAACACAGTTGCCGAAGTGTGTCTTATTGCTCTGCAAGACTGCCACATTTGTGGGTTGGGATGGAGAAGCTACCGACACCTCAGCTATGAAGAGAAAGAAGGATTCTGAAGCCAGTTTAGAGTACAAATGAGTGTGACACAGAGCTTTTTTGTGGCATTAACATTCATAAATAACCGAAGTTAAGGAGATGACTAGAAGGAAGGGCCTTAAGAGATACAAGTTCAAATTTCATAACAAGAATCAGGAAATAAAGCTCAGTGAAGAATGAAGCTAGTTCAATCCAGAAAGTCCAGAAGTGCCAAAGAATGGTATCAAAGTGGCAAGGCCAGGCCAGAAAGGAGAGAACGCTGCACAGACGATTTCCACGTAACTTCCTTCTCAAATTACTATTCTGTAATTAAAAGCCAGAAACATTTGAGAGAAATCCCAACACAGTGATGTCAACTTGTCTGTGGCCTCATACTGTGCATGAAAATAAGTCAGAGCAAAGTACTACAGAGGAGAGGGGCACTGGAGGATAATGAAAGGCGAAGCTGTTAATGCTTTGTGTTGGCTTCCTAATCCCCTCAGGATGAGCAGACACAATTTCTCTAGCCCCTCTGGGGGATAGTGTAAGGTTAAATTGATTCAGTTTCTCACAGACAACTTTTACTAATAAATCTGTAAATATGATTATATAATTGACTTCAGTTTTCTTTCTTTCCAAGCAGCTAATAATTTGATTTTCCTTAATTAAAACACATAGGCTTTTTTCTTATTTAAAATTAGTAATAGATATGTGTGCATAAATTATAGGAACCCGGCAGATTTTTAAGAGTCAAAATGAGATTAAAAGATGTTTTATGATGTATTTTTGTCGATGTTTTGGTTACTAAATATATGTCAATTTTGGGTGGTGTGGTCACCTCCAATTTAGTACAAGCATTTTTTTTTCCCTATCCAAACCTCTGAGTGATTAAGGTGTAGATTACAGGTAATATGACAATGTTTATATGGTAAAAGGTAATAAATAAATGCCTATCAGGCAAAGAAATACAGCTTTTGAACTTCTGGAGTCATTTAAGCACATTTACATTTTCTTTCCTACTGTAATCTTTACCTTGGTAATTATCACTACTTACAGCAGGTACAAAGAAGGCAATATAGGCTAACTGTCGGACACTGCAGCAAGTGATAGGGGAATTTGTGTATGAAATGCTCATTTTAAAGATATTACTGTCACTTAAATACATGACATAGACAGTGAGCTAGAGTTCACACAAGACAGTATGTAGGAAGGAAAACTCAAGCCGTTCTTTGTCTTTAAACTCAGTGTTCTTGTATATAAAGGTATTCCAACTCTGAGAGGATATAAGGAAATATTTTATCTCTATGTCACATATGCAAGAAAATGTACTACGTATGTAATTTGTGTCGTCACTCTACAGCCAATAATTGCAGGGTGGTAACAAACTATTCTTGTGGTCCCTTTGTTTATACTCTTTTTTCAGACTTTACTTTTCTGTGGAAGAAATTTCAGATTGCTTTAGATTTAGCAATGAAGCTCCTGTAAAAGTTACAGTTCCACAGAATACCTACTACTATATACGTTCAATAATGCATTTTATGGTAGGAGTCAGAACTGAGGAATAAAGTTAATACTGAGTTACAGCACAAATTTGAGAAAGAACAATGTGGAAAAGCCAACATGTAAAAGTCAAATTTTGAGAAGGTACGAAATTCCTTTAATAACTATCATAATAGTTAATCACAGTAGAACACTCTAAAAATATTCTATTTATTCTAAGAGTTATATTCAGGATATGGACATGTGTATGGGGGGGAGGAACATTTAATAGACTTCCCACATCCTATCCATATAAAAAAAATGTTAATTTCAATATCCAGCATCATCCCTGTACTCCCGGTCCTATGGCTAAATTCCCAGCCCTCCCATGGTAATCTTCAGTCATCCATAACTCCAATACCAGGAATCCAAGACCCTCTTCTGACTGCTTGCAGGCATGAGGATTGCATGGGGTACACAGACATACATATAGGCAAAACACTCAGATACACAGAATGAATAAATCCAAAAAATTAAAAAAACAACTGTTTTAAAAAATTGTAGTCTTTCTAAAATTGCTATATACCAAGAACAAACACACTAAAAAAGAGATCATGGAACACAGCAAGGGAAAAACTTGAGGAATCAAACTAACCAAGGTAACACTGGAAATTCTAGAATGAAACTTGTAAAGCCCAGAAGACAGAGAGTGGGGAATACACCAGAAGATAGAAAGACTTCCTACACTTATGGATTAGTAGGACTCATAGTGTAAAAAATGAACATCATACCAAAGGAGCAGTTTACAGTTTCAGTGTAAATCAAAGTCCCCGCAGTATTTTTCACGGAGGCAATAAAAATAAGATTCCTAAAATTTATATCTCTCTCTTACACACACTCATGCAAGCAGAAACATAGTCCAGATATCCAAAGTAATCCTAAGCAAAGATAATAATGCTGGAGAGATTACTATACCAGATTTCAAGCTGGAGTTGAAAGCTATAGTAATAAAAAAATGCACGGCACTAGCACAAAGACAGACAAGTATATCAATGGAACAAAGCAGAAGACGAAACAAGAGTAGACTTAATTACAGCCATCTGATATGTAGCAAAAATGCCAGAAATATACAGTAGAGAAAAGACAGCAATCTTCAAAAAACAGTGCAAGGGAAACTAAATGCCCACATCAACCCATAAGCATGGAGGGTGTCTTTAAAGTTCTCATTTTCTAGTGTCATTCTCAATGAAATCTCCGTCTTTCAAGATTTATAATTTTTATAGGAACCTCCTTAGTTTTATTCCTTGGTTGTCTTTTTTGAGGCTCTGGTGAACAGGGGTATTTCTATGATCTTTGATAATTATATGTTATATAAATATATATTTATAAAAATATATTTTTATATTTTTTATATTTATGTTTTCTATGATCTTTTTCACTGTGTTTTCAATTGGTGTATAGAAATATTATATTTTTAAAATATTGTGGCTTTTAAAATTTGTATTTCTTTATAGAATACATATAATATGTGTGAAATATGTTTATATATAGAAAATGTGTGTATTTTAAATACACTATGCCACTAATGCAGTTAATCTCCAGAGCCAAAGACTAACAAAAATCTGTGGTAGGCAGGAACACTTCCAGTAAGTTTGTTGGTCGGGGGAATCCAACAGACTTCTCAAGCTAAGTATCCATTGTCATTGTCCTTTGTTGTTTCCTAGAGCTTAAGTCGAGACACGACACAGGACACAAGACTTAACGGAAACCAGACTGGAGCTGACGTGGAAGCCTCCTTCCTGAGGATTAGCAATCCCATTACCTGAAAGTACTATGCCAGCTGCCAAGGGTAAACAGTAGTCCTCCCCAGCTGGAAACCCTATGAACTACGGCAATGATCAAGCTGGCAGGATTTCTCCAGCAGTACATTAGCGGCACTTGAATCTTAGGGAAGGTTAACATTTGTCCCACTCAACTTAAGGACTGTTCAGTATGAGGGAGTTTATGCCTGGTACTGCCAACCCTACCACAGATCATTTCACAGAGCCTCAAGGAGAGTCTACTACTGGTATTTTTCTAAAGTGCTATAATTTCTCACTGCATTCTAAATACTTACCTTATACCAAAGATAAGTACTAGCTCATAACCCTCATCAAAAAAAAAAAAAATCTTTATGATGCAATAGTTGGAGACCATTAAAGAAATTCACAACTGGTCAAAATATAGAAGGCAACTGACTCAGGAGTATCTAATCTCATTTGGTATTAGCACAGCACAATTCTTACACTCTAGGTTCAGAGAACATCACAGAAGAGAGGGAAGTTTGTAACAGCAAGAGGACCATCTGCAGGAAGGTAGTGTTCTCTTTATATCAGAGGAAACTGCATCCACGAAATTGAAACAATATGGTGGCCTACATAACACCTGCTCAATGGTGCCAGCAGCTGACATGTGGCTAGGGTAATCGCCCTTCATTCCTAAATGAAGGGCTACCAGCAATTAGTGTCTTCTGAGAGAGGAAAAAAATCAGTCTTCAATGGGATAACTCCAATCCTAAGTAGCCAGTCTAAATATATTATACATATGAAAAACAGTAAATGGACTCAACTGGTTTTATTCTTGTGTGTATGTGTGTGTGTGTGTGTGTGTAAAACACATAATTAAAGTAGATGTCATGATTGGAGGAGTAAAAAGAGGGGTTGTTGGAGGCAAGAGATGAAAGGAAACAAAGTAGTCATGTATGACATTCTCAAAAAATAAACTTAAAAGAAAATAAAATTAAAGGAAACAAGTCAGATTTTACTTTTATATTTTTTTATGTTTAAACTTCTGACACTGGTTGTCTATTCAGTGCCTGGGGCAGGGGTAAATGCACCACTGAAGTGTATTTTTTGTCATTTGCTTATATACTAATTACAGCACGTGCCACTGAAGTAGCATTGCTAAAAGGCAAGTGTCACGATTCTCTTGCATATGTCTATCCAATGCCTGAGGGGAAAATGAAACCATTGATGTGTATTTTTTCATTTTTTTATTTGCTAACAACACATACCACTAAAATACCATTGCAAAGACGCAAGTGTCAATAGTTAGAATAGTGCTAGAAAGAACCATGTAAAACACGGTAAATTTTTTCATTAGTAAAAGTTTTAAAAATTACAGCAGACCTGATTCGACCCGTGATCAAAACCCCAACTCAAAATGTATTAAACACTCTGTACTAGAGAGATGTCTTAGCAGTTGAGAACACCAATTGTTCTTCCAGAGGACCAGGATTTGATTCCCAGCAGTTCACAACTATCTGTAACTCTAGCTTAGTTCCAGAAGACTCCATGCCTTCTCCTGGTCTTTGCAGGCACCAGACACACAGGTGCTACACAGACATACATGCAGGCAAAGCTTATATACAAAATAATTCTAAACACTTCTAAAAACCTAAATGTCAGGACTGAAACTATGGAACTAAGAGAAGTAAACAAAATGCTTCAAGACACCAAAATGGACTGAAGATTTGAATAAGGCCTTTAGAGCACACACAAAAAAAGTTATCATAGATAGGATTCTATCAAACTATGAATTATGATAACCATGATGGGCATTATCAGAGATACATGTGATAGCCACTGCATACTGTGCTGTGTACCTTGAGTTTAAAAAACAAAGAAACTAATTATTCCTCATTTATGGAAGAGTATTTGGAAAAGAATAGGTTTAAATTAGGAAGGTTGATTTTTAAAAATTTTAAAAGAAGTCTGCCTCAAAAAGCATGAGCCTAACATGGACCTCGATGTTATAATGATGAAAATAAAATACTGATAGTAATTCACATGAAAGAAAGATAAAAGCTAACTTTTAAGATGGAAAAATAATGTAACTAATTATAAGAAAAGCCACACAGTGGTGGATAAAGTTTAATCTATCAATGAAGTGGATCAAAAGAATTTGAACATCACCCTGTAATAAATTTTGATGTCAATAAGAATCATTTATATAGCACAAAAGCAAAACTGAAAGAAAAAAAAAATCACTGTGATTGTGTAACAATGCCAAAGCCAGGGAGAACAGGTAGAGTCAAGGTCAAAACGGCACAGCTCACATTGATTATTTTTACTGTCCTTTAATAGGCATGTATCAGTGAAAACATCAGCAGAATTAGAAGAAAACAGTGGCCAAGGATATAAACTTCCTCAATAGAACTTATACTTTCTGGGAACTACCAAGGAGAAAGGACTACTTTTTAGTGAAATCCAGTCATAAAATGGCAACTTCTGGGATACTCAAAGCTGGTCATGATGTTTTTCAGAGTCCAGGAGAAGTACTTGAGGGCTGATCTGCATGATCTGATGACCTAGTGGAATTGATGATCTTAGGTGAGCATCGCTTAATGAAGTAGAACAGGAAGAACAGGGCCTGGCAAACATTGCCTCAGAGGAAGACTCTTGTCAACAATTGTGGGTCAGGCTTCATCAGTGGAGGCTAGAAGCTCCTGAACTATGAGATATTTATGTCTTTCAAGTATGACTGCCTGCCTAGTATACAGTAGTTACCATGACTCTCAACTATGACCAATGGGACATCTATGTCTTCTATTTTCTCTTTCCCCAGGCTACTTAAATTACTTTGCTATCCATTCACTGGGGAAAGAAATTAGAAATTTTTTTCTGTGCCCTTGCTTGTTTCACTTTTGTTTGCTTGTTTGTTTGTGTTTGCAGACACTAGTGCACACTTTCGCTTCTGTGATGTAGAACAGAGAACACTTCTCAGTACCTTTACTATACTTTTATTTTTTGAATGAAAAACTCTTATTGGAAAAATGTAAAGAGAATAAGAACCCTTTCACAGTCATCAACAATGAACTCTGGAATTTAGTAAGTATTAGTAATAGCTGTGTCATTCAATGGCCTCATAAATCTGTGCCACTCTTTGACTTAGGAAGAAGTATATTTAACACTCCCATGTCTCTGCCTATGTGAAGGGGATTCTGTGAGGCTAAAGAAAGTGGCACAAAGGCCAAGTAAAATTTTCCTCCTTGACTATATACTAAATATCCATAATACTGGGGCCATTGCCAGTTTAGCATCTGTCTGAATGAGTCCTGAAGAGTCAACTAAGATGGGGTAGTTGACTGGGTACTAGAAGATACAGAGCTTATATACTGGTTATGTTGCTCACACACATACTCAGACTTTAAAGGGGAGAAACCAGTGTATACTAGGATATACTATAATCCTCTCTATGCCTAAGGTTGGCCCTCTGTGTATTGTTAGCTTCCTGCACAGAATGTAGGAATGTCTATATGTAATGTATAGTGTGAGGTAACCCAGACTCACAAAGACAAACATGATATGTACTCACTTATAAGAGGATATTAGCTATAAAGTAAATGGTGTCATGCTACAATCCACGGATCCATAGAAGCTAAGAAGGAAGGAGAGTTTGGGGGTGGAGGAGGAAGGGGAAATAGAATAGATATCAAAAGTGGAAGGGAAGAGGAATTGGGGTGAGAACAGGAACAGGAGAGAGCAGGTGGTGAGAGAATGTAGGGAGAGAGAGTACTGGGAGAGGCAATTGGAACTGGGGACATCTTGAAGATGATCTAGAAATCTAGTGCAATGGAAACTCCCAGATATATTCAAAGGTGACCCTAACTTAAACTCCTAGCAATGGGGGTTACAGAGTCTGAACTGGCTATTTCCTGTAACTAGGCAAGACTTCCAGTGGAGGAATACAGACACCAACTGTGCCTCAAAACCTTTGACCTACAATTTGCCCTGCTTACAAGATATACTGGAATAAAAATGGCACAGAAACTGAAAAAGTGGCCAACCAATGATTGGTCCAGGTTGGCACCCATGCCACAGTACTGCCTAGAGGATCTGTACCCCAAGGCTGGATAGCCCAGAGACCTAGGACAGAGACAACGATGACTGTCAAAAATAGTCAATGATTCCAAATAATATTCTGCTATACTCATATCATAGATTGGTGTCTAGCCCAATTGTAATCAGAAAGGCTTCATCCTACAATCAGAAACCTATCTTCCAGTCACCCATTCCTTCTTGGTTGACTCAGTCAGGACTGATACAGACAGATGCTAAACTGCCAATGGCCCCATTGTGTTGGGAAATGATTCCTAATGATATTCTTCTAAGCTCATATCATAGATTGGTGCCTAGGTCAATTGCAATTGGAGAGGCTTTATCCAACAGCTGATATAAACAGAAAACTGTGAACAGACTGTCACTGGCTGCAGAGACCCACAGTCAAACATTAGGCAGAGCTAATGATCCTGCAGAAGAGGGAGAGGAGCCAGAGGGGTTAAGAGCACCACAGAAAAACCCACAGAAAAATCTTGGCTCATAGAGATTGAACTAATAGCCAGAGAGCCTGTATGGGTCTGAAATAGGCCCTCTGCATCTGTTACAGTAGCGTAGCTTGGTCTTCTTGTGGGACTACTAATAGTGGGAGCAGGGACTGTCTCTCATGCTTTTACCTGCTTTGGGGACCCTTTTCCTCCTACTTGTTGCCTTGTCCAGTCTTAACTCTAGAGGCGGTGTCTAGTTTTACCACAACTTGATATCCCATGTTTGGTTGATGGGATATTACAAAAAATCCAAGGGATGCCTGGATATTTCTGAAGAGATCTCAAGGAGGAGTGATGGTAGGGGGTGGCGGGGGGAACTGGGAGGAGAGAAGAGGAGGGTAAACTTCAATAAGATGAAATATATGAGAAAAAAAATTGATCACTTTCCCCTAGCAGGGCCACATTTCTAGACCACAGGGGAAGAGGATGTGATGCATTGACTTGATGTCATGTGGTGGTCTGGGCTGGGGTGGGCTCCTCATTTCTGAGGAGTAGGGGAAGAAGGAGAGGGAGAGAGGTAGGAGGGACTGGGAGGAGAGGAGGGAGGAGCCTAGAATTGGGCTGTAAAGTGAGTAAGTAAATTTAATAATAAATTAAATTTTTAAAATTTAAGAAAAATAAACAAATTTCAATTTTGAACATACTTTTTCAAGTCATGAGAAAAAGTATAGTGTCCAACATAGGATAGAGCATCATTGAGTCACTAGTTTTTAAAAGGCATGATTTATGACCCCCAAATTAGAATTTCATTCTGAGTGCACACACATGATGCTAGACTAAGATGTTTCAGTTTTTGCTTGTCTCACCAGTGTGGGGATTTAACAGGTTCAGAAAGAAGCAGGAATAAAAGTTGCAATTTTGTTTTATGCTTTTAAGAAATGGGCTAGAATTATAAAGGCAAACAGAGGAATCGTCAGATCAATAAATATCTGAAGAAATTTGTTTCTATTAGATCTCATGACACCTGAATTAAGCAACTTTCCAGAGCCCATGACAATGAGACCGGTTTGCAGTTAAATTTTACCAGATGTACAACTAAACTGTATAGCACATTTTAAAAATGTGAAAGGCGTTCTAGATGAGATTTTTCAAGCTGAAAACATGTCCATCTTATGTGAAAGGCGTTCTAGATGAGATTTTTCAAGCTGAAAACATCCATCTTTAAAAAGTTAGTTCACTTCATTTAAGCAGTAGCTTGATCTATAAATCAGGAGTGAGTACGGTTAGAGACTGAAACTAGTAGAAGCACTTGTAACACAGATGAATATATACAATGTTCTAAATGAGAAGCATAAGATTTTGTTTTATCGGATAAGATGGATCAAACCTGTGCTTTCTCCTCGTTCTAACATCATTGTTGTAGATCCAAAGTTGTTGAATCTTCCTCAACACCTTGCACATTTGTTGCACATCTGTCTCATTGGTATTGCTAGCATCCGTATCCACTCCCTACATGTGAGCAATGGCTGGCACATACAGTCTTAGCATTCTTCGGTTAAACTCTCCTAGGGACCAGTTGGCTCTCCAGGACCAACTGGTCAGTCCTGAAAATATCATTCAGTCTCAGAAGTACAAGTAACATTATACAGACTGAGCAGGTTGCATTTATATATTTAGAATTATACACACACAATAGTTAATTAAAGCAGAAGACATGAATATAAAAGAAATCAAGGTGGGGTATATGGCAAGGTTCATATGGGTAAAATGAAAAGGAAGGAAAAGGAAGGGTAAAGTGATACAATTTTGTCATTATCTCAAAAAAATAATTAAATGAATAAAAGAAAAAGCAAAATTAGATACACAACCAACCAAATAAATATTTAGCTGGTTAAAATAAATCTCACAATTTAAGATTCCAATGAATGACACTGGCCAGCTCTTGGAAAATGGCTAACTCATACTGGAATTTCTGTTAAGTTACAATGTACACAGGGTTTTAAAGAAACCATATAAAAATAGCACCAATGAAATTCCCCATGGAAAATTTTATGGCTTAAAATCATGTTACTCTAAAAATCATTATGCTATATGAATACATTTCAAATATTACTAAAATTGCCTCTTACATCTTATTTTACTCCTCTATTGCAAAATCTGATCTAGAAAGTAACAATCAAGACTCTTCGTATTGTATTCTCTGCCTCACAAGCTCTCTCTGTGATACTGACTTCACACATGTCTTCTATAAGCACACTGGACACTTATCATATTAACACTCCACTTGCTAGATTGGACCACATCATTCCCATCTGAAGAACTCCACTGTCTCAGGAAAATCCAGCTTCAAAGATAGAATTCAATATATAGGTACCTCTACTTCTTAATCTTCTTTTCCATTGTTTCTTGCTTCAATTGTTAACATTCTCTTTGTTCTTTTATTTTTCAAGAATTTTCCTTTAATTACTTATGTAAGAATTTACAAAGTATATTATAAATTAAAGTGATATTAATTTGGGATCTATAGTTATAATTTTGGGATCTCCATCCATATAAAGAAGATTAATGATTTGATTATAGCAATTTCTATGGAAAGCACATCAAAAGAAATGTTCTTTTTTTATTTTATTTTTTCTTTCCAATTCTTTTATTCTTTTTTATTTTTAATTATACTTTATTTACTTTGTATCCCCCCTCTAGTTCCCTCCCTCTTCCCCTCCCAACCCCTTCCTTCCTTCTGCTTCTCCACACATTCCCCTCCCCAAGTCAACTGGTAGGAGAAGGTTTCTTTTTCTTCCTCTTAGTTCTTTTGTCTTATAATCAGCCTGACTTTTGCCCTAGTGTGTTAATCCCTTAGACAAAGAGTCCTGAATTTTTTTTTTTTTTTTTGAGCTGTACACTCTCCAAACTGCCTCACAAAGACTGGGCACATTTTCAGTCTTCGGTGTGGCTTTCAATAAAGGAAGAAGCAGGAAATGAGCGAAGACAGATTAGGTATGAGTGGCTCTGGGGATCAACTGGTGAATTTGACATCTACAGGGACATTTTCTATCTGGCCATTAATGCTGCTGAAGTTAGAAGCCCTGTAAATTATCTTGCATTTACATGCTTCATAAATTTAAGGAGGGACAGATTAGAAATACAAAATGAGCTCAGTGTTTGGTCCAGTAATATCAGGCTATCTAAATGCCTGGAGACAAAACAAAGAGGGAGGGACAGTAGTAGGACAAAGGGGAACATATTAGAGAGCAGGAATGAGGCACACTTGTCCCTGAGGAATTACTTTTGCAAGTAAAATGTGTTTATCCTGATGTACAGATTACAATTTAGTTTATTAGATGCTCGTGTGCTTTGCTTTCACTCTTGGTTAGATCTTATATTGTGAGAAATTAATGAAGTAATGAAACTGATGATTGCAATTAGAGAAGAATGGGTAATGTAAATGTGTCTTCAGACAACAGGGCCCAGAAGAATTTCTTGATATGTCAAGTGCTAAACGTTGCCTGACTGTCATTGTCCTGGTTTGAGCACACATTTCTATTTGTCAGGAACATAATCCAGTTCTATAGCCCTTAGTTGACGTGAGGTAACTTCTGTGAGAAATATTCATAAGCATCTCCCTACCCCTCATTTTATTTCATCTGTAAATTTGCAGTTGACATGGGATGAAGAAATGTGCTTTGCTTCCCATTGGCACAAAGTTTCTGCAAGATGAATCTCAGTGGTCCAGACATTAGCTTACAGAGCCTTAGACAGAGAAGTCTGCAGTCTCCCTTTGTGTCAGCAACTCTAAAGAATCAGCTCAGGTCAGCAAAGAAAGTACTGTACACTGACATGACTGAGCTCTAGTCTAGATCGTGACTGTTTATAGATGATACTTCGGTTCACTTTCTTCAAATCTGCTATTTTACATACAGCTCTAAATTCAAGGGCCACAGAAAGGCATTTGTTCTCTTTGAATTGTAAATATGAAAGAATCAAGCATGAATCAGTCAGTAGGAATACCCAGAAGAGCTAGGACAATTCAAACACCATAACAGTTCATAATTCTGTAATTCAGCCTTGAAAACATACAAATCCATGAATCACTACAGAAACCTTCCTGCACTGACATTCTGAAAATATGGCTGAGTCCCCAAGCCTTTTCTTGCTTGATATTTTTATTGAGAGACATCAGTATGTAACGCTGTGCCAACTACACCACTAATTCTCCTGTTTTGAAGAAGATTCACTTGAAATACAGTGAGCAATTCATTGTGTGATATTGATTCAGCACCAATGTATATAAAATGTCTTATATTAAGTTGTGAAGGAACACAAAATACTTCAAGACAGTCATTCATTGACAGAGATATGCTGATGATAGCATTCGGCAAACATGAGCATAAGGAAGATAAGATCACTGAACCCTTGCCGAGTCAGCACATCCTTAAACTTGCCAATCAAACAGCAAATAGCGGGTGTCCTGAATCAAAACAACACAGAAAAATGTACACACAGATCCAATTGTCTTGCAAAACCCAGAAGGTTCTGATGTCAGTCCAGGCACTGTTTTTCAGGTTTTTCCTCCAGCACACTCTTAAGAAAAAGTAAAATACAAAATTGAGTACATCCATGTAGGCACTAATTATATGAACACCAACTCTAATATGTTACGGATTCTAAGAATATTATGTTTTACCAGCATAAGAAATAGTTGCTGAGTGTGAGCAATTACTTATTAATCTTTTAAACAGAAATGGTGAGCAGAGATTTTTAAAACTAGATAACTGTATATATAATTTTTAATGACAATTATTTTGATAATTTATCAACCAGTAATGGTAGAACATTTAACTATGCAGATAACATGTCACTCCTTCTAAGTAAACTTGAAAACAAAATTTATTTATTTATTTATTTATTTACTACTTATTGTGCTATTTCTTTATTTTCTATGCAGATGCTACTCTGTTATAAAAGTTATATACCAATAAACTCATTGTAAGTTGAAAGTATTCAAGTAGAATTAATTTTAATACACTTAACCTCCTAAGCAGCATTGCTTAGGAACAAGATATACTGGAAGACATGCATCACTTACACAGACGGCAATGTGGCTGAATTCACAGAATAATATTCCCAGAACCCAGCATCACAGGATTATTGACTTATATGTCAGCAATCAGGAAAAGAATGAATATTTTTGAAATTTTAATAAACAGAATGATACAGATAAGTTAGTGCTTGTTGTGCTAGAGAAAAATATTCAAATATGAAAGTGAGTGAAGGTCAAGGTCATGAACAAGAATACCAGAGTTACAACTAAGTCATAGTTGTCAAGAGGACAGAAGGAGAAGAGGGAGGCTATATCAAAAGAGAAGCGGAGATGAGAGAGTATCATCTGAATCTTTGACTTGGGGTGCTTTTTGGTTTGATGAACTGTCTCAACTGAGTTTGAAAAAATTCCCATACTAATTAATGGAGATCAAATAGCTTTTAAACTCAAAAATATTTAGTCAAAAACAAAAATGATTTCTAAGAAATTAAAGACATACCAGAGCTAAAAAATAGGGGAAACACTGGTAACAGCCTTCAAGTTCAATCTTATTTCCTGCTTAAGAAATGGTTTAATACTCAATAAAATACTTGCAAACTGAATCCAAGAACATATAAAAGATATCATCCACATTGACCAGGTAGGCTTCATCCCAGGCATGGAGGGGTGGTTCAATATATGGAAATCCATGAATGTAATCCACCATATAAACAAACTGAAGGAGAAAAACCACACGATCATTTCCTTAGATGTCAAAAAAGCATTTGACAAAATCCAACACCCATTCATGTTTAAAGTCTTGGAGAGGTCAGGGATACAAGGCACATATCTAAACATAGTAAAGGCAATATACAGCAAGCCTATAGCCTACATCAAACTAAATGGAGAGGAACTTAAATCAATCCCCTGATATCAGGGACAAGACAAGGCTGCCCACTTTCTCTGTATCTCAACATAGAAATTGAGGTCCTAGATAGAGCAATAAAACAACTAAAGGAGATCAAGTGAATACAAATCGGAAAGGAAGAGGTCAATGTTTCACTGTTCACAGATGATATGATAATAAACATGAGCAACCCCAAAAATTCAATCAGAGAACTTCTTCAGCTGATAAACACCTTCAGCAAAGTGGCTGGATACAAAATTAACTACAAAAAAAAAAAAAAAAAAAAATCAGAAGCCCTCCCGTATACCAAAGACAAAAGGGCCGAGAAAGAAAGAGAAACAACAGCCTTTACAATAGCCACTAATAACATGAAGTACCTTGGTGTGACTCTAACCAAGAAAGTAAAAGACCTATTTTAAAAAAAAAAAAAAAAAACAACTTCAAGTCTCTGAAGAAAGAAACTGAAGAAGGTATCAGAAGATGGAAAGATCTCCCTTGCTCATGGATCGGTGGGATTAACAGAGTGAAAATGGCCATCCTGCCAAAAGCAATCTACAGATTCAATGTAGTTCCCATCAAAATACAAACACAATTCTTTACAGACCTTGAAAGAAAAATTCTCAACTCTATATGGCAAAACAAAAAGCCCAGAATTGCTAAAACAAACCTGTACAACATATCATCTGGAGGTTATCTCCATTCCTGATCTCAAGCTGTACTACAGAGCAATAGTAATAAAATCTGCATGGTACTGGCATAAAAACAGAATGGTGGATCAATGTAATCGAATGGAAGATACAGAAATATACCCACACACTTATGGATACTTGAGTTTTGACAAGGAAGGCAAAACCATACAATAGAAAAAAGACAGCATCTTCAACAAATGGTGCTGGTCTAACTGGATGTCTACATGTAGAAAAATGCAAATAGATCCATATTTATCACTTTGCACAAAACTAAAGTCCAAGTAGATCAAAGACCTCAACAGAAAACCAGACACATTAAACCTCTTAGAAGAAAAAGTAGGGAAGAGCCTTGAACTCATTGGCACAGGAGACAACTTCCTAAACAGAACAACAGCACAGGCTCTAAGAGCAACAATTAATAAATAGGATCTTATGAAACTGAAAAGCTTCTGTAAAGCAAAGGACACTGTCATCAGAACAAAAAGACAGCCCACAAACTGGGAAAGGATCTTCACCAACCCTATATCTGATAGAGGGCTAATATCCAGAATATATAAAGAACCAAAGAAGTTAAACAGCAACAAATCAAGTAACCCAATTAAAAAAAAATGGGTTAGATAGCTAAAAAGAGAATTCTCTGTAGAGGAATATAGAATGGCAGAGAAACACTTAAAGAAATGCTTAACATCCTTAGCCATTAGGGAGATGCAAATCAAAACGACCCTGAGATTTCACCTTACACCTATCAGAATGGCTAAGATCAAAAACTCAAGTGACAAAACATGCTGGAGAGGTTGTGGAGAAAGGGGAACCCTCCTCCACTGCTGGTGGGAATGAAAACTTGTACAACCACTCTGGAAATTAATCTGGTGCTTTCTCAGACAATTAGGAATAATGATTCCTCAAGATCCAGCTATACCACTCCTAGGCATATATCCCAAAGATGCTCAAGTACACAACAAGGTAGCAGCTTTATTTGTAATAGCGAGAACCTGGAAACAACTCAGATGCCCCTCAGTTGAAGAATGGATACAGAAATTATGGTACTGTTATACAATGGAATACTACCCAGCAATTATACTCACCTATATAGACCTATAAGATAGGATAAACATACTGAAATCTATACACCTAAAGAAGACAAACAAGAAAGAGGACCCGGGGTACGATGATCAATCCTCACTTAGAAAGAAAAATGGGATGGACATTGGATGTAGGAGCAAACAAGTAACCGGACAGGAGCCACAGAGAGACTCTACCTAGCAGTGTATCAAATCAGATTAAGACTCATAACCAAACCTTGGGCAGTGTGCAGGGAATCATAAAAAAGGGGGGGGGTGAGTTAATATGACATGGAGAGGACAGGAGCTCCACAAGGACCAAATATATCTGGGCACAGGGGTCTTCTATGAGACTGTTTCTCTAACCAAGGACTATGTATGGATATAACCTAGAACCTCTGCTTGGATGTAGCCCATGTTAGCTCAGTATCCAAGTGGGTACCCTATAAAGGGGAACAGGGACTATTTCTGACATGAATTCAATGGTGGGCTCATTGACCCCCCCTCCCCGAGGGAGCAGCAGCCCTACTAGGCCCCAGCGGAGGACTTTGCAGCCAGTCCTGATAAATCAGTATCAGATGAAAGGGGAGGAGGTCCTCCCATATCAGTGGACTTGGAAAGGGGCAGGGAGTAGATGAGAGAGGGAGGGTGGGATTGGGAGGGAATGAGGGAGTGGGTTACAGCAGGGATACAAAGTTAACAAACTGTAACTAATTAAAAAAATGTTAAAATTTGGAAAAAAAAAGAAAGAATGTGGAGAGAATCAGCTAAAACTAAATGCCAGTTGAAGGGTAGTATACCTAATGCAGTAGAAACTTCCTAAAATATATTGATTATGAAGTTAATCTAAGTGGAACTGCTGACTCAAAACTGACTCAAAACGTTGAGTTTTTTCCTATAAAATACTTAAAATTTTAAATTGTTTAAAGAGTGTTTGTAAAATAAAAAAAAGATAATATACTTTTAAAATGAATAAAAAACTGAAAAAAAAAGAACTAAAATAATGGTTTGTTTTGTGTTTTAGGCACTCTATTAGGAATTATGATATCCAAACAAGTTTTTAAGTATAAAGGTCGTGTTATCACATTCCTCTGCACTTGTGTCCTTGTTTCATGATGATTGTCCAGTTCAGTTACATCATCTACGCTTTACTCAGGAGCCAGCTTTCTTTCCCAGAATATGAAATGTCATTTAAGTTCAACTAATATTGATGTTATTATGTTGAACTGAGTAACAGATGTAAAGGTATTGACTGTGGATGCAATGTCCTCCTGTGGCTCCACTCAAGCTTCTAAAGGTGAATAAAATCAAAGGAGAGAATCCTACCATCATATAATTTGTCATACCAAACTCAATTGATCCTTCCTTCCTTCCTTCCTTCCTTCCTTCCTTTCTTTCTTTCTTTCTTTCTTTCTTTCTTTCTTTCTTTCTTTCTTGTTTACGAAAACCTTAGATACAATTGCTTGTTTCTTGATTCACCATATTTAGGCACCAATGAAGCTCTAATAAAAACTATAAAGAACAAATACTCTCTATCTCCCAGTTTTATTTCTCCTACAAATTACAGTTTTCATTGAGTAGAATATTACTTAATGTTGTTTTTATTTGCCCAAGAAACATTAATAATTTAAGTGATACAGGTAAAAACTCATTTTTAATATATAAAATGTAAAGAATTCCAAACAATACCTTTATGGAATCTAACTTTAAAGTCTTTCTTCTTCATTAAAGTTTTAATTTTTATTTATTATTATCCTATTTATTAAACATTCACTTTATCTGGTGTACTTGTAGGGTTCTACAGTATTAGTAATTCTCCATTCTTTGTCTACAAGTTTCTTACATATAAAACAGACATTAGTATGATATGTAGATATTATGTATGAAATAAAACAAGTTTCATTTGTCCCATAAAATAAAATAAAATAAAATAAAATAAAATTTTATTGTTCAAACATTTTGTTAGAAAAATAAAAACAGTCTATGATCTGAGGTTTAATGGAAGATATTTGTCATTTTAAATCCATTCTCCTTTCCATACTTATGAATTTGCGATAGATATATAATACTATGTTTTTCTAATGCTGTGTTACTTATTGACTCTTGAAGATATTCATACTAATTTTCAAACCATGTTGAACATTCTAATGCCTATTTTTCTCTTTGTAAATATTGCTTAGGATAAACTATTGAAATAGAGAGTCAAAGAGGGCTAGCTAAGCCATAAAGTGTATACGTTGTTTTGGCAAAGGACTTGGTTAGTTTACAGTGAGAGATCAAAGGATTAAAAATCAGTGGTTATTATTTTAAAGTTTAAAGCACAAGACTGAACTAAGGCCAGCTAGGTGAGACATGTCCAGCCACGTGAAGGGAAGAACTAGCCTTACTATTCTTTCCCTGTCCATTAATTATACAGTTGCTAGGAAACCGGCCCATAAGGCCAAGTCAGAACTGTTTGTGGTCTTGGCACCTAAAATGGACCAATCATTTCAAAATTCAATCTCCTTTACCCAATCATGTAAAGCCAAAGCATGTAAGTCCCTGCTTGTGTTTTTTTCCCTTTAAAAACTCTGCACAGGGGTCTTTTATGAGACAGTTTCTCCAACCAAAAACCATATATGGATAGAACCTAGAACCTCTGCTCAGATGTAGCCCATGGTAGCTCAGTATCCAAGTGGGTACCCTATTACGGGGAGCAGGGACTATTTCTGACATGAACTCAATGGAAGGCTCTTTGACCTGCCCCTCCCCAGAAGGAGGAGCAGCCCTGCTAGGCCACAGAGGAGGACTTTGTAGCCAGTCCTGAAGATACCTGATAAACCAGGGTCAGATGAAAGGGGAGGAGGTCCGCCCCTAACAGTGGACTTGGAAAGGGGCAGGGAGGAGATGAGGGAGGGAGGGGAGGATTGGCGGGGAAAAGGGAGCAGGACACAACAGGGATACAGAGTTAATAAACTGTAACTAATATTAAAAAACAAAACAAAACAAAAAAACCTGTTCCCCAGACTAGGGGGCCACATTCCTCTGTTTCTGCAGGAAGTTTGTGTCCTGTGTTCGAACATGTATATTAAAAAAAAAACAAAAACAAAAAAAAAAACCCTCATGTATTTACAGCAGAGTCTATTCCTGGTCTTTTGGTCTCACAAACTCAGCACAACAACAGAAGCCATGCCAAGTTGTTCACAACCTCTTGTATCTCTAGTACAAATGATCTCACATCCTTGTTTGCCTTCCAGGGTCACCAGCACTTGCATGCACACTCCCCCACTTACAGATATTTTAAAAAGAAATATCAGTAAAAAAATAATCAAAGTCTCATAAAATATTTATTGTACATCCTATATATCCCTAACTTTTATTGCAATGTTATCAAACAAAATATTACTTGAAATGAAGATACACACTGTTTTATACCAATGATCCCAATCTTAAATTTATATTTATAAATATTATTTGAGGTATTAAAAGCAACATATTATTTCAAGGTCACATGTGGCTATTAATTAATAAGAAAGAATACATGTTGCTAAATTCTGTACAAAAAATTTACTTCTCTGATTTGTCTATTGGTTCTTTCCCTTCACAGCTATTAATTAAAATATTCGTGGGCTGGGATAGTGCAGTGGTTAAAGCATTTACTGCTCTTGAAGCTTGAGTTCAATTTCTAGCACACACATATGAGTTCTAGGGATAACAGAAGCTTTCAAACAAAATTTATTTCTAATAGTAAAATAATATCTATGATTAGGCAATTCAAAATCTTGAAAGATAATTGCATCTCCTATTTGTGTTCTTTCTATTTATAAAAGCTGTCTGTGAGGCTAATATTGGCTATGAATTTAACATACCTCTGAAAAGGAAACCACAGTTTAAAAGTTGACTCTGTCACACTAGCCTTGGGGCTCATTATCTACAGGATAGTTTTCTTGACTTTCAGTTGATATAGGAGGATCCACTGGAGGTGGTACCATTTCCAAGCAGCCTGCTTGGACAGTATAAGGTAGCCAAAAGTAAGCCTGGGATCAAGCCAGTAAGCAACATTCCTCGATGTTTTATGCTTCATTTTCCCCCTTGATCTCCTGCCTTGACTTCTCTCAGCAATGAACTGTGACCTGGATGTTTAACCCAAGTAAATTCTTTCCTTCTCAAGGTGGTTTTGGTCACAATGTTTATCACAACAACTGGAAGTAAGCTTGAATATCAGCCAGCTTTTAAAACTAACATTTTTCTTGCCCATCAAACTGCAGAGCAGGCATGACTAATTCAATATCCTTCATGAATCACTAACTCAGTGTATTCCAAACAAAACTTGTCATCTCTTGACATTCTCCCTTCTTTCAGAGTATCTCTACCAGTGAAAAACACTCCAACAGTTCCTAATGACCTCCTGAGTCTCCCTGGATACTTAGCTTCCTTCATCTTCTATCAATCTATTACACACTCTAGCAATTCTACTTCTTAAATAATTTCCACAATTCTCACTTCCTGTCTATCTTAGCTGTTCCCTTACAGTTTTCTCTGAGAGCTCTGGAGTAAGTTTCTGAGAGTCTTCCATCTCCAGCTCATTTCGCTGACAATATGCTTTGCAGGACAGCAAAACTCATCTGCCCCAAATGAAATGAGAATGTTCTTGATTGCTCCATATAAGTTCTTGACAGAGAAGCTTCAACACTATTCACATGATTCTTTGGGATCTGGTGTCATACTATGTGTTACTTCGTGGACACCCACAAATACTACTTTCTCTTCAAAGAAAAAATTGAGCTCTCTAGGCATCATATATGTCTCACTCAAGCGTAAACAACATGCTTTGTCCTTCACATAATTAAAGATCATGATTCTTCTGACTCAAAATGCCAGTGATTTTATGCATGCCATTTGCTTAGCACTCTATAAAGAGAAACTAGCCTCTCACAACTAGAATGGATATAGTTTTTCCATTTAAAATTTTGTCAATTTATTTGTTTATTTGTTGTGTTGTGGGAGGAGTCATGAGATTAGGCATGCACCACATAGTATGCATGTGGAGCTCAGAGGAAAACTGACATGAGTCGTTCTCTTCTTCAAACATGAGGATTCCAGGAATCAGCCTCAGCTGGACAGGCTTGGTGCTAAGTGCTTTTACTTGATAAGTGATCTCACCAACTCCAAGGTTTTAGTCCGTTTTTCAAAAACAGAGCCAAAAAAGACCTTGTGGCAGACATTTATTTTTAGAGGGAATATCTATTTTAAGTCCAGTCTAATGTAATTAATTTTATCTACAACAGTTTAATAGTTTCATTATAATGATTTCTTTCCATGCCAATTATCAAATATTATAATGCTGATAATACATGCCTACCAAGAGGCAGTTTTATATTCGCCTGTATTACTTAACAAATTTTCTTCAAAATCATAATTTTACAGTATTTTTATTATATATAATAGCACCTTTTAATTTTATCATGAAGTATTAAATTTTTGTGTGTTCTCCACAGGAAGCAAAAAAAAAATATTTTAAAGAGTCAATAATTTTGTAGACTAAAGTTACAGGCAATTAAAATATAATGTTATTTGTTTTAAAATACTCCTGCAGCATTGTAGCTTTGCTCTATTTTTAAATCAACCTAGAATTTACAAAGAAATTTACAAATGTGCCACACACAACCCTAGAGCTTTCAACTCTATCACCATAAATCTAAATTCAGCCATTTATCACTTTTAGCTTAATTTCAAAGCTGTCACAGCATAATTTTAATCAAACCACACACAAATTGATTTGAACTTGCCATTGAATCCTGAGCACTCCCAGCATAATTACTCATCTGATATAAAGAAACACTCAAAGTCCACCACCCAGAGAGCATTTAGAGACTGATGGATAGAATTATCTATCATTAGCAGTTGTAAGCATGGGAGGTATTATCACTGTTGCTTGACAATGGAGAAAGGAAAAGAGAAGCTACAAGAAAAAGAATGACAGCACATGCAAAACAAAATGCAGACAAGAAAGAAGGATGAGAAAGACAAAATGAAAGAAAAGTGTAGAGAAAGGGACAAGAGGAATGTAGAGTCGAGAAACAGAGCAGTCATTGAAGAGGTAGGCTGTTTGTGGACGGAGGAGAATCAACAGCATGGCCTACCCTTTAGTGTTTACATGTGTTCCTGCTGTAATTTGAAGACAACACACTCACATTCCTCACATTCGTGCTTTTTGTAGGTATGTGCATTGTGGGAAAACTTACTCAGTCTTTATTCAGTGTATGTCTCAGTCTGAAATTAGACCCAGCTGTGTGACTCAGTGTTAGATAATGTCCTCAAATGCGCAAGGACTGGCTTTCATTCTCAGCAACAAGTAGCCATACAGAAGGTGAGTTTGTTTACTCCACAAAAAAGCGTATGCAGTTATTTTAGATATCAGCAATATGCAAAGAGTAACAAAATGAAAATGAATTTGATTTTTAAATCTTCTTACATGTCTATTTTTTAAAATATACAAATCATTTTAATACTGTATGTAAACATAAATTTTTACAAAGGTTTTTTTTTGTGTGTTTGGCATCTTAATACTTCAGAAAATATTCTTTCATAGAAATATTTATAAGGTCATGTTTTATAACACCTACTTTTCTTTGTAAATGGAGAAATTTTCACTATAAGTTAAACAAAAAATTGTCAACTCTACAATATTTCCTAAATAGAAAATATATATATATATTTACATATATAACACAAAAATAAAATTGGATCAAAGAAGAAATCAAGTTATACAATAATAAACCTCTAGACAGTAATTTTTATAATGAAACCACAAGGATATTTGATACAAATATGTCCCGGTAAGACTTGAGCTGTGTAAAAATGTGAGTAATTTTCACAGACTGCTGGTAACCTCCTCTGACAATGGCCATGAAGGTACCATAGGGTAAGAAAGACAGAATCTAAAAACAAAGGAAACAAAATAAAACCAGAAATTTATTTAAATTGTGTGAGCTATGGTTTGAGATGGAGAATGGTTCAGGAAGCACTTGAAGACATATTAAATTGGTTCTTAGTTCTCCCATCTCATTGACTTTGCTCTGTCATGGTATGTACATCTTCTCCTCCACAATAACTGTTGGGCACAAGATTTGCTGAATGAGGTGAAAGCATGCAGAAACAGGCCAGGTATGGTATCTCTTCCTGTGTTTCTTAAATCTAACCCATAAGATTTGTTGATTGCAGTCATATGAACCGGTTTCTCGTGTATTCCACCAGAAAAACAGTTAAGATGTACAATCTGGAGCAGAGTAATAACCTTCCAGGTTGTTACAAAGTTCAGTGGGAAAGCACTGATAGGATGCTACAGTGTACCACCTTCTAGGCAGCAGCGCAGGTCCTCTCTAAGAACAGCAAGTAGGTGTAACCTTTGAGTCATACCTCTGGGCTGAGAAGGAAAGGTTTATTTTAATTTTAATTAACATATAATTACATAATTTCTCACATTTGCTTTCTTGTCCTCATTTCTTTCCATGTAGTGGCTTGTTCACTCTTGAAATCATGGCCTTTTTTCTTTAGTTGTTATTGTTTTACACACACACACACACACACACACACACACACACACAAAGGCTAAATATATTAATACAACTTGCCCAGTCTATTTAGAGTTACCATGTACATATGTGATTTCAGAGACGACCACTGGGCATAGAAGGACAGAATTTAAAAGAGATATAGGAAACATGATTACAACTTTACTGTTGGGGGGCTGAACAGTAACCCAATTCTGGTTTCTAAGCCTAATCACGAGGAAATTCTGCACTCTGATTCACTTCCCATCTCCAGATTCTGTGAGGCCAATTATTACTAGACTGTTGCAAATTTTAATTTAGAATGTGGCTCATTTAGTATAAAGGAGCACGGATAAGTCCGTTTCACGATGGCAGGGAAGGTAGTGCAGTGTGTGTGCTCCCTGGCACACAGCCCACCCGCATGAACCTCTACCTAGCATTTCAGCCTGCAAGGGGTGCCAAAAACGACAGAGCCAAATGATGGGGCTTCAGAATAACGTCTGCAATTATTGATTAGCCCAAGAATACAACTGCACAATAACTAAAAACCTACTCATAACCTTGCACTTCCTTTTTCTCATCAGGCAGATGAAAGCCAAACTTGTAAGGTGGTATCAAAGGAAACGGCTGTGACACAGAGAAAATAACTGTCAGGAGTGGTGGCTGAGCTCATTTTTCTTCTTATTAAACTTGCCAGTTGAGAGGAAAAACAGCAGTTTGATATATAGGCATAGACTGGAGTTCTTCCTTAGGAATATTTTGGCTTAAAGGAGAATTTATGCCACTTATCACATTTAGTTATATCAATGAGTGTCTAGCAAAGTACAGCAAAATTTTTAAGCTTGTACATTACTTTGTATATGTATATATATTCATATAAAATTTCATGAGAAATTCATATATATATATACAGAGTATTTCTAGTACTATAAATGGAGTGATTGGCTTTCAAATTTAATTTGAAAAGCAAATTAATTAATTTTAATTTTAAAATTAAAATTTAATTTTAATTAATTTTTAATATATACTTTTCACTAATATGAGAATTTCCATGAAGTCTTTTTTTATTAGGAAATGGTAGCAGGAAAACTGAAGACAGAGAAAGGGAATAATCAGGCCAGGGAAGAAGCATCAGGATAGGAGTGACACCTTCAGCACTTCAGAGAGCAGCATTTGCTCACTTTTTCAGAAAAGGACTAGGGAAAAAGTGTTGGCACTCATCAGCCTCCGCCTGGAGAAGGAGCTGGCATGCGTGTCAGCTCTGCACTGGTCAGGAAGGTAGGCTGTGAGCACCCACTGATGGCAAACAATGCAGCCTGTGGATTCTAACACTAGCACAGCTCACACGCATCCTGAAAACAGAACATGCAACTTTTAAGTCAAATTCTGTATAATGTTATTTATTAGTGTTAAATTTTTGTTTCATTTGATTAATTGAAATACTACCTGGTCAGTATTTTGTAGCCTGAGCTACGGAGAGAGTTCCACGACAGGCTGGGCTACACACACACACACACACACACACACACACACACAAAACAAAACAAAACCTGTCTCAAAAATGTTACGAAATTAATTTTAAAAAATGCTCAGGGTCTGAGAAATGACTCCGTGGTTAAGAGCACTTGCTGTTCTTGTAGGTGACCTGGGTTCAGTTTCCAGCACCCACATGGTGTCTAACAAACCTTTAACTATAGTTCTGGGTGATTCAACAGCCTTTCTGACCTCTGTGGATACCAGGCACACACATAGTGCACATTTAACACTCAGGAAAACACATACACTTAGACACGCATGACATATGAACACTTATAAGTGGATATTAGCCATATAATACAGGATAACCATATTACAATCCAAAGACCTAAAAATTTTAAATATAAAGGTGGACAACAAGAGGATTCAGAAGGCAAATAGAATAGACACCAGAAGTGGTTGAAGAGAGGGAACAGGATGGGAACCTACCATAGATGTCCTCTGAAAGACACCACCCAACAGCAGACTGAAGCAGATGCTAAGATTCACATCAAAACTTTGGGCAGAGAGCAGGGAGTCAGTCATAGGAAGGAGTGGGGGAATAGAAGGACCTGGAGGAGACAGGAGCTCCATAGGAAAACCAACAGAGCCAACAAATCTGAGCCCAGGGGAACCTGCAGAGACTGATGCACCAATCAAGGACCACGCATGGAGAGGACTTAGTCTCCCTGTTCAGATGTAGCTGATAGGCAGCTCAGTCTCCATTTGGGTACCTTAGTAAGGGGAGCAGAGGCTGTCTCTGACATGGCTCTGTTGCCAGCTCTTTGATTACTTCCACTGGTGGGGGCAGAGGGTAGCATTGCCAGGCCACAGAGGAAGTGGATACAGGCAGTCCTGATGAGACTTGATAGGCTGGGTCAGATGGTAGGGGAGGAGTAGGGGAGGAGGGCTCCCCCTTTCTGATGACCAGGGGAGGAGAATGGGGGGACCAAGGAGGGAGTATAGGACTAGGAGGAGACAAGAGAGGAGGCTACATTTGGGATGTAAAGTGAATAAATTATAAAAATTAAATAAATAAAAATAAAAATCAATACATCTTTAAAAAATTGTTTAGAATATTCCCTGATAAGTTTATCCTTTTCTATGCTCTTCTAGGTATTCTATTTCCCTGAGCATTGAAAAAGGTTGTATGTTAGGTTGCTATAAATTATCTGAATGAAAAACTATCTCCTGTAAAGGGCTCTTGATCAGGTTTGTATAAGAGCGCCTCTGTGAGGAGAAAGACAGGGAGAAGGTGCTAAGTCAGCACCACAAACAGTGTCAAGAGTAAAACTAAGGTGTGGTGTGGTTGCAGACTTTTCAGCCCAACATCCAAGATGAAGAGGCAAGAGGATTCCATAAATTCAAGGCCAACGTGGTCTACACTGAATTCCAGTCTGTCCAGAGCTACACCCAGAGACTCTACTTCAAAATAAAATAATAATATCAGAAAATAAGCAATGGAAATTAAGCAGAGCAAAGTATTTAAAATTAGTATAGAAACTGATATAACTTGTTACTGTAATTCTCATCATCCACATTAAACTGGTGTTGGAATCAACTAACAGGTTTGTTTGTGAAAGGTTAGAGTTAATTCCTGGGGCTGAGGCAGAATCACACAAGACCACATTCCTTTCAGAGCAGAGGGCTAGCCCAGAGGCAAGGGCAGAGTCCCACATTCCTTTCAGAGCAGAGGGCTAGCCTAGAGGCTAGGGCAGAGTCCCACATTCCTTTCAGATAATGGGCCAGCAGCAGTCCCCACCCAGATAAACCTCAGGGTATAACTGGAGTCACATGGCCCCTAAGAACTAGAGGTCAGATGTCTTCCAGGTAGCAGTCTTGGCGCCTAAAAATAGACCAATCATTTTAAAGGTCAGCTTCCCTAGAGACCACCCCGCTTGTGTTGTGTTCCTCTTACCCAATCCTACCCCATTGGCATTTTTGTTCCTTTAAAAACCTTGATCTCCCGGAGCTAGTGGGTCACTTGCCCAAATGTCTTTGCAAAGGGCAGCCACCTGGGCTCGAGGTTGTAATAAAAAGACCCTCATGTGTTTTGCAACAGAGTCGATTCCTGTAGATCTTTTGGGGGCTCGCAAACTGGATGTAACATTTGTCTATTTGTTTTGAGGTAATATTGATATAAAATTTTGTACCTCTTGATTTTTTTATTCTTTTATTTATAGAATACAGACCAGGAAGTATTTCAGTGAATAAAATGAAACAAAAGTTTAACACTTATATATAACATTATATAGAATTTGACTTCGGAGTTTCATGTACTGTTTAGAAACTTGTTAGTCAGGTGAAAATGAAAACATATTACATTTTTGTGCCCATTGACTCTGTAATGAGGATTAAACAGTGGCTCAGTGTGTGGAGCTTCAAACAGTAATGGTAGAGCAATACCAAGACACATGGCACACTTGTCTCTCTAAAGTACTTGTTTCTCAAAGGTGGTTTTCCCAGTTGGATTTTCTGGTAGCTTTTGTCAAAAAATCTTGGATTTTCAGTGAGAAGATATGGTGACTGTTAATGCACTCTTCAAAATGACCAGTGATTTGTTTCTATTGAGTTGTGTTGAATATTAACCTCAGGTATTTTGTTTCATCATGCCCTAACAGTACCAGATCGTGACTACTGGACTGATTATCATGTTGCGAAACAGAATAAAACCAAGACTAGTATGTTTCCTCTGTGTTTTCACAAAGAGAACGCTGGTTATCCTCTGCACTTTTTCTATTGACATTTATTAGCTTCTTTTCTAGTCTTAGCCCTTTAGAGTATTTAGAGGATAAGGTTAGAATGAACCAGTGATGAGCAGTGTACTGAACCAAATATAAAACTGTTGTTGACTCTTCAATCTACACTTGACACATTGGTGTGTTTCATTGTCATCACAAACTAAATTTAAATTCAACTAAAAGCAAGAGTTACTCATTACCATACAAAGAGCAATAGGGAAAATTATAGTTGTGTGTTTGTTTATTTAGTTTCTAATATAATTGTATATCTCACATTTCCCTAGGATCAGTAATTTCAGAAGCTCCATTCATTTCAGACTTCCTTGTCTTTTTCTTCTAATTTTTGAAACATATCTTCTTTAATCTTTATTCTAATTTCCAAATGACTCTTTAAGGCTTTTGCTAACCTCTTTGCTCATTTATAATTAATGTCTTTTTTTAAAGTTAGACTATATATATATCTCCTGTGTAAAACAGAAATCCAGAATGTTCTAACAGACTTCTAAATATTTGTTATGGCTTCTTTAAAAGTAGAGAAAATTGTTTCAATGGTGAACTTGAAAGTAGTCTAATCTCCAGAATGTTTGCCTTTAATTTCCCTAATTATGAGACTACACTGGAATCATTTGTACAACTTCCTTCACAGTAAGGAGGGTAAAGAAGGATTCAATTCTCCTGACAGGCAGATCTGACCAGGGCAGAGTGCCATTGTCTCCCTAACATCCTCCTTAAGAATGGCAAAGGAATAAGCAATAAGGTGACTCCTAAGGGCATAATGGTATACCCATTGTTTTTCTTACTGGTCTATTGTTATGATGAAACACCATGACCAAGGTAATTTAAAGAAGGGAACATTTAATTGGGAGCTTGCTTGGAATTTAGGAAGGTTAAACAATGACTATCAGTGGGAAGCTTTAAAGCAAGCAGGCAGATTGGGTGCAGGAGCAGTAACTGAGAGCTTTATATCCTAATTCTCAAGCAGCAGCCAGAAAGAGTGAGATGGGGCCTGGCATGGTCTTTAACAACTCAAATCCCATCCTCAATTACACCTTCTCTAACAAGGCCACATCTATTGCTTCCTAAATAGTTCACTAATTGGGGGACTAAGCATTCAAATATTTGAAGTGGGTGGGGGGTGTGCTAGATTTTTATTCAAATCACCAAATATATAGGTCATTATTACTCAACTTTCATCAGAGAAGCTGCTTGCAGTAGATGTTAATTAACATGTAACCCCATATTGGGACCTGTTTACAGAGTGAGACACTTTGGAGCATCATTGTCATTACCAATCTCCTCCCCTTAAGTCTCAGGATCTATGCAGAAAAGGAGGCAAAAAGATTAAAAGAGCTACAGGCAGTGAAAGATCCCATGGAAAACAGTGTCTTACAGACACAACAGGATTCACATGAACATACAAAGACTGTGTAAGCAAATACAAGACCTGTACAAGTTCAGACCAAACAAAACCCAAGTCCAGAAAAGAGAAAATGGAACAAAAGTCTCACCCCTAACCAAGACACTATTTCCAATTGATAACTGCATGGTAAATGAAAATTAGTTTTCTCTATTGGCATGTCCTAGAAATACCAATTATATCAACCACACTCTAGGGGAGGCCCCATGCCCAAAATTACTTGAACAACACAAAATGGACTCTATGATTTATTTTGTGTGTATGTGTGTGCACTTTCGTTTTCATATTTTGTATTATGTTTTTTGTTTGTTTGTTTTGATTCTCAAAGGTTTTTTTGTTTTGTTTTGTTTTGTTTGAGAGGGATAGATAGGGAGATAGAAAGGGGGAAAAAGAGAAACAGAGGCAGAAAGAAAGAAGTTGGTTGGATCCTCCTTGTTGTTTAGTTTTTTTAGGGCTATAGATTTTAGTATGTTTATCCTGTATTATATGGCTAATATCCACTTATAAATGAGTATATATCATTTGTGTCTTTCTGCTTCTGAGTTACCTTACTCAGGATGATCTCTAGTTCCTAACATGTTAATCCTTATTCAGAAGGGCAAACAGAATAGAGACTGGAAGTAGAAGAAGACAAGGAACAGGACAGGAGCCTTCTACAGAGGACCCCCAAAAGACTTAACCCAACAGGGTATCAAGGGAGATACTGAGACTCATAGCCAAACTTTGGGCAGAGTGCCAGAATCTTTATGGAAGAAGAGGGAGACAGAAAGACCTGGAGAGAACAGGAACTCCACAAGGAAAACAACAGAGCCAAAATACCTGGGCCCGGTGGGACCTGCAGAAACCGATAAACCAACTAAGGGCCATGCATGGAGAGGACCTATACCCCCTGTTCAATGGAAGTCCATTGGCTGCTCAGTTCCAAAGTGGGTTCCCTAGTAAGGAAAGCAGGGTCTGTCTCTGACATGAACTCAGTGGCCATCTCTTTGATCACCTTCCCCTGAGGGGTGCAGCCTTGCCAGCCCACAGATGCAGCCAGTCTTGATGAGACCTCATAGCCTAGGGTCAGGTAGAAGGGGAGGAGGTCCTCCTCTATCAGGGGACTAGGGAGAGGGCATAGGGGAGAAGAGGGTGGGACTGAGAGGAGACAAGGGAGGGGGCTGCAGTGGGGATACAAAGTGAATAAATTGTAATAAATAAAAAATATAAATAAAATTAAATAAAAAATAGAATAAAAAAAGAAGAAAGTAGTTGGGGAGAGCAGTTGGGAGGATCTCAGAAGAGTGAAAGAACAGGGAAAATATGATTAAAATTTAATGTATGAAATATCTTTTAAGTGATGACAACAACAACAAAATGACAAAATGAATTTTGTTTCTTCTAGGATCTTTGTTTCCTCCTGGTATATTTTCCACTAGTGGTTTTTCTAAATGTCCTGACTGGAAAGTAGTGACCCAACCTGGGGGCAACTTCTCCCTCTTGGAGTTATTGAAGAAGCTCTACGCATTTGCTCACCTTTGTCTTTGTGAACTACTCTATCTCAGGGTAAGTAGTCCTGCTCTCACCTTCCTAGTGAGATGTTTTCACTCTGCTGATAAGTTTGTCTCACTTTTACGGACTGCCCATGTATGATACATGCTTATTCTAAAACAGAAGTCATAATCCATATAGGGGATACTTAGAAACTTCTGACCACACGGGGATTATGGTGAACTCAGCATAGTTTGATTCTCTTTTACACATCACAAGATATGTGCATTTTAGAATGATTGCACCTTCAGAGAATGAGTGAACATCAGGCCTCGCAAGTTAATAAAACATCTCTAAATCTCATCTGTCAGGAAAATAAAGACATGCATGTATTGAATTTCAGAGGTGTTCTGAGAATTAAACAATAAGAAATCTAACACATGTTAAATGTCTGGTTTATTTTGTTACCAGTACTGATAATCTAAAATTTAAATCTAAATAGTTTCTTACCAGTCAACATATAATTATATAGCACTTCAGAAATATCTGAAGTTCATCTAAAGGCACACCTCTTACCCAATGGAGCTTAAACGTGCCTATTGAAACTTACAGGCATTTTTTATAAATCACTATGTGGAATTACTATATTTGAACACAGTGAACTGAGTTTCTTCCATGAAAAGGCAAGACTGAGGTTACATCAGGAAAAGATGCCTGAGAGACAGGTTGGGACACAGACTGAAAGCAGGGACCTGAAGGGACCATGGCTGTGAGATGGAGAATTTGCAGCTTATACTTATCTCAGGCATAGTTCTCCTACGTAAAGCTCCATCTCGGCTTCTCAAACGGCGAGGGGTGTACTCTGAATCTCAGCACTGTTGAAAAACCTCCAGCACTTCCAGACTGTGCCTACCTGACTAGGAATATTGACCAGCTGACACCTGCGACCTCAGCTAATTCCAAGGAGAAGTTATTGGAGCGCAGTTAAGAAGAACAGCTGCTGGATATCAGGAGCACAGAGGAACTTCAGGGCAACTTGCCCAAGATGAGAACGGGCACCCCAAAGCAGTTGTGTGTGTGATAGTAGAGAGGGGAAACTATCAGAAGGATCAGGGCAGTCATCAGAAACAAGGCCCCATGGTGAGTCAGGCCCTCAATTTGCTAACTTGCTCACAGACTTGATGTAGTTTATGTACCCAATACACTGCATTCCACCAACACATTTTGTTCCAAGGAGATGGCTACAAGGTCTTCTTGCATTCCTGGTCACGAGTTTTCTAAAGATCACATCTCATCATGTCATCCTTTCCTTGACACGGTCTTCCTTAGAGCACACACAGAGGAAAATGAATCTCAGGAAGACACTCAATAGTCCTTCCTGACTAAATGTCTTCAACAAAGGTGAAAAGTGTTTCCAAATAAATTTCCAAAGGTTTTGCAAGAATTTCCAACTCTCAGGATCACAGTGGAACTTATAAACAGCCCGAGTAACAAACTTAAAGCCAGTCCACAGCTCTATACAACAAATATACATTAGCTTTTAACAGCCTGTAACATTTCATAAGTTTATTTGGACCCTCTTTGTAACACACTTCAGTATTCAAAACTACAAAATTATAAACTGAATAACACATTTCCATGTCCCTTTTCTTCCAGCCAGGTCTCTGTTTCTAGTCTGTGGTGATGACATAGTATTGGTGAAAATCCTAAAACCATGTGAGGACACTTCAGAATATTTAAGTGGCTGCCCTGTGGGAAGCAGCTCATGATCACTGAGTTCCTCTGGGGGAAGATGATGTGACTTTGCCTTAGTATGATTTCTTGGATGATGTCATCTAAGAGGTGTAATATTTCCCCCTTGGCTCTTTATTATAATGCAGAACTAGACAAAATGAGTTTATGCTTTTATTACAGGCCGGCATGTATAAAAGTTTTTTTCTCTTTTAAGTTCTACCTCTAGTATAATGAGATTTGAAGGGCAAATCCCACAGAATGTAGGCCGTTTCTTTCTCGCTTTCACTTCTTCGCTATGCTGGTAAGATATTCCCTAGTGCTACGTTTCAAGTGCTCTCCGTCTGCCCTTGCTGTCAGGGATGACATGCAGAGGTCGTCTGTCTTAGAAACAGCCTCTCCCTGTCCAGGCTAGCTCCTTCTCCTTTCATTCCAGTTTGAAAATTGTACTTCACATAGAATCTGTACACTCTCTTAAGTTACTCTTGAGTGAAACTATCAGGAACTATTTCAAACATATTGACATTTACTGTTAATATCATTAATCGTAAAATAGCATATAATTGTAAACTCAATAACTAGGTCTATTAAATTTCAACATGCTGGATCAAGGTTGTAGCTCCCCCACCCCACTCTCCTCAAACATCAGTAGTGTTAAAACTCCTCTGTATGGCCATTTAATCTACCTTTCTAACTAAAAGTCATTATTATAATATTTTGATATTTATCTGTCCTAGCTTTCACCCTAATTTGTCTATGTCTGAAGAAGGACATATGGTATTTATAGAAATGGGATCATGTTGTATTTTGTGCCACCCTGCTCTGCGGGTACTGTTTGTTGCCTTTGCGTGTTGCTATTTCATGAATGCCTTTGCCCTTACTTTTCAATAGTTTTATAGAATTTACTTTATGCCAAGCACTGTGGCATGAAAAACATCATTCTCATTTACTTGGACTGGATTTGTTGTCACCTATGGGCTATACCCCTTGACCCACTGGACTGATCTCTGCTCTCCGTCTTAGACAAGGCTATAATAAGGTTCCAGACAGCTAGAAAAGAGTTAGGGTCATCTCATCCACTTTCTCCATTTTCTTTGTCTCTAACCCAGAATTTGTGAATATCCATAACAGCTTCACATTTTATTCAATGGAGTTCTGCTGCAGGTTATTCTAAATCTCAGTCTAATTAGTTATTAATCTTGTGACTTAACCCTTAAAATCTATCAATGCATTTCTCTCACACCTGCTTTTCTTGTCTCCAATTACCCTCTGAATGCCCTTGTCAACCTTCGGCATTATTTCAATCTTGTTAAGTTTAATTTTAAGCTATGCCCTTTAGATACAGCCTGTGTGAACGGAAGGCGCTTGAAACAGCTCCACAGCATGAAGCCATAGCTCCTCACTGTCAGCAGACAGAAGGTCTAACTGGCACCTGTCTCTCCCTCAGCTCTGTCTCTGCTCTCTCCACTTACGCCTTCTCCATTAACAACACAGTATTTTTAGTTCCTCACATAGATTTGGTTATTTTAGAACTGTGTACAGACTTTCCATGCTTGTCTGTCTTCTCTCTATCCTTCAGAGTGCCTTTGCATTTCAGCTGTACAGAATCCCATTTTTCAATCTTGTTTCTCATTTATTCAAAATACTATCCCTAGTGTTTCACTGTAAATGAATGGTAAGTCAGAAATGAGCTAAAGTTAAACATTTTGTGAATATGCATGTTTTGCCCATAATTGTGTTTTTTAAATACAAATATCATGATATCTTGCTCATGACACAATCATGCTTGTCAGACAAAGATGACTCTCTTAATTTTATCCTATCATTAATTATACTGATAGATTAATTCAACTTTTATCTTTGAGCCTTACATGATTAGAGGAATGACAATATACATTGCTAAAATTCTGAATGGCCAGTGTTCAAAGTCCTTTCTACCTACTCACTACATGGGTGAGTTACTTTGCCTCCCAAAGCTTCAGTTCTCACCAGTCTGTTTGTAATGATAACAGAACCTATGTTATGGAGATGTAAAAATGAAGCAAATTCATGAAGAAAAGATACTCTATTATTTTTGTACACTTTTAAAAACTGATCAAGTTAAACTAACATGTAATCTAGTGAGACATTAGATATCTACTTTCTAAGATGCTCCAAAGTAATTTCAAAGTCGATACTTGAAGAGAACAAAAATCCTAAGAGTAGCAGAAGTCAAAGAACCTAGCTGCTCAGAAATGTGATTATTCAGTTAAGAAGACTCTTGAAAAAAGATTAGGAAAAAGGATGCGTAATTACACGTAGAAATATTGTAATTTATATTTAATAGCTAATGATTTGAAGAGATTAAATACTTTCTCACAGTATTTCCCTGTTCCTTTCAAAACATTACGAGCATTTATTCACCAGGGCCCATGAAATCACAGCTCAGTTTTGGATATCTGAATCAATTGATTTCAGCAGAAAGTTTTCATTTAAAAGAGAAACAGTGAAATTTAGTTTAAAAAAAACTGTAATTCTTTACATGGTATCACCTCTCATGAATGTAAAAAAGTATTGTGAAAAAATATAAGACTTTAAGATGGGTGTGTTTGTTCATACTTGTATTCCTGGCACTTGGGACACTGAGGCAAATATCTCCCTGTAAGATGAATACCATCATGAGCATCCCAGGTCACAGAATAAGACCGTCTCAGTAATCTGCCCTCCAAATGAACAAACAAAAGATAGAAAACACAGAGAGGCTAACATTTTCCCAGAAATCATAGATATGACAAATCCCACTTAAAATGTTTAAATTATTGAAGTCCTAAAGTTGTGTGTGCCATAAAACGTTTGTTACGATCTTACTGTAAAGAAGCTTCAAGAAATAAGTGTTGGCAGTTGATAAAAAGGGATCTACTAATGCACACATGTCTCCTTGGCTCAAGAGATTTCAGTGATCTTGTCATCGTGGTTAGTTGCACATCTGAGACCAAGCTGACCTCAGTGATAACCTGTACTAATGTCTTAACCTTATGAGACACTACATTTCCTACAGATGATGTCTCCACCTTAACCAATTAACGATTCAATTAAAATGAGGAGTGAACAGAAATTCAAATACCAGCCAGGGTTTTTCTTTCGTTAGAACTCACACATCTGGAAATGAGCAATGTTACGGAAAGTTTTAGCAGTTAAGTTAAGTGACAGAATAACTGTTCAGATGCTTGGATCCAGAAAGTGGTAGGCTGAGAGCAAAACATCTGAGGTGATGCCAATACTCATTGTAAAAATTCTTTGATTTTTGGAAAACAATTTTGAGTAATTCTGGAAGGGTCTGAAATGGCCATTACTGTTCTAAGAAAATGCTGACAATAGTGTAAATCCATGATAAGTAAGAGGTCACAGACATTTTTCAAACACATTGAAATTATTAATTTACCTCCTCTTCATAACTATTATTCTACCTCTCCTATACAAACCTAAATTATTGAGAGAAAGCCTATCTTACTAAAGTTCACAAAAGTAGTAATTTGAAAAGATTACATTCCCACCCAGAGTATCTTTGGAGCAAAGGTGCTACTTGGAGGAACAATTAATACCATTAAAGAACCCTTGGATTGGGTGAAGGCCCAGAGCTAAAACAGATAACAGAAATTTAGATTCTTTAGGTCATGCATTGAGAAATTTCTTCTTAGGCATTGTTCAGTTAATGTTCTCTCAACTTCCATAAATGGGGCAGGGACATTGGTCACTAATTGACCTAAAGCAGCATCTTCTGAATGTGCCTGCCTATGGATACCCAGGCAGAAGTAGAAATGAATGAAAAATGTTGACATCTGTTGAAGTATCTTTTATTTGCTGGATGTAATTGTCATTTCCAAGGCTGACTGCCTCTGTTTGATAACGCTGGTCTAGACCTGAAAGGTTCTAGCCTCCATAAAATCTTATCTAGACCTAGAATGCTTTCAGCCTCTAAGATTTACTGTAGAATAAGCTCACCCTTTCTAGTTCTTTCTGAACTCTAGCTAGCTGGTTCAACTCAGCTGTTCTGGCTCAAACTCCTCTCCAACCTGACTTATTCAAACTGGATTCTCTAAGCTTCTGACTGAGTTGCTCTGCTTGGCCTCAAACTCACTCTATAAATTTGTTTTAATTTTCTGGATCCTTCTCATTCTCTGGCTCATTCTGTCTTCACATGTGTCTAGCTTGTTATCTTTTTAACTTGTCTCTGTAAGACTCTCCTGAAAATACTGCCTCTGAATTCCATGAACTGAATGCCATAAATTCAAGTCCACTGAACTGCCTCTCAACTCTTTGACTTAACTGAACTGCCTAAGCAGGACTCAGAGAACCACATGCCTCTGTCTCCTATGTCCTGGGATTAAGGGTGTGTACCACCATGCCTGAACCTGAATTTTTCTTTACCTGAAACTTTCTCTATACCAGGATGGTCGTGAAATCAGAGATCTTCTTGGATTAATGGTGTGTCTTTATTCCAGCCAGGTGATATCAAAGATATCTACTATTTTATCTATATAAATATCTACTATATCTATATAAAAAATATCTACTATTTTTTTAATGATAGCATGAGAACTTAAAGGAATAGAAGCCAGTTCATGTGCAGTAACACAGTATCACATCTGAAAACACATTCTCAAATTGTTAACTTGAAAGCTGTTTTTATTATCCTGCATAATTTGAGTAGTAAATATGTTCTTTTCCACCAGAACTTAAATAATTAAATGAAAGACTACCAGGAAAATCAGCTTTAGTGGATATGTCTTGTTCCTTGTTTCCTTTTCTTTCATTTTAATCATTAATTGAAAAATATATCTTCAACCTATAGCACCTGGACACATTTGTGCAAGGAGGAAAGAGATTTAGCTATATTTAGCAAAATTTGTGAGCAAGGGTCTTTCTTAGTTGTTGCTCTAGACTATCCCCACTTATTCCTTGCAGTAACACTTAAGGGACAGGCATAGGTCACTGTAATTACCAAAGGGCATCTAGCATGCAAAGCTGGTAAACTTCAGCCAAGTTCACAATCAGGCTTCACAATCAGGTTTCTCTACAGTACACAGCATATTTTCATTGGTAATGTTTTCCTACAAAGATAAGAGAAGACAGGACAGATTGCTTCTGTCTCTGAAGCCAACTTGAGAAATCCTGCTACTCAGTGGTGCTGGGTGGAGACAAGAAGGTCAGGGTAGGTTTTCTACTTCTGTGATGGAGACTTCATTGAGCAACCAGAACATGAATGGTTCTAAACTGTGGTTTGATGCAGAACAAGGCTTACTCACTACTCAACCTTGTGGACATTCCTATAGAAAAGGACATTAGCAGGTCTTTGATCTTGGAAGAAATATTAATTCATTTTGTTTAACAATGCAATTGCTACGAAATTTGGTTCATCAAGAGATGTTTCCTTGATGAGGTGCAAGGACTACCCTTATCTATGGGTATAAGGACAGATGGGTGTAGGTAGGGATTATGCTGATTTTGCTAAGTAACAGACAATGGTTTTTCTCCAACATCCATGACTTTACAAGCTGTGGGTACTTGGCTAAGTTTTCGGTACCAGGCACAATCTTCCTCTTGTTGAGCCGGACTTTGCTAAGGTATGCATACCACTACCACACTTTTGATGTTATTGTGCATAGTGTTCTTTATTGTGGTTTACAGGACTCATAGCTGAGTAGGGCTGTTGGTTATTCCCTCTTTTGGAAGGCTATATGGTGCCTTTGGTATCATGAAAGCTAGTCCTCCGAAAATGGTCAGTTCTGGCTGACTATCCATGGAACAGTAAAGGATATTTGACTTCTCTTGAGATTATTTAATGAGTCTTTTGCACCTTTAGGCCTTTGGTCTGAAGTGCAGTGTGTGGTGTCTCCAGCAATAGAAACTCACCTGCCAACTTTTTTTTTTTTTTGGTAGCACACGCCTTTAATCCAAATATTGCAGAGGCAAAAGCAGGCCGATCTCTGAGTTTGAGGCCAGCCTCGTGAGTTCAGGGAAAGCCAGGGCTACACAGAGAAACCTTGCCTCAATAAATAAATAAATAAATAAAATAGAGTTTTTTAAATAGCTTATTCATATAACCTTAGTTTTATTTACTGCCCCCTGAGGTAAATCTTTGTCATCCCCCAGTCTTATTTCCCATTAATCCTTTTTAGCCCCATATTAGCCCCTGTATGTTACACATGTTTTACTGTTTGTCTTCCTTTAATGGCCCTACCGTGATAAAGTCCCATTTCTATCTTCTCAGCTTCTACAGACACAAGTAAAAATAAGTAAGTAAGTAAGTAAGTAAATAAATAAATAAATAAAGCTAGGTTCCAGCAATCAGAGAAAACATGTAACATTTCTCCCTCTGAGACTAGGCTATCTCATTCAGTATAGCATTTCTTTAGTTCAATTCATTTTCATACAAAGTTCATTTTTCTATTTTATTAATTTAATTTTTTATTAATTACAATGTATTCCCTTTGTATCCTAGCTGCATTCCCCTCCCTCCTGCCCTCCCAATCCCACCTTCTTTTCCTCTTCTCCTCTTTTGCCCCTCCTCTTTCATTTGACCCTGGCCTATCAGGTCTCCTCAGGACTGGCTGCGTTATCTTCCTCTGTGGCCTAGAAACATGTACTGCATTTTAATTATGCATTAGTTGGTAGCCAGACAGACTAATTCCATTCCATACTTACTGTACCTTCCACCTCTTGGGGCAATATCAATAATCTGTGATGTTTTGGGAATCTTTTCGACAACCCTAACAATAAAAAGAGAGTGTCTCATGCCTGGTGTTATAGTTTTTGACAGGTTGTCTTTGGTTCTTAGAGGGAGACCATTACAGAAACCGTGCTCAGTCCTAATGGATACATCTGTAAAACAATACCCAGACCTAAGGGTCTGCGAACATTGTTGAAGTGGATGAAGAAAGACTCTACGAGCTAGAGGATCGTGGAATTATCTGTGAGACTGCGAATCCTAGTAATATTAGAAGTCACACTAATAAAGTCTCACCTAAACATGAACAGAACAACAAAAATTTGAGACAAGCCACAGCCAATGGGAGAACGACCAAAAGAGCAGGAACTATACGCACTTAAGGAATACTGAGACTGGGAGAAATAGTCTTCTCCAGAGAAGAGGACATCAATTTACTATGTAATACCAAAATGGGCAGCCCTGAAACATATAAAAGTAATGTTATATAGACTTTGCAGGTTATAGTTTAGAATATATATGTACAAATATGTGCACGTAACAGTCAAGGAAAAAGTGGTCATGAATTTAAAAGAGAACAAAAAGGCATGTCTGGAAGGGCTTGGAAGAAAGAAGAGGACAGGGGAATTGGTATACGTATATTGAAATCTCAAAAACAAAAAGAAATAATAAAAAAAGACAAAAGAAACTCCTGGATTATAATGATGATTTAACCCCCTCGAATATACGTTAACTACATACACTGAGTATTGTGGTCTGATTGTCGCGAAGGGTCTGCTCTTTCTCAAGGGTTGGTCCTCATGATGGCAGTTTGGGGACTTTTAAATTATAGTGGCATGGATTCAAGTAGTGGGTTCCTTAAACTCCTGGGGTGGGTATCATAAGACTGCTCTCCTGAGACTCCTCTGATGTCCCAGTGGGGATGTTATTACAGAAGAAGTGAGCCTCCCGTACAATCCCCTTTTCTCTGCTCACTCTGCAGTCTTCCTACAGGGGTCGATCCTCGAACTTCCTTGTGCCATTTGTATGTGTGGCCACAAAACTGTGAGTTAAATGAACTCTTTTATTTTATTAGTACCTATATCAAGTGTTTCATTACAGTCACAAGAATCTTACTACTATATGAGCTAAAGAGAGGAACAATATACAGATCAAAATTGCTTACAATCTATTTGTCAAAACAACTCTAATATGAGACAGAATGAAGTCTGTAACTAAAAATTTCATTGGACAGTGAAGAATATTTGATTATTATTGGGAGGTTTTACTGATTCTATGCGGAGTATGTAACTGTGTTGGTCTTAAAGGAAAGAGAGAGTATAGCAGAACTAAAGAAAACACACACACACACACACACACACACACACACACTGGGTAATTAAGTTTGGGTTAGTGACATATAAAGGGGATGGGGTGGGCCTCTGAATCTCACTGTAGATAGTTGTGACAGCTCTTTCTGATCTGAGAGACACTTAGGTATGAGAGACGCTTAAAAAGCAAACTATCAGAAATCTATCAGCTCTCATATAGTTGTAAAATTATAATATAGCATGACTCATAGGAAAGTAACTCTCATTTACAAAGTCTAAATTTTAAAATACTATAGTATTAACCTTTCACTCTGTTTTTCTTTCTGTGTTGTGTTTCCAGCCATGATTTAGAAAAGTTTATTTTCTTATTTAAGTGATAGTTATCTTACATCATAAACTGCCTCTACAATAACATTTAGAACTAATTGCTGAAGGTTAGAACATCCTTGGAGGTAAAATAGTCTTAAAATTGCCTTTTATTATTATGAATGATTATCCTAGCAGCACTACTTTCAACTTCTTAGGTACAGGGTTTTGAATTTCAAATGGAGTTAGTTAAAAAAAAATAGCTTTTTCTTTTCTTTTAATTGCACAGGTGGAAAGGGGCTATACTTGTAGAAAGCAAGTTAGAAACTGAAATCATGTTTGGTCCTTCTTCTCCAGCTGTGCCCCCTTAAAGATTTGATGATGTTTTCAGTATGAAAAAAAAAAAAATCAGGCACAGCCATCTATCACAATAGAAGAAGTAAACAACACCCTCAAAGCACAATGTTCATGATTTTTAAAATGTTTTTTTTTTTTTTTTTTTTTTTTTTTTAGTGTGTGTGAGAGAAAGAATTTATTCAATGCTTTCCATCAGGAAAACAACATTGCAACCATCCACTCAGTCTTTTTGTTTGGTTACATTCCATTAAGCATATTCTGCAGAATGCCTTTTAATATGCCCAGAGAAAATGTGCACTGACCTTCGCTCTTCCTGTGAATCGGCAGTATGGCTCATTTTAGTCAAGCTGTTGAAACATTTGTGGCATAATGCATCAAATTAAAGCAACCAGCTGTGATGTTTAATTTAAGCTAAAAGTTTATGATCTACAACCACACAATACCTCTGAGAATAATTGATATTGTATGTAACTGCACTACTGTGACATGCAAGAATTGTTACAAAATGCCTATAAAATGTCACATACTTTATCGTATTAAAGCCATTTGGACTTCAGATTTAAAAAGAGCACCATCATTTATACAAAAATGAAAATCAGAGGATAAATGAATAGACTTCAACATCACTCTCTAAATATAGATGAGATGTGAAGTCATTTGTTCTTATATGCCAGAAGAGAGGTCCTTTGTATTATCCTCCATTGTTTATAATGAAAGTCCCCCATTATTTACAACATTCTAAAACTTGGAAATATCATTAACCATGAGGCTCCACTCTATTTATCACATCTCTCCTTGTTTGAAAGTGAAGTCATTTAATAACCACCAAAACAATATGATTCTCATCCATCATGCCCCTTTCTCTGTTCAGTATGATGCAGAACACATAATTGCCTGAGTGACATAGCTGATACTGGCTGTGTCATGGCATAGGTCACTGAGGAACTCAACAACTTGCGAAAACAAAAGGTGTAGACAGGTGGGTGGAGAGGGGGTGTCACAGGCTAACGGTGTATAGTGTAATGCTGTATTCTCCAAGACAGGCGCCATTGAGACTTTTCAGTAACTAATGTGATCAAAGCAGGGTACCAAAGCAGATAGAGACTCATAACCAAACCTTCGGCAGAGTGCAGGGAATCATATGAAAGAAGGGGGAGTTAGTATGATCTGGAGAGGACAGGAGCTCCACAAGGACCAAATATATCTGGGCACAGGGGTCTTCTATGAGACTATTTCTCCAACAAAGGACAATGCATGGATATAATCTAGAATCCGTGCTCAGATGTAGCCCATGGGAGTTCAGTATCCAAGTGGGTTTCTAATTAGGGGAACAGGGACTGTTTCTGACATGAACTCAATGGCAAGCTCTTTGACCTCCCCCTCCTCCCCGAGGGAGGAGCGGCCCTGCTAGTCCACAGAGGAGGACATTGCAGCAGTCCTGAAGAGACCTGATAAGGTAGGGTCAGAGAGAAGGGGAGGAAGTCCTCCCCTATCAGTGGACTTGGAGAGGGGTAGGGAAGAGATGAGGGAGGGAGGGCGGGATTGGGAGGGAATGAGGGAGAGGGCTACAGCAGGGATACAAAGTTAATAGACTGTAACTAATATTAAAAATAAAATAGAAATACTAATTAAAAAAAAGAAAATCATTTCTTTAAAAACAAAATGCTCACTATACAACAAGGACATTTGCTCAACTATGTTCATAGCAGCTTTATTTGTAATAGCTAGAATCTGGAAACAACCCAGATGCCCCTCAATGGAGGAATGGATACAGAAGTTGTGGTACATTTACACAGTGGAATACTACTCAGCTATTAAAAACAAGGAAAGTATGAAAATTGCAAGCAAATGTTGTCAACTAGAAAAGATCATCCTGAGTAAGGTAATCCAGAAGAAGAAAGACATATATGGTATATACTCACTTATAAGTGGATATTAGCCATGTAATATAGGATAAACATACTAAAATCTGAAGGAGGACCCTGGGTAAGATGCTCAATTCTAGTAAGGGGAGCAGGGGCTATCTCTGATATGGGCTCTGTTGCCAGCTCTTTGATAACCTGTCCCTGGGGGGTGCAGCCTTGCCAAGCCACAGAGAAAGACAATGCAGCCAGTCCTGATGATACCTGATAGGCTAGGGTCAGAGAGAAGGGGAGGGGGACCTCTCCTATCAGTGGACTAGGGGAGGGGCATAGGGAAAGAAGAGGGAGAGAAGGAGGGATCTGGAGGAGATGAGGGAGGGGGCTACAGCTGAGATACAAAGTGAATAAATTGTAATAAATAATAAATACATTTAAAAAATGCTTAACGGGAATACTGATCTCAGTTGTACACATTTGCTGAACTTACTGTGATGTCAATTTTTGTTTTACATTTTCAATTAAAGATTTAAAAAAATATAGGAAAATAGAGTAACCTTCTCCAGGGCTCTCAGTGTGAGCAGTGAGATAGCAGAATTGAAGAGATGTGGAACATTTGATGACCTGGCTAAAGGCTGCATCCATGAAGCAGTCTCAAAATAGAAAACTATTTTTTCCTAAGAAGAAAAAAGTACCTCTAGGTTTGAAAGACATAAAATAGTTTCACAAATATCAGGGAGAAATAACATTTTAAATAAGTTCACAGGTTTGCTACACAGTCACTGGCTTTATATGCTTATTTTAAAGTCTTCACATACAAACCCTCCAGTGATTTGTGCTTGTAGATAAAGGATTTATATAATCATATCATGAGAACATATTTGTTAACTTTAAAAATATCCCCTAAAGCTGTGCCTAGAGATAAGTGGAAGCAAAGGGGAGAAAAATGCTTCACCAGCACTTCGATGTGGAAGAGAACATTTTTCAGTGCCTCTGCCCGAGTAAGCAGAAGCTGGATAGAAAACCACAGGTGGAAACTTTCACTGCACCAGCATCCTTTGTCACCTTGAAAGCAGATTAAGAAGGAGAGGTGAGAAAGTAAATCATTAACACATCTGGAGGCACAGTGTTCTATGTTGGTGTTTGCATAGAGTTTTAAAACTAGTTAAAATAAACTCAGTTATTAAAAAGGCATCTTGATAGATTTGATATATAGCAAAGGCCCACTGGGACCGCGACTGCCATCTGCCAGTAATACAGACCAGAAGAATCACACAGAGTGAGGTCAAGACACTCCAGATTTTCTGTTTAATATTAATTGTTTGTTTTCCAATATTGCTATAAAAAACCCATTGTCTTTCCTTTGTCTTTCAACATGTACACACAGATATGTACATTCATGAACATTTCAAACATGGGTGTTTATTTTCTTACATGGATGTAGCACTTAAAACAATAGACTACAAAGAACACAGCACATAGAAGACAAACATCAGAACTAAGGCCAAATGAGTGCTCAGCACTAATTGAGGTCAGAACACTTATTACATACATTGGTATAGACATAGATTTTTAATGGTAATTAAAAATTGATTTGCTATTAGCAAGATATGATTACCCAAGATAAAAAGCACATACATATATTAGAGTTTTTAATGGAATTTGTGTCTTACTGGAGGGTATAGAAATCACAGCAAATATTTAAAAGTGGGAGTTGTCTGGCTGTATGTCATAGTTTAGGATTACTAAAGTTATTGAACAGTTATTGAACTGTAGCAAATGTCCAGGTGAAGTGAAGTGATTTTGTTTAAGAGATGTTGTTTATAGTTTGGATCAATCAAAAATGAGCTACGGAACATGTAGCAGGTGCTGTGAGAAAGACAAAACCACATTACTGCCTGAGTACCTCAGCAATGTTTGATATGGATCGAGAGGCAACAATAACAGAGATGATTTCATAATGATTAGTGTAATATAGAACCATAAAGGGAATTGCTGAATCCTAGAAAAGATGTATCAATGGAGACTGTATTTATTGTGAAAGCTTTATAATTTTAGGAGACCCTGGTAAACAGTTTTACTTAAAAACAACTCAAAACCACAGAATTTGAATACTTTTCCTAATAAAGTTACTTATCAACATTTCATCTGAAAGTGTATGTACATCATTACTATAAAGCATTTACTTTCAAATAAAAAGGAATGATTGTCCAGTATTATCAATAGTGCTCACTTGAAATGGGAAGTCATACAAAGTTGCTTTTCTCTCATCTGTCACCACTGAAGTCTTATGCTTTTCTTATTAAAACTCAGCACTCGTATTCAACTTTCCAGTACATAGCAAGTATTTCATTGCAATTAGGGTCTATGGTTAGCCCAGGTAAAATGCTTTCTTGAGCTCACAGAGGCCCTCCTGTAGCCCCTGACATGGGTACTTACTCTCTTTCGTTAGGACAAGAGTCCACTCACAGAAAAATACAGATCAATCAGACTTCACAGACTGAATGTAGGACTTAAGAAAAAAAATGACAGGACAGATGGAGCTAAGCCATCTCTAATGCAGGAGACCCAGCCTAAGCTTTCTCTTCTACAAGTGGCAAAAGCAGTAGTTTGTAAATTTTAGGAGAGGATGGCTATAGATATTATATTACCCATACATTAAAGAAGTTAAGGTGTGTAACAATAAATGATAGCTGTTTTGTGATTTGTTTAAATGTTCCCAGAAGTATGGCTTCTCAGTTCTGATGCTGTACAAAAGTTGGGAACTTTCAAACAATGGCCTTATTGTGAAGAAGTTAGCACACCGTGGGCATGCTTTCAAAAGACAGGGGTGAGAGGGGCAGTCAGCAGCTTCTTCTTGTCTTTCATAGTCAAGCTGCAGCCTCCATGTGCTTCCTTTATGAAACACTGGCATGCCAGCGTGCAGAAACAATAGAACCAAGTGACCACAACAGAAAACTTACATATTGTAATCTAAAGTAATCTTTCTCTTTTGAAGTTTGTTTATTTCAGGGTATTCTCCATGGTAATTAAATGTCCAAGCTTTAGTTACAAATATTGTGACTGCTATGGCCCAAAGTCATTTCAGGAGCCACTGGAAGGAAATAATAAATCAATAAAAGTATACTACAAAATGTAGAATCTTTTTAATTCTGGCACTTCTGAAAGCTTTTATGTCCCTATATCATAATTGAAAGACTATTTCTCTACACGTCTGCATGCACCTGTGATGGACTTCATACATAAGCACACAAATTTTCATAATGCATAAATGGCCTAATGAACGTCAATATTCTATGGACGAGATCAATATGGCTCATTTAATCTGTGTGAGACATCAGTAGGGAAAATAAAGGGGGTAGAGTCAGATCCAGCCTTGAAATCCCAAGGTTCTTGCATTCTTGGACATCACTCTTGCAGGAACTCCCCCATGACTGCTCATAGCCATGATGGTTTGCACCTTCTCTTCAGAGTTAATGTGGAAGTTTTGTTTAACCTTGACTTTCTGTGAGACTATGGACACTAGATTTGTCATGTCGGTTACTTAAGAATGCTAACTTATAGCACTGCTGACTGTCATTTTGTGTTTTAATGAGTTTTCACAGCTATTAAATATCATGAGCTAAATTCTGTACATGTTCTCACAGGTATAACTGGTGGGATTTAGATAACTGGAAGGTTTTTTTTTTATGATGTATCAACATCTCATATGCTTAAAGAAAGTTTGAGTCATTTAAATCAGATGTTCCTTTATAGATAAAACTTTATAATCACCACTCCCTTAGATTCTATTCTGAGCATTCATCAGTGGCACATATAAGTCTTGTGAACAATTCACCTCAATTTCTGGTGACAAAAGCTTTTATTCTATTTCTAAGCACCATTTATGACACATAAGAACCATTTGAGGTTTGTTCAATAAGATTTCAGTGACAATGGAAAAGAGACATTTGATAAATATCATAAATATCTGCAAAATGAATAAAGATATATGACAATTAGTTATATTTAAAATTAAACAAAAGAATTTGAGAACACAGAAGTGAATGGAAAGAGGTTGTTAGTGAAGTCAGCTGAGGTTTTCTGAGAAACAGCCTGTTAAATCTTTCATATGAGCAACAGTGACCCCAAAAATGTCTGCTGGGTGGAACAGAATGTATCTCTTAGATCACTGTTTTTGGAAGGAAATGAGGGTGTGCTTACAAAAAAAAAAAAAAAAAACCCATCTAATTAAATGACTTAGATGAGAGAAATTCTAACAGGAACTTTTATTCGCCTGTATCAATTTTTGTCTCAGAGGCTTACTGCCTCTGTCTGATAACCAAGGCCTCATCCTGAAAGTTTCTAGCCTCCATACAACCTAAGCCTAGAATGTTTTCAGCCTCTGAGACTTACAGCTGAATAAGCTCACCCTTTCTAATTCTTTCTGAGCTTATAGCTGGCTTGTTTAATTTGGCTGTTCTGGATCAAACTTCTCTCACAGCTGTCTTATTCAATCTGGCTTCTCTCTTGGCCCCTGATTTTCTCTGTTTGGCCTCAAACTAACTCCAACAATCTGCTCTAATCTTCTGGCTCCTTTTCAATCTCTGGCTTGTTCTGTCTTCACCTGAATTCTCTCTCTGTAACCTGTCTCTTACTATCCCAGTAAAACTGACTCCACCCTCTCTGCAATTGGACATATCCTAGTCTGTCAATCTATCTGATTCGTCACTTTTTCTGTCACTCAATTAGACAACACTTTCAAACTTGGGTGCTTCTTTCTCCAAGCTAACTTTACCTTCACTGATTGGGACTAAAGGCGTGTACCACCATGCCTGGACCTAAGCTATTCTTTACCTGAAACTTGCTCTATACCAGGCTGGCCTTGAACTGCTTGCCTCTGTTCCCTTGATTAAAGGCCTTTTTATATTACAGGCAGATCACACAGACATATAAGGTCTTTGGATGTGATTTCAAGCCAAAGCAGCCATGTTCTGAATTAAAATTCCTCTACAGAAATAGATGTGTTTCTTGTCCTGTAAAAACTCTGAGAAGTGACATGGTTCCTCAAGAAACTGAATGACCATATTCTTTTCACCCACTAGAAATTTTTGTAAATTAGCAGTCTAAAATTTTTAGCCAATGTTGATGGTAGTCTTAATAGAAATTATTCTATGAAGCAACAGTCACCCTGATACCCAAACCACACAAAGACCCAACAAAAAAAGAGAACTTCAGACCTATCTCTCTTATGAATATTGATGCAAAAATACTCAATAAAATACTTGCAAACCAAATCTAAGAACACATCAAAGATAACATCCACCATGACCAAGTAGGCTTCATGTGACCCATGATAGCTCAGTAATCAATCGTTTTCCCATAGTAAGGGAAACAAGGACTATTTCTAACAGGAACTCAATGACTGGCTCTTTGACCTCCCCACCTCCCAAGGGAGGAGCAGTACTGTTAGGCCACAGAGGAGGACTTTGCAGCCAGTCCTGAAAATTCCTGACAAAACAGAATCATATGAAAGGGGAGGAGGTCGTCCCCTATCAGTGGACTCTGAAAGGGGCAGGGAGGAGATGAAGGAGGGAGGGTGGGATTGGGCAGGGAATGAGGGATACAGCTGGGATACAGAATTAACAAAATGTAACTAAAGAGAAAAATAAAATTAAAAAAAAAGAAAAAAATCTTTTCTGAAATAAAACTGATAATTTTTGCCTTTGTACTTTGTTTCATTACTTCAAATCCTAATTCATTTATAAATGCTCAAATATTTCTTCAAAGCAAATTAGTCAGACTGCTAATGAGTTCAGATTTTGCATAATTTCCTAAGCTAGCAGTTTTAATGAAGATACAGAAGGGAGGATGAGACTGACGATGGAAAGATGTGAGGGAATACAGGAGGAGTAGAAACAGAGGAAACACAGCTGACAAAGTCACATCAGTGCCGCTGGTTTAATTGTAGCCTAGTTAAATTTTAATGGCATATAGGACTATAGTGCATATCAAACAACTGTCACGTGTTTACTGGCTTTACCAAAGAGTATATGTGATGCTGAATCTTAGCAATCGGGATTCATAGCCAACAGAATATCAAGGAAAAGTGCAGAAATGTATCAGATGTGATCTAAAATTCCCAGAAGGAACTGGGAACTTTAAATTGAATGGCAGCTTACATTGGACAAACTTAAAAGTTTTCAATGGCTGATTAGAATTCCAGTGGTTTACAGAGAGGTTGGAATACTATAGGTCAATAGCCCAAAGATAACTTATGTTTAGGTATCTTTTGCCTTTCTTTGAAAGCCATTTATTGTACATATCTGAGTATGATATAGCACTGTTGTGATTATTAATCAGGTAAAGCCTTTGAAATGGGTGACCAGGCCCCCTAGGCACCAACCTAACAGTTAGGAATGTGGTTAGAGAGCACCTAGGGTCTGTAACAGCTGCCCCCATTTTGCTGTAAAAACCACGACTCTGCTCCATCACTGGATCGTGGTGTTTGGAGTACCAGAATCTGTGTTCCTGTGCCTTGCGCTCATATTTGGCTCTGTAACAAAGTGTCTCCAATCACTTTCCAGACAAATGCTGTGTGTTTCATGTTGGAGCATCAGGCACTGCAGATGCACATGCTCCAACCTCCACAGTGGCTCACCTTTACATCCTAAGTTCCAGTATTCAGGAGACAATAACCTTGTCTTCTCACTGCGCAAAACGTCCACATCCGACAAAATCAAACAGCTACAGTGGAGAAGAAACAACCCTAGAGGAACTTCCTACAGAGCAGCTACTGTCCTGGTGCAGGCTCGCCCATATGAATGCCTGTGCAACAGTCCAGTTCTGATTAAGCACAGGAAGAAAGCTCTGCCTCTTTCTATACCATGCTTCCTTCTATATCGTTGACCACTGGCTGGCCTCTATTACAATTTCTTATCTATAAAGCAACACTTGATTTAAACAACTCAAAGTTTTTTCAACCAAAAAATGAGCTGAATTTACAAAAATGAGAAATTGGCTACCTCATTAATAGAAAGTCAACATTCTATGTCTCATCAGTAACACACATGAGAACATATATAGAATTTAGCTCATGATATTTAACCACTGTCAAAACTGATGAGAATACAAAATGGCAGTCAGCAGTACTGTCAGTTAGCAGTCTGTGGTAACAGACATGACAAAGCTAGTGTCCACAGCCTGCAAAACGTCACAGTCAAACAAGCCTTCCACCTGTAGACGAGGCTCAAAGCATCATGTCCATGAGGCATGGCCATGAAAAATCACGGGTATTTCAGGGAAGAGTGATATCTGAGAATGGAAGAACAGCCATTCTGGGTTTTCAGGTTGGGATTCAACTCTTTTCCTTTCTGGCATCTCATATTGTCTAAAAGAACTGTGCTGATCAGAGACAAAGAAGGAGCAGGGTCATAGCATTCCAGTGAGATATGGGGGTGAAGGGACTATATTAAACTCATAGATGTGGCAACCAATTTGAGAAAAACAAGAGAACGGGAGAATTTGAGACATTAGTGGGAAAAACAACTGGCAAGGGAGGAGAGGTCCAAGAGCATGATGTAAAGCAGCTGCCTAGAGCAGGCATGTGGAGAAGAAGGAATAAAGTGATAGGTTAGCTGGAGGATGGGCAGAGAAAAGAGTAAAGTGATGGGTTAGCTCAAGCATGCACAAAGGAAAGAGAAGTCTCTCAAATTATTTTGCTATAACTAGTAAGTGAGACATTCCAAGTTCAAGAAGTAAAGGCTTTCCTTTTTACTCTTGTTTCCTCTCCTCTTTGGTCCATTTTTATTCCTTAATTTTTTTTTCTTCTGGCTTTTTTCATTTTTAAAAATCACCTTGTTTTCATATTTAATTTTGTTTATATACAAATTATTTAAATATAATTACACCATTTTCCTCTTCCCATTACTCCCAAGTTCCTCCCTTCAACTTCAATCTTCCCACTACTCTCAATATGTTCAACCCATTCCCCCAGTTCTTATGGTTTATATAAGATATGTAGTTATAAATATATATTTGCACGCACATATATAAGTAGGGCATTTGAGTCCATTTTTGTTGCTTATGTTTGTGTGATTTCAGGACTGACTGCTCTGTATTAGACAAGGAAGAGCCTGACACTTCCTCTCTCAGTCGTAATCAGTTTCTATATTTCCTTATTCATGGGTGTAACCAGGAGATTTTCAGCCTTCCTCATTAGCATGTCTATTGACTTCATCTTTTGATTGGATGAATCAAACACCTGCAAACATGCAGCATTCTTTGTCCTAACTACAACAAATAAAAATTGAAAAATTATTCGAATTTGATTTGGATGAATAACTTACTTTTCTATTAAAAAAAAAATTAAATAGCCGAGAAGAAAAGGGTGACTGCTGGGTATACTCAGGGCATTTTACTCTGGCAGGCAGTGGTGCCCTGAGCAAGGGTTGCTGTTGTCCAGCTGAAAAGGACAGGCAGACCAGTGGAGAAGAATTTTTTTCTATGAAGAATGCATATTTAAACATGGAGACAGCATTAGCAAAATAATCCTTAAGAATATGTTTAAATAATTTTAGAAATTGATATCTGTACCTAACAATAGAATATAAATGGAATAATATCTCAGAAAAAGAAGATACAGAAAGTGTTATTATGAGGTATTCCCTTGAAAAGTGAAAAAATATTGTTTGCCTACAAATTAAGGGTTAGGAACTAGACATCAATTTTCTGTCTTCTAAATCTGAAAGGTGTTAATAAAACCAGTTACCAGGAGCTCCTTTTTACAGTGCTGCCTGTAAAAAGTGCTGAGTGTCTGACACACTGGCAAGATGCATGCTTTTTTAGCCCATCTCCATAGCCCCAAATGATGCTCTGCACTGCAGCTCCTTCAGCTCCAGATGGGAAACACAGCTACTGGATTTTTCATCTCTTTTTCCACACAGGTAAAATGAGCGTGGGAATGTTTTGTGGGAGTAACGTTGGGCTGCCTTTATGCTAGCTGGAGATGGCCCATTTTGCCAACAAGCTAGGGAGGTACCTTATGATGGGCTATACTGACAAGATTGCATGGCAAATTCTTGTCCTGTATAGATGCAGACTATGAAGTGGGGAGGGTACAAAAAACCAGGGAGACAATTACAATATTTGTCACCCCTAAGAAGAAATGAAGGGTTCCAATTTATATGGGATGCAGCTAAAATTCTTTACCATCATGTTTCATTATAAAATAATTGACTTTCATTTGAAAAGAAGAACCATATGGTACGTGGTTTCTGATTTGCAGAATTATCTGCTCATCTCAGGAAAGTACTTGCAGCACAGACACCTTAAATACACATGGTAACATGCTAATTGCTGACATATAATTACACTAAAAACCTCTTGAGTCTTTTAATAAATAGGAAAATCAACTTCAGAAAAATCTTACAGAGTCCAATTGAGTTCAAATATGACATATGATATGAATATCTAATATCTCATCAATATCTTAACATATATTTAACTTTTCATTTGTCAGAGTCTCAGCTACCGGCTGATGTGTTGTCAAAATTGGACTTAGGGCACAGGGGGTAAAGCTGCATGACTCAAGGCCAACAAGCTGAGTTTAATCCCTGAATTCACATAGTAGAAGGAAAAACAACATATTTATAAGTTGTCCTCTGACTTCCATAAATGTACCATGACTCACACACATAGACACACACAGAGACACACAGACACACACAGAGACAGAGACAAAACAGAGACATGGAAAAAGAGAGAAATAAAACAAAATAAAATGTAGCCACTTTCCTAAAACAGTATAATTCCCAACTGCATTCTCAATACTTATCTTTATGCCCGTGAGTAATTACAGAACTTACTCCTTATCAAAGAAGCTTCTTTCTAAGTAAGGATTGATCATCTTACCACAGGTCCTCCTTCTTCTTTAGGTGTACAGATTTTAGCATGTTTATCCTCTCTTATAGGTCTAGTATCTACTTATAAAAGAGTATATACTGTGTGTGTCTTTCTGCTTCTGGGATAAGACAAATGGGATGGACATTGGAAGTAGGAAAAAACGAGAAGCAGGATGAGAGCCTACCATAGAAGGCCTCTGAAAGACTCTACCTAGCAGTGTATCAAAGCAGATACTGAGACTCATAACCAAACTTTTACAGAGTGCAGGGAATCTTATGAAAGAAGGGGGAGATAGAAAGAACAGGAGGGAAAAGGAGCTCCACAAGGACCAAATATATCTGGGCACAGGGGCTTGTCTGAGACTGATTCTCCAACCAAGGACCATGCATGGATATAACCTAGAACCCCTGCTCGGATGTAGCCCATGGCAGCTCAGTATCCAAGTGGGTTTCCCTAGTAAGGGAAAACAGGGACTGTCTCTGACATGAACTCAATGGCTGGCTCTTTGACCTACCCAACGCCCATGGGAGGAGCAGCCTAGCTAAGCCACAGAGGAGAACATGGCAGCCAGTACTGGTGAGACCTGATAAGCTAGAGTCAGATGAAAGGGGAGGAGGACCTCCCCTATCAGTGGACTTAGAGAGGGGCAAGGAGAAGATGAGGGAGGGAGGGTGGGATTGGGAGGGAATATGGGAGGGCGCTACAGTTGGGATACAAAGTAAATAAACTGCAATTAATATAAAAAATAAAAATTTAATTAAAAAAGAAGCTTCTTTTTTGCAGGGGAAGGAGGCTATTACAGAAAGCCATAAAAGAAAAAGTGATCCTGGGATGCCCTGCCCCAGGGTTACACCTTCAATATTACTCCCACACTGACGATTCAGAGAACATCACCAAAGAGGGGACAGAAACCATGTATGAGAATGAAGTCCAAGAAGTCTGCTATGAGATTGTGCCTTCTTCTTTTTGTACTTATTTTGTGTTTATTTATATTATCAATTAATAATGGAAAAGTATTTATTTTATCATCTAAAAGCATTAATTATATAAGGAAGAAAGTATCTGAATTAAGAAAAATAGACAAACCTAAAACAATGTTTAAATGGTACTTCCAGTGTTTACTTTTTCTTTTTTTGTTGTTGTAGTGGTGGTGGTGGAGAAAGTGGAAGGAGGATGGAATTAGGAGGGGAGGAGGGAAGGAGCTACAAGGGGAATACAAAGTGAATAAACTAATTAATAAACATTTTTAAAAAAGAAACTGTGCCTTCTAACTAGGACAAGGAAGCAACACCTATGAAGTTTCAACAACATGGATGCATAACCAAGACCTAAACAATTCCAACTGTTGACATTCTAATGCAGATAGAGGGAACCTCACACTTCTCAGCCAAGATAAAGACCTACAAGCAATCCACAACTACTGAGAGAAGGATATTCAGTCTTTTTCCCAAGGGATGAGGTCCATTGTTGGTTATCCAACATTAGGTGGTCAGCTCTAGAGTCAGATGTGTGCAGGAGACATGAAAAGAATCCATCAAGCTATGTTCATTTGTATATAAACCAGGATGGTTACAGGAGAGTAGGCCATTAATTGTGGATGGAGGTTCAGACTTGAAAAAGATAGGACTAGGATTGGAAAATGTTGTATAATATATTTTTTATCAAATTATTGATTATTTTCTCACCAACACCCACCCCAAAATTCTAACAAGTGCTATTGTGTCCAATAGACAATATCCAAACAATGAAAAGAAACAACAGCAAAAGAAGAAAAAGCACAAGAACAGAGAAGGGATGAGTATTAGGTCAGAATCTTTGTCTCTTATCATGCCTATCTAAGAACCATCCAACTTTGATCTTGTCTTCCCTAGTGCCTCATCTGTATGCATACCATATTTTACAGATTTTGTGAAGGCTCACAGGAGACATGGAATTCATAAAGTGCATTAAGTAGTTCAATGATATATCCATATTTAATAGTCTACAAGTTGCAGATGTAATAAAGCAGTTTACAGCTTATTTTAGCCTACTGCATTAGATGGAGCTCTTTCACAAATTTTCTATAGAGTATCATGGCTTTGGGCTTTCATAACATATCATAACATATAACCTGTTAGTTGCTAAATGAACTAGCTAAGTAAAAGTCTTCAGCCTCATGCTCACATCACAGGGACATTATCACCATATATCATGTTCCCACAAATTCTACAATCCAGTTACTAGAATCAAGAGCTAAAATCCCTTCAGGGATTCAGTTAAACACAAATCAGTTCCCTCTTTGGCTCATTCAGGTTTATAACTTCTCATGTCCTGAGAAGGAAGCTCTGATGATTTCTGAATCTGAAATCTCACAGTTTTTCTTTTCTTTCTCACAAATTCAGCCTTACTCTCCAAACAGCTTCTTGTACATTGTCGTCAGTCTCCACATCTTGTGCTTCTCCTGAGTGGCTCATATCTGATTCATAAATACTTGTGATTTTTATTATCATTTATAATAGTTTTATCAAGCCATAATTCATATGCCATAAAATTTATGCTCCAAGGTTTCCATTCCAGTGGGTTTTACTGCACAGTGTTCCAGCCATAACCACTATGTAATCTCAAAACATTTTCTTTAATCTGAAAACTCTGCCTCTGCCCCCACTGCCTGGCAGGCTTTGGTCAGCTTTTGTCTCTACTGATTTGTGCATTAAAGACATTCCCTAGCTATTCTGATATGTTTTTTATCTACACATGTATGTTGCCCACAATGTGTTCAGTGTAAAAAACCCCTGCTGCCTCGTTGATCACCTCAGTTCAATCCCAAGATTACAGAGTGGAGGAGACTAATTCCTACATGTTGTTCTCTGCATCCAGATGTGCTCTGCCACATGCACCCTTTTCCCACAAAATAAGCAAATTCAATAAAACCTTGGAGAAAAGAGTGATTGCTCAGAGACCCTGGGATTTGGCTCCCAGCTAACACAGGGAGTGTCTCACAGCTCCCTGCAACTCCAGCCCCAGGAGATCATATGATTTCTTCTGCCATCTGTGCAGACCTGTATTCACATGTTACAGATGCACACATTCAAGATACACATAAACATAAAATAAATATATATTAAAATGTGTAATACAATGTAATTCATTCTCTTGTTCAGCATATTTTAAGATTATCCCATGTGTCTTATTCTTAAGTGCTTTTGATACCTATATAAATTCAAATATATGATATACCACATTTGGTTTAGCAATCAATTGATGACTATTTAGGCTATTTTTACTTCACATTATTCTGAATAACAATGTTATGAACATCATATTGGGGTATTTGTTGTCATATACTTTTAGACCTTTTGAATACACTCATTGAGGGAGGCCCTAAGTCACATGTATCTAACATCTGCAGGAAATGAGAAGCATTCCAACCATGGCTGCTGTGTTTGATTACACCAATCTCAAGGTGAGTGTTCTAATCTCTCCCCATTCTTAAAAGCCACACCAGTGGAGTACAGGTCAAGATGTGTTTCCATTCTGACTGGCATCTCATTACTGGCCATGTGCACACCTAGTCTACCCATTTTTTTTTTTTTTTTATACAGGGCTGTCTTTTTCTTACTCTTGGGGAAAGTTTTGTATGCATTCTGATTACAAACATCACATCTGCCATTCTGTTGGTTGTGTGGAGGCATGTCTGTCTGCATTCAGTAGATGCACATGTGGGTGGAGGGCCATTCATTTGTGTGTGCTTGGAGGCCTGAACATAGCTTCAGCTATTCCTCAAGTCCACTTTGCTTTCTTTGAGTCATGGTCAATCACTGGCTAGCACGTCCACAGTAGACTCCCCTGGCCTGCCAGCAAGCCTCAGGGATCCTCCTGCCTTGGCCTTCAGAGCACTGAGATTGCAAAGTCGCAGCACCAACACGATGGCTTCTTTCCAGTGGATTGCGAGTTCCAACCTTTATGCTGACTGGCCTGTTTCTCTGCACTGAGGGCAACATGTCATATGAAACATTACATGTTTGTGTAGGTTTTTTCCCCTCAAGAATGAAATTGCAGATGGAATGAAGGAAAAGAGGAATGAAGTGAATTTCGCTGAATCACTAAGATTTATGCATGCAGACCAAGGCTAGCTGTGGTTCTGTGCCTGTCTATACGGCTTTATCCTAGTCACCACTCATTTCTGTCACTTTAAATATTGTTTCAATATAATTTACATTGCTCTCTTCATGTTCTTTTTAAATTTAGGGCATAACTCGGGGTGGTAGTAGGATTTACAGGACAACTAGAAGCCATAATTTTGGCAGCAGATGTAGTAAGTACTGTCATAAAGGCTGCAATGTCCATGCATAGTAATTGTGTTTTTAGAGCATATGATGGACTTGTTCCTGATGAAACAGAACACAGCCTATGAAAGAGTACTGTGTGTGTGTGTATGTATATGTGGTTTTATCCCAGCTGTACAATGTGGGACTGATTCAGACTGTCTATAGCAGCAAACTATTTGCCTCATGTGGCCTCTGAGAGGACCTTTTGCCAGCTGCAGATAGTGTAAATCTAAGGAATATGAGGCAGAAATAAAAGCCAGAGCCCAGAGAGCTTTGAGGGGCCCATGAGGAAGAAGGCTCCTGGTTCTTCCCCCTTGCTGCTACCGGCTGCTGTTGATGCCTTTTGACAAGAAGTTGGAGATTCACCCTCTAAAACAAAGCTAAAAAGAGAAGCTGCCACATGTATCCACATCAGACATCCTCCTTATAATGCAGAGTTAGCAATGGAGAGAAAAGGCAAAGAAAGCGGAAGTAAGCAGTGGAGCCAGGGGGTGTAATTCAACGTGAAAAATAGTGACCTGAGCACCGTAAATGCACTGCCCAGATCTCTTAATATTTTTCTATATCATTTATTGTTGTGCCAGTCTTAAGCAAATTTGTTGCTGAGAAAATTCGGAGTGAAGAGGTAATGAAAGTGCTACCAGCCACATATTACTGTGACCAAACATGACCAAAGAAACTTGTGGAAAGATGAGTTATTTGGCGCTTATGAATCCAGAGGGACAAGAGTCCATCATGGCAGGGAGCACAGCAGCAAGCATCAGACAGGGAGACAGGAATGGGAGCTGGGAGATCACATCTTTAACCACGCTCAGAGTGTCGTAGAAGGCATGACGGAGAGGGCCAGGCTGGGAAATTCTCAAAGCCATGCCCAGTGACCTGCCTCCTCCATCCAGACTACCCTGCTAATCCTTCCCAAACAGCATCCCCCACCGGGACCAAATGATCAAAAGCCTGAGCCTCACTCACAGCATCACAACGCTGAAGCAAAAATCGGGCACATGTTTAAACTATCATAAATAATAAGCACTGGCATTTCCTAATGTAAAAGATACTAATTTCCCCTATATATAAAAGTAGCCCAAAATAACTGTTTCTTGCATCAAGCTCTAGACATGATCATTCATGTCTAGAATATGAAAGTATCAGCATAGTATGTAGTAAATAAATAGTATGTAGATCTAAAGAAAACAAGTTTTTCTTAACACATTTAGGGAAAAATGCTGGTAGGTAACAATTTCAAAAACAAACCATTGAAATACACTGTGAATATTGATTCTCTTACACGGAAGAGTTAAAATAGACTAGAAGCTAGTTATACTAAGATTTAATTTATTTTTGTTTTTTATTTTTTTAACCTTTTCCCCCATGGCCTAAACACTTTATACAGCATTTATGCTTAATAGTTCTATATTTATCTCTAAAGCAAACCATACTGTAAAAAATAAAAATTTTAAAGTGCTTTGAGCTGTAAGGCTCTGACTATCCTCAAATTCCTAGTGCCCTGTAGTAGCCGAGGGAAACAGAACCGTAGAAATGTAGAGCACTGTTACAGAGCAGTGACACCTGCTGGGCACCGTTTGTTGTGATTAATCATTGCACTGGGCATAAGTGAAGTTTAAATGTTAAAGTGATGCCAGGAAGAAAAGGCATAGGAAACAAGGCTGCAGACATGTGCCTGAGTAAACTTGACAGAAGTGTCTCAAGGAAGGGAAAAGGAGGCATAACACAGAAGCTGAGGCCATGAAAACTTGGGGGAATGCTCTGGGCTGAATCACTGGGCAATGTAATACCCCCCCCATTAAAGAAAAACCACACAAACACAAACAAACAAACAAAAAACATATTTTTTCTTGGCAGTAAAATGCACAATAGATCCTAAAATAAAATAGCAATGTAAACAAAGATCTCAGGTATCGAAAAAGAACTGTTTATAGAAATGGCTGGGTCAATGAGTGAACATCAATCACTTCAAACACCTCCTTACAGAAATTGAAGGAAACCTATTATTTTGCATGAGTCTCATCTAATTCTCCAATGGAGGAGACTCCTGTTTAGCCCTCTGACTTTATCCAGGTCTCCCTTAGACACCATCCAAATTGGTTGATTTCAACTCTTTAGAATTTCTCTGTAAACCTGTCTGCCAGTTAATACTATTAACTCTATTAACTCCCCCTGGCTCTTCTTTTAATGATGTTCTAAGACTACCTTTTCCTTAACAGGCAGAGGCATCTCCAGCAAATACACAGAACTCCTCATTAACTGTCACACCTGAAAACTCACTGATAGTTCTGTAGAATTTAATCATTTCTGTGTCTCCAAGTTCCCTGAAGAGTGTTTAGTACATAAGTTGTTCAACAAATGTTTCTTAAAAATAATTGAAAGAAATTTGAAACAGACTGAATTGAGGAGCAACTATTTACCTTTCTGAGCTTCCCTTTTAGCAGCAAAACATGCTAATGTATAAGCAATTAATAAATATTTTGTACAAGCAGAATGATAGGGATGCAAACATCCTGTCAATGATTCTTATGCCTTTCCTTGAATTTCACGAACAAAAATATTTTCCATAGCCATCTAAATGAGTGTTATCTCTCATAAACTAATACTGCATGCAAACTGCCATATTCCAAACAAGAAAGGAAACACCAGAAGTCAAAAGCGCCATGAATTATCACTCAGAACTTTACAAATTATGTACAGATTTTCCCAAAGATTTTCAATATAGAACAGTGATCATGTCCCAGATGTTTTCTTTTTCACAAGTGGTATTTTTTAAAAAATGGAATCTATATAGCTCTCTTGGTTTATACATATAAAAATTGGTTTTTGACATAAAAAGATTAAAGCAAAAAACACAAGGCCAGCTCCTTTAAATTGAACAAAATAATAATTCACTCTTAGCTTAAACTTTAAATTTAACATAATCATGAATTCATTTACATAAGTATATTTATGTAAATTATAAGCAGTTGTTCGATTTCTTTATACTTTTATTAACTATCAATTTATAGCAACACTTTGGTTCATTAGATCTCTCTTTTTCTAAGATTTTGTTATCTTAAAATTCTTAAAAATAAAAGTTATGTTATAAAGAATGCCAAACTCTGAAATGAGCAGTGTTATAAGAAAAATTGTACAATCTATGCATAAACTTCCACGCACTGCTCTATCTTTCAAAGAAAAAGTAACTTTACAAAGATGAAGCAACCAAAGAATTTGGTAGGCTGCAACCAGATACTAGAGATAGATCCTGGTTTCAAGTATCTGTGTTTTTCTTGTGGGATTACTTTGCATAGGATGAAACCTTGTGTGTTTTCGTTTCTTTATGTGTTGAGACTTCCCAAGGTCTTTCTAAACCATGGGACAGCCGTAATACCTTGGTCTGGAAAAGAGCTTAAGCAGGCAGGTAACTGGCTTAGGGCAATGAGGCTGTCTGCCAGAAGCTGATGTATGAATTGTTCTGCAGGAAGATTTCCAGTCTCCATTTTGTACACATATTTGTCAGATAATTCTACAAATTACATATAGTGCAATTTAAGCAAACACAGAGTTATTTGTAGAAGGATTTTATGTCATCTTGTCCCTTAACTTCAAATTTACATTTCATTTCTCAGCCTATAAAAATGGAGCTAAGGGCATTAAATGTTCTTTCTCACTAGCTTGAGAGATGTTCAGTTTCATAAGAAGAAGGTGCTATGAAGACATGGTGTGAAGCAGTTTCCTCCTTGCTGAAACATGGTCTCTTAAAAGGTTTTTGCAATATAAATCCCTTCCCCTGCACCAGGCTCCTGTAGCAGCACCCTGGTCTCTGGATTGCCTACTGTTAGAATAGCTGACTGTTCTCAGCAGCCAAAAATGTCCCCACAGGAACATATTTAGGATGCTTTCGTTGTTTTGTTTTGTTTGCGTCTCTACCACGGCACATAGATTGCCAACAACTTCCAGGAGATTCGGCAAGCCAGCACAGCAGGTTCTCTATCATACAGCAACCATAACTGAATTCTCTCCAGCACTATGCACACATCACACTTAGGGGCAGTGGAGTCTACTATGCTTAATTTATTGCCTTCTATGAATAATGGCTACTCCTTTTGTCAACCATTTCTACCTTGTTTGGAGTTATCATTCTTGTGCTCTAGTAACAGTTGTGTTAATAGAGCATACTGATATAGGAAATGATGTTTATATTAAAATTTCTGACTCAAATTATTATGCAATTTGTAGCTCTTGATCATGATTGAAATAGTCCTCCACAAAAGACTTGAAATATAGAAAGTAAATATAAAAAAAGATAAAGCATTTTAATGTTTTTTGGGAAAAAAGTGATACTAGGGCTAGAGAGATGGCTCAGTGTTTAAGAGTACTGTCTGCTCTTCCAAAGGTCATGAGTTCAATGCCTTGTGACCACATGGTGGCACACAACCATTTACAATGTAAACTGATTCCCTCTTCTGGCAGGTATAAATGCAGATAGAACACTTATATACATAATATAAATAAATCTTTTAAGAAAAGTAATACTAAATCAAAAAGAAGGAAATCATAATTGACTCTGGCTAGTTTTATGTCAACGTGACACAAGTTCGACATTTGAGAAAAGGTGCTCTCGATTGAGAAAATGCTTCTATCATATTTGCCAGCAGGGAAATTGGTAGTGATTTTCTTAGTAACTGCTGTGGAATGGCCCGGCCCACTATGCGTGGTCACCCATGAGCAGGCTGTTCTGGATTACACAGGCTGAGGTAGCTACGGAGAAGAAGCCAGATAGCAGCACACCTCAGCATCAGCTCCTGCATGCAGGCTCCTGCCTTCATCTCCTGACTTGACTCCTCTCTGTGATCTGAAGGTTGTAAGCAGAAATAAAGTATTTTCTCCCCAATTTACATTTGGTAATGAATTTTACCACAATAGACACCTTAATTAAGACAAACATAAAAAGCTGGCTACTCATGTATGAAAGGACAGATGTTTAAGCCAATGGTCAAAATGTTTTACAGGAGCAAACAAATCAAGGCATAAAACATGTAAAAGCAAGGAAATGAGAATGAAAATACTGATTCTGCACGCTGTCTTTAAAGATGACTGCAGTGGTGTGTGCTGGTAGCCCATCATCCTAGTAGACTGAGATCAGAAGATCACTTGAGTCTTAAAGTTTAAGACCATTCAAGGAAACACAGTGTCTCAAAAAAAAAAAAAAAAAAAAAAAAAAAAGAAAGAAAGAAAGAAATCTCCAGATTTCTATACACTACAGGGAGGAGTCTGGTTGCGAACAAGAGGCAGATTTCCTAGGTGCTAAGTGGCATAGCCAGTGTCTCTCATCACAGCCGAAGGTGCATGGCTACCTCCCAGCTTGGGTGCCGCTCTGGAAGCAGCCACATTCAGCCAGGGCCAGGCTGACACTAGCCTTTTTCACAGCGACTCAAAATAATTTACCTACTAATGTGTATTAGCGTGTCACTCAAGAGTTAAGTGCCAACTCCTGTTGTAGAGTAAGTACCAAGAAAAGACAGGAAATCACTAATTTAAACACTGTATAGAGAGGAATAAAGACGCCCATTATACAGAATTAAATTAATGAAAGTAGTTCACAGGGATTGTATTATTGCTGAATATTTTAAAATATAAACATATGTAAAATACATCTAAAGGCATTTTTAATCAAAAATCAATATTCTAATGTGGTAGACTAGTGCTCAGGGATAAAAGACTGTCCTTCCACGCCAGATGACAAGAGGAACATTAGCAGATAAACCTGTTGATGTGGCAGACAAGAGGCAAGTCTTCAGTCTCAGCTCTAGGGAAGGAGTTTATGAAATGCGCCATGTTCGCTGTATGTTCCTATGGCAACAACTCACACCCCAATAGCTTTTAGTAGCTTTAAACGGACAACTTTATTTATTTGAGATACTTTTAAGAAGGTTTCCAACCAATGAGTTGTCAATATGTACCTGGATTTAATATAATTTACAAAATTAATTCCTCTGATACAAATCCCCATGACAATACATCTGTGAAAATATGTTTTGATGAAAAATACAATCATTTCCCAAGTCCAGTGACAGGTTTAACGGTAGAAGACGAAGTTGATGAACCTCCCCATGGTCTATGCGATTCTTTAAGATGCTTAGACTTTATGCTGTTCCTGGTCTTGACACATAGCCACACTGGACCGCTTAGAGGGATCACAGAACCCTCTTGAAGCTACTGGGCCTAAGGGAGTTTTCCACGAATTATCAGAGACAGAATATGCAATCCATGTCAAAGGTATTGAAGGCTGAAGCAATGAACAGGCCATTTTGGAGTTTATGAGGCACTTTTCAGCTCCTGACAAGAAACCCATATGACTGTATTATGAAAGAAAAAAATAATACTAGCTTCCTCCCTGAAAAATAATAACTAATACCACAAAGAAACTATGCAACAAACAGACTTAGAATATTCTGAGACAAGTACAGTATGTAGCAGCTCCAGACACACGAAGTAACATTGATAGCACACACCATCACCTCAAGTTTAAATCTAACTCAAAAGACAGGAAAACGTGCCATTCTCACAAGTTATATAAGAAAAAAAAAAAAAACTACAGAAATCATGAGGTTCTAAAATTTTCCGTAATATTTTTGTATAATTATGTTAAAACAGCAATCACCAAAATACATTTTTGAAAGATCTCTATCATCTATCTATCTATCTATCTATCTATCTATCTATCTATCTATCTATCTATCATCTATCTCTCTCTCTATCTATCTCTCTATCCATAGCTATTCAATCTGTGTGTACACTCATGTGTAACACATGAGTGCAGGAATCCTTGGAGGATTCCTGACATGGGTGTTAGAAACCAAACTTTGGTCTTCCATAAGAGCAGAAAAGTGATCTTAATTTCTAAACCATCTATCTAACACCTTAGATGTATTTCATATCAATCCTGAACTCAAGATTTTGTGGCTTTCTGGCCCAGGGCATTATGCTCCATGCTAAGGTTCTAATAACAACTATGCCTAAGTTATACATTAATATTATAGTTTAGATACAGTGGATACAATCTATTGTTTAAAATAAACAAACAGCAAGGCCAGAATGAATGTTGTAAACTAAGAAACTGAGCACCATAAAAAAATAAATGATTTTTGTGATCAATGTTCAAATTTTAAACACTTTTAGATTTAATAAGTATTATATAATTCATTCAGATTTATTTGTTGTTTTTGTTTGTTAGAGATGGGGTCTCATGTAGATCAAGCTGATGTGGAACTCTCTATGTAGCCAAGGATGATCTTGAACTTCTGATCTTTTCTTCACCCTGTACATGCTGTGATTATAGTTATGTGTCACAATTCACTCAGCTTATGCAACATTGTGGATGAACATAGGACTTTGTGAACACAGACAAACATTCAACCAACCAATCCTTAGCCTCTCAGCGAATATTTTTTAAAGTCTGGGAGGTACCATATATATCCAGCTATCCATAGGCCACAAGGCATATTTAGCCTTCACTTTGTTAAGTAGATAAGAGTTTTGTTAAATTACAGTCAAATACATTCATTTAAATACTTTCTGTAGCTGATTTCAGGACATTACAGCAAAGTCTACTTGTGACAAAGATTACCTGGAATATTTATAACCTATCATTTTCAGGAAATATTTACCAACCAATTGTCTTGGAATTAGAGATAGAAGGTGAGCAAATCAAAGTACTTTGTCCCCTAGAACTTACATGTTTTAGCTGTTACAAACAGATACTATTTCTATGCCAGTACCATGCAGTTTTTATTACTGTTGCTCTATAGTACAGCTTAAGATCAGGGATGGAGATTCCTCCAGAAGATCTTTTATTATACAGGATTGTTTTAGCAATTCTGAGTTTCTTGTCATTCCATATGAAGTTGAGAATTTTTCTTTCAAGGTCTGTAAAGAAATGTGTTGGTAATTTGATGGGAATTCCATCTGCATCTAAGGAGATGATCTTGCAGTTTTTCTGTTTATGTGGTGGATCACACTGATGGATTTCTGTATATTGAACCACCCCTGCATACCTGGGATGAAGCCTACTTGGTCACAGTGGATGATATCTTTGATGTGTTCTTGTATTCGGTTTGCAAGTATTTTGTTGAGTATTTTTGCATCAATGTTCATAAGGGAGATTGGCCTGAAATTCTCTTTCTTTGCTGAGTCTTTGTGAGGTTTAGGTACCAAGGTGACTGTGGCTTCATAGAATGAGTTTGGTAATGTTCCATCTGTTTCTAATTTGTGGAATAGTTTGAAGAGTATTGGTGTTAGCTCTTCTTTGAAGGTCTGGTAGAATTCAGTGCTGAAACCACCTGATTCATCTTTGGTAAGTGGAATCGATCAAGAAAATGGTGGATCAATGGAACCAAATAGAAGACCCAGAAATAAACCCACACACTTATGGACACCAGATCTTTGACAAAGGTGCCAAAACCATACAATGGAAAAAAAGACAGCATCTTCAACAAATGGTGCTGGTTTAACTGGATATCTACATGTAGAAAAATGCAAATAAAACAATACTTATTACCCTGCACAAAACTAAAGTCGAAGTGGATCAAAGATCCCAACATAAAACCAGACATTAAATCAATTAGAAAAAAAAGGGGGGAAGACCCTAGAACTGATAGGTACAGGAGACAACTTCCTGAACAGAACACTAACAGCACAGGCTCTAAGAGCAACAATCAATAAATGGAACCTCATGAAACTGATAAGCTTCTGTAAAGCAAAGGACACAATCATCAAAACAAAACGAATGCCTACAGATTGGGAAAGAATCTTCACCAACTCTCTATCTGACAGAGGGCTAATATCCAGTATATATAAAGAACTAAAGAAGCTGAAAAGCAACAAACCAAGTAATCCAATTAAAAAATGGGGAACAGAACTAAACAGAGAATTCTCAATAGAGGAATACTGAATGGCAGAGAAACACTTAAAAAAAATGCTCAACGTCATTAGCCATCAGGGAAATGCAAATCAAAACGACCCTGAGATTTCAACTTACACCCATCAGAATGGCCAAAATCAAAAACTCCAGTGACAATACATACTGGAGAGGTTGTGGAGAAAGAGGAAGCCTCCTCCACTGCTGGTGGGAATGTAAACTTATAAAACCACTCTGGAAATCAATCTGGCACTTTCTCAGACAACTAGGAATAGTGCTTTCAAAAGATCCAGCTATACCACTCATAGGCATATACCCAAAAGAGGCTCAAGTATACAATAAGGACATTTGCTCAACCATGTTTGTAGCAGCCTTATTTGTAATAGCCAAAGCTAGAAACAACCCAGATGCCCCTCAACTGAAGAATGGATACAGAAATTGTGGTACATCTACACAATGAAATATTACGCAGCAATGAAAAACAAGGAAATTATGAAATTTGCAGGTAAATGGTGGGAACTAGAAAGGATCATCCTGAGTGAGCTATCACAGAAGCAGAAAGACACACACAGTATATACTCACTCATATAGACATATAATATAGGATAACCCTACTAAAATCTGTACACCCAAAGAAACTAATCAAGAGGGAGGACTCTGGCTAAAATGCTCAATCCCCATCCTGAAAGGCAAAGAGGATGGACATCAGAAGAAGAAGAAAACAGGAAACAACCTACGAAATTACAACAGAGGGCCTCTGAAAGGCTCTGCCCTGTAGACTATCAAAGTAGATGCTGAGACTTACGGCCAACTGTTGGGCAGAATGCATGGAATCTTATGAAAGAAGTAGGAAATAGTAAGGTCTGGAGAGGACAGGAACTCCACAGGGAGAGCAACAGAACCAGAAAATTTGAACACAGGGGTCTTTCCTGAGACTCATACTCCAACCAAGTTCCATGCATGGAGATAACCTAGAACCCCTGCACAGATGTAGCCCATGGCAGTTTAGAGTCCAAGTGGGTTACATAGTAATGGGAAGAGGGACTGCCTCTGACATGAACTGATTGGCCTTCTCTTTGATCACCTCCCCCTGAGGGTGGAGCAGCCTTACCAGGCCACAGAAAATGACAATGCAGCCACTCCTGATGAGATCTAATAGACCAGGATCAGAAGGAATGAGAGAGGGACCTCCACTATCATCAGACTTGGGGAGGGGCATGTGTGGAGAAGGGGGAGGGAAGGTGGGATTTGGAAGGGATGAGGGAGGGGCTTAGGGGGGATACAAAGTGAATAAAGTATAATTAATGAAAATTAAAATTAAACAAAAATAAAAAATTTTATCATTAAAAAATAATAAAAAAAAAACCAAACAGATACTAAGCACAAATGTACTAATGAATACCATCAAGATTAGAAGGGTGTAAATGCTATAGGATCAAGGGAATAGGGTAATGAGATGAGCATAACATGTGGAGGTGCACACTGAAATGTTAAATATGGTGATGCAGAATGGAGAAAGTAACTTTAGAGTATATGTTTGAATAGGAGGGGTACAAATCATATAGAAAATTGGAAATAATGAGGTTCTAGCCAAATGTTTCTCAACCCCTGTGTCACAACCCCTTTAGGGGTCAAATGACTCTGTCACAGGGTTACCTACATCTTAGAAAACACAGCTATTAACATTATGAATCATAACACTAGCAAAATTAGAGTTATGAAGTAGCAGCAAAATAATTTTATGGCTGGGCGTCACCACAACAGGAGGACCTGTTTTAAAGAACTGCAGCATTAAAAAGGTTCAAACCACTGTCTTTTCTGAGGCTAGAAGGTAGAGAAGGGTGTTGAGGCTAATATACATACTCTGCAATGAGTGGGGGAGAGTGGTTCTCACAGCGAGGATGGCATGCATTCTTCAGAGGAAAGATCTTCTACTGTAAGCAGTTGCTTTAAAATGTGAGTAGGCCTTTAAAGGATTGTCATTATTAGTTGTTAAACCAGTGTAATTTAAGAACTCTGAAGTGCAGTGCTAACTAAATAATATTGTATTGCAACATATATCAAAATCTGTCTCTGTCTGTTCTGGTCTTGGTGTCTATCTCTTTCTGTCCTGCTCTCTCTTACACACATACACACACACACACACACACACACACACACACACATACACACACACACACACGCACACATGCACACGCACACATGCACACACACACACACACACACGAGTGTTCCTTCTCTGGAAAGGACATTATGGTTTAGATGTAAAATGGTGCAATCAGCTCATGTGCTCACCGGGGGTTGCAATTCAAGAGGTAGTGGTATTTTTAGGTTGGGAGTCCTAGTTGCAATAAAAAGGTCTCTAGAGCTGGCTTTCTGGGTTCTAGCCTCGTCCATCTGGAGTTCTCAGCTACTTGCTGCACCAGATCTTTTTTAATTTATTCTTTATTAATTACACTTTATTCACTTTGTATCCCCCCCCATGGTTCCCTCCCTTCTCCCGTCCCGTCCCAATCCCTCCCTTCCTCCACCTTCTGCATGCATGCCCCTCCCCAAGTCTACTGATAGGGGAGGACTTCTTTTCCTTTCTTCTGATCCTAGTAAATTAGGTCTCATCAGGAGTGGCTGCATTGTCTTCTTCTGTGGCCTGGTAATGTTGCTTCCCCCTCAGGGGGAGGTAAATAAAGAGCAGGCCAATCAGTTCATGTCAGAGACAGTCCCTGTTCCTATTACAATGGAACCCATTTGGATACTGAACTGCCATGGGCTACATTCGTTGGAGTATCAATCTCAGGAAAGACCCCTGTGCACAGATTTTTTGGTTAGGGAGAAAGGGGAACCCTCCTTCACTGCTGGTGGGAATGTAAACTTGTACAACCACTCTGGAAAGCAATCTGGCGCTTCCTCAGACAACTAGGAATAGGGTTTTCTCAAGATGCAGCTATACCACTCCTAGGCATATACCCAAAAGAAGCTCATACCCAATACAGACATTTGCTCAACCATGTTTGTAGCAGCCTTATTTGTAACAGCCAGAAGCTGGAAACAGCCCAGATGCCTTTCAGTGGAGGAATAGATATAGAAATCGTGGCACATCTACACAATGGAATATTACTCAGCAATAAAAAACATGGAAATCATGAAATTTGCAGGTAAATGGTGAGATCTAGGAAAGATCATCCTGAGTGAGCTATCCCAGAAGCAGAAAGACACACATGGTATATACTCACTCATATAGACATATAATATAGGATAAACCTACTAAAATCTGTACACTTAAAGAAACTAATCAAGAGGGAGGACTCTTGCTAAAATGCTCAATTCCTATCCAGAAAGGCAAAGAGGCTGGACATCAGAAGAAGGAGAAAAGAGGGAACAAGTCAGGAGCCTGACACAGAGGACCTCTGAAAGGCTCTGCCCTGCAGACTATCAATGCAGATGCTGAGACTTATGGGCAACCTTTGGGCAGAGTGCAGGGAATCTTAGGAAAGAAGTGGGAAACATTAAGATCTGGAGAGGACAGGAACTCCACAAGGAGAGCAACAGAACCAGAAAATCTGCTCCACCAGATTTTATAACGAGTCTCACCACAAACCTCTCTATGTAGTCAGGAAAAACCTTGAACTTTTGATCTTCTTGACTTATTTACAGTTGTGTGCCATCGGTATACTCAGCTATCTGTTACTAGCTATCTGTAGGCCACAAGGCAAATCCAGCCTTTGCTCTGCCTCCCAATGGAGCCTCAGCTGTGAACCCTTAAGCACAATGGACTACACTCTGAAACACAATCGTCACCTCTTTAAGTTATTTCAGTGATAGTTACAAAGGAAATAACCAATGCAGGTAGTGGGGCTATAATAATATTTTGGAGAACACATAATGCATAATGACACTGAGGTTGCAACATGCTTCAAAATTCACCACATCCAGACATGCCTGGCTAAGCCTCAAGAGTAAAGCATTTTACATTATTAGCTCTAACATAAGAAACTGTGCAACATTATTAGGCTCAGATTCAGCACAATTACAGTAATTGTTATAAACTAAAAATAATATATATATTGGTCAGACAAGTGACTAGAGAACAGAATACTTTTTCTTGTTCTCTCCTGGAGTAGATTTATTCTGCACTAGAAATAAATTAAGAAATTAGAGTTTGAGCATGAAAAAAGAGTATTTCCTAACTATTTTTTTGAGAAAAAAAAAATTAAAGCTTTTACAATGCTGTCCATTTAGCAAACGATAATTAGTTAAAAGATAGGAAATTGATTTTGTATTCAAAGTGAGTATACATAAAAATATCTTAAGTAAGGTGTTGGTAGGGAGTTAACAGAAAATTTCCATAGATGGTAGTGGGATACAGCAATTAGCTGTTCCAGGCAGGCTCTAAGGCAAATGATTACATTTTAATGAGAAAAAAGAGCAATCTTCAAGAAGACAAAGAGTGAGAGAAAGCACAAAAGAAACGGCAGACAATGCTCCAACTGAAGAAGGCCTCTCCTTGTGACCTGAAGTCCAGCTCCACTCACGGGGCAAGGCCCAGCCAGAAATGGCAAGAGAAGCTGCATGCTTTCTGCTTAAAGGTTTGCAAGGTTGCTTAGAAGAGTGGGAACCCGATGCACTTCCAGAGCCACACAGGAGATTGAAAGTGGGGCTCTAGAGCCTCATCTTTGCAATGGTAATGAGGTGAACACAGCCTTAAAATTCTAGAATTATTCAGAACACAGACAATGGAGAGAATGGTGGCTGTCCAGTCACTGCTATCTAGGTACTGAACTAAGCACTCATAAGTATTTTGTATCAGAGCTTATGGTATTAATAGTATGAAGAGGTAAACAATAGAGTCCCCATTTTCTTACATTCCTTATTTGTTTACTTATCTATATATTTATGAGGGTGGATGGTTGAACTCACATTTAAACCATGACATGAAAATGGAAGTCAGCTCTCTCCTTTTACTCTGTGGGTACTGGGGGGTGGAGCTGAGCTCTTAAGGCTCAGTGGTAAAACACACACACACACAGTGTCTATGGTTTCCATCGTGAAGAAATATAAAATGATAAAAGAATCTTCAACATGTTTCATGGTCACATGTATGGTGTGGCATATGCCAGCCACACTAACATACTACATACACACGCACACACTATGCACATGCACACACACAACTGCCACCACAACAATAACGATATTAATAAAAAAATTAAAAATAAAACAGACTTTTAATTCCCTAAAAGACTAGTATACATAATCTATAAAAAATGAGTTCGTTAGATTCTTCACCATAGGTGATTCATGTATGTTTCCTCCATCCATTTTTGGTTTTGCACATTGTTGTTCATATATTTTGATTACTTTTCAATGTGGCAATAATTTTCATAAAATTTTCTACAGAGAAAACAGAAGAAATTCATGTGGAGCTGGCCTGGTTGGTTTATTGTGATTGCAACTGTCCAAGAGTTTGTCTTCTGAAGATCCATATGTTAGAATTTCATTGTAAAGTGGAGTGGCTCTTAAAAGGGCCAAATCTAGTGGGATGTCCCCATGTAAGGGAGTAAGACAGTTTTATTCTGATTAGTACTCAAAAAATGGAGTGGTAAAATAAGAAGACATGCCACCATTCTGTGTTCTCTGGCTTCCTTCTCACTTCTGTAGTCTCCCACTTGTACATTATCAACATCACGATGCCATATTAATAAGTGCTCTAAAAGGATGAGCTCATTCCAGGGGCACACCCTTGAGTCCCCAGGACTATGGGTTAATTAGATATTTTTAAAAACACATTACATATTATCCAGCTTCTAAATCCTTGTTATGTCCAAGGCAAACAGTCTAAAATAGAGTATTCGCATTATATATTACATATAAAATATGTACAACTTTCAGCACCTGGACAATACTAATGTTACATCATATGAACTTCATTTCTAAGAAGATATTCTTGCCTTTTGGGAAAAGTGAGGAACAAGTGACTGTGAATATATGTTCTAATAGATCAAGAAGCAGAACATCACTTCGTTTAGATCCTTGTTACAGGGGTCAAAATAGTCTATGGATATTTTTCAGCTGAAACTGCTGACGTTCCTGAAGGGCACAGAGACAGTACTAACATCCCAATAATTTCTCCCATTTCAGGGTCCATGCTGAGGCTTAAGTGACTATGCTCATCCACTCTTTCCCCCACCCCTTTCTGGAGCTATGGCTACTGCTTCATGCTGCAGCTTCCAAGGTGGAGTGCTGGTGTTTCACACTCATGACATAGCACCTTAAAGAAAGGCTCACTTGGCTCATAGTTTCAGAGTTTTAGTCCATAGTTGCTTGGGTCCAAGCACCTGCAGAGATCACTACTGCAGTTAGAATAAGAGGAAGGCAATGTTCTTTATTTCTTAGGTCCCAGAGAGATAGACAGATACTCAGAGGTGGTAGAATAAAATGTGAAAGATGTTCCTGGTGACCTCCAGCTAGGCCATACTTTTAAAGTTTCCACAATCACTCAAATTACTAGTTGGAGACTATGTTTTAACACACAAGACTATAAGGGACATAACATATTCAAACAATAACAGTTTCTTAGTCCATTTTGTATTGCCATGGAATGTCAATTCTGTGTAATTAATATATAAACAAAAATTCACTTGAGGCATATTTTTGGAGGCTAGGAATTCTATATTTGGGGACTGTATCGGAATACAGCATACTTGTGATAAACTCACTTGAACGATAACCATAGTAGTATCTGGTTAAAGGCTCTGATGAACACCCTCAAATAAGGATTAACTTTTCAATACTGGAAACACTGTGAGAGACATTTAAACCATAACAATAGCATATAGTGTGTTCACAGTAAATTTTCCTCCTCCACCTTTGCAGCCCTGGAGTTTGAAATTTATCTGAGTGTCTTGTTTATCTCCAGAGAACACCGTGGGTGAGTCAGAGAGGGCAGAGAAAAATTAGACCTACAAGCAAAGCCTGTGAGCGGGCAAGACTCAGCAGGACAAGTCCCTGCTCACACATCTGAAAGCCTCCTAAATAGGCTCCTCTGTAGTTCCTGATATTTAACACCATATTCATCAGAATGACAGCTCAAAAGGTTATGCCAGCCTAAATGCCTAGTCTGCAAGTATATTGATCATGCCTTGAGGCATCAGTACCAGACAGTTAAGAGAATGAGAGACAGGGAAGTAGGTAATAAAATCCTTTCATGTTGACTTCGTGTTGCCTTTTAGTTTTTTTACCCAATTTTGCATATATTAAAACATCAGAAATCTCAGGAATGCCTAGAATAGAAATCTATCTATTTAAGCACACTGGAAAGGAAGCTAAAATGAGAGTGTTTCCTCCCAATCCTGAAATAATCTTAAACCTGTGTAAGAGCACCAATTTTCAAATGCAAAGTCTTTCATTGTATTCTACTCCCAACTGAGTAACAGGAAATTGCTAGAAAATTAGAAAATATGCACAATTATGTCCCAGACCTTGTGTTGCCTATAATGAGGCAAACACTTCACAATGACACAAGACTCTCCACACTGAAACAAAAGTCTCCCAGAAGTTTTGTACAAAATTAAAACAATCTGGTATAGCCTATTTTAACTTCACAAAATTAAAACTATATTGTACTTGGATATGTCTCTCAGGGAAAGTTTAGATTTCTTAACCTGTCATCTTTAATTGAGAATACTAAGTACCACTGACAAGACCCAAGATGTTGCCAATGATGTATAAAGAAAGAAAAAAAAAGTCTTTCAATCAGATTTAAATCAAATAAGCTCAAGGGGCAAACCCTAGAAACCAAAACCTAGTCACTCTAGGCCTATCACTGGAGCCAGGTGATAGTTTTACTACATGGTCTCATGGCTCCAAGGCAATAAACACAGCAGTCTGTACGAAATGATCTAACCAAAAAAATGGCGACTGTGTCTACTGAAGCCATCATGTCAAGTTCAAATAGGAAGCTGTAAGCAGCTGCACTGCATTGGAAAACCATTAAGAGAAAATACTAAAAATATTAAAAAGCAGATAGAAACAAAAATTACAAGTTAAGATAAAAACAGAAGCTGCTGAAAAGGTATATTTAATATAGACACAGTTCCTGCATTTGTGGTCAATGTCCAAAAACTGTCCATTACCAGAGAAGAATATTTTTTTTCCTCTGCACTGTCATTCTCCAAGGAATCTTGAAAGGTAAGTGGGGATCACTTTGCAACTATTAATTCAAGTGGTGCTCCACATCAATATGGTGTTAGTATTAATTATTCACTTAGTATGCTGCGATATTAGTTTTTAAGCTACTTTTGAAAAGCACATGTAGAATTCTAAAGGCTCAAAAATGTTAATTCACAGCAAAAGAAAATCATTCACTTTGGGGTTGTCTTGATCGCTAGTTTGATGTGAATACTAAGGAGAGAAATGAACTAGAGAGATGTCTACGAGGATAAGGATGAGGATTTTAAAGAAAACATCTTATGCCATAAAAAAAGCATCAACAGTTCATTTAAAACACAGTGCACTAAAGAGATTGTCTCATTTGACAAATGAGGATTGCATTGTGCCACTGAAAATAAGAGTCATGTACTTGTTACATATATGTGAATGCCGATAGGTTAAACAATGGCTCTTACTTCTATGGACTGGATGGCTTTAGATAAATAAAATATCATTTAGGGTTTCTCAAGTACCTTTTTACAAGCCTTTTAAAACGTTTTTGTTAGTATTTTATTATTTTGCCTTATTTACATGTATGAAAATTTCACCTGTGTGTATGTGTGTGCATGGTACCCTTAGAGGCCAGGAAAGGGCATGATAGCCCATAAAACTAGAGCTACACATTGTTCTGAGTCATTTTGTTGTTACAGAGAATCAAACATGGTTCTCTAAAGAGCACAAAAAGCTCTAACTCACTAAACCATCATTCTGATGCATAAGTTGTTTCTTGTTGTTGTTACAGGAGAAACAGCCTGAAAGGAATAAGAGTATTACTAGAAGTCTCCATAATTTCAGAAGCTAATCGAAACTGCCCTTGAATTAAAGAGAAATAGACTTGTAGGACAGCATTACATAATGAAAGATGCAATGCGTACAAGGTTATACTATGTGTTTCCTGACATGCAGTGTAGGTACAGCAAGCGTGGTTAGTCTGTCATTAAGTCTGCGCTTCTTAGTATCTATGGCAGTGGTTCTCAATCTTCCTAAAGCTGCGACCCTCTAATCTTCCTAATGTTTCCTCGCATTGTAGTGACTGCCAAGCATAAAATTATTTTCATTGCTATTTTACAACTGTAATTTTGCTCCTGTTTAAAATTGTAATATAAATATATTTGGAGACAGAGGTTTTGCCAAATGGGTCATGATCCATTTATCTATAGGTGATGTGTAAAATTCATACTTGCATTATATCTGAGTGCTACAAACAAAATCACAACTTTATTGTTTCATAAATTTCTGTTACAAAGGAAAAAATACAAAATGGTAAGGGGTTGTCTTAGCCGTGTTCTTTGAGGTTGAGTTGTACTAGTTCAGTGCCTTCTGAGTAAAATGTTCCTCTTTATGATAGCCTAAAAAGACTACTTCAGCAAACCTAGTTTATTTAATAATAATAGATGCACAAGCCAATAGGAAAGGTTCAACACCTAAAATTAACATTTTCACTTTCAGTTGTCAATGACACAGATAATTTCCATATCCTAGAAGTAGGCATGTATTTTTTCATTCATCCATTTTTATAGGTAGCATTCCCATTTGCTGTTGCTTAGGAAAAAAAAAAGGTAGTTTTCACTTATATTTACCTAGTGTTCTGTCCCTATTATTTGTATCCACAGCTGAAAACAAAGACCTCAAATTAAAAAAAAAAAGTTCATTTATTGACATTTGTAATGAAAGACTAAGCTTTAAAAACAGCCCTACTGAAATTGAATTTATTGTTTAAAGGAACACATTTAATATGATCTTGCTATTGCAGATAATTGGGAAATATTAGGAGTGGATATTTTTATTAGACTGAGGAATTAGGGGGAATTATGAGAAGGCTGATGCTGTGTGAAAGACTACAAGTTCAGTAGCTCCATTAATTCTACTGACAAAAGAAAATTTATTTAACAACAACAAAAGAGTCACTTAAGCTATGTGTGACACAGGTCCAAAAAAAAAAAAAAAAAAGAAAAATCATGCAGTTATTATTACTTCACTTATACAAAAACATGGAGTAAGTCTGAATATGTCTGGGAGTGGTACTGGGATCTAACAACGCAGCATAAAATACTTAGTAAAGTATACTAAGTAACCTAATACTTAGTAAAGAAGATGTTTCTTAAAGCATACTCTCTCCTACCATATGGAAATGATAAACCTCCTTTAAAGGGCTTTTGTTGTTAACATAATGACAGTCATGTTCATAAAGTTTCAAGGATAAAATAAAATGCTATTCTTCCAGCCTTAAGTTTGATTATATGGGATGGGTGACATTGCCAAGTGTCTGTTTTTTGCAATGAGGTGGAGATAACTCAAATAATGCAGGCAGTTGTGAGCATTGTAGCAGGCATGCTGTCATCTTCCTAGCAGTTTATCTGTTCTTGCTAAAACAAATTCTTCTATTATGACAAAGTTCACAGCAGAATAAAATGTACAGGCCTTCACCCTTCAGACGATAGTTTTCTTCAATGACATATTACAAGAAAGCCCAGAGTCTAAGACAACAGTCTGCATAACATCCAAAAACTGAGATCACAGTGCCTATTGTTTTAATTTTAAAACAATTAGCTAAGGAGGGAAAATCAGTGAGGGGACATTTGACTCATCCTCCTTTACATATTAAGTGCAAAGCCAGTTTTGTATGAAGGTAGGGCAGAGGCACGTGAAAGCGCCTATCAAGCATTCTCTCATTGCTGGAAGGTTGACTCCAGCACCCTCCAATCCTTGAAGCTGCTAATAATACCTGCTAATTCCAGGTATTCCTGATTAGCTTTGTGATCAATCTTAAGGTGTGTGGTATATTAGGATTGGAAACTTAATAAAGGCAAAGAGACTATTCTGTCTAGGGAATTAGAAGAAGCTTCATAATCTCTTATTTTATGGTAAAACTATTTTTCGAACTTCTGCCGTTTTGCAGTAACCTCTACGGCAGCAGGGCACAGTAGTGTGGCATTCGGCTATGCACAGCCAACACAACCACATTTACAGAGATTATTTAAGTTCCCTAATAATTCTCTAGGTTTAGGAATTCATAGCTCTTACCCTCAGTTTCCTCAATTTTGAAAGAGAAATATGACTGAATGCAGGGTAAATTGCGAAAGTAAAATGAGTTATATGGTGATATATGGTTAATAATGATCAACTGCTGGTTCTGTATGCTTTTTAGACTCTCATAGTTTCATGAGCATGTTTGTGTATGTGTGTATATACATTATATATATATGTATATAGTGAAGTTATTCTTGCTGAAGTATTATTAACTTCTATTATTAATTGTTCACAATTAAAATGCTACTAGACAGTGTTACATCTAGATTAAACACTCCACAAACAAAGTATGTTGGCTTAAAATGCAGTATTTTGTCCTGGGGGTGGAATGTAAGTACCAGTACCAGCTGGGCAGAGTTCCCCCCCAAGGAGTAACATCACAGGACTCTTCTAAGTTTTATTTTGAGACAGTGTTTCATAAATTTGTTCAGGCTGGCCTTGGACTCACTCTGTAACCTAGGCTCACCCTGAACTTCCAGACTTTCAGCCTCTATCTCCCTAATAGCTTGTAATATTGTGCTACCAGGCATGAATGAACATGTAAGTTGGTCTGGCTTTGTGGATAATTTCATCTCAAGAAGTGGGTTTTCTTGCTCTTAAGAGACTCTTGACAGGTCAGAGAAATGGCTCAGCATTTAAGAGTAGTAACTAAACTTGTCAAGGACCAAGTCCAGTTCCTAGCACTCAATTTAGGTGGCAAACATCTGTCTTTTACTCTACTTGCAAGGTATCCAGTGCCCGATGATTTTCATAGGTACCTGAACACATGTGGTACACATTAACTCAGGCAGGCATATCCACTGTCACTATGGTGGTGTGGATGAGGTGTCTCCCATATGTCATACATTTGAATTATTGGTTCCTTCTTAGTAGAATTCTTCTGGGAAGGATTAGGAGGTGTGGTCTTGGTGGAGGCAGTGGGTCACTGAGGAGGAGGGCTTTGAAGTTTCAAAAGCTCATTCCAGGCCCAGTAACTTCTCTCTCTCTCTCTCTCTCTCTCTCTCTCTCTCTCTCGCTCTATGTCTTGTTCTCTCTCTCAGTCTTTCTCTTGCTTTCATGCTCTCTCTCTCTCCCTTCTCCCTTCTCTCCCTTCCTTCCTCCCTCTCTTCCTCTCTTCTTCTCTCCCCTCCTTGCTCTCTCCAACTTACTTATGAATCAAGATGTAAGCTTATAATTGCTGCCTCCAGCACCATGCCTTCCTGCGCAGTAGCCTCATAAGGCTTCCCACCATGATAGAAATGGACTACCCATCTGATATTGTAAACAGGACTACCTATCTGATATTGTAAGCAAGCACTTGATTAAATACTTTCTTTTATAGTTTGCCTTAGTCATACTGTGTCTTCGCAGCAATAGAAAATTGAGACTCAACTACACATATAAACAAACAAAACTTTAAAACAAGGAAATGTTGCATTATGTCATCAAATGCTTTGCCTCATGAATAAAATATAGTAATACTAGCTAAGTATTTTTAAAGTCACATTTTCATAGTGTGGTTCACCAGCTTTTCTTTGCTCTCTAACATATTTTATAAGTTGATCTTGACTTAGTCTTTTCCTTGTTTCTATAACATGTATCCTGTCCTTACATCATTTTTTTATGCTTCCTTTCCTCTATCATATGTCTTGCATTGTTCCCAGTGGCATCAGCTTACACATCAGCTTCCTGTTTTCACCTTTCTTGACAAGTGTGCTCTTCAGAAACATCTCAAAACTGTCCTCCAGAATCAGTACTTTTCCCTCCATTTGCCTTCTAATTTAATGGGATGATATTTTCCTGGTTTACTCTCCAAAGATTTCCCTAACCACTTTAAAAATGGCATGAATTGGGATGTTAATTTTTCAGTCTCTTCAGTGCTAACAACTCACACTGCTGCTGAGGCCAACATTGGCCAGGAGCCCATCCTTAGAGAATTTATCAATGAGAAAGAAACCCCATAAAGGCAAAATCATGTGACTGTGAAAGAAACAGGCAGAAATAAACATTAGCTTCTGGAAGGGACTCATAGGCTAACAGTTTGTACTGTTTCATCACTCCCTTCCAGAAACTATAATAACCCTATAACTATCTCGGTGAATTCACTTCCTGTATGTGTACAGGTGAGTGAGATACATGATCACATACTTGCTAATTGTTTAGAATTAAAATCTTTCCTCAATGTTCACAATTCCTGTCACATCATGGAATAATTTGTGTGTGAAGTGGAGAAGATGAGTATGTATGTGTTATACCATACATATCACGAAGAGACAGAACTTCATACATCTTGACAAGGATGGAATCTCATTTACTTGACACTAAGACATGCAGATTGCAAGTTCCAGCCAGCTAAATTAACATAGCAAATAAAAATATATAATAAATAAGAAATAATTGCTTTCTAAGCAAAAGTAGTTCAGTAGCAAGTCATCAAAACTAAGTTTCCTGGTAAGTGGTTGCTTTTGAACTAAAGTTCTTGTGGTTCAGTGGAACGCAGGAAGAGATTTGCTTGATACCCCTTCGTCTACTTAGACATTTGTCCAAGGGACGTAGAGAGTTTGTAACACAGAATTAACTCTGCTCCTAGAAGAATAAAACTAAAAAGTCAGTGTGGTAACACAGACATGGTTATAAATTAGCTGTTCTTCTAATGGCCCTCCATCTTCCCCTCTCGCCATTTCATCTCTGTTGCCATGTGGCTCTTCTCTGCTTTTTTATGTGATGAGTATATGCAACCTAACATCATTTAGGTTATGGGACATAGATCATGTTCTAGTGTTAATGTACCTGTTAATGTAATACAGTTTTCTCTTTTTTTTCCTCATGTTAATGTGCTGGTTTCTTTTTTCTATTCAATTATTGAACCACAGTCTTCCCTCCTCCACTACACAGTTTACTGTTGGTTCATTATTTGTTTTCCTGATGATTCTAAACCATGATTTTTCAAGTACTACTTTTAACTTTGTTTTTGATAAACCTGGGCACTTGCAGCTTAGTGTAAAAACATTCTAAACAGAGGCAGCATTGATGTCTAAGTTATATGCAGTGATGCAATGGGCTCTGAAATGATGTTCGTCTGTGAAATTTTGTGCCCGTTCTGATGAATGTCACCATGACCGCCTCGGAGACTGTGAGAAGTTAGGGTACTAAGTGCTCAGAAATGAATTCATTTAGCTATCACTGGGCTGGAGCTTCTGACAGCTTTAGTATACAGCCACCAGGCACTTGAGACGCAATCTACCCAGAGCCACTATTATCTTTAATTACAGTGTTTATATAAAGAAATTTTGAATTGTTTCCCATTTTATCCCCTGTTTTAAAATTTAGAAGTCTGATTGGAGATGGTATTCAAGGTGTCAGACAACTTATTTTTTAATCAATCCGTACTCAACTTTATAATATAGACTTGATATTCTTACATCTTTCTGAAATTGTTTTATTATGTAAAGTTGGAAGTGCTAATACCTCTCCACTGGATTCCAAAATTTAAATGCCCTTGTAAATTTTAAGCATTAGCAAGAGTGTCTATCAAAGAGCAGGTGTTCATCAATTAACCACTATCTGTTTACACCTGTCCTCTGAGTTTGACATTTCCTTATACTGCTATCTCTGGTGCTAGAGTGGTTGTTCAGAAAGGCTTTCAATTTTTAAAGATAATCTACTGTAAGGCAGAACATTCACATATACACACTATTAAGTAAAACAGGGAATTATTGTTTTCTATTGAGTTACTCCAGAAGGTAAGATGAAACACAATAAGTTTACTGTTAGCTAAACTGAAATAAGGTTGTTTGTCTGACATTCAGAGAAAGAAAATAATTTTACAAATAGCCTAATTTCAACCAGCACAACAAAGAAGTAGCTTCTGCTTTAACTCTTTTTTTTTAATCTAATCTAAAATATTTTAGCATTTTGTACATACAGAATTTCTATTTGTACTTACAGAATTTCTATTCCTCCTTTCCACTTTCCAACTCTTATCAAGTTCCCACTACTCCATCTCAGGAAGTTTTTGATCCCTGGAGAAGAGTGAGTCCCTTTCCTTCAGCAGCCATTGATTCATCTCCTGAGATTTCTCCCGCCACATAGCATGCCAGCTGTTCTTAACAGTGCGCCTGTCTTGTTTAGGTGACTATATTGTTGAGAGTTAGTGGATATAAGTTCCCTCTCACATCTAGAAGCCACTATTTTATAGTGGAAATATTAGTCCTCCAGCTGTTATGGTCTTCCTTCTCTGAGCTTTAGGAAAAGGGATTGTGTTGTGGATTTAGGCACTGGGGCTGGGATCTCTGTCAGTTGTGACCAGCTGTGGATTTCTGTACTGATCTTCATCTTCTGCGAAAAGAAGTGAGCTGACAGCCACGCTTACCTGTTTGTGTAAGGGTGAGTTTTACAATGCTGTTAGGAATCATATTGGTTTGGGAAAGTAGCAGTAGCAGGCTCTTCTCTAGGGTCCACACCATCACCAGCCATGGATAGTTTGGCTGAGTTTATAATTGCGAGACATGAATTCTCTTCTGTTGAGAGGGCTTTAAGTCCAATCAGATGGATATTGGTTTCACGGAGATATAAGAGCCACTGCTGACCCCTGATGCCATTTTGGTCATTGCTGTGTTTCATAGGATTTTTACCAGAGTAAAGCCAGTAATTGCTTTTCTCCCTTGGCAGCTTGGATGTCACCTTTGCATACTATGAGAGCTAGTCTTAGGGGAGAAGGACTTCAGGTCAATTATAGCTTAATTCCTCTAAGGTCTATGTCCAAGTTTTTACAGGAAAAAAATCTGAAATAACCAGTACACTTTTTGCTTTGTGTTGTTTCCTTCATCTTGCAAAACATATGAAAGGAGGGCTTTTTTTTTTTAATCTTCAAATAGGATTCAGGCCCAATTTGTTAATTGCTAATAAAAGCCATTTTGAGCTTAAAATTTGTTAAAATTTTCATCAAATGATATACATCTAAGCACACACACACACACACACACATTTCCCCTGTATTATTTGCAGCTATAATTCAGTATTTTTTTTTTTTTTTGCTTTGTATCTGTAGAGCTTATGTCCTGCTTATCTAAATGGTGGTATTTAGTAACTTTTACATTAAGATTTGGAATGTATATTGGCTTGAGAGAGAGAGAGAGAGAGAATGAGAGAGAGAACTGGGCATGGTGGCACATGCCTCTAATCCCAGCACTGAGGGAGGCAGAAGCAGGAGGATCTCTGTGAGTTTAAGGCCAGCCTGGTTCAAAAGGAAGTAAACAAAACAGCCAAACATGGAGAAACCCTGTTTTGAAAAGCTAACCAACCAACCAAACAAACAAACAAACAAAAAAATAAAGAGAGGAGGAAATGTGGAAATTGCAGTATACACTTGATAGAAGTTAAGAAAATAGCCAACTGTTTCAGTTGGACACTACGCACACAACATATACATTAAATTCTGCTCACTTGATCAGTTCTGCTACATACTCCTTTTAGGCTCTATCAACGACTTAATGATAAATTCTTGCCCTCCTGACATTAAACTATGCAACAATTATTTCTCTGTATCTCTGACATACTGCAATATGACAACACTTTGTGATAAAGACTTAAACAAGTATTCAGTATTGCTAAAACAAATGCTGTGGAATATTAAAGATTGTATCTTCTGGCAGCTCTTCATCAGGGTACTGGAGTGTAGAAGGAACCAGAGGCTAATCCCCATTATGTATCATAGGATATTGTCAGATTCATATTCTACATCTGTCTCACAGTGCTGACTGGGAGAGTAATTACTGCTGAGATAAGCCCTTTCTGGAATATGTGCAATTAATTCTCTTGGAAAATGAACGAAAGTAGCCTGACACTTTAATAATGTTTAAGTATACCTAATCTATTTCTTTTCTGTCCCTAATGTTTCCTAAATATAAAAAAGAAAGAAGATTTGAAAGTACTTACAGCTGCCTGTTCTTATGTAAATCTTCCATGGGGCTGTAATATTCTATCTTAAAATGACTGGCATGAAATAATACTATAAATTATAATAGCATGAGGAGCAAGTGGGGAATTACTTTCAAGCTGAATTCAGGATGTGATTTTTATGCAGAATGGATGTTTCTCTTATCAAGTAGGAATTATTCTGTTATTAAATCTTCAAGGCTGTACAATTTCAATCAATTTGAATTTTGAATACATATTTAAACAAAATGAAATTATTCCTCTCTCCAGATTCTTAATGAAATGCTATTTAACCATATGCATTTATTAGACATTTATTTCCTGCACCCTCTTTACGTTAAAGCTAGTAACTTGATTACACACAATGTCATACTTTCAATGCCTTCAGGTTTCCAAAACTCCTCAAGTCTATGGCTCGTAAACAGCCCATGCATTTTTCACTCAAGTGCTGGCAAGCCATCCTCAACCTTGCCGTTCATTCAACAAATGGCATCATACAAGTCTGAGATGTGACTCTTGTTTGCTTACACTAAAGGAAAAACACCATTTTCAGATTTATTTTGAATGAGAGAAAGAAAATTTAATAACACAGGGGAGTCTTTCTCTAGCTTGACTTTCTAGAGTTGACTGTACCAGGAGGAAAAGGTGTTCACCTTAGTGAACTACTGTCTTGGATGCCTGGAACAGTGTTTTAATATTCTTTTTTCTGTAAGAAAAGACTTATGATTAAATAATGTGCACTATGTAAAATGAATATTAGCAATGGGCAGAGAAACACAACTAATACTGTTATTGAATTCTGTAAATATGAGTTTGAATAGTAGGAAATTTTTGTGAGCATTTTTTGGAAAACACAGAGTCACTGGGAGCTACTGAGTCCTCTGTGTGATATGCAGAATATATATTATTAGTGGGAGCATTACCTAATATATATATAATAAACACGTCCAATGAGAAGGAAAAAAACAGTTTTGGAGATTGTTAATTGCAGTGGAGTATTTAATGTATGGATTAAAATTTATAAGCGTTACCTAAAATGTGCACTTAACTTTCACAGCTATTACTTTAATCTTTAAATTTTTAGTACATGTGTTCATTTGTGCGCACATGTGTCCAAATATGTAAATATTTCCATGTGGCTGTGTTACATAGAGGGCAGAGTACATGTAGAGGGAGGTTCTCTCCTTTGATCATATGGATTTTGGAGATGTAGGTAGCCAGGCTTGGCAGCAGATGCTTTACGTACTAACCTGTGTCATCCAATTTATTCTTAACTTTAAACAAATACCCAAAGAGTTCCATTAAATGATGGAATTCAGTAAACGAAGTTCCATAGCTCCATTGTTATTTTGGAATCTATAATTGATACAGCCACTCTTAGCAACACCCAGGTTATAAATTACATTGAAGCTAGCTATGTTCGGCACAGTAACAAACTTATCAGCTATAAGGGAAATATTCAACTGTTTTTCTTCCTGTGTTTCATCTCTAAACTGGAAGTCTGCCTAGCTAGCTTTTATTTTAAGATTTATTATAATATTAACATGTTTGTATGATTTCATGACCCAGAATTAGTTAAAATGACATATGTGCGCACACACACACTCACAGATGCTTCTATGAAGATCTTAGCACTGATGTGTTTAGAATATTAGTAGGCAGAAACAGTAAATACAGACCACTTGCAGTCAACAATATTATTATTTCCATACTGTACAGTCACTGTAACCTCTAACCTGCTGCTCTAACTTGAAATTTGTTATAGTTGATTTAGAAAGTGATATTTTTCGTTACTCCTAAATAGAATAAATATGTCATATTAATAAGCACAATGTCGTTATTCATTCATGGAATTAAAAACTTCTTATTTGGAGGCTGCAATAGTTAATCTCCATTGTCAGCTTTACTAAACAAACAAACAAAAACAAAACAGCCAAAGGAATTTTTAAAGGGGGAAAGATGAGGACAAAGAGCAGCTCTTACAGAAGGCAGCAGCAGACCTCCCCTATCAGTGGACTTGGGGAGAGGCATGCATGCAGATGGTGGAGGAAGGGAGGGATTGGGACAGGAGGAGGGAGGGAACCACAGGGGGGATACAATGTGAATAAAGTGCAATTAATAAAGAAAAAAAAAAGAGGCAGCAGCAGCCCATGCTCAGTCCCAAGATGAGTAAATGAAAAAAGGAGGGAAAGGTGCTGGGCGTGGGAACTGTGATCCTCTCCATGCCAGTCAAGGGTACCAGGCAGCACTCCCCCATGCCTTCTCCATGTGGTAGAACACTTGCCCAGAGTCAAGCCAAGATACACCCTCATCTCTTAAGCTGTTGCTGTCAGTGTTGGTGGCAGGCATGAGAAAGGCAGCAGATGCAGAATGGCAAAACTTGTTTTTCTTATGCTCAGAAACAAATGTTTTGCAAATAAAAGACAGCAGAAAACCTGCATTTAACACTTGTAATCAATCAGGTAGAAGATGAAGAAACCATCCAGAGGAGAAAATCTTCACACTAGAACATGCAAAAATTCAGAATCTTGAGACTTTTATACTTTGTTTTTGCTTTTGAAAGCATCTGTACATGTTCATTTAACATTTTTACCAAGTGTATGTAGTATGTGTCCAAATGAAGAGTTAAAAACGCTAGTACATACACACTAGATCAACCAAATTAGAACATTTCCATTCTATTATTCAGAGCCAAAAATTAAATCTGTCTATAAGTAAATAACATTACTTAAAATAGTTTGAATGAGCCTATAGGTGAATGGCAAATACACATTATTTTACTTGTATGTCATATGAAACACATTTTCACCACAAATCTGAAACCATTTATGAGAATTCTGCAGCCACTTACATGATTCATAGCTATCTACAAGAATATATCTATTCCCTAAAACACGAGGCTACATTTCACCACCAATGGCCATGACAGATCTCACAGATTTACTGTAGCATATGAAGATAGTTTGTAGTGTCCCTCAGTTTCATATTAGAAATAAAAATAAAATTACACTCTATTCTTCAAAATGACCTTCACTAAATAGGTGAAAAAGAGAATAAAACTTTCTATGGGCAAGAAAACAATTCCATTATATAACAATTAGTTTAGTAAAATTAAATTTATTTGAACATATAAATAGTTCACCCTATTAAATTGATTTTGATTAGTATGAATATATTCAGCTCCTGTGACTATATTAGACTTTGGTTCTAATATATACTGTATTCATTAAATATCTTAATTAGTAAATGACTAAGATTCTAAAATCTAAGTACTGCATTGAAAAGTTATCTTTCCAACATTACCTATAAACCCTACAATGTAAATATAGCTATACATTTAAATATACTTGGATATTTTTCATTATAAGAATAAGAAAACATGTTTTATTCCTGATAGTCATGATTCTGAACTCTGACTATTATATACTTTCAGTTATCTAATGTCCTCCTCAGGCCCAATGATGCTAAACACTTTCATAGACGCCTGTGTCTGTGCCTTCACCTCCTGCTTAATTCCTTCCCTCCCATTTAATGACCCTTACTGGCAATCATTCTGACTGTATTGTTTGTTTAATTTTATTTTGTAGAATTTCATTAAGTAAAATATCATATAGAATAGCAATATAAAGACCAATATAATTGGGCTCTTAATGTTCAGTTAGTAGGGGGTGTGAAATCCCAAACTCCTCTCTGATGTTTTTCTTGTCTCCCTCCTTGTAGGCAAGGAGAATTAAAAGCACTAAGCTCTTCTAAACTTTTAATTTATTTTACAAAATAAGTCTCTTTTTTTTTCTGGTGATAAAAGCAGTAAGTATTTATCATTAAAGCAAAACATAAAGCCAGTGCAATACAGAATACCACCAATCCCAGATTACTACAGAAGCAGGAGGATGACGAATTTGAGTGCTGCCAGAGACACAGAACAAAGACTTTCCTACAAAACAAACAAGCAAGTAAACAAATAAGAAACAAACACAAACAAGCAAAATACAAGCTACCAAACCATGTAGTTCAAAACTGGACATTTTCATCATACATGTGTAAATATTATTCATCATCTCAGACTTTTGAAACACATAATTTTTATTATCATGCAATTATCAATAAAAAATCTATACCCACTTTGCAAATTATAAACATTGTAACTATATAAGTATATATAACGTATGTTGTATGACTATGAATATAGTGAAGTTTGTTTATTAAGTCACTGGTAATGGATTTTTTTATACTTTGAATATTATCTTCTGTGGTCTGAATTAGCCTCCCATCTTTAATGAGGAAGAGGCTGGAATGCATGCGGCAGCAGTATTGAAATGAAGATACAACAGGAAGCATCACATTTAGGAACGGAGTAGAGCTGATTCAGAGGGAATGAACACTAGTCTCACACCTTTTGCTGATCCTTTCTCTGAGGCTATGCATTCTTTCCTGGAGAAGGATAGAGCTTAAGGAGCTATTTTGGAAGCAGAGATGTCAAGGCCACCTGGCTGGTATCTTGATCATGTGCTTTTCAGAGTCTACGATGGTAATTAGAAAGCAAATTTCTGTTTTTTTTTTTTATAAATTAATATAATATTTTGGATCTCTGTAATGCCTCATCTTTCTCTTTAAGCAAGATGTCTGCCCATTGAAAAATAGAGGACAGTAAATAGAGGACAGTAATTCCTCACTTGCTTTCCTACCAGGCTGATCCAATGTGAAGTTGATAAAACTCATTTTAAACCTTCAGGTTCCAGGAGAAACATTCCTTCATTGCTAGCGGTATAGCAAACTTACACAATCACTTTGGAAATGAATTTGGTGGTTTCTTTAAAAATGGGGATTAGTTTTACCTCAAGACCCAGCTTGGTCTTCATATGGGACGCCTAACAGCAGGACTCCTGTTTTCTGATTCTTTTCTGAGGAGAATGGGTGGACATGGGAGGATGGCACTGAGGTTTGGTAAGGGAGGAGAGGGGGAGGGAAATTGCAATTGGGATTTAGTGGTGGAAAAACAGGATTTATCTGCAGTTCTGAATGCTTCAATCTGACACCATGTACTTAGCAGAGCTGAGTTTTTATGAGTGCCATTTCCTGGCTTGCAGACAGGTACCTTCCCCTGGTGTGTGCATATGGCTTTTGCAGCGAGAGAGGGTGAGATGAATATAGGAAGATAGGGATAAAGAGGAGAAGGCAAGAAGGGCAGAGGAAAAAGACAGAGAGATAGATATGGAGACAAAATCTCCCTCTCATAAGCCACCGTAATAAGCCTGAATGGACTGACAGCCTTGCCCTTCACCCTTTGAGTGCTTCTGGCAGCGCATGACAGCTCTGCTGTGGGGTGAAACAGCGGGGAGGAGATGCTCCCACTGCTACCCAGTTCCTTTCCGCTGTGCACAAGGGGCCACAGTGTTAACTCCTTTTTTCCTTCCAATTAGTTGCCCTATGATGTACATAACCTCAGTAAAAGCTGACACTGTACCATTTAAAGTTCCCTTGGACATCATAAAACTGTGTAAATCATTACTTTTATCTGTCAAAAACCAATAAAGCTCATAAAAGTAAGTAATGCATGAAAATTTCATAAGCGTTGATATCAGACCCCTTGATATTATTCCTGAGAGAATTAATTGCTATGCCTTCCTTTTTACATTTACACAGAAAGGGAGAAATTGAAAGTCTGAATAAAAAATATAGTCACATTAGGAATCCAGTGAATAAGTGGGATGCTTTTCTCAAAGAGTATGAATGCATAACATAAAATCAAATGATTATTTTGAATTTTGCAGCATCTTCATGCTTTATAAAGTCTGCCTACTCAGGAAGCAAAGAGTGTTGAGTTATGGTAATGCTTCCGAAATCACGGGGAAGAAAAAAAGAGAATACTTTACGAAATACCTCGTAGAACTTAACGACTGTAATGCTGCTTGATGAATAAAAAATAAACAAATAGGAGCACAACCTAGGTACTCCTGTCAGAACTGTGCCCTCCCGCAATCACACAGACAGTCCCCTGGGAAAGAGAATAGTGAGAGGTGGCTGTGAGTAGATGACATCAGAGGTGGGGCCTTCAGATGGATGAAATGGAGAGAGCACAGAGCTGGTTATTCTCCTCTCCTGTGTACACACTGAGAAGATGGCCAGCCATCAACCAGGGACAGTCCTCACTGGCTCTCACTCAAGCTGGTACTCCAGTCTCAGACTCCTTATCAGACAGCACTGGGAGAAATTAGCTTCCTCACATTTAACTCTGACATATATAAGAAAAGGTCTTATCTCTTTTGCAGAATTCCATGTCCTTGGGTATCTGTATGCATTTGTTTATCTTACATAATTTCTCTGACAGACAGAAAATTACTATGGTACCTTGAACACAATTGTGCTCAGATGAGGACAGTTTTGGATACATCAGACATCTAATAATACATGTAGGCTGCTCCTGACATCTATTGAGAAAGTGGAAGATGCTGTTGAAACCTTATCACACACAGGAAAATCAACCATAAAAGCATGACAAGAGCATTGGTGAGAAGACTTTGGAAGATGGCTGTTAGAAAGATGCATGAAAAAGAGGCTTTAACAATTGTCTCTTCTGTACCAGCATAACTGACAATTGATTAACTCCTTACAATGGGTGAAACTATCAAGGTAAGTGTGACAATTAATCTTGATTGTCAATAATATTAGATTGAGAGATATCTGAGAGATTAGTTAAGTACATTTCCAGGTGTATTTGAAGGCATTTCCAAGAAAGATTACATCATGGTGGCTCTGGTCTCGAAAGTTTTGTAATATATTGATAAGTTCAAACTGGTTCCCGAACTTTAATTCTGTTTTGTCAAGGTGTCACAAATTAGCCTGCTGCAGTGACTAACACCTGCAATGTCTGTTCTTGGGAGACTAAAGCACGAGATTCACATGAATCCAAGGTCTCCATGGATATATGGTAAATTTTAAGCCTAAGTGAGACGGAGAGTGAAAGCATATCTCCAACAAACAAACGCAAACTGAAAACAAAAGCAGTTGCTTATTCTTTTTTTATTTGTCTTTTATTTGTTTACTTTAGATCCCAAGGATGAACCCTCCCACCTCTTCCTCCTTCTCATATCCCTTTTCCCTCAGAAAAGGGAAAACATTTCCCCAATATCAACCCTCCCCAGCACGAGTCACATCACTACTGAGCATATTTTATCCACTGAGGCCAGGCAAGTCAGCTATGCCAGGGGGAAGTGATCCAAAAACAGGCAATAGAGTTCATGTTAGAAATTAGCCCTCCACCCTTCTACTCTCCAGGCAACCTACATGAAGACCAAGACAGCCATTGGCCACATATGTGCTGGGGGCCTAGGTCTCTACCATCTATGCTCCTTAGTTGAAGTCTCAGTTTCTGTAGCCCCCATGGGTCTGGGTTTGTTGTCTCTGCTCGTCTTCTTGTAAGGTTCCTGTTTCCTCCAGGTCCTTCCATCTTTCCCTCAACACTTCCACAGGAACACCAGAGCTCTGCCTGATGCTTGGCTGCAAGTCCCAGCATCTGTCTTGATTGGCTGCTGGATGGAGCCTCCCAGAGGACAGTCATGTTGGGCTCCTGTCAAGTGTGTCATTCTGGGTCTAGGTTATCTCACTCAGGATCATCTTTTCTAGTTCCATCCATTTGTCTGCAAATTTCATGATTTCTTTATTTTTAATAGCTTAGTAGTATTCCATTGCGTAAGTGTGCCACAATTTCTTTATCCATTCTTTCACTGAGGGACATCTAGGTTGTATCCAGTTTCTGGCTACTACAAATAAAGCTACTATGAACACAGTTGAGCAAATGTCCTTGGTTGTATGGTGGAGTTCCATCTTACACCAGTCAGAATGGCTAAGATTAAAAACTCAAGCAACAACACATGCTGGCAAGGATGTGGAGAAAGGGGAACCCTCCTCCATTGCCGGTGGGAGTGCAAATTGTACAACCTCTCCAGAAATCAATCTGGTGCTTTCTCAGAAAATTGAGAATAGTTCTACCTCAAGACCCAGCTATATCACTCCTGGACATAAACCCATTTGCTTATTCTTAGCACCAGAATCACTTTGGCCAATATTGTTCATTAATTGTAGCAGTTTGTAGAATCCTATGTACCTGTGTACCTCATGTTTTCTTCAGCTCTAGTTATAATTGTTTCTCTGTTGAACATTTCTTTTTGCTTGAATCATCACACCTTCTTTCTTAACAAATGTCATCTTTACCAAAACAAACTTCAGTGCAAAAGGTATTATCTTTCTTTTGTCAAGACATTCAACATGTTTATGCAAACTACAGCACAGACATTGAAATGGTGCCTTGATTATTACTTTGGAAAATTTTAAGAGTAAGTAGTCAATTTGGACAATTCAAGTTTAAAGAAAAGAAAGTGCTCAAAGCCCATGAGCATGTCATTTTAGGATGTCAGGAAATATAATCCTTTCTTGGAGGGAGTGGCACTGAATTACTGTAATTGTAGCTGTAGAATTGGCTCTGAAGGCAATGGTTTTCATTCTTATTTCACTGAACAAAAGAAACAAAGTTTCTTATATATTCTGTGTTTTAAATCCAATCAAATATATGGTACAAAGAAAAATGAGCAATCTTTTCCTGAGTTAATTATTGAAATAAGTTCTCCCTGGCAAAGTGAATTAAAGATACTCTGCTATTTAAGATTGATTATTCCATTTGATAATAAGAATCTGTACTTGATATTTATTAAATAAAAAGATTTTTTTTTTTATTTCGTGGAAACAAAACTTGGTTACAATATATACCCACAGCAGCAGTTCTCAGTCACAGGATATGCCACAGGAGTAGCATATCAGATATCCTGCATATTAAATATTTGCAGTATGATTCATAGCAGTAGCAAAATTACACTCTTAAAAATTTTATGTGGGAGGGTCAATACAACATGAGGAAGTGTATGAAAGGGTCATTGTTAGGACCGATGAAATGATGATGTGCACAACAGACTTCATAAGAAGGAGGTTTGTTAGATGGAGATGAAGGAGAGAGTGAGATATGATATGGGGAAGGGAGAGGTACCCCGACAGAGAAAGGGCAGAGAGCAGGAGAGAGTAAGAGAGTAAGAGAGTAAGAGGGCAAGAGGCAAGAGGGCAAGAGAGAGACAAAGTGGCAGATTGCTCCTTTTAAGGAGCAACTTAACCATGCCTAGCCGGTGTGGCTACCTGGTGGAAGACACATAATGACATCATAGGTTGCTAGGCAACACAGAAACAGGCTGCCTAAACACTAGCTCATAGCAATAGGGAAGTTGAGAACCACTGAACCAGAGGAATGTATTGCAAACACAACTTTCCATCATGTAATAGATGTCGTCTGCATTACTAATATGCTCCTGGTCCTTTTGTAACTGGCTCTTTCTTATGGTCCAGAAAACACTGCTCTTGTCTATGAATGGTCCTCTATTCTTAAGTAGTAGGTTAGAAGTTTGTGAAGTCATAATAGCATGCTTGGGACTGTCAACCCCTTTTGTCAATGAGGGTCAAGTTTCAGCAAACACATTGCCATCTCTTTAGACTACATAAAATTTGGTATGAATACGACACTGTAACCACCAAGTGAGTACTGGTGTGTTGGTCTGGGAACTCAGTTATGCAACTAACTTGCATTTTATAGTTATATAATACCTCAACATTGATAAACTGCTAAATTATCTTAAAGTATGTTTTTAGCTAGGGCTTATTTTGAGACACTGATAGTGTGTCAAAGTGTTCTCTACTGTTTTATTTATTTTGCTGCTATCTTGAGAACTATTGGTGAATTAACATTCTCTCTTTTATTCTTATTTTATTATTTTTATTTATATCTAGAGTACTGATATTCATTTTAAACTGCTTCTTATAATATATATAAGTTGAAATATATATATGTAATATATATAAGTCCAATTTCCTTTCTACATAGCAAATACACTATCATGTTCTAAACATTTGATTCCTTATATTCTTTTATGATAACCTCACCCCAAAATATAAACTATAGATAATTTTATTTTGTGAGAGTTATGTATTAATTGGAAATCTACAATGTCTTGACAAAGGCTACATTTGGTGATCACAAACATTAAAGTAAATCCCACCTGGTTTGCAAGAGTAATAAATGAAAAAAAAAAAAAAGAATAAAAATGCCTTCCCAAGTTTTCTCTTTAGGCATTCCAGCATGGAAGAGAATCACACAGCATACAAAATATCATGTGGCCTTAGCCTTTATTATTACAGATACAACTAAAAGATTGCACCATTTTCTAATTGTATGTAAATTACTGTATATGCAAAACATCATTAATTTCTTCCTGTTGTCAAAGAATTACACCTTTCATGACTAAAGGATGATAAAATTGACATTCATTATATCATTTATCAAACATGAATAATAATATCACTATCAATAGGTAATGGTTTACAGTCAATAACCCTGAAAAGTAAGTATGTATGTTAGCCCATCACTTACCAGCTCTGCTTGAAGCTGAGATATGAGCTCATCCCTGTCTCTCAGTTGTAGCTTTAGCATCGAACATTCATCTTTCATTGCATCCTAAAAGACATCAAAGAGAAAGTAGAATATGCTTAGCTCTCTTACTCTGTTCTTGACAAAAAAAAAGTCATCTTCACACAGGGAAATAACTGAATGTATCTAATGAAACTCAGATTTCTCTAAGATGTGACATTTCTTATAGTACCTCTAAGTTGAAAAACAAAACAAAAAAAGTCTTATGTATCCAAAATGTACTGTGCTGTACACATCATGTTATTTCTCCATATATATGATTTTTTTAAACAGAAGTTAAAAGTTTTCCTTTTGGTACTTATTTTTCAACATTGTGGTTTTTAATAAGAAACAGGGGCATTATTCTTAATTCTTACATCTTTTCCAGGTATATAAATTAATGTAAGAAAATTAATTATACTCAACCAGAGATAGTTTTGCTCTCTTGCTGTAATTAAATATCAATTCTTAAACCATGGCCATGCTACACTCTCATCCTCAATGATGTGCTCATTGATGTCCTTTTCATTAGGAAGGATTGCGGCGTTGATATTCTCAATGTCAAAGCATATTCAGCATCTACATCCATGTCCATGGTGCCTATAGTGCTTGCTATGTTACTAGTTTCCAGAAACAACCACCCATTGCAGAATTCTGTTTTCAAAACTTCTCATGAATACAGCTTATACCTGATCAGGATCTCAGAACAGACCTGCACTGTCTGTGGCCTTGGCAGCGACCCACTCCTTCTGTATTCTTTCCCAGACCTCCAGTCATTATTCTCCATTGCTCTAACAGAAAGTAAACCCTTCAGTGCCCTAGTATCTACTCACTGAGCCAAATCTAGTACTTTAAAAAAAAATTCTTTGCTTCCTTAATATTTCTGACTTGATCATCTCTAATAAGCATTTGAATAAAAAATTGGCCCCATAGGCCAACAAGGAGTGGCAATATTAGGAGTTGTGGCCTTTTTGGAGTAAGTGTAGCTTTGATAGAGTAGGTGTGTCCTTGCTGGAGAAAGTGTATCTCAGTCACTTTTGCTGCCTTTAGATCCAGATGTAGAACTCTCAGCTTCTTCTCCAGCACCATGTCTGCCTGGACACCACCATGATGATAACAGACTAAACCTCTGAAACTGTAGGCCAGCCCCAATTCAGTGTTTTTCTTTATAAGAGCTGTTACAGTGTCTCTTCACAGCAATAAAGCCCTAACTAAGACCATACATTTGCCTACTATAGAAGCTATTGCTCCCTATGCAAAGTTCTCTAAGTTGGTTTCTTTGTCTATCACTTCTCTCATTTATAAGAAAGATTTTTAGTAAGAAATAATGGCACCCCTTTTCAGTGTAACAACTAGTCATCTGTTTATTCTTTTTCCATTTTTATTATATTTTTAAATTTTTAAAATATATTTTTATCATAATATTCAGTATACTTCCACTCACCAAAGTTCTTCCTGATCTGATCCTTCCCCTCCTTACCAACTCAACTTTAAGTTGTTTCTCAAAAAACAAATAAAAAAAAAAAACAATAGAACAACAGCCCCTCCAACCAAAAAAAAATTAAAACAAAACATAACAACAATAACAACAACAACAACAAAAACCCCAACAAACCAAACCAAACAAAATAAAACATAGCAAAACACCAAACTATAACAAAATAAAAGCATATAAAAACCAGCACCAACAACAACTGTGGAGGCCAGTGTATGTTGGTAAACTACCCCTGAACATGAGGCAGAGATTTATATATTTACTGTCACTCCATTGGAGAAAGGTGATTTTCCCTCTCCAAGCATGTGTAAATGACAGTTTAGTTGCTAGGCTTTACCCTAGTGGCTAGGTTTTCATCATTATTTATAAAATATAATGAAATAAAATGTTGTAAGATGAAAGAAAAACAATCACATCAAATCAACAGAAGGAAAGGAGCCCAAGGAAAGCACAAGTACCAGACACCCACGAATTCGCAAACTCAGGAATCCCATAAAAACAGTAAAACGGGAGCTATAAAGGAAGCAGAGAGCTGGTACAGACTGTACAGGCCCTGGGCGTGCAGCTTCAGACTCTAAGTTCACATGAGCTTCTCTCATGTTGATTTAGAGGCCCTTGTTTTCTTGGGATCCTTCTTTCCCTCTGGCTTTAGCACTCTTTCTTATTCTGCTTCCATGGGGTTTCCTGAGCTCTGAGAAGAGGGATTTAATGGAAAAATTCCACTTCTGTCTGAGGGTTCTAAGGTCTCTCACTATCTGCATGATCTGCTGCAGAAGAAAGTTTCTCTGGCAGTGGCTGAACAAGGCACAGATCTATGAGTATGGCAAATATCATCAGTAGTCACTTTATCACTACATTGTTTGTTTGTTTAGATCAGTATATTTTTGTTTACCATGGGTCCATGGGCCATCTAGTCTCAGCTTCTTAATTACCTTCTCCGAAGCAATATCTGGTAAGGGTTCCATCTACTGGACTAGGTTTTAGTCAAATCAGTCATAGGTTAATTATTCCCACAAGTTTAGTGCCACCATTGCCTTAACATATCTTGCCCCAGTACACCATTGTAGACAAAGGCTTCCTGGCTTGGAGTTTACAGTTCTCTAAACAGCATGCAGAGTATCTTCCTGTTTAATGAGGAAGATACTCTGCATCTTCAGCCGGGAGGCATTGCTATTAGTTTGTGGAGAAAAGTTTGTAGTCTTGACAGTTGTCTGGGTTGCTTGAGAGTTACCCTGTTGGCCAACAACCTAATCAGATATAAAACAATCCCAGTATTGGAAACTTCCTTTGGTGACAAGAGATGGTCAGTTGGGACTATGTCTCCTTCATTATTTGTTGATGTAATTTAGGTTTTTCCTGTATTTCTTCTCTTTTTCAGAGAAAATCAAAGTCTCTAGCACAGCATAATATGTTCTTTATTGTCATGCGATATTTGAGAAAATTCCAAGGTTTTTGTTTCCAGCCACCTTAAAAATATTTCTGAAATGTAATCTACTTGTCAGATTTTCTTCTTCTATCCATCAAACCATCTCTCCCCCACAATATAAAATACTACAGGAGAAATCTTAAAAATTACTTTTATGCACTACTAATGTAACTATTAGATGAAGGGTTCTCCATCAGCATCTAAACCATCCATACATCATCTCGTATGAAACTTCAAATGTGTGCTGTTTCCCATCCTCATTGGACTTTTCTTTTTCTTCTTTGCTTCAGGGTATAACTGAGTTCCTTAGCATGACATTAGCACCAAGCATTTGATGCTCAAATGCTATGATACTCAAATACTAAGATGTTTGATTCATGTTTCCTTCTTATAAAGATGGCAAACAAATACTATATGCATTAGGAGTATACAAATTTTATTTTACTCTGCATCTCTATGTGACCTGACAAGAAAATATCTAAGGGAGAATGTGCAATAGAATTTAGTTATTCCAAATTACATTTTATTTCCTGTATGGTAAGAAATAACTACATAATTCTAATTTATTTATATCTTTTTATAGCTTTTTATATCTTTATTTATAGCTTTTTCTGATAGCTGATGTAGTGTCCTCCCTATTGCTGTGATAAACATTGGTCAACAGCAACTTGGGGAAGAAAAGGCTTGCTCACATTACAGGTTCCAATCTCTCAGCAAGGGAAGCCAGTGGAGGAGCTCAGAGAAGGAACTTGGAGGCAGGAACTGACCCATGACGGAATGCTGCCTGGTGGCTTGCTCCCCGCGGGTTCCTCAGTTTGCTTTCTCATATATGCCAGGACCTCCTGTTCAGGACATGAACATGAAACCACCCACAATGGGCTAGGCCATGTCACACTCATCACTAATCAGCAAAATGCACTACAGGTATCCCGGTAAGCCAGTCTGCTGGGGGCGTTCCTCAGCTGAGGTTTCTTCTTCCTAGGTGATTCTATGCTGTGTCAAGCTGACAGAAACAGCCAGGACAGCCATGCTAGCTAGAAATGCTGTGGCCATCTAGTTCCCCTACACGTCATGGTTTTCATAGACTGAGGCTACAGCCATTTATTTTAAAATTAATTTTACATAAGATGCTTAGAAATAGGAAGTTCCAGTTGTTTCACATTGCAAAGAAAAAAATTAACAATACTTATAAGGCATGTAAAGCACCAAGAATGATTTCCTTGACACCTGTTTCTAGATCATGTAGTTATATGCTTTGTGTACCTAGTAGTTAATCTTTTTTAACTCCATGAAAATATTCATGGGTGTTGAAAATTATTCCAGGCTAGAAACTACCTGTTGTCAAACACTTTATTTTTACTATTCACATTTCTCAAACTTCTGTACTATCATTATCTAAAGGAAGTTAAGACCTGGCATAAGATAATGAACTATCACATTTTCTCTACAGGAACTAAATACTGAGATAGAGTTAAAGATGCTAAAGGTTTATTAGCAAAGAGGGAAGGTTGTGTGAGAAGAAGAGGAAAAGTGAAGACTCTAAGGAATAATAGCACAACCATATTCCACACTGATAATCCTGTCAATTAAACAACCATCTTCAGAACTCTGTTGGGGTATGCCAGGAATTCTCTCCTGAGGAAAGCAGGTTGGCTCTTGTTCAGTCAGTGGGTGGAGAGTGCCTGAAACTAGATCCCACCCTGCACTCCCTGAGATTAGTCATTGTTTCAGACCGTCTAGTGATGACTTTGGACTTCTCCCGGGAGCCCAGCAGATGTTAATGAGATCATGGTTAAAAGGAATCTAATTACATAGGCCTTTCAGCTCTCAGTAAGTCTTCTGGGAGTCAGCATGTTTCTATTTTAATTTCATAGTGATGTTGATGATCAACAGTAGTTTTTAGGAATTAATTAGCATTTTGTAGATTGATTATATTAATATTGTAGGTTTGCCTCTATTTTGTTTCCAGGAAATTACAATGAACTTAAGTCTTTTCAAAAATATGCACACTTTTAAATGTTTCAGACTTTATTCTAGTGGAAATTTCTAAAGATGTTTATAGCCTCACAATTTAAAAACAGACAAATATAATCTATCATTAATATTTATATAAAACATGGAATATATGACACATTATACAGAATAAAACAAAGAAACAAAAAAACAAAACAATTCATGAGTATGTGTGAGAGTCAAAGTTAAGCCCCACCTGCCTAAGGACTAGGTAACTTCCTGGAATGCTGGGAGTTGTAGTCCTTAGAAAATAAAGCCACATGGAAGTAAGGTGGCTATATGCCTTTGTTCTTAAAAGCTCTCTACAACATGAATCTCAAAATTGTGGAATTATTTTTTCCTCATGCAAATCTCAGGACTAACATTTGCTCTCTGAATGACTTTGCCAATAAATATTAGTTACCTGGCATTTTGTTTCTGTTGTTTTATATATATGCATACATACATAAAATATTTTCTTAAGTAAGATCTGTACAATATGCAAAACAAAGGCACTGTAACAGCATTCCTACATTCTTAAATAAAGGCTGATAATAATGTTCCATAAATATGCTTACTATTGATCCAAAAGTATAGAGCACATTTAGAAAAGTGATCTATTGAGTTGTAGTTTGACTTTTCTTAGAAAACATGGATAGAAGTCTATTCACCCTAATTAGGCCACTGACGACAGACTGATGTAAAAGTTCCATCAAATACTTCTGAACTTGTTGGGATTTTTATAGAAACAGGGTTGAGGGTTTGCTTAAATTAGCAAGCTTCAATTAAAGACAGCAGTGGCACCAGAAAGACCACTTCTTTATAGTTCATAATTTAAAAAAGCTGCATACTTGGGTCTTTCTTAACATTTAGGCACCTCCTACAAATTACCACCTGTTCAGATAACTCTGAGAAGGGTTGAGTCTTGTACATCTCAGAGATCTTACTGACTTGTTTGCACAACTGAATATGATGAGAATAGCACAGGTTCATGGCTAGCTCAATAATGATCTCTCTGTTGAAGAAAGAATCAAGTAGATCTACGGAGAAGAACGAAGTTCTTCCACTGACAGTAAATGAGCTGCCAAAGAGCATCCTGCACCAGCCACGAGCTATGAGACCTCAGACACACACACAAAAAACCCAACGTTTAACCCTTGACTAATCCTAAATCATTAAAAACAATCTATAACCCACCTCAGTACTGAAAAATCACTGTTATCATGAAGATTTAAAAATTAAGTAACTGCTGTAAATCACTTATCGAAGTGATGACCTAACATTCTGCTGTTTTACAGTATGTATGATTTTTATCTTTGAGTACTTTTTCATAGGAATATGAAAATAAAAGCCACAATACTTTATATTTTAATGAGTATATTATTATATGGTTAACACACGTAGCCTAAAAGTCTGAAGTTTATAATGCAGCAAAATAAAGAGCCCTTTTTTTGCTACCACAAAGGAAAATTCCACATCTGACCTCCTGTTTGTACAGAGAACATATCTGAATTGACCTTAACAAACAAAGCTGTTCTATGAGTGTGCACAGGACCATATGAAAGAAAATTGTTTTCATTTAATCTTGGGTCTCATCCCACAGATACCTCATTCTGTTCATATTATTATACAAATAACAAAAATTTAAAACTATGAGTATTAGAATGATGACTAATACCAACCATTTTGATAAGGAATTCATATATACCAATCTGGCCAAGAAGGGGAGTTGGGGATGATGGGTGGAGGCTATGCTTAGAGAGGCAAGGTGATGACAGTTCATTCCAAAACTGTTCTTTTATTCTTTTACAAAGTTAACTAACATATTACCAAATATCATAGGTCATATTTTTAAAATATTATTTTTAAATTGAATGGATGTCAGCTATTACGATAATGGTAAAATTTGCTCTCATATTTATGAGATACTAAGTTTTATAAAAAATGTAAAATTAATAGAATTAATGTATATAAAGAAAGTAATATTTATTAAATCTGACACTGAAACTGTTGGTAACTTAATTTTCAAAATGCACTATTTCTGAAACATCAACTTTTGCCTGTAAATCAATCCAGGAAACAGCACAGGCTTTTAGCACAGTGGTAGTTCTGATAGGACATTCGGCAGCTAAGAAAAAATATTGGGATATTGACATTCTTTTCTAATCTATGAAAGATTCCTTTAGAAATAACCAAAGAATTCTTAGCTATTTCATCTTTCAAAAGCTCACAGTGCCTTATATTTTTGTGGAGTTTTTGCAAATCAAAAACACTTGATCTACAGTCTTATTTTTGCTATAATCTTTTTAACCAGGTATTTAAGAAAACAGCAAACTTGAGAGATTAAAGGAGGCTTAGGCACAAAATTTAAAAAGAAAGACAACTACTACACATATTAAATATAATGAAAACAGAACAATACTGAGAACCCTAAATTTTTTCCACAACTCTCTCAACAAAACCTGTTACAGCTATATGATTTTTTTTTTATTGTACATTCAAAAATGTTAAAATGGTTTTGTAAGACACCTATTTAGAACTTAGGTCTTTACATAGACAACAGTGAAAATGAACTTATATAACTTAAAGTGATACACTATGGTTACTCATTTTCTTTGATTATAAAGTAAGTAAAGAAAGTATTTTAACCTAAGTCATGGCTCATATCAAAATTAACTTAAAGTGATATACTATGGTTACTCATTTTCTTTGATTATAAAGTAAGTAAAGAAAGTATTTTAATCTAAGTCATGGCTCATATCAAAATTAATTTAAAGTGATATACTATGGTTACTAATTTTCTTTGATTATAAAGTAAGTAAAGAAAGTATTTTAACCTGAGTCATGGCTCATATCAAAATTGCTACTCAATACAATTACCACTGTATCCTTTATGTCATCCCATACTTTTTGTAAGAACAAAACTAAAAAGGTAAATATGATATTGGAAGTTCTTAAAGACATCTTATGTTTGGTTGCATAAGGAATATGTACAAAGTTTTCAGGAAGACAGTGCAAGTCATTAGACATGCCAAATTAGTTTCTAACCTAAAGCCTATGGGTGTCATCACGATCAATTTAAAACTATACCAAGACAAGTCTATGAACACAACAGCAATAAGCTTCTTAACAGATTGCTATCAAGGGGTTCATATTTATTCATATTGTCCCACTGAAATTGCTTCATAGGAATTGTTGGGGCAGGAAATATCCTCAAGAATCTTGGATTGTCTGATACCAGCATTACTTTATCAGATAGAGAGGATTAAATTATTATACTTTAAGTCATGTGAACAGATGCTTAAATGTCCCTTCCCATGATACAGAATAAATGTGAAAAATTAAAACACAATACTAAAAGTTTCTATCTGTCGTCAGGTATGAACTGAATGTCCAGAAGGTAGGTAGGTGAGGACAGGAGCATGCCCTGTGTACAAACTCAAGTGGTTAAACGTCAAGATTTTAGAGGGTTTAAGTGTTGCAGACCAGAGCCAAATTCATCTGTGGCTATTTTTTGGTTCCTTAGAAAGTGATTTACTGCCCACCCACTTAAAAATTATTTGCAGGAAACCACTGGCTTCTGTCAATCTAAAAGCTATGCATGTCATCAGATAACATCTGAGTCTTCTGAGTTTTCCCATGTTGTGAAACTTGTCCAATATCCCAAGCAATGCATTTACCAAATTCCTGAGTAGGACGTTCTTTCATCAATCCAGATCCTCTGTAAGGACAAGTGCTTTTAAGTATCTCCTGAAGCCCACAGAACAAACCATCCCTTGCTTTGACTCTTTGAGGTGAGCTGTGTTTTTGCATTGACTGAAATATGTTTATATTTTTCTCATATTTTAATGAAAGAGAATCTTATTCTTCTACATCATGGAGTTAGTAAGTAATTGAACACACACAGAACTTATTCTCTCTTTTGGAAAGAAGAAAAAAGTAATCAAAGAATAAAATGTATCTCCATTTTCTCAAAGGAGCATGCAGTAAGTTGTTTTGTTTTGTCAAAAGCCACCTGGACCTCATGCTAAGATGGCGTTTGGAATCCAGAGAGCTTTCTTGTATAGTGTCTAGCTATTATCACCTCTTACCTGTCACTCACCCGCAAGGCCTTCACACACCAACCTTTCCAGCATTAACTCCTCCAGCCCACCTCACTGCTGGCTCCATGCCAAACACTGGGCAACCAGAGCAACCCCTGAGACCTTCTCAAAGTCCTCGATCCACAGGTCTTTTATGAAAGCCTATGTGACTCCATCTTGCTTGATATGTCAGGCTGCCTCCTATAGCTACCGCCTGTTGCTACTGTTTCTCGGGGTGATCTTTGCAAGTCCCTGTGGGGCAGCCTTTGCCCTTTAGAATTGTGACACAGTTCTGTGTTTTACCTATCCTTTTGATGAATCAGTGTGCTATGTTTTATGTTTTATCATCAAAAGAGTCTTTGTTCATAGAAAATAAAATCAGCATGAGCTTGGCTGCATGGTAGTGAGACCTCATCATCCTGGAACAAAAGTATCTCTTGGCTCTTGGACATTTACATCAGCATCAGGCATAAAGAGAATAAGGATAAAACTAAAAAGTCCATATATATATATTTAAAGGGCAGCAGGTGAGAGCCATGCCTTTCTGAATTTATCTATCTGTCAATAAAGGAGAATAAAAATCACATAGACTTCACTCTTTTATACAGGCCCTAAAATATACATAGTATTCTGTTCTATGGAATGCTGAACCTGATTCAGAATACAAAACTTAGTAGTAGTTCAAAGACCTTTTCATAATTACAGAATTTGGGGGAAGATCAAACAGCAGAAGCCTTAACACTGTGCTGTGCAGGAGTGACAGGCAACATGACACAATTTAAGCAGTGGTTTTCAGCTGTCTGAGAGGTCAGACACTAAACTGCGTAAAGGCAATAGCATTAGCTAAAGATAGAGATTACAGACACAAAACAACAATAACAACAACAGCAACAAAAAACAGAGTTACACAGTGGGAAGGGAATGAAGGTCACACGTTGATCTTTTTAGACACACTCGTGGGCAGCAGCAATATACCTATCAGTGACTCTATGTTGTCATTACCCATATCTACAAACAGCAGAAATCTTTTAAGATGGCAGATAAATGGATTTGAGAAGTATATTTTTTCAGCCAATCTTGTAGGTAAACTATGAATGACTGCTTACATAGTGGATGCCTGTACACATTGTATAATTAACTTGCACAAGACCACAGATATGTGTTTAAAGAAAGTTCAAGTTAAATTTAAGATCACTGAGAAATCTTCAGTGATTACTCGCTATTAAAATATCCTTTATCATCCAGGATAGAAGAAAACCTACAAAGACTCATGGAACACATGTTGCTGTTCTAGTATGGAGAAGACTCCTTTGATTTTCTAAGATTAGATAGGGCAGATGCTCTACAAGACTTTAAATAAAGCAGTTACCACTAACAATCTACAATTTATTAAAATTTAACACTAATATCAGCTTTAAGTGTCTGAGCAAAGAAGAAAATAATGGGGAACTAGAAAAGATTATCCTGAGTAAGGTATACCAGAAGCAGAAAGACACACATGATATATACTCACTTATAACTAGATACTAGATATATAATATAGGATAAATATACTAAAATCTGTACACCTAAAGAAGCTAAGCTAGAAGGAGGACCTGGGGTAAGATGATCAACCCTCACTCAGAAAGACAAACGGGACATTGAAAGAAAGAAAAAAAAAAAAAAAACAAACGAAAAAACAGGAAACAGGACAGGAACCTATCCCAGAGGGCCTCTGAAAGACTCTATCCAGCATTGTATCAAAGTAGATACTGAGACTCATAAACAAACTTTGGGCAGAGTGCAGGGAATCTTAGGAAAGAAGGAAGAGATCGTAAGACCTGGAGAGGACAGGAGCTCCACAAGGATAACAACAGAACCAAAATATCTGGGCACAGGAGTCTTTTCTGAGACTGATACTCCAAACAAGGACCATTCATGGATATAACCTAGAACCCCTGCTCAGTTGTAGCCTATGGCAGTCAGTATCCAAGTGGGCACCCTGGTAAGGGGAACAGGGACTATCTCTTGAACTCATGAACATGAACTCAGTGGCTGGTTCTTTGACCGCCTCCCGCTCATGGTGGCGCAGCCTTGCCAGGCCACAGAGGAGAACAATGCAGCCAATCTGATGAGACCAGAAAAGCTAGGGTCAGATGGAAGGGGAGAAGGACCTCCCCTAGCAGTGGACTTGTAGAAGGACATAGAAGGAGATGAGAGAAGGAGGGTGGGATTGGAAGGGAAGGAAAGAAGGGTTACAGCTGGGATACAAAGTTAATAATGGTAATTAATATAAAAAATAAAAATTTAATTAAAAATATATATAAATGAAAAATCTATATTATTAATCATTAACCAATAAAAATAAAGTCTTGCCAGTTTAAAAAAAAACAGAATAAAATGATTTCATAATAATCAACAAACTGAAAAATTTTACAAAATGAAATAGCAATATATCAACATAGTAAAACAAACAAAATAAGTACCTGTAAATCCATGGAGGATAATATATCAGCAAACAAGAAGAACATTAGTGCATATTCAGTTTCCATGACAACTTATATGAAACTGCATGTTTATATAGAAAGGAAATTTAGCTCAGTCCGGAAGGGTAAAGAATGTGGTCCCAGCTCAGTTTAGAGTGAGATGGGAGTCTGGGGACAACAGTAATGTACATTGTTGGAAGAATGTATAGAACAACATGGTAAGCAAGAAACTAAGGGAGGGACGGCTCCCTCTGCATACATGTGTTCATGGAAACTGACCCCCTCCTACCAGGCTGGCCCACTCACTCTTCAGAGGAGAGGCTCTGCAGTCTAGTTATATTTCACTAGGTTTAACGTTCAGTAGTCCAGCTCTTGATGCTGTGATACAAGACACTGTGACTTCACCACAGGAGTCTTTAGGAAACAAACCATACCTAATCTCTGCGGAACCATCCATCTCTAAGATGGAGAGATACTGACGTTGCTGTTGCTGGTGTCATGGAAATGGTGATGACAGTGTTGATGGCCATGATGTCAAAGAAGAAGAGGAGGAGGAATGCATGTTTTAGGAAAGTTCAAAAATACTCAGAGGAAATATTGCAGGAAGTTAAAATGCAAGGAAAAATTATTGAGTGAAAAATCCTTTGAATATTAGGAAAACAGGTCCAAACATTTGTTTTAATAGAGAAGTATCTGTAAGCAAAATAAAACAAAATGATATTCATCAATGGTGAATAAATGTAAATTTTCTCCTATCCAAATAACTTTAACAATGTTATAGTGCTAAGAATGCACATTTTTACTCCCCAGATTCACACATTGTAATATTAATACTCAGAATCATGTATTATCTTATTAAAAGATGTTGTTATTGCAGATATAATTAGCTACAATGAGAAAATACTGGAATTAAATAGGCCTTCGTGTAAACATTGATATTCTTGTCAAGACAGGAAATTTTTACTCTAAAGTTCACAAATATGAAGTTTAGAAAGAACTTTGTTCAAGTACCATCCACCAACTCCACAAAATTCAAATTATGTGTGTATTCAATGATAATCAGCCTGTGGGCAGCAGAGGTTATTTTACTGGAACCAGTGGTAAAATCATTGACATCTTTCAAACCTAATGATACTAAAAAAAAAACCTTTATAAATAAGAATGCTACACACTTTGGCAGCTAAGCCAAAGAAATACATAGTGCTCAAAAAGATGTTGTAGTAAGCATACTAAAACATTAGGATTTAAAATAAAAATGGATGGCAAGTTTTGAAAATTAAGAACAGCATACATTTTTTAAATAGCATGGGCAGAGGTTAATTTGTAAAGTAGCATTTTATAAAGGTCAACAACTGTCAAGCTATTTGATTTTAAAAGTGAAACTGTATTTATAACTCATGAAGTCTTTAATTTGAAAGTGTCATTTTGAAAGATTTGCAGTTTAATAGCATTACGCTATTTTGAAAATAACATCTTTCTGTTCACACTGGCTATGAATTCAGATATGTCTCCCCTGCTTCCACTGCTGCTCTGCATCCAGCTGTCCAACATCTTTCATCACAGCCAAATCACAGGATTATCACATGACAAAAATGAAATAATCCTGTAGGCTGCAGGGCTGAGATACTGCAGTTCCTGAATACTCACCTAGCATGCCCAACGGCCCAGGTTCAATCCCCCAGTACAGAGAAAAACATTCTGTTGAAGGAATCCCATATTACAGAGAGCTTTAAAAGGGCTGAGGTGAGAACATCACTAACGCATCTGGGAAGCATTTCATAGCTGTGCAGTCCCCTCCAAGTCCCCAGCGTCACAAGAACTAACTGAAAATGGAAATTGGAACTCACAATTCCCATTATCATAATCTCACTTTTTGGAAAACACTTTCCGGAACAATTACAGAAGTCAATTACAGAAGTTTGAAAGATGAGCATCTGCATTTTACAAGCGGTATGATGTTTGTGCACTGTAACCACAGTGAGTCATAAACTTTTCTCATGTGGAAAATGCTTTCTATTATCTGGGATGATGGAGGAAGACAAGCTTCCCAAGAATTGTTCAGGGAAGCAGCTGCTTGTGAACCCTAGGTCAGTTCAATCCTAATCAGGATTAAACACTTCTTCACCAATGGTCAGAATACTAGTGTAGGAAGACCATTCTTGAAATCTGAGTAACGTTCAGCTTAATTCTTTTCTACTTAGTTATCCAAGTCTTTTCAGTGACTTAGCTTTTATCTTTCCTTCATCAAACATCACAACAAAAATATCAACAGCTAATTGTGATATGTGTGAATCGAACTTCCATTCCTGAATCTTATTTCAATGATAACATATATTTCTTAAAAATAAACAAAAGGAAGGAAGGAAGGAAGGAAGGAAGGATGACAGTTTTATGTGTGCACATACTTAGATCTGTCTACCAGCATGTAGTTGTTCAGGGACACCAGAAGAGGGCATCGGAAGCACTGGCATGAGAGTCCCGGTGATTACGAAGTGTACACATGTGTGATGGGAAATAATCCTGGGTTATCCTTCCTGTCTCCATAATGAGATTTTTCAAAGATGATCTACATTTATAGGATCCATGTCCTCATTTACCATTTAGTGGAACAATTTGATAACAGATAATTGTTTAATCCTCTTGTCTCTGAAAGCTGGTTTCCTGACTAGTCACTTAATTGAAATTTCATCAGTGTTAATTAGAAATTTATTTTTAGTCCTTAGCTCAATCTCTGCTGTTGATTCTACTTTACAAAGAGTCCTTAGAATAATTTTCACTCCCAGGTTCCTATCTTTCTCACTTGTTGACATTTTGCTGTCTTTTCACTGTTTTGATAAGGTTCATATTTTCCAGGCTTCTATCCCAAGCCCTCTCCCACCTCTCCTTCAAATTTTCACTTCAGCAAGTTCTTGCACAGTAACTATATATAAATTAACACTTGAATAATATTTTTTATTGATTCCTTCCACTTGGGAAAACCCTATGCCAAATTTGTGACTGCTTCCCAGGGAGTGACCCTGGATCCATGCTTCAGACAGACTTTAAACAGCTAAATGCTTTTCTGCAGTCTGCACTCAGCCACCACCACCTCCCGACCTTGCCAAGAATGTGATGATCCTGGGAAAGTCTGCTTATCTTTGCTTCTCTATAGGTACCACATTTTCTTCCTTTGATTTCTTTCAGGATTTTCTTTTTGTCTTTGGTCTGCGGCGTTTTTAAAGCAATATGCTTAAGTTCCAGAGTAGACTTGTATGTAGGTAACAGACTTGGAATTCTCTCTACTTCTGCATCTGTGTCTTGTCTGTCATTATTTTGGGGAAATGTTTAGTCAATATGACATCAATCTTTTTTTCCTGCCACATTCTCGCCTGTCTCTATATGGTTTCAACTTATGCTTTTGCTGTGTTGTTTGAAGTTATCCCAGAATCTGTAGTTTTTGTTGCCTTTTTTGTATTTTTCCTCTTGTATTTCAATGGAGAGATTTCTATAGATAGATCTTTGAATTTATCAGTCCTTCTACCCAGCTCATAAGTTTCACCCATAGTTTCAGTGACAGCAGTTAATTTCTAATATTTCTTTTTGATTATGTCATATAATGTGTATTTTTTTCCATTGTATTTTTTTTTTTGTCATTAGAGTTCTAGATATATTACTTCTGGAAACCTATTATAGCATCCATGATTGATTTTTCTAAGAGTCTGTGTCATGCATCTCTTTTCCCTGAGGTCCTGTTGGTGGGACAATAAAGAATTGTGAAGGGTAACTGAAATCTTGTGAATAAATCATAGGCTTTTAGAGGGTCTGTGTTCTTCTTGTCAGTGTCTTCATCTACTAAGGTGGCACATAACATTTGTCAGTCTTGTTTTTACCTGCCCTCTCAGTGGAGGAGGAAGGTTAGGCAGAAGTGAAATCAGAAAAGTGTCCCTTCTCCTAAGACAAACAGGAGTTGTATGGTGAACTCATTTCTGCTGCAAAGCAGGCCTCTATAAGGGGAATGTTCTGGGCAGATAGATCTCAAGTGGTCCCTGTTCTCATGCTTGTTACCAAGAGAACTCTATGTAATTCCTACATGTAAGGCGCACAGGAAATCTGAGCTTCCCCCAAAATGTACCTCTAGGCACTTCTAACTCTCAAAATAGTTCTTCCTCAGCCTCCAACAACCCATTAACCTTAGGAGTGTCCACACAGCATCCAAGTCCAAAGTTCCAGTTTCTGGCTCCAGTGGCTCTGTGCACAGTTCAGGTCTTTCTGGTGTTACTCATCTCCAGACTGTCACTGATAGTCTCATCTGTTGCCTCATGCCTCTCATAGCCTCAAACAAAAGGCTGGATTCCCAGTTAGTTCAACTTTTTTCTTGTTTCAAGGGCAGAAGTTATAGCTTACAAGTTGTTAATCCATCACCAGAAGCGCATGCTTGCATTTGAAGAGCATTCTTAAACTCTCATAGTCACTTTCCCTGCTTTGGACTCAAAGTGTCCACTAGAACTTCATCAGCCACTCATATGTATGTGTGTATGTACATGTGTGTGTATGTATGTATGTATGTATGTGCATGTGCTCCATTACCAAAAGTTGTTATACATTGGAAGCTACATCATCCACTAATGTTCACAAGTAAGGACTTTAATAACAATCAAGTGAGAGAATGACTTGGTGTGTAATCTGCTCTCTGATGTGTGCTAGCTGAAAAGTTAGGATACCATTTGAAGTTAAACTGCTTTTGATTCCCTTTTGTTAGGCACAGAAATTCCTTTAAGGGAAAATATTTCATACACAAATATATTCCATCAACGATGCCAACAGCTGCCTCCTGGTGCTATTCAAATTAACAATTCAATGAGGACAGCACAGGAGATGTGCTGTATAATCAACACCACCATCCCTGAGCACTCAGGAAATGCTTTGTAGGAAATGATTCTACTGCCCTCCATAGTACTAAGACAACTTTGGAGGGTATTCCGTAGTGGAAACCTTTTATACTTTCTATTATTCTGAATGCAGTTTAACAGCTGGTTTTGGTTTTCATCATTCTTTTCAAATGATTTTATTTTATAAGGTACATCACAATCATTGTTAGTGTATTTCATGAGTAAATTGAAATAGAAAAGATAAGTGACTCACTCAAGACACCCATAGAGGTTATCAAAACAGCTGAAATAAAAGGCAACATTTCAATAACAAAAATAAGACTTTGTATCCAGAGACAACAACTTTATAAAAAAAAAAAAGCAGATTTTGTAATTTTCAGTAATAGCATCAGCCTGGACTATATAATCAAATAAAGGTATGTGTCTAAGAAATACAAGGCTGTACCAAACACCACACTGTTTTGGCCTCAGAAGGAGCCCAAACACTTGAACTCATTTTATATTTTTTGAAGGAAAACATCTTTCACGCTTAACTTTTAGCCAAATAAGAGATGGAGCCCCATTCAGTCCACAGGGTATAAGTCCATTTGAGTTTACAGAAGGTCAATATTTGAGGCTGCATTACAGCACTATTTTTTTTTTTAGAAAACTAGTTCACAAAAAAAATCCATTATACAAAATTTTCCACTTAAGCCTGTATTATTAAAAAAAAACAGACATACAGATCATATCTGATGATGAAGCAGCACAGTGCACAATGCAAATGGACACCTTTTCCTGTCCAGATTACCTGAGTGCATGGTCTCCTGAAGAACACAAACCAAAACCATCAGTTCCTCAGTGTATCTAGATTACCTTTGCAAAGTATGTGAATAGGGTAAATGATGAGGGTTCATTCAGTCAGGAACCTTGTAGGGGGTTCAAGAGTTCATAATTTTTAGAGTATCATTTCAATAATGTCTATGGACTCAGAATACCTGCTGTCTCTTGCCTACATCTTTCTTCATCAAACTTAGTTACCTGGATGGAATGAAGTTAATCCTCTCTTGCCTTGCCTCTCCACTTCTGAATAAGTCAGGGTAGTTAACCTATACCTACTTCCTAGAACTACATCAGTCCTAAGACTAAGAATTCCTGAATGCATGTAACTTGCAAATGCAGGAAAGCAAACCTCTTCTTGAGCTTCTACCATGTCAGTCTTTCCTTGCATTATCATGGGTTCATTGAAAAGCTGAGGTGTTCTTTAGGGTATTATAGTTCAGTAGCTTACAAGGATGCTTACAACTTGTTTCAAGCATTTCCCAGCATTCTCTCCTGCATCTCTGTTAGAAAATAATAGAACAGAAAAGAGCAAAAGTAAGAGACATATAGTCTAATAAGAAAATCAAAGATTCAGAGAAAGCCAAGTCATAAAATTTCTCCATATTAATTATCTATAAAAATCAATATCTAAAATTCTTCATCATTTTAGAACTGCTATCCCAAATTATGTTCTCATTCATCTGTGTATAACAGTGAGAATAGTTTTTCCTCACAGTATCATTTTTTTTTTAAATAAAATTTAGAATCTTTCCTCTGATTCCAGTGTTCAGGCCTGGGTCATATGACTTAGCCCTGACTTCTAGAGAAAATCCAATGTGTTTCAGTGTTACAGATTTCTCTGTGGAGAGAATCAGGTATACTGATATTGGCTTAAGAGTCTGGCATTAGAAGCTGGAAACAGCCCAAACGCCCCTCAGTTGAGAAATTGATACAGAAATTGTGGTACATCTGCACAATGGAATGCTATTCAGCAATAAAAAACAAGGAAATGAAATTTGCAGGCAAATGGTGGTGACTGGAAAAGATCATCCTGAGTGAGGTATCGCAGAAGCAGAAAGACACACAGGGTATATACTCACTTATAAGTGGATATTAGATATAAAATAAAAGATAAACATACTAAAATCTGTACACCTAAGGAAACTAATCAAGAAGGAGGACTCTGGCTAAGATGCTCAATCCCTATTCAGAAAGGCAAAGAGGATGGACATCGGAGTAGGGAGAAAACAAGGAACAGGACAGGAGCCTTACCACAAAGAGCCCCTGAAAGGCTCTACTCTGCAGGGTATCAAGGCAGATGCTGGGACTCATAGACAAACTTTGGGTAGAGTGCTGGGAATCTTATGAAAGAAGTGGGAGATAATAAGACCTGGAGAGGACAGGAGCTCCATAAGGAGAGCAACAGATCCAAAAAGTCTGGGCACAGGGGTATTTTCTGAGACTGACACTCCAGCCAAGGACTGCTCATGGAGATGGTCTGGAACCCTTGCACAGAGGTAGCCTGTGGCAGTTCAGTGGCCAAGTGGGTTCCATAGTAATGGGGACAGGGACTGTCTCTGACAGGAACTGATTGGCCTGTTCTTTGATCACCTCCCTCTGAGGGAGGAGCAGCTTTACCAGGCCACAGAGAAAGACAAAGCAGCCACTCCTGATGAGGCCTGATAGACTAGAATCAGAGGGAAGGGGAGGAGGACCTCCCTTATCAGGGGTCTGGGGGAGAGGCACAGGTGGGGAACAGTGAGGGAGGGTAGGATTGAGAGGGGAGAAGAGAGGGAGGTACAGGGGGGATACAAAGTAAATAAACTAATTAATAAAAATCAAAATCAAAATAATTTTTAAAAAAGAGTCCGGCATTATCTTACCAAAAGCACTCCACAGATTCAATGCAATTTCCATCAAATTAGCAACACAATTCTTTACAGACCTTGAAAGAAAAAAAATTCAACTTCATATCAAATACCAAGAAACCCAGAATTGCTAAAACAGTCCTTTATAATAAAAGATCTTCTGGAGGTATCTCCATTCCTGATCTCAAGCTGTACCTTAGAGTAACAGTAGTAAAAACTGCATGGTACTGGCATAGAAACAGAATGGTGGATCAATGGAACCAAACAGAAGACCTAGAAATAAGTCCACACACTTATGGACACCTGATTTTTGACAAAGACGCCAAAACCATACAGTGGAAAAAAGATAGCATCTTCAACAAATTGTGCTGGTCTAACTGGATATCTACATGTAGAAAAATGCAAATAGATCCATAGTTATCACCCTGCACAAAACTAAAGTCCAAGTGGATCAAAGACCTCAACATAAAACCAGACACACTAAACCTGTTAGAAGAAAAAGTGGGGAAAAGTGAGAGACTTTAAGAAGTGAGACTTTTTAAAACTATGACAGACATTAACGTAAGAGAACTACTATGTTCTAGAGTGTTCTAATTTAGCCTTCTTAGAGGCAGCAATAGATGATTTCTAAAGGGCTAATATGATCAAACAACAGTAAAAGAGAAGGTATGATACTATAAAAGTAAAATAAGAAAACATTAAACTGTAGCAGTCATGTGTAAAGCATAAAGAACATTCAAAGACATGAAAAGACGCATAGTATAGAAGAAATAACTAACATACTAGGACTGCCACAGGGCCAGCCTGGCCATCTGCAAGGCAATGGATGGTGGGAAGGAAGGGAAAGAGAAGGCACCAAGGAGAAGGCAATACTGGAGGAAGGAGGCATTCTCACCATCCACTTAAGTAAGCTAATAGTTCTGACTTTATCTGACAGATGATGGGCAGGAGTACTCTAGAAAAAAATGCTAATACTCTCTAAGCTGACATTTTACAATGTGTTCATAGGCCTGCTTTTGAACTACATAAAATCAGATATATTAGTTAGCTTCTTATCACCATAACAAATACCCGAGGTGACTTATTTTCAGTCCATATTCATGGCTAAGTCTCAGGATCCCACTTGGACAATCAGTTTTCCTCTGGTGGGCTCAGTATTTAAGGAGACTTTACGGAGAGCATCCACGTGATGCTGCACATTTGCTTTCCTCTTTCACCTGGTGAGGCAACCCACAGCACGTGGTAAAGGCAGCCCTCTGAACTCAGGAAGGGCAGGTGGTGGCAAGGCTGACACCAGAGTTTCACAATTTGTTTTGAGCCTCTGTTTCCAATGACCTCAAAACTTACCACTGGGGACCAGCTCTTGAAGAGTCACTAAAATGCCAAGAGTGTCATAAGTTAGGGACCAAGTTTTTGGCACATGGGACCTCAGAGGCAACTCCATATCCAGCTACGCAGCAAATTAATAGCTTAATAAAGCATTGAAAAAAAAAACCAATCAACGAACCCTTGTCCTTATTCCTTAGGGACTAGCAATTTGAAGAAAGGAGGCTTCTCCCAGCTTACAGCATCACTTGCAGTTCACTTGCTTCACTGCAGTAACTGTCCCCTCCCTAACACACAGGAGGGCATGAGAAGATAAGTCATCATTTAGAAAATGTTAGATTTTGTTTTTAATATGTATGGCCTTTGTTTCTTTTTTTATTTTTTTGTAGAAATACATTCCAATAACATATTGTGATGGTGAACCGAGGTACAATAAATTTTACTTCTTAGAAATGTTCATAAAGAAGTTTTCTAGCACTTGTCATTCACTCATACGAAGCCTGATTTCAAACTCATCTTCTGTAACATATCTTCAGTGTATGACTTGTACTTTTTTCTATTCAGGGACTTATGGGTGAAAGGATACAGTGCAAATAATCTCCCTATCATAGCCTTCAAATTTCCACTGCTCTGTAAAACACAGATTCCACAAATTAACTGTTGTTAGGCCTGAATTTACCCTGCTTGCAGTAGCAGCTTTAAGCAGAATGATATAATTTGAGTTATATGGTTCCAAGGCAAAAAAGTGGTTATATTTTTGAAAGAAGTACATAAAAACAGTTCAATAAATGTGCTCAGTCATGAGGTATGAGGCAGTGAATTCTCTTCTTTTACATTCCCAGATATTAAACTAAATGGGAAAGAGAAAATTTAAAGGAAAAGTAGAATTTTTTTTTAATGGCTCAACTAATACTCATTTGGTTTTAAGTTGGTGAGACATTCTAGATGTATTATCTTATTAACCTTTAATGAACCCAAGAAATGAAAGTATATTTTATAATTAGGTTTTAAGAACCTAACGTTGCAAATGTGTAAAGATTGCGCCAGATCTTTCAGAACCCTGTAGTAATAGTTTTAGGTCTATTTGCAGGTAGCGTTTAGATAATCCAATGCGTTGTATTGTCCATTTTATTCTGTGTCAGAAATGTACCAGGTGTTCCTGAGTATTTCATCAACATTTTAGTGATGACAACAGACCTGCCGGTTTCCTACAGATTAGTATGTACAAATATGAATGCCAAAACCAGTTGAAGCAAATCACACAAGGAAGGAGCCTGTAAATCATACTAGGATCTGACCCTTCTAAAAGAGAAAAGCTGGGACAGGATACATGGTCTTGTCCAGGTTAAAGCACAGCAATTGTTTGTTTAATCCCAAACTGTTAGTCCTGAAAACATACATATGGGTAGCATTACATGGACTGAATAGGTTACATTAGCTACATATGTATATACCTATATGTCTTATATATACATACATATATGCCTTATAAATGTTCATATATTTGGTTTGTTGATGTCTAATTTCTTGAGTTCTTTATTTATTCGGCGTATTAGCCAACTATTGGATATGGGTTGGTCAAGATCCTATCCCTGTCTATAGGCTGTCGTTTTGTTCTGCTGTCAGTGTCCTCTGCTTTACAGAAGCTTTCAGTTTCATGAGGTCCCATTTATTAATTGTAGATCTTAGACCCTGATGGCCAACTTTGGGCAAAGTGCAGGGAGTCTTATGGAAAAAGAGGGGCATGGGGATAGAGGAACATGGAGGGGACAGGAGCCCCACAAGGAGACCAACAAAGCTAAAGGATCTGATCCCAGGGGGTCCTGCAGAGACTGATGCACCAACGGAGGACCATGCACGGAGAGAACATAGACTCCCTGTTCAGTTGTGGCGGATTGGCAACTCAGTCTCCATGTGGATCTCCAAGTGAGAAGATCACGGTTTGCCTCTATCACGAACTCGGTTGACTGCTCTTTGATCACTTGTCGCTGATGATGCAGCCTTGCCAGGCCACAGAGGAATGAGGAGACTTGATAAGCTATGGGCAGATGGCAGAGGAGGTCCTCTTTTCAGTGGACTAGGGGAAGAGGATGGGGGGAAGAAAGAAAGAGGGTGGGACTGGGAGGACTTGAGGGAGGGGGCTTCAATCAGGATATATAATGAATAAATTGTAAAAAAAATAAAAATTAAAATTAAAAAAAACTAGAAAAGGAAAAATATATAAAATGTGTATGTAGGTATATATATTATATATAATAAATATATAATATATAACATAATATATAATATAATATGTAATATATAATATGTAATGTGTAACATGTAATATATAAATACATGGAATAGCAATTAACAAAAAAGGAGGCCATGAGTTTGAAGGAGAGTGTGGAGGTATTTATGGAAGCCTTTTGTGGGGAGGGAAGGGAAGGTAGAAATGTTGTAATCAAACTATAATCTCAAAAACTAAAAAAAAAAAAAATGTAGATGTTTAAACACATTTACAAAAATAATCCAGTTCAGTTATAGGCATGGAGAAGCAGAATAGTGTTTTCATTTGTACCTGTGCTGATGACATCAACACTGTTTAAATTCTACCTGATGAAAGCTGAAAGAGTGGCTGCTGGTCATTAGCAAACCGAGCAAAGGCAACAGGAAGGGCTAGGTGTGAGTATCAAGATTTCACCCAGCTATGCTTACAGGCACTTGTCAGGGTACCAATTTTATTGTACAAATTAGTTAATTTTTTAAAAGTTATTCAAAGGCATTTTTGAATGCCTATTTCCTCCCAGATACTGGTGATTTGCTGTTCAAAGAAGTGATCTTGGGAACACTAAATGTCCTAAGAATTATAGAGATGGGAAGATGGTGAAAAAATGATGACAACAACAATATTATGTCAAGGTGTGATGACAAATGCACTGTGTAACAGATGCTTATAGAATGAACAAATGTTATTTCACCAAATTTCTGCCCCCTCTCAATGTTCATTTCTTGGTGTATTGGTATCCTCATACATAATACAAGCAAACTCTGATGGTCATTTTATGGAAAAACTATGGTCATTCACATGAGTTCAGAAAAACAGCATGATAAGGAAACTAGAAGGATCCCCGAAGTCCAAGAAGTCAGCATGTACTTAAATAAGTGGTGGACATAGTAAGGATAAGCATAGCATGTTTATTTTTTATTTCATATGTATTAATGTTTGCCTGTGTATACGCGCCAGATGTACACCTGGTACTCACAGAAGACGCAAAGATGTTTGTGAGTTTCCATATGGGATCTGGGACCTGAACTTGCAAGAGTAGCAAGTGTTCTTTTTTTTAATTTAATTTAATTTTATTAATTACACTTTATTCACTTTGAGCCCCCCATAAGCCTCTCCCTCCTCCCCTTCCGATCCCACCCTCCCTCCCCCGTCTTCACGCATGCCCCTCCCCAAGTCCACTGATAGGGGAGGTCCTCCTCTCCTTCCTTCTGATCTTAGTCTATCAGATCACATCAGGAGTGGCTGCATCATCTTCTGTGGCCTGGTAAGGTTGTTCCCCCCTCAGGGGGAGGTGATCAAAGAGCAGGCCAATCAGTTTATGTCAGAGGCAGTCCCTCTTCCCATTACATTACTATGTAACCCACTTGGACACTAAACTGCCATGGGCTACATCTGTCTAGGTGTTCTAGGTTATCTCCCTGCATAGTACCTGGTTGGAATATGAGTCTCTGGGAAGACCCCTGTGTTCAAATTTTTTGGTTCTGTTGCTCACCTTGTGGAGTTCCTTTCCTCTCCAGATCTTACTATTTCCCACTTCTTACATAAGATTCCATGCACTCTGCCCAACAGTTGGCCACAAGTCTCAGCATCTGCTTTGATAGTCTGCAGGGCAGAGGCTTTCAGAGGCCCTCTGTGGCAGGTTCCTAGGTTATTTCCTGTTTTCTTCTTCTTGTGATGTTCATCCTCTTTGCCTTTCACAATGGGGATTGAGCATTTTAGTCAGGGTCCCCTCTCTTGATTACTTTCTTTAGATGTTCAGATTTTAGTAGGTTTATCCTATGTTATATGTCTATATGAGTGAGTATATACCGTATGTGTCTTTCTGCTTCTGGGACAGCTCACTCAGGATGATCCTTTCCAGGTCCCACCATTTACCTGCAAATTTCATAATTTCCTTATTTTTCATTGCAGAGTAATACTCCATTGTGTAGACGTACCACAATTTCTGCATCCATTCTTCAGTTGAGGGGCATCTGGGCTGTTTCCAGCTTCTGGCTATTATAAATAAAGCTGCTACATGGTTGAGCAAATGTCCTTATTGTGTACTTGAGCCTCTTTTGGATATATGCCTAGGAGTGGTATGGTGGGATCTTGAGGAAGCGCTATTCCTAGTTGTCTGAGAAAGTGCCAGATTGTTTTCCAGAGTGGTTGTACAAGTTTACATTCCCACCAGCAGTGGAGAAGGCTTCCCCTTTCTCCACAACCTCTCCAGCATGTGTTGTCACTTGAGTTTTTGATCTTGGCCATTCTGATGGGTGTAAGGTGAAATCTCAGGGTTGTTTTGATTTTCATTTCCCTAATGGCTAATGAGGCTGAGCATTTCTTTATGTGTTTCTCTGCCATTCGATATTCTTCTACAGAGAGTTCTCTGTTTAACTTTGTTCCCTATTTTTTAATTGAATTACTTGGTGTGCTACTTTTCAGCTTCTTTAGTTCTTTCTATATTCTGGATATTAGCCCTCTGTCAGATAAAGGGTTGGTGAAGATTCTTTCCCAATCTGTAGGCAGTCATTTTGTTTTGATGATGGTGTCCTTTGTTTTACAGAAGCTTTTCAGTTTCATGAAGTCCCATTTATTGATTGTTGCTCTTAGAGTGTGTGCTGTTGGTGTTCTGTTCAGGAAGTTGTCTCCTGTACCAATGAGTTCTAGGGTATTCCCCACTTTTTCTTCTAACTGATTTAATGTGTCTGGTTTTATGTTGAGGTCTTTGATTCACTTGGATTTTAGTTTTGTGCAGGGTGATAAGTATGGATCTATTTGCATTTTTCTACATGTAGACATCCAGATAGACCAGCACCATTTGTTGAAGATGTTATCTTTTTTCCATTGTATGGTTTTGGCATCTTTGTCAAAGATCAGGTGTCCATAAGTATGTGGGTTTATTTCTGGGTCTTCTGCTTGGTTCCATTGATCCACCATTCTGTTTCTATGCCAGTACCATGCAGTTTTTATTACTGTTGCTCTATATTTCAGCTTAAGATCAGGGTAGGAGATACCTCCAGAAGATCTTTTATTGTAGAGGATTGTTTTAGCAATTCTGGGTTTCTTGTTATTCCATATTAAGTTGAGAATTTTTCTTTCCAGGTCTGTAAAGAATTGTGTTGGTAATTTGATGGGAATTGCATTGAATCTGTAGATTGCTTTTGGGAAGATAGCCATTTTTACTGTGTTAATCCTGCTGAGCCATGAGCATGGGAGATCTTTCCATCTTCTGATATCTTCTTCTAATTGTTTCTTCAGAGACTTGGAATTTTTTTCATACAAGACTTTGACTTGCTTGGTTAGGGTTACACCAAGGTACTATATGTCATTTGTGGCTATTGTAAAGGGTGTTGTTTCCCTAATTTCCTTCTCAGCCCTTTTGTCTTTTGTATACAGGGGGTTACTGATTTTTTTGAGTCAATTTTGTATCCGGCCACTTTGCTGAAGGTGTTTATCAGCTGTAGGAGTTCCCTGGTAGAGTTTTTGGTGTCACTCACATATACTATCTTATTATCTGCAAATAGTGATAATTTGACTTCTGTCTTTCCAATTTGTAGCCCCTTGATCTCCTTCAACTGTCTTATTGCTCTAGCAAGGACTTCTAGAACTATGTTGAAGAGATATAGAGAGAGTGGGCAGCCTTGTCTTGTCCCTGATTTCAGTGGGATTGCTTCAAGTTTCTTCCTGTTCAGTTTGATGTTGGCTATAGGCTTGCTGTATATTGCCTTTACTATGTTTAGATATGTGCCTTATATCCCTGATCTCTCCAAGACTTTAAACATGAGTGGATGTTGGATTTTGTCAAATGCTTTTTCAGCATCTAGGGAGATTATCATGTGGTTTTTTTTTTCTTTCAATTTGTTAATATGGTGGATCACATTGATGGATTTCCGTATATTGAACCATCCCTGCATACCTGGGATGAAGCCTACTTGGTCATGGTGGATGATATCTTTGATGTGTTCTTGTATAAGGTTTGCGAGTATTTTGTTGAGTATTTTTGCATCAATGTTCATAAGGGAGATTGGCCTGAAGTTCTCTTTTTTTTGTTGGGTCTTTGTGAGGTTTAGGTACCAAGGTGACTGTGGCTTCATAGAATGAGTTTGATAATGTTGCTTCTGTTTCGATTTTGTGGAATAGTTTGAAGAGAACTGGACTTAGCTCTTTTTTGAATGTCTGGTAGAATTCTGCACTGAAACCATCAGGTCCTGGGCTTTTTTTGGATGGGAGACTTTTAATGACTGCTTCTATTTCCTTGGGGGATATAGGACTATTTAATTGATTTACCTGGTCCTCATTTAGCTTTGGTAAGTGGAATTGATCAAGAAAATTGTCAATTTCATTTACATTTTCAAATTTTGATCCGTATAGACTTTTAAGTAAGTCCTAATGATTGCTTGGATTTCCTCAGTGTTTGTAGTTATGTCCCCCTTTTCATTTCTGATTTTGTTTATTTGGATGGTGTCTCGCTGCCTTTTAGTTAGCTTGGCTAAGGGTTTGTCTCTCTTGTTGATTTTCTCAAAGAACCAGCTCTTGGTTTCATTGATTCTTTGAATTGTTTTATTTGTTTCTAATTGATTTATTTCAGCCCTGAGTTTGATTATTTCCAGCCATCTACTCCTTCTTGGTGTGTCTGCTTCTTCTTCTTCTAGGGTTTTTAAGTGAGCCATTAAGTTGCTTGAATGAGCTGTCTCAAATTTCTTCTTGAAGGCACTTAGTGCTATGAACTTTCCTCTTAGTACTGCTTTCATTGTTTCCCACTAATTGGGGTATGTTGTGCCTTCATTTTCATTGAGTTCTAGGAAGACTTTAATTTCTTTCTTTATCTGACGCATCTGTCATTTAGTAGCAAGTTGTTCAGTTTCCATGTGTGTGTAGGCTTTTTGCTATTTCTGTTGTTGTTGAGGTACAGCTTTATTCCATGGTGATCGGACAGGATACAAGGGATTATTTGTATACAACAGATATTCTTGTATCTGTTGAGGCTTGCTTTGTGACCAACTATATGGTCTATTTTGGAGAAGGTTCCATGAGGTGCTGAGAAGAAGGTAAATTCTTTTGTGTTTGGGTGTAAGGTTCTATAAGTATCTGTTAGGTCCATTTGATTCATGACCTCTGTTAGAAACATTGTTTCTTTGTTTAATTTCTGTTTTGTTGACCTGTCCTTTGTTGAGAGTGAGGTGTTGAAGTCTCCCACTATTAAAGTGTGGGGTTCTATGTGTGGTTTAATTTTATCAATGTTTCTTTTACAGATGTGGGTGCCATTGTATTTGGGATATAGATGTACAGGATTGTGATGTCTTCCTGGTGGAATTTTCCCTTGATGAATATGAAGTGTCCTTCCCCATCTCTTTTTATTAATTCTGGTTGAAAGTCTATTTTATCAGATATTATAATGGCTACTCCTGCTTGCTTCTTGGGTCCATTTGCTTGGAAAGCCGTCTTCCAACCCTTTACCCTCAGGTAATGTCTATCTTTGTGGCTTAGGTGTGTTTCTTGTACACAACAGATTGCTGGGTTTTGTTGATGCATCCATTCTGTTTGTCTGTTTCTTTTTATTGGAGAATTGAGTCCACTGATGTTGAGAGAGATTAATGACCAGTGGCTGTTAGATCCTTTGATTTTGATGTTGGCTGTGGTCATAAGGTTGTGTGCTTGGTTGCTTTTGTTTTACTGTAGTGAGGTTAATTATTTATTGTGTTTTCTTGAAAGTAGCTATTTTCTTGGGTTGTATTTTCCCTTCTAGTGTCTTCTGTAACACTGGGTTTGTGTGTAGGTATTGTTGAAATTTGTTTTTGTTGTTGAATATCTTGTTTTCTCCATCTATGAGGACTGAGAGTTTTGCTGGGTATAGTAGCCTGGGCTGACATCTGTGTTCTCTTAGGGTCTGCATCATATCTGTCCAGGCCCTTCTGGCTTTCATAGTCTCTGTTGAAAAGTCAGATGTGATTCTAATGGGTTTGCCATGATATGTTACTTGGCCATTTTCCCTGTGGCTTTTAGTATTTTTTCTTTGTTCTGTATACTTACAGTTTTGATTATTATGTGGCGAGAGGATTTTCTTTCCTGGTCTAATTTATTGTGTGTTCTGTATGCCTCTTGTATTCTTACTGGCCTCTCCTTTAAGTTAGAGAAATTTTGTTGAAGATTTTGTTGAGGATTGTGTTGAAGATATTTTCTGGGCCTTGGAGCAGGGAATCTTCTTTTTCCTCTATTCCTATTATTCTTAGGTTTTGTCTTTTTATATTGTGTTGAATTTCTTGGATGGTCTGTGTCAGGAGTTTTTTAGATTTAACATTTTCTTTGACAGATACATCTATTTCTTCCATTGTATCTTCCACACCCGAGATTCTTTCTTCCATCACTTGTAGTCTATTGTTTATGCTAACCTCTGTAGTTCCTGTTTTCTTGTCTACGTTCTTTCTCTCCACAATTTCCTCCATTTGTGTTTTCTTTAGTTTTTCCAATTCTATCTTCAGGTCTTGAGCCATTTTGTTGGTTTCCTTCACCTGTCTGACTGTATTTTCATGTTTTTCCATCAATTCCTTCAGCTGTTTGTTTGAATAATCCTCTGTTTCTTTTATTTCTTTCAGTGATTTAAGCATTTCCTCTCTAAAGGCCACAAACTGTTTGGCTGCAACTTCCTGTATTTCTTCACAGATGGCCATAATCTGTTTGTTTTTATCTTCCTCTATTTCTTTACAGATGGCCATAATCTGTTTGAATTTATCTTCCTCTAGGTCTTTATGCATTTTATTTGTTTCTTCTGTTATCCTCTTCATGAGCATAGATGTTAGGTCATCTTGAATTTCAATTATGCTGGGGTGTCCAGGGCTACTTGCTCCTGGATAACTGGGTTCTAGAGATGCTATATTGCTTGTCTTTTGTTGGTTGAGCTTTTATGCTGGCCTCCACCCTTTGGCCTATCTCAGGTGTTTTGAGTTAGTTTCTGGTGGTTCCTGTGATCCTGTGGTGGAGAGAATCCCCTTGGAAAGAAGATGGTTTTTCCTAAAGAAGCCTTCTCAGCTTTTTGGGTATAGTCATTGGATGGCTGGTGTTTTTCAGGAGTTGCCGCTGTTCACCTCAGGCATAGAGACCTGAGTGGTAACTGTGGTCCTTGTCAGTTGAGAGGGCTCTCCTCTCACCTGGAGAAGTCCTGAAGACAGCTGCCCTGCTTCTGGGTTTCTTGCTGTATATTTAATGATCTGCTGCTGTAACCTGTGTGTCCCATGGTTTGGTTAGTTTTGTTAGGGATAACTGGTTGCCCCTTGGAGCAGTATCTGGGGGTTGATCTCGGGGATTCCATGCTTCTGTAGGTCTAGTTTGGGGTTCTGTGCCTCAGTACCCAAGGGGTAATCTGTGGTGGGTGGGTACCACTCTCTTGGTAACAGCAGACTATCTGGTGCACAGCAGGTCGCTGGGTTGGGCTGGTCTGCGGGACCTTTTCCAGGGATATACTGGGTGGCCTAAGTCCGTCCCCTTTGCTTCATTCCCTGTGAGGATTTCTCCCGACAGTGACTCCCAGTCTCTGGTGTCCTGGGGCGCACTGCTCTGTCTGTGCTGGAGAGCTGGGTGTGCAGCAACTGTCTGTGCCCGTGGCTGGCGCCCAGTTCAGTGATGGCCGCTTGTACCCAGAGGTTTGTGAGACTTTTTTCCAGGGAAAGACTGGGTGACACAAGTCAGTACTGTTTCCTTCCTTCCCTGTGGGGTTTTCTCGCGACTGGGACTCCCAGTCTCTGATGTTTTTGTGCCCACAGTTCAGCCTGGGAAGGTGATCAGGACACGTAGGCGTGTGGCTCTGGTCTGGCGACCTAGTGCCTGTGCGACCCAGGATCTCTTCCTGGTTCTGGCTGGGTGACTTGAGAGTGGACCTGACTGATTTCCAAGCTGTGGGGGTTTCCTCTCACCTGGGAAACACGATTTCTGTTGTTTTAGGGCCCAGAGTTCAGTCTCTTGGTTGCTGTACAGAAAATGTTGTCAGAGGCAGTGTTCTCCTGGTGCCGCCATCTTGTCTCCCCGCAAGTATTCTTAACCACCAATCCATATTGTCAAACCAGGATTTTTATAAGGGTAATGCCAGTGTTTACCCATCACATACTGGTTTTTAAAAAGTGATTATATATGCAAATATCTTTTGTAAATAACAATAATTCAAAACAAGGTCAACTGTTAGAAACATTTCTAAAGCCTTTGTATAATTTTCTATTATATTTGAGGCATAATTTGCTTCTTTTAATAGGAAGAGTCACATCCTACAATCTTCTCTTCTGCACTGTGCCATTACTGCCTCTTAGCAGCAGAGAAGTGATGTGTCAGCTTCAGATAGGGAAGCTGGTTGGTGATACCTTAGCATCAATGATTTGTGGCACAAAATTTATCTCTGTGATTTGAGGAGACTTTGACATACTGTAGTTATAAGGAAACGCTACTTCTTACATAATACAAAATTATAAATTTTTGTATTCAGTACTTTCACAATATCAAATTTATTGTCAGAGGTACTTTCTTTATTCTGAAACAAATGGATCAAGGCTGATCACCCCATTTGTAAAATACTGTTACTGCATTCGATATTGTGTGAATTACTCTTCCAACAAAATAGAATTAGAAGCTAAGGTGGCCTGTGCTGAAGGCTGTCCCTCTAGTTTTCCACAGAACTAAGCAACTCATCATCACAAGCAGTGAAAACTGATGGCCATCAGAGACAGAGGTAACCTTACATTGGGTGACATGTGCCAAATTTATTAAGCATCACAGAATAGAGAATATTAAAATGGAATATTGGCTAAAATTTCATTATATTCCTAATTTTGCTGATATTAAGTACCTAAGCTGAAATGTTTCAGCTATCTTGTTTCAGAAACACCTAACCCCAATAAGAACATTGGATACCATGAGACAAATGTCTTGGGAATTTTAACAGGTGCACGGGCACTGGCAATGGCGATAACAGAGGATGCCTGAGGTTTTGTCAGAAGAAGGAGCTTACCTGAAAGTCAGGACAAAAGTGACCTCAACAAAGCATAACATACCTGGTTTAGCTCAAGTCAGTGTTAAGTGTGTCACATGTATTCCTAGTGCAAATCGAGTCAAGATGTGGTCCTAAGGCTCCACATATCCCTTTAATGGGTTTGTGCTTTGGAAGCTGTGCTGGGGAAATGGCCCAAGGTCAATCAAAGGCAAACTTGGGCTTCTACTCCAGATGTCTGCTGTAGTCAGGTCAACTGAATCTATGCATATCTCTTTGTAGTTAGCTCACCACCATTACTCTCTGTTAGTATTTAAATGTCGATATATATAATCCACTTCTACAGGAAGAAATCCAAGCATATGTCATTGCAATAGTGATCATCTTTATAAACTTCCAGCTTCTGAAACCATTAATTATAATGAAGACAAAATAGCAATCATTATAGGTTAACACTTAAACAACCACATATCTTTGATTATAAAATTATCTTTAGAACATTATTCTACATTGCAAATCACTATTTGTAATTGAATGTAACGATTCTTATGCTGTGTGACCAGGCACCTGAAAGAGCTTCAGAAACATCAATAAAAATTATTATTATTTTTCAACATTCGAAAAGACACACAGCTTTCCCTGGAGAAGAAACAGGCTTCATTTTTACCACTTGATCTCAAGTACTCTTTCACTATTTCTTCATGATCTCTAGGAGAAATGTGAGTGGGCTCACTCACTTTTAGTCTTTGAAATGCTTAATCTATTTCACAATGAATCATTTTTCTTTATTAAATCAAGTATAAGAAACATGAAATACAAAGTGATAAATAATCTGGGCGGTGTATGGAAGCTACATTAAGACATAAATAGCTATAGAAATCTAACTTTGAGCTTGAATCTGTAGTCATTTTGAATCCGTAATAGTTTTAAGGCTGAGAAGCTTGCTGTTCCAGTTATCAATGGAATTTTCGGGATAGAATGAGTGAGATTGATGAACTTATTATAATTCATTATAAAGTGGTATGTGGATGACTGCCTACTTTAATTGGTTTAATAACTATAGGAAATAGTTTCATATGCCAGGCTCATCACCAGGCGTGCCTAGAAAATATCAGAGCAGTAATCAGATTTAATTCAAGAAACTTTTCATTAACAAGTGTAAGTAAAAACATTTGTATGGAAAACTGAGGGAGGTGACTAGATGGACAAGGCAGCCTCTAGCAGAGAGGATTTTTCAGGTTATTTGTGTGTGTGTGTATGTGTGTGTATGAAGGAATATGCAAAATATAGTCTGACATCACATTGTGGCATACTTCATATAAATCTATCATTATATAGCAAAGTGTTCTATGAATGCAGTCTATCTCTAAATGTTGACATAAATTTTCAATGATTCCTAATATTTTCATAAAATGATAATTAATCTGCACAACAAAAATATCCTTCCAAAGGCAGTTCTTGTCCATCACTACTCTCAAAGATAAAACACCACACAAACCTTTGAAAAAGTAGAGCAATCAAGTGGCAATGTGTAAGAAGGAAATTCACATAGGAAGCATGATGAGAGAGAAGGAAATGCCTCATCATCCACTACCAACTTGGACATGTCCTTTCAATAAATTCAAAGCAGTAAAATGCATTCTTTCCTTTGTTATTAGTATGTTTTAACCTAAATCCAAAAATAATCTTATAGTCCTAAGTAAGATTTAGGCTTCCAAATGTTGCTTTTCCATGAAGATTTTATCATTTAAGAATGTTTGGGAAGCATAATTATCATTTTGTTGACCAAGAAATAATGTCATTTCCTTTTTTTTTCATATAATGACAAAATAAGGAAATTCGCATTACCAAGTTTAACATTTCCTTTTGTGAGTACATTCTTTCAAGGTAGTTACTTTTCTGAATATGTGAAATATAAATAGAAAATGTTCTCATTGTTTTCTTTTCTCATAAACAAACAATGCTGTTGTATTTTATGTGAGAATTGCGATTTCTGACCTCCCACATTCTGAAAAACTAATCTAATTCTAAAGCATCAGAATCCAGTAAGATAGCATTAAGTAGCAGATAAACAAATACTAGTAACTTTTTCCATGCAACTTATATATGAATATATGTATGTATGTTTATATATGTACACATGTGTGTATGTATGTGTGTATGTATGTATGTATATGCGAGTGTATGTTGAACAGAGGCAAACTAAAATGCTGGTACATCTATCAGAAATCATTTAGATGCATATTCTTGCTTGAGTGCTCTAGAGAAACACGTAACCAGGATCACACAGAACAGCCTTAACGAAATGCCTCAGCTCAGAACCCCAAGGATTGAGTCTGTCTAATGTTACTCGCACAGAATTTTCTATTTTCTTCTAAAATTCCTTTGCATGCCTACAAGTTCAGTCCCGGGGAGCCAGAGACAGAAGGATTCCAAGTTTGAGGGCAGCCTGGGCTATACATATAGACTTTTAGCTTAAAACAAACAAACAAACAAACAAAGAAAAACAATTCTAAGCAACCACCAGAGGACACATTGAAATATCATGATTTACTGTTCCATGTTACAGTGATCTCTATGCAAGCCCGCTATCGGTTGCTTTTGCTGCAGGGAAATCAGATTACCTCAATGACTCACATTAGGACATGGACGGGCCCTGGTGTTTATCCATTTTGTGTTTGTTTTTAAATGTTACTCTATCCAGGTAAAGCTTCGTTTTGTTATCTGTTTGGATTATTGATCACTTGGTAAAACAGGGTATAAAAACTTGGAAGGAAAAAAACATTTTCCTTTCAGGTCATAAAAGAAAAAGATATTCAAAAGAAAAGACACTTAATAGATAAAATCATTTTTAACACAATAAGGAAAACCTAGTTTTCTTTAAGAGGAAATCAATTTCCACAGACAAGTCACAGTAATTCTGCCAGAATGCTCTTGAGATTGGAAGATGATTTGAAGCTTCATTTTATTGGTTACGCCAGAACTCTAGTGTCTGAATACTACAGTAACTAAAGCCTTTGCATGGAAACGTTTTCAAGTAGAGAGCAATCTTGCGATTGATTGATATCCCCTGGAAACTTGTCGCTCTCTGCAGAGACACTGAATTATCTGCCTCTTGTTCCAGCAAGAGTCTGAGTTAAACCTGTCATTTACCCAGAGAAATTTTAGTTTTATCATATAGAGAATTGTCATCTGTAAACAATAAACATGTTAAGCATACCTTCCTGAGTTTAATCACATTTTCTAACTCATTTGATCACATTTTTAGATATGTTATATTATATGCTTTTTAAATATCTAATTTGAAATTTGTATTTTCATAGAAGATATCTTTAAATAATATATAAAATTTAAAAAATATCTAAGAGTTTATTGACAATTTGATATTTTATTATACTATATACTTTTTTATCGACCAATATTTTTGTCTAAATAAAATATAAATTTCTTACTTTAGAGTAGATTTTATCAGAGAGCAAAGCTATTTGTACACATAGAGCTAAGCAATTTCTTGTCATACTCTGAAAGTACATGATGTTGAGTCAGACCTCATGACTAGGGGTACATGCAGGCAAATTTCATACCTACTACACACCTCAGCTCTATGAACTACCCATGGCCATACACTAAAGAACCAGCATCAGAAATGACACCAATTTCAGTGACAGCAATAAAACAACAGTAACCAGAAAAGAGGAGCTAAACCACCACCAGCTACACAAGAGAAAAATCACGAGTCTGCTGGAATTGAAAAAGAAGGCCCGATTCCCAAGCCAATACCAGGAACAATGACAAAACCACAGACCTACAACTCTTCAAATTAAGCAACCATCCCATGTGGTGAGGCTCATCACTGCAAACTTAGAAGGAAGGCATTTGCTATTATTACACTGGTCTCTTTTTTAAATTAATGTGGTTCTTCTCTGTTTTTTAGTCACAGGAAATTTCTACATATGGGTTTTGCTTGGTGACATAGTTTTAGCATCTGTGTAGTTAGAGGAAAAAATAATGGTGTATATGAAATAATAGAATTTTACTCTCCTAATTTGAGTTTAAAACTGCTAAATTATTAAAATTAGTCAATGAAAACATTTTAATAAGCATTTGGGAATAAAAACTTATGCTGACTCTTACAGAGAAATACACATAATTATCAAGTCACTAATAAGACAGATACAAGTTAGCAAATATAAAAATTAGCAAATTAATGAAAATATATTTCTTTTCTGTAGAAATTTAATGGTTAATTTAAGATAAGAACTAATAGTCTCAGACTAAAAAAATGTTACAAATAAGATAACTTTAGAAAGGAGAACTATTTTATCTTCATTAGCAGAAAGTGGTATTCATCAGAAATATAAAACCAACAGGATGTTAGCGATAACAACTTACATAAATATTAGCAGAGCGGATATTTTAAGACAGCTATATTAAAGGTTGAATAAGACATTAAAGTTTAATAGCTGTATTTATAGTGGCAAATGCAGCCTCAGATTAAAAGATAGTGGGTACTTGAAAGTTAATCATGAGTTCTGAATGTATTGAAAAACAAATCATTTTATTTAGCACTCATTTAGGAAATAACTGAAAAATATCGGAACTGTTCTTTAGCCATTATGAGGGAGACGTCACGTATAACGCTGTCAATTGGCTGGTTTAATTCAGACTCTTACTAACCTAGTGAGGAAGAGGTTCTATTTGGCCCTATAAGTTGGTTATTTCAGTCACTTGGACTAGTTTCTTTTGTCACTGACATGTCTTTGTACTGTGACAAGTGTGTATATGTGTGAAAGAAAGAAAAATGACATGTGAAGAGAAATACAAGTGAAGCCAGAGAGTGTGGGAGCAAATGTTAATAACTGTTCTGGGAAAAAGGAAGTGGGCAGGGTTGCAGTGAGGGAGAAACGAAGATAATGTTTAGTGCAGTGCATGGCACCCAATGTGGAGAAGGTCAATACAACTACTTCAGACATACCACTTGATTTCAGCTGCCCCCGGATTTAAGCATACATATTGCTCAATCGCTCATTCTTTTCATATGAGAGTTGAACTATTGACCTGAATTATCCCAGCTCAAAACTCAAAAACTGAATCCTTGTGTATCCTTTATTTTCAATTTTTTTCTTTTCATTTTTACTTTTTTTGAGCTTATAATATAATTACAACTATTTTTTTCCATTTCATTTCGTCTCTCCACATTCCTCCACATACCCCTCCTAGCTGTCGTTCAAATGCATGGGCTCTTTTTCAATAATTGTAATTGCATACATATATATTATGTTACTATATATGTTCTTAAATACAGGCCGCTCAGTTTGTGTAATGTTACTTGTTTGCATGTTTGCAGGGCTGACAATGTAGTACCGGATAACTAGCCAGTCTCCTTTTTCCTGGCAAAGACTATTTCCTTGCTCTGCATTCCTTAGTTGTCTATAGTTCTTTGTGTAAGGTAGGGACCTCATATGCTTTTCTCCATTTGCCTTGGCATGTCTATTGACATCATCTTTCTTTAGCTCATTTTGGGAAGTCATGTTAGACTTTAAAACAACCTAAATATCGTTCAACAAACAAACGGGTAATGACAGTGTGGTATACATACTCTACGAAACAGTATTCAGATTCAAAACAAACAAACAAACAAACAAAAATCACATAGTTTACCTTCCAGGTAAATTGATGGAACAAAAATAGATTATACTGACTGAGGTAACTCAGACTCCAAAAGATAAATGTTTGATGTTTTCTCTCTCATACAAGTCTCCTAGCTTCACATACTCAGGTATAAGTACATAGTCTGGAATAAATGCAGAAACCAGGAAAGTGAAATAAGACCTTTGTTTTCAATTTTCAACTAACGTTTTTATTTAATATCTTATTACCATATATTTAGTATTAAACTGTTAATTATCTGGCCACATAACAAGTTAGGTGGAACATATGTTTGCACCTCAAACTAGTATTGTTCGGTGGGATAGTATAACTTCAGGTCATAAGGTTATAATTAAATATTAACACAGTGAGATAACCTTCTTTGCTATAGATCACATGAAGGTAAAGATCCTTTTCCAAGCTGCATTTACCACAGGGTGATTCAACGTGAAAGCATTTCCCCCAAAATAAGTCACTCAATGAAGTATGAAAGAGGAAAGCCTCAGCCTTTTGTAATATAATCTCAGAAGTGACAGATATCACTTCTGTTGTAGCCAATCCATTAGAATCAAGTCAATACATGAAACCCTTACTCAAGAGCCTACACAGAGGAATAATTTAAGGTCACCACACAGCTTCTGGCCTCCAATATCTGATACCTTCCCACACATAAAATATATCAACTCCCATGTGCCCCTAAAGATTAACATTTCAACGTCTTCTCCAAGTACTTAATTTTGTTTCCATTGAATACTGAATAGAGTTCCTGTTGATCTGAAGTAGATAACTTTTAGGTCTCTAAATAACATCCAATAAAGAATATACAGATGCTGCAGAAATCCAGAAGCCACTGGTCTGCAGCAATTCAGATGTCCTGTCATGCAATGTTGCACTTAAATTTAATATGAGGAAGCAGAATTCCTACAGCTCTTGACTTTACTGTCTGAGCTCTGGTTCTGCATTCTGAGTCATCATTGTTTTCCTGCCTAGCTCACTCTAGCTCTGCAGTAGAACTCAGGGTAAGAATACTCTCTAATTTCAATTGTTTTCATTTCCCTCTTGTCAAAGTAGCATTTCTGAAAATATAACTTTTAAGCATTTCATAAGTCTCTTTTAGCTAATCCTGGAGTTTAAGTCATTTCATAAAAGCCACATTCATGAAACTACCGAGATAAAACCTTCTCTACTCTGGGCTCCCAGGTTCCTGGTTAAACCAGTAATACCCTTAAGCTATCCAGAGCCATAATAAAATATTAGAGGTCACTGTGGTTTGTGTGAGTGTCGGGTGTGGGAGAGGGGTGTCCATTCTTCAGTTCTCTAAGGGCTTTGTGCTGCCAGCATTCATTTTTATGAGGCCTTAAGGCATAGTTTTATCATCATGTCCCTGTTTTCATCTTTATATTTCTTGGAAGCAACTTGGATGTGTTCTTTGCTTGAAGCCATTTCTCAAACATCATAGATTTCTAGAGAAACAATCACAACTACAGATCCGTTTTGCTTAGCAATGGTCCTCTAAATTACCTCTGTGCTCCTGGACTCTACTGCACAGCGCTGGCAGAAGCCAGGCGGTGTCCTCTTTGCTTTACTGAGCTATCTTTTTAAGGATATCATCAAGTTTGTTAAACTTTGATTTTTGCTTTTCACTTTTCTTCTACCAACAATGCTCTTAAAATTCACTATGGAGGACACTATAAAATAAGGATTTTCCTTCTCAGTTTTCCAACACTACATGCTTAACATTTCTACAAGTCTTGAACTACAGTCTATTGGAGGCAAGGAAGGATCCAGCCACAGCTTGTTCAAGGCACACTGTACTTTTACTAGGATTCTCTCAAAAATCTGCCCAGAGCCTATATTACTCCCCAATGTAAGACTTCTGCTGTAGCAGCATCTCACACTTAGAGCCGAAATCTATATTAGGTCTCCACCATTGCTTGAACTGTATCTCCAAACTCAGTGTATAGCAATGAGTTTTAATTATTTCAGTTTCTGTGGGTCAGAACTCTAGGCAGAGTTTATATAGGCACCTGCATCTCATAGTGTCTCTTGAGGACATTTTGCCACTCCCTCAAACAATAAAACCATCGCATGCTACTGCTAATGGATACTCCCACAAGGCTACTGGAACTCTGCAGAAGACACAGCCATCATTTCGACCTTCCTAAAGAGCCTCCGCCATGACAGGACAGATAGCTTTTCCCAAAGTAAGCAAACCTGATTATGAGTCTGAAGTCACACTAAAAAGAAATCTTGAAGGAAAAAGAAAGTTAATCTCTTTTATTTTATTCATGTGAAAGTAAGTCAATAAGGGAGCAAATCTAAAGAAGCCTGGGTAAAGAGAGGTGATCGTGGGCATGATTTTAAGTCAACCTTATACATATGCCCGTAGGGACGAACTCATGTAGCTCTTTCTCTGGTTTCAATGTTTCCCAATGTCCTGCATTAGGAATTCAGTGTTCCACCTTCTTGTAGTAATAAGAATTGGAAGTAGAATCTTTGGCAGTGATTGGGAATAACATCATGAGATTTGAAGTCCCAAATAGTAACTAGGGCTTCACATTACCCTTGGATGTCTCTGCAATGCTGCCCCAGAGGGAGAAGTCCTTCCCAGAAAGCTCAAGTCTGTGCTCTGCCTGATTCCAGAAATTAAGAAATAACTATTTCCTTGATATTGTCCCTTTAGTAGTTTGAAGTAAAATGAAAATGGAATAAGACAACTACAGTGTTGCCTGTCACCTCTTTTCATTAGTCATAATAATGAAAAGCAAGCTAGCAAATAATCAGATATTTCATTTATATATATAAATTGTATTTTCTCAGGGATAGTTGATGATGGCCACAAAAACAATTACTCTTAGTCACGCTGTTCCTGAAGCTGGGCTAGCTACTTGGTTGAGAGAAGGCTCAGCAACTGAGAAGCCAATTGATATGCAGAGAGGAAGAAAACATTATAAATAAATATGAAAGTATAGCACCTGTTAAAACTATAAGATACTTAGATCGTCAAGGGATCAACAAATCCACAGTTTATATCCAGTCACATCATGGTGCCTTCCATTAAAAAAGATATACTCTACATTTGCATTCATCACTTTTACAGCTGTGAAGGGCTGCACTTGTAGATAACCTCATTTTAATTTATCTCAAATAAAAAGTAAGTAAACCCATGAGTGCAGAACAATGAATCTATCATATTTTTCTATAAATATTCAGTATGCAATCAATACAGAAGGTTGTCTGTTAGGGAAATATTGGGATTTGGGGATAATAACCATCCTATGAATTTTCCCAAATCTGAATAACACACAGAGAATCTGAGGGGAATCTTTGCAGCAGACATATGACATTGGACTTGATTAACAATACACTCATATTCAACAAGCATTTCATTTTAGTCTTAACTCATTAGGCAGAAATAAATTACTGCCATATTCTTAGGCTGCACAGCATAGACCACAGCTCACAAAGCTGTCTACAAACTCTGATGATTCTTAGATCTCATGTATGTTTTCTGTCTTTGCATTATCCATACAATTGTATCAATGAAGAAAACAGAGTACACAAATGTGTGACTACAAAGAAGAAATATTTTGAAAGCCATAATAAATAAGCACATATGTAAAATTAAATTGAATATTAGTTGACATTTTTCTTGCCAAGACAAGATTACGGTGTTTGTTATTTGTGAAATGCTTTGGGTACTGGTGTGGTACGGATCAGATATTCAGACAAGTGGATCTATTCCTTTCTGTGTGAGCATTCAGATATTTTATGACTCTTTGCTTAATTGTACCTTATGTTACTTAACATCATGAGCCTAAAATCTTCAGATGCAGTAAAACTGCTTCATAAAAAAATTCTATGTAAACTGTGGAAATTATGCAGATATAACTTTGAGAAAGTTATTTTCATAAGTAGAAAATGTCTATAACACAAAGTCTCAGCTGCTATGTTCAAACACGAGGAGATTTGAATGATTTTAGGTCGTTTCTTTAATGGTATCCTACGAGCTGCCAAATTTCCAATACTACATGCTAAAAATCATTTCAGCTTATGATAGTGTGGGGACCATATGGACTGTTGATTGAAGGTATTATAGACATGAGCAACACAATGTCTAGGACCCTTGAGATGAGCCAGGGACTTTTCAGGCTGCACTCAGAAGAAAAACTTTTCCCCTTGGTTCTGCATGGATGATGACAGAGTATGCAAAGAGTGTCAACTACAACTTTCTCCCCTCAGTATGGTGCAGTCTGAGGCTGCTTCTCTACAGGCCTTTAGCCTGCCTCCTCCTACTTTGTAGTGTTTCTAATGAACATACTGTGTTTGAAGGCTGCTGCTGTGCAATGCCATCAGAGCACAGAGTCGATTCATTATCAGATATTCTGAATGTCTGCCTGTCACTTCAGGTCAATCCAAAAGCTGTGCAGTTCATGACAGATTAGCTTTCGTGTAAATACACATCTGCATATATTTGCCTTCCCAGGTGAACCTCCACCCCCAGTGCAGTCTCACAAACATGGCCATACTGCTTTATAAACGGCTTTCTGGAATTACTCAGAAAAGCACATGTTGCCTTTCCTTCTTCTACCTTGTTTCTAAGCATGCTTTCCATGCTTCTTGAGCTTCACTCTTTCTCACTGGGCTGACCTCCATGCACATAAACCACATAAACCCTCCATTATCTCTGGGCAGCTGCTGAGATTTGCTGCTTGCCTTCCCTGTGCATTTTATTTTAAACTCTGGTAAAAACCATCCTGGAACCTCAGAATGATTATGATGATGACTGATGATAATGATGATTTATATATGTCTTTTCCTATTACTATACATTTTATTGTATAATATTTATTCACACAATATACATCTTTTCTCCTAAATGTCTTCAACAGTCTTTTTTCCTTTTTCTTAGGCACCATCATCATAAGGTTCCACACAATTGACAATTACAAACGTCTAACTGTTCCTTAACATAATGATGTTTCTCTCCACACATTTATCTTTTTTTGTCTGTTCATAAAGGCCTTCTGCATTCTAGAAAAATCTGAACTCATTGTTTATAACTTAGTTTAGATGTTACAGTGAAATCTTAATCTCTTGCCTTTATATTGACTTAAAAGTCTACAATAGCACTTACTAATTCATCTTTGTATCTTATAATCAAACACAGAACACAAACATATACCCTACCCCATCCACACCCCCTGCCCACACATTATTTTCCCCATTCTTAACTAGATTGCAATTTCTTGAAAGAAAGCAAACATGTTTAATTTACTTTGTAAGTTTGCCTACAAATAACAAGTATTTAAAATGGAGTGAAAGTCTGAACAGAAACATGGAAAAGGAAGAGATTCTCTGACAGATTTCCAAACTTCATTTCCTAATAAGCAAAAACACAGAGCAAGCAAAACAGGTCCTGATGCTAGCCCTCATGAGCCTACCGGTGAGGGTGGTTTGGGTAAACTGTGCTGGGAACTAGGTGGTCAGGAAATGCTGAAGCAACACCATTATCAAGACACTCTCAGAGAAGAAAAGAGCCTTAGTAAGTGCTTTAGGATTGTATGCAGTTATTTGGAATATTTTAAGGACATCAAAGACTACATTACGATTCACTTTTAGATAAAAATATAAAACAACTACTCAAGAGATTTGTCAAATCTTATTACTGTCTTAGGTTTCTCACTGTAATGATAAAACACCATGACCAAAGCAAGCTGGGGGGTGGGAAAGGGTTTATTTATAAGACTTATGCTTCCACATCATGCTTCATCATTGAAGGAAATTGGGACAAGAACATTTTTTTAGTAGTCCTTATTTTTTTTATTTTTTTTCACAAATGATACATTATATATCCCGATTGAAGCCCTCTCCCTCTACAGCTCCCAGTTCCAGCCTCCCTTCCTCTTCCCCCCATTCCCTTCTCCTAGTCCACTAAGAGGGGGAGCTCTCCTCCTCTGCCATCTGCCCATAGCTTATCAAGTCTCATCAGGACTGCCTGGATCTTCTTCCTCTGTGTCCTAGTAAGGGTTCATCACCAGGGGTAAGTGGCAAGTGATCAAAGATCAGGCAACCAAGTTTATGACAAAGGCAACCACTGCTCTCCTTACTCGGAGACCCACATGAAGACTGAGCTACCAGAGGGCTACAGAGATGGCTCATCCATTAAAGGCTGGAGAGGCCCTCCACCACTGATTAAAGATGAGAGAATAACCTGTGTGTTTTGTTTTGTTTTTCCCCAGAATGGTCACACATTCTTTTGTGGCAGAGATATGTAGATTCCTGAGGCTCACAGTAACCAGTCCAGCTGAATTAGTGAACCTCAAGCTCAGTAAGATGCATTGCTTCAAAAAATAAGGTGAAACCCTCCCTGAGGGAGGAGCAGCCTTCCCAGGCCACAGAGGAACACATTGCAGCCAGTGCTGATGAGACATGATAAACTGGGGTCAGATGGTAGAAGAGGAGGACATCCTCTATCAGTGGACTTGGAGAGGGGCAGGGAGGAGATGAGGGAGGGAGAATGGGGTTAGGAGAGAATGAGGGAAGGGGTTGCAGCTGGGATACAAAGCGAATAAAATGTAATTAATGTAAAAAAATAAATAATTAGTTAAAGAAAATAATAAGGAGAAGCTTTAAGGAAGACACCTGCTGCTGACCTCTGGCCTCCACGCAAGAAGCCAGACACCTACAAGCCACACACATGTTACAAAGCCACACACTAAAGCATGAATGTGCACATGTACATATACATACAAACACAAGCACTCAGCCACATGAGTGAGCATGGGGAGAGTGGGTGAGCTTAGTGGGGGGAAGAGAGGGGGGAGGGGGATCAAGGAAGAGAACCTAGCAAATTACAGAGTGTGCCCGGGAGAAGATGCAAGGATGAATAAGACAGTTCCCCTCCTCAATACTGGGTGGCTCACCACGACCATTTGCCCTGTTTTAGCTTTTGCATGCACATACACACACACACACACACACACACACACACACACACACAAATACACACACATATCCTGTTAATAATTTTAAGGATGGCTGACCCCCCCCCCCCCCATTTAAAGCCCTTGTGCAGTCAGCCAAATGCAACAATTGAAATGCAATCATGTAACTGCTACTGTAAGTGAAGCCATAAGGTGCCAGGAAACTGCATAGCCAGAAACTGTAACTACAGTCAAAACAGCAGTATCTCCACTTCCTCAGCACCTGCAATTTAACAAGACTGTGCAAGGGTTTCAAATGTGTCAATTCATTTTAATTTTGAGTCCTGTGAAGTATGAATTATTGTTATTTCATATATGCTGGATCTTTCTCATAATTCTTATTTTGTTTCCTTCAAATGTCAACATAAACAGCACTTTACTAAGGACTTTCTGATTTTAAAATCCAGTCACCAATTCCTTTGCTTCAGCCCTATACTCACTGCTTGGCTTTTATCACGTTAGGGTGTTCATTGGCTGCATTCAGCTAAGTGTGCAGCAGTTTCTGGAGGCTTGAGGTCTTGTCTATCTTGTTTGTATTATAGACTCAGCAAGGTGAGTGACTGAATAACAAACAGCAGAAACAGTATAAGAAAACATCATGGACCTGATCTGCATCTGCTTCTAACAGTTGCTTTTTAAATCAATACACAATTTAGTTCCTTAAGACCAAGCACATTTCTGTTTGCTAAAATAATTTTTCATAAGCTAAAAATCTTAAATATTTTTTCCAGGGTGCTGTTCTCAATAGCTCAATAGCAATTATAATAAAGCATGATGATAACTAATATCAGGTTTAGTTTTTGTTAGTTACTTTTTTAATGTGTGTGTGTGTGTGTGTGTGTGTGTGTGCATTTGTGTTAACTTATGTGTGAAGGCCAGAAGTCAATGTTCTGTCTTTCAGTGTCTTGGTTACTTTCCCCTTTAAGTTTTTGAGACTAGACATCTAACTGGACCTCAAGCTCATTGATTTGGCGAGAGTGGTAGGTTCAGGAGCTCCAGGCATTCACTTTCCCTATACCCTGCTAGCACTGGAACCTCAGGGGGAAGCTTTGCATGTCCAGCTGGTCACACTAGGGATTAAAACTCAGTCTTCATGTATGTGTGTCAGGGACTTTATCTCCTGAACTTGTCTCTAGCCCGGTTTTGTTAATTTTTAAAACATTGAAAAATAAAAAGTATCTCATTTTTTGAAGTAGAATAGTAAGATGTGTACTATGAAAGACAATGTGCTAGACAAAAATTAAAAGTTTAAAAGAGGATTGTAGATTTTGCATGGTAGGAAAGAAAAAAATGACCTTATCTCTGATTCTGCATGTTAATTTATGGGGAGGTGAGGGAAGCCCACACTGGTTTTCATACCCCTTCCAGGAGGATGTAACAGTTGCTTTCTCCTAAAATTTTCACCAACATTTGTGCTGCTCCTTTTCTTGATTATAGCTGCTCTGTCATCCATAAATTTTATTCTTCAAATTTGTGAGATAAGAACCCAAAAGGCACTGGCTTGGTGTGGCTTTGGAAGCTGGGTAGTTTCCAGGACTCTGAATCCCTGAATGGGACTGCCATCATCAAAGCAGCCCAACATGTTCTATAATCTTAGTAATAATCAGGCATACTACATCTATCTATCTATCTATCTATCTATCTATCTATCTATCTATCTATCTATCTATCTATCATCTATCTATCTTCCTATGCAAAGGATGGAAACTCAAGACCTGAAAGCACGACTTTCCCTGGTAGCTAATGTCAACACAAAAACACAACTCTCTTCTCAAAGGGTTCAAGACATAATTTACTTTGGAGCCAGACATGAGTTTCTACTGGCCTGGAAACATAGTTTAGGTTACCTTAGTTCCACGTTTCAACACGAAAGCAGTTTCATGTTTTTTGTTTGTTTGTGTGTTTTATCATTTTGCAGCCTGATCCCAGCCCCTTCCCTCCTTTCCTCCCAATCCCACCTTCATGCTCCCTTCCCCCAATTCCTCTCTCCTTCTCGGATAAGGGAAGTACCCAAGGGGCAAGAACCTACTCTGGCACCTCAAGTTGCAGCAGGACTAAGCACACCCTCTCCCACCGAGGCCTGACAAGACAGCCTGGATAGAGGAAGAGGATCCAGAGAAAACAAATAGAGTCAGAGACATGCCCTACTCCCACTGTTAGGTGATGCATATGTTGGCCATGCTGACATCTGACACATATGTGTAGAGGGTCTAAGGTCCAGCACATGCTGTTTGGTTGGTGGCTCTGTCTCAGTGAGGCCCCATGGGCCCAGGGAGTTTACTATAGTAAAAGAAGAAAGTCACAAATTAAGCCACTTTTCACATACATTGATGGAAAGAGTAAGGATATGGGGTAGAGAGAAATTTCAGCTATAGGGTCAGATGCTATCTGATGACTTAGCCCTTTGGTTGTCTAAAACTAGTGTCTTGTTAGTGAATGCATTTCAAAAGGTTTCTATTTTTAGTCACAGGATGTAAGGTCTTACTCAGAAGTGTGCATGAATATGGCTATAGCAAACACTATAGGCAGATAAATTGTAATTAGTCCCTGAATATGAAACATTCTGAACTCTCCACAGCCACTGACATTATAATCAGTCAACCAGTCTTTGCAGACAGAGCCTTGTTCCAAGAATTCTCACATGATTTTCAACTTTAAACTTTAAATGACCATAAAATGTTGGAAACTTGCTTATGTTTTGTAGATAATAATTTAATATGAGACAAAAGCCATATTATGAACCATTACAAAGTTGTAGCAGACCACAGCCATGTTATTTAATATTTGGAAAGAAAGCAATCCATAACACATTAAATATTTTATTATGCGTTATAAAATCTTGGCTTTTAAGTAAGATGAAAATACTAGGTAAAACCTGAAGCATATTATAGAAACATTAACTCCTTGTTGCATATAATTTAGCCAAAGTAATAACAATAATTGGTTCTTTCTTCCTCTATTTAATTGCTTGAGGGAAATCAATGGACCTTTCATATATAACATACTTTAGGTAGTTCAACCTTTTGATTGTTTTATTAAACAGAAAATACAGATAGTGTTAGCAGTGTTTATATACCTAATAGGCATCTCTCATAATATGCTGACATTTCAACGGAGCTTTGTTTCGAATTTAACACTACTTGGCTTCTCACTTGTGAGAATACAGAAGTAGACACACTGTGTGCATGTTGATTAATAGATATTCTCTTCAGAAGTGCCACAAGCTTTCCTATCTTTGAGCATCTGCCTCTCAGGAGTGTTAATGAAATCAAGTTAGTAGATTTCTGTTATTTGAATACAAAGTCAGTAAGTATTTTGGGGGATTTCCACCATTTAAATCCAAACATAACAAGAATTTACTATTTTGTGACAGTACAAGATTGAATGCTGATACAGAATGGAAAATAATGTGGTAGGAATGGAATAAAAAAAATGTGCATATGTAAGCACACAGCAATGAACTAAAAGAACAGTGGCTGTGTTCTGGAAGACACTAAGTTACTCATGGCACTGAGTGTTGCTTGTCTGGCACTTAGCCTCTGTGTCAGATCAGTTACAAAAAGAGATCTACCAGCCATATATTTTGTTAAAGCAACAATGTATGCAATCAATGTGTAAACATGAAATGTTGTGTGTATAGAGTAAAAAGTTACATCCTTTTCCAGACTTCAGTGAGCTGGGAATAGAAAAACACAGGTCTGCATGTGGTTACAGGAAGCTGGCTCAGCACAAGGCGTTTCCCCTTCCTTTGTGCTCTTTTCTTATCACCTGGAACACTGAGGTGATGGTAGGAAAACCATTATCTACATGAGACTGTCAGTGGCAACTGATGAAGCTGGATCTGAGAACAGTGGACAACAGGAATCAGGCCAGCAGACAACTTCCAGAGCATCCCAGCCCTCTAGACCACCTAGTTTCAGAATCATTTTATGTGTGAGATGCAATCAAGGGATTAAATCACTGTTATTTTCTGCTGCTGCCATTTTTTCTCTTGTTTTGCTTGTCTGATTTTTACAGGTGAATGGAGTGTCTAACTAAAATAAGGTACCGAAATGTCAACAAGATGTTCAAATCAGAAAAGGACTCAATGCATTTGAGTAGAAAATAGAATATAAAAGGGAAAAGATGGCTTTGGGATGAGTGTTAACTGAACTCACTGCCATGGGTCATGGGTTACAGCAAACTGAAACTCAGTACTTTTTTTTCTAAAGTAAAATATACTTGATCTGCCTGTAATTTCCTAGAGAATTCTATTTATTTATCTTTTGTAATGCTGAAGATAAAACCTAGGGCGTTTTGCACTTAGTCAACTACATGTGACATTCCCATTCCTCTCTGGGTAATCTAAGAAGCCATATGAGTTCTTGTCTCAGTCCGAAAACATTTACCTCTTCATAGGTGTGATAATGAGAGAAAGATGGATAATTGGCTAGGAGGTAAAAGAGATCCAAAGAATAGTTGCCAGTTCTTTTCTTGGTTACAGGTGAGTAATGTACTTAGCTTCAACCTTGCCCGAGGCCAGAAATGCCAGAAATGCCTAAGCGAAAAGAGTCTTTGGTTTCCTCATAGACTGAGGAAGAAGATGCCATGAAGTAGAGCTGGTTGCTTTTTACCTCACTTCCTGTTCTGGAAACCATACTGAGGATGTGACCAGATCCTTTCCATTTCTTCCTCTTCCACCTCTTCTTCTTTTTCTTCAAGCAACAGTCTTATTAATTTCTAGACATCGAGACAAAATGCCTACTCCCAGGAAACCCAGAGTTTTTGCAGGACTTCTGTCTTTTCTCTCATTTAAGTTATCTATGATAAAACTCTTTCTAAGACATAACTTAATTTAAATGTTAATCTATATACATCTATATTGTTCAATTTAAAAAAACCTATTTAGTGACTCCTAATGATATTCTGCTGTACTCATAGTACCTTGTTCAGCAATCATTAAAGAAGCTTCCTCCTGCAGCAGATATGAACAAATATAGAGACCCGAAGACAGATACTATGCAGAAGGTGAAAGACCTTGGAAAGCTCAGCCCTAAATCCCTCTCCTCACAGTTCAAGAAACCTCACAGAAGAGAAGGCAGAAAGGGTGCAAGAACCAGAGGGGATAAAAGACACGGAGAATACAAGGCTCTCTAAACACAGCAGGACCTGTGGGAAAATGAACTCACAGAGACTAGAGCAGCATGCATAGGGCCTGCATGAGTTGGCACCAGGTCCTCTGCAGGTAAATTTTAGTTTCCAATTTAGTGGGTTTTTTTTAATTGAAGTCCTGAGTGTGGGAGTCTCTGATTCTTGTGCCTCCTCTAAGGTTTTTTGTTTTTTTGTTTTTTCTTCTGTTGGTTTGTCTTGTCCAACTTCTATGAATGAATGAATGAATTAATGAAAACCTAGCTAGGGAAGGGTAAATGCTAACATAAGAACTATCATTTATACTTTCTTGGAGAAGGAAAACCAGTTTTCTCCAATGGAGGGTCAATGAGTATATCAACTATTTTAGGACAGTCCACAGGTTCAGGGGCAGTTGACCAACATGTAAGGGAATCTACAAGTTTTTTTTTGTTGTTGTTGGTGTTTTGTTTTTTGTTTCTTTTGGTGTACATGTGTGTATGTATTTATTTGGTTATAGCTTGCTGTTTTTTTTTTCTTGTACTTGTTTTGTTTGTTTTTTTTTCTTTTCAGTGTAGTTTTTGTTTTCTTGGTTTTGTTGTATTGGGTTTTGTTGCTGATGTTTTAAGAAGGAGCCTAAAGTTGGGTGGACAGGAAAGGAAAGAGGATCTGGAAAGAGTTGTGAGGGTAAAATAATATGATTAAAATATTTAAATTTAAAAATTGTTTTAAATAATGAAATATGACAAAATATTTATAAAATATATATAAAAGTTTAAAAATCCATTATCTACATATGAAACTGTTATGCCTAAAATATAAATAGATGTAAGGTATGCTTTGCTTTATAGAAAGAGGACCACATGGCTCAAAACAAAATGTATTAACAAAAAGTCTCAAAATTCTACTGCTCAGGACTAGCCACAGGATTATCAACATGGATTGCTGCAGCCATGAATCATCTGAAGGAATGGGCGGGCATGGGAGTGTTAGCAGGCCTTCTGGTGTTGGTCTCCTTGGTTTGCCTGTGGTATATATGCAAGATTAGAGTCTCACAACAGTGTGATGAAGCCATGATCATTCAGGCCTTTACAGCCATTGAAGCAAGGCATTCTCCCCAAGCATGGTTGGATACCATAAAAAGCTAAAATGATACGCTCAGGATGCGAGGCTAAGCACTGCACTCAGGGTCAGCCGCTTTGGACCCAGAGAAGAGCATGTCTGATTGCATGCGGGTTGATGCCCCAGGTCCCGCCTCTGAGAAAAAGGTATTGGACGGGTCCGATGCTCTTTGGGTGGATGACACCTAAATGAACATCTGTACAAAGTCCCAATTTATTTCTAATATCAGAGATCAGACCTCTACTCTTGCCTGATGCATCTAAAACAAAAAGGGGGAACTGTAGAGAGCTGCGGAATGCTATGCCTTAAAGATGGAGCTGGTTTCCGCCTTCCACCTTCCCGATGGTGAGTGCTCTCTGTCAGGAACAACTCCACATTTGGCTAAGGCCGAGGATCTGGCTTGCTTCCATGTATGTGGACCTATCTGCATTGCCCCCGTGGCACGCCTGGGTTGGCTACCCAGAGGCTATTTAAGCTGTGGGCTGGCTTTCCCCGGGGTCCGAGGATTGTTCAATGTTCCTGAATAAACTGCATTGAAAAAAAAAAAAAAAAAAAAAAATTCTACTGCTCAAAATGAGCATGATTCCCTGATTCCAACAACCATCAAATGACTGAAAACTCAACCAATATATCAATATCTCACTAAGAAAAAAAATCAAGTTTGAGAACATCTACTTAACAGTCTATTAACTATCACTAATTGTGGATTTTTCTTGGGACCTTAAAGAAAGCACTGTTTATAGTGATGCTTTGTATTATTTTTTCCCTTTAAGGAGCTCTTGAGAAAAATGTAAACACCATATGTTACACTGTGTTAGAACAAAATTACAAAATTACAATTACTTACTCAAGTCAATAGGTAATTTAAATCAGAATAAGACTGTCTCAGAAGCAGCTGCTCTCAAACTGCTTTTGCCACTTAGAAATGTATTAAATTATGTGGCCAGCAACCTACTTATATAATGTGAACACACTAAAAAAAAATGAAGTTTCTCTTGGAAAAATAATTGTATATAATTTGACTAAGGAAATTAAATGGACTTAAAAAGAGGAATGACATTTAACCGTCATTTTATGGAAGTCTGCCTTTGTTATTTGTGTGCGTACAACTATTAGAGAAACATGTGAACATATTCACATATGTGACAGTATTGATAACCTTTTGCTGTGTTTTCTCAAATCTTTGCATGTAGTATATGATGTGGAATTAAACAGGTTAGCTTCAGAATATTTCCCCTTAGAAATAATTGCTGACAAAAATCTAATAGTTTTCCAGTGTGCACTGTTCAATCCATATTTCAAAGAAGAGGCAATTTGTTAATCATTTAAACAGTGAATGTTGTAAAAAAAAACAGTTAAGATAAACTTCCTAATGCTAATTGCCACTTGGTACTGTCAAACATACACATTGTTACAGACAGTCACACTCAAAATTGAATATTAACATTCATTATAATTTACAGACAATTAGGGTGTCCAGAGATGAGGTTGTTTTCATCATGGAACTATTTTTCAAATGATTTTTAATTGAATATAAAAGCCTGCCTAAGCAAAGAAAGCAGTACTCAAATCTCAACCATAAGTAGGTGGGAGACTTTACTCCTAGTTCCTCATAAAGCACTTCAGTCATCTCATGAGTCGACAATAGCTGAAAACAAAGCTGGACAGCTGACAGACCCCGCGACCTAGCTATGGCGCAGACATAGCCATGCCCTAACCCCCCACCCCACCCCCGCACACCAGGAAAGCTAGGCCTCTGAAAGCTAGAGGGTGGAATCCAGTTCTATGAATCCAGGCAACGTCTCCAGTTTGAAGTAGGACCCTGGAAGTTTGCAGCCTTCAGAAAAAAATTAGATGAACAACAGACCAAGACAAAACAAAAAAAGCAAAAACCTATACACCAAAACTGACAAAAGTGAGAGACAGACAAGTGAAAGTAAGTGCTTTAGACTGAGTACAGATAGAAGCCCTGGGAAATCACCAGCCTCACTTTAGCCTACTTTGTTCTCCGTCTCTGCACCTAAGCTGGCCTCTCCTGGCAGCAGTCACTCCAGGATTCTGTTCTTTCTGTGCCAATGTATAGACTATTCAAGAAGTTCTGGAATCTATCAAATAATGTAGAGTGAAATCTTACTGATTCAAATTATTTGAGCCAAATTATATTTCAGGTAACCCTCATTTTAGAATTCAAAGATGGTTTAAATGGCCAGTTTTTAATGAAAGAAACATCTAATTGTAATATGATTACAACAGAATCTAAATTTCAAGACAATGATTTGTTCTTTCTTTTACATTTTTCTTCATCACATATCACTTATATATAAGTAATAAACAATCAGAATTATGGGTAACAGAAAAGCACCTTCATATAGAAAAACAACAACAACAACAAAAACAAACCCAGAATAGCTAAAACAATCCTGTACAATAAAAGATCTTCTGGAGGTATCTCCATCCCTGATATCAAGCTATAGGATGGAGCAACAGTAATAAAAACTGCATGGTACTGACAAAGAAACAGATTGGGAATCAATGGAATCTAATCAAAGACACAGAAATAAACCCAGACACATATGGTCACTTGATTTTTGACAAAAGTGCCAAAACCATACAATGGAAAAAAGATATCATTTTCAACAAATGGTGCTGGTGCCTACATTTAGAAAAATGAAAATAGATCCATATTTACCACATTGCACTAAACTAAAGTCCAAGTGGATCAAAGACCTCAACCTAAAACCAGGCACACTAAGCCTACTAGAAGATAAAGTGGGGAAATCCTTGAACTCATTGGTATCTGAGACTATTTCCTGAATATCAACAGTTCAGGTTCTAAAACAATTAGTAGACTGGACCTCTGGGCTTCACCTGAGCAGAGGTCTGGGTCCTCTCCATGCAGCCCATAGGCTGCTCAGTTTTCAAATGGGTTCCTTAGTAAGGGGATCAAAGGGCTGTCTCTCACATAAACTCAGTGCCTGGCTCTTTGCTAACTTCTCCCTTGGGGGGAGGGGTGCAGCCTTACCAGTCCATAAAGGAAGATGATGCAGCCATCCCTGAGGAGACCTGATAGGCTAAGGCCAGATAGAAGGGGAGGAGGTCCTCCCCTATCAGTGGACTAAGGGGAAGGCGTAGGAGGAGAAGACGGCAGGTGTGTGGGATTGGAAGGAGAGGAAGGGAGCTATAGCTGGGAAACAAAATAAATAAATTGTAATAATTAGTTAATTAATTAGAAAACAAAAAATAGGACCTCATGAAACTGAAAACCTTTTGTAAAGCAAAGGACACTGCCAATGGAACAAAGCAACAGCCTTCACCAACCCTACATCCAACAGAAGGCTAATGTGAAGAATATATAAGAAACACAATAAATCAACATCATAACCCCCAGATAATCTAAGTATAAAATGGGGTACAGAGCTAAACAGAATTCTCAACAGAGGAATATCAAATAGCAGAGAAATATTTAAAGAAAAGCTCAAAGTCCTTAGTAATCAGAGAAATGCAAATCAAAATGACTCTAAGATTTCATATTACACCCATCAGAATGGCTAAGATCAAAATTTTAAGTGACAGCACATACTGGAGAGGATGTGGAAAAAGGGGAACTTTCCTCCATTGCTGGTGGAGGTGCAAAACAGCTCTTTCTCAAGAGCCAGCTGTACCACTCCTGGGAATATATCCAAAAGATGTTCCACCAAACAACAAGAACATTTGCTCAACTATGCTTTAGATATGAATGGAGAGGGTTTCTATTCTATTTGGAACATACACAGAAAGTAAAATCAATAATTATATACAGGATAAAACTATCAATATCTTTGTTTATGTTTTACCTTATCAGGTCTATTTGGTATTTCAGTAGCTGACAAATTTCAAAGAAAGTTGAAAATCTATTTTGTAAAATTTAAGTTCAAGAAGCATATAATTTTCTTTATTTTGAATCCTTCATATGTTTCTTTTGCCTGCTTCTTATACCATATTATCTGTAGAAGAAAGCCCAAGTTACATAAAATGTAGATTATCTTCCATATAAGCATGAACTCACAGCCCATGCAAACACATCACAGAATGCTTGTTTGCTTTTTATCTTTGTGTCTAGCTTAACACTGTGATTGGGATCTTATACTTCTCCATACATCCAGTTAGAAAGAGCTGCAGATTTCCAGACTAAATTAAAACTAAAACAAGCAGTACAGTTTTCTGCAGCTTTCTATACAATGAAAGATGCCACTTCTGTTATTTGTTCTTATACATTATAAGGCCCATCAGATACTTGTTAATTGTTGGGACAAGTATGGTAAAATTGGGGATAATACCTGATTCAGGCCAGGAGACAATAAAGAGAAAACAGATAAATGCATGTAAGAGGATACCCTTTATTCCTGTAAATCTTACTGCCAAATGCAACCCATTTGTTTTCCTACTTGTCCCACTGCCAAGGATCCCCCTCTGGCAGAGACATATAAAGGAGAAAAGTGAGCTGAACTCCTCTACCTTTAGTTACTCTGTGACAATCTTGTTCCATTGGTAAAACCTAATTGGTTCCAGTGACATTGCAATGTCTTTTTTTTTTTTTTAACACCTAGTTACACTAAACATATAGCTTTATTCTTAAGGAGAATGTGCAACAACATTTACATAAAAGCATTAGTCTGCACCATAGATGATTATCTCTGATTGTGACCTGATAGTCCTACCAGACTTTAAGGTAAGAGATTACATGAGAAAAAAAGAATATGCTGGGAATAAAAGGCTTCCACAACAATGATGGGACTTCTTTTCCTGTTTGAGGATCCGCTGTTCATTACTTTCCTGTAGTACTAAGAATGATATATGCAGTTTATTGTAGAGGATGTTGTTACTACTTGTGAGCACAGCAGTGATTTCTACTTTCTTAAGTTTAAATGAGATTTTATGATTTTTCTTTTATTTTCCAATTTCTAACTTCAGTTACCAATATGCCATTTTGCTTGAATTTCTAAAAATAATGGAATATTTGTAAAATTAATTATATGACTATGAAAAGTACAGTGAAGAAATGCTAGATTTATAAGTATAAATTCAAAACAGAATTTGCTTAATTTATTGTTAATAAGCTAGTTAATTTATTAATTGTGCTGTACAGCATGCCTATATGGTACAATAAAAACAGCAGAAGGCTGACATCCTAAAATATCTAACATCTTAAAATATCTTTACATTCATTGCTATAATTATTAGCATGTATTAATCATAAAAGTGCACTCAACCCATTGTGAAAGTTCCATTTGTACATACATCATGCACTAATCCTTTCCATCCAGCCTTCCACTCTTGATGCCACATGCCTTTCTTCATAGGCATTCTACAGAGCCATTATAAAGCTTAATATTCCTGTGCAATTCCATAGTTACCAGTAAAAAACAAAAACAAAAACAAAAAAAACCCTAGCCATTTCCAAATTATTTCACTCAAGGTCTAATTAACTGCACTCAATTCCTCATTCATTATATTGAATACTTTCAAATGCATTTTCTTAGTTGGAATTGACTGTTGTAAAAGACCCCCACAAAGCGAGTGGCCTAGAAGTATTAAAATGTGTACCCTGAGTTCTAAGGGCGAAGAGGCCCAAGAACCAGAGCCTGTGCTTGGTGCTTCTTTCTGAATTCAAAGACAGAAGTTTCTATACGTTGTGATACAGTGAGAGAAAAGGCATGCCCTAAGAGCTTTGTTAGAGCAACATTGTAGAGATTTTCATGTGATCCTCCCACAGCCTCATACATTAGCATTAGTTGCCAGCTAATGGGTCTGTAGAAAGTGTTAAATCTTATAGGCTCTGACTCAATCAGAGGGTTAATACTTTCCTGGGTTCATATTGTGTTGGCATCATTTGGAGCTGGTAAAATACCGGAGTTGAGGAGCGGTTGGAGGATTTAGGTCACTGGGGTAGGGTGCATATTTAGGGGCTGCATCTTTTTCTACCCTTGCAAAGAGCCTCCACCACATGCTACTGCTCCCATAGCATCCTGCCTCTGCAGGGACACACACCAGCGGGGCCAGGACTGTGGACTCACACCTCCTAAACTGTGAGCACAAGATCTTCCCTGAGTGACCTCTCAGGCAGTTTGTCACGGTGACAGAAAGAGAACAAGCTTGGGCACTAATACTGTAATGAGGTCTCGCTTCATGCCTCCTTATCTTCTAATAGTATCACATTAGGAGAAAAACATTTCAAACTTTAAATTTTGAGAGGGCAAAAAATTTCATTCTGTGGACCTTGTATCAGTTTGATTTAGTTTTTACATTCATTTGGTATTTAAGTAAACTATTCCAAACTATGATTAACATAACTAACTCCCAGATAGACTATTTTTGCAGTGTTAACATTTGGTTGCTTTTCATAATCATAGTCTCTCAAGTGGATATTCTAACAATATATTAGAGTCTTTCCATTGAAAATATTGAAGAGAAGATATTACAGTGTGTGTAAACATTTAAAAAAAAACCCTGTGAAATAGGATGATTAGAATTATTCCCAGTTACATTCATTTTCCTGCAAAGGCCTTAACTTTGCTTTTCTTTATGACAAGTGGCTTTCAATATCTGACATCCACATTAGGTCTTGAGAGATCTTACAAATGATGATGAGCACAGCACTGATCATCAACTCCTGCTTTTCATATCAAAGGTTGTCTCACAGAAGCAGCTGTTTTGGAGCAGACCCAATTGATCACCCATTGCCTGGTTCTATGGTTCTCAGATAAAGGGACTGATAGAACACATGTTGTTCTGTGCTGAAGTTGGGTCCCTAACCAAGAATGAGGTGACAATAGTTATTTCTTTTTTTATATAATTTTAATTACATTTTAATTTTATATTTATTACATTTTTTTTTACTTTGTATCTCAGCTGTAGCCCCATCCCTCATTCCCTCCCAATCCTACCCTCCCTCCTTCATCTCATCCCATGCCCCTCTAAAAGTCCACCGATAGGGGATGTCTTCCTCCTCTTCCATCTGACCCTAGCTTATCAGGTCTCATCAGGACTGGCTTCAATGTCCTCCTCTGAGGCCTAGCATGGCTGCTCCTCCCTTGGAGAGGGGCAGGGGGTGGTCAAAGAGCCAGACACTAAGTTCATGTCAGAGACATTTCCTGGTCCCCTTACTAGGGTTACACACTTGGATACTGAGCTGCCATGGGCTACCTCTAAGCAGGGTTTTAGGTTATGTCTATTCATGGTCCTTGGTTGGAGAATCAGTTTCAGAAAAGACCCCTGTGCCCAGATATATTTGGTCCTTGTGGAGACCCTGTCCTCTCCATGTCATACTAACTCCCTCTTCTTTCATATGATTCACTGCACTTCGTGGAATGTTTGGTTATTAGTCCCAGCATCTTCTTTGATACACTGCTAGGTAGAGTCTTTCAGAGGACCTCAGTGGTAGGCTCCTGTCCTGTTTCTTTTCTCCTATTTCCAATGTCTATCCCATTTGTCTTTCTAAGTGAGGATTGATCATCTTACCCGGGGTCTTCCTTCTTGTTTACCTTCTTTAGGTGTACAGATTTTAGTATTTTTAGTTTTTTTTATATAATTTTTACCCAGAGTCCTCCTTCTTGCTTAGCTTCTTTAGGTGAACAGATTTTAGAGTCTTTCTTAAAACTTCATTTTTTTTCTCAAAAGTCATTTGAAAATCCTGTTTCTTTTACAAATTTTTAAGGCATTTTTAATGACATTGGGATTTTCTTTTAGCAGTTCAGTATTCTGTCCTTTACATACAATGAGATGCAATATTCAATTCAACGAAGTAGTCAAAGATATATAACATTCTGTACGTGAAATCTACTGCATTCAAAGTGCAATCAAGCTTTGTGCAATATACTTTAAATATTTGTATCAGATCACTCTCAGAGGTTCTACTAACCTAAGTGACATAAAAAGTGGATCTGTGAATTCATTTGTACAAGACCATGTTTGAACAAAATCTATGCAGACAGACGCACACCCCATGTCTGAAAGCATGCTAAGCAAATCCTTGTACAGAGAAGGTTTCCTTTCTGTGTCACATGAGGAACACAGACAAATTCAGACAAAATCTCAGGCACCAACTTGGATAAAGATGAACAGACTCACTGAAAGTTAAATGTGAAGAAAATTGAGTGCGTGGGTTTTAGCTGACAGGGGCTTGCTGATGTGTTTGCTATATATTAATATGGACAAGTTCTTTATCTCATACATAGCTGCCTGAAATTATTTGGACAGTGTAGAAGAATTTGGACAGCAATATAAAGCTAGTGTGCAGTAGCAAATTATTTACTTGTTTTTCCCATTAAAATTTTCCCCAGAGGCCTACTATGTCTGAATGCTATTACGTGTCTTTTTAGCACAAATTAAATACAATTCACTTTGGCTTTAATTTATGTATTTTTCCTCACTAGGATATCAACCTCATTTTCTGACTATATGAAGGATCATCTATTATACAGCACCACTGCTGTCAGCACAGAACAAATAACAGGTAAATTATTCCAAACTTTTTGTCAGAATGAGAAGGAGAAATATAAAATAATACAGGAGAAACATTACAGAGGATAATATGGTAGCTGCTATTTTGGTACATTTTACTGGGTGTTTACACTCTGTGCAGTGTTCAAGAATCGACAGACACCTAGTTAATTCAAATTCTGTAACATAAAGTCTAATTTCTTAAATTAATGAAAATTGAAATGACCAGAGAACTTATGGTCATGAGTCTTCTGATGAGGACAATTCATAATTCTTTCTGTGTTCTCAGACCAAAATTACTACACTTAACTAAGAACTTAGCAGTACTGGAATCTGCATTAACAAGAGACTGTCATATCCATACAAGTAGAGTAATAATACAGATTCTTTCCTGGTCATTTCCGTCAAAAACTGATTTATTTCTCTTATGTCTCATCAAAGGTCTTCCCTGATTGACTCCACTTAGTAGGTCTGACACTGACTATTTGTTCCAGCAAGGATTATGTTGCCCTGTATCTATAAAGCTCCCAAAATAACCATATTTAGAGACAAGACATTTAAAGAGGGTTGGGTGTGAAATGGAAGTTGTTGCTGATCACACTGGGGTCAACAGGATCTGTAATGAGGAAGAAGTATGAAGGATTCGTACTTTCAGGACATAATAAGAAGGTGGCTTTTTAAAGCCACAAAGACATCAAAGATGCAGAAAACAAAAATGCCAGTGCACGAATCTTTCATATCTACTCTCCAGAACTTTTAGAAAACAAACTTCTACTTTTTGACATATCTAATCCACGGTGCTTTGATGTGACAGCCTAGGAGATTATTACACTCTCCCTGGCAGGGTGTTCCTGTAAGGCTGTATATAGGAGATATATATATATATATATATATGGTTCCTATATAACAAAGTCACAGTGGAGTCCTAGGTGGTGAGTTTCCAGTGGACTTCAGTGAAAAAAAATATCACATGTATGGCACTGGATTTTCTTACTGTTAGCAATATATAATCCTTGTGGAGTTCTGGCCTGAAAATTATGCTTTCTTGTAGAACACTTACCCTGATTACACTGAAACCTCCGTACTTTATAATACCTAGAGAGGGTCCATGGAAACAATGAAGCATGTCAGGCAGCAACTGCAATAAAATTCTAATAGTCCTACTCATAGGCCCTGGGTACTGGACAGGAGTTAGCTTCAATATTTATCCTTCTTATGTTTAAATAGTAAACTTAAGAAGACAATATAAATACCATCTCTAGCCTATAGCCAAATGCACCTAGTTTAAAGGGGTATAGGGGAGAAAAGGAAGGGTAGGAGGGACTAGGAGGAGATGGAGGGGCTACAGTTGGGATACAACATAAATAAATTTAAATAAATATTTAAATGAAAGAAACTATTAAAAAAATAAACTCAAAAAATCTACCCAGAAGGGCTTATGTCACATATAGAATCTCAGTTAAAAAAACCCAAAAACCAAAAAACTGTCTTTTGGGGCTGACAAATGGTTTATTACATATATATATATATATATATATATATATATATAAACAAAGCTATCATTCTAATTATAAATAATCAAATGTGGTTGCTTAAAATAATTACATTATATAAAATAGATATCTCTTAAAAGAATTATCATTAGCAAAACATACTAACTGCTTTTTAAATTAAATTTTTATTTTTTATATTAACAGTTTATTCACTTTGAATCCCAGATGTAGACCCCTCCCTCATTCCCTCACAATTCCAACCTCCCTCTCTCATCTCCTCCCATTCCCCTCTCCAAGTGCTAGGCTGATCCGACAAGCCCTGTACCCCACCCTCAGCAGGGTATGGGTCTGGCTGCTGTTTTAAAACTTTGATTTATAATGGCTGTAGTTTGCAAATCCCCTCCAAAGCTAATATTAAAACTTCATTTCTATTGTATGGCTTTAAAAGCCAGGTACTAAGTGTGTACTGAGGCCATGGGGGCTCTGCCCTTCTGAAAGATTAACACCATCACCAAGACAGGTATAATTACTGCTGGGCTGGGTTCCTTATAAGATAGAGGGTTTGGCTTCATTTCATCTCTCTGTCTTACATGTGTTCACTGGCACATTGTCTGTGTTTGATGTACAAAGATGTTTCTTGAAGATACAGGTGATATGCCCTAAGCTTTTCATGGTCTCGTAGCTTTTGTACTTCCTTTGCTCAAGATTTTCCCTCAGAAACATGTTTTACTTCTGTGTTCACCATGCCTCTGCTAACGTGTTCCTATCCAAATGCTAACATGTATTTGTCCTCTCGCTACACACTGTTTTATTGAAAATAACTTTTCATCTCACCGAATATATCCCTGTTATCATTTCCCCTCCTTCTGCTTCTCCCACTTCCTTCCCTCTTTGTCTCCCATCTGGATCCTCCTCAATTTTTGTCTCTCATTAGGAAACAAACAGGCTTCCATGGGATTATAACAGTAAATATAATATGATCTAATATGGTAAAAAAAAAAAAAAACCCTAACACATCTGAATAGAACAACCATAATAAAATAGACAACAGCAATAACAACAACAGACAGAAGAAAAAATCCCAAGAAAAAGGCACCAAAACCAGATACAGACAAAGAGACTTGCCTCTTTGAACTTCCTTTTTAAAATGAGACATTGAAGCAACACTTTCTCTCCCTGAAATCCCACTGTATTTTCCTCATGACAATAATCACCCCTCTCTGACACACTGTAAAGTATTTTTTTTGTTTTTTTTTTATGTGAATTCAGACACTATAAAATCAGAGATTTGGTTTATTATTTACATTGAGACATGAATGTCTTAGAATATTATTAAGCCCACAGCAGATAATCAATAAATGGATTCATCAACAAATTAATGAGTTAGTGGACAACTAAAGCAATGATGCAGATATATACCATAGTAGCCTCTTATGGGGGAGCAAAGAGTGATCTCAAGTTTAAGAGAGACCAGTAATTCCCAAAGGTGAAAAACAACTGTAATAAAATCTCTCTCACTATCCACATATGTAGGACATAGAATGGATGATTCTGTAATAGGTTTGCTACAATGGATTCCTCTTTCCTAAGGTCTCAAAATGTATTCCTTTCCATTATTATACTTCTAGACAAAATAACTTGTAACTATATTGATGTCAGGATATTTGAAGGGGCAAATTATCAGCCTTGCTTGGTTTACAGTGAGTTTTCCCCAGAATTCTAAAGGGGATGGAGGGGCTCCTTCAGAGGGAGCCAAGCATTTAGGATGTTAATTGGTTACCTTGTTGTGGGAAACCACAAAATTAAAAACAAAGTACTACGTCAAACTGTCCTATTCACAGAAAACATTTTGTAGTTTTTCTGGTTAATGTTTTAATGTATTTATTAGTTTGCCCTCAAAGGGTTCATATTTATTTTTCCTCCTTCACAAATATGACATTCCTGTTAATTAGTTTTCATAAAAGTACTATGGTATGAGATAGCATAAAATAAATAACATGACTTCTGAATATCAAACACAAATCTCCAAAGAATAATATTCTCATTTGACAATCAGGTAAAAAAAAACGAGAGTTAAAAAATCCTTCATATAAAGCTCTGCCCTGCTGCAGACTATCAATGTAGATGCTGAGACTTATGGGCAACCTTTGGGCAGAGTGCAGGGAATCTTAGGAAAGAAGTGGGAAACATTAAGATCTGGAGAGGACAGGAACTCCATGAGTTCCTGGAGAGCAACAGAACCAAACAATCTGAGCACAGGGGTCTTTCCTGAGACTGCTATTCCTACCAAGGACTATGCATGGAGATAACCTAAGACCCCTTCACAGATGTAGCCCATGGCAGTTCAGTATCCAAGTGGGTTCCATTGTAATAGGAACAGGGACTGTCTCTGACATGAACTGATTGGCCTGCTCTTTGATCACCTCCCCCTGAGTGGGGAGCAGCCTTACCAGGCCACAGAAGAAGACAAGGCAGCCACTCCTGATGAGACCTAATTGACTAGGATCAGAAGAAAGGAAAATAAGTCCTCTCCCTATCAGTGGACTTGGGGAGAGGCATGCATGCAGAGGGTGGAGGAAGGGAGGGATTGGGACGGGAGGAGGGAGGGAACCATGGGGGTTACAAAGTGAGTAAAGTGTAATCAATTAAAAAAAAATCCTTCATGTTATTGTGAACAAAGCTACTTTAAATGTAATTGAGGAGATGTCCTTGTTGAACGGTGGATCATCTTTTTGGTATAGGCCCAGGAGTGGTATGGCTGGCTCTGGATGTAGAGCTATTCCTAATTCTGAAATACTGCCAGGTTGATTTCCAAAGTGGTAGAAGTTTGACTCCCACCAGCAATGGAGGAGGGTTCCCCTTTCTTCACATCCTCTCCAGCATGCACTGTTACTTGACAAGTTTTTGATCTTAGACATTCTGATGGGTGTAAGATGCTGAGACTCAGGTGCTGTCTATGACATGAACTCAGTGGCAGGCTCTTTGATCACCTCTCTGTTGGGGGTACAGACTTACCAGGCCACAGAAGAAGATAATGCAGCCAGCCCTGGTGAGACCTGATAGGCTAGGGTCAGATAGAAGGGGAGGAGGATCTCCCCTATCAATGGACTAGAGGAGGGGCATGTTGAGAGAAGAGGGAAAGTGGGTGGGACTAGGAGGAGACCAGGGGGTGGGAGGCTACAGCTGGGAGACAAGGTGAATAAACTGTAAAAATAAGTGAATAAGTAAGTAAGTAAGCTAGTAAATAAATAAATAAATAAATAAATAAATAAATAAATAATCTTGGGGAGAAAAGATGTGAGACTAATAGCCAAATATGGGACACAATGCAGGGAGTCTTCTGGAAGAATAAGGGAAAGCATAGAAGGACCTGCAGGGGACAGAAGCTCCACAAGAAGGCTAACAAAGTCAACTAACCTGGGCCCAAGGTGTCTTATGGAGACTGATACACCAACCAAGGACCACGCACGGACCAGACCCATACCACTTACACATAGATAGACATTGGGTAGCTTCGCCATCATGTGGATCCCCTCGAAAGGTGACTGTCTCTGACATGGACTCTGTTGCCTGCTTTTCAATCACTTCCCCCTGGGGAGACTGCCTCATCAGGCCACAGGGGAACAAAAGGGGCTGAGTCCTGATAGTACTTGATGTGCTGATGTGTGTTGGGGTGGGGGCTCCCCTTATCTGAGTAGTAGGGGGGAGGGGATGGGAAAGAGAGAGGGAGGTAAGTGGGATGAGAAGATAGAGGTGGGAAAAGAAGGAAAAGGGGGAAAAAAACCTTCCTGGGGAATTCTTGGGGCCTAAAGTTGGAGGTTCTGCCCCCGTGAAAAGAATAGCACTTATTTGCTGTTTTGCTGTGTGCTATTGTAGGTGTTTTCTACATAGCCACTTCTCAGCCTTGCTTTTTATTATCTCCTAAAGTAATTGTATTTGTCTTTGCTCTATAAAACCATAAATTAAGAAACAAAGTAACTGCCTTATGGTAATAATGAGAAGAAAGTGACAAAAGCAGGCTTAGTCACAGATGTTATCTATAGTGCTACAGAAATCATTACTGTAGAAACTGTACAGTGTGTTTCCTTCTAAAATGTAGACTTGAAGCTGGCAGTGGTGTCTCATGCCTTTAAACACAGCATTTGGGAGGCAGAGACCTAGTGATCTCTGAATTCAAAGCCAGCCTACTCCGTAAAGCCAGTTCTAGCATGGCCAATGGCTACACAGAAAAACCCTGTCTTGAACCTCCCAGCTCCCCCAAAATGTAAACTCCTAATTGTTACAATGCTGCATTGTTTAATATAGTACGGTATCATAAATGACAGGAGGTATCTGGTTCATTTTATTTAGTGGAACTATTTTAATCTTCTACATCTTTAGAATACACTAAAATTAACACAATATGAATAACCTTTAATTTCTGCATCAGAAGTCCTACGACACTTTTCACAGTCCATAATCACAAGGATTTAAACTTAAGGACACAAACATCTAAAAGCTAAAAGGTTCAGAGAAGAAATGAGCATCTACATATTCAATTAAGAGATGCCCACTTACAACATTGTTCAAACTCTTTATCAAAAATTACCTTTTGAATTGATGGCTTGTATCATAAGATCTAGGCTTAGCAGAATTTGTAAGAACACTTAAAATTGCTTTTCAAAATATTAAATTCTAAAATTAGTGTCGTTTAGCAGCCTGTTGATCCATCTGCTCCTGAGGCCACCCACAAAGCAGAGTATCAGACTCCCTCCCAAACTCAGAAAATTAGATCTGTGTTTTTATCATATCCCCCAAAGATAATATTTGTGTACATTAAAGTTTGAGAAGTTGTGGCAACCAAATTTTTACCCTTATGTCCAGAATATCAAGACATCGTAGGAACTGAAATCCCAATCTTCCCTTGAAAGTAGCACAGTTTAATGCAGTGGTTTTCAACCTTCCTGATGCTATGAATCTTTAACACAGTTTCATCTTGTGGTGAGGCCTAGCCATAAAATTATTTCGATGCTACTTCATAAGTGTAATTTTGCTACTGTTAGAGATATAATGTAAATATCTGATAAATATATCTGATATCTCACCCCTGTGAAAGGGTCTTTTGACCCCCCATGAGAACCACTGTTTTAGGGCATTCTCAAGTGGAGTAAATAGTTTATTTATATTTTAGGACAGAAAAACAATCTCAGATGTACATACTTAAAAACTTTTGAGATTCATATATAATTTATATTCGTGCATCTTTTTGATTTATTACTTTTTCTAAAGAAAGACTACAAATTGTTTCTAATTAAAAACTAAAATAAAAAAGTATGTTCCAGGATGGCTAGAGGGCTCACTAGGTAAAGGTACTTGTCAGTATGTCTGATAACATGAGTTTGGTCTCCAGAACCTGCACCCCATCTTAACAAACATACAAAATACATAAATAAATGTAAAAAAGTTAACAATCATCTAGAGATAATTTTTATTCTTTCTTTACATTACACAAATTTTATATAACAAAGAGCAAAACATGTGATTTATATTGTATCTGAGTAAGTCCTGGCTCTATGGTCCTATGGTAGTGACAGCATTTCTCCCTTAATATCCCAGAAAACTTTTGAGATGTGAATTAATATTTCTGTTCCCTTTTTAGTTGAATTGTATGGCTTTCTTTTTCTTAGTTAGCTTTGGGTCCGGGGCAGAAGAATAGTCAAATACAATGCAACCTCAAAAATTGTATTAAAGAGATTTTTTTTTTTCTTTTGGTGTTCTTGCTGTTTCATGTACAGTAGGATAATCTCAGATGAAAATGGAAAAATACCTTAGGCAAAGAGGAGACTTCACTAAACAAAGAAAAGTAATCAGACAATTTTGAAACCACAAAGAAAGAAAAGGAGAAGAGTCAATTGTGACTCAGACTCAGCTCTTGGGAGTCTGATTATCCCAAGGAGGGTTTACCTGTCCTCAGAGTGGGTGGTGAGACCTGAGAGCTTGTGGCTGTACCTCAGAGAGGGTGGCTGTATGCAGAAAGGGTAGCCTGTGGTCATGCAGAGTGCCTATATCACATATGAGGTAGCGGTACCTCAGGTGTGTGCAGTGTCTCTGAGAGTGACTGTGCCTCAGAGGGATTGGCAGTACCTGAGAGTGGGTAGCGGTGGCCAAGGGTGGCTACACTTCAGGGAAGTGTCTCACTGTGTGCTAGGCATGGCACAACTCACCTCCAAGACAGTCCACAAACTCCAGCCAATTCTACACAATGGTCACACAAAGTTTCGCGGTCGTGGGCTGATGGTGGTGTACAGGTTGTGCGGAGGAAGACAGAATTAAGTCAAGGTACGAGGGGAGCTCAGAAAGCCTATCAGAGCAGAGTTTAAAGGCCTGAGTTTGAAGGTTTGGATTCAGTAGTGCTACAGATGGAGACAACTAACTGAGGACAAGAAACATTGGAATCAAAGAATATTTCTCCTCATTTTTGATGTTTAAATCTCCAAGTCTCTAAAGCCAAATGTACATCTCACATTAGTGAACTATCCTCCAAGTATTATCTATTTTTTTGTAAAACCAACTTACTATATCTTATGGTGGATCATTCCTAACAACAGTTAATTTCTCAGCAAACATGCTATTTAAAATAAAGACATGGGAGTAGCAGAGGGAGAGAGGGAAGGTTAAAAATGACATGAATGTAGCACTTGTGAAAGACGATTCCAAAATAAAGAAGTGAAAAAAATAAACACATATTAATAGGGCTGTAATTATTAGATATTAAAATAATTTGCCTTTATTTTAGGTGCTATGTATAGTATAAAGTCAATTTATTCAGACTGTCATTCTGAAGATATTTAAAAGAAATGTCACTGTCACACATACTTTAGCTGACACAAGTAATTTCCCTTTAACCCCAACAGTCCTAGATTAATCCCAAATAAGTATGAGCAACAGAAAGATTTCATTTCTCTTCTTTAACTACTCAGTAGAAAACAGAAGAGCAAAATCCTCCATCAACTGCAAGCCACTATGCATAGTGGCTTTCTTTATTCAACATTATGTGTGTGATGATGGTGGGCTTAGGTATCACTACAATTTAGGAAACTGGCAGTATACTTGAATGTTAGTGTCATTGGGTTAACAGACATCTAGGCTGTTAGTAAACCCTTTGGGTGTGTCTATGTGTGCTCCGGCCTAACCAGCTATGCACCTGCAGAGACTAACTGAAGGGTGGAAGTATATAAGGCCAGAACAAGTTACCTGCAGTTGGCTGCCGAGGGAGCACCATTCAAAATACAGCTTGCTGTTGCCCCTTCCCAGGACCCCTCTCTTCCTCAGAGCAGAAAAGGAAGGAGGTACATCACCCTCATGATATGACTCCCCATAGGACTAGGAACACGAAGCTAGCCACAACAGCTCAAAGTATATGAAACCGTGGTCCATATACCTCCTTCCCCTTCTTAACTGCTTCCCTCAAGTATTTGTCATTGAGACCAAGAAAAGGCTAATCCAGAACTTAGGGGGTTTATGTTACATTCCTTGGGGGAAAAATGTAAGTCACGTTATTTTTTTCTAGCTCTGAAGGCTCTATTGTTGAGTGATGAAGGGAATTGCTTGTTTGTTTATCTGTTTTTCTCTCTTTTATGATGTTCAGTTAACAAAAGAAATTAATTCATTTTATTGAAAAAAAATTACCACGTTAGTTAAGTACATTTGTGCATGTTGTGGTACATACCCTATGTGCATCCTGGTATACCATGGGTGTGCTTCTTTGTGTTTATGTTCCTGTGTGCTGGTTCACTGTGTGTGTGCTTGCCTGCCTGCGTGTACATGTATGCTGCTGCAATGTATGTGTGGCTTCACATGTATGCATTTGCATGTGAAGCCCAGAAGACATCCTGGGATGCCATGCTTCAGACATTGTCTATCTAGGCTCTCTCATTAGTCGGGAGCTGTATGAGCAGGCTAGGCTGATTAGCTTCCAATCCCCAGGAATACTTCTGCAGGCCCAGAACGGGAATATAAATCTATTGCAGCACTCTAGGCAACTCTAGTTTATTTTTTTAAAAAATAGGTCCTGAGAATCAATACAGGGCAAGCACTTTAGTGACCATGATCTCTCCTCAGCCCAATATCAAAATTTAAAATAAAGATAAAGATACATAGAAACTACAATATCAGGGTTTTCTTCTTTTCATGATTATAAGAGTACTTAATGTCCTCTGCACCCCCTCGCAGTGGACTCGGAAGGGGGCAGGGAGGAGATGAAGGAGGGAGGGGAGGACTGGGAGGGAAAGAGGGAGAGGGCTACAGCTGGGGTACAAGTGAATGTATAAAATTATTTAAAAATAAAAAATATTTAAAACAAAGAGTAGCTAATGTACTCTATACCTTAATAACAAATGTTTGAAATTGTCAACATTATACCACTAAAGTACTGTCAAAAGTAGTTTTTATTTTGTATTTATATAAGAATAAACAATTGATATATTATTCATGTATACAATGTCAGTTTATAAATATAAATGAGCTAATGTTGAAGTTTTACTGTATATTTAAAGATTAAATTTTAGGTAATTTAAAGCAGTAATGAGATGGTTTTATGAGTGTATGAAATTTTGAAGACTATAAATAATATTTTTACATGATAAGTAAAATACTAGGAACTTTGAGCATATTAGACTCAAAGTCAATGCTGCATATTTCAGACTATTGAAAGCCTTAATTGCATTCAAGAACCACTTACATGCATTAGCTCAAAACAGTATTGATCTCTTAAAACCAGTCAAACAGTCCAACAAAATAATTGTACTTACATTCGTTTTATTTCAGCATATTCTAGAATATAAATGACTCATTTTAACCTTTGTTAAAAACACATTCATTTTTAGCATTGCAATTTATCCATATATTAAGAAGGGAAAATGGTTTCTGGTGGTGCTCTGAAAATTTTATTAAATTCTTTGTAAAGTTAGGATTATTCTATGACCTCTGTTCCTTCCTTATACTATGAAGAAAATACCAAATGATACTAAATTTTAAAAGACAAGCTATGGTCTCACTTTATCAAATCATTTATACCCCAATAAATGTCACGCAGTATTTACCAATTTTTTGACACAGAAATGAGATTTTTATTTTACTAAGTCTGTCATAAAACAACTGAGGTTTGAATAGAAAGTAAAGGTCCTCAACAGACAGCCTTCTGGGAGGCTTACCTTGATAATACAATATGCTGATGAAAGAAAGCCCTAGTTATCAGTCAATTGCCTATATGTAGCATGAGGCTTAATGACATAAATCCTGGTATGAGAAAGTACCAAATCTCAAATAATTTTATACACAACTATCAAGATCATCCCAATGGACAGTAAAGTGTGCATCACTCTGATTTAAAGCAAACTGCAAAAACATTTGAACTATCCCAATATTCTATTTTTTCATCCAGACTATTATAGGTTGCCCCTATTTATAATAATATTAATGATAAACAAACATTGTTGGTACAGTTCACTTTCATGCTATGGCTAAAATCACTAACCCTAGCAAGCAACAAGGAAATTTCCCTATTTGTAGTGCATGATGACCTTCAACTAGGAGAATGTGTTTAGGAGAATTAATTGATACTTAATGTTAACTTTTGTTTTATAATGATTGCACCATTAAGTAGTGCTGCTAAAAAATAGTAAGCGCAATAAATACTGCAGATTTTTCCATGTAAACCAATGACTAACTAAAAACATGGGGTGAAAAATCCTTACCCCATATGGACCAAAAGGTTACAATAAACTTCCCATGTCATATATGACTAGGGTAATTGCTCCAAGAATATTTTAACCTTCAGCCTTTAGGTAGCAACAGAACAGTGAAACAAAAACAACCCTTCAAATAATGCATGCAAAGATGAAGGAGCTCTTCTCACAGGGATGCACAACCCCGGTTTCAGCACTGAAGAGGCTGAAATGGATCTCCACGGAGTTAACCAGCTCCCTTCGCAGCTGTGGGTGGCTCTATGGTATGCGATGCTAACTACGTGTAAAATACGAAAAGTGTTTTCGGGGTGTGATCATGTTTTACCTTGAGCGGCGGTGGCTCTTCGGGGAGAGGGCTGGTGGGAAGTGAGGTGGTACTGCTGGAAGGACTCACGTCACTCTGAAAAGAAAGGATTTGTGTTAAAAACTCCGTATCTGAAATCATCTTCAAGATTCCTAACCCCAAACACAACATGTCTTGTTACGATAAACAAAAAAATATGTATAAAAATTTTAATTTGGGTTATGTGGAAAGTTTTATTTTATTTTTTTTCCTTTTATTTTTTTCTGAGACGGGATTTCTCTGTGTAGCCTTGGTTACCCTGGACTCTCTTTGTAGACCAGGCTGGCCGTGAACTTACAGAGATCACCTGCCTCTGCCTCCTGGAGTGCTGGGATTGAAGATGTACCCAACCACCCCCAGCAGCTAGAAAGTTAATTTTTAAAACTCTTTGTTGGGAAATTAAACAATATTCAACATGTATATTTTAATTAAATACAATGGCTACCTTTTGTGTCAGACAATATGTAACATTTTCACTTATAGATTTACCTCTTCTTTGAAGAAGAAACGATAATGAATCATTATGATGTCATCTTTGCCCCTTTGTAGAGAGTGAAACTACTGTCCTTACCTTATTTACATTATAGAAACCACATTCAATAAAGAAAATTGAAATTAGAGAAATAGAATATTTAAACTTCCTATTGCTAACCCTTGACATTTACATCATTTCTTTTATATGGAATACTTTATTAAATATATTATTTTATTAAATATGCAAGGTTTGTACATGCATACAATGTACTTTGATCATGTTCTTCTGCCCCACTTTTCCAAATAACTTCTCTTTTCCAGCTAACTTCTCTAAGTTTCACCCCCACTCTCCCTACCAATTTTTTTCTTTTTTTCTTTTACTTTCTTTCTTTTTTTAAATAATCCACAGAATTATATCTTGGTTGCCAACAAATCCATGAGTGTTGTGCCATCCAATGAAGTATGTGCAACCTACCGGGGACCATCGTCTTAAAAAAAGGGCTCCCAATCCCTAAATAGCCACCAACTGTCATTGGCTACTCAGCTAAGGGTGGGAGCTTGTAAATCCCTCACTTCTCCATGCTACAATGTTAGCTATTTTGATTTTGTGCAGACAATCACAAGAGCTTTGTCCATAAATACAGTGGGTTTATCATCGTTAGGAGATAATTTTTCACCCTGGCTTTCCCCAACCTCTGGTTCGATAATCTTTTAACCTATCTTCCAAAATTATCCTTGAGTCTTGAGAAAAGGAGGATGTGATAAAGAAAATTACACTCATAGCTGAGCACACCACTGATGCACTCACACTGATTCTTTTCATGTTGGCCACTTAGAGATATCTACTTTAAACTATATCCACTGAAAAAAGAAAAATCTCTGATGTGATGTAAAACAGCACTCTTCTTAATGGAGATGGGTGTGGAGAGATGAATGTGGAGGGTGTTTTAATATTACCTTTGTTTAGCAGAATCACAGGATAGGTTCACCCCCATGGTCTATGAGCTCCCAGCCCTACACTCTTGACCATCTGTGCAGTACCACTCATGAGTTTCCTCCTTTATTGCAGACCTTAACCTCAATCAGAAAGTGGTTGGTTACCATGCCCAACATCTTAGTGGGCTTTCTCTTGCTGTGTGTGATAAGACACTGACCAAAAGCAACCTTGGAAGGGAAGGGTTTATTTAGCTTACAGGTTACAGCCCATCATCACAAAAGCCAAGGTAGAAACTTAAAGCAAGGAATGAAGCAGAGATCATGGCCATGGAAGAATGCTGCTTAGAAGCTTGTTTCCTCTGGCTTACTTAATTCCCTTTCTTATGCAGCCAGGCCTATTTACCCAGGGACATTACCACAGTGTGCTCCACTTACTGCATGAATTACCAATTGAGTAAATGCCCCCACAGACATAGCCACAGGCCATTCTGCTTAAGGCAATTCTGAAGTTGAGGTTGCGTCTTTCTAGGCAGGTCAAGTTGACAGCCAAGACTAACGATGACACCTACATTTCTCAATTTGATTTTCCAACACACATGCATACAAATAAAGAAAAACTTGTAATAAACATTAAAGCAAAAGAATAAATTGGCATTCTTTGGTGAACAATAATGGCTTTAGTTCATAGATCTGAATATTATCAGAGAATTGTAGGTGCTGCACTTTCTTAGACTTTGTATTTAAAGGCATATTAATTTGTCTTAGACTTTGTATTTAAAGGCATTTTAATTTGTTTGTTAATGTTTACAATGAAGGAGATACATTGAAAATATGGATTAAAATGTTATTTGTTCTGTTTTTGTAGTCTGGGAACCAAGAAAAATAGTATATATACCAACTGAGATCATCAGCATGGTTTTGTGTAAACACACTTTACATTGGGAATTAAATGACTAAGGAGGACTTTACAAAAAAAAAATGAAACAATGCATACCAAAGTTGAAAAACTATCAATTAGTAGCTCTTTAGTTTCCAAATTTGTTCAACTCTGTTAAACCAGTTATCAATTAAAACCCAGGAAATACTAATTCCAAAATCATCTGACTATGGAAAACCCCAGGAAATAGTATGAGTTATAAATCTTTATGGTTCTATTCTATGACAGAAAAGTTTTCTTTTTTTGCCAACCAATTCACTTTATAATTCTAACAGAGAAATGAAAAAAAAAATTACAGAATTTGGTAAAAAAAAATATGAAAAATGTGACTGTGAACTACTAGAACACTTGTAGAAAGTTGAATTTCTGTCTTGACACTTGTTAAAGTGTCATGCCCTAGCAATAGCTGTGAGGATGGAGATGTCTGGGTCACATACCATACATACAAGTTTTTGTACTCCTGGAAGACAGTACACTGAAGCAAGCCCAGTTGTTGGTATGGATACACCTTACCCTTATTCATTCAAATGCTGATTTCTCTCCCCCAACTCTCTGGTTTCAATCCAGACATTGCATTGTGATACTTATTTTAAGCATCACCTGTCTCAAATTTGTGTAAACATGCCAAAATAAAGCAACTAGCCACAATGTTGAACAATAGAAATCAAACAAGAAGAGAGGGAGGAGCCAGAGGACAGGAAGGTGGGCAGAGGAGGAGGAAGAGGGGCAGAGAGTTGGGAGAATAGAGGTTAGGAGCAGAGGTCTTGGAACAACTGGAGATGGACTGGACCTAATATATCACTAAAAGCAAGTATAATGTAGGAAATCTAAATGTTAGGAATCTATGAGGGCTTAGAGATTTAGGATGGAACAACTATTACCCAGCATTGTATTCTAGGTTAATTAAATAAATCCCAGTGTCTATGTGGTGATTTGGGAATACAGCTGTTTAGGACTAACAGCAGCATTACCAGAAGATATATCAATAGTAAATATTAAAATATTAATAGTCACCTACAACACCCAGTAGATCTTTTTTTGAGTGAGGTCTCCCAGGCATTGCTTTATAAAAGTATGAAAAATTCTCAGTTCTCAGGCAGGGCTTTGCCTCAGTGTCACTGACACTTACATGCTATTATAGTGAAAGCTTTGTTTTGCCTTAACTGTAAAACTCAACTCACATTGTGACGCTTCAATTCTGTTTCACTTAGAAAATCCTGGGGTAATTGTTTGAAGCAAGGAATCAATCTTATATGAAAACACTTGATGAACTAAACTCAAATATGAAAGGGCAAAAAACATAAAACATAACAAAAGTCAAAGTAAAGTGTTTTCATTTTTATCTTACTGCTTGTAGAATTCTTTTCAGTGACTGGCAATTCATGTTTTATCTGGTCATGTTTACTCTTCTAAATAAAATTTCATCAAAATCTTTGGAGATAAATATTATCAATACTTCAAATCTTAATTAACTTGCCCTTTTATTCAAACAGCATGTTAACACAATTGCTTAGCAAGACACAAATTCAAAAACTAAAAAAATACTCATGTTGCTTTTTAGATTCTTTTAAATATTTTATTTTATTAATATTAGTTACAGTTTATTAACTTTGTATCCCAGCTGTATCCCACTCCCTCATTCCCTCCCAATCCCACCCTCCTTCCCTCATCTTCTTCCTGCCCCTTTCCAAGTCCACTGATAGGGGAGGTTCTTCTCCCCTTCCATCTGGCCCTGGTTTATCAGGTCTCTTCAGGACTAGCTGCATTGTTCAAAGGTCTTGTTTTAATTGATGTTTACAAAAAAAAAAATTGTATAGTAGCTTTTCTTTTTGTTTTATTGACTTTTTATTTCCCAGGAGGCTAGCCATGTAGTAGTAAATACAGAAACACTATTAGAAATGTTTTTTTCTGATCTTTCAAGTGGATTGAACAGCAAATGACCTCAAACTTTATATACACAAATTCTAGCCAAAGGTTTCCACATATTAATTTGTATGTTAACAAGTATTCTTAGATGGTGTATTCATTTTTTCCTCATCATATATGTTAACCCCACTTTAACTGTAACAAGTGAAATAGTGAATATAGTATCTGTTTATGATTGCACGTTTGCTGTGAGTTTCAGCATCTATTTTGAACCATTGAAGCCTCTCAGAAGACAATTCTGATAGGCTCCTGTCAACAAGCATAGCAGAGTATCATTAATAGTGTCAAGCGTTGGCTCTCTTCCATGGGGTGGGTCTTGGGTTGGGACAACCATTGGTGGACATTTCCTCAATCTATGCTTTATCTTTTCCATCATTGTCCCTGAAGGTCTCACAGGCTGAGTAAGTTTTATACTGAAGTTTTTTTGGTGGTTTGGTGTTCTCTTCCCACCATTAGAAGTCTTGTCTTGTTAGAGGGTATCCTCTTCAGTCTCTATGGTCCCTGCTACCAGCAGCCTTAAGTAGAGAACCCGTCACAGAGTCTTCCCAGAGGCCTATTCTGACTTAGGTCTCCAGCTTGTCACAGAGATGACCCCACCCACAGTTTCTCTTCTCTCTGAAGGCCTTCTGTCTTCCCGTGCCTTATCTCTACCCTTATTTCTCTCATGGCTCCCTCTTCTACCTTGTTCCCTTTCTTTAACCATTAACTCTGTCCATTCTATTTTCCCTTCTGAGTGAGACTGAAGCATCCTCTCTTGGGGCCTCCTAGTTACTTATCTTCTTGGGTTCTGTATGTTGTATGTACAACATACAGAATAGTATGTCTATCCTGCACTACATGAACTAAAATCTGCTTATAAATGAGTATATACCACGTATGTCTTTCTGGGTCTGTATTACATCATTGAGGATGATCTTTTCTAGTTTTATCCATTTGTTTTGGAGATTGTTCTGATGCATATTACTGGCCTTTAAGATCTGGTTACACTTATCTTTATTTTGTAAACCTGTTTAAGACATATCTGATTGGTTGATTAAACAGCCAATGCCTGGGCAGGACAAAATGGGGTAGGCATGGTTAAGGTTCCTGGCTTTGGAGAGGATCATGGGAAACAGACAGAGAAGAAGTGAGGAAGAAGGAGGACTTCACCATGGGTTAGCCTGGAGAAGAAATCACATGGGACCAGGAGGAGGGACTCCAATAATGGCATGAAAAGGCCCAGATGAATAATATAAACAAGTAATTTTAAAATTATGGATGGAAGATAGGATGGTTAGGGAGGTGATTCACACAGTGTAGGTAGGAATATTTGCATAGCCCAATATAAATAAGGCATTATAAACTTTACAGCTATCTGTGTCTTATTATTTGTGATAGCAGGTTATATAATAGTTCTGTGATAGTCTTAGGGCTAACAATAAATATTATATAGCCCAACACTCATTTTCATTATTTGCAACATCACATTTGCCTGAAAATTTTCACAATTTCCTTGTTTTTTAATGGCTTAGTAGTATTTCATTGTGTAAATGTACTATGGTTTCTTTATATATTCTTTGGTTAAGAGATATCTAGGTTGTTTCCAGATTCTGGCTACTTCAAATAAAGCAGCTATGAAAATAGTTAAACAAATGTCCTTGTTGTATGGTTGAGCATCTTTTGACTATATGCCCAGGAGTGGTATAGCTGAGTCTTGAGGTAGAGCTATTCCCAGTTTTTGAGAAAGCAGCAGATTGATTTTCAAAGTGTTTGTACAAGTTCTAATTCCTACCAGCAGTGGAGGAGTATTCCCCTTTCTCTGTATCCTCACCAGTATGTATGTACTCTCACTTGAGTTTCTGCTCTTAGCCATCCTGACAGGTGTAAGATGGAATCTCAGAGTCATTTTGATTTGCATTTCCCTGATGACTTACAATGTTGAACATTTCCTTACGTTATTCTTGGCCTTTTGAGGCTTCTCTGTTGAGTATTCTCTGTGTAGCTCTGTGGCCCTCCCTTTTTTAAAATTGGGTTATTTTATTTATTGGTGTTTAACTTTTTGAGTTCTTTATATAGGTTCGGTATTAACCCTTTGTTAGATGTAGGATTGGAGAAGATCTTTTACCAATCTTTTTTCATTTTATTGACAGTGTCCTTTGCTTTACAAAAGCTTTTCAGTTTCAATAGGTACCATTTATTAATTATTGATCTTAGAGCCTGAGCTCTTGGTGTCTTGTTCAGGAAGTTGTCCCCTGTGCCAATGACTTCAAGGCTGGTTCTCAATTTCCTTTCTAGTAGATTTAGTGTTTCTGGTTTTATGTTGAGTTCTTCGATCCACTTGTATTTGAGTTTTGTTCAGGGTGATAAGTATGGATCTACTTGCATTTTTCTACATGTAGACATCCAGTTAGAACAGCACCATTTATTGAAGATGCTGTTTTTTTCCATTGGCTCCTTTGTCAAAAATCAAACATTCAATTCTTTTCAATAGTAATATATCTTAGCTGATTCACAAGTATTTATTACTTAATCCTATCATCATACAAAGTATAACATTTCCTAATCAGCTATTTGAATAGCAAAGCATGAAATTTCATATTAATTCTAGTTGTAAATATTCTTATTCTTTAAATGAAGAGGGTACTATTTCATCCTTCTAAATAGGGGAATTTTTACAAGTATTATAATTCAATAAAATGTTTTTAATTTCACAAAATTTCTAAATCTTGGTTTGTTCTATTAAAGAAAAAATTGATTCCTAGAGAAATCAATGACTTGATCAGGATATGGCAGAGACTGCATAAAAATTTCTAGAAACTTTTGTGTTAGAAAACAAAGGAGTGCTCATAAAACAAAACACTCAGAGCAAACAAAGGAGAAACCCAGCCAAAATGAAACAGCTCCCAAATGCCAGAGATGGAACAAAGGGAATGACAAGTAACACAGTGTTGGGAGATAATTCAAAATCATCCCAACCGCTCTCTCTGTCTGACATGAACTCAGTGGCTGGCTCTTTGATCACCTCCCCCTGAGTGGGGAACAGCCTTACCAGTCCACAGAGTAAGAAAATGCAGCCACTCCTGATGAGACATGATAGGCTCCATAGTCAGATGGAAGGGGAGGATGACCTCCCCTATCAGTGTTCTTGGGGAGAGACATAAGGGGAGAAGAGGGACAGAGGGTGGGATTGGGAGGAGATGAGGGAGGGGCCACAGGCAGAATACAAAGTGAATGAACTGTAATACATAATAAATAAAAAATTTAATAAAAAAAATCATCCCAACCAAGACTACACACAGACTAAATAAATGACCAAATATATAAATGTTAGAGAAAATACAAATACTTGCAAAGGAGTATCATAAACAAATTATGTAGTTATTTCTTTTCCAAGGGGTAAGACTTAGCACCACATGGTTATATCCAATGTGACTTCAATAATGGCTTCCAAGGAAAAATGCAGAGGGAGAGCTGTCAGTCTAGAAACCAGGATAGCTCTGTCTTAGTCAAGTAATCATGGTCAGCATCACACTGATGGCATACACCTTTGATAGGTGACAAGAGGGTATTCATACACTAACCACAATAAATTCATCAAGTCATAAACAAAATAGTAAAACAGTATCACATTTCTTGGGCTCCATTTTCCTGCTCACAACTCTGCCTATTTTCCCAGAGGCCACACAAACTCCAGTGACAACAGATACAAGCCCAGCCCAAGAATTATGCCCACTAACTCCTCTTAAAGAACACCCAACAGCTGTAAACTGCAGGATATCATTTGGCCTCCATTTTCTAGCCCATAACTCTGCCTGCTTTCCCAGAGGCAACTCCAGCACCAGGCACCCCAGGCCATATTGGTACTGGAGATTCCAGAAACAACATAGCATCCAAAACCCCAGAGTTCATGCAGGTCACGGAAACCCCAACGGGGACATCCTGCTGAACCTGAAGACTCATTGGTCACCAGAACCACAGGCCATTCAGGCAAGAAGACCAAGAGGAAACAAAGAAGCAAACAAACAAACAAAAAAACAAAAAAACAAAGAAAGAAAACATCCAAAATCAAACCAAACCAAACCAACAACAAAAACATGCATCTAAGAAAGGTAAACTCAGAAACCAGCACCTGCAACTATAACCCCAAGACCCACATAGATGACTAGAGGCTAACATAAGAACACTCAAAAATAGCCAGTGCAATATGGCACTACCAGAGTCCAGCTATCCAGTAAGACCTGGATATCCTAACACAGCTGAAGCACAATAAAATGACCTTACATCCAACCTTAGGAAGATGATAGAGGCCTTTAAAGAGGAAATGAATAAATCCCTTAAAGCAATATAGGAAAAATACAATCAAACAAGTGAAGGAAATGAATAAAACTATTCATGACCTGAAAACATAAATAGAAACAATAAAGAAAAAGAAACTGAGGATATCCTGGAGACAGAAATTCTAGGTGATCTAACAGGAACAATGTACACAAGCATCACCAACAGAGTAAAAGATAAAAGAGAGAATCTTAGGCATAGAAGATCCAATAGAAGGAATCACTATGCCAGTCAAAGAAAATGTTATATCTAGAAAGATCCTTACAAAAATCATCCAGGAAATCTGGGACACTATGAAAAGACCAAATTTGAAAACAATAGGAATAGAAGAATGAGAAAAATCTCAGCTCAAAGGTCCAGAACATATTTTCAGCAAAATCATAGAAGGACATTTTCTTAACCTAAAGAAAGAGACGCCTATAAACATACAAGAGCTTACAGAACACAAAATAGATTAGACCAAGAATGAAAATACTCCTATCACATAACAATCAAAACACAAATGTACAAAACAAAGAAAGAATATTAAAAGATGTAAGGAAAAAAAAAACAAGTAGCATATAAAAACAGACTTATTAGAATTATACCCAACACTTCAACAGAGACTTTAAAAGCCAAAAAGGCCTGCACAGATGTCTTCCAGACTCTAAGAGACCACAGATGTCATCCCAGACTACTATATCCAGCAAAACTTTCAATCAGCACAGATGGAGAAAACAAGATAATCCATGACAAACCAAATTTAAACAATATCTATTCACAAATCCAGCCCTACGGAAGATCCTAGAAGAAAAATTCCAATGAAAGGAGGTTAATTACACCCAAGAAAATGAAGATAATAAATAATTTCACACCAGCAAAACCAAAGGAAAATGCCAAGCATGGTTGTGCATGCCTTTAATCCCAGCACTCAAAGGCAAACGCAGGCAGATCTCTGTGAGTTCAAGACCAGCCTGGTCTGCAAAGAGTTCAGGACAGCCAAGGTTACGCAGAGAAAGTCAGTCTTAAAAAAAAAAAAAGAAATATGGCAAGCACATACACACAATTTCATGCACGCACACACACACACCTACCACAACCAATATCAAATATATATGTTAACAATAATGGGTCATTAATATCTATCAACATCACTGGACTCAATTCCCCAATTAAAAAACAACAACACTTTCTTCTAAGCGGTTTAGTCTGTCTGGTTTTAGATTGAGGTCTTTCATCCACTTGGACTTTAGTTTTGTGCAGGGTGATAAGTATGGATCTATTTGCATTTTTCTACCTGTAGACTTCCAGTTAGACCAGCACCATTTGTTTAAGATGCTGTCTTTTTTTCCACTGAATGGATTCGGCATGTTTGCCAAAAGTCAGGCATCCATATGTGTGTGGATTTATGTCAGGGTCTTCTATTCGATTCCATTGATCCACCACTCTGTTTCTATGCCAGTACCATGCAGTTTTTAAAACTGTTGCTCTATAGTACAGCTTAAGATCAGGAATGGAGATACCTCCAGAAGATCTTTTACTGTAGAGAATTGTTTTAGCAATTCGGGGTTTCTTGTTGTTCCATATGAAGGTGAGAGTTTTTCTTTCCAGGTCTGTAAAGAATTGTGATGGTAATTTGATGGGAATTGCATTGAATCTGTAGATTGCTTTTGGTAAGATGGCCATTTTCACTATGTTAATCCTGCCAAGCCATGATATCTTCTTCTAATTCTTTCTTCAGCGACTGGAAATTTTTTTCATACAAGTCTTTGACTTGCTTGGTTAGGTTCACACCTCAACATAAATCCAGACACACTAAACCGCTTAGAAGAAAAAGTGGGGAAAACCCTTGATCTCATTGGCACAGGAAACAACTTCCTGAACATAGCACCAACAGCACAGGCCCTAAGAGCAACAATCAATAAATGGGACCTTGTGAAGCTGAAAAGATTCTGTAAAGCAAAGGACACCGTCATCAAAACAAAGCGACAGCCTACAGATTGGGAAAAGATCTTAACTAACCCTATATCTGACAGAGGACTGATATCCAGTATATATAAAGAACTAAAGAAGTTAAACAGCAAAAAACCAAGTAATCCAATTAAAAACTGGGATAAAGAGCTAAACGGAGAATTCTCTGCAGAGGAATATCAAATGGCAGAGAAACACTTAAAGAAATGCTCAACCTCATTAGCCATCAGGGAAATGCAAATCAAAACGACCCTAAGATTTCACCTTACACCCATCAGAATGGCTAAGATAAAAAACTCAAGTGACAACACATGCTGGAGAGGTTGTGGAGAAAAGGGAACCCTTCTCCACTGCTGGTGGGAATGTAAACTTGTACAACCACTCTGGAAATCAATCTGGCACTTTCTCAGACAACTAGGAATAGTGCTTCCTCAAGATCCAGCTATACCACTCCTAGGCATATATCCAGAAGTATCTCAAGTACACAATAAGGACATTTGCTCAACCATGTTTGTAGCAGCCTTATTTGTAATAGCCAGAAGCTGGAAACAGCCCAGATGCTCCTCAGTGGAGGAATGGATGCACAAATTGTGGTATATCTACACAATGGAATATTACTCAGCAATAAAAAAACAAGGAAATCATGAAATTTGCAGGTAACTGGTGGGATCTGGAAAAGCTCATCCTGAGTGAGCTATCCCAGAAGCAGAAAGATGCACACAGTATATACTCACTCATATAGACTTATAATATAGGATAAACCTACTAAAATGTGTACACCTAAAGAAACTAATTAAGAGGGAGGACTCTTGCTAAAATGCTCAATTCCTATCCAGAAAGGCAAAGAGGCTAGATATCAGAAGAAGGAGAAAAGAGGGAACAAGTCAGGAGCCTGATACAGAGGACCTCTGGAAAGCTCTGCCTTGAAGACTATCAATGTAGATGCTGAGACATATGGGCAACCCTTGGGCAGAGTGCAGGGAATCTTAGGAAAAAACTGGGAAACAGTAAGATCTGGAGAGGACAGGAACTCCATGATTTCCTGGAGAGCAACAGAACCAAAAATTCTGAGCACAGGGGTCTTTCCTGAGACTCATACTCCAACCAAGGATTATGCATGGAGATAACCTAAGACCCCTTTACAGATGTAGCCCATGGCAGTCAGTCTCTAAGTGGGTTCCACTGTGATAGGAACAGGGACTGTCTCTGACATGAACTGATTGGCCTGCTCTTTAATTACCTCCCCCTGAGGGGGAAGCAGCATTACCAGGCCACAGAAGAAGACAAGGCAGCCACTCCTGATGAGTCTTAATTGACTAGGATCAGAAGGAAGTAAAAGAAGTTCTCCCCTATCAGTGGACTTGGGGAGGGGCTTGCATGCAGAGGGTGGAGGAAGGGAGGGATTGGGATGGGAGGAGGGAGGGAACCACGGAGGGGGTGATACAAAATGAATAAATGTAATTAATAAATAAAAAACAACAACAACAACAAAGGCTAAGAGAATGGATGCAAAATAGATTGCATTATTCTGCTGCATACAAAAATACACTTCAATGTCAAAAATAGGCATTACCTCAGAAAAAGGACTAGAAAAAAATTCTAAGCAAATGGACCCAAGAAACAAGCTTCTGTAGATATTCTAATGTTTAATAAAACAGACTTTCAACCAAAATTACTTAAAAGAAATGGGGAAGGACACTTTAAAATCATCAAAGGAAAATTCACCAAGATGATGTCTCAATTTCTGAATAGCTATTCCGCAAATGCAAGGGCACCCAGATTTGTAAAAGAAATATTACTAAAGCTTAAATCACACACTGAACCACAGACATTAATATTGGGAGACTCTACGCTCACCAATGTTGGAGTCACAGAGACAAAAATTAAACGGAGAAATAATGGAACTAACAGATGTCATGAAATAGACTTAATAGATATCTATAGAGCCTGTATCTCAAACAAACAAACAAAAAATAGACCTTTTCAGCATTTTAAGGAACCTTCTTCAAAGATATCAGAAGATGGAAAGATCTCCGGTGCTCATGGATTGGTAGGATTAACATTGTGAAAATGGCCATCCTGCCAAAAGCAATCTACAGATTCAATGTAATTCCCATCAAAATACCAACTCAATTCTTTACAGACCTTGAAAAAAAGATTCTCAGCTTCATATGGAGAAACAAAAGACCCAGAATCTCCAAAACAATCCTGTACAACAACAGATCATCTGGAGGTATCTCCATCCCCAATCTCAAGTTGTACTATAGAGCAATAGTAATAAAAACTGCATGGTATTGGCATAAAAACAGAAAGGAGGATCAATGGAACTGCACAGAAGACCCAGAAATAAACCCACACACCTATGAATACTCGATTTTTGACAAAGAAGCCAAAACCATTCAATGGAAAAAAAGATAGCATCTTCAACAAATGGTGCTGGTCCAACTGGATGTCCACATGCAGAAAAATGAAAATAGATTAATATTTATCACCCTGCATAAAACTAAAGTCCAAGTGGATCAAAGACCTCAGCATAAAACCAGATACTCTAAATCTCTTAGAAGAAAAAGTGGGGAACAGCCTAGAACTCATTGGCACAGGAGACAACTTCCTGAACAGAACATCAACAGCACAGGCTCTAAGAGCAACAATCAATAAATGGGACCTCATGAAACTGAAAAGCTTCTATAAAGCAAAGGACACCGTCATCAAAACAAAAGGACTGCCTACAGATTGGGAAAGAATCTTCACTAACCCTTTATCTGACAGAGGACTAATATCCAGTATATACAAAGAACTAAAGAAGCTGAAAAACAGCAAACCAAGTAACCCAATTAAAAAATGGGGAACAGAGCTAAACAGAGAATTCTCGACAGAGGAATATCGAATGGCAGAGAAACACTTAAAGAAATGCTCATCCTCATTAGTCATCAGAGAAATGCAAATCAAAACGACTCTGAGATATCACCTTACACCCATCAGAATGGCCAAGATGAAAAACTCAAGTGACAGCACATGCTGGAGAGGTTGTGGAGAAAGGGGAACCCTCCTCCATTGTTGGTGGGAATGTAAACTGATACAACCACTCTGGAAATCTATCTGGTGCTTTCTCAGACAACTAGGAATAGTGCTTCCTCAAGACCCAGCTATACCACTGCTAGGTATATACCCAAAGTTTGCTCAAGTACACAAAAGGGATACTTGCTCAACTATGTTTATAGCAGCTTTATTTGTAATATCCAGAACGTGGAAACAACCCAGATGTCCATCAACGGAGGAATGGGTACAGAAATTGTGGTATTTTTACACAATGGAATACTACTCAGCAATCAAAAAGGAGGAAATCATGAAATTTGCAGGCAAATGGTGGGATCTAGAAAAGATCATTCTGAGTGAAATATCCCAGAAGGAGAAAGACAAACATGGGATATACTCACTTATATAGACATAATGACATTGATAAACATAAGATATGATAAACATAATGAAATCTATACACCTAAAAAAGATAATCAAGAGAGTGGACATGGGGTAAGATGATCAATCCTCATTTAGAAAGACAGATGGGATGTGCATTGAACGTATGACAGGAGTCTACTGAGCGCATCTGAAAGACTCTAACTAGCAGTGTTTTCTTTTTTTTTCTCATTTATAGGTGATATATTTTATTTTTTTTATTTTTTTATCAGTTACATTTTATTAACTCTGTATCCCAGCCGTGTCCCGATCCCTCATTCCCTTCCAGTCCCTCCCTCCCTCCCTCATCTCCACCGTGCCCCTTTCCAAGTCCACTGATGGGGGGACCTCCTCCCCATTCATCTGATCCTGTTTTATCAGGTATCTTCAGGACTGGCTGCAAAGCCCTCCTCTGTGGCCTAACAGGACTGCTCCTCCCTTCGGGGGTGGGGAGACCAAAGAGCCAGTCATTGAGTTCCTGTTAGAAATAGTCCTTGTTCCCCTCACTTTGGGAAACCAATTGGTTACTGAGCTACCGCAGGCTACCTCTGAGTGGAGGTTCTAGGTTATATCCATACATGGTCCTTGGTTGAATGTCAGTCTCAGAAAATACCCTGTGCCCAGATATATTTGGTCCTTGGGGAGCTCCTATACTTTCCCCATCAGACTAACTCCCCTTCTTTCTTATGATTCCCTGTACTCTGCCAAAGGTTTGGTCATGAGTCTTTGCTTTGAAAACACTGCTAGTTAGAGTCTTTCAGATGCGCTCAGTAGACTCCTGTCATACGTTCAATGCACATCCCATCTGTCTTTCTAAATGAGGATTGATCATCTCACCCCATGTCCGCTCAATTGATTATCGTTTTTAGGTGTATAGATTTCATTATGTTTATCATATCTTATAGGTCTATATAAGTGAGTAACTAGCTCAGTTCTCATGTGAATAGATGAGCTGAAGTATTTAGGCTCCCCTATTCTGAGAAATATAGGAGAGGAGTTCAGGAGGGAGTTTGGCACTGTGAAGACAGGAGTAAGGAGCCTATGACCAAGATGTAAATCAAATTGATTAATAAAAAAATGAATTAAAAAATGTTCAATGTCCTTAGTCACCAGGGAAATACAAATCAACATGATTCTGAGATGCCATCTTACACCTGTCAGAATGGCTAAAATAAAATACTCACATGAAAGCACATGCTAGCGCAGATGTGGATCAAGGGTAACACTCCTCCATTGCTGGTGGTAGTTGCACAGTTGTACAGTTACTTTGGAAATCAATTTGGCAGTTTCAATAAATTCCGGGAATAGATCTACCTCAAGACCTAGATATACCACTCCTGGGCATCTACCCCAAAGATGCTCTACCAGACCATAAGGACACTTGCTCAACTATACTTTATTTGTATTCGCCAGAGACTGGAAACAACCTAGATGTCCCTCAACTGAAGAATGGATTAAGAAAATGTGGTACATTTACACAATGAAGTATTCCTCATCCATTAAAAACAATGATATCATGAAATTTGAAGGCAAATGGGTAAAACATACCGAGTGAGGTAACTCAGACCCAAAAAGATACATAGAGTATGAACTCATGTAGAAGTGGATTTTAGCTCTAAAGGATAACCATGCAACAATTCACAAACCCAAACAAGCTAAATAACAAGGAGAGTCAAGGGGATACTCAAAGCTGATTGAGAAGGACAGATAGAATAGACATTGTGGATAGATGTGTGGATGTGGGGAGCAGACTGGATGAAGGAGGGTGGGGGTAAGAACAGATGGGCTCAGGGATGAGAGGACAGAGGAATGTAGTACTGGGAGAGACAACTGGAATACGGAGAATCTCTGGGATGAGCTAGAAGTGTAGGACAAAGTGAACTCCAAGGAATATGTGAAGGTGACCCTAGCTGACTCTTACCAATGGAGGATATGGACCTTGAATTGTCCATCTGCTATAACCAGACAAAACTTCCAGTGCAGGAATGGGACACTGACAAAGTCAAAGTATCTTTGACCTACAACTTGTCCTACCTACATGATATGACAGGGTAAAGATGGAGCAAAAATTGAGGAAATAGCAATGGACACTGGTTCAGCTTGAGACCCATGCCATGAGAGGGAGACCATTCTGACACTGTTGATGATATTCTACTATGCTTGCAGACAGGATCCTAGAGTAACAATCAGAAAAGATTCACACAGAAATAGATGAAACAGATGCAGAGACCCACAGCCAAACATCAGGCAAGGCAACCCTGCAGAAGATGGGGAGGAACAATTGTGGGGAACAGATGGGTCAAGGACACCACAGAAAACCTACAGAATCAACTAACCTGGGCCCATATGGGCTCATAGAAACTGAACCTGCCAACCAGAGAGAATACAGAACTGACTTTGCTCCTCTGCACATTGTATTAACAGTTGTGTAGTTTGGTCTTCATATAGGACTCCTAACAATGGACACAGGAACTGTCTCTGACTCCACTGCCTTCTTCTGGGACTCGTTCCCTTAACTTTGCTGTTTCTTCTAGCCTCAACAGGAGAAGACAATCCTAGTCTTACTGCAACTTGATATGCCAAGGCTGGTTGATATCCACTGGAGACCTCCCCCTTTCTGAAGAGAAAGGGAGGAGAAGTGGATGCAGAGAGGAGGACTGTGAGGAGAAGAGGGAGAGAAAATTGGGGTTCAGGTATAAAATATATAAATAAATGATTTAAATAAAACAAAAGTTAGACAAAAATAAATAAGGTTTATGCAAAAGATTTTTGATGAATGTTCATTCCTATGAAAAATACCATTAAGAACAAGAGAATCTGAGAAACTTTGATAGATCATGTTTGTAGGAAGACATAGTGATCAATTGTTCAATGGTAACCTTGGGGCAAAATCATGTGGTAAAAAAAGAAAAAAAGGATATTAGAGGAAATGGGTAAATTTGCAGTGTATTGTCTAGTTATGCTAACAGCCACACATCACCATTGGCTTCTTAAATACTGAACTCCACTGAAGTAGGATAACAGTAGGGAATGGGGTAAGAACACACATGAATTACCTACAGTATCTCTGTAACTTTCCTGTAAATCCCAAGCTATTCTGAGACTAACAGTTTTTTAAAGAATAGCTCAATTGTAGTATAGACAGACACATTGTGACAAGATAGCCATTGTAATCTTAGCTTATAGCCTTTATTGAACTTTTTACTTTCCATAAAAATAAACTTTGTCAGGTTATTTCCCTCGGATGCATAATATCCTCCACCTCTAGTCTTTACTGAGGATCACTCTAAACTGCTGACTTTAAATTCTTTTGCATGCTTTCATTTTCCATGTGGGATGGCTGAAAGAAAGATTCAGTCATATAAAATCATCTATTTATTTGGATTATTTTAAGGTGCTCAGTAGAGTGAGTTCACATTATTAATATTTATTGAATGCCATAATTCCATAGCACAGGTCCATTAATTAAGTTGCTCCTGAAAGCATGATCAATGGACCTGTCCTGTGAGATTAAAGTTTGCTTAAAAAAAAATTCTTGAAGTAAAACATGATCAACTGGGTTAAAACCCTTTCTATTTAAAAACAGATGTGTGGATCAGTGAAATATTTTCCTTTTTAAACCCTTCAGGTAAGCCTAATAATAAGTCTCCAGGTCTAATAATTAAATAGCCAACTGAATGTGTTAATCTCATTTTTAAAGGCATATTATCAAAGTTCCAAATCCATAGAAATAAACAGAATCACTTCAGGAGAGTGCTGCTGTAATTGGTGTGACTGCTAAACTATGAGATAATTTTATTTTTATAATACAAATGAACTATCTTTCTTAGCTTTTATATACTAGTGACTGCCCCTGCTGCCCTTACTAGGACCCGCATGGAGACTGGGCTGCCATGGGCTACACCTGAGCAGGGAGTGTAGGTTTTCTCCATGCCTGGTTTTTGGTTGATTTATCAATCCCTGCAGACTGCCTTGGGCCCAGATTTTTTGGTTCTATTGGTCTCCTTGTGGAGCTCCTGTTCCCTTCAGGTCTTTTTATCTCCCCTTTCTTCCATAAGATTCCCTGCACTCTGCCCAGAGTTTGGTTATGAGTCTCTGCATCAGCTTTGATACACTGCTGGGTAGAGTCTTTCAGAGACCCATCATCTGTGGAAGACTGAACTACCTGCTCTTTCATCACCTCTGCCTGTTGAGGTAGCCTTACTAGGCCACAGAAAGAGGATCCAGATCTCATTAGGTCCTGATGACCTGATAGGCTAGGGTCAGATAGTAGGGGAAGAGGACCTCTCCTGTCAGTAGAGTAGGGGAGGGACATAGAGGTGGAAGTAGAAGGAAAGGTGGGACTGGATGGAGATGAGGGAGCTACAGCTGGGATATGAAATGAATAAATTGTAATTAATGATAATAATGATGATGGAAAAAAAGAAAATTTTTTTTTTACACACAAATAGTGGTTTGTTCATGCTTCCATCTGGCAATTCTTAAATATACATCAGTCTTGCTTGTACTCTGATTTTTGGGTTTTATCCTATTTTACCTGGCCAGATGCTAGCAGGCTTGCCCTGAGACAAATAATGTAGTAAGAAAGAGAATTTAGGTCAATCAATGAGGTCACATAGAAATATTTTATATGTCAGTGAGAATTTTGAGTTCTGCTAAGTGGTTTCACAATTATGTACAAAGTACAAAGAGCCAGTAAGCCTGGATTTCCCCAATGCAGGGAACTGACTGCTGAAGATGAGACATCTCTCTGTGAGGACTCAGCAGCCTGTGAGGATGCTAGCTCACTCACTTCATTTCTGCTGCACATGGCCTGCTTGGCTGTTGTTTTAGTAAAAACCCAATAGTGGTAAGTGGAGGCCAGCACCTAAATGAGGAATTAGTACTATCAAAGTATAATGACCTCTGCTCTCTACCAGTAATCTCTACTTGTCCAATTTTCTCTAAATGAAAATGTAGAGCCTTTAGAACATACCTTCTTTCATTTGATAACTGACAGCTTTGCTTTCCCCTTTTCTAGCTCATTTTATATGAGAAGTATTCTTATTTTCCTGTGAAGAGTGACTTCATCCTAACTCTCAACACATTCCTCACTAAGTATTTCTGGCAGGACCTTGAAATAGGTTTGGGCACACATGAAGTCCAAGGCATGGCTCTCACATGTTCATAGAATGTACAACATCCAATTACATAAATGAAGATCAAATCTTGAAATTGCACTGGGAATTTCAAGGTGACACCTTCATTTACTATCAGTGCTGGAGTTATAAGTACATCCTTCTCACAAAATGGTCAGGAGTCCCCAGGGTCATAGTAGGGGAAAGCTGAAGGAAATAAAGAGTAAAAATAAGATCTATTTGATGTATCAATGATTTAGATTTAGGTGGCCAAGAAAACTTCTAAAAGATACTATATCTAAAAATCTAAAGTTCTTTTCTAATATAAATAGTGGTTTAAGGTTTGCTAGATAGCAATAGTGGTTTAAAGTTATGATAGGAAAATTAACATTTGAAAATTAACATATGACAGAAAAGATTATCTACTAAAATATTTTCCAAAAGTTTTTTTTTTTTTAAGTGGGGAAATCAGATTGTGTAATTATCAATGGCTGCTTCACAATTTTTGGTTAAAGAAAGGTCTGGATAAAAGAATATTTTTAATTAGTACATGTTCATATTTTACACTAGAAAATATCCATCCAAAGTTATATAAAATTGTTATTTTCTTCTATATAATGGCATCTCAATTTTACATGGATCTAGAGTATTCTGTGACACTACTACCAGGCTCTTGCTTTAAAACACAACTGAGACCTCTCCTATCAGTGGACTTGGGGAGGGGCATGCGTGAAGAAGGTGGAGGGAGGGTGGGATTGGGAGGGGAGAGGGAGGGGCTTATGGGGGGATACAAAGTGAATAAAGTGTAATTAATAAAAGTTAAAAAAATAGTTATCCCCAAACCAAAGGAAAAAATAAGACACAACTGAAATGAATAATCTTATAAACACATATATTTATATTTTAAAATGTATTTTATGTTAGTGATAGTTTAGTTAATTTTCCAAAAGTAAAAAATGTGCATGTTTTACTTTTTATTAGTATTCATTCTTTATGAACTTTAAACCATGTGTTTTGATCACATTCATTTCATCCCCAACTCCTCCCAGATCCACACTCCTTCCCTTCACAACAAAATTCATGCCTCTTATTTTTTTTAATGCTCATTAAGGACAGTTTGTGTTGCCCATATATTCTTGAGTGTTCTACCTTCCAGTGCAGCATAGTCAACAAACCATTGGCTACACAAATAAAGAAAACTTACTTATTCCTCTACCAGTAGCTATCAAGTGCCTACAGCCTTAGTTAGGAGCAAAACTTTGGGCAGGGGTTCTAGGTTATCTCCAGGCATGGTCCTTGGTTGGAGTATCAGTCTCAGAAAAGACCCTTATGCCCAGTTTTTTTTCTTTTTTTTGGGGGGGGGGTTCTGTTGTTCTCCTTGTGGAGCTCCAGTCCCCTCTAGGTCTTGCTATAAAATATTACCTGCACTCTGCCCAAAGTCTAGCTATGAGTCTCAGCCTCTGCTTCAATAACTCGATCGATAGAGTCTTTTAGAGGCCTCTGTGGTAGGCTCCTGTCCTGTTCCCTGTTTTCTCCCTCTTTCAATGTCCATCCTATTTTCCTTTCTGAATGAGGGTTGAGCATCTTACCTAGGGTCCTCCTCCTTGCTTAGCTTCTTTACATGTACATATTTTAGTATGATTATCCTATTTTATATGTCTAATATCCACTTATAAGTGAGTATATTCCATGTGTGTCTGCCTGCTTCTGAGATATCTCAATGAGGATGACCATTTCTAGTTCCATCCATTTGCCTATAAATTTCATGAGTTCCTTGTTTTTAATTGCTGAGTAGTATTCCATTGTGTAGCTCAGTCTCCAAGTTGGTTCCCTTGTAAGGGGAAGAGAGGATATCTCTGACATGAACTCAGTGGCTGGCTCTTTGATCACCTCCCCCTGAGGGGTTGGGGGCAGCCTTACTAGGTCACAGAGAAAGACAATGCAGCCAATCTGGATGAGAACTGATAGGCTAGGGTCAGATTAAAGGGGAGGAGGACCTCCCCTAAGAGAGGGGCATGGGAGAAGAAGGGTGGGCAGGATTGGGAGGGGGCAAGGGAGAGGGCTTCAGCTGGGTTACAAAGTGAATAAATTATACTAAATTAAAAAAAAAACCATTAAAAAATAAAAGAGTGAAACTTTGTGCTCACCTTTCAAACTCCAAGTTGAGATTTTGCCTGGCCTGAGCTTACATAACCTTTGTACATTCTTACAACCACTGTGAGTTTTAATGTGCAACTGCTTTGGCTCTTATAATAAGGCTATTTCAAAAAGTCATAGGAAAATCTACTAGTTTAGAAAGTTCCTAATGTCCACACATACTCATATACAAAAAGAGTTGAAATGGAGTCACCATAATGGAGTGGCAATGCCCCTACTTGAGAACACAAACTAACAAATAAAATAAATCAACAATGGATTGCCTCTTTTAGACTATTTAGGCTATTGTCAATGCTTTAAATTACCCTCTAAACTTGACAGTAAAAACTGTATTTCTGAATCATAGAACATGGAAAAATCAGGCTGGAATTGACTTGGAAGTTTCAACATAATGCTGGAATGTAAGCACCCTTCCAGAGAAGACAATCATCAATCTTGTTCAGCTATGAGTGCTGTCAGCTATAACAACCAGACTGGTAGGATATGCACACTAATGCAATAGTGGTACATCTTTGCTGGACATAACCAACTGCTCTCTGATTAAGTCCTGCTCCACATGATGAAACGCAACCTTGTACCATTATCAGGACCAAGAAAAGTGTGAGAATATATGATAGGCCCCAGAAGACAGCCTACTATTATTTTTCTGCTACTGCTCACAGTAGCAAACTGATTCTTTTTTTGTGCCCATGTATCTCTCAACTCTCATAAGTTTCTCAGAGAAACTTATTTTTGAAGTAGATGGCAATTAACACATAGAATCACTTTGGTCACTGTGCAGAGAATAACGGAGTTTGAAATGTTCAGATTTAAATCAGACCTAGCATTTCCCAGTGCTCTGGGATCATTTCAGAAGAAGGGATGGAATGATTTCAAGAGCAACAGGAAATAGATTCCCTATTAGATGATTGGGGAATCACTAATTTTATAAATTACAAAATCAAATAGCCATATATAGAGAACCTAACAAATTATACCTTATACAAGGCTTAAGAATGAATATTTGTTTGGAAGGTTCTTAAAGTAAAATTGAGCAATATAATATAAATAGAGCAATATATATATATATATATATATGTATATATATATATATATATTGGCTGAGTGTGTTTTGTGTGGATGAATCAAATAAATAAGCAGCTTTTCTGACAGGGGTAAACATATTAAATGATAATGAAAAGCAAACTTGGCATGAATAAGATCTCAGGGTGATAACCAATTTGAATTCTCTCTCAAAATAGAGTCACACAGAATAGCTTAACAAAGCAGATAATTCTTTGTTTAGTTTGAATGTAGAAAAAAGCAATTTGCTCCTCCCAAAGGATATTTATATCAAACTGTGATAAGGTGTATAAATATAAACACTGAGAATCAGAGAACTGTCTTCATTAGAGTCACAACTTCTTGATATTGACATGACTCATAATCAGCCAATTATTAAAGGCAAACCAATCATCACTTCAAGTCACAGATATGACATTCCTAGTTCAGCCAAAACAAATCTCACCTGCAATGCATCATTACACTAGCTACCTTTGCTGGTGACAATATCAGTTATATCAACAATGACTTTTAAAATTTTAGCTTGCTTTCACTTGATTTAATTTTAGACAATTTCAATTTCTAATTCTATAGCCAAATTCTGAACATTCAACATATTTGAACTTTAAATTCCGTGTACCATCTTCCAGAGTTCTAGTATACCTCTTTATAAATAAGTCTTTGTATCAAATCATTACTTTTCTCAAGGTGATAGATTCTGTCTCTGGCCCCCGTCTCCATGGTTGGATCCAAATTAATTGTTGCTGGACAGTTTCATGTTGTGGTTATTGTATGTGTTTCCCATTATCTGTCTTTTGGATATTCTTAGTGTGTTCAACAACAAGTCCAAATTCTTCTCTAATTTCATTCAGTTCATTTAATAGACAGCAATGAGAAGCTCCAACAAAACAAACACTGTTGTGTGAGTTCCATACAGATGGTCCCTACCTCTAATTATGTGAAAGGTATGAGGTAGGCAGCCAATAAGAAAAGTAAGAGTGAGCTGAAAAAATACACATATTTAACAAATACAAAATGCATACAGAGATGAGTAAAATGGAAAGACAAAGAAGAAAATTCCAACTATCAAATGAAAAGAACAAGTAAAATAATTTAGATTTTCCAGTCACTTTCAGTATTTATGACTATTCCTATTCTAAACTTTGCTCCTATATTGTAAGAATTTTTATATAAACATTACATTTCCACTTATTTTATGATACATACAAAATGTACCATCGCAATGTGTAAGAGCCTTCATCTTGAAAGATCATTAATTTTAGCAAGTGTTGCATTTGATTTCTTTGTATACTGTGATAACATTGCTAAAGCTAAGGAGCAATGATTTTTTCATGTTTTGTATTAAATTTTTATTTTTTATATTAATTACAGTTTATTCACTTTGTATCCCAGCTGTAGTCCCCTTTCACATTCCCTCCCAATCCTACCCTCTCTCCCTTATCTCCTCCCATGCCCCTCTCCAAGTCCACTGATAGGGGAGGTCCTCTTCCCCTTCCATCTGACCCTAGCTTGTCAGATCTCATTAGGACTGGCTAGGAACAATGATTTTTATTACATTTGTGCAATTATAATCTCTTAGTCAAGATTGTACACATGGCTGAGTGTTGTCACTTATTTCATTACTGTTTCTCCAAGTCCAAAACTCTGAGTTTACTAATACAAGTAACATAGTGTCATAAACTTGCAAATGCATTCTGTCTTCAGTAGACAGTAAAATATGTTTTTATTTTTTAAAATATCAGTTCTTGTTTGCTTGTTAATATTATAGGGTAAAAGCATAACCTTTGTTGCACTTTGAAACTGAAATGTATTAAAACATGAAATATAAAAGCAAACGTCAAACACAATTACATAGAGTAAGCCATTACCTACTGTTTTCATGGATTCAATGGGGCCTTGCGAAACATAAAGCCATACAAATGGCAAACTAAGAGACAGATGTGTTTGATGTGATAAACTACTGACATATTAAAAAGAACAATATAAACTTACAAACTGAAGATAGTATTTGGAAAACTCTGGGGGGTTCTGGGAACACTTATTTCCCCATCCTATTGCTTCCTTTTCGTTGGAGACAGGGCTACTAGTGTTTATACCCTCCGCTTCTCTGAGCATCAGAAGGTTCACCTACCTGCTGGTATATTTGCAATGAATTCAGGCTCATTTTCTCAGTCCAGCACCCTTTCTTTAGCCAGCAGAATCACATGCAGAGATCTTGTGCTTTTCTCAATAGCTTTGCAGTTGGCTCTTTATCGCCAAGGTTACAGTGAGAGCTCAGGAAGTCTTAGATGATCAGAACATCTAAGCTGGAAGGCGGCCTGCTGCTTGTGAAGGTTTTGTGTAAGGAAAAAAAGCTATTTTTACTTAGTCTTTGCAGACTGAAAGAGCTCTAAGGATGAACGGATCTCACCAAAGATTTTAGACTTAAAAACTCAGAAAATTCAGAAAAGACAATGGCTACTGGCAGCTTCCACCAAAACACACACACTAGAGCATCAGGAAGAAGGAACTCATTGGCTGGCCTTGATCTATACCGCGTTTGCATTTAAGTTGTGGGTATGCAGGGGAAAATGGGTTTTAAACTGAAACAACCTGAGTTCTGTATCTGCTACAAAGTGCTCTCGGCTGTAGAGCTCGTAATTCTGCGAGCCAGGTGCAGCAGTTTCGGTTAGCTGGACTCCAGGGACGGGGGAGTTCTGGGATGGTTACCAGACCTCCAGATACCTGCATGGTAGTGTAAGCACTTCCTTTTAAGCCATGGCTGGATTTAATAACTGACTCAAACTAAATATGATATAAAATGGCAGGTTTTTTTTTTAAAGTGTGCAAAATGGCAGGACCATTTGGAAAGCAAAATATGATCAATATTTGTACAAGGGCAGTTGATATAGTGAAAACTGATTGGGAAGCATACAGATTGAAGGTAGAAATGACAGGATTTCCTGATGGCCTGGGCCTAGTCTCAGGAGAAAAACAGCTTATTTCCAAGGTTTTGACTGAGTAACTGAAAATTAAGAAAGAATTTAATGGATAAGAAAGACAGCATAAGGAATATTGGAAGTGAACAAAAGCATTGATTCTGTTTGAGGAATTAATTTTGATATGCCAACAGACAGTAAATACGGATATATAATAAACATATAAGCTCTTATGTGTTGCCTGAGATAGGACAAATAGTAAGATCATGAACAAACGGAAGCTCAAGAGACGAGGTGCTACACTGAGGTGAGGATGCAATACTTCTGTAAAGGAGGAAGTTTTGAAGAGCAACTTTGGAAATATTGAAATATTGAAACTTTGGAAATATTTTCAAGGAATAGGAAGAAAGAAGTCTGGGGTTTTGGTGAAAACTGCAATAAAGTCTGCAAACAAGTTTTAATTGTATAGTCTGATGGCATTAGCTTTAAGCTAAGAATTCTTAGGTAGATAGAGTGATCTAGGTCAGGGAAATGTGAGGAACAGTGACGAGGCCAGCCTCTTTTCGAAGCTCATATTGTCATGGTGTCGTAATGAAAGCAGTCTTCATCAAGCTATGATACCTATAAAGCAAAAAGTCATTACATAAATGAAGCTTCATGAACCCATCAGAGGAAAGGGAGATCAACATACCTAGCTGCAAGCCAAAACAACCTGACTGAATTTACTACAAAAACAAAACAAGAGAAAGCGCAGACTAGATTGAAAGCATTTGCTTCAACTCTGCTCTCTTTGCTTAGCTGTACTCTACATGCTAATCTTCGGGAGGGTGATTGTCATGTTTAGTCTTCATTGTCAGCTTGGCTAAATGTAGAATAACCTAGGAAATGCATCTTTGGTTATATCTGTGAAGGTTTTTAGAAAGTTTTAGCTTAAGGGGAGATCTTTACAGAAAGTGGGTGGTACCACCTCAGAGGGTTGGGCCCCAGTTTGAATAAAAGAAAAGACAGACAGACAGACAGACAGACAGACAGAGAGCCAGCAGAAAACTAGCATTCATTTTCATTTGTTCTGCTTCCTCACTATGGATGTAATGCGATCTACGCTACACAGACCTGACATGATTTTTGTGACACAATGCAGTACCTTCAAAACATAGTAAACCCTTCCATCCTTAAGTTGATTTTTGGCAAGTATTTTGTCACAAAAAAATAAAAAATGTAACACAATAATGTACAGTCTACTTCATTTCTACTTTGTCTTTATAACTCCTCCCTCAGGCTATCAAATATACTCATAGTGTTTATTCAGATCTCCTATACTGAATTTCTTTAGAAACCTTCAGTTTCTGCAAGTTTGATTTCCTCTACTACTGCATAAGTTACACTGCTAAGGATAAAATGAACTGTATGTTTTTTGTTCTTTGATAATTTTTAAGGTTTTACATTTATTCATTATGTATGTAAGGGTGTAGCATAATGACTCAGGTCATCAGGCTTAGAAGAAATACCTTGACCTGCTGAGATATTTTGCTGGCTTTCTTTGATAGTTTTTAATTTACCACAAATAAGACAATTTTAAATATCAAAAAGTGATACTTTTCACTCATTTTCCTGCAAAAAACAATCAGGTAGTTTAAAAACAATAGAAATTTATTCATTCCAGTTTCAGAAGGATCATGATACGGGTAAATTTTGTGTCTGTGGAGGCTCCTTTCTTGCTCATGTCAGTTTCTTCTTCCTATGTGTTTCTATGTTAATACTTCTAGACAGCTCTCTGGGCTTTCTCTTATAGGGACTCCACTCATTAGGACCCTAGCTACATGACCTAATTTTCCCTGATAGGTCCCATTTACTACCATGCCACCAACAGACGTTTGTTTCCAATGTGTATATTTGGGACACACAGCATTCGGGTTCACATATAAAGTGTGGGAGTTCTTGCTAGGACTTCCTGAACACATTTTTGTACATTTCCTAGTGAAGATTCTAATGGCATACCTTGGGGACAAAAATAACATTAACTAAGACCTTCTACACAATTAGCCACCCATAGCAACATTAACTGAACCTGTGGAGAACATGCACAAGTCAACTGCCGTGGCTCCATCTGTAGGCATTTTCTATTTGAAAGAAGGCTTATTCTTGGCATAGGCTGTATGAATTCAGTGGCCCGTTAGCATCCAAAATTCTGTTTCGGTTAAACATCTGTATAATTATTTATCTCTAGCCTTGAAGCCAGTCATACTGAGCATCAGCCTGCCTATAAACTCCTGTGAACCCATTATCAGTTCTCCCACACTGTCCAATTAACACTAAGTTGCTATTGGAAATTTCCTGCCAACACTTTCCAAATGTCACGTTTAATTTTCCCAACACCAACATCTGGACTTTGGCCATGAAGGATCATTTATGCCACAGAATCTGGCAAATCCTGCACATTACCAGTTTCTAAGTAGGGCACTTCACTCCTGGCTATACTACCATGGAACTGATTTAGGACTACGGGAACCTTTGTTTATGTCACATATCTTCCAAAGTCTCTTCTTCCAAGGTAGCTAAACTGTAATTTTTTTCAAGCATGACTCTTTGTTACCCCACTTAAAAGGTAATGCACCTAGGCAATAGGTTCAAACTCAAAGGCACCTTACTCTTGAATTCTTAATATTAGGACTTGAGACCAGTTCTCAAAACAAGTATGATCAGCTGTTTTCCAGGACTCCTCTTAACCACTATTACCCTCACTACATTTACTTGCTTTCGGGCATAATGATCTCTCCCCGAGCCTGTGAATGTGCCCTTTTCTATAACCCTAATGTAAAAATAACATCAATCACATCCAGCCCAGCTCCTATGCCCACTCCTCCGTGAAATCTTCCCTAATGTCTTCAACAGCAAGAATGCTGAACTCTGAACCCCCATGTGTTGCCCACAGCCCTTGAAGCACTCACAGTGCTCTGTGTCAGCTACATTTGGCGGGCATGCATTCCTACTTCCTTTCTAGGTTTCACGCTCCTGAGAAAAGCACTCCTGTGCAGCACATTGTGTGCACCTGTTCTTCAGAGTACAGGCTAATGAAGCGTTTCTGTGGTAGGTACAGACAACAGAGACTGCGAATAAATCAGTGGTTCCTTTCTCCTCCTTTTATATAAAGTAGCTCAGACATGTTTATTTGCCACCAAGATTGAGAATCATTGTGTTGAATGAATGAATAAATAAATAAATGAATGCTGAACTTGGTCATATCTCTTGAAATGTTCCCTATTGAGGTAAAGATTTTTTTAAGTACCAAATAAATGGACTAGAATAACCGAGAGGAAAGGTGGAATGTTTAAATAAGAGTGTGGGTAAGAAATGGCACATTCTATTTATTTCCTTGGAGAACAAAGTCAAGGTCTAAACATGTTTTATTTCTGCTAAAGTGTATCTTTTTGCTCCTGTTTTTAACATGTGTTTCTCTTTATTATGCATTTAAAATATTGCTTATTTTAAAAAAATAATTTAGAAAGGAAAATTCAAATAGTCTTAAATAATCTAATCCTTATGTCTTTGGTTTCTCTGTCTGTCTGTCTGTCTGTCTGTCTCTCTGTCTGCCTGTTTGTTTTTGAGACAGGTTTTCTCTGAGTAGCTTGGCTGTCCTGGATTTGCTTTGTAAACTAGGCTGGCCTCAAACTCACAGAGATTCCCCTGCTTCTGCATCCTAGAGTGCTGACATTAAAGGCATGTGCCACCATGCCTAGCTATGCCTTCTCTTGACAGACTTCGTCTTGAACTCTTCAATCTCATGGTCCCAGTAGTCACCTGATATACACGTTAAAATGATCCCTTTAAGTCCCTTAGTACAGACCAATTCAGAGACAGAGTCTAGGAATTTGAACTTTCAAGAGGCCTTTTACATGTTTCTCAGCTCAGCTGCAGGCTGAGGAAAGGAGCTGCTCAGGAAGGTACTAGGAACCCTGTGTCCATGACAGCCTGATTCTCCCTGCATCACTTCCCACAGAAGCCACTGGATGTCCTCATTCGTTCTCACCCACCTTTTCTGTTTCCCTCATTGTATAGCCCTGGACTAGCATATGCTCACTCAGTTTTTAGACTAATCACTGCTTACATGCTACAACTGAACTCTGAATATATATTAACATATATATGTATCTATATTCAATTTTTATCTGCTACATTAAAGTGTAAACATTATATTTACTGGATGCCACGTGACTTTTCATACAGATATACAATGTTTAGCGTTATACTGTAATTAGAATTTCTATGGCATCAAACATCATTTGCTTATGGTGAGAACACTTTAGATCCTTTCTTTCAGATGCTTCAGTTGTTCTGTAAAGGCTTTATTACAGTCAACCTGTACAATAGCACAAGAGATGCTTGCTCTATCAAACTACATTTTAATACTGAATTAGCAACCCTTTCCCAACCTATCCTCTCCAGCTTCTCCTTGACACACCCAGTTCTCAGCATCTGTGATATCGGGTTTTTAGAAGCCACATATGAGTGACATCAAGCGGCATGAGTCTTTCTGTGTGACTCATTTTTTTTTCACATAATCCCCAGGATTATAACTACTCATGGTGTCACAAATAGCAGAATATAATATTTCATGGCCCAGAAGTCCTCCATCTAGCACACTTTTTCTTTTTAACTTTTTTGGGTGATACTCAGTATGTTGTATTTTCAACAATCCCTGTGTTTGTAAATGTAGCCCCAAGCTGGCAGTACTGTTTTGGAAGATGGGGAGCCTTTGGTGGATACACGCTGTGGGCAGGCTTTCATAGCTATCTGACCTTGTTTTCTGCCTACGTTGTCTGCCTCCTGTCTGCTCCCACCATGCCTGCTGTCATGACGTGACCCAGTCTCCAAAAGTTCCAGCTACCACCCCCACTACCATGCTTTCATAAACACAACAGACTATACTGTTGCTCTTAGGTGGCTTCTGTCAGACATATTGTCACAGCAACAAGCAACAGCCCATGTGCCTGGTTCAAATCTCTGGTCAGTGAGTTTCATTGTTACTTGAAGATTATGTGGCTTCTCTGGGCAGCAGTTTTCCTTCTGTGAGATTGTGGTAGATGCCTTGACAGTCAGTCAGGAGGAACAGGCATAATTGATAAGAACAGACCTAGTACATGTATTGTGTGTGCTGAGTTATAGTGATCCTTGTGTTACTTGGATGTTTTTAATGCACCTGTTGCTACAACTATATGCCTACTTCACAGCAAATCAGTGTGCTCCTCATGTGTATGTCATTATACTGTTAGGGTGTATTATTCATTGAACCGAGATAATCCAGTAAGCAACAAGACCACCTGTTTTACTTTGGAAAGTCCTGATTTTGTTTAAGTTCTGCTTCACAGCATTTTCTACATTGCTTTTAGAAAAATTAGTTATTTCTCAATAATTTTAATTATAGGAAGACAATAGCACATTGAAATTCCTATCCGGTCAGGACTGCATCACAAATAGAATGAGACATTTCAAAAATACTTGCTAAATACACATGCCTTGTCAGTAAATAGTTAATGTGACTTTAATGTCAGATGCTCAGCACAGGAGCACATGACTAGACATCATTTCTCTGGCTTGGAAATGTGTTTTCTTTTTGCTTAAAGTAAATGAGAAATTTGCAAATGTCCACAGTGCTGATGTTTTAAAAATATTTTTTCTCAATTCTTTGAAAATTGCTTAAAATATCCTCATCTGCCTACCGCCTATCCCAACTCCAGGCCTTCTTTTTTATTAATATTGAATATCCTGATTCGGACTGGTTGGAAGGGCTGTCCAGAGCCGCCATATCAGGTTTCTCTGCCATGAAGAAAGGGCTCAGCAGCTTCAACTGGAGGCTGGGCTCAACTGAATAAAGGTTTCCCCAGCAGCTGCAGACTTAAGAGTCTGCAGAAAGCTCAACATGGCCCTCTGCTGACTGGAGTGTCTTCAAACACAAATTCTTCAGACCCCAGAAAGTCTGCTCTTCTTTGTAGTCCTGTCTTTCAGAGGCTTCTCAAACTACTTTTCATGAACCAGGGAATAATCATGAGAACTCAATTTAAAGTCTGTACAAAATCTTCTTTATAACACATGTGTCATAATATAGTCTTCTACTTGTCAGTCCTTAATATCTACCTCTCTGGATTTTCATGGATTTTTCTGTTACAAGGTTTAAATATTATTTTTTTTGTATTAATCAAAGGTTATTTACTTTGTACCCCAGCCTTAGCTCCCTCCCTTATTTCGTTCCAATTCCCTCCCTCATCTCCTCCCTGCCCCTCTCTAAGTCCTCCAGTAGGGGAGGTCCTCCTCCCCTTCCATCTGACCCTAGTTTATCAGGTCTCATCAGGACTGGCTGCAAAGTCCTCCTCTGTGGCCTAGATAGGCTACTCTTCCCTCGGGGGTGGGGGTGAGGTCAAAGAAACTGCCACTGAGTTCACATCAGAGACAGTCCCTGTTCCCTTTAATAGGAAAACCCCCTTAGATGCTGAGCTGCCATGGGCTACATCTGAGCAGGGGTTCTAGGTTATATCCATGCATAGTCCTTGTTCGGAGAATCAGTCTCAGAAAAGACCCCTGTGCCCTGATATATTTGGTCCTTGTGGTGCTCCCATCCTCTCCAGGTCTTACTAACTCCCCCTTCTTTCTTATGATTCCCTGCACTGTGCCCAAGGTTTGGTTATGAGTCTCAGCATCTACTTTGATACACTGCTAGGTAGTCTTTCAGAGGCAGATGCAAATCAAAAAGACCCTGAGATTTCACCTTACACCTATCAGAATGGCTAAGATCAAAAACTCAATTGATAACACATGCTAGAGAGGTTGTGGAGAAAGGGGAACCCTCCTCCATTGCTGGTGGGAATGTAAACTTGTACAACCACTTTGGAAATCTGGCGCTTTTTCTGACAATTAGCAATAGTGCTTCCTCAAGGTCCAGTTATACCACTCCTAGGCATATATCCAAAATATGCTCAAGTACACAACAAGGACATTTGTTCAACCATGTTTGTAGCAGCATTATTCATAATGGCCAGAACCTGGAAACAACCCAGATGTCCCTCAATGGAGGAATGGATACAGAAATTGTGGTGCATTTACACAATGGAATACTACTCAGCAATCAAAAACAAGGAAATCATGAAATTTGCAGGCAAATGGTGGGAACTAGAAAAGATCATCCTGCGTGAGGTATCTCAGAAGCAGAAAGACCCACACAGTATATACTCACTTATAGGTGGATACTAGAACTATAAGATAGGATACTAAAAGCTACATACCTAAAGAAGCTAAACAAGAAGTGCCTCGGATAGACATTGGAAGTAGGAGTAAACAAGGTTTAACTCTTTTATATACACTGGCTGTAATGTACAATCAAGCAGAATACAAAAATTGAATAACAAATCCACTGAAATTCGACATGATCATTTACCTGGATGTGAGACTATCTAGTGGATCATGGTTTACCCAGTAAAGAAAAATTACTTTCCTTTCTCAGTGAGGCCCTTAACTGTCCACAACTCCCCCGTTATAGGTAGGGACTCCTTAAGACCTGCACAAGACCAAGTCACTCAACATTCTAGCATGGGTTGGGGAAGCTAATCTAAATTTAGTGCTCCTTAAATTAAAAATTGACATTTCAGAATTGATTAAAAGTTGATTAATATTGGTTAAAAGTAACCCAATCAATTTTAACATTTGGGGAAATAAAGTTACTTTTCTCCAGCTTTAATAAAATATCCTGACAAAAGCAATGTGAGAGAGAAAGGGTTATTTGTGGCTTCTCGCAGTTCTGTGGCGATGTCAAGCATGGTGGGGAAGTCACAGCAGCGGGAGTTAAAGAGCCAGCTGGTAACACTGCATTCTCAGCCAAGAAGCAGAATATGGTTAGTGCCTGAACTCAGCTAGCTTTCTGATTTCTGTGCAGTCTAGGACTCAAGTCTAGGAAATGATGCCAATATTTTAGGGTATGTTTTGCTAGCTCATTTAACCTAATCACAATAATACTTCACAAGTATGTACAAAGTCTAGCCCTATGTAGAGAGTCCTCTTTTGGTGTATGTGGAGGCTTGTCTCATACATGATTCTAGAGTCGATCAACAATATTAACCATCAAAACAATGGAGTTTTAGTAAAGAATATTTATTACAAGGAAGTATAGAATTTTACTTAAGATTATTAAAATTTCAACATTCAATATGTCAAAACTGTATTGCATTGTTGCATTTAATTGTAAAATTGTATTCATTATCCTAAATTATCTAGATCTTTTCTCAATCTGCCTCTAAAAGAGTCCTATTACTATTATAAGCATGGTTTTCTACTTGCATATAGAGTGATACCATCTTATGATATGATATAATGAAAATTCTTTCAATATCTCAATGTCACTATAAAGTAATAAAATAGAAACACTGGGTTTAGTCAGCAAACAAAAGGCGCAAAGGTAGTAATGAAAGTACTTGAAGAAGCTGATGCAGTCTCATGGACCACCAAAATCTCGTGTGTAGACTTCACCCCAGTCACAGCTTTTTACTTTTACATATTCCTCTTAGTCAACATGAGGTCTATACTCCTCGAAATGTCTAACTGTCTCTGTATCTCATGTCAGTCAGCATCACTTGGGTATGGCAATATGTTTTCACACACCCACAGATAACTGGTCTTGTCACCATGTGGACAGCAATGGGTGCACCTACAGAAGGCAAGACTGCTCAAGTGCCACTGAGTGATAGAATATGGAGTAACACAGTGATATATGCATGAGACATTCTACCAAAATGTCATCATCTGGCAATAGAGTGCAGGGGTTCTCTACCCAAAGAACAGCTCATAAGAAGACTTCTGGGGTCTATTATGGCTTTAAGCTGTCACATGGTGGTTTATTTGCTGAAACTCCCAGGTAAAACTGAGATGTTATTACCTAGCAGGTCAATGAGTTGTGTTAATGATTTTCTAAAATGCACAATACTTATTGCACTTTAAAAGTCCCTACATTCTCATCATGAAATCCATCATTTAGGATAGATATTTCATTTATAATTGATGAGCTTATCAAGTCCGTGCTATTAAGGTTTTAATTCAAACAGCTATATCCTTGAATTTAACATAAAAAAGCACAAAACTTTTAATTCTTCATTGGTTGCCAAATGATATAAAGATTTAAAAAAAAACTAGATTAGCACATGTGGAATGTATTTTCAATTCTGACCTTCTTTGTACACGCACCTTGAAGACAAAGACAGCAACACAAATGAAGAATGCAAGACAAGGCTCAATTTCAGCTCCTTGCCATTTATGCTAGGTTGCATGATGAATTATTCCCAGACATCTTTTGTCTTCTGTAAAATTGACGATAGTAGCCAACTTTTTAAGAATACCCTATGTAAATCTGTTTCATGAATTAAAATTCAAAGATACACAATTCGTTCTGGAGAAAAGTAGCGAATACCTGGATTGATGAAGCTGTTTAAATTGAAAGCAACATTTGGCAGAGTTTGGCAGATTTAATAAGTGCTCTAAATCTTTTCAACGTTGAAAAATGATTTTGAGAGTTAGAGAAATTTTCTTGAGGGAAAATTGCACCCAATAAACAACAACAACAAAACAATTCACACCAACATGAAAACATTTTCCATGCGCCTGACACCAAATAGAACATTTTAACTACTTAGGTCTCTCCTGAGTGGGATGTACTCTGTTTTCTTACTGTGACTCCTTCTTGCAAGAAAAAAAAAATATACAAGCCTAGATACACAGGTATATATAATAGTTGTATAGTATTTGCTTATAATAAATCATAAATAAATTTATTTTAAAACAGTTGGTGTATACATGATGTTCATTATTCATTAACAATGAACAAATTTGTCTACTTACTTGCTTGTTCATGGTTAGAGAGAATTAATCCTAGGCTGAATATTTGAAATTCCAGTAGAGAAAGCATCTTCAACATTTGAGACATGATACATTTTGACTTTGTGATTGTCAATGTTGAGAATGATACCTGACCTTAAATATATAATATAAAAGACAGATGTATGTTTATGCATTTCAAAAATTACAGGAAATTTGTCCTTTGCCCTAAGTAAAAACTCACTAAAAGAATTTTTAAATGAAACTCAAGTCAGTAACTCTAGCAGAAAATTTTTAAATCAAACAATCTAATACAATACAATCTAAAGACACATTCTTATTCTTATTCTTATTTTCTGCATGTATCCTCTCCCTGCTTTGGTTCCCCATAGTGGCTAGTTTCTTGAAAACCATGCTCTAAACATCAAAAAACCTGATTGTCATTGCTTACCTTTAGTGGTCTAATTTCAGAGCAGTATAAACTTTGGACATTTAGAGATGACTTAATATCCATAACCCATCTTACATGGTAAAATTTACCCTTTGAAATTTCCAAATGTGTTGAATTGATTTGTCTGAGAGTTTAAGGAGAACCAAGTTAGAAAACCTTTCGTTGCCATGTAGTGAGGCATCATGCATAGATTTGGAGCACATAGGATATCCTTTTTAACTCAAAGAACATTTAAAAATTATCTGCATTTCTTCTGGTCTTTACTCTATCAGCACAATTTTCCCAAGGCAGATGTCTTACTGACAGTTTTTCCCTTCCTGTAGGAAATATTTAGCTCACTCCATTTGTGGGGTTAGAAAGCCTTACAGCTGGAGAGGCCAGTCTGAAGCAAGAGGGAGGTTGAGGTATTTCCAACCTGGAAAATCTCGCCCTAAGACCAGGAGGAGTAGGAATTTTTCCTCCTAGCTTGGGGCCTGCATGCCTCAGCGCATGTAGCCTATAGTACCCCCACATCTGCCACCCTCGAGGTATCATGTAGACTGGTGGCCATGTTTCAGATTAAACTTTATCCCTCCCTATAAAGATAACTCCAGCTAGCACCTTGAATTCCTCTTCATGTAAATGAAGCATTCCAGCACCTTGGTCCCAGACAATTATGTACACTCCAAATACCTACTCCCCAAGGTTTATATAGTCCTTATTCATCACCAATAAGGAGAGCTGTTTCACTGAAAATCAGCTCCCATCTCTGAAAAAACTGTTTCTCCCAAAGTCATTGACCAAGATCCTGCTAATCCACCAGCTTCACTAACCTTCATTCCTTCAGTCCAGGGTGTGCCAAGATGTATGGATACCTTGAGGGCAGAAGTGACCCCAGGACTGCATCGGTTTCCTTTCTTTATCATTTATGTAATAGAGATCCAATTTGTAGGTGTTAAAAAACAGAGAACATATGTATTTTATATGACAAAGGCATGGTTTGGGAATATTTTGTGTTTGCAACTTTCCTTCTTTTCTCTTTTGCCTACTATTTATAATTTAGTGTCTTAAAGTAATTTTTCTCACATACAATATAAATAAATATTGATCTTGAACATAAGGAACCAAAGTAGAGAATACACTTAAATGGGGATGGGTGAAGTGTGATCATCATAGATTGCCACCACAGATGCTTGCTCTCAGCTTGTGGACTCACAGATGATATTCAATATCTGCAGAGCCTAAACACTACATAAAGGTCCCTTTAACTCTATATATAGCAGATAGGAATAAAGAAATTTGTTTGCAATTTGTGTTGAAAGAATCTGTATACACAAACTATTTCAAAATAACATGGGACTTTGTGTTCATAGCAAGCTGCCCATTTCTGTAACCTTCCAATGTTCAATCTGGTAGAGACAGTTTTTTCCCCTAATTTAAACAATTTGGACAATATAAAGAAAATTCCAATGAACCAAATAATAGAAGCATATGGCTTATCTAATACATGCGGGTTTTCAGTTTTATCCTACAATTTTTAAAGTGTTTTTACAAAATAATAATTAAGTAAATGTATACCTGTAAAGTATTTTCTTAGAATAGCCACTCACTCATTAATAATTCCATTAAAATATTTTAGAAAGAAAAAAAAAAAGAATCAAACCACCAAGGAACAATTTAATATTTGGGGCCAATATAGTTACATACAGGCACTGTTTCCAAAATGCATACATAATCCTGGAATATTCTTAGTTTCTTTGATTTCTGTTTATACAAAGTAACAATCTTAGAAAGAATACAATATGCATTTTGAAATTGCACATTTTATTTTGCTGTGTGTCTTAGGGTTTCTAATGCTGTTGCTAGAAGCAAATTAAGAAACAAAGCCTTTATTTGGTTTATACTTCCACATTGCTGATTACTGAAGATGGTATAGGCAGGAAGGTTTTAAGTCTTAACACTCTTTTCAGATAACAGATTTTTTATACTCATCACAACTGTGTCTATGCTAGATCCAGCAATTATGTTCCTGCCTTCAGAGGCTCTGCACATGACTGTATGGTTGATGTTTGTTCTGCTTTAGAAGGCTAAACCCATTAGAATGTATCATGTCAAGTAATGGACTGGAAATTACAGCTACCTCCCATGAAGGTACTGTCTAGGTGATCCTGAACAGTAATGCTGCATGTCTGCTTGTCCACTGCTTCTCAGCTTGGCCAGCACAAATATGAAACTGAACCAACCCTGCTTAGTTCCAACAAACCCCAGAGCTCTCACTGCATCAGACTGCCTGAAGCTTCCACAGAGAATTTTCTATCACTGGAATCCTGAGCCTCATTTTTCTGTTTCTTCTTGCTCCATATTTTTATTGCTCTCAGAAACAGTAAGTTTTCAGTCACTTATACTTAAATCTTAAGTTTAGGGTCTACTAATTAGTTATCTAACAGATGGCACCTCTTGAATGTGGGTAGTATGATTGTTTCAGTACCGAAGCCTGTTCATGTTACAGCAAGAACTACGTGAAGTAAGATAATATTTACATTAAATGTTACGACTCGTTATTCAGTTTTATATAGATTAATGCATTGCTTAAAATAATCTTCTACATTTAATTCATATTTTAGGCAATTATATAGGCTATGATTTGATACATGGGAAGCTTCAGCCCATTGAGCCTTTACTGTTTACTTGGAGACTTGAAACTGTGACATCTTGAATGCCCAGAAGCACTCAGAACTCTAGCTGTCTGTTCAGTCATTCCCAAAAAGCATGGATCTTGCTTGCCTGTTCTCCCCAACTTTTTATGTTTTTTTTAAATTTGTTTGAATGTATAATACCAAAAGGGAATATATTATTATGTTTGAACTCATATATGTTCAGAATTTCCAATAATTAGAATATTCCAATTCTTTAAAACAAAATTCCATACAAATCAAGAAAAGGTGGCATTTCTAAATGGTTACATCCTTGTTCTTTTCTTCAGAGTTCATTTGCCATGCATAAAATTTTTACACTAGTGCTTAGGTTTGCTATAGACATGCACATTACTGTCCCAAACAGTTTTAGCAACATTCTAAGATGGCAATATGAATATATTTTCAGAAAAACACTCCAGCAAAAACATATTCAATTTTGAACTGCCTGGGATTATGAAAGTACAATTGATTTTTATGTGGGAATTTTACAAAAATATTTGCTTCAGAAAAATGAAAATAGATCCATATTTATCACCCTGTACAAAACTAAAGTCCAAGTGGATCAAAGACCTCAACATAAAACCAGACACACTAAACCGCTTAGAAGAAAAAGTTGGGAACAGCCTAGAACTCATTGGCATAGGAGACAACTTCCTAAACAGAAAACCAACAGCACAGGCTCTAAGAGCAACAATAAATAAATGGGACCTCATGAAACTGAAAAGCTTCTGTAAGGCAAAAGACACCGTCATCAAAACAAAACAACTGCCTACAGACTGGGAAAGGATCTTCACCAATCCTATATCTGACAGAGGGCTGATATCCAGAGTATATAAAGAACTAAAGAAGTTAAAAAGCAATAAATCAAGCAATCCAATTAAAAAATGGGATACGGAGCTAAACAGAGAATTCTCTGTTGAAGTATATAGAATGACAGAGAAACACTTAAAGAGATGCTCAACATCCTTAGCCATCAGGGAGATGCAAATCAAAACAACCCTGAGATTTCACCTTACACCCATCGAAATGGTTAAAATAAAAAACTCAAATGACAACACATGCTGGAGAGGTTGTGGAGAAAGGGGAAGCCTTCTCCATTGCTGGTGGGAATGTAAACTTGTACAACCACTCTGGAGAGCAATCTGGCGCTTTCTCAGATAATTAGGAATAGTGCTTCCTCAAGACCCAGTTATACTACTCCTAGGCATATATCCAAAAGTTGCTCAGGTACACAACAAGGACATTTACTCAACCATGTTTGCAGCAGCTTTATTTGTAATAGCCAGAACCTGGAAACAACCCAGATGTCCCTCAACAGAGGAATGGATACAGAAATTGTGGTATTTTTACACAATAGAATACTACTCAGCAATCAAAAACGAGGAAATCATGAAATATGCAGGCAAGTGGTGGGATCTAGAAAAGATCATTCTGAGTGAACTATCCCAGGAGAAAGACAAACACGGTATATACTCACTTATATAGACCTATAAGATATGATAAATATAATGAAATCTATACACCTAAAGAAGATAAACAAGAAAGAAGACCCAGGGTGAGATGATCAATCCTCACTTAGAAAGACAAATGGGGTGGGCATTGGATGTAGGAGAAAACAAGTAACAGGACAGGAGCCTACCACAGAGGGCCTCTGAAAGACTCTACCTAGCAGTGTATCAAAGCAGACACTAAGACTCATAACCAAACCTTGGGCACAGTGCAGGGAATCATATGAAAGAAGGGGAGTTAGAATGACGTGGAGACAACAGGAGTTCCACAAGGACCAAATATATCTGGGCATAGGATCTTTTCTGAGACTGTTTCTCCAAACAAGGACCATGTATGGATATAACCTAGAACCTTTGTTCAGATGTACCCGCCCGTGAGTGGTAGCTCAGCAACCAAGTGGGAACCCTAGTAAGGGGAACAGGGACTATTTCTGACAGGAACTCAATGGCTGGCTCTTTGACTGTCCCCCCCCCCACAAGGGAGGAGCAGTCCTGTTAGGCCACAGAGGAGGACTTTGCAGCCAGTTCTGAAGATATCTGATAAAACAGGGTCAGATGAAAGGGGAGGAGGTCCCACTCTATCAGTGGACTTGGAAAGGGGTAGGGAGGAGATGAGGGAGGGAGGGTGGGGTTGGGAGGAAATGAGGGAGCAGGATACAGCTGGTATACAGAGTTAATAAAATGTAACTAATAATTAAAAAAATAAAAAATAAATAATAATAAAAAACAAACAAACAAAAAATATTTGCTTGACCAAGGTATGTATGTGTGTATGTATATATATGTATATATATTGAAAGTACTTAATTTTCCTACAAATGTATCAAATATGGATTTGTTATTTATATATTTATGTGAGTAGATAAATATTTTAAAGTAGCAAAAAAAAAAGATTAACAGGAGACATACAAGTCACAATAACTATCATTCAACACAGGAACTAGAAACTTTGTTTCCCTGAAAATTTGACTTGTAATTCTTCATTTTTCCTAGATGCTAAATTTCATAATCCCCTTCATGAGATGAGATACTTAAACATTCCAGGAGCCATTCTACCCAGAGAGTTGCTGGTAGATCTTCACTGTTAAGTCTTCCCTCTTTTCTTAGTTCTAGCTCAAATCACAACTTTTCCTTTCCCTCTTCTACCTTTTCCTTGGTTACCAGTCAAAACCCCTAAGCATGCTTGCCCTGCTATTTGGTGCAACTCTGTTTTCTGTGAAGACTGTTCCCTCCCTGCTAAATCTCCTTTGCTGCCCAGCTCAAAAGGCAGGACTCTCTTTTTTCAATTTCTCTTCTCCCAGCCATCACTGAGATTTATGGCTTGTCTGCTTTGTGGTTTTCTTCTCTGAAACGCAAATAAAAGTGTCCTTGGGATTCCTTCTGAGTCTGTTTTTGAATTATCTTATCAGTGAGACTAAGAACTTTCAAAAGAGTATTCTGATTCTCTGGTAACAATTTGTTCCTTTGCTTGAGATACAAAGAACCTGGAATGAATATCACATGACACTCCCAAGAAACTCTCCATTAACTTCTGTCTCAATTCCTGTGACCACACCTAATGAAGATTATAGAAATTCTTAACACATACATGCCTTCAGACAGCTTCTACAGTTGAAAAAATAGGCTGCTTACTACTGCTCTTCACTGCATAGTAGCCTACGCATTCTTTGCCATTTGAAGAACTGCTTATTGAGGCAGAATAGACTGACAGGGAGAATTACAGGAATATAAAAAGAGAGGCTGTTCATCCTGGGACCTGTTTTCCAATTTCTACAGACCATAAGCACACCTCAGACAACAGTGAGAAAGCCAAAATTGCCTTCAGAGACAATGTGTTTTCCTAAGTAGACCTCAAGCAGAGATAAACAACAACAGTAAGTCAACTGTGCTTAGTTGGAACCAAATGATGTCTAGCTTCCAGTTTCTAGCATCTGTCTCCCATTCCTAAATCTGGATTTATCCATTTTAGAGTTTTATGACAGGAAATTCTTCCCCTTTACATTTTGTTATACAGTGTGTTCTGAGCAATAGAATTTAGAGAGCCAGCCTGAAAAGAACAACACTTTTGAGAAGTCACCCTGTACTCTTTTCCCAGGTGCCTGTTTGTGTTTTTAATAAACCCCACCTCTGCTTTATTATATTGGCTTATCCTGAAATTCTTTTCTACATGGAAGCCAAGAACGCATGGTTTGTCTGAGTCTCTCCAAAGATCTCCCTGAGCTGCAGGTGGCAGCTAGAACTGTGCCTCAGTCCCTACCAGAGCTGCCAGTTGTGAATATTGAGTTTTCCAGGTTTTTGAATAACACTTAGTATTACCAAGGCTACTTCAGCAATGCCAATTGGTTTTGGAAAGGCTGCATGTTTATATGAGCCCCTGAATAATCCAGATATTTCTGAAAAACATCTAGTTCTTATTCCCCAGAAATGTTTTTCCTGAAACAATGGATTCTTGTTGGTAACCTGTTGAATTCAAATCTTATGTTCCACAGAACCTTACGTTAGAGACAGTAGACAGCAAAGAAAGAATTATGAAGTGCTTCGGTGAATAAATCTCCTCATGAGTCTTAAGCAACTGAACAGAAATAATTTTGCTTTCTTTTCCGTCAATTAAGAACACTTTGTCTTACAGGGTGGGAATTGCATTATGATCAGCCTTGGAGAAAGGCAATGGCTAAGAGAATTGCAGTCATTTAGGATCTTGAAGTATTGCCCATAGCGACAGCTCTAGATTCAGTTACATGGCACAATTTTTATTAGGTGAAGTGGTTGGACTGGTATTTTCTGTTACCAGTTGGAAAAGATTTACCATCAGAAATGTCCTACAATGTATCAGACTTGAAAACAGGAGAAAAGAAACACCAAGCCTGAGGGAGGACTGATCCACCCACACCTGAAAGCCTAGTGTTTACCAAGCCTGTTTGGGCACGTTAGGGAAATGATAGGGAATTCCCCAGTGTCATACTTAACACTGAGTGTCAACTTGAAAGGACGGAGAATCGTCTAATCATCTAGTAGACAAGTCCCTGGGCATGCCTGGGAGGGATTTTCTAAATTATATTAGTCTCTGGTCATGCCTGTTAGGCACAATTCATGTAATGACTGCTAGCTAGAGGAGAAAGGAGACTGGAACATTGGCATCCATTCTCCTCTGCATCCTCACTATGGATGGAATGTGTTCAGCAGCCTCCAGCTCCTGCTGCCTTGACTTCTCTAACGTTTATGACTGGGCCTCAAATTAGGCAAAAGTAAACTTTCCCTCCCTCAAGTTGCTTTAGTCATGGTTTTATCATATAAACTGAAAAAATAAATAATAGAGAAAATTGGCACTGAAGACAACTGCTGTGGTAAATCTGACAACATGGATTTTAGCTACTGCAGCTGATTTTCAGTCAGAATGTGGAAAAGTTTATAGCTGTGGACTACAAAAGCTGCAGACTGCTCCATCAGAGTTTAATGAGCCATTCTTCTGAGAGCTTGGAAGACAAAAATGCTAAGAGAAACAGGGGCAGTAGCAGGCTAGCTGGTAAGGGCTCAGAAAGGAACAAAGCCTCTGTCAGCAACTGTGCTGGAAGCCGGTTCAGTTAGATCCTACCAAAGAATCTAGCTGGATTTTGCCAATTGACAAATTGTGTAAGGCGTAATTTACCAATCTCACTCCTTACCTTTCTCATTCACATCTACAGTGACAGAGAATGCCATTCTGAAACTTCAAAGAACTGACAGGAGACATATTTGAAACTTCACTGTCTCTGATATCAATGCTCATTATTTTTTTCCCAGAATATAGAACATTCTTTGCCAATGTTATAGTATTTTAAAATTTGAACCATATGTGAAATTGTTGATTCAAAGTGATAATGAAACCGGTCGAATTCAGAGTATCCTCTTAAGTGCAAAGAAAACAAAATGTGGCATATTAGAGTCTCTGAAAAAAAAATGCTTCACAATTGCTGTTAACCTCAGAAGGCTTTGAAAGGAATTAAAGGAAAAGATTGAAAGAAGACAGCAATCAGTGTTTCCTTCTTGGTTCAGTCAAGAAGACCTGGTTCACATGACAACCTCAGGTAAATATCAGATATACAACCTGTGCTGGTTGGTTTTGTCAACTTGATACAAAACTAGTTAAGGGAAGAGGGAATCTTAACTGAAAAAGTGCCTCCATCAGACTGGTCTGTAGGCAAGTCTATGGTGCTATTTTCTTGATTAATAACTGAGGTAGGATGGCCTTACACACTAATGAGGCACGACATTTGAGCCGTTGGTCCTCAGTTCTATAAGAAAGCGGCTGAGCAAGCCATGAGGAACAAGTCAGTAAGCAGCACCCCTCCATGGCTTCTGCATCAGTTCCTGCCTCCAGGTTCCTGACCTACTTCTGTTTCTATATTGATTTCCCTCAGTGATGGACTGTCACCTGAAAGTGTAAATAAAACCTTTTTTTTTTCTTTTGGTTACTTATCATAGCAACTGAAGCCCTAAGACACAATCCCTTGTTAATGTACTATTTGAGTTATTTTTTTTATTAATCTTAGAAGTCCCTAATTCTACACTTCAGTAATTTATAACTTTTATCTTGACTCAAACAAGTATGCTATTTTCTTTTAAACCATTTTAAAACAAAAACAAAATCATTATAGCAAGAAGTTTTAAGTTAATAAAGGGATTGGCCTTACAGCAATTTAAGTAGCTTATCTATTTTAAAGTCATTTTCATTGCAGAAGACATTAATTTGCTCTGAAAATTTATTTTTCTTTTCAGAATGAGGGTATTTAAAACCATTCAGAGATTACTGCTGTGTAATGATGATCAGTGCTATGACTTTCACATAGGGATTATCTAAGAGGAATATTACTGTCATCAGATAATATAGCCATCTGTCATGATTCATTTTCAAGACCAATACAAGATACCACATTTTGTCATCAAACTATAATAAAAAGCCAAAATCCTCCAATTTTTATAATTAAATTTTATTACAAATTTAAAGGTATTTGTGAGTCAATAAAACAAGACTCCATCTTAACATCTATGTAGTCACCTATTTCTGGAATTTACATAAATTGTTGAATTTGTTCAAAAGAAGAAGAGCCATAAGTCTTAGTGGGCAGTCTACTGCTCCCCATAACACCTTTCTGTAAAGACAAAAACCCAAGAGGAGATGCCATCTTGATGCTAGCTTCTCTGTTGGCTTGGGAAGAGGGACAAGTGTCATGGGACAAAGCTCAGCTGAGGTTCTGAGCCCAGTTGTGCTCTTATACACTGTGGGTGGCCGATGAGCTGAGCTGTATCCCAACAGCACCATCAGCAGGTGAGGCCCCTATATGATATGTTGGAAAGAACAATGAACATCCAACTTACAAAGACAGGGGATCCACAGCTCAGCCAGGTAATGTAGATCTTAGTTTCTTAGTTCTAGGTTGCGGTTCACACAACACAAAAAGAAGAGTGCAAGGATCAGACTTGGTTACTGTCTCTGATATTCTTGCCTGTTACTAACGTAACAGAACTGTCATGCCTGGCATGCTTACCTTGGAGAAACAGATCTCATGATATTGAGACAAAAGGAAAGGAAAAAAAAAAAACATTCCAGAGCTAATGACAAGCTAACTGAAGCCATGACTAAACTACTCAACAGTTCAAATCAGGGATCTGTGGAGATGGCTCAGGCCACACAGGGTTTTGCAGCAGAAGGGTGAGAACTAGAGTTAGCATGCTAGAACCTACAGAAATGCTGTGAAGGTATGGTATCAAGCCCTCCCTGTAATTCTGGTGAATGGGTGGCAGAGAGAAGGGCTCCCTGGGGAAGTCAGGGGACCTAGATCCTAGGTTTACCAAGCTCCAGGTTCAAGTGGGAGACCCTGCACAATACATTAAGTGGAGAGTGATCAAAGATGCTTGATAGCAACCTCTAAACTTCTACACACAGTCACTCGCACACACACACACACACACACACACACACACACACACACACTTTTTTCTGCCCCTCCTTACAAAACAGAAAAGCATTTAAAATCAGATCAACAGGTGCTAGAAATGGCTTGGCAGTTAAGAGTGCATGCTGCTCAGCAGATGACTGGAGTTTGGTTCACAGCAACCACATCAAGCAGCTCAAAACCACCTCAAACACAGTTTGCAGGGAATCAGATTCCCTCTTCTGCCTTCTTCAGAAAAAACACTCACATACGCATATATACATGAAAAATTATTTTAAAATCTTAAAATACCAGATTCAATTTTTTCTAAAGAATCACTAAAGAATTTTTTTACAGAAATTCTGTTTATATTGATTTCTGCATATGCACATTCATATATGTATATGTGCACATACATAGGCATGAAGAGGCTTTCAACTTGGGTTCATGAGGAGTTTGAGTCAGAGCAACTAGGAGCATCTGGAAAGAGGAAAGAAGTGGCAAGGGGCAGGGATGGAATTCAGTTTAATCTTTACCTAGAAGACTTCACATGCCTATATGATATACTTTTTCAATGGTTCCTTAGCTCCTGCACTCGTGACCATGTCATTTTCATGTAGAGATCATGCTAATCTGAAGTTTTGTTTTTTATTCTTGTCTAAATTACCTGGGTACCTGAAATAAAACTAATGAAAGTACAGAAGGGAAATAAATCTTCAGAGTTTCTGGCTTCATGGACATGACGTGATTTAGTTTGAGTTATCTTTGAAATGTATTTTTCCTACTTTGAATTTATTTTATATGTGTGTGTGTATACATACGTAATTAACACTTGCTAACAAAGAAAAAATCATTTTCTCCAATGGCGTGTCCCTGAGTATATTAACAATATTTTAAGGCAGACATCCTGTGAAAACAATTCTACCCTCCAAACTTCATGTGAGTTCCAGAGTCTGAGCTCCAGTTTTCAGTCTCACATCATCAGCAAGCACCGATGCCTGCTGAGCTCTATTCCCAGGTATGCTGGACTCTTCCTGAGTAAGAGAGGTCTTGCATTTTTTAACCCTTAATAATCTATCCTGTTTCATTAGCTTTTAGACCTCAGTGACTGTCCAATAATTGAAGATTTTTATGTGTGACTAAATATGTTCATATTTATAATTTCTCAGTAATGCATACTGATATTTGAGCTTCCCTGGCCATATCAAAATAGATCTTTTAGATCCAGTTTTTATTAAAATTACATTTATCATCATATATATAGTAATAAGCATATATATCTAATTACATGTTTATTATTAACAGTATTAATACTGTTAATATACTATTAACAGTATACTATATAATAATATACTATATAATAATATACTATTATTAACAGTATTAATACTGGCTGTGATGGACTCACATTTGCTCCTACCATGCAGAATTGCCCTGTGTTTATAAGTTCCTTCCTTGAGAATCACTAGCCTCCTTCCTCACAGTCAACACTGATAGGTAAAGGTATGTGAGCTGACCCTTTTCTTGCAGTGAGACAGACTACTTAGGGAGAGTCAGCTAGGGGATCACACATGGGACAGAGAACTTGCTTTTCTTTAGTGACTTCTGCTCTCTCATTGGCATCACTCTGTGATTCAAGAAGACTACCAATAAAATGATGTCCTATTTCAAGATGAGTTTTAGGACACTGAACCCAGGTATCAAGGGTAAATATAAAAATTATAGGTAACTGTGGATAGCAAAGTGAAGACATAAAAAAAAAATGGCCATATTTCCTGACATCTTGGCTACCACTTCATCAATCAGTCAGATTGTAATACATTCTATTTATTTTGAAGTACTTGTTTAGATTTTTTCCTAACAAAAGAATAGTAAGAGAGGTCTTAAGATAATACATAGGATAATCACATAATTTAGGGATTAGTTTCACAGGGTGAGACCATTTAAGAACCCTTGGTTAGAAAGCAAACCTGCTATTAGATAACATATTTCTTAATGTAAAAGAAACAAACGTAGAAACATTTTAGAAATAATGACAATGTCCTTTAAAAAGAGAATTCTTAATTTGCAAATGATAAACAAAGATGTCTCATAAAGTGTTCAAAGATTTTTTTAATGTTTCTTTTCAGTTTAACTTATATGTTCAGATTGAAAAGCATGTATATTCCTTACTTTTTCTGTCTTTCTTTCTTTTTCTTCCTTTTGTTCTAAGTCAAAAGGGGAACTGAGAATCCCGCAGGTGGCATGATCCCTTCATACCAACCTCTGCCCAGGGTCCCTAAACTTATACAGGAAAAGTGGTGGAAGCCTGAACTGTCGCCCTACCTTCCTCTAAACGGTCCTTTCTTCTCCCAAACTGTATCAAGACAGTCTCAGCAAACAACCATATTTGTTTTGAAAACTAAATAATGTTTACTCCAAGTAGCAAGGGGAGAATTTCTTTCTTTCCTTCCTTCCTCTTTAAAAATGTGTAGTAGGTGGTTTGCCTGTATGCGTGTCTGGGTACCGTGTGAGAGTAGTGCTCTCAGAGGTCAGAAGAGGGCATCAGATCACTTGGAACTGGAGTTCTCCCAGTGGTTGTGAACCATCATGTAGGTGATGGGTATCAAACCTAGGACCTCTGGAAGAGCAGCCAGCACTCTTTTTTTTTTTTTTTTTTTTTTTATCAGTTACATTTTATTAACTCTGTATCCCAGCCATGTCCCGATCCCTCATTCCCTCCCAGTCCCTCCCTCCCTCCCTCATCTCCACCCTGCCCCTTTCCAAGTCCACTGATAGGGGGGACCTCCTCCCCATTCATCTGATCCTGTTTTATCAGGTGTCTTCAGGACTGGCTACAAAGCACTCCTCTGTGGCCTAACAGGACTGCTCCTCCCTTCGGGGGTGGGGAGACCAAAGAGCCAGTCATTGAGTTCCTGTTAGAAATAGTCCTTGTTCCCCTCACTTTGGGAAACCAATTGGTTACTGAGCTACCACAGGCTACATCTGAGTGGAGGTTCTAGGTTATATCCATACATGGTCCTTGGTTGAATGTCAGTCTCAGAAAAGACCCTGTGCCCAGATATATTTGGTCCTTGGGGAGCTCCTATCCTTTCCCCATCAGACTAACACTCCTTCTTTCTTATGATTCCCTGTACTCTGCCAAAGGTTTGGTCATGAGTCTTTGCTTTGAAAACACTGCTAGTTAGAGTCTTTCAGATGCGCTCAGTAGACTCCTGTCATACGTTCAATGCACATCCCATCTGTCTTTCTAAATGAGGATTGATCATCTTACCCCATGTCCGCTCAATTGATTATCTTTTTTAGGTGTATAGATTTCATTATGTTTATCATATCTTATAGGTCTATATAAGTGAGTATATCCCATGTTTGTCTTTCTCCTTCTGGGATATTTCACTTAGAATGATCTTTTCTAGATCCCACCATTTGCCTGCAAATTTCATGATTTCCTCCTTTTTGATTGCTGAGTAGTATTCCATTGTATAAAAATACCACAATTTCTGTACCCATTCCACCGTTGATGGACATCTGGGTTGTTTCCAGGTTCTGGCTATTACAAATAGAGCTGCTATAAACATGGTTGAGCAAGTGTCCTTTTTGTGTACTTGAACAAACTTTGGGTATATACCTAGCAGTGGTATAGCTGGGTCTGGAGGAAGTACTATTCCTATTTGTCTTAGAAAGCGCCAGATAGCTTTCCAGAGTGGTTGTACCAGTTTACATTCCCACCAGCAGTGGAGGAGGGTTCCCCTTTCTCCACAACCTCTCCAGCATGTGTTATCGCTTGAGTTTTTCATCTTCAGCCAGCACTCTTAACCAGTGAGCCGTAGGTCCACCTACAAGAATTTTTATTAAAGATGATATGTGTGGTCAGTGCCAGGGGTCAATATAATCTACTGTTTCCCAATATATATATACACCTGCTTGGAGGTTTTCTTTTTTCCACATTTTAAAATATATATTTGATTTATGCATAGAAAGTTCCTCTTATTCTCTTGTTTTTCTCATGCTTCCAGATGCAAGGTTAGTAACAGACCATATATCTTAACAATTAAAAAATACAATTTAAGGAAACAATTTGAAGAAGGAACATAAAAGAGAAGAAAGGAAGAAGGGAGAGAGGGAAGAAGGAATTGGGGAGGAAGGTAAATGAACAGGAAATTAAAAACACCTGCTATATTTTAGACCACATTTACGTCTAACAGTCTCTGCTTTGCTTCTCTTCCTGCTCTAGTTGGTGGTGTGAACCTGGGAAAGCAGAGCCTAAAAAATGAGGCGAAATAAATTCTCATGCAATAGTCAACTTTGTTCAGGGCATCAGACATTTTATATCCTGAGGGGGTTCTGAGCGTTAAGCAAGATCATATGGGCAACATTCACTTGAGTTCAAGCTGCAAACAGTTACAAAAGCTAGGCATGTTCATATGGGTGTAGGATATATACAACCACGAGGACAAAGCAAGCTTGGAAACGTCATCTGATGGCCTTCTGAATCAACTAAGCGAGGTGCGCATGAACTCAGTCTGCCTTGAACTGAATGAGATTGAAGCAGCAAGCTCAGGGCCTAAGCAGGTCTGCACCAGGTTCTCTGTATATGTTACAGCTTTTAGCTTAGTATTTTTATGGGACTCCTGACTGTGAGAATGAGTGGGTCTCTGACTCTTGTGTCTGTTCCTGGGATTCTTTTCTTCCTGTTGGGTTGCCTAATCCAACTTCAGTAAGATAGATTTTGCTTCATCTTATTACATCTTACTTTGTCATGTTTGATTATTATTTATAAAAAACCTGCTCTTTTCTAATGAGGGACAGAAGGACAGAGGGGAGAGGATGGGAGGAACTGAAAGAGTAGAGGGAGGAAAAACTATAATCAGTTTATATTGTATGAGAAAAGAATCTATTTTCAATGAAAGAAAAACATCTGAATAGTTAGAGAATGAAATAAACTCACTCCTATTTACTACGCCCAGGAGGAGCAAGAAAGCACATTTCAATAAAAATATTTTGAAGAAACAGAGGTCAGGAATGGGCGGGCATGGGAGTGTTAGCAGGCCTTCTGGTGTTGGTCTCCTTGGTTTGCCTGTGGTATATATGCAAGATTAGAGTCTCACAACAGTGTGATGCAGCTATGATCATTCAGGCCTTTACAGCCATTGAAGCAGGACATTCTCCCCAAGCATGGTTGGATACCATAAAAAGCTAAAATGTTATGCTCAGGATGCGAGGCTAAGCACTGCACTCAGGGTCAACCGCTTTCGACCCAGAGAAGAGCATGTCTGATTGCATGCGGGTTGATGCCCCAGGTCCCTCCTGCCTCTGAGAAAAAGGTATCGGACGGGTCTGATGCTCTTTGGGTGGATGACACCTAAATGAACATCTGTACAAAGTCCCAATTTATTTCTAATATCAGAGGTCAGACCTCTACTCTTGCCTGATGCGTCTAAAACAAAAAGGGAGAACTGTAGAGAGCTGCGGAATGCTATGCCTTAAAGATGGAGCTGGTTTCTGCCTTCCACCTTCCCGATGGTGAGTGCTCTCTGTCACGAACAACTCCACATTTGGCTAAGGCCGAGGATCTGGCTTGCTTCCATGGTATGTGGACCTATCTGCATTGCCCCCGTGGCACGCCTGGGTTGGCTACCCAGAGGCTATTTAAGCTGTGGGCTGGCTTTCCCCGGGGTCCGAGGATTGTTCAATGTTCCTGAATAAACTGCATTGAAAAAAAAAAACAAAAAAAACTCTTGTCATATTTTCTTGGAGTTTTTCTCACAAGTTCTCAGTATTTTAATCACATGGCTTCATTCATGGAATATGTTCTGACAGGTACTTGTTGGCAAAATATTAGTAATTTGATTTTGATAGATTATAATTCTATATCTAATATCCCACTTATCCAATCCACACTTTCACATCCTGATTGCAATATAGAGCTCTAACTATCAAATTTCTGGTTATCTAGCCTTTTATAATCTCAATGCTGTTTTGCATTTTTACAATGGGCTGTATTTTTTTTAACATTGTGCAATAGTTATATGCATAAATTTAACTTCTAAATCCTGATCAATATCCTAAGGCAGAAACTTAGCAGAATAAGTTTCATGTTTTTTTAAATGGTCATTCCTGTGCCTTATACATATTACTTATAAACAGCAGCCCAATCAAATCACACTTCTAGGATACTCCTAACTAGCTAGTTATGTTGAAAGGGAGTTGAGCTCAAAATCAATTAAGAAACAACCACCCCACACATGAATGACGTTTTGTTTGAAATGTTTTGTATTTATTTACTATTTATGCAAGATGAGCCTTAAAATACATTTAACCTCTGATGTCCTGTAAGTGATCATATGAAATCTTTGTGAAAGCATTCTTTTTGTTGTTGTTGTTATTGCTGTTCTTTTCTACTAACTTAATATAATGCCCTGATGACTTAGGGATATTTTCATCACAAATAATAAATCAGAGTGAATTATGGTTTTCTGTTCACCCAGCAAAGAAACGAGCTTGTAAGTGGTTTCAGGCCACCAGTCTACAGTTTGAACTAAAGACAATAGGATGAGATTTCAGGAGATGGGCTCTTTGCCTTGAAACCTTTGTCTCTTCTGCAAATTGAGTCTTTCAGGTTAATTCCTCACTGAAGGGTGCTTGGAAGAGAAGGCTAAGGAAGAGACAGACAGTTTTCCAATAACAGAAGTGACAGTAGATTTCTTCTGCCTCACTCTGGGTGACAGTAGATATTTATTGTGACTACAACATCCAGAAAAATCATTTGACCTCCTCTGTTTTTAGTGACAAATACATCTCTCAAGAGTGTTACTTCTGGGTGATCATGGCTCTTTTTATTTCAGAAAAATAACCCTTCAGAAGAGTATACATTACTACCATTGGCATCTTTAGCTCTCCAAAATTACATAAACTTTAACTTATTTTTCTATCAACTATGTTGACACGGTTCCACTGTAATATACAAGCAATATTATCTATCTATCTCTATCTCTATATCTCTACATCTATCTCTAATCTCTATAGAACTATATCTATCATCCTATTTATCTTTTTATAAGTAGTACAATTCAAAAAATAGGCAGAATTTCACCTTAGCATAGTTCTGTCACCTGAAAGCATATTATTTAATACTTGAGTATCACACCATAGTTAATAATTAAAGTAGTAAATATTAATAATAATAGTGTTAATAAAACATAGTCATTAAATCTTCACAAATAAAATGTGGCACAGCCATGGGTATCTGTATTTCCACTTTACAGCTCCATATATAAACTGCAGCAAAGTAAAATAAAATAGAATAATCTGTTCAACCTTGGAAGCATGGGTTTGTAACTGTTTGCAAATTGTTCGTAGGCAAGGGAGAGCTGAGTAGCCCAGAATCTTGTCTTTTATTTATTTTTTAATATATTTTTATTTTAATTTTTATTAATTACACTTTATATCCACCCATAAACTCCTCCCTCCTCCCCTCTCAATTTCACCTTTCTTCCCCCTTCTCCACACATGCCCTTCCCCAAGTCCACTGATAGAGGAGGTTTTCCTTTCCTTCCTTCTGATCCTAGTCTATCAGATCTCATTAGGAGTGGCTGCACTGTCTTCCTCTGTGGCCCAGTAAGGCTGCCCCCCCCTCAGGGGGAGGTGATCAAAGAGCAGGCCAATCAGTTCATGTCAGAGGTAGTCCCTGTTCCCATTATTATGGAACCCACTTGGACACTGAATTGCCATGGGCTACATCTGTACAGGAGTTCTAGGTTATCTCCATGCATGCTACTTGGTTGGAGTATCAGTCTCAAGGAAGACCCCTGTGCTCAGATTTTTTGGTTCTGTTGCTCTCCTTGTGGACCTCCTGTGCTCTCCAGATCTTACTATTTCCCACTTCCTTCATAAGATTCCATGCACTCTGCCCAACAGTTGGCCATAAGTCTCAGCATCTGCTTTGATAGTCTGCAGAGTAGAGCCTTTCAGAGGCCCTCTGTGGCAGGCTCCTAACTTGTTTCCTGTTTTCTTTTTCTTCTGATGTTCATCCTCTTTGCTTTTTAGGATGGGAATTGAGCATTTTAGCCAGAGTCCTCCCTCCTGATTAGTTTCTTTAGGTGTACAGATGTTGGTAAGTTTATCCTATATTATATGTCTATATGAGTGAGTGTATACAGTTTGTCTTTCTGTTTCTGTGGTACATCTACACAATGGAATATTACTCAGCAATAAAAAAAAACAAGGAAATCATGAAATTTTCAGGTAAATGGTGGAAACTGGAAAAGATCATCATGAGTGAATCTTGTCTTTTAAACACAGAATCTTGTAACTCTAACCACGAAAACTGCGGCTTGCAGCTTTAAACTTTGAGGCCAGAGGCTCATTGTTCTACTTGCCCAGTTAGAAGCTTACTGCTGTGAAGACCCAGAATGTCAACACCAGGGGCTACAGTGGCATCTCTTGAGTCGTGTGTTTTGGACTCTAAGGTCTTAACTCTGGAAAATATCTCGGAGTGCTGATCAAGCCTTTCAGTCTTCACTGTCTCAGCTCCCACTGTAGGCTCTTGTCACCCTCTCACCATCCTTTTCAGTTCTCAGTCTTCTCTTGCCTTCTTGATATTAATCATAGTCATTAAGACATTTATCATAGTCTTGGCTTCAAGCGGATTCTAGCCGCAGTTTTTGGAACTGTTTAACTACATCTTAGGACTGCAGCGTTTCTAACATCAGGGCCCTCAGCAGTCCATGGGTGTCTGAACTTCTCAGCAGCCCCATAATACTACAGCTCTGAGATTTGCACTCTGAGACTTCCAGCTCAGCATCTATGTCTTACAGAAAGTCGTCATCAGTGTACTTACTGCTACTGCCAGAGATGTAAGACAAGGGCTTCTATCTGCTGGTTATCCAACCAGCTCAACCTGCTCTGTCTGTGGCAAAGGCTACAGATAGGAAAAGACTATTGTCCAAGAAGCCTTTATCAGGTCTAAGACTGACACTTGAATAGTAGCGTAAACCACAGGAAAGAACCCCGTAGGCTAATCAGAAAAGGGCTGGAACATAGGCTGCCTGAATAGCCTAGAGAAGGATACAGCAAGGTTGTACCTAGTCTGAAATTCTACCAAAGAGTCATGCAAACGTACAGCTTCTAGCTTCACAATCACACGCCTTCCATCTGGACCAGCCATGATCCTCACACAAGGAAGAAGGCTTACAAAGGTAAAACCTCCTTTGTGTCAAGCACAAGAATTTGGCTGAGCCTCCATGCCTGAGTGAAAACAGTGGAGTGTGAGCATGTGCAGATATGTGACTTTTCAGAAGCCTCCAAACCCAGTAATGCTTGCCCAGTGTGGTCCCAGCTGGAGTTGGGCCTCCCAAAGCAGGAATTCTGGCTTCAACAATATCATACTGTATAAGAATCACAGGAAAAAATATAAGTAGGGAGTTGCCATGTGTGCAGTAACATAACTGTTTTCTTTCCTCTCAGTTTCAAATGACAAAATATCTTTACATCATCAAAAAATTGCTTATGGAAAAGGACAGAATATTTACTTTTTCTTCCAGAAAAAAAAAATTGAAAATCAACTCAAGATGGTAATCATAATCTCTGTGGTCACAGAACATGTGAAATAATTCTTCCATTTAGAATAACTTTCTGGATAAATATATTTCGCCAGGTATTAGATTACGATTGAATTGCCCTAGTATATTCCAACCAGTGAAGTTAATACTAGGCCTGCAAAAGGAAGCATGATTCTGGATATGACCTAGATGATTCTCAGGTGCAGTGGTACTATACTGATGCTTGACCCAAAACTGGCTGGGGCAGAAGGCATACAGGAGATGTGAGTAAAACCAACTTAAGTGACATGGGATATAGCCTACATTAACACCTCTCATAAAAAAGTAGCTTTTACATAGTTACAATTTATTTTCTTGCATAAATGACATGTGCTAACTTCATAGAAGAGAAAGTTAAATTTAACTGAAATACCATGCACTTCACAAGATTTTTCCAGATGAAAAGCTCCACTACTACATACAAACACTTCAACAGGAGCATTTAACAGGCCTGAATGTAGTAAACTAAAAATGGCAGATCTGTTCATTTTTTTAAAAGCAGGACTTGAGAAATGCCTTTACTCAGCAAGCCAGGACTCTGATGATCGCTGCACCATGTTCAAGTAACACGATTTTGAGCCCTGTGTAATTAACATTATGGCATTTTAGAGAGGAAGAAGGGTTGAACTAAATTTTATGGATGTTTAGGCTTTTCAGTTAGACTAATGATAAGGGACCCTGGGTAGGACGTGGAAGTTACAGGGGATTGGAAAGTTTTGCAAACTCATTTCACTGGCCCACAGTGCACTTTATCATTTAGCACCTTGAGGTCCTCTCACCACCATCCCACACTGCAGTTAAATCCACTTATTTCTATCCACACTTCTTCTTCAGTCAGAATAACCTGTTTGGTTAATCTTCCTTCATTTCTATTGTTTCTTTTGGTTCAACTTCTCATTAGTTTTCTGCTGACACAAATAAGCTTGACAAATTTCTCTTTGAAACTGGCGAAAAATTACTACACTTAATTAGTATCCCTTAAGTTCAGAAGGAAAATGAGATCTCTACAGAAGGGTCCACAGTAAAATTCTCCTCTTAGAGAAAAAGAGATAGTTCACTATCATCATAACTACAAATCACTGCATAGCTAAAACAGCTTTGAGAAAGCGGAGGCCAATTTAATCACCACTGTAGGTGATTGTGTGGATTAGTTCTAATTTGGTAGAGTTAGAATGAAACAGTGGCAGAAAGCCTGCTTATCACTCTTTGCAAACAATGCAAATGACCAAGAGATTCTGAGCTGCCATGTTACTCATGGTCATAATGACAGTGAAAGAAAAAACAAAAAACAAACAAACAAACAAAAACCCTGGTGTTTCAAGGTTTTTCTTTATGATTAACTAGGTTCCTTACAGCAGCTCTTATTTAATCCTCTTACCAATACAAAATAGGTACACTTACTATTTTCATTTTGTGTGTAGTGTTTGGTGTGTATGTGTATATATGTATGTGTATTTTCTCCTGTCTGGAAGCATTTTGAAGCCAGAACTTGGCATTGGAATACAATTCTTCAACCATGTTTCCACCTTAGTTTTGAATACAGGATCTCTTACTGAAACAAAAGCTTTCTCTTTCACCCAAACTGGTGGCCAACAAAAGGCAAGGATCTACCTGCCTTCACCTTGCATTGCTGGAATTACAGACATGTCCTGGCCTCTTCTACCACATACTTGGGTTCTCTGGACTGGAATGCATGTCCTCATCTATACACAGCAAGGCCTTTACTCACAAAGGCACCTCCCTGCAACAAGTAAGTATAATTCTAATGTATGTGCAGAAAGATGGCAGCTGTTTAGGAGTTTCCAATTCTGGGGAATTAGAACTGAAGTTCCAATTCAAAACGCCCCATTCAGAAAGAGAGCTCCTAACGAGACCATACAATTTGGAAAGCACTGTATCTAGTTGTACATTCTCTGACTTGCACTAGCCAATATAGCGCATCAAAAGAACAACCTCAGAGACTGTCTCCACCTGGGGCCCACTTCAGAAAACTGCTTGTGTCTCAAGCAACCCACTCTAACAGTGACTTACTTACAAGTGGGTCTCTCATTTTTCTGTTTTTTTGAAACAGGGATTCTTTGTATAGCCCTGGCTGGTCTGGATCTCTCTCTGTAGACCAGGCTGATCTCCAACTCAGAGATTACCTGCCTTTGATCCCTCCCCCATCCTGGAAGTGCTCAGATTAAAGGCTTAGCTAGATGCAGGTTTTCTTTATGATCAGCAATTCTAGCAGATCAAATCTATTATATCTCTGATTATTCTGAATGTCAAATCCACAATAAAGAATTTTCACACACACCTTTAATTTTATTTCTTAAATCACAGAGAAGAAAGAAAATAATGAAAAAATTATAATATGCACATCATGACCACATCATATGTGCACTGAAATCTTCTTGTAGTTATTTTGGTTGGAGAGGGGCTTGAGAGAAAAATCACTGGTTAAGATCACTTGTTTTTCTGCCAGAGGCCCTGAGTTTGGTCCCCAACACCCACTCAGGTGGCTCACAGCCAATCTCTCCAGCTATAGGAACTCTGATGACCCCTGTCCTCCATGCACATAGGACCATACAGACAAACACATGATTGAAAATAAATCTATGTAAGTACAGATGATATAAAATAGTCTAAGATTTTTTTCCATGAATTTTTGTAGAAAAGGATCAAACTGAGTGGGCCCAAACTAAATCCTATTTCTTAAAAGTAGATCTCCAATTTGAGTATTATAATTTATATATATTTATTGTTTCTTTAATTTATACTTCAATTTGAGATATCAAAATTTTAAGTTATTCCTAGAGTGGCGTTATAAACACTCATCTGTAAGTGTGATGGTCAATGGGAATAATTTCATTTAATTTGAAATAGTCCTATGACATTCAGTCAAGGAAACAGATATATCTTTTCAATAATGTATATAGTAACCAATTGAGTAAACCATTCAAATTCAATTACCTGCAACAAGTCCCATCCTCTTTTCCCTACCCAGCGGCTCTAACAGAAGGCAGTTCAGCAAATGGACTCCTCTGTTGTGTGAGACTGTGAACAAATTACTTGAAAAGTTCCTTATTAACTATTTATGAAGCTTTCAGAATTCCTTTCATTGCTGAGGTATTAACCTAACAGGTTCCTTAATATATGTGACAAAAAAATAGGATGTAATAAACAAAATTATAATAATGGGCTATGATAAACAACATATACAGAGATTATAATAATGGAAACAAACATTAGAAACTTTATTACTTGTAAAAAATAATTGTTGTTGTAAGCTTTTAAACTTTAAAAGCAGGGACATTAGGCTATTTCCCCAATTAATGTGGAATCTGATAGACTATAAAGAATTGTAACACTTTTCTGTCTCAAAGTTACAAATAAAAGCTGTGGTTAGCAGAGTTTCTGGGGGATTATGCAGGCACTGGGAATACAGAGAGGGAGGAGGGTTCAGGCTGTGAAAGTGTTAAGCTTTGGATATCTCTCCACACAAACCAGTTCTGCTCAAACTGTCCTTCGCAGTAGAAAAGCTGTGTATGGCCAAATGGACAAATCTGAGTTTTGATAAACTTATATAAGTGGTGTGATCTATTTGACAGGCAGGTCATAGATTTCTAATAGATAAGTGAAATAAATACTATGTCCACTTAAAACTAACAGAAAAGGAACACCTACAGGATATTTTGGGGGATTGAACAAAACTACTTCAAAAGTCATAGAAAAGAATCAAGGTAAAATGAGAAAGGAAAATGGAACATTTGGGTTCAATTTTTCTCCTAGAGGTCAACTGTCAATTTCAAAGTAAAGCCTACAATATTGAGCCTATGGTTTAGTTGTGTTAGGTAGAGTGTCCTTGATTTAGGGGGTGCTTTGAGATTTAAATTTCCCAGGGGATGGGGTTTAGAGGAACCCTTTGGGTTCCTTCCACTGGTAACTCTCCCAGCAACCCATGAATATTTTTCATCTTTGGATCCCTCTAAAATGCTTGAGTCTTGAGCACCTGCAGAAGTCTTTTATGAGGAGTTTAATAAACACAGAACCTCAAGTTATTCCTATGACTTCATTAATCATTAACGATTGTACTAATAAGTAAAATCAAACCAAATAAATCAACACAAACAGGGTATCTAATAAAAAGTCAGAGAAAGCTGTTATAGTTATGACAAAATTATCATGATTACAATCAGTATGTTTATGAAATTATAGGGTGAGATGGAAAATTTCAACAGATATTTAAAGCTATCATACTAAATAAAGAAGACCAAAGTATAAGTCAAATGAAGATATTCTGAAGAAAACATGGCTCCTTGAGGTGGGAAAGTCAATATTCTTTATAGATACAGTCTTAAACCTAGCATTGAACTTTTTATTTTGTTTCAAATGTTGTCTTGGGGAGGCATTTCTCCCATTTTAGAGTAACTCCATTAAAAAAAAAAAAGCAAAACTTACATACGTATATATTTTAGAAAGCTTCTATAGGAGTAGGTTTCTATATGGCACTTTAAAGGGCCTTAATGTCAGTTATCCCCTCCCTAACAATAGCCATTGACTTGTGTTTCACGAACAAATGAACAAAGGTCTTTACAAAGGTAATCAAGCTATTAAAAGCCAATTAAAAAGAAAGTTAAAAGAGCCCCAAACACATTAGCTTCCAAAGAGCAATCAAATTCTCATTAAACACAAAGCAGAAAATTAAAGCACTAAAAAACAAAAACAATTGCAATCACCAAATTTCATATCTACTAAAAATATTTTAAATAAAACTAAAAGAATATTTTAGTGAAAAATAAATGAAAAAGGCAGAAGTAATTCATTACTATTGCTGCCATAAGAAAACAAATATTATATTAAAAAGCCCTTTGGGCACTTGAATAATGAGCCCAAGGAGAAGGATGGTCGTGCCGAATAAAGAACATTCAGCACAAAGTTGAGACAGAAAGATAAAGGTATTTTGGTATAACTGATAAAAGTAAAACATAACGCAGAAAATACATGTATTCATTTAAATTAGACTTTCTACAGCGTAACTACATATAGTATGATCTCTTATATATCTACAAAAATATCTTTTAAGTATTGTTTATTTAATAAAATTTTAAATCAGAAAATTGAAAAAATAAAAATAACTAATATAAAATGATCCAAAATGGAATATAGAAGAACTTGAGATGAAAGGAAGAAAGTAAAGTTGTATATTTCACTTCAAATGTTTCAGTACTTACATTAAACATAAACAAAATACATGTTCAATTAAATGAAAATAATTATTAAATTGTTAATTAATTAGTGGCTTCATGTGTGGTGAATGCGCATATGTGGATTTGAGTGTGTGCCCTTGCATGGTCAAAGGAAAAGAGCACTCAGGTCTGCCTCTATCACTCTTTATCTTATTCCCTTGAATTGGGGCCTCTCTCAAGATAGAGATGACTGTTTTTGCTAGGCTGGATGGTCAGCGAGCTTCCCGGACCCATCTGGTGACCAGTTAGAGATTACAGGCATACACAGTCATACCTGGCTTTTTCAAATGTGTTCTGGGCATTCAAACTAAGGTCCTCATGCTTGCACATGAAGTGAGTAATTTCCTTAGCTCCCTTCCCAGATGATTTTAAATCCAGATTCCAAGAGTAAAGAAGAAACTATACTAAAGCACATAGGACATAAAAATGCAGAAACCACCAATAAATACTGGAAGTAAATACTATATAAATACTGACCAACAGAAACTACAAGGGCAGCATTAATATTCGATGAAGTATGCTCATGTCAGAGTGTTCAATATAGATGGAAAGAAATATATTCATTGAGAAAATGTAAAGTCAACCAACAGCATACTGTATAAAAATACATGTGTCATAGTGGAAAGTTTTAACTCACCTCCATTAGAAACATAAAGTACACAGAAGTTTTATAAATGCAAGCCATTTTGAGGGTATATTTAGGCATTCTATGAGGTTTGAATTATCTACTTTTTCAAACAACAAGAGCAAATCCCACAAAAACTTTGAATGTAAAGGTGTCACACAGGTGAGTATCTTTTTCTCTATATAAAATGATAAATGAAATAGAGCTCATCAAAATAATTTTCACTGTATATCCATATTTACTATTTACCCTATCCACCCTGACATGTTATGGAACTATCATAGATGCCTATCAACAGATTAATGATGACAACAATGTGGTACAAAGGTGCAAGACAATTTTATTCAGAAATGAAAAGGAATTAAATTATGAGATTTGCATGAAAATTCAAATGGCAGTAGAAATGTTAAGTGAAACAAGCCAGACTCAGAAAGACAAACACCACATTTTCTCTTATATGTGATTTAAATTTAAGAAATAAAAATAGAATGTGTATGTCATGAAAGTAAAAAAGAAGGACTATTGGGGTAAAAGTAAAGAGGACCAGCAAGAATCAGAGAGGAGGGATGGAAAGGAAGAGAGGAAAAATGAGACAAAGGGTAAAGGAAACTAGGTCTGTATCATAGTCACTGCTCTATTGCTGGGAAGAGACACCATGGCTAAGCCAACTTTTACAGAAGAAAGCTTTTAATTTCTTGGGGGCGTGTGTACAGTTCAAGGGGTTTAGTCTATTATCATCATGGTGAGGAGGTTGCTAGGATGCAAGCAGGGGCTTGGAACAGTAGCTGAGAATTCCACACCCTGACGCTGGGTCTAGCATGGGCAGTTGAAACCTCAAAGTCCACCCCCAGTGACACACTTCTTCCAACAAGGCCATACTTCATAATCTTTCTAAGTCTTTTAAATAGTGTCACTTCCAGGTGAGTAAGCATTCAAATATATGGTAGCCATTTCATTCAAACTACCATAGTGTGTGAATGTCAACAGAGGAATTTCTTTTGTTTTTTTATACTTTTTATTTTTTAATATTAATCACAGGTTATTTACTTTGTATCACCGGTTTATTTACTTTGTATCCCAGTCATAGCACCCTTCCTCATTCCCTCCCAATCTCACCCTCCCTCCCTCATCTCTTCCCTGCCCCTTTCCAAGTTCACTGATAGGGGAGGTCCTCCTCCCCTTCCATCTGACCCTAACTTATCAGGTATCTTCAGGACTGGCTGCAATGTCCTCCATGGTAGCTCAGTATTCAAGTGGGTTCCCTAGTAAGAGGAACAGGACTATTTCTGACATGAACTCAATGGCTGCCTCTTTGACCTCCCCTCTTCCCACCCCCTAGGGAGGAGGAGCCTTGCTAAGGCAACAGGGGAATTTCAAATGGCCCAACCCACAGACAGAAAGATACAGTATCGTAATGACTACTGAGAGTGGGCAAATTAGCATTTTCCAGCAGTGTCTCCTAATTGATCCTCTAATACCTAGTGTTTAGCCTAAAATCGTATTGTACAAGCTACACTAAATAGACTTAGTAGGTTGTATTTAAAAGCGTATATATCTCTATTACACACATATACACACACTAAAGTATGTACATATGTGACAAAAAGAATAAAAGAAAAAGAAGCCAAAGATTTGTGGAGGACTAAGGGAAAAACATGGAAAGAGGGAGAAAAAGGAAGAGAAAACCCATATAATTGTATTCTAATTAAAATAAATCTATTAAGAAAAATACTTAATTTACTGTTTTGCAAAACAAAAACAAAAACAAACAAAAAATTATTTCTAGAGAAAAGACACTAATCTAAACTAATTAAAAGCAAAAAAAATTAACCATCTCCTTTCACTTCCCTGTCCCTTTTGAGGGACACATGACAGCACCTGGGCAGACAGCTGTCCTCATGTATAAGAAAATATAATACAGCAAGAGACTTATTGTTAAGACAGAACTTCCTATCTTCATCACTGAGTAGCTTGCTTTTCTTTTAAGTGTATAGTCTACTTCCATTAAAAAAGAAAAAAAAAACAAAAAACAGTAAACCAAAAAGCAGCACAGTCTTGATGGAATTTCAAAGCAGGAATGAATTGGCTTTGAAATGTGAATTATTATGTCCAAAGAGAAGCATTCCAGCGAGAAAACAGATTGCCTGGGAAGAAACACTGTCAGGAGTTTGCAATGCATGTCAGAGGCTTACTTGGCAGTGCATCACTATCACACACTTCCCTGTGAGCGGGCTGAGGAGTCTGAGATACCCTAATTTTAAGTAGATTTCATTGTATGCATCTGAGGATTAGATGTGGATATGTGAGGGCAGGGAAATGTTTACAGCAGCGAAACGAGTTACAGCAGCTCAGTGAACAACTCCTTTGTTTGTTTGTTTCGTTTTGTTTTTTTTTTTTTTACAATAGCATCTAAAACGTGCTTATTTGAGAAAATTTATCTTTCAAATATGCCTTTTGCCTTAGAGTGGGATACTAAGTGTGGAACTTGTACACTATAAATTCTGAAAAGTAGTCTAGAAATGAAATGAAGAATTCTTCCCCAGAAAAGCATCCTCCATCGATGTATATGCATACATTTTTTACGCTTTGAACTGTGTCTCCGTAAAACGAATGGTCATGTTATTCTCATTTTCATTAGATTCTGCCTCTGGCAGACATAAAACACCTGAAAGTTCATCACACTTAGATCAAATGGAAAGAAGTCAAATTTGTTCTGGTTTTACAGAACAAATCAGATGTTTTAATGTGTGGTTTCTGTATATGTGTGTGTATTAATTCAGTTTTTAATTTGCTGATTAGTGCTTTTAGACTTTTATACTTTTATAGTCTTAAAACAAATTGTAATTAGATACAGTTCAGAAATGACTGGCTATGGTACCTTCTGCTAGACCCTAAAACCAAATTGCCTGAAATTACCAAAATGAATTTAAGATATTCATAGAGACTGTAAGATTTTTCTTTTCCTCTGAAAGGTTTTTATGCTTTCTTCATAAACTTAAGAATTATTAGTCAACATTCTTCTACCAGCCATCAAGCTAGGTACTCTGGGATATAGGAAAGAAACAGAGACAAGGTCTGTAGCTGGAATCCATGCAGCAATCTTCCAAGTTAAACTGTAGTTTAACTTCTGTTGATGCAGACAATTAGAACATTAAGGAAGAAGAGGTGAAAACTGAGCTTCTGAATACACACAGCAAAGCATAAAGAGGAGGTATGCCTCATTTAAGGGAAGTAATTGCACAGAAAATTGCAATAAGAAGTCAGCATTGCCTATCTGCAGAATAATGAAAAAGGTAGATTGACAAGTGCAGAACTTAGACACCAACTGGAGATAAAACCAGATAACCCACCAGGAAGGGCTTTGAATGAAGACTAAAAAGCATGATTTCATTCAGTTTGAAACAGAGAGCTGTTGCAATTTATTTTATTTTATTTTTTTGTAGAACTTAATCATGATAGAATAGAGACTGGCAGATTAAGCAGATAACAGGTCCTGGACAGACTCATTTCTCACAGTTCTGAAGACCAAAATTAGCTGTTTCTGATGAGGCCTCTCCTCCTACTTTGTAGCTAGCTGCCTTTCTGTCTCTACATGAGTGGGGGGAGGGGAGAAGGAAGCAGGGAGTGGAGAGGAGGGGGGTACAAAGAGGAAATGGTAGAAGTCGGGGAGGCATGGAGAGGGAGAGAATACTCAAGCAGCCAGGACTCCAACAATGGCTGTTCTTCTCCTGCGTTTGTTCAAGAGAGGAAGCAAGGCAAGGCCCAGCAGGCTTCATTTCTCTGAGGTGCTCTACGTGGTAGATGGCTGCCTCCTAATTGGGTCCTGTATTTATCTCTATCCTCAAGGATCTTGCATGGACCTATGTCCCCTATAAGATGTGACTGATGGGCAACCTCGTGTAGATTTCCTAGTAAGGGGAGTGGGGCCTCTCTCTGACATGGCGGACAACCTCTCTCTTTCTTCCCCCTGAAGGGCCTGCCTTGCCAGGCCACAGAGGAAGAGGACACACTCAGCCCTGCTACTACTTGATGAGCTAGGGTAGATCAGAAGGGGGACTTCTCTTTTCTGAGGAATAGGGGAGGGGGAGGAGAGAAAGGGACAAAGGTGGGCCTGGAAGGGGAGGAAGCATGGGACTATGACCAAGATGTACAGTGAGTAAATTAATAAAATTTTAAAAAACATTCCAATTATATAGGAACCTCCTTTATAGCTTAATTGCAGTCACACTAGGGAAGTGAGATTAAACATGTGTCTTTGTGGGCAAGAAAAGTTATTCCACAGCAACTGATTTTCTTATTATCTGCCTTTTATTTTATATCTTCTAATGGCAAAAACTTCAGTCTTTAAGCTTCATTTGATTCAGTAACCCCTGTGTGCTTGCCTGCATGTGTGTGTGTGTGTGTGTGTGTGTGTGTGTGTGTGTGTGTGTGTGTGTTTGGTGCTCACAAAAGTGCACATACGCTTAAAGAGGCCGGAAAACAACCTCAGAAATTGCACATCAGACACCAGCCACCTTGACTTTTGACACAGACTTTCTAGACTTGGAGATCTGAAATTTAGCTTACTCTGGGGATCTTCCTGTTTGTACATCCCTCCTGCTGCCATTATTAACTCACACATGAATTAGGCTAGAATTTGTTACATGTATTCTAGGAATAAACCCTGGTCTTCCTTTTTCATTTTGATAGCTGAGTTATCTTCCTAGCCTTTAATTTATTTATTTTTTTTAATATAAACCTGGAATGCATTTAGGTCTCGAAAGCAAGTCCTGTCTTCTCTCTGTGCCTGTGTCTGTCCTTCCTTCTCACCTTACCCCCTTTCCTCCATCTTTTCCTTTCCCCTTGTACTCTGTACCTTCCTTCCTTCATCCCTCCCTCCTCACCCTTTCTCTTTCTCCCTTAACTCATCTACCCCTCCTTCCTTCTTTCCTTTTTTGTTTTACTCCTATGCTTTATAGTTTCAGAGACAGTTGTTCATAGAAAATTTGTTGATAATCAAAATGAAAAATTGCAACTCTATGCCTAAAGTGACTAGGTCACTACAGAAAATGGCCTATAAAATCAAGTATAGCACAGTTTGAGCCTGATCTTTAAAATGCATACAGCTCTGAGAGGCTCTGAATGGAAACAAAATGTCTGAGAAAATAGATCACCATTAAACCTCATATGAAATGCTTTATTTTAAGCAGGTTTTGTTCTGCATCTATTTCTACAATTATATTCTAAACACAGGCCAAAAACTTCAATTTTAAAGACAATAGTATCATAAATATAATGCTACTTTTATGCACTGATTGACTAGTTTCAGTTTTTAGGACAAAGACTTAAATTAAGTCTTTTTAAAGTTGCTCTAACTTAGTATAAATTGAACTACTTTTAGGGTCTTTAAAAAAATATGCCATGCCCAAACAATACTATTTAAAATACAATACTACAAACAATACTATTTAAAAATAAATATTAGGTGTTATTTAAAGATTATTAACATAATTTGGAAAACTTGAAACTTGTTGTAGAAGACTGTCTTGTAAACACAACAGCTATTGTCACTTTAGTCAGAATACTTTCAGCCACACCAGAAGATCCTCATGACTGCACAATGTCCCTCCCAGAAAACAGGACCAGAGAAAGCCCTTCCACCTTTAGTTGAGACTAGAGCCACCCTTCCCTACACCTCCCTTCCAGCAGATGTAATTCTGTCCCAGCTGCATATGGGCTCAGTGTCTCCAGGCCTGGCCAAGCACAGAGCCTGCAGAAGAGTATTCAAAGGGAAGACTGTGATAGTTCGAATGATAATGGCTTCCATAGAATGAATGTTTGCTTCACAGTTGAGGGGACTGTTTAGGAAGAATTAGAAACTTTGGCCGTGTTGGTGGTGTACAAAGATATACTGTAGGGGACTTAAGGTAAAGCCTAGATCAAGTTTGTTCAGTTTGGTCAAACACATCAGAGTGACACAGCAGAGAGGAACATGAGTTCACTGAATCCAGTGAGGAACATTTAAGAGCTCAGGCGCCAGGGCCTGAATCTGTGAACCCGAACCAGGGCCTGCTGACATAACCCTCTGCTTTTTGCAGGGTTTAGATGATACTTAAAAAGGGTCAAAACTGAGGAGACTGATTAGAGGTGAAGGCATGGCTGCCACAACCAGAGACCTTTGTTTTTGGGGTACATTCATTAAAACACTTCAGACCCTCTAGCCCAATCAGTGCTACAAGTCCACTCAATAATATCACAGAGGTGGGCACTCTGAACACATGTCCTGTGTGCATGCATACATGCACATACCATAGTGTGATGTTACTTCTGTTCACTAATATTACAATATCCTCAAGTTTATGTCGGCAGAAAATTTTCCCCTCCAAAATCAATTACAGCAATTTGTTAAGTTGTGTCATTCTCTGCTGGGCAGGGGCCTGGATTTTGTTAGGGCCCTGGAAGTCACCTTCCTTTTCTCTCAGGAGCAACTAAAGTGCTTTGGGGTAAGGCCCATGTGTGCTAGGTCTGGGCATGGAAAAGGTTTTCCATAGAGTTACAATTTAGCTCTTTTACAATGAGATTGCCAGTGGCAGTGGAAGCTTGGGCATTCCAAAGCCTATAGCCATACAAAAGTGTTACAGGTCTTGGTTAAGCTGTTGTGCAGGGGATAAATGACAAATCTCAGGTGCCTATGATGGAAAGCTGACAGTATCATGCAACCCACAACCCACCATGTTTATTTCAAATCAAGGATTTACAAACCTTGGCCAGTGGGAGGGGTTTGAGAGTTAATTCGTTTGATTCACCAGGATCAGGAATACTTGATTTACATGTAGTGGTACGGTGCTTCATCTTATATGCAGTACCATGTTTTTATCACAAGAAGAACACAATACTTAATTATCCTATAGGTGGGGAATCTCTAGATACAATTGAAGGTCACTGCCAAAAACAAAGATCCTTACCAGGTGTGACATTTCTAGGAATTCCCAGATGCTTGCTAGACAGGTTTTCTTATCAGGAAAGAACTGTAATCTCCCCTGAGGGCTATGTGACACTCTTTACTAAATCTGGGGTAACCTAGATTAGGGATAGAACCCTACTGAGAAAAGGGAATTTGTCGAAATAGACTGAGCTCAATCGGTTATCCAGATTGGTCAGACTTATCCAGCAGATTTCCAGAATCTGTGGCCCAGTTATATGATCCAGGATAATATGAACTGGTATTTTGCTAAAGTATTTTTTTTTAAGTTCCTTTGTTGAAGGTTTCCTGAGGGGAAAGTATAGTTGTTGCAGGCATTATGCTAGAAAGATAGATTGTTTTAGATAGCAACTAAATAAAGACAAATGTTCAAAAGCAAAAATTCTATTCAACAATACTTGGTTTGCAATTATCTTTCCAGTGAAACTTAACACCAATAGAAAAAACATCAACAGCATTAAATAATGTGTCTTAAGAACAGATAGTGAATGAAAATAATAGTCCAGTGGTTAAAATGCTGATGGTGAACATTCAAATGCCATTGGTGAGAAAAAGGACACTTTGGTATGACATAGTCAATTTTAATTTTGCACCTGTAAATTATCCTTGGCAACTAGTAGTCATGGATACGGAACAAATTATAATTGGTCAGAAGATGAAAACTAACAAAAATCATGTGCAACTGGAGGGTAAGGATAGAGCCTATGCCATAGAATTTTGCACTAAGAAAGCATGATTGGAATGATATTAAAACATGAACACAAATACTAGAAGGAGTGGCTACTTTTGTACTAACATCTACCAAAATCAACCTAATAACTACATTTGATTTGAATCTTGGTTACAGAGCAGTATTGAGGGATTCTGAGAAGAAGCAAAAGGGACTTTGCAGCACTCTTATTGTTTCATATGACCCCATGGAGCCTTAGACTTGAAGGAAGCAAGAGAGCCAGGAAATGCTGCCAATCTAGGCAACTGGGAAAGAATCCACTTTAGCATAAGAATCTTTTAAAATGGAATGAGCAAGGAGAAAGAATAATTAATTTATATTTGGATATTTTTGTTGCTTGACAAACAAAAAGATCTAACCATATAGTAAAATTTGTAGTTGGAAAACAAACCAATAACAACAACAAAAACACCTTGCATATGTGAACCCAATATGCACCGAAGATACTCGAAATCTATCCTGAAATTACTGTAGCAGTAGGATCTGATTCAATCTTATTTCATAGTGGTCAACACTCCTGATTTTAATTTTAAGTGAACTGAAATGTATTTTCATGTATCCCTGATGGAGGAAGCATAGTGAGAAGGAAAAATAAAAATCTTGGCTTGTTTGACCAAGCAAAGCAAAGTTATCCTGGGCTCTACCCTAAGCTACTTGAAGTATTTCCTTCCATTCAATCTGAGATTCCTGGGATACGTTCTCCACCATAAATCTTCTGCTACACACATCCCTTCCATTCACTGTCAATTGTAGCCCACATTAGGAATTTAAGAAAAAGTAGTACACACAGAGTTTTTGCTGTATCTAACTCCATTTCATAAATTTTAAATATATTCACACATTTAATATCCACAGCAAACCTAAGTAAGGTGTAAGGTATCACTTTAGCCACTCAACTAATGTGAAAACAGGCACAGAATTTACATACCTGATCAGCACCCTTTGGCTATGAATGGGATGGTGTAAAGATTCTATGCTCTGGGTTATTTTTTTAATTTTCATTTTTTTCTATATTAATTACAGTTTATTCACTTTGTATCCCAGCTGTAGTCCCCCTCCCTCATTTCCTCCTCATCCCATCCTCCCTTCCTCATATCCTCCCATGCCCTTCTCCAAGTCCATTGATAGGGGAGGTCCTCCTCACCTTCCATCTGACCCTAACCTATCAGGTCTCATCAGGATTGGCTGCATTATCCTCCTCTGTGGCCTGGCAAGACTGCAACCCTGAGAGGAAGGTGATCAAAGAGCCAGCCCTTGAGTTCATGTCAGAGACAGTCCCTGTTCCACCTACAAGGGAACACACTTGGAGACTGAGGTGCCATGGGCTACATCTGAGCATGGTTTCTAGGTTATAACCATACATGGGCTTAGTTGGAATATCAGTCTCAGAACAGACCCCTGGGCTCAGATTTTTTGGTTCTGTTGCTTTTCTTATGAAGCTCCTTTCCCTTTCATGTCTTACTACCTCCCCCTTCTTTTATAAGATGCCCTGCACTCTGCCCAAAGTTTGGTTATGAGTCTCAGCATCTGCTTTGATACACTGTCTTTCAGAGGCCCTCTGTGGTAGGCTCCTGTATTGTTTCCTGTTTTCTCCCTTTTCCAATGTCCAACCCATTTGCCTTTCTGAGTGAGGACTGATCATCTTACCTAGGGTCCTCCTTCTTGATTAGCTTCTTTAGTTGTTCAGATTTTAGTATGATTATCCTATTTTATATGTCTAATATCCACTTATAAGTGTGTATATACCATCTGTGTCTTTCTGCTTCTGGCATTCCTCACTCAGAATGATCTTTTCTAGATCCCACCATTTGCCTGCAAATTTCATAATTTCCTTGTTTATGATTGCCGAGTAGTATTCCATTTTGTAAATGTACCACAATTTCTGTATCCATTCCTCAGTTGAAGGACATCTGGGTTGATTCCAGGTAGGTTCTGGCTATTATGAATAAAGCTGCTACAAACATGGTTGAACAAATGTCCTTGTTGTGTACTTGAGCCTCTTTTGGATATATGCCTAGGAGTGGTATAGCTGGATCTTGAGGAAGCGCTATTCCTAATTGTCTGAGAAAGCGCCAGATTGATTTCCAAAGTGGCTGTACAAGTTTACATTCCCACCAGCAGTGGAGAAGGGTTCCCCTTTCTCCACAACCTCCCCAGCATGTGTTGTCACCTGAGTTTTTGATCTTAGCCATTCTGATGGGTGTAAAGTGATGTGATGATCTTCAAACCTTGCACTGCCACTCTACTCCAAAAGAAGGTCGGGTGACAGACTCACAGCAGATCTGAAAACTGCCTGGATATTCTTGTAAATCATGATTTGTGGGTACCAACAACACTTGGTCATTTAAGTAATGTTGCTTTTATCTAAGCAAAACTTAGCTGAATTAGAGAAATAAGACGATATTAGCAAGAAAGGCAAATTATACTTGACAGACACCTTCTAAACCTAATATGGACCATATGTGTGTATAACTTTTTAGTTTTTTTTCTTTAAGTACAGTCAATCTTTCATAACTGCTTCTTCTCTTTAAACTAGACATTTCCCTAATTTGGTCCAGAAGTCCATCTGATCAAAGGAACAAGGCTTGGTTCTAGGACAGTAGTAGTTACTCCTGTAATTATGTTTGAAGTTAACTTTTAAAAGTCACAGAAATAATGTAACAGAAAAAATATATATATACTTGAACATATATATATATACACACACATATATATACACATACTTGAAACAATAAGCCAATACATTCTGCATTTGATGCTGTCCAGTTTTTATCTTCACTGAGGTTAAAATGCTAAATACAGTTAGAGTTAGCCAATTTAGCTCCCTTCTGTCTAAGGATGTTATCAGACCCTTATCTGTCAACAGTAGAATACCTCCAGATCAGTAGAACTACCTAGTGGTGACATGTGCTCTAACTTGCAAAATTATTTTTCTTAGCCAGATGATTAGAAAAAAGCATTTCATTGTTGTTAAACATGGGTTTATTCTTATGTTAAAAACAAAAAAACCAAAACAAAACCAAAAATGAACCAGAAACTAAAATACAAGCCCTCCCACAAGATTTTAATATAAATAAATAAGTAGATAGGTAAATAAATAAGTAAATAGATAGATAAATAAATAAATAAATGTATGTCTCAGGGAATAAAATGTCTTCTCCTACGCTGCTTGTTTAATGCCCCTGGAGAGCTCTCTCTCCCACAGGAGGAGCCCTCCACAGGGAGGCTTCCTGTATGCTTGGATGAAACCTGCTTTGTAGCAGCTTGAACTGTTTGATAACAGAAGCACACAGAAGTGAAAGGTTCTATTACAAAGGAAGCATTGATGGTGGAATTGAGAAGAAAATGGGAATTCAGACATGCATAGTAACACTACTTGTTACTATAGGAGTAACTACGGAATGTGACTATAGCATAGAGGGTTACCTCACCAGTTAGGTATGAAGAAGATATAGACATATATATATATATATATATATATATGTATATGTGTGTGTATGTATGTATGTATATATATGCAAATATAAATGCTCAACAACACCCTCTTCCAGTTGCCTTAGACGCCACATGGATCTCAGAAACACACTGTCTGAAAAGAGTTAACAACATCCCTGCAGCTTTCACAGGATGGAGCCATCGCTGAAACAGCTATTTGAACAGAGCTGGTGAACAGGGGCCTCTTAAAGTATAGACCATTTCAAAAGGCTTGTTTGTGCATCCTTGTTACACATAACTTAAAATTTCACTGTGATTTAAAAAAAAATGCACTGTGAACATAAAACACTCACGACTTTTGTGTTTGTCTGTTGCCGTGTTCTCGTTGTCACTGTGCTTGCCTGCCTAATTACTCTACACTCAAAGTCTGTCCTGCATATCGTGTTTGGCAGGTCCATACTTCTTTGTTCCAATTTTCTTCTGGTTTTACTTTGTACACATCACTCTTTAGCACTGTTGTCTATAAACCTGTACATTTTTAACCCTGCGGTGTGTCTGAATTTAATTACATCATAAATTTTCATTCCAAATATCATTTGTAAGACATATTAATGTATGACCATAAACCCTACATTAGAAGTGCACACAAAACTATATTGGGCCCTTCTGGGGAACAATTTCATATCAACATTTTCAGAACACCTTTAAATTATCTAGCAGTTTTGAGAATGCACTTATGTGTACCTCCACAGCAGGAAGCTAAGTGTCTTAGTAAGAGATTTAGCTTTTTTTCCAAAGATGCATGTACTTGTAATTAAGATTACTATTAGATTGCCTCTGTGTTTAAGTAATAGCCAAAGTAATTGTAATAACACTATTTAAAAGAAAGATAAGGCATTATCTTAATTTAAAGGACATACTACATAAAACATTAGTTACTGTTCTTGATTTATCCAATACAATTTATTATATCTTTCTAAAAATAAAAAGTTCTACATCTTCAAAGAGATATATGAACCACAGGACATTTCTCCTTGTGGTTGATACAAGGTTGCACTGTGTAAGCTAGGCTGGCCTCAAACTGGCCATCCTTCTGTCTCAGGATCTCCCAAGTGCACAACACAGCGTATATTACCACACTTAGCAGATGCCATGAGGAATTTCACATCCTCCAAATGCATACAGCAGTTCCTTATAAAGGAACAAGATAATAATTTATGAGAAGGAAGGATTGGTTATTTCTTTAATCCAGATTTTGGCTTTACAAATTAGTACCGCCTGTAGGTTACAACAGTTTGGGATGAACTTTGAAGTCTAGCATTTGTTTACCATTCTTATCCTGATGCTCAGCACCATTCTTCACTTTGACGTTCCTCCTGACAGACAAACTCTGCTTTGTTCTTTGCGGATTTTCTGATCATTAAATATTGAAGCAGTCTATGTTGGGCTCAAAATGTAAACAGTTTGATCCCTAGCTTTAAGCAGGATCTATGTGGCCAAGAGTACTCAACTGATATTACCTGATCTTCCTAGAAGTGCAAACAGACAAACTCAAATGTGACACATATACTTGCACTGAAGTAAGTATTTCAAACTTTTAGAACTCACATTTTTTTCAGCCTCACATGGACACCCATTGAATACTCTCCTCAGGTACATAAAATTGCCCTGACCTCTGCTCATTATCTAAATAGTGATATTCAGGGTTACTCTTGCTTTTTATTTTTTGTCACCTCTATTACAACTCAGCAAGTACTACTGATATCTCAAGACTACCTCACATTTTCCCCTTCTTTCTGTGCTAACTGCTACAGACTGGATAGCCACCATAATTTCTTACATGTACAACTTAGTTTTATGTTGAGCTGAAAAAGAAAACTCAACTGACATATTTATCAAGAAACATTAGAATTGGTGCCAAAACTGCTAAGTCCAGAAAGGCACATCATGGCAACAATATTGGTAGTACAGTTTCAGCTAGCAATGACTTTATAGTAACGATTAATTTTGCATTAGTATTATTCAGTGTATGAAACCTTCACATTATTAAGGAGCTTTAACTGTTAGACTTCAATGTATATATGAAATGACAGATGAATGTTACCCATTTGGCTTATAATTATTTACAAATGAGACTACTGAAGTAGTTCACATTCACAGTGCTCATACCACACTCCCACTGCATGTCTCATATTTTATTTGTGAGTTGTTCAAATAACCTGACTATATAATTATTAATGTTAAAAATGATAAAAAAAACTCTTAAACCCTTAGTCAAACTGTAGGAGCTATTAAGTTACAGAGTAAGATTTCAATTAATATATCTTTGATTATATATTTCTTTTATATTTACCAGTCTAATAAACTTCTTCCAAGAAAGTTATCAATGCAGCTAGGATAGAGTCAGGGAAGAATGCTTCTTTGCTTCTTTACGCTTGCACAGAATACTTGAAAAGAGGGTAGAGTTGTTCACATAGAAAAAATAATCAGAATTATCTTTTCTTCTATCTGTTTTCTAGATTCAGATTTCTAGCCTCATAAAGAATAAGGCCTTTCATAAGCAGATTTCCCCTATCAATAACCTGCAATAACCCCTCCATGAACCTAAAAGAGATCTTACACTGTTGGTTTTTAACATGTTATTATAAAACCGAATAGCAAATAAGCATTAATAACATTTTTTAAATGGACAGGAGGATTTCCAAGATAGCAGGGCCCAGAGCATCTGAGTGGCAGAAGATCAGAGACTGTAGTTAGGATGATTAGTCAAGTGATGAACCCCAAAACATTGTCATCAGTGCTTCAACCAGAGGGAAGGGGACACACCAGTTTCAGTGAAAACATGGTTCCAACCTATACCATCTCCAGGACATGGTTCAGGACGTGGTTCTTTCTAGCTGGCACAGTCCAGACCTGGCAGCGCCTGCACAGTGCTTCCAGCCTACCTGAGTGCTGGATACAGATCCCCTCCAGCAACCAGACCTGAGATCACTCCAGGTTTCCCAGGAGTGATCTAGAGGTAGCATCCCAACTCCAATACTGGGTTCTTCTGGTTGTCTTGTAGAAACCAGCTGGACAAGACAAACTTACAGGGTCCTAGGCCCAAGATGGTGAAGGCAAGCCAAATCTGAGGGCCAGGAACTCAGTGCCTGCTAGGCCAGCAAGTAGCTGCATGGCTGAATCAGAATCCATAAGGCCAGCACCCGTCTGTACGTTTGTTGTGGCGGCTGACTTGTAACACCAATGTCCACTCATTATCTGCCTGATCTGCCTGACCCACCCGGTGCACAGCAAGCAGAAAGGTCCTCCATTCCGTGGTCCTCTGTACCCTGAAGGCCCAAGTCAGGTAGAGCAACATTCATTCAGCTTAGAGCCCACTCTTGCTGACTCCTGATCTACCTGACCCAACTGGGACAGGCCAGCAGAGGGAGCTGTACCTGGGCTCTGACCCACATCCTCTGTTTCTCATCAAAAGGAGGCCAGCAACATTCAACATTCAACTCTCTACCTACTCCCAAACTCTCTGACCATCAGAGACCACTAGACTTGCTAATACCAGAGGCATCAAAATGTGTAGAGGCCAGTGTAAGAACACAAGTAACAAATCCCAGGGCCATTTGACATCACCAGAAACTGGAATTCCTACCACAGCAAGCCCTGGATATACTATTACACCCAAAGCCCAAGAACAAAAAATAATTAAATCTGATGTTATGAAAATGATAGAGGCCTTAAAGGAAAAGAAAATTCCTCAAACTAGAACAGGAAAATACAAACAGGTAAAAGAATTGAACAGATGAAAGAAGTAGGAGATGGTAAGACCTGGAGAGGACAGGAGCTCCTCAAGGACAGCAACAGATCCAAAAAGTCTGGGCATAGAGGTCTTTTCTGAAACTGATACTCCAGCCAAGGACCATTCATGGAGATGGCCTGGAATCCCTGCACAGAGGTAGCCTATGGCAGTTCAGTGTCCAAGTGGCCTCCATAGTAACGAGGACAGGAACTGTCTCTGACATAAACTGATTGGCCTGCTCTTTGATCATCTCCCCCTGAGTGGGGAGCAGCCTTACCAGGCCACAAAATAAGATAATGCAGCCACTCCTTATGAGATCTGATAGACTAGGATCAGAGGGAAGGGGAGTAGGACCTCCCTTATCAATGGACTGGAAGAAGGACAGGGGAGGGGAAGAGGGAGGGTGGGATTGGGAGGGGAAGAGGAAGGAGGTACAGGGGGTATACAAAGTGAATAAACTGTAATTAATAAAACTAAAAATAATTTTAAAAAAGAAATTAAACAAATATAGGAAACTACAATCAAGCAGGAGAAGGAAATGAATAAAACTGTTCAAGACCTAAAATTGGAACTAGAAGCAATAAAGAAAACTCAATCTCTGGTAATCCTGAGATGGAAAACCTAGGAAAGAGGACAGGAACTACAAACACAAGCATCACCAATACAGTACCGGAGATGGAAGAGAGAATCTCAGGGGTAGAAGATACAATTGAAGAGATTGATACATCTGTCAAATACAAGTTAAATCTAAAAAGATCCTGATACAGAACATCCAAGAAATATGGGACACTATGAAAAGACAAAACCTAAGAATAATAGGAATAGAAGAAGGAGAAGACTCCCAGCCCAAAGTCCCAGAAAACAAATTTCAACAAAATCATAGAAGAAAACTTACCCAACATAAAGAAAGAGGTTCTTATAAACATACAAGAAGTTTACAGAATAGCAAATAGATTGGACCACAAAAGAAAAATCATCTTGCCACATAATAGTCAAAAACTAAATATACAAAGAGAAAATATTAAAAGCTGAAAGGAAAAAAGGCCAAGTTACATATAAAGGCAAACTTATCAGAATTACACCAGACTTCTCATCAGAAGCTCTAAAAGCCGGAAGATCATGGACAGATGTCATGCAGACCCCATGAGAACATAGATGTTAGCCCGACTACTATAACCAGGAAAACTTTTAATCACCATAGAGGGAGAAAACAATATATTACATGACAAAAACAAATTTAAACAGTACCTACCGACTAAACCTGCCCTATAGAAGATAAATAGAAGGAAAACTCCAGCCCAAGGAGGCGAATAAATCCCAGGAAGACAAAGTAATAAATAACCCCACATCAACAAAACCAAAAGAAAGGACTCACACACACATACTGAACTACCACCAACATAAAAATAACAGGAAGCAACAACCACTCATCATTATTATCTTTTAACATCAATTACCTCAACTCAACTCCCCAATATTGAATGGATGTGAAACCAGGACCCATCATTCTGCTGAATACAAGAAACACACCTCAGCAATAAAGATAAACATTACCTTAGAGTAAAGAGCTGGAAAAAGATTTTCCAAGCAAACAGACCAGAGAAGCAAGCTGGGGTAGCCATTCTAGTATCTAATAAAATAGACTTTCAACCAAAATTAATCAAAAGAGATGGGGAAGGACACTTCATACTCAGCAAAGGAAAAATACACCATGACCATGTCTCAGTTCTGAACAACCATGTCCAAATGTAAGGGCACGGAAATTCATAAAAGAAACACCACTAAAGCTTAAACTCCACATCAAACTCCATACATTAATAGTGGGAGATTTTAACACCTCACTCAGTCCAATGGAAAGATCATCAAGACAGAAACTGAATGGGGAAATAATAAAAACAGATGCCATGAATCAAATGGCCCTAACAGATATCTGCAGAATATTTCATCCAAACACAACAGAATACACCTTCTTCTCAGCAGCTGATGGAACCATCTCCAAAACTGACCATATACTTGGTCACAAAGTAAACCTCAACAGATACAAGAAGATTGAAATATGTTCCTGCATCTTATCAGGCCATCATGGATTAAAGCTGGAACTCAACAACAGAAACCATAGAAAGTCTACAAACTCATGGAAACTGAACAACTTCCTGTTCAATTAACAATGGATCAGGAAAAAAGAGAGAAATAAATTAAAGACTTTTTAGTATTCGGTGAAAATGAAGGCACATCATACCTAATATTATGGGTCACAATGAAAGCAATGCTAAGAGGAAAGTTCATAGCACTAAGCACCTTCATAACGCAATTAGAGAGAATCCATACTACTAACATAGCAGCACACCTGAAAGTCCTTGAACAGAAGGAAGTGGACACTCCAAAGAGAAGGAGACAACAGAAAATAATCAAACTCAGGGCTGAATTCAATAAATTGGAAACAAAGAGGACAATACAACAAAAACAAAAACAAAAACAAACAGAACAACAACAAAAAAACCCCAATGAAACCAAGGCTTGTTCCTTGAGAAAATCAACAAGATAGACAAACTCTTAACCCAACTAACCAAAAGGCAGAGGGAGAATTCCCAAACTAACAGAATCAAAAATGAAAAGGGGGACATAATGACAGACAATGAGGAAATCCAAAAAAAATCATTAGGTCTTTCTTCAAAACCTGTATTTCACAAAACTGGAAAATCTAAAGGAAATGGACAGTTTTCTTGATAGATTTCATGTACCAAAGTTAAGTGAAGATCAGGTAAACAGTTTAAACAGACCTATAACCCAAAAGGAAATAAAAGTAGTCATTAAGTCTCTGAATCAAAAAGGGCCCAGGACCAGATGGCTTGAGCAGGGAATTATACTGGGCATTCAAAAGGAGTTAATACCAATACTATTCAAACTATTCCACAAAATAGAAACGAAGGGACATTGTCAAATTCATTCTACAAAGCTAGTCACTCTGACACCCAAACCATACAAAGACTCAAGAAAGAAACAGAATTTCAGAACAGTTTCACTCAGGAACAGCAATGCAAAAATACTGTTCTCGAAAACCAAATCCAAGAACATATCAAATACATCATCCACCATGATCAAGTAGGCTTAATATCAGAGATGCAGGGATGGTTCAACATATGAAAATCCACCAACACAATCCACCATATAAACAAACTGAAAGAAAAAAAAATCACATGATAATCACATTAGATGCAGAAAAAGCCTTTGACAAAATCCAACACCCTTTCATGATGAAAGCCTTGGAGAGATCAGGCATATAAGGCATATACCTAAATATAACAAAGGCAATGCACAGCAAGCTGATAGCCAACATAAAATTAAATGGAGAGAAACTCAGTGCAATTCCAGTAAAATCAGAGCTAAGACAAGGCTGCCCACTCTCTCCCTACTTCTTTAACATAGTACTAAGTTCTTGCTAAAAGAATAAGACAACTGGCCAGAACCTGGAAACAACCCAGATGTCCATCAACAGTGGAATGGGTACAGAAATTGTGGTATTTTTATACAATGGAATACTACTCAGCAATCAAAAAGGAGGAAATCATGAAATTTGCAGGCAAATGGTGGGATCTAGAAAAGATCATTCTGAGTGAAATATCCCAGAAGGAGAAAGACAAACATGGTATATACTCTCTTATATAGACCTATAAGATATGATAAACATAAATTTACTAGCATTCCAGCATTGGGCAAAAAAGCAAGTATCATTACCACAATTACTTGGCTCTATCTGGCTAATAATGAATAAAAATGGGGGATATAGACAAACAGGTGTGGGCTTATAGGAAATATTATGAGAAGCCTTAACCCCTCGTTGGAACATCCTGTGTCAGTTCTAGAACTAGCAGTGGTGGTGTCCGAGGTCTGAGTAGGTTCAGGAGACCCATTGCCCCCAGGGGCGAGACGTGCTCCATGCCAATTGACTAACTCCATGTTTTCCTCCAATTTTGAAAGTCATTTAAGGTTCTTAAATTATTTTTTTCCCTTTTTTCTTAAATTTTTCATCAATTACACTTTATTCATTCTGCATCCCCCCATAAGCCCCTCCCTCCCCTCCCAATCCCACCCTCCCTCCTCCCTCTGCTTGCATGCCACTCCCCAAGTCCACTAATAGGGGAGGTTCTCCTCTCCTTTCTGATCTTAGTCTGTCAGTATGCCCTGGTTACTCGCATGCCTCACTGGGTGCCTGTGCCCATTGATGCCCCTCACGCTATGACTCTCTTCAGACAGAAAAGGGATCTTGGAACTACAGCCACCATTGTTACTACCATCTCATTGACGGCTGTTGGAGCTACCACCAGGGCATTAGCCATGAGTCATACTGGGCAGACTGCTCAGACCCTGAATAATCATTTAGCCAATGTAGCTCATGCCTTAGTTGTACATAAAGGAATTAATGCTCAACTAAAAGGAAGCTTGATGGTGTTCAATCAGAGGATTGACCTCGTGCAGGAGCAAATTGATACCCTATGGCAAATCGCTCAACCTGGCTGTCAATGAAAGTATGCTGGACTTTGTGTCACTAGCATACAACATGAGAATTTTTCCTGTGCTGCAAATCTGTCTAAACAATTGTCGAGCTATATTTTAGGTAATTGGACTGGAGAATTCGATACTACGATGGAGCAGCTGAGAGTGGCCATTGTCACAGTAAATTCTACCGGAGTGGACGCAGGACTAGCCACAGGATTATCAACATGGATTGCTGCAGCCATGAATCATCTGAAGGAATGGGCGGGCATGGGAGTGTTAGCAGGCCTTCTGGTGTTGGTCTCCTTGGTTTGCCTGTGGTATATATGCAAGATTAGAGTCTCACAACAGTGTGATGCAGCCATGATCATTCAGGCCTTTACAGCCATTGAAGCAGGACATTCTCCCCAAGCATGGTTGGCTACCATAAAAAGCTAAAATGATACGCTCAGGATGCGAGGCTAAGCACTGCACTCAGGGTCAGCCGCTTTGGACCCAGAGAAGAGCATGTCTGATTGCATGCGGGTTGATGCCCCAGGTCCCGCCTCTGAGAAAAAGGTATCGGACGGGTCTGATGCTCTTTGGGTGGATGACACCTAAATGAACATCAGTACAAAGTCCCAATTTATTTCTAATATCAGAGATCAGACCTCTACTCCTGCCTGATGCGTCTAAAACAAAAAGGGGGAACTGTAGAGAGCTGCGGAATGCTATGCCTTAAAGATGGAGCTGGTTTCTGCCTTCCACCTTCCCGATGGTGAGTGCTCTCTGTCATGAACAATTCCACATTTGGCTAAGGCTGAGGATCTGGCTTGCTTCCATGTATGTGGACCTATCTGCATTGCCCCCGTGGCACGCCTGGGTTGGCTACCCAGAGGCTATTTAAGCTGTGGGCTGGCTTTCCCCGGGGTCCGAGGATTGTTCAATGTTCCTGAATAAATTGCATTGAAAAAAAAAAGATATGATAAACATAATGAAATCTATAACCTAAAAAAGATAATCAAGAGAGCGGACATGGGGTAAGATGATCAATCCTCGTTTAGAAAGACAGATGGGATGTGCATTGAACGTATGACAGGAGTCTACTGAGCGCATCTGAAAGACTCTAACTAGCAGTGTTTTCAAAGCAAAGACTCATGACCAAACCTTTGGCAGAGTACAGGGAATCATAAGAAAGAAGGGGAGTTAGTCTGATGGGGAAAGGATAGGAGCTCCCTAAGGACCAAATATATCTGGGCACAGGGTCTTTTCTGAGACTGACATTCAACCAAGGACCATGTATGGATATAACCTAGAACCTCCACTCAGATGTAGCCTGTGGTAGCTCAGTAACCAATTGGTTTCCCAAATTGAGGGGAACAAGGACTATTTCTAACAGGAACTCAATGACTGGCTCTTTGGCCTCCCCACCCCCGAAGGGAGGAGCAGTCCTGTTAGGCCACAGAGGAGGGCTTTGCAGCCAGTCCTGAAGATACCTGATAAAACAGGATCAGATGAATGGGGAGGAGGTCCCCCCCTATCAGTGGACTTGGAAAGGGGCAGGGTGGAGATGAGGGAGGGAGGGAGGGACTGGGAGGGAATGAGGGATCGGGACATGGCTGGGATACAGAGTTAATAAATTGTAACTGATAAGAAAAAAATAAAATTAAAAAAAAGAAAAAAATAAGACAACTGAAGGAGAGCAAGAAAATTCAAGCTGGGAAGGAAGAAGTCAAAATTTGCAGATGATATGCTAGTAGAAATAAGCGACCCCCAAAATTCCATCAGAGAACTCCTACAGCTGATTAACATCTTCAGCAAAATGGCTAGGTACAAGATCATAAAAAAAAATCAATAGCCCTCCTGTACACAAATAACAAACAGAACAAAAAAAACAGAAATTATGAAAACTCTACCCTTCACAATAGCCACAAATATTATGAAGTATCTTGGCATAACTCTAAGCAAGAACTTCAAGTCTCTGAAGATGGAAAGATGTCCCATGTTCCTGGATCAGTATGATTAACATTGTAAATTTGGGCATCTTACCAAAAGCAATCTACAGATTCATTGCAATCCCGATCAAAACACCAACACATTTCTTTACAGACCTTGAGAGAACAATTCTCAATCTCATATGGAAAAACAAAAAACCCAAAATAACTAAAAAAACCTATACAATAAAAGAACTTCTGGAGGTATCTTCATCCCTGACTTTAAGCTATATACTACAGAGCAATAAAAACTGCATGGTGTTGGCATAGAAATTGACTGATCAATCAATGGAATATAATAGAAGACCCAGAAATAAACCCATATATGTACAGACACTAGATTTTTGACAAGGAGCCAAAAACCTTACAATAGAAAAAAGATAGCACCTTCAACAAATGATGCTGTTCTAACTGATGTCCACATGTAGGAAAATGCAAGTAGATTCCTATTTATCTCCCTGCACAAAACTACAATCCAGGTGGATCAAAGACCTCAGTGTAACATCAGGTACCTAAATCTATTAGAAAAGAAAGTGGGGAAGAACCTTGAACTCATTGGCACAGGAGACAACTTCCTGAAAGAACATCAACAGCTCAGGCTCTAAGATCAACAAATAATAAATGGGATCTCTTGAAATTGGAAAGTTTCCATAAGGCAAAGAACACTGTCAATAAAGCAAAATGATAGTCTATAGATTGGGAAAAGATCTTCATCAATCCTACATGTGACAAAAGGCTAATATCCAAATATATATAATGAACTCAAGAAATCAAACTCCAATAAATAAAACAACCCAATTAAAAATTGGGGCACAGAACTAAACAGAATTTTCAACAGAGGAATCTTTAATGGTCTGGATGCACTTACAGGAGTATTCAACTTCCTTAGACACCACGGAAATGCAAATCAAAAAAAATCTGAGATTCTATCTCACACAGGTCAGAATGGCTATGATCAACATCTCAAGGAACAGCTCATGCTGACAAGGGTGTGGAGAAAGGAGAAAACTCCTCCATTGTGGGTAGGAATGTAAACTCGTGCAACAACTTTGGAAATCAACGTGGAGCTTTCTTAGAAAATTGGGAATAGCTTCACCTCAAGCAAGACCCAGCTATACCACTCCTGGGTATATACCCAAATAACACTCTACCATACAGCAAGAACACTTGCTGAACTATGTTCATTGAAGCTTTGTTCGTAATAGCCAGAATCTGGAAACAACCCAGGTGTACCTCAACTGAAGAATGGATAAAGAAATTGTCCTGATGAGACCTGATAGGGTAGGGTCAGATCGAAAGGGAGGAGGGCCTCCCCTATCAGTGGACTAGGGTAGGGGCAGAGGGGGAGAAGAGGGAGGGGCCACAGATGGGAAACAAAGTTAACAAATTTTAATAAATAATAAATAAAACATTAAAAATAAAATAAAGGAAAAAAAAAGAAACTGTGGCACATTTACACAATGGAATACTACTCAGCTATTAAAAACAATAAATCAAAGAGCCAGCCCCTAAGTTTACATCAGAGAAAAGCCTCTCCCTTACTAAGGAACTCACTTGGAGACTGGGCTGTCATGGGCTACATCTGAGCAGGGGTTCTAGGTTATCTCCATGCATGGTCCCTGGCTGGAGTATCAGTCTCAGAAAAGACCCCAGGCCACAGAGGAAGACCATGCAGCCACTCCTAAAGAGACTTGATAGGCTAGGGTCACATGAAGGAGAGGAGGACCTACCTCAGTAGACTTGAGAAAAGGCATGTGAGGGGAAGAGGGAGGGAGTGTGTGATTGGGAGAGGATGAGGGAGGGGGCTACAGCTGGGATACAAAGTGAATAAATTGTAATAAATTAAAAAAAATAAAAAAATGGAAAAAAATAATGAAAATTGCAGGCAAATGGATGGAACTAGATTATCCTGAGTGAGGTAACCTAGACCCAGAATGTCACACATGGTTTGTACTCACTTATAAGTTAATTTTAGCCATATAATACGAGATAAGCATACTATGAAGCACAGACCCAAGAAGATAAATAACAAGGAGGATCCAAGAGAGGATGCGTAAATCTCACTCAGAAAGGAAGATAGAATAGACAGACACAGAGGCTGAAGACAGGGAACCAAGTAGGAGAGGGGGCACCGAGAGTTAAGAGGACAGAGATCAGGCCTGGGGAGAGTGAGGCTGAGAGAACAGAGGCCTGCAGTGAAAAGTGACACTTAGGGTAGGAACATCTCTGTGACAAGCTGGAGACCTAAGTCAGGGTGGGCTCCCGGGAGGAGATGAGGGAATTCAGAGACTCCTAGTAGCAGAGGCCACAGACACTGAAGAGGACACCTTCTAACTAGAATACGCTCCTGGTAGAGGGATGGGAACACCAATCCACCTACAAAAACTTCGACTCCAAATTCACCCGGCCTACAAGATGTGCAGGGATAAATATAGAGCAGACAGATCAGAGACTGAAGGAATGCCCAAACAATGCCAGGACCAACCAAAGACCTACCCTAGGAGAGAGTGCCATTACGAATGACGGATACTCTGTTAAGCTTGCAGACAGCAGCATGACAGACTTCTCCTCTGAGAGACTCTACCCAGCAGCGCCTCAAAACAGACCTTGAGGCTCACAGCCAAACATAGGTGACACTTAGGTGGTCCTGAGAAAAAGTGGGAGGAAAGAGAAAGGGTCCTAGAGGTGACAGGAGTTCTACAAGAAGACCAATAGAGCTAATTAACCAGGGTCCAGAGGGGCTTGCTGAGATTCAAGCATCAACCAAGGTCCATGTATGAACTGGGCCCAGGGTCCCTACAAAGAGGTAGCAAATGAACAGCTTAGGCTTCATGGGGGTACTCTAGTAAGAATAATGTAGACTGTATCGGGCACAGACTCACTTGCCAGCTTTTTGATCACTTTACCTTGGTAGGACTGCCTTACCAGGCTACAGGTGAAGGGGACATGCTCAGTCCTGATGCAACTTGATGAACTGGGGCAGATGGGAAGGGAACTCCCCCTTTTTGAGGAGTAGGCAAGGGAGGGAAGAGGAGAGAGAGGGTGGCATTGGGAGGAGAGGTGGGATGGGGCTATAACCAGGATGTATGAATAAAAATAAATGTTGAATAAAAAATAAATTAATCAACAGAAAAGAACAAAAAAAGAATGGACCCAATGGTCCCCTAACTTGGTGTATGACAGTCATAACTCATTTAGATTTGCCAAGAGGAAAATGAATATTCTATAAATAAACACATTTTAGAGTGATACCACCAGCTGCATAGTGACAATCCATGTGATGCTGTCTTATGATTCAATGAGTTCTGACAAGCCACAGGGATGGGACTATACACTAAAATATTCAGAAAGACGAGGTGTGACAAAATACCGGTCTCATTCTGACAAAAGCTGTGTTCTGTTAAGACTTTGAGTTTTGCCCCATGGAACTTCTCAACAAAGCAATTACAATTTTAAAAGTGTAAAGCATCTGGAAGTTACCTCTTTCAGACTACAGCTGGGATCACCTAAAAACAACTTGTGAGTGTGGATTTTACCTGATAGAGCAAATCACAACTAGGAACAGGCAATTCAAACAGTTTTAGTGACTTATAGCCACAGAAATACTTTCCAGTTTATACTTACATTGTAAAATGGAAAGAAGCATTTGGATACCTGTCTTGAAAACATAAAAGATGAAAAACATCTTCCTTTCAACCAGAACTACTGATTCCCAGCAACTTTCCAAAGTCATAAACTCAGAGGACAGCCACCAGTATATACACTCTAGGCCTTTTAGAGAGTGCAGTTACTCCTTCAGCCACACATTTGTCAATCTGCCAGATGGATAGTACTGTAGACTTCACGGGAATGAGTACTGCTCAAAATGGAAAGCCCCTAAAATGTTGCCATGGAAAAAAAAGGAAAACCATACAGTACCAAGCAGCGTGCTGTTAGCATTGTAAATAAGCAGATTAAGGCAAGATTCTTGCCGAGAGAATTATAATGCAGCTTCAGCCTCCTACAATTCTAAGAGCTGAAATAGCTTCCAGAACTGACGAAGGAAAATGACCAGAAGAATAGAAAAGGCCAAAGAGAAAGATAGCTGTGTCTAGCTGAAGTGCCAGCATTCTCCATGGAGAGAAACATACTTAATGTCAACGAGTAGAAAAAAGAGTCTGTGCTGCTGGGCAGGTATCCCATGAAATCCAGGCTTAATGGGTATACAAATGAAAGAACAAGACTATAAAGATGACTGATAAAGTGAATTGTTAACCTAAAGTAAACTCAGATATCAGGAACATAAAGAGAGAACATGATGCAACTTCTCTCTCTTTCTGTGTGTGTGTGTGTGTGTGTGTGTGTGTGTGTGTGTGTGTGTATGTGTGTGTGTAAGGGGTGAGGGCGGTCTAGAGAAAAAATAGTAGGATCCAGGTGTTTTGAAAGGGGAAATAGAAAGATAAGGTTGGGGGACATAAATCCACTTGAGGAGGTAAGAAGAATGAGTGAGGCAGAAGAGGACCAGATAACACTAAGGACGTTTGAAAAGATGATAAGGTAACATATTATTTTATGCTTACTTAAAGTTATATTTATATATAAGAATATATGAATGAAGTTGTGATGCTTATGGTGACAAAGACCCTTCCAAAAATCCCAGTGCCAAACAAGAGAAATCTCCTTTCCAGTTGCTTGGTCAGGAGAATCCTAGCAATCCCCCAAAATAATGTTATTGCTGTGGCCCTCAGTTCCTCCCAGAAATTGAAGATAAGAACATATTGCTGAAGACACCACAATTTAGATAGAAGATTTAGAAGAAAGTTAGACCCAACCTGGAAAGTATGTGCTAAAGGATTAACTATTACAGTAATGAAAGGAACTATACAAGCTTACATGGAAGAGAAATCAATCAATAGTTTATCCAGCTGTAATGCCTATGAACTAAAAACAATGATCAAAATGACAGAATATTCCAGAAGGTACAAGACTAGTACCTATGTCCTCAGGATAACTGTGGTGGTTTGAAAGAGAATAGTCCCAATAGGCTCACATTAAATGATTTATAACAGTTGCTGTGGTCACGCATGATGTCTCTTCATAGCAATAAACAGGGACCAAGAAATTATTTAGTACCAGGAGTGGGGTATTGCTGTGATAGGACTTCCCATGATGCTTTTAGCAGAATATATACTTTAGGACTTTGGATAAGGAAAGCAGTTGAACACTGTAGCAGAGTTTAACTGGCCATACTAGTAGAAGCATGGAAGACTGTTGAAGGCTATTTGAATTGCGGGGGTCCAGATTAATAAGATACAGAAGTGAAGAATATTAGTAAGTGGACTAGAGACCATTCTTGTGAAATTTTGGGGGGAAAAAAGTGGCTGCTTTGTGCACTTGTCCAAAAAAATCTGCATGAGGCTAAATTAAAGAGTTTTGGATTAATGGCCTTAAAAGGGAGATTTCCAGGAAGCCTATTACTGCTTGTGTCATGTGGTTATTAGTTGTCACTCTTATGCAGATCTGCAGTAAATAGAAACAAGGTGAGCAAGGAAAAATACAAAATGTACAGTTGCAGAAAAAGAGGAGCACTGGAAGGTATAATAAGACTACAAAAACAATGTTATAAATTAACATGTCAACATGAACGTGAGAAATCTCATAAGACCCCACCCTTACATGAAGAGCTATGAGCCACTGATGGCTGCCAAGGGAACAAGAATCAGTTTTCTCCAGGGATGAGCGCGCTGGGAGGTTCTGTAATACCAGGTGGTGAGCCTACACACATATAAAGATAAGCCATACTAATAAACAAGTTACATTTAAAATTGAATGTGTATAACAACAGCAACTAACCAGTAAGAGGCTATGAATTTGAGAAGACGTGATACAGATGCGTGAAAACTTGGATGGAGAAGAGGAGAAATGTTGTGAAGACAGTACATAGACATGAAATTCTCAAAAATTAAAAGTACAATAGAACACTATGCAGTTGTAAGTATATGTTAATGACAAGAAGGGATGACTCACAGATTAGAATCAATAAAACAGAGGAAAGAAAGCCGTGGAGAATTATTCAAAAGCTTTGAATGCTAATCAAGAAACTACTAACCTATACATTAGTTCCTCGTGGGAAACAGCCTGGTTGTCCTTAAAGATTATATTTCATATTCTATAATACTTTACTTTGTCTTGGTGTCTGATCTCAATTAAGTGTGTTTTTCTAAAACAAACTCATAAAATGCATTGTGCAATTTGTTAGGTTCACCTAGACTGTATATTGTAAGAGAAACTGGCTGCTATGTAGACCAATGAAGAGCACACATGGTGAGGAACTGAGCTGTGGCTGCTTCTCAGCTACGTTGTAATGAACTAGGAGGACGATCCTTGGCCTCAGTCAAGCCTTTCTATGACCATCCTTGGCTGACATCTTGATATGACCAGCCACAGCTGACGTCCAATCTCTACCTATCTCTAGTAAAAAACATTTTTTAACAGAAATTCTGTGAGATAACAAATATTTATTGGTTTAAATAAGTTTAAATTGAGGCTATTCCTATGTAGTTTCTTCTTATGTCACCTTAAAAATTATTTTTTGAAGAATTTGTTTCTCATTCTTTTGTATTACTGATTGATTTTTCATACTCAGTTATTCATAATAATCTTACCATTGTCATGTCTGTACAATCTGTAGCAATGGCTCCTCCCTTCTTGGTTTTTCTGAGCTAGTTCTGTTTGTGTATGTGTGTTTCTTTGTGTTTTAATTTCAATCATTAGTAATTATTTTTCTTTTTTCTTTTAAAATTTCAATGAGTACGTTGGATTTTGTAAATTGCCTATTATACATCCAAAATAATTTCACTTTTTTTCTTTTAATTATTTCTTCCTATTTCTTTTAGATTTAGTTTGAATTTTTTAGCTTCTTAAGGAAGAAACTTTGTTTTCAGTTGTTACACTTTCTTCCTGTTAATATAAATTTGTAAAGTAATAATAAATTCTCTAGTATTCATAGTCTGAACTATGCTCCATAATTTTACATTGTGTATTACAATAGAATCCTATAACCTTAAGATGCTTCGGGACGATAGGAAACTACATTTGGAAATGACCTAGCTGCTCAAAAGCCCTGCTTGGCACTGTATAGGAAGGACTTGTTTTGCATTTGGGACCAACAACAAAATCTACATACGCCCTTTACTTAGATACTCTACTATTCTAGCTTTCTTCCATAGAGAACTGTCACACTGCTTCTCATAATTTACTTCAACCCATTTCAGTGCAAACACAACCAAACAAAGGTGAAAGTGTGGGGGGAAAAAATCTAACTTTGTTAAACAAAAGACTGAAAAGATGACTGATTATTAAGGTGCCGTTTGCATTGATTAAGGTTCTGTTTGTTTTTGCTACACAGTGAATGAGCTAGGAGGAAGAGCCTCAGGGTAGTCAAGCCTTTGCTTTAGAACTGTTCACCAAGGTTTTTCTTTTACAATTATTACTATAATTACTCATCCGTGCAGTTCCTTGTCTGTAGACTTTTTTCTGGTTTTTAGTGGTGCTGAGAAGCTCACACTGAAAATTAACCTTGAAAGTATGTTATAGAGAAAATAAAATTAAAAATTGAACTGGAAAAACAAACAAACAAACAAACAAGCAAAAAGAAGTATGGGTTAACAGCTCTTTAATTAATGACAAATCATTGGGAAACGCTCCACAACAGGAATATTTTTATCAACTTGATAGTTTTGTGAATTATATTTATTTTCAAATGTAAATAGTTCCTTGATTTTTGCTTACTAAATATTTTCCCAGAATATGTTTCTCTCATTATATCAAAATATTTTTGTTTGGTTTACCTTTACATGGTTTTGCTTGAATGCTTCCTGGTTCAAGAACTATTTGAGCTACAGTCATACTGCCTAATTGCCAAATGAAAATATAAAAAGGTGGGACTGAGGACAGAAGTCTCAATTGAATGTTTTTACTGTCATTTAATTATGATTGTTGTTCTTATTGTTTTCTTTTCTTTTTTTTAATTGTGTATAGTGGTTTGAAATAGATTATTCAATTTGGCTATACTGAAAAAAAGAAGTGTCAAAGAGATCCAAGGACTTGCCAATTTCTTCTTCAGGGTTGGAACATTAGGGTAGTTTAAATAGAAGGCAGAAGATATACATGTGGTCCCCTACCCCATCATTGTCTCAGCTCTACCTCTCCTGCAAGAACTTCTGACAAGTTGTAAGTCTTATCCAGAAGACAAGGTCCACCTCTAGTGGACCACCAGAGGCTCAGCCTTACCTTCTCCCAACAGAAAATTCCCAAGGAATCTCAAGTTTGTTAGGGTGCATGGTGTCATCCTAAATCCAGTAACAATCTTGTCCCCCGATGGACAGGAAAGACTGGAAGGTCCCACAGATATCTGGAGAAACTTTATGTCAGGGACATTTTTCTGTCTTCCCATTTCTTAAGGCATAATGTTCTTCAAACCTCTCTTTGGTGACAAGAATAATGAGAATATGGATTTTCTTTTGAAAATTTTATTCTGAACAAAGCCTGACATTTGATTTTGTGTCACCTACCCTCAATATAGAGATTTATTCCATTCTGCCACATTACGAAGAAGGATAAGGAGATCCAGGGACCCAAGTCCATCTTCACTGTCATCTCACTAGGATATCAGTTGCTCAAGGTTCTTCTAGTAGCTGTCATAGTCAATTACCATACAGTGTAAACAAGACCTTATCAGAGATGATAAAGACAGAGTGGAAAAAGTGGTGAGAATGTTAAACCCTGTCTCAGATATATGTGCTTTTATGGAACATTGAAGTTACAAGAAAAATATATCTTATTGAAATTTTTTAAATAAATTTTTATTTTATTTTATATTTTAAAATATTTTCTTATTTTAATTTTTATTAATTATACTTTATTCACTTTGTATTCCTCCCCCATAGCATCCACTAATAGGGGAGGTCTTCCTCTCCTTCCTTCTGATCCTAGTCTATCAGGTCTCATCAGGAGTGGCTGCATTGTTATTTTTTATATATTAATTACAGTTTATTCATTTTGTATCCCAGCTGTAGCTCCCTCCCTCATTCCTTCCCCATCCCACCTTCCCTCCCTCCCTCATCTCCTCTCATGCCCCTCTCCAAATCCACTGATAGGGGAGGTCCTCCTCCCCTTCCATCTGACCCTAGCTTATCAGGTCTGATCAGGACTGGTTTGCATTGTCCTCCTCTGTGGCCTGGCATGGCTGCTTCTCCCTCAGGGGGAGGTGATCAAAGAGCCAGCCACTGAGTTCATATCAGAGGAGCTCCACAAGGAGAGTAACACAACCAAAAAAATCTGGGCACAGGGGTCTTTTCTGAGACTGATACTCCAACCAAGAACCATTCATGGATATTACCTAGAACTCCTGCTCAGATATAGCCCATAACAGCTCAGTATCCAAGTGGGTTTCCTAGTAAGGGGAACAGGTACTGTCTCTTAATGAAAATTTTAATTTGCCCTAGCTAATTATTTTATAACCAATTTTGAAAATAAGAGACAAAATAGAATTTCCAAAGACCTGAATTTACTAAACACTTCGAACAGTTTATATTTAAAACTTTAGGAAAACTTGAGCATCTTTTAAGAGCAAGGGAACTTCAAAGAAGTACAGATTTAGGAGTGTGATGGTCGTTCAGTTTTACCATGCTCAGGATTCAAAGATTAGTTATCGATAGAACTCTGCTATCAAAATGGTAGGCTTACCCAGCTGACAAAGTAATAAAAGTATTATACAAGATATTGAAGAACTCTTCAACTTAGTGACATGCAGTTCCATAAGGATTTATATGTATTCTTTTCTTCTGAGTATAAAATAATAGCTTTTAAAAACAAAATTATCTATATTTGGAAGGTGTGAGCATACAAGGGGAAAAACCAAGTTTCCTTTCACTAAGCCTACAGGCTTTTCTTCTAATCTTCAGGATTTAGAAGATAATTTTTAGAATAATAGTTAATGATTCCCAGAGCTTCTTTTCCATAGGAAGATCTGAAAAGCTTTGGAAGATTATGTGTTCAGTCTAGAGTCCTCAGCATGCAAAAGGGGCATGATCAAATTAATCCTTATAATGGTTGCTATGTGTCTCTGTTTCATACGCTGAGAAAGTCACACATACTCTGCTTGGCAGGGGAGGGTCTGAAGTACTTATCCATTCTGTGTTCAATCAGCACTCACGTTTGCCAGTTTATTCCATTAACAGTAATTTAATGGTTGACTAGAAATTGAATGATACATATTTTCCTTACATTTATTTATTAAGTAGTAAATATATTATAGTTTAAACAGATATGAGGATGAGATGGCAAGATGGCAAGCTGACTGCAGAATCAATCATGTAAATCCTAAGATGTGTACCTTGTTAACCTACAGGGAATGCTCTGAGTTCTTGGAAAATGCTTTAAGTATAACAAAAGAGTGACCCATTACCTACTCATTCTTTTTAACTTCAATAAGAAAACTGGTTTATAAGTTGGAAACCTACAAGTCAGAAGGACAAATATGACTACTATGAGAAGCTGAAACATAGGGGTTTGTTCCTCATAGGGGAACAACTCAAAAAGAGAAACAGGCTGAATTCCCAGTGCTCAGGAAGAGTCCTCAGGGGGAGGAAGGAGTCAGCTGTATTTAAGGCAATGTCTTTAGGAGATATCCTAATCTAGTTCCTCTGTCCCAGGACCCACAGAAAAGTCTGTAGGAAAGCCTTCAGCATCTGCAGGCTGGGACTCAGCCCTGGGATTTGGACACTGACTCCAGTCTAAAGCCACAGCCACTGCTCACATGCCTAGCTGCTCCCACCAGGAAGCCAATCTGCAGCATCACAGGGTTGCATCTAATTTCACTGCTGTACTCACTTTAAGAATTGCATTCAATTGAAACTCCATGTTATAGTCTAGCATAACAAATGGGGTTCACAAAGCTGGATTAGTTCATTATTTATATGGTTAAAAAAAGAAAGAATCACTAAATGCCAAAGTATATAACGTGATCCACATTTTTATTAAACCCAAGGAGGTAGAATAACAAATGTCCACTAAAGGAAAAATAATTAAAAGGAAGGCCTTATGAATGTGCTAGTAGAATTTAGTATGTAACTGATATTTTCAGTGTAGCTTGCAAATAAAACATTTTGGAAAATTGTAATAATGGGTAAAGCAGATTAGGAAAGAAGTAAATCATAGGGTAGAGAGGCAGCTCAGCAATTATGAGTATTTATTACTCCTTCTGAGAAACTCAGTTTGGTTTCCAGAACTCACATTGTTGTTCACAACCATCCTTAATTCCAGTTTCAGGGGATCTGATACCCTCTTCTGACCATGCTGGCACTAGACACACATGTGGTACACATGCATACATGTAGACAAAGCATTCACATACATAAAATAAAAGAACAGTGATAATAATAACAACAACAAAAAATAGTTTTGAATTTTTAAAGTATTCCAAATAGAACCAAAGAATGGTGTCCATATTAATTCAAACGGTACAGGTAATATTGACTCCATAGACAAGGTAAATGGGAAGATCACATATTTCAAAGGCTGTGGGAACTTGCCATGGGAGGTCTTCTTCATGTCCCACAGTTTTAACGAGCTCGAGAAACTCTAGAAACGACTTTTTGGTTCTAGATTTCCTAGCAGTCAGACTTTATCACACAAAAGTATAAGGTCGTCTTGAATTGTTCAGCCAAGACTACCTGTGACCTTTTTATTATCATTTCTGAACATTTGCAAATGCTTTACCCTTCCAGGTAAAGAAAGAATTTGGTCTTAGGGGAAAAAAAAAATAAACTTTTACTTATCCAAGTATAAAAATGTCACAAGTGTAGTATAAAAGCAAAGCTTAAATCAACATGCACAATTCAGTTTTAAACTTAGTTTCATTAGTTTTCAGACCAGATTAACTCCTGATTTAATCTTATACCTCTAGAAAATAATTTACAGCGATAATGTTTTAAGGAGGTGGTTATAGGTATTAATTACTGAAAAGCCTCAGTGGACGGAGAAGCTCTGGACAGGAAAGTTGCCTTGACTGACACACCTGTGGAAGCTTCTGATGAGGAGAACCACATACCAACCCCTCTAGTGTCAACCACCTCTGACTGCAGGGACCTGACCTGCAGATGGACTCTTCCATGCCCAATCTTGCCTCTTTTTCCGTTTCATAAAACAGGGTAAGAAGATCAATCCTTACTTAGAAAGACAAATAGGATGGACATTGGAAGTAGGAGAAAACGAGAAGCAGGATAGGAGCCTACCACAGAGGGCCTCTGAAAGACTTTACATAGCAGTGTATCAAAGCAGATGCTGAGACTGATAACCAAACCTTGGGCAGAGTTCAGGGAATCATATGAAAGAAGAGAGAGTTAGTAATACCTGGAGAGAACAGGAGTTCCACAAAGACCAAATGTATCTGGGCACAGGGGCTTGTCTGAGACTGATTCTCCAACCAGGGACCATGCATGGTTATAACCTAGAACCCCTGCTTGGATGTAGCCCATGGTAGCTCAGTATCTAAGTGGCTTCCCTAGTAAGGGGTACAGGGACTGTCTCTGGCATGAGCTCTATGGCTAGCTCCTTGTCCTCCCCAGCCCCCCATGGGAGGAGCGGCCTAACTAGGCTACAGAGGAGGACATTGCAGCCAACCCTGGTGAGACCTGATAAGCTAGGGTCAGATGGAAGGGGAGGAGGACCTCCCCTATAAGTAGACTTAGAGAGGGGCAAGGAGGAGATGAGGGAGGGAGAGTGGGATTGGGGAATGAGAGAGGGGGCTACAGCTGGGACACAAAGTAAATAAACTGTAATTAATATAAAAAAAGAAAAACAAAACCTTAAGACCCCCATTCCATGAGCTCAGTTTCACAACTGCAGAGACTGTGGCCCTTCAGTTGTTTTGATTAAAGCACAATTTAGCCTCTGGAGATGCCTGGTAGGTTCATTTTGTTTCTACTTCATGCCCATCAATCCCAAGCTAACAATGACCATAGGTAGAAGCAGAAAACTAATAACATTTTTTTTTAAATGTTTCAACATAGCAATTTCTAAGAATAGTAATTAGAAGATCTGTACACCAGCCAGGCATGGTGGTGCAAGCTCGTAATCCCAGCAATACAGAAGTGAAGTGAGGAGGTCAGAAATCCAAGAGCAGCTTTCATGATACAATCAGCTGAAAGCCAGACAAAGCTACATACGATTCTGCCTCTAAAATAATGGCAAAACATTCAGGAAATGTCTACATAGCTTACAACCTGACTTTTTGTTAAACTTGTATACCAAAAGATGGTAACATCAGACTATGGAATATTTAAAGGTGACACACCGAATACCTATTTTCATTTGAAAATCAGATGGCAAAGACCTGAATAAAATATTTAAAATCCAGTACAGGAATTGAACTTCTGATTAAAACAGATTTTATTAATCTAGAATATTTTCAAATTTAGTGATAAAATGAAAATTACAGTTATAAAAAAATCCCTGCTTTAGAGAACAAGTGGATGGAAGATGTTCTTTAAAGGGGTCTGTGAGAATGTCCATTCTTAGAAGTGCCATCTGTGTTGATCACACAGGGCCATGTTCATGCTGTTCTTGGAGAAGTCTGCACAAACATGCAATTGCTGCTTGCCACACAGCACCTGTGAGGATCGATTCCATTTCATTTCTATTTAAGCAGGAACACAGACAGAAGTATGGAAACATTCTCTTGTAATTCACAGTAGTTACTCACAATAGCAATCGTAGGTATTTAGAATCATAAATTTCAGTACCCCAGAAAGTTAGGGGACACACCTTGCCATTTCCTCCCTCTTTATTTTCACAGGTATTGATTGCTTAATAAAATCCCAAGAAGCAAGAGGTGTAGTAGAAGAGTTAAATGTTATAAACTTTGAGATTAATAGCTTTTAATACAACAGATTTTATTAAGTTATAGTTGTTCAGAGAGGAGCATATTGCAGGATAATACAGAGCCTAGGAAGATTACAACTTATACACTGACACACAGAAAAACAGCCATATTAACAGTACAGGGATTGTTATAGTTGTGCATGAAGTGGCATGCTAGTAAAAATTTAAATGGTATTTGGCCAATCAAAATTTTTCAAAAAATTTGAAAGTCTCAATATACTGTGTTTTCTAGTTTCTAGATAGTCCCACGTGGCTGATTAATGTAACCGAGAAAGATGTAGAGACAACGTTACATGACATTTTGATCACATAAAGCCAGCAAGTGTTAAAACTATCATAAGGCTGTCAGAGGGCTGCCTTTATCATGGTATATAGATAAGGCCACCCTAAAAAGAAAGTGAAGAAAACTCAGATTTCTCAACCCCTTGCCAGTGACATAAATGGATTACTACATAGCTGATGCCAATTTCTCCTAGCTTGAGAGATTTGGGAAGGTTTGACCTCAACTTCCTTTTTCCTAGAGTCTGGATATGGGTGAGTTTCTGAGTTTCTATTTAAACAACAAGACCTGAAGCTATTCATTTGACATATGAGGAAAACTAAGGCTCAGGAGGACACCTGACCTACGCTCATTGGTTCATTGCCTGGAAGTTAATTAGTAATCGGCAGGGTATAAGCAAGCCTACAGGTGTCATGCAGACCATCAATGACAAGGGTTATTTTCAGAGCAGCCTTACCTCTTGAAGCACTCTCTTCATCTTCAGTAGCAGCGTCTTCACCGCTGTGCACTCCTGGAGCATCAGTCTGAAGGGCAGAGAATCTATGCCTCCGTTTTCCTCCACACCTAGCAGGGGCCAATCTGCAGAGGGACTGCTGGACATGCGGCCGACATGGGAACACCAGGCTTCTTGATCAGTGTCTTTTGTTATTTTCAGGGAAAGGCTCCTAAGAAGAAACAAGATAAAAATTACAAGGTGGTGTGCTTAAGCAGCATTTCCTCCATTGTCAGTCAACGTTAATATAGCACTAAAGCCTTCCTGTGATCTTTGTTATTTCTATGAAATCGTCCTTGAAATACTCAGACCTTCAGAGGAAATTATCAATTACATATATTGTGTTAAAATTCAATGATAATTACAATTTTAGATGATGGTATTTCCCCAATTAGTACTTCATTTATCCATGGAACCACTTATGAATGTTGAGACAACAAAAACCACTAGAAGACAAATTTTGTATGTGGAGTTTCTAAAGATGTGCTTACATTAACATGAATGGGAATATTCAGAGGCAAAATCATAAAAAATTAGTTAAATAGCTACTGACTTAAATTTCTAAAACAACCAATAACAACTTTAGTCAGAAAGGCAGCATATGTAGGATTTTATGTTAAAACTGTGGCATAAGGGAAAATGTGTCATTGCACAGTGGCATTAGCATGGAAAGGAAGAAGACTATGTCATGTCACACCTTAAAAAACTATCAGTCTGGCATGAGGCCTATTTTTACCTGAAGACAATTGACAAAAGGAATATTTAAAAAAAGTCCTTTGCTCCTCGAATCCCCACCCATATTCCCTCACCCCCCACCCCCACCGCTTACCCAACCTGGCACCACACAACACATTTGCCTAAAATCAGATGCAGGTTTCCAAAGCTTCTTTTTCCTTTCTCTACCAGAGAGATAGGTTCTGACTTCGGAAGACATTTCTTGATGCCCTAGTCTTGAGACACAGCAGAGGACTCTAACAAGCCATGCTCACTAAGCCTTGTCGTCATTAATTTTCTCATTTATTTCCATCCCATAACTTGCCTTCCCTAAAGCTGCAGTCACTTTCCTGATCTGGTTAGTTCTATAATTGACCCCTCCTTGGTTAAGCTGCCCAGTGGTTTGAGTGCTAACTGTCCTTCGAGGCACTCCTCTATGAGGGCTTCCAGTGCATTAAGACGCATCTGTCAATGTCATGCTTCTGTAGTTCCCCCTGGTCCCTCAGTCTAGTCTCGGGACCCACCTGCAGAACCTGGCAGGGTAGAGGAAAGGATCAAGCACATCCTGCATGGAAAACTTTTTTAAACTGGTAAAAGACATTTTAAGGGGTGGATGACAGTCTAGTAACAAAATAAACACTCCTTACAAGACTCTGAGAGAGGCGTGCAGACTGGAAGTATCAGCTATGTTTACGTGCACATGGACTGCATGGCTATCTGGAGAAAGCTCACACTTAGCTCTAATTCCAGAGCTGCTTACTCCTCCCTCTGCTTCCTCAGACGTACAGTAAAGTGAGGCTGTATCGATTCCTAACTTGATTAAACTGGAATCTATCGACACACATGATATGTGTCACAGCATGGCAGCGGGACTGTAGTCTCCAAACATGTTATCTGTGCTCATTGAATTACAGATACAGAATTATAATAGCAATAACTTTCTTGTCTTCCTTTAAAGGGAGTTTGTAATTTGTACTTAGGACTATTAAAAAATGTAATACAAAATCATATAATTCAGATTTTAAATTACTTAAGTATCCAAGAAAATATTACACTTTGGCAGTGCTTTGTACCTTCCCAACATAGGTTCCTAGTATTTATGTCATGCAGTTCAGAACACACACACACACACACATATGTGTGTGTATGTATTTGTGTATATATACATGAATGTGTATGTATGCCCACACATGAAAACTAAAGATCTCTGCAACTGATGAGTAGCTAAAATGGGCTAGATACAAAAATACACACAAAAGATAAAATTAACATGTGTTTTATACTTCTTCAGCAGTTGGAAGGGAAAATGCTGGCATTTTCCCCCCTCAATTGTTGTGAAAATTCACACTCCCAGGAAAGTGATAGTGGCTGAAGTTGTGACGATTGGGTGCTGTCATTGAGTTAGGAGGATCTTCTCAGCTTTGCACTCCTGAGTAACTGAGTCCAAACAATAATTACAAATGAGAATTTCCTGAGACATTTTACATGGACAAGAAAAAGTGAACCTACTCCAAGTGCACAATGAATACAAATTAGGTGGAGTCTGTTAGCAGCAAGACCAGTAGCTGCCCTGGTCCTCAGGAGCACATCTTACACTGCTCCTTCCTACACTTACATGCCGGTTGTCATTCTTCCAAATGGTTAGGCCATGGCTTATATTTCATAACTGTCAATTGCATGGTCAGTACTGTAAGATTGGTTTTTTAATAACAGAACATCGTTGTACATAAAGCATCAAGTGTCTATGATGAAAAAAAAAGCACAAAACATTCTCACATGAAGTCCTAGCTCTCTCTAGCTGGCTAGACTGGATGCCCCGGTGCTGTTCTGATCAGAAGTGGCCAAGGCTCAAAGGGCAAAGCAGCTCCCGTGCTAGGGGCTGACAACCACTGTTGACTAGCTTCTGATTTTTTGGCTCCATGGTGCATTAATCATCAACACCACCACAAAACATCAAAACAAAGCCTGCGCTCTCCACTATTCAGCACCCACTCAGATCACCGCTAGGATTAGTTGTAGCACTGTATGATAGCAGCCTCACATTCTTTGATGCCTAGAATGGCTGAGGGAGTCTTTATAATTTAAATTTCAGTTATATTTATGTAAGACTGAGTTGAGACTTATGGACTGTTCTCAGTCCATAATGAAAATAATTGAGTTCCCATAAAAATAACAACTGAAATAATTAATAATAAATGTAGTGACAATATTCTGAAAAGCCAGAGGATTTGAGAGTATGAACTGGTACTTAAAACTCTTAACTTGAATTTACTGTAGTGAGTTGGCTTCATAATTTTGCCACTGGGATGCCATGTGAGATAAGAATTTATTTTTTATCAACCTTTCTAATGTAAATATATTTTCAGTAGGACAGATAAGTTTAACAGAAAACGTATTGATTTGACACAAAGTATAGATGCATTAGACAATATTTTCTCACCACAGAGCAAAAACATGAGTATTTTCACAATTTACCCCTATGCAACTGACAGTTATTAAATATAAGCAGTGTGCCATAACCATTCAGAAGAGCGACGGTCAGCATCATACACACAGGAACTATCAGTGTGAGAAATGTAAAAACTTAATGCTTCACCTTTATATAAAAATGCATATCCAACTAATTATTTTCCTATAACCTATGATGCAGAAAATTGAAGGTAGATTATAAAAATTCGGCATAATTTACAAATTTGTCATGGTACAGCAATTGCTTTTCCACATCTTGCCTTATATCTGATCTCATCCTTGCTCTTGACCAAGTCATACTGGTATCACTAGGACCCCTGAGAAGTGCAAACTCTACCCTGCTTCAGAGCCTTTGCATATGTGTGGTCTGCACAAAAATGGCCTCTTCCCTACCTTCAGGTTTGCCTTCAAAATACATATTCAGGAGAACGTTTGTACCCAGCAGTTACCTCACCCACCAAAAGTATACTGACACCCCTTCTTCATAGTAAGCTTTTCTTCACAGTGGCTATCAAGTGTACAGTTGAGAGACATTTTGGAGAGATCACTCTGAGCACACTGAACTGTGCTGAACTGCACACTTCATGTTCTAAATGCAAACAAGTGCTTCACAAGGCATCGCCAGAGTTACCTTTCGAAATAGCCCAAACAAAAGAGAAAAGACAGATGAATCCCCAGGTGCCGAAAGTGAAATCAAAACAACAGTGTTTGTGCAAACTGCCATTGCAGTGGCTTCCTTTCCAAATCTGAGAGAAAATATATATGATCTGAGTTGTAAGCTGCTCGGCAAAAATTTAAAAGTTTTTGCTTTGCCTTAAAAAATACTATTTATCTTGCCTGTCTATTATTAGGACTTTTACCACAACCTACTTTTTCATGGTCACTTCTCGAAGGTTCTCTACCTTTGATATGACCTATGATTTAAGATCAAATTTAAAGACAAGATTACACTTAACAAGAGATGGAATCAAGAAAAATAGAAAATGTTATAATATGATGGAGAATGGCCTAATTAGTGTTTAAAGGAATTATTCTACATATGTAAATTTGTTCACGAATACACATTCTCACTGTGATTAATCATCCCATTGCATTACAAGCAAGTGTCCTTCCGAGGGAACTAAAACAGACAACACCAAAGACACCTCATATACTTGGAAATACATTTCGCTCTCTTTTGTTTTTCTCTGATATTATAGAAGCAAACTATCAGAAAAAAAATCACATTGTCTTGTTTTCCTCTATCAAGTAGATATGGATCAATTCTGTAAACCTGCAAATTTTTGCTCTCAAGTATTCTGTGGGTATCACCAACCAATGTAAATTCTCTGATGCACTGTCAAATTTTTATATTCGTTTTCTAAATTGTACATTTTCTTCTGTGAAAATTGGGACAGTTTCCTATACAATTCTCTGTCAATATATGGAAAATGATTATCTAGAAATGGTAGGAACATAGAAAGACTGCTCAGTGGTAAAGAGCATGTCCCAGTTTGCTTCCAATTGCTGTGATAAACACTGATTAAAACTAACATGTGGGAGGAAGGGGTTTATTTGGCTTACAGATCCTGTGTCATAGTCCATCATAGAGGGAGTCATCAATTAAGAAAATGTCTTCTAGACAAGGCCAAAATTCAACCTGATGGAGGCAATCATTCAATGGATGTGCTCTCCTTCCAGATATTAATGTTAAGCAGTCAAAAGCTAGGACAGAGAGCATATTACTCTTGCAGAGGATCCAAGTTTGATTCTCAGCCATGTCAAGTTGTTTACAACTATCTGTAGTCTAACTCCAGGGAAATTGGCTCCTTGTTCTAGTTTCTGCAGCACTTGCATTCACTTTTGTTTGTGCATATTCTCACATACACACAATTAAAAAAGCTCTAAATCACATAAGAAAAGCAAAGTATAGTTGAATAGTCTGTACTCTAAAGAATATTTATCTGAAGAACTTCTGAGAATGTTAAAAGAAAATCTAGAACCACTGTAGTTAAATTATTACTACACTCACTTTTAAATGTATCACAAAGACAAAGACCGTCAAAAAGTGTGTGTAAGGAAGCTGGGAATTGGCCACAGTTACCTTTGATGACAGGCAATTCATGAGGCCTTTAACTTACATCATTTACCTAATTCAAACTATTTAGTGGGAAAATACACTAGAGAATGCACTATTCGTTTTATTTTCTTTGAAAAGTTCACAAATTTTGCGTCTATACTCTTGACTTACTGTGAACTTCTCCTCTACAGGAAGAGTTTCATTCTGTCAGCTCAGGAGAGTCAGTAAGATAAGAATGACCATTCACAAAATGGCAATTCTAAAATTCAAAACATTTATTGTCAATGCTACTTATTTTGTGGCATCTTTACTTTGCTATCAAAATAATGGGAAACAATATCAGGTTTGCTTATTTTAAAGAATTATCATATAGGAAATTTGACTAATATTTCAGAGACACATTTCTGTCATGAATTCATTTTTGTTTCATAAACACATAACAATTACAACATGTAATTATTTAAAAGCTTGGGCTTAAAATCATTCATTCCTGATCATTTAAAGATTTGTTATTTTTTTATTTAAATGTATCTCTATGTTTGTTTGCTTCTATACAAATGCGTCTTGAAAATGTCTTCAAAATTCCCTTCTATGTATCTTATTAAAATTTGCCTAAACATTTTGCAAATGTGACATTCAGTTGTAACATTCGGAAATTTTACAGACTGTAGAGATGTTTCCATGACTAAGAACACTGGCTGCTCCTCTAGAAGACTTGGATTTGGCTCTTAGCACCCAACTGGAGTTACTGACAGTCTGTAGTCCCAGTTCTACGGGATCCAACACACTCTTCTCGCTCTACAAGCAGGAGGTATCCTTAAGGTTCCAAACATTCATGCAAGCAAAATATTCATAAACATTACATTAAACTGGATTTAACAAAAGAAAATATCTCATGCTTGAAGGTGTCTCAGAATTTAAGATCTTATACAATCCAGAGCATAGTCATGTGAGTAGATTATAAAACTTTACAGTAACTTATAAAAAACAATATTGTTTGAGAAGTTTGATACATTCACCCTGAAAGCCCAGGATTTTGCTATCCAAGTGCTTAGTGTGGTATGTAAGTATAATCTACACAGTGTACATTTTTAAAAGATAATCAGTTCTTCCTGTGTAAGCTGACATAAAGACAATACCAAAAATAATTATACACATACACAAATATTTATAATATTTATATGTTTAAATGAGGTATAGATTATTACTTTGTGTAAACCTATATAACACTAATATTTATCAATCTGAGAAAGAGTAATATGACCCACATAAATCTTAACAAATTATGTAATTATAGTCTTTAGGAAACAAAAGTAATTTTGATAGTTTGTACTCAAGTTGAACCAGAAAATGAGTAAATGTTTTCATAGTACACAGAACACAAGATTTCCAAATACCTTCACAAAATTCTGCATACATGCATGCATGCACCACATACACAAATTATTAAGCCACTTATGAAGTGGTTTTATTTTCAGGCTGCCGAAAGAAAACTTACTTTTGCTTGAATTGTTAAACATTTAGTCTTAGTTAAATGTTGTGGGGAGTTTTCTTGGAGAGACCTAATCAAACATCTGCCCCCTTTAAACTGCACCAATGACAAACAAAAGCACAGTTACAGCAAAGTCTAACTAGGGGACCAATTAGGTCGCTTGGTTTACTGGGTAAATAACAGAGTATAAGTGAAGGTTACTTACAAGATCACGGATAACCTCAGGGCAGTGCCAGAAAGTCTCACCACAAAACGGATAACGATGTCTCCATAGCAGTATAAATGGGCTCTCCTTAGTTAATTTTCCAAGTATACATACTCTACACCTCCAGAGACTAGAAAGTCACATTCAAATAGGGTAGAATTACGTGCAAATGGCCAAGAGGTATGGAGGGAAGTGGCTAGAATCCCAGGTAAGACTACATCCCCCTGCCCCCTGGCGTCCTCTTCTATGAAGGAACATTAAGTCAGTAAGTCTGCTCTTAAGACCTCTTACCAGTCATGATGGCTCAAACAGTGTTCTAAGCTTGTCCCCATCCATGAGTCCCCTCTGAGAGGGCATTGTGACTGGTTCTTGAAGCTCCTGTGGCCGTGACTGCCCTGCCACAACATGCCGTAAATGGGAACAGTGAGCTGCAAATCCCTTTTCTCCCCCAAACTACTTATCGTCACGGTATTGTAAATCACATACAACTGCAAAGAAACTAGAGCACTAAAGTAAAGGAGCATGCAGAATAGCAGAACAGATTAGAGACCAATGTTCTCAGTCACCGGCCATGAAAACTCCATCCTTTCAGGCACTGTTCTGCACAGCATACATCCCGTTCTCACCCTGACACACCATCTCCAAATGTTTGCATTGCTTCAGGCTGCTTGCTCTTCTCGTGTGTCTAGTGACAACCTGCATATGTGTCTGGTACTTCATTTGTCATGTTGTAATTTCAACTCATTCAGAGGATTGTTGAATCCCTAAGCATGTTTTGCAATTCTAAGTGCCTTGCTTCCAGCAGTATTTTAATAACTATCCATTGCATGGGCGAAAGCACGATAATTTCACACACATAAAACAAATGTGCTAAGAATTGTACATTATTAACTGTAAGTATTGGATTTATAGATTGCAATTTCTCATGAAAAGAAATACTGTTAGTTCTACCCTTGAAGAGTCACCAAAGGCAATCTTATCAAAGCAGTAAAATATTCACTCAGATCATTACAGATAGATATAAAAAAAGGGCAACAACTCTGACTGGCAACACAGTGACAGGAGGAATAATGCTAAAGGATGGAGTATGAAGAGTCACCCAGCAGTTTCACAAGGAGACAGTTTGGGAGTTGCTTCTGCATTTAGGTAAGCTCTTACTATTGTAGAGTGCTTGCTCTCAAGATCAAACAAAGTTAAAATGAAGAGCCTGCTATTTGAGATAAAGTTTCTGTTTAATTTAGGAAACACTGCCCCCTTATTTAAATTTCTATCCAAACAAATAAATATAATCACACTTCTCATAGCAAAGCATTTGAGCTACAAATGAAGCAACTTCAAGTCCTGAGTGAAGTATTATTTGTGCCTATACTTGCATTAACAAATACAAAGCAACTACAATTTAATGTATTTGCAATCACTGAATAGTGTTTCCTTAATTATCAATACTAATTTTATCCCCAATTATGATGCCTTTGAAGATATTTTATTTCTCATTTGCATCATTACTAACATAGGAAAAAATTATAATCTGTATTTAGTTAATTTGGTATTGGGCTGCAGTCAGGCTACTTGTAACAGATGCTTTGCACAGCACCTGCACTATGTAGCAAATGGAATGCTTAGTCGCATAAGCCCTAACTAAACTGAACAGCCATCACATTATGAAAAAATAATTTTAGATCTCAGGACGAAAATTATGGTTTGTAAAAAAAAGCTAAAACAAATTAAAATACTTTAATTATCAAGTTTGTTTTAAAATATCTAAATACTTAGAAAGTTGTGATGCTATATATTAGTGTAATAATAACTGAAAAATCCTAATTCTTTTAACTGTTTAATCCTTCATTTCCTAAACATATCAAAAGACTCATTTATGATTTTAATAATATCTACTGATTTCTTAAAAAGCTAAAATTGTGAAATTTTATCAAAACAAATTTCCTGAGAAAATGTGTAGATAGTTTACTATGCAATTACTTTAAACATATTGCATTACTAATGGTAATGCCTAGATCCCCATAAACATTCACACTGTTGACAGGTGAGACCTTTAAAGGTATCTGACTACACAAATGTAATTACTTTGTAATTAATAGAAACCTAACTATAAATGGAAAAGTAACACACCAATGACTCCTTCTTTCTCTCTGGACCATTCCTTGAAGGTTGCTAACCATAACATGTCTAATGACCAGTTTCAGTAAAAGCACATATTGGTTAATAAGTATCAAAACATGCCCACAGCATAAATGCTTGTTACAACAAAATCCTTGATGGTTGCAAGGGAGTTTGAGGCTAGACCTTGAAACAGAGGACACAGATCATCATATATGAACTGATTAAATGACAGGATACAGTAGCAAAATTACCCTTCCTTGTTGGTAGAGTACAGGAAACTTAAAATGATATTCCCATCAGACATAGAAACACCGCTGTGAGGTCATGTAAATCAGGAAGCACACAATGGTTTGTGTTGCTGCTGATACATCTTCTCTAGTTTTGGAGACACAGACACACAAATCCCTGGGCTCTGTCTTCTTCTTTGAATGTTATCTCTGGTTCTTTCTCTCTGTGCTTTAGTGTACTTGACATTCAAACAAGATAACAGTGGCTGTGGGAGGCATGGCTTCCCTTTCAAAGAAGCAGCGGAGACACAGATTGGTATCAATGTTCAGTTGTTGTTGAAACAGGGCTGAGACTAAAAAGGAAATATGCAGACCCATTCCTAACATACCCAAAGAAGAGCTGAGAAAAGAACCTTCATTTCATTGTTCACCTGAGGAGAGCTCTCATAGAAAAAGGTAACAAAAGAACAAACTTTAAAAATAAAACAAGCATGCAAATAAACAAGACTCAAACGGCAGAGTGAGCTGGCTTCACATCTATTTTATATTTGAAGAGGAAAAACACTCTGTGCTTCAAACACAGAAAGTCTGCACCCAGAGGGTGCATTCTCACCTCTCCACGCTTGCCAGAGAAGCCTATTTGACAAATGCCTCCATGATGTACCTCACTGAAAGTCACGACCTTCCTGGATAGAAACACACAAGTAAAGTTCACCACCGAGAAATTGTAAGATTTCCACCTAAAAGATATTAAAATTATTTATTTATAGGCAATACCTATGTTTTGTATTGTTTTGTTTTTCTTGGTCAAGCATCTTTGTTAAATGGTTCACATTCTGAGAAAGCCCTTGTTCTCCACCATTGTCCTTACTGCAGTCTACATGGAAATGAAAAACGAGGTTCATACCCTCTTGCCTACAAGTCAGAGTACATATTCTGCAGACTCAAGTACCCAAATCTCAACAGAAGAAAAAAAGAAAAAAGAAAACCACTACAGTTGATTTCTTGTCACAGAACACCGAGTGTCCCAGTCTCAAGTAGAACAGACCTCTTACTGCGCTCTTACATTTGCTTTGGCACTCTGCTACCATCATTATACCTTGCATATTACTTTCTTATGACGTCCTTGTTTTGGCTGGTCTTCATCTAGCTTAGCCAGGCTCATCTAGCAGACTTAGCCTGAGACTCCTGCTGTCCCTGCCCAGATTAAGTCTTTGAAGATTGACTTTCCTGTGAGCCATTGCTTTTCTTCAACAAACATCTCTGAAACATTTTCTGTGTTTGAAGAAAAGTGTGTCTGTGGGTACCAAAGAAATTTATAGTCTGCTTGTGAGTAGCTCCAGCTAAGGCTCCAACACACTGTTAGATTGTTTCTACTTTGCTTCTTGAATGTAATCTTTCCAGATTCCTCTCTGTAAGCTTCACCTTTGCCTTGGAGTATTACTGCTGAACATATAATCAGAATTAATTAGTGAGGTGCTATATAAAATTTTGTTTACAGGCGAATCACTTTTTACTACTGCTTTGTCCCAACACTCTGATGTTATGTCCAAGTCTTCACTCTTCTCAACAGGTAATTAATTCAGCTGATAAGCTTTTAGTTGATGATGTACAACACTTTTAGTTTAGCAGATTACCTCTTGCCCATATAATTACAACAAAAAAACATATAGATGCTTAGAGAATGGTGTCTACCCAAAGCAGACATTTAGAGGTACTTGGTGGATCCAATGCTGCTCAGAGCTATATTTTCTGACAATAGGTTGTAATGCATTTAGAAGGAAAAAAAATGCTAGTTATTCTTCAAGGGATCTCTTTTCACCAGGGAAAAAAGTGGCTGAGAGGTCAGCATTAGAGCATTACACGAGCTGTGTGTTAATGTGGAATTATCCTGATTTAAAATGGAGAAGTATGAGCCATAAATCTCCTAAGTCATATATTATAGTGCTCAAATTTCTTTTCAGAGGTAGTGTAGTAAATCGACTTTAATTCATTTTCTCTCTTTGTTCATTAGGAGAGCAAAAATTGATGGCTGGTTTCTGTGATTATCTTGTCTTTTAGATGATAGACTATTCTCTGTTCTCCAAGTATATTGTCCTCCTAAATAATCAACGTAAACTTTAGGACATGTTTTCCAACATTTCAAAAGTAATTACCTATTTGCTACTCTAACATGGATATCTTTCTAGAATTTCTATAATCAAATTTTACCTTGAGATTAGACAAATACTCTGTTAAGATATGAAAATTTTTCATTTTAGTATCATTAAAAATATGTTAGTACACACATACTTTTGTAAACAAACAGTTTTTTTGTTTGTTTGTTTGTTTGTTTGTTTGTTTCGGTTGGGTTTTCAAGAAAGTGTTTCTCTGTAGCCTTTGTTGTTCTGGTCTCCTTTTGTATACCAGGCTGGCCTCAAACTCACAGAGATCCACCTGCCTCTGCCTCTGTGAGTGCTGGGATTACAGGCATGTACCACCATGCCCGGCTCACAGTAATCTTAAACTATACTAATATAACAAAGGGAATATGTATTATTAGCTTTTCTATACCATTGTTGTATAAGCCACACAAGATAAGAAGGGAACAAAAGAGAGGAAAAGATACTGAGTAAGATTCTGAAATGTTAGTATGAATTTGAGCAGTTTATATGTGCAGAGAAATTTCTGTAATAAACACATTGATTAAACCTAAGAGGCCGAGTTGATTTTCAGTTTAAGATGGTGCTTTGCTTTTTTTTCCTGCTAATATGACAAGACACCATAGTCAAGCAACTTGGGTTCATTTTGTGCTACAGCTCTCAAGAACCACACTGACGGGGAGAAGTCAAGCCAGAAATTTGAGGCAGAATCTCAAGCAAAGACAGCGGAGAACGCTCCTTACTGGCTTACCCCATGTAGTTTGCCCATTTTGCTTTTTTTATAGCACCCAGAACTATGTGACCAAGGATGGCAATATCCACAGAGTGCGGGACCATTCTGTGTCAATCATTAACTAAGGAAACACCTCATAGACTTGCCTACAAGTCAGTCATATGGAAGCATTTTCTCAATTAAGATTCCTTCTCCCCAATGCAGCCAGTCCTGGGAGACCTGAGAGGCTAGGGTCAGACAGAAGGGGAGGACTCAGGGAGGAGCGTGGGAGGAGATGAGGGAGGGATGGTGGGATTAGGAGGGGATGGGGGAAGAGGCTACAGCTTGGGATACAGAGTGAATAAACTTTGTAAAAAATAAGTAAATTTTAAAAAGATTCCTTCTTCGTAGATAATGTAGAGAGATGTTGTTTCCTGGTATATTGTTGGCATATGCTGTGTGTTAAAGAAATGAGCATTAAATGTTCTAAAATTATACCACCCATTAAATATAGGTATAATATATGCTAAATGACACACATAATGTGCTAGAAAAATATGATTCTCTTCAGAAATACTGGTATTGTGAAAATACTTCCATGAGAATAATCATTAACACATATATATATATGAAGCATGCCAGTCATATGAGACCTACCTGTACATTTTAGAAAATATTTACTTGGGGTATTTACACACTAGAAAACATGGGCATTAGTCATTAGTGTCTTTTCTGAGATACATGGTGTTCTCTCTACAAACCAACTGAGATTTGAATAAATCCTTCTGATCTCAGGGAACATTAAAGCAACAAAGGACAAAGCACCTTGCCTTTGACCTCTGATTCAAGTTCTAAACTTACTGAATTAGCCCACATTTCACAAGAAAAGAGATTAAAATTAAGCTCTAGCTGCCAAAATAGCTCAGTTTTTAAGTAAGGTGATATGTTTTTTACTGCTGTAATGAAACATCAGAGCAACTTGTAAAAGAAAGCATTTGACTGGCCTTACAGTGCTGGAGGGTTAGCGTCCACGCTGGCAGAAAACGAGGCGTGGTCACCAGACCAGCTAAGAGCTCACCTAATGATCCCCAAACAGAGGAAGAGATAGAACACTGGCATGGATCCTTTGAAACCTCAAAGCTATTAACTCCCCCATCCTATGATACACCTCCTCCAATAACTCTTCCTAATCCTTCTCAAACACTAACTGATGACTAAGTATTCACATGCATGAGTCTATGGGGGTCATTCTCATTCAAACCACCACCTAGCACTCCCTTTCCTATAATTGTGTCAATACAAAGTATGTTTATTTAATATTTGAGACAGGGTTTCTCTGTATAACCTTGGTAGACCTGGACTCACGTTTTTTAAATTAATTAATTAATTAATTAATTAACCTCACATCCTGATCTTAGCCCCTTCCCTCCTCTCCTCCGAGTCCCACCCTCCCACTCTTCCTCTGCTTTCCCCCGTTCCCCCTCACGTATTCCTCAGAAAAGGGGGAGACGCTTCTACCAACAAAACCCAGCTCATCATGTTGCATCAGGACTGAGTGTGTCCTCTTCCCCTGTGGTCTGATAGGCAGCCCTGACAGGGGAAACTGATCAAAAGGCAGTCAATAGAGTCCATATTGAAGACAGACCTCACTCCCTTTACTAGTGGACCCACATGAATCCTGAACTGCCCTTTGGCTACATCTGTGTAGGAGGCCTAGGTCCAGTCCATGTATGAGCCTTGGTTGGGTGCTTCAGTCTCCGAAAGCCCCTCTAGGCCCTGGTTAGTCCGCTCTGTTGTTCTTCTTGTGGAGCTCCTGTCACCTCCAAGTCCTTCTGTTCTTCTTCCCACTTTTACACAAGAATCCCTATGCTTTGCCCAGTGCTTGGCTGTGAGTCTCAGAATCTATTTGGCTCCACTGCTGTGTGGAGCCTCTCAGAGAACAACCATACTAGACTCCTGTGTGTGAACATAGCAGAGTATTATTAATAGTGTCAGAGGTTGGCTCTCTCCCATGGGGGAGGTTTTCCTGGACTCACCTTGTAGACTAGGCTGGCCTTAAACTAACAGAGGTCCTCCTCCCTCTGCCCCCCAAGTGCTGGGATTAAAGGCGTGGGCTACCATATTCTGCCTTTGCATTTTATTCATTAACTAATGTATTGAGAGTCAATGTTTCCTTCTGCCATTGCTGTACAGACATGAGTCTGCCAAAAGTAATGTTCACTTTATCTCTATTAGTTCAGTATTGTACAAGTATGTAATAAGTATTTATTAATATATGTGGCAATGACTGAACATTATAAGCGAATATGAATCTATCAAGAATATCACATTTGAAATATTAACACAAGAGGTTTATTATATGGTTTATATAAATCATGGGTTTGATTTTTAGGTATTCCCATAATTTTAGAAGCACATCACTCAAGTGGTGTAATCAGTAATATAAACACACTCTGTACTTGCACCTGAAAGAGGCTGACAGCACCATGAGCAAGAAACTTAATAATCATTGGAAGCATTAATATTAATATTTCTGTAGTGTTTATACATACTTCTCAGTTCCATTATAATTGATTGTGTATATTTTGTATATGTGAGAGTGAAAATGTTGCTACCTAAAGTCCCTCTCCCACATATGCATGTATATACCCCTAATATTCTCCTCTGGGAGTGTACATGAAAGCTGTAGCTGTGACAGGGTATTAGGAGCCAACTCGGTTATCAGTTCCCTTCAAGCTAGTAATACTAGTCACAAAGAGCAAGAGTCTATCTTGGACTCTGGACTCAGTCGGAGGAGGCTCTAGTGGAGAATGAAACACCATAGATGTGCACCCCTGGCCTCCATGCTGTGCGCTAGACTCTGCATTCCACGCATAGTGGGGAGGATGTTTATAGGAACCTCCATGCCACATCTACACAACTCATTAAAAAACATTCAGTAATTGAACACGTTTTCCATCAGTTGAGATGTCAAGAACATGTTTACAAGTTATGAAGCAAAAACTGTGAAGAAAAGTGCAATGTTCCCAACTTCTTCCTGTTTTGAGAGTAGTTAACCTGAGGTTTTCACTAATGAAGGCATAAGGCACAGATTTTTGGACCCGAAAGGAAGGTCTCTGAACATCCAGTTGTTACTGAGGGTGACAATGAGCAACCAGGAGACATCCATAGTGACACTGGCTTGTGTTACCAAGGGGTAAGCTTAGAATGTCATCTTTGATATGTACAGCCATCAAGTCTGGCATTTGTTACATAAGAGGCACATTACCATGGCTTTCCAAGGCCACACACCAAACTGTCTATTATGTCATCTGAAGCTGATTCTGATGCACACAATCTCTTGAAAAGAGATTTACCAAAAAACAGACAAAACATGGCATGTGTGTTTGCTAGTAAAACCTTCAGAAATGCCAGGCACATGGGAGGAGGGAGGGCTCATCCTCTTCACAAAGGCTTTGAGCTGTGGTTCCTGTAGCGTGTCACCCAGTTTTTGTGAAAGGTGAGGGCTTGCACTGCATTTCCCATGGTCCCTGAAATTAACATAACCAGCATTACGTCTCCCGTAATTTTTACACAGTCTTCATTTATTCTCGGCATTGTACATGTGGTCCACAAAGTGTCTCAGCCATGTAATTCCAACATGCCTATCTTCATCACGTTGAGGTGTACATTTCAAAGACAGTTTTCAAGTTCTACGGCTGTGAATTCCAGCAAAGACAGGGTGGACACTGTATTAGACCAGGAGCTTTGAAGTTGGAGATTTGTCAAATAAAGTGAATTGAAGAAGGATCATATATTATGTTTCAAAATAAAATGTCAGCCAAAAAATTCTTCTCATTGGTAGTCTTTAATAATGAAGTTTTTTTTTTTTTTTTTTTTTTTTTGCTAACATACGATGAAAGAAATTTTCTTTCAATGGGTAAATATGTATACTTCTGCTGATAAATTTAAAATTTTGCATCATATTTTTGAGCAAAGGTTTAGGGTGAACTTAATGAAAAGTCATTAACATTTGTGTAACGTACTGAAATTTTATAGCAGAACTTGTCTGGACTGAAAATAAAGGTTTTAGTGCATGCTACCAGTTATCAATTGTCTTTGAAATGTTTAATATAGCCAATAAAACATTTTTCATGCTTCTCAATTTGTGTCTCTCCCTTCCATTACCAGATATTTGTTGATTCCTGAGTTAGGCTTGTGGCAATTATCCTAGACATCTTTCTCAAATATTTGAAAATCATCACAATAAACAAATTTAGGTCTCAGATAAATCAATATACAATAAGGCATTGCACACAAAATATGTTTGGGTTTCTAAAACTGACATGGTTTTAAATCTCAATTTCTCTGTCACTGTGATCTGAAATTTTTGAGGTATCATTGAAAAATATTAAATTAATGAATACTGACATTCCTTCTGTTATTCACCACTGTGCAAGTTCTTCAAAGCAACTTTGTATGTAGGTACATTACAAAGGTAACACATTATCACACAGTCATGTACCATTGTTGAAATCTGTCAATGGAAAAAGGAAATAATCTCCTATAAAATACTCAAAAACACATGTACAACCACTCTGGAAATCAATCTGGTGCTTTCTCAGACAACACTCAGAATAGTGCTTCCTCAAGATCCAGCCATACCACTCCTGGGCATATATCCAAAAGAGGCTCAAGTACACAAAAAGGACATTTGCTCAACCATGTTTATAGCAGCTTTATTTGTAATAGCCAGAAGCTGGAAACAGCCCAGATGCCCCTCAAATGAAGAAATTGTGGTACATCTATACAATGGAGTATTATTGAGCAATGAAAAATAAGGAAATCATGAAATTTGCAGGTAAATGGTGGGAACTGGAAAGGATCATCCTGAGTGAGTTGTCCCAGAAGCAAAAGACACACACTGTATATACTCACTCATATAAACATACAACATGGAATAAACCCACTAAAATCTGTACATCTAAACAAAGTAAGCAAAAGAGAGGACCCTAACTAAAATGTTCAATCCCCATCCGGAAAGGCAAAGAGGATGGACATCAGAAGAAAAAGAAATCAGGAAACAACCTTGGAACCTGCTACAGAGGGCCTCTGAAAACCAGAAGAAGACAACAGGAAACAACCTCGGAACCTACCACAGAGGGCCTTTGAAAGCCTCTGCTGTGCAGACTGTCAAAGCAGATGCTGAGCCTGATAGCCAACTGTCAGGCAGAGTGAATGGAATTTTATGTAAGAAGTGGAAAAGAGTAAGAGCTGGAGAGGACAGGAAGTCCACAAGGAGAGCAACAGAACAAGAAAATTTGAACACAGGGAACTTCGCAGAGACTCATACTCCAACTAAAGACTATTCATGGAGATAATCTAGAACCCTGACAATGCAGCCACTTCTGATGAGAACTGATAGACTAAGATCAGAAAGAAGGAGAGGAGAACCTCCCCTATCAGTGGACTTGGGGAGGGGCATGCATGCAGAAAGGGAGGGGGGAGGGTGGAACCGGGAGGGGAGGAGGGAGGGGCTTACGGGGGGATACAAAATGAATAAAGTGTAATTAATAAAAGTTAAATAAAAAATTAAAAAAAATACATGTACAAACAAAATTACTTGAATATAAATTAACTTTCTTCACCGGAATGGCCACTTTTGCAGTGCTTTGCAGAATATGTGCTTATAGGGACAGAACAGAGAGCATCCTTTCTTGCACGAAGAGTTCCACTGGTGGATCACACTGCTCAGACTTTACACAGACTGTGGAGGACCACACTGCTCCAACTGTATACACAGACTGTGGTGAACCATGCTTCTCTGACTATATTTTTGCACTGTTGTGGCTCACACTTCTCGGAGTGTATATGCTCTTCTCAGAGGGTCTTATTTAATGACCCGTTAAACATATATTCATATATTTGAAGCCTCCCACGTCATGTTTGATTATTTTTCCTTTTGAAATAGAAAGCACAAAACAAAAGAGTACATTCTGGAGTCACAGTGTTTAAACTAATGTCCATTTTTGCTTTACCTAGGTCTCTCTTGCTAGGAGAATTTTTTTTCACAAAACATTTGTTCATTTCTTTATTAGCAAAACAACTGATTCTACAGGAGAAATAGAATGTCCATCTCATATTTTGGTTTGTGAATCTCAGACAAGACAACTAAACACTTGTTGTTTTCACATTAGATTAAACTGCAAGAATAAGTACCAAAGATGACAGACAGAGGAAGGAAGGGAGACAGATACAGAGACAAAGAAGGGTGCTATTTTTCATTACGAGTGTGTCAGGACTCTCAGTTTTCAGGTATGAACTCATCAGGTTTGTGTAACGAGTGCAAAGTCACGAGAAGCCAGCAACATTGTAAAGTTCAGCTCTGAGAAACATGTGCTGTTACCAACAGTTCCAAAGCGAAGACCTACAGGAGGCTGAACAGCTACTGACGGGTTTGTGGTGAAGCTTTTCAGATTGGAGTACTTCAGTGAAAAAGGAAAGCTTCAGATTCAGCGAAAGCTTCAGGGATCATGGGAATACATCCATTAAGAGACAGCTATGCACACCCCTTGCCAGGGTCTCATGTTTAATATGCAATCAAAATGAACCTTGTTACATTCATAATTTTGAATTTCCCAGCCACCTGGGAAAGCCTTCTGGTAGAGAGCTTTTCTTGAGATCATCCCTATTAATTAATAACCCCCTCCTTAGTACTACTCCATTTGCTGTGCTCAAGTGTGACCAAATTGATTTAGTTACATAAAGTTTGTTCTACTAAATGTGGACAAACACATTAAAATATAAACAAATGTCTCGAATAAGACATTTTTCATTGTTTTGCAGATACCCAGTCAATAAATAACTCAAAATATTTCAAACCTTTTGGTAAAAACGAACACGTTTTCAAGAACTCCAAGTTCCCCATAACTGAATGCGTAACTAAGCCTATACTGAGAGCCTTTATTCTTCTCGGATAGGAATGGCTCACGCTGTGTTTCTCCCCATTAGCAGCGATTACTATGATCCTGGAATGCTTCATTTCACTAACAACATGTAAACAGAAAAAGTCATGAAAATACCTCCGGGCCAACATTTATCTATAACAACACACTTTAGAATGACAACTACATGACATGCAAATGTGAAACCACAGCCTGAATCCCAGCGGCAACATTAATATTCATACTGTTTATCTGCACAAGTGTCACAGTGACTCTCATGGTCTGAAGTGTTGTTTGAGAGCTGGGCAGTGTGCAGATGACTGATCATTAGTACCTCTGAGAGGCGAGACGTATCCAGGAAATAAACCCGCAGAAATAAACATGTTCATCCATTCTCTACTGTATCTTCAGTCATGCGCTTATTATGAGATGAAACAGTTATTTTAAAAAATAGTAGCAATAAATTATTCTGACAGATATTTAAAATGTTTTCAATAAACAAAAATTTAAAAAAGAAAAGGAACATGGGGACTCCAATAGATGGAAAAGGGGTTGCTGGTGGAGTTAAGCGGCAGAAGCCAGCTTGCTTGGTCTGTGTTTGAGTCCTTAGCATCACAAAACAAAACAAAAGGCAGCAATTAAGAGGACAGCTCCTCTGGTATGAAACAGACAACGTGAAGCTTGTTAGTTTCTTATGCATATATCTATCTCTTCCATATTATAAAATGCAACACATTCTTTATTCATCCAGAAATTATCTTTTAAAGAAACCCACAAATTTCTGAATAAAGTGTAAACATGTCTAAATGGGTGTCTCAGTCACATCGTCCTGACACACACAGTATCCTCAGGAAGACTCTCCAGAGTTGTATGAATTATAAACCAACGGAGTTTAATTACAGTAGACACATTATCTCCGTTGTGGTAGCATTTCATGAATTATATTTTGGTGCTTTAAGTCTAGGGATGTTTGTTGAGAATATGTTGTGGCATGCAAATGAAATGTTTTTCTGGTTCATATTATGGAAAATACTTAATATTTACACAAAAATCTAGTCAATTTAACCATATGGGCAACTAAAAGTCTAAATATTATAAGATACATTCATTTTCAGGTCTTCAAGACCTGAAAGAGCTTAACCTAAGCCTCTCCTTGTATTATGAACACCACAAGTACAGTAAGCGCAATTATTTCATCTGCATTGTGGTCAGATAACCAAAGCACAGTGGTGGAGTGCTACATGCCAACTTTGCAAATGAATGAGACACGATAATAAATGAAAAAATATTTTACAGTGGACTCAGTGGGCTTGTAGATTGTTCAGCTCCTACTTACTGTCTTCAAACGCTTTTACCTCTTTGCAACTTTCTTTCTTTTGTGGAGAGAAAGGAAGACAGTATTTAATATTTCACGTGGGCAGGTGTGAAGTGTGAACTTGAGGAGTCCACATTGTAGCCAACTCTCTGGGGGCATGTTTGTGGAGACAAATGTCATGGATTGCCTGGGGAGTTCAGAGCATACCTTGCGGAGTTGCTTCTCTCCCTCCGTTACGGGGCTCCAGGGACTGCACAGGCGCTCAGGCGGTCCTACAAATGCCTTTGCCTCTGACGGCCTTTCTCCAGCCCATTTTACCCCTTGTAGAGACATCACAGTATTCAACCTTCACTGTCCATGACATCCATTATTCTTGATCCATTTGCAGAACACATAAACACATGACTTAATGTTGAAACTACTTGATAAACTGTGTACCAAATCTTATTTTGTTTATAATTTTATACCTATTTATTTGGGCTAAAATCCAGAGATCTTAACTGAATAGTTCATAGGTCCCATGCTTAGTAAACTGAGGTCATTGTAAGTTTTTTTTTAATTTTAATTTTTTATATTAATTAAAGTTTATTCATTTTGTATCCCAGCTGTATCCCCCTCCCTAATTCCCTCGCAATCCCCCTCCCTCCCTCATCTCCTCCCTCCTCCTCTCCAAGTCCACTGATAGGGTAGGTCCTCCTCACCTTCCATCTGATCCTAGCCTATCAGGTCTCATCAGGACTGGCTACCTTGTCTTACGCTGTGTCCTGGTAAGGGTTCCCCCCACAGGGGGTGGTGATCAAAGATCTAGCCACTGAGTTCATGTCATGCCTACCCCAGAAGGCCTCTGAAAGACTCTATCCAGCAAGGTATCAAAGCAGATGCTGAGGCTCATAACCAAACTTTGGCCAGAGTGCAGGGAATCTTACAAAAGAAGGGGGAGATAGAAAGAACTGGAGGGGACAGGAGCTCCACAAGGAGATCAACAGAACCAAAAAATATGGGCCCAAGGGTCTTTTCTGAGATTGATTCTCCAACCAAGGACCATGCATAGAGATAACCTAGAACTCCTGAATAGCTCAGTCTCCAAGTGTTGTTTTATTGCTGATTCTATGGGGAAAATAGCCTAAACAAAAACAAAACCAGACAAAACAACAAAAACAGTATACAGGGAAATCTTTGATTTACAATTCCTGGATGCAGTCCATAATTACAGAGAAGTCATAGTGGCAAGAGATTAAAATAGTTGTACATATCACAAGTAAAGAGCAGAGAGAAGCAAATTAATGCATGCTCAGTTGCTTGCTTGCTTATAGTTACTTAGATTTCTTCACTATTGGTTCAGACCTAAAGAATAATGCCACCCACAGTGGGCTGGGTCTTTCCACATCAATTAAACTCATTGTACTCATTACCCAGCAATATGACCACAGGGTAACCCAGTTTAGACAATCCTTAATTGAGACTATCTTTCTAAGGGATCCTAGGTTATGTCAAGGTGACAAAGTGAACCCTCACTTAAGGATGGCACTCATATTTTAACTCACATCTAAACCTTCACATTTTCTGAGTTCTTTCTAATATACATGCCAATATTTAAACGGTAAAACTCTCATTAACGAAACAGTAAAGGATCAGGGATCTTTTTAACCAGGAAAGAAAATTCTGCATAATATCTAAGATATCTATATTTTTTGTGGCTGATTTTGAGTCTTTTGCCAACTGCTTATTGGATACATGACCTCTAACAAATTACTTAATACCTAAGCCTCAACTGACCATCAGACAAAGTGGTATGAATAATACAGCTGTTTCATAGACTTAAAGCATGCAGGCCATAGAATTTCATGTAATATCAGTCAGAGAAGACACCAAAACTTATATTTCTCCTTTCTTGGTTGTGTGGAATTGGTGATAGTTGTATAAGGCCTTAAACTAAATTATCAAGACCCTACCACACTTTCACATTTCTGGAGTCAATATCCAAACTCAAACCTTGAGTCAGTATAAATAAAAGGACAAGAGCTTATGTCCTTAAATCATTTGTAAACAGTCCCTTTCTTCCTCCATCCTACTGTAGTTACACCCCAGAAAACAAATGCTTGGGGAGGACTATTTGGTACCATATGTAATATAGGCACACACTGTGAGCTGTCACATTCTAGGCATCTGTCCAGAGGGAACCCTTTCATATGCACCAAACAGGAGATGCACAAGGTTATTGTCTGAAGTGCTGCAAAAGAAATGGTGTTAAAATGTCAGGACTAAAGATTCTAACAATTATGTTGTCAATTCAGCATCTTCCTCCTTCATTTGTACTCTGTCCTAAAATGCAGGGAAATCTGAGAGTTATCCTTCCCAAATCCCCAACTGCAAGCAGGTCCTGAGGTGAAAAGTCACTTGAATGAGGCAGGTGATACCAAAGAATAAGGTAAGCCATTATTTTATTGCACTGCCAAGGGAAGACACAAAGACAGTGGCAGAGAGCAGAACAAAGTTTTACCAAAGCTTTAAGGCATCCTTCTAAAACTGAAATACCCTCATTTCAGAGTCTCTTCTGACCACCCCAGAAACAACTAAATCCTTACAGTAAATACTATTTATAAGAAATTATCAGAGTGACCAGTTTTTTTCTGATAGAACTTTAGCTGATATTTTCATTAAATTATCTTTGGTAAGAAAGCTTTTTATCCAACTTGTTTAAGACGGGCTATTGCTCATCTAAGAAAGAATCCTACATTCCTACTGAGCTCTTTTCATTTCTCACCTTCAGAAAACAGAAACAGGGAAGTTAATGAAGTCATGAATATCATATTATTTATTTGCCAGGAATAATATCCTGCATGTATTCAGTGGGTTTTCTGTTTCCTTGCAGAGTGGATCAATGTGAGTGTGGTATAGGGAGGTAGCCTGGAGGGTGCTGGCTCCTTATAAAACATTTGGACACTTTGCAATATAATGGAAAACTATGCATACGTTAAAGCTAATAAGTCAAACATACGAAGATGCAAATTGGGATGCAGATATAACCATTCATGAGGCAAAGAATGTCAAGTTGTGTCGAGTAGCAATGCTTAATTATATAGCTCCTATAAAAAACAAATTTCATATGCAACCAAAATCAAAATTAAATCATGAAACAATATGTGTAATGCAAATATTAATCAAAAGGAATTTCCTGGGGATATCATATTTTTTATTGACAAAAGTGTTGAACCTCAACTCAAAAAAAAAAAAACCCTAAATAATTTGCCTCCAAATACGGACTTTCAGTGTCAAAATAGCAAAACCAAGAGAATGGAAATGTATAGGTAGAGTCAGTCCATTTAAATAATATGCTTTGAGTACCAACAGAACCACAAGTATAAATTAAGAAAAAAGGTTAAATACTGGAACACCAACCTAAATGTGTAGAATACTGACACAAGAATATAATATTCTTCTCAATATAGAATATTCTTCTCAAGTTCATATAGAACTCTTATTCAAAAACCACATTCAGAGCAGGAAAACAAATCTTAATAAATTAAAAATGATTCAAGCATCTATCTTCTAGCCAAATAAGACTTTTTTCAACTAATTAAAATAATTTTTGGAGAGTTCCAAAATTAGGAAAAAAGAAAACATACTTTTAAAGACTTATGGTCAACATAAAATTTAAGGAGATAGCTCAAAGTATTTTGAACCAAAATAAAACACACACACACATACACATACACACACACTACAATTTATTCACTTTGTATCCCAGCTGTATACCATCCTTCATCTCCTCTAGGTCCTACTCTCTTTCCCTTTTTGCTCAATGTCCCTCCCCTAGTAGAGTGACAGGGGAGGTCCTCCTTCTCTACTATCTGACCTAAGCCTATCATGTCTCATCAGGACTGGCTGGATCTTCACAAAAGGGAGGTGATCAAAGAGCTGGACATTGAGTCCATGTCAGAGACAGCCTCTGCTCCCCTTACTAGGGCACCTACATGGCGAGTGAGCTGCCCATGGGCTACATCTGAGCAAGGTTTATAGGCCTTCTCCAAACATGATCCTTGGTTGATTCATCTGTCTCTGCAGGACCCCCGAGCCCAATTTTTTTTGGCTCCTGTCCCTTCCAGGACTTTCTATTACCCCCTCTTCTATAAGATTTCCTGCACTCTGCCCAACATTTGGCTATGAGGTTCAGCATCTTCTTTGATACCCTGATGGGTAGAGTCTTTCAGAGGCTCCCTATGGAAGGCTCCTGTCCTGTTCCCTGTCTTCTACTTCCAAAGTCTATTCTGTTTGCCCTTCTGGATGAGTACTAAGCAAGTATCTTCCCTAGAGTCCTCTTGTTGTTTAGATTCTTTAGGACTACAGATTTTAGTACATTTTTCATATATCATATGACTAATATCCACTTATAAGTAAGTATATACCATATATGTTTTCTGCTTCTGGCTTACCTCACTCAGGGTGATCTTTCCTAGTTCCATAAATTTGCCTGAAGATTTCATGATTTCCTTGTTTTTAATTGCTGAACAGTATTCCATTTTGTAAATGCACCACAATTTCTGTATCAATTCTTCAGTTGAGGGACATCTAGGCTGTTTCCAGATTCTGGCTATTATGACTAAAGCTGCTATGAATGTAGTTGTCTTTCAACTTCACACATGGCAATTTAGAGCATATTGTATATTTGAATATAAAATTCTAGAAGAGCAAATTTTATTGCAAGGCAAAAATAAGAATACATAAAATGTCTACATTTTCCTTAAATTCTGCTGTGCTGTCTTATATTGAAAGGCATTAAATAAAAATATTCCTATAAGATATAAACTTATTAGGGGAATATATTTTAAAACATATTACTTAAGTGCTTAGCTTTGGAATTGTCTCAAAATATGAAAAATCATCTCCTGGTTGGAGAAGACACAGTAAACAGAGGCACTCATGGCATAATGAAAATAATACCCATAATTTAAAAATATAATAAATATTCAGTAATAGATTTGACCATTTTTTAAAAATTAAATACAGTAATATTGAATGTAGACTTTATTAAAGACTTGAGGATGTAGATATTTGAAGAAAAAGAATCTAGAAATTTGAACACAGATCACACTGTCTAATGATTTAATTTAAAGGATATTGACTTAACCACAGAAGATGCATGAACTTAGTGGGTAAAACTCAAGTTCAGGGGACATGCAACAAACGTTATCTCAGGTGTCTCTAATGGGCTGCACAGCATAAAGAAGTTATAACCAGTCAAGTATTAAGCACTTCATATATGGGACACATGGACTGTGGACCCGACCTTGAGTAGTTGTGCAATGCATCTCTGACCGTCATAAGAATCATAAGTCTGACAGAAATCTCATGAGGTAAAATTAAGTGACAGCAAGGCAGCGGTCCTTTTTGAAAACTAAGCTATCATAGATGGCCATAAAGTAATCTATTTCCTTGCTTTTCTATAATCTCCTGGCATTTTTGGTTCAAAATCCACTTAAATATTCAAAGTCAGGCCAGGTGGTGGTGGGCACTCACCTTTAATCCCACCGCTGGGGAGGCAGAAGCAGGCAGGTCTGAGTTTGAGGCCAGGCTGGTCTACAGAGTAAGTTCCAGGATGGCCAAGGCCAAGGCTACACAAAGAAACCCTGTTTCAAAAACAACAACAACAACAACAACAACAAACAACCCCCAAACCATAAATAAATAAATAAATATATATATATATATATATATATATATATATATATATATATATTCAAAGTCATCACTTTGCTTCTTCACATTGTCTTAAATCGGTAGTGAGTCCTCCACCTCACAACTTATCTTTCCAGGATCCCTTTGCTTTCTTAAACAATAGGATCTCTGATTTCATCAAATCTACACAGCCTTTTTGTCCTGTAGGTAACATGCAGTTTCTGGGGATTCAAAAAGGAAGTCTTTGGCAGGATGTCATTCTTCCCTCCAAAAAGTTTTTAGGAAGTTGCTAAACCTGCGAAAATTGCAGATAAAACACTTATGATAGGGTTTTTATGGGAAACTGACAACAGTGTGGGTGACCCTCAACTTAATGTAACAGAAATGACAATTGTGTACAGAAAAATAAAAGAAGGTCATCTAGTACTAAAAGCTGATTTCTATCTAATAGAAAGAGCATCCCAAATGCTTTAGTTGCTGTAGGAAACTAATTCAGCCTCTGCTAGCCAATCAATCTCAATATTCCCTGACTGGCTACATAAATCTCTCAGTCCTTCCTTAATTAGGTGAAGAATTACTGACTTTATATTTATGAAGCTCATTTTTTTTTAAATTTATGCTTTAATTGTAGATTAGCCTATATTAAACATTCTTTCCCAACACATCTTCTGTATGGTTGTTTCAAATGTGAGATGGGCATCTACATCTCACATTTATAATAGATAATAGAAAATAATAAATTCTCCTAATGATATTATGATATAAATGAGACAATAGACTCAACATGTAGCCTTTTTCAAAATGATAATTTGTGTTGGAATTAATATGGTATTAAAATTTATGTCAGTACAGATATATCAGAGAAACCATTCCTTTGTCCTTAATGATTTTAGTCAGATATGCTGATATTACTTAAATAAGTATTTTGGAAATACTTCTGTTAGTCAGAAGTAAAGAACAGAAATGTTATTCAACATAATAATTGAGCACTACATTAATGATGTATTTCTTTGAGTGTTTATGATTACTTTATTGTTTCAGAATTTCATACATGCATATAATGCATTTTGACCAAAAGCACTCCCCATTCCTTCTCCTCCAATCCCTCCCCAATAGTCCCATATCACTTTTCATCCAAATGTCATGTACTCCTTTTTAAAAGGCTCCCTGAGTCCACTTAGTGCTGTGAGTAAATGTAAGACCATCTGAGTATCTTTCCATGACCACATGCCTGACGAAAACAGACTCTCCCCAACAGCCATCAGTTGTCAGTGTCTCCTCAGCTAGAAGTGGGAGGTCATGAGCTCTTCCTCCATCCACACTGTGATTTTGAAATAAACTTTACAAACTCAAGTTACAAGAAAACACATGGAATTCTTACTAGCACAGTAAGTAGTTAAGTTTATAAGAATAAAAAACGGTGTGTAAGCAATTAACAAAAATGTAATTCCTTTTTGTGGTCATTTGTTTTCTAATGCACAACAATGCACCCTTTTTTTTCCATTAAAAAAAAACTCTTTATAGTCCACTAAGTTTTAATTATAATGTTGGGTGAATCATTAATGTTTTTCTATGTGTAGAATATTTTGGTTTGCTTTGAACAAAGAATTCAGTCTGTTTTAGTGTTCATCTAAGAACTTCAACATATTGTTAAATACATATCTCATAGTCTGACTTATGATTTGGAGCGCAATACCATGTAATTTATTTTAGAATGAAATGTTGTTAAGAAAGATGCTGCTTGACACATTTTTTGAACTGTTTCATCACAAGCATACTATTTGTAATCTATTGTTACAAAACAAATTACCAAATTTATCACATGAAAAACAATAATCAATTTCTATATGGCAACTCTGTAAATGAAAACGTTGTCCTATGACAGCCAGGTTCTCTATTCAAAATATCAGGTGACTTAAATCACAGTGTCAGCTGGGTTCCCTAGGGCTCACCTTGTAACATACCCTAACAGCAGACAGTGAAAGCCCTTATGTCGCCTAGGGAAATACACAGACTATGTGTTCTGAAAGGGTGGTGAGCTTATCTCCCACTTTAGGTTTCTGCAAACCACAATGCCAATTTGAACATTTATAACTTTTTTTATTTTTATTTTTATTAATTATACTTTATTCACTTTGTATCCCCCCATAAGCCCCTCCCTCCGCCCCTTCTGATCCCACCCTTCCACCCCCTTCTTCACGCATGCCCCTCCCAAGTCCACTGATAGGGGAGGTCTTCCTCTCCTTCCTTCTGATCTTAGTCTATCAGATCTCATCAGGAGTGGCTGCACTGTCATCTTCTGTGGCCTGGTAAGGCTGGTCCCCCCTCAAGGGGAAGGTGATCAAAGAACAGGCCAATCAGATTATGTCAGAGGCAGTCCCTCTTCCCATTACTATGTAACCCACTTGGACACTGAACTGCCATGGGCTACATCTGTGCAGGGGTTCTAGGTTATCTCCATGCATGGTACTTGGTTGGAGTATGAAACTCTGTGAAGACCCCTGTGTTCAAATTTCTGGTTCTTTTTTTTCTTTTTTAGATTTATTTTATTTTAATTTTTATTATTAGTTACATTTTATTAACTCTGTATCCCAGCTATATCCCGCTCCCTCATTCCCTCCCAATTCCACCCTCCCTCCCTCATCTCCTCCCTGCCCCTTTCCAAGTCCACGGATTGGGAAGGACTTCTTGCCCTTTCATCTGACCCTGGTTTATCAGGTATCTTCAGGGCTGGCTGCAAAGTCCTCTGTGGCCTAGCAGGACTGCTCCTCCCTTGGGGAGGGGGGGGAGTCAAAGAGCCCGCCATTGACTTCCTGTCAGAAATAGTCCTTGTTCTCCTTACTATGGGAAACCAATTGGTTACTGAGCTACCACGGGCTTCATCTGAGCAGAGGTTCTAGGTTATATACATACATGCTCCTTGGTGGAGTGTCAGTCTCATAAAAGACCTCTAGACCCCTGTGCCCAGATATATTTTGTTCTTGTGGAGCTCCTATCCTTTCAATGTCATACTAACTCCCCCTTCTTTCATATGATTCCCTGTACTCAGCCGGAGGTTTGGTTATGAGTCTTAGTATCTGCTTTGAAACACTGCTAGGTAGAATCTTTCAGATGCCTTCTGTGGTAGACTCCTGTCATATGTTCAATGCACATCCCATTTGTCTTTCTAAGTGAGGATTGATCACCTTACCCCATGTCTTCTTTCTTGTTTATTTTTAGCTGTATAGATTTCATTATGTTTAATCATATGTTTTAGGTCTATATAAGCGAGTATATACCATGATTGTCTTTCTCCTTTTGGGATACTTCACTCAGAACGATCTTTTCTAGATCCCACCACTTGCCTGCAAATTTCATGATTTCCTTCTTTTTGATTGCTAAGTAGTATTCCACTGTGTAAAAATACCAGAATTTCTGTATCCATTCCTCCATTGATGGACATCTGGGTTGTTTCCAGGTTCTGGCTATTACAAATAAAGCTGCTACAAACATGGTTGAACAATTGTCCTTGTTTACTTGAGCAAATTTTGGGTATATACCTAGCAGTGGTATAGCTGGGTCTCAAGGAAGCACTATTCCTAATTGTCTGAGAAAGCGCCAGATTGACTTCCAAAGTGGTTGTACCAGTTTACATTCCCACCAGCAATGGAGGAGGGTTCCCCTTTCTCCACAACCTCTCCAGCATGTGTAGTCACTTGAGCATTAGGTCATACTACAAAAGCCTATACACCACAATTTTTGAAAATCTAAATGCAATGGACAATTTTCTTGATAGATTCCATTTACCAACATTAAGTCAATATCCTTTAGAAAGACTGAAGAGCCCTATATCCCCCAAGGAAATTGAAGCAGTCATTAACAGTCTTCCCTCCAAAAAAAAGCCCTGGGCCAGATGGTTTCAGCGCAGAATTCTACCAGACCTTCAAAGAAGTGCTAACACCAATACTCCTCAAACTATTCCACAAAATAGAAACAGAAGGAACATTACCAAACTCATTCTATGAAGCTACATTCACCTTGATACCTAAACCACAAAAAGACCCAACTAAAAAAAGAGAACTTCAAACTTATCTCTCTTATGAACATTGATGAAAAAATACTTAATAAAATACTTGCAAACCGAATCCAAGAACACATAAAAGATATCATCCACCATGACCAAGTAGGCTTCATCCCAGGCATGCAAGGGTGGTTCAACTACAGAAATCCATCAATGTAATCCACCACATAAACAAACTGAAGGAGAAAAACCATATGATCATCTCCTTAGATGCCGAAAAAGCACTTGAGAAAATCCAACACCCATTCATGTTTAAAGTCTTGGAGAGATCAGGGATACAAGGCACATACCTAAACATAGTAAAGGCAATATACAGCAAGCCTATAGCCTACATCAAACTCAATGGAGAGAAACATAAATCAGTTCCACTGAAATCAGGGACAAGACAAGGCTGCTCACTCTTTCCATAGCTCTTCAACATAGTACTTGATGTCCTAGCCAGAGCAATAAGACAACTAAAGGAGATCAAGGGGATACAAATTGGAAAGGGAAGAGGTCAAAGTGTCACTGTTCACAGATGATATGATAGTATACATGAGCGACCCCAAAAAATCAACCAGAGAACTCCTCATGCTGATAAACACCTTCAGCAAAGTGGCAGGATACAAAATCAACTCAAAAAAAAAATCAGAAGCCCTCCCGTATACTGAAGATAAAAGGGCTGAGAAAGAAATTAGGGAAACAACACCCTTCACAATTGCCACTAATAACATAAAGTACTTTTGGGTGACACTAACCAAGCAAGTGAAAGACCTGTTTGAGAAAAACTTCAAGTCTCTGAAGAAAGAAACTGAAGAAGATATCAGAAAATGGAAGGATCTGGTTCTTTTTAATGTTTGTTTGTTTGTTTTTTAAATTTTGAGGTAAGATCTCTTTGTAGAAGGCAGTCTCAATCTTTAAATCTTCCTGCCTCAGCATCTGTGAGCTAAGATCCCTGGAGTGTGCTATGACATCCTGCTACAATTATAATGGTGAACAACTTTTTGTCTGAAAATGGATGTGTTTATGATACTGAACACTAATGAGGAACATAATATGTGTCAATTAAAATTAAATTATTACTTGCTCCAAAGTAAATAAATATCCCATTGCATTCCATATTTACTTTATATGGCTTTAATATTTGAGAAAAAAAAAGAAATCTATACTTTGACTTGAATGTTTTCACCCAAGGTTGGTTTTCAATCTCTTATATTTAGCTAGAACTAAAAACAGATGTGCTAGAAAATCACATAGAAAGGTACTCTCATTTAAAAATTGTGACCTTTACAAGAGAGACAAGCTTGGCTGAAAATCAATACTCAGATGTTTCTCTGTGAAAGTTTTTTAAAGGTTTAAGCATCACTAAGATATAGGTCAGCATACAAGAAATCTGACAGGAAGCTTCGTTTTTACTTTATAAATTCTATGCAAAGCGTTTGACCATACACACACACACACACACACACACACACACACACACACACACATACACGAGTTCTAGCAACACCTCTGCAAATATTTACGTCAGAGCACGGAGTACAACTATTTACTTCATAAAACCTTTTAAGCTGAATGGAATGAGCTATAGCAGAGAGAAGGTTAATTTGAGGTATGATGAAAATAAACAGTGTCTACTAACCCAAAGAAAGAAAAATCCAGGATTGTTATAACAAGTATGTATGAGGACTAAAGTTTTATATCAGCAGTCTTCAGCACATCAAATGACTGTTACACAAAGACGCCATATTCTCGTGAAAACTCATAAATTACCTTTCACATGTGCTTACAATAGAAATTGTTTAAATATCATTTTATTTTGTAAATAATTTTTGATTTTGATTTACCAAATAATGTTTTGCTAACTTGCCACACAAATCCATCACTATAAAGATCATACTTTCTTTCTGGCTTATTCCTAAGATTTTCATTTTAACGTTGCCTTTAAGAAGTTTCACTTTTAAAATAGTCCCCCTTAAAAATCTCACAATCTTTTTAAAAAGCTCAAATATTTTAAAAGCCCAAGCTATTTGTAAAAATGCAAAGTCTCTTAATTGTAGGCTCTAATAAAATCCAAAGCAAGTTATATACTTTCCTACTCCAAGAGGGAAGAAGCATAACGTAAAAACCAAAATGTATGTCAGAGATATTCCCTGCTCCCCTAACTAGTGGACCAACCTAAAGCCTAAGATGCCATCGTCCTTATTTTTTTGGGGTCTGTGCATTGTAGTATGTCTATTCTGTCCTTTATGATTAAAATCCATATTATATAAATCCAGTATATATACTCACTTATAAGTGAGATACCATGTGTGTCTTTCTGGGTTGTCTGGGTTATCTCACTCAGGATGGTCTTTTCTAGTTCCATTTGCCTGCAAATTTCATGATTTCCTTCTTTTTAATGGCTCGGTTGTACTCTATTGTGTAAATGTACACAGTTTCTTTATTCATTTTTCAGTTGAGGGACGTCTAGGTTGTTTCCAGTTTCTGGCTATTACGAATAAAGTTGCTATGAACATGGTTGAACAAATGTCCTTGGTGAATCATCTTTTGGGTGTATGTCCAGGAGAAGAATTTGAGAGAGGGGATGCAGGACGGAGGGTGGAACTGGGAGGAGAAGAGAGCAGGGCCTATGACCAAGATTTAAACTGAATTAATAATAATAATAATAATAATAATAATAATAATACCCCAGCAGTATACCAGTATACTTCCAAAATCTTGTAACTCTGAGTCTGACCTGTGGAACTTACTTACAATCTCCTGGGAACCAAATAGCTTTGGGTAGCCCCACTTCTCTAGTTCTGCCAACACCAGAGGACATAGCCTGTCTACTGGCAGACAAAGGATAGTTCTACTCCATACCTGCCACTGTCCTTGGTTGTTCTATGGTCCTGCCATCTCAATTATTCCGAGGTTTCCATTGCAACCAAGGCTGTATTTACCGCTGGCCTTCCCTAGCCTCTCATGGTGTCATACCTCAGATTATCTACAGTCCTGGGTCTTCACAGCAGCACAATTGTTCAGTGATGGAATCACCCACAATTCACTGGACACACCCATAGCAACCATCAATCAAAAAATCTTCCACAGGCAAGCCCACAGACCAGTTTGACAAAGGCAATTCTTAAGTTGAGATTCCCTATTCCTAGATGACTGTAGTTTGTACCAAATGAAGAAAAACAACCAGCAAGTCAAAATATCTCAATCATTGATGAAGGGACATTTGAAGCACTGTAGAACTAACACATAGAATAACAAATTATTTATCTACCTATACATGTGTTAACTCTTTTTGTTACTTATAAATGTTTAAACTAAACTTTTTGATGTGAAAGATTTGGTTTATTACATAAAACATCAAAGGAAACTTTTGCAGGCTACAAAAACTTTCAAATATTTTAATATAATTGTCAATGACAATGTAGGAATGAAAAGTTTTTCATAAATAAAGTAGTAATTTTTCATAACTCAGTTCTCTCCAAGGATTCTGTTAAGCAAAGTATTTTAAATCAGTTTCCTTTGTAATAATATAATAAAATAATAGAAAAAACAATTCATCTTCAATGGAAAGAAATACACTATATTGACAAAAGTTTGTACTTAGATGTTATAATAGCAATATAAATAGTTCCCACTCATGCCTATACCACAGACATTTCTGGAAATAATTTGCAACAGAAACAAAGGCTTGCAGAGCACTGGCCGAGGGCTTTGTGAAGATGAGATGACTCAACAGGCTTGATGTTCAGGACTGCATATTCTCAGAAAAATTTATTCTGTTCAGTCCTGCCCCTTGGCTGCCTCCTGGAAGATGAATCCCCAGTTACTGAAGTAGTACACCCGAAAATGTGCTCTTGGAGGGGCCCAGAAAGGAGTATTGAACATTCACAGCCAGTATGGATTATTTAAAAAATGTTTTGGTGTGTATAGGACGTGCATGAAGTATTAGTCATAAACAACAGGTAAATCAGATAGTTGATGATAACAAACTCATTTATACTGAATGACTCTGTGCTTTTGTAGTGTTTTGGTTGTTAGGAACCAAAATCAGAATTCCAGGCTCCAAACCAGGTGTCATGGTATAACTCTTCAATCCCAGCACCCAGGAGATAGAGACAGGCAGATCCGTGAGTGCTAGGCCAGCCTGGTCGATAGCACAAGTTGCAGAACAGCCAGAGTTACACAGAGAAACACTGCCTTAGATGGAAGGGGAGGAAGACCTCACTTATCAGTGGACTTGCAGAGGGGCATTGGAGGAGATGAGCAAGGGAGGGTGGGATTGGGAGGGAATGATGGAGGGAGCTACAGCTGGGATAAAAAAAAAAACGAACAAAATGTAATTAATGTAAAAAAATAAAAAATTTAAAAATAAAAATAATTAATTAAAAAATCATACACACATATACATATATACATACACGAATAAATTAATTAATAAATGCAGACAAAATATTCCTCTTAATTGCACAGTAAAAATCCATGCTTAGTTGGAATCTATTTGACAAACAGCATTTCAGAAAAATAAAATATAATGTTTTATGCATAGTTAGTAAGCAAGCAAAACTGGAATTGGCTTGCTCAGCTACAGAGATAAACAGTAGTTACAAAACTGATGTGTAAATTCACTGACTCACATTTATATACATGCATGCGTATGGTCATATATATGCATGGTTTGAACTTTCCAAAGCGGCTTATTTCAGATTCCCCAACTCCCAAGCAGCAGGAGACCAAAGTGGAACACAATAAACCTGATGTTTTCCTCTACAAAACCCAGAGCTAAGCTGCATAAGACACAGTAATCTATTTCTACATTGTGTCTTTGCTATGCATGAAATTACCTCAAGTCTTTATAAAATTCTCAGCTTCCCAAACTATAGCCAAGGCTAAGCATTCAGTGCACTGTGTCAGAAAAATGAGTTATCGGAGCACTATCCTTCTATGACTGAGTTTCAGAGATTTGGAAAAAGACTTGTATGTAATTTTTCATCCCAAAAGGCCACTGGCTTTTCTTATTATCATTTTATACCCTTCAGTAATTATATATGACTTTTGAAAATTGCAAAGGCCAGAAGTGTAAAGAGGTATGGATAATCTTTTTGAAAAATTATATGTGAGCAGATGGGTATCACATGAACTGGATGAATCTGTTAATTGTCTAAGAGGAAAGGTTTCTTAAGCAATTTTAGGCCATTAATGAGATGGAGAGCTCAGCTCCTAAGGAAAGCAGTTGATTTTATGCTGTTGATACAAGATGTCTGACCTTGCCACCTTTTCATTTTGTAGAATAATTGTTCCCACAGGAATTCGAAAAACAAAACAATGTAGAGGGCGGAGCGTGAAGCAGAGACGACTGTGAATTGCTAAGAAATAGCCATACTGATAGCAAGATCACTGACTGCCCTGCTAGATCTACAGTAAACACAAAGAAAGAAAGTTCTTCAAATGCTTGCTTGAACATCTATCTCTTAATAAAAATGTGGTGATTTGAATAATGCTAAGTTGTTCTATAAGATATATAAAAGTTAAATTTATAACTTGTGACCAAGTATTGAAAATGAATATCACCATCTTGAGTTTTATACTTTAAAATTAATCATATATATGTAAAATCTATACAATTTGCTTTCCATTAAGTAAAAGAGCAAGTGTAGAGAATACTATATATAGTATTTCTAAAGACTCTCAGAATGTCAGGAAAGACCATGCTTTATCCTCTCATGTCACAGATTTTTATTTCCGAGGTAATATTTATGAAGTTAGAATCTAATACCCAGCTTGCCTAGTGCCATGGTTTTTCCAAATTACCTAAAATCGATTACTTGATGAATGATGGTACACATCATATTTTTTTCTAGTTACTATGATATACAGAAAAGTGAGCCCTCACACATACACAATTGTCCTCTTAGACAATTAACAGATTCATCCAGTTCATGTGATACCCATCTGCTCAAATATAATTTTTCAAAAAGATTATCCATATCTCTTTATACTTCTGGCCTTTGCAATTCTAGTATCTAGAACTTGGAGACACATTATACCAACATAACAGATAAAGTTAGGAGTAATTAATGCTTGTAATCAGGTGAATTTTTGGTGTTCTTTTTTTAATGGACTGCCTATTATAATAATCATGAGTATTGAAATGTTGGGGAATGGAGAATAGTTAGTCAAGGAGAATTTAATAAGAGGTCTTCGTCTGCTTTTTCTAGGCTTTGAAGATGGCAGAAAGGGCCATACAAAGAAGTACAAGTGACCTCTGAAGAAACAGGGGACAAGGTCAAATTCTCCTATAAAGCTTCAGAAAAAGCAGGCCCTCTGACTCCTTCATGCTGGCCCTTTGAGACCTGTTTTAAATTTACCTGGAGAATAGCGTGATAACTGTCTTTTGTTCCAAGACACTAAATGTCTTCTCTTGTAGAAACAACAGAAGACTGGTACAGTAATTGAATATTAATTCTTACTACTTGCAAGAATTCAAAGTATTTTTCATTCATTCACAAGTTATTTGGCTTTAGAATCTCTTGTAAAATGTAATAGAAATGTAATTTTAGCTGGATTTAATTCAAGTCAATACTCTATCAGATCGCAGCACTTTCTTGTTAGACATTAGCAGGGAATATTTTTGTATATTTGTATCTTTTTTCTTTTTATTTATTCATTTTTTATTTATTACAATTTATTCACTTTGTATCCCAGTTGTAGCCCCCTCCCTCATTCCCTCCCAATTCCACCCTCTCTCCTTCTTTTCCACCCATGTCCCTCCCCAAGTCCACTGATAGGGGAGGACCTCCTCCCCTCATCTGACCCTAGCCTATCAGGTCTCATCAGGATTGGCTGCATTGTCTTCTTCTTTGACTTGGCAAGGTTGCCCCACCCCTCAGGGGGAGGTGATCAAAGAGCCAGCCACTGAGTTCATGTCAGAGACAGTCCCTGTTCCTCTTACTAGAAAACCTACTTGGACACTGAACTGCCATGGGCTACATATGAGCAAGGTTGGTAGGTTATCTCCATGAATGGTCCTTGTTTGGAGGGGTCTCAGAAAAGACCCCTGTGCCCAGAATTTTTGGTTCTGTTGCCCTCCTTGTGGAGATTCTGAGACAGGGTTTCTTATTGCACCCTGAAGCTGACTGTTTCAAGTTGGCTGGTGGGCCAGCAAGCCCCAAGAGTCTTCTTTCTCTACCTCCCTGGCACTGGAATGGAACCAAGTGCTGCCACATTATACTTTGTATGTGGATGCTAAGGAGCAAATTCATGCCATATTGCTTGCTTGAAGAGTACTTTACTAACTAGCAATTTGATCACCTCCCCCTAAGGGGTGGGGGGGAAGCAGCCTTATCAGGCCACAGAGGAAAACAATGATAGGCTAGGGTCAGATGGAAGGGGAGGGGGACCTCCCCTATCAGTGGACTTGGAGAGGGCCATGGGAGGAGATGAGGGAGGGAGGGCGGGATGGGGAGCGAATAAGGGAGGGGGCTACAACTGGAATACAAAGTGAATAAACTGTAATTAATATAAAAAATAAAGTTAAAACAGCCCTGTCTCACCATATTTGAATAAATAAATAAGGCCATGCATGCATCCCCCCGACACACACACATATACACACGTATTGGTGTGGTTTGACTAAGAAATGTGCCCCAGAGACTCACATGCTTGAACATCACCTCTCTGTCAGGCTCTGGAGGAAGCTCTAGAAACCCTTGTGAAGTCAAGCTTTGCTAGCAAAAGCAGTTAACTGAGGGCGACCCTTGAATTTTTATAGTCTGGAGCCATGTCCCATTTATGCTCTTTATCTGGGCTATGGGAGCAATGTGAAAAGAAGTCTTGCTCCTTCCCACATTGTAAAGGACTGTATCCCTCAAACTGTAAGACAAAATATTTGAACATTTTCACTACATTCTAAGGTGAAAGAGAGGAGAAAGGTTAGGTACAAAAAGCCGTATGTAAAAGTGGGGTATGACTGAAGCTTTGAAGAAAAAAAACCACCATTTACTATGAGGATGTGATATGGCTGGGATATCCCTGAATGGTGGAAGCAATATTGAATTATAGAAATTGAGTTAAGAACTAGAAAATTATGAACAATTGAGCACTGGATAGAAAAAAACAAAACTGTCTACTCCTTAGCAGTAGGCGGCAAAAATATTTTTGCAGAAATGCTATAATCAATGGCCTGCAAATTTCACTTCAACAGTACAGCTAAAACTATTTTTTTTTACTTTATTAATTACACTTTATTCACTTTGAATCCCCCCTGTGGTTCTCTCCTTCCTCCCGTCCCAATCCCTCCCTTCCTCCACCCTCTGCATGCTTGCCCCTCCCCAAGTCCACTGATAGGGGAGGACTTCTTTTCCTTCCTTCTGATCCTAGTCAGCTAAAACTATTATCAGCAGATCCTTGAATCTTGAGAAAGCTATTCCTAAATATTGCAAGTTTGCAATATTACTCTTTGTAAACCTATAGTCTTAAGAAGATTGTTAAGCTACTCTGTATTTCAAAAGAGTTTTAAAAGTTCTTATTTTATTAAAATTAAAATATCTGTATTTTAACCACTATATCATATGATAACTGCAATTACACATTCATAATTCAGAAAGTTAATATACATCTTTTACGCATCAGGTGTTTGGCTATATCCTGGTAGGGACATGAAGACATTCATAGGTTCTGTTGAATGCGGACATTCAACAGAATGTTGAATAGTGAGATTTCAGGGTCACTATTCTTGTACTGATAATGCAAGAAAAATGTCAAAAGTGGGTGTTTATAGGAAAGTGAGGAGAGGGTATTAAAGCCAGCTGCCTAGAATATGTGTCAAGAAGTCTGGATTTTGACTACTTTACTGCATCTGTAACACTAAGGAAAGTGTCTCAGTTTTTACAGACAACAGGCTAAAATATTTTATGAAAGAATTTTGCCAAAAAGGCCCAGAAAGAAATCAGGGAAACAACACCCTTCACAATACCAGTAATAACATAAAGTACGTTGGGGTAACTCTAACAAAAAGGTGAAAGACCTGTTCAAAAAAAACTTCATGTCTCTGAAAAAAAGAAATTGAAGAAGACATCAGAAGATGGAAAGATCTCCTGTGCTCATGGATCCGTAGGATTAACATAGTGAAAATGGTCATTGTCAAAAGATTGCCAAAAGCAATCTACAGATTCAATGCAATTCCCATCAAAATACCAGTGCAATTCTTCACAGACCTTGAAAGAACAAATCTCAACTTCATATGGAGAAACAAAAAACCCAGAATTTCCAAAACGATCCTGCACAAAAACAGATCATCTGGAGGTATCTCCATCCCTGATCTCAAGCTGTACTACAGGGCCATAGTAACAAAAACTGCATGGTATTGGCATAGAAACATAGAGGTGCATAAATGAACCAAACAGAAGACCCAGAAATAAACCCACACACCCATGAATACTTGATTTTTGACAAAGAAGTCAAAACCATTCAATGGAAAAAAGACAGCATCTTCAACAAATGGTGCTGGTCCAAATGGATGTCTACATGCAAAAAAATTAAAATAGATCCATATTTATCACCCTGCACAAAACTAAAGTCCAAGTGGATCAAAGACCTCAATATAAAACTAGATACACTATATCGGTTAGAATATAAAGTGGGGAAGAGCCTAGAACTCATTGAACAGAACACTAACAGCACAGGCTTTAAGATCAACAATCAATAAATGGGACCTCATGAAACTGAAAAGCTTCTGTAAGGCAAAAGAAACTGTCATCAGAACAAAACAACAGCCTACAGACTGGGAAAGGATCTTCACCAACACTATATCTGACAGAGGGCTGATATCCACAATATGTAAAGAACTAAAGAAGTTAAAAGGCAATAATTCAAGCAATCCAATTAAAAAATGGGATACAGAGAGAAATATATTTTTGTATTTTGAGATTTTTTTATATTTTCATAAATTACAACCTGAATTCTCTTTAGAAGAATATAGAATGGCAGAGAAACACTTAAAGAGATGCTCAACATCCTTAGACATCAGACAGATGCAAATCAAAACAACCCTGAGATTACACCTTACACTCATCAGAATGGCTAAGATCAAAAACTCAAGTGACAACACATGCTGGAGAGGTTGTGGAGAAAGCGGAACCTTCCTCCATTTCTGGTTGGATTGTAAACTTTTACAACCACTTTGGAAATCAATCTGGCGCTTTCTCAGACAATCAGGAATAGTGCTTCCTCAAGATCCAGCTATACCACTCCTAGGCATATATCCAAAAGATGCTCAAGTACGCAAGGACATTTACTCAACCATGTTTGTAGCAGCTTTATTTGTAATAGCTAGAACCTGGAAACAACCCAGATGTCCATCAATGGAGGAATGGATACAGAAATTGTGGTATTTTTACACAATGGAATACTACTTAGCAATCAAAAAGGAGGAAATCATGAAATTTGCAGGCAAATGGTGGGATCTAGAAAAGATCGTTCCGAGGGAAGTATCCCAAAAGGAGAAAGACAAACATGGTATATATTTGCTTATATAGACCTACAAGATATGATAAACATAATGAAATTTATACAGCTAAAGAAGATAAACGAGAAAGCAGACATGGGGTAAGGTGATCAATCCTCACTTAGAAAGACAAATGGGATGTGCATTGAACATATGACAGGAGTCTACTGCAGAAGGCATCTGAAAGATTCTACCTAGCAGTGTTTCAAAGCAGATACTAAGACTCATAACCAAACCTTGGGCAGAGTGCAGGGAATCATATGAAAGAAGCGGGAATTAGTAAGACCTGGAGAGAACAAGTGCTCCAAAAGGACCAAATATATCAGGGCACAGGGGTCTTTTCTGAGACTGATTCTCCAACCAAGGACACAACCTAGAACCTCTGCTCAGATGTAGCCCATGGGAGCTCAGTATCCAAGTGGTTTCCCTAGTACGGGGAACAGAGACTGTCTCTGACATAAACTCAGTGGCTGGTTCATTGACCCCCCAACACACACACACACACACACACACACACACACACACACACACACACACCGGAGGAAGGAACAGCCTTGCCAGGCCACAGATAAGGACATTGCAGCCAGTCCTGAAGATACCTGATAGGCTAGGGTCAGATGGAAGGGGAGGAACTTCCCCTATTAGTGAACTTGGAAGAGGGCAGGGAGGAGATGAGGGAGGGAGGGTGTGATTGGGAGGGGAAAAGGGAGGGGGCTATGGCTGGGATACAAGTGAATGACCTGTGATAAAAATAAAATAAAATAAAATAAAATAAAATAAAATAAAATAAATAAAATTAAAGTATAAAAAAGGAATTTTGCTTAGAGAGTGGTCTGATAACAGTTAAAAATTTGTGTAAAAGGCAGGCTGACAATACATCCTTGTGTCTGAATACACTGACCGTTGCTGCTAATAACAGTAATATATACGTATACCTAATAAATTTAACTCTATTAATTTTACAGAAAACATACCTCTAATGTTTCCCATCTTTTTCATTTTCTAGAAATAATTGAGTCAACCTAAAACTATGTGATACAGATGAACTATGTATTAATAACCTTAAATGATGTATGATACATATCAATTATGATGACATTTAAATATAAAATACATGTAGCTGTTGATTCTTAACCAGCTCGTTTTCATTTCTGCCTCTGTTTCATTTCCACACTCCGAGCCTGTCCTCTGTTCCAGGAGACATACTCTTGTAGCCTACTTATTCTCTCGCATATAACCTGCGTCCTCAAGCTACAGGCTTTCTCTTGCGTTTAGCTGTGGGACATCTAAGGGAGAAAACTAAGAGGAAGAAGGCAGAACAAATGTTTGTTCCCAGGACTTGTACCAAATGGCTTCAGCTGATGTAGCCAGCAAGGTTTCTACTTCGCCTTAACCTCAAATTCTGTGTAATACCTTCTATGCAATGGGAATTTGTCTTTTGAGACCTCACAAAAACATCAGGCAATCTGGGCAGGAGCCTATGTCACTCCACACTTCATGCCCACCTCTGCAAAGCGTCTGCAGAGCCCCTCTTCAATTCTTTGCTAACAATGGTTTTTCTTTGATCTCTCCTGCAGAGACCTCCATCAGGGCCACAAGTACAATAATGCCTCCTAAAGCAGAGAAGTGTCATCAAAGGGATGCAAAAGATGAGTTTGGAGTATAGACGGTGTAGATGTGACACTTGTGTTATCTTTTTCTTGTTACTGTATCTAGTAGACAACTGTGGGATAATTAATATGTTCTGAAATACCCCATCACTGGAAGATTACTAGAAAAGCATGGCAGGCAAATATTGTGCATAATATAAAATTGGTTGTTGAAGTTGATACATGATGTCTTGAGAAACTAAATCGAGTTGTTCACGTGAAAGAGTTGCCTCTGAACCTTCCTTTAATTATACTGCCTAATATAATACTGTGCCTTCAGTTACAGTAACTAAAAAACATTAAAGTGCTTGAAAATAATTTCTGATTAGCAAATGCTAATAAGCACAAAGATATACATATCAGACTAATTCTTAATCTAATGAAAAAAGGTAGTAGGACTATTCATTTTATTAGCAAAATGACTGTTATCATGCAAACACAATCATTCCCTAATAATATTTGGGCTGTTAAATTTTACTAACTATATTTCCCAAAGTGTTTTAAAAAAAATACAAATCTTTGATACATATTTCAATTTTCTGGATTTAGTATGATTAACATGAAATTAGGCAAAGATTGATGTCCTGAATAAGAGTAAGTATTATTCACTAATCTGAGTCATTTTTAAAAAATTATAGATGCCTACTCAAGTATAACCTTTCCATGAATCCATAAAATACTAAGTTAGAAAATATATGTTGATACTGGTTTTGGGGTGAAGGAAGCAATTAAGATGAAGGGATGTGATTCCATGCTAAAATCACACAGGTTCTGCACATGTGCAAACAAGTACTGGGTTGAATGTTGATAAGTATGTTTTATTCCCATATGACAGTTGCCTTAGTTCTATTTCTGTTGCTGTGATAAAAATCCTAGGACAATAGAAATATGGAAGAGATGGGGTTTTTATAGTTCACAATTCCATGTCACAGTCACTCACTAGGGAGAAGTCAAGGAATTTGAAGAAGCTCCTCATGTTACATCCACCATCCAGAACATGTTCAAGGACAAGAACATACAGACAAGACAATGGCCAGCTTGTTTACTTCAGAATCACTTTGCTGATGTTACCTGAACTGAAGGTGGCCTCTGCTCATATCAATCTAATCAGGCAAGACGATCATCTATGGACACTTCCATAAACCAACCTGATCTAGACATTCCTTCTCTGAGACTCTGCTTCCAGGGGAATCTAGATTGTTTCAAGATAATGATGAAAATTAGTAATCATATCAGCAATGGAGGGGATGAATTTGGTTAGTCATATAAAAGCATAGTGAGTAAAATCTTAAGATTTCCAAACAGTGCTTCTTGAGATAAGATCAGACTCTTTATGTAGCCGAGGAAGACCTTGAACTCCTGAACCATGGGCCTCTTCCCTGAGTGCCAACATTAAAAATGTCGGCATCCACTCCCAGTATATGCAAAGCAGGGGATGAAACCCATGGCTTCCTGCATGCTAGGCAAGCATAACACCAACTGAGCTCTAGTCCTGTCCCTTCTGTTTGCATTTCAATTTTCTACTTTAATTTCAGCCTTAGCTCAATAAAAATAAATATTCAGTAAAATAAAACATATTTAATTAACCAAATAAAATGTTAAATACAACTGACACTCTAACCCATAATTCCAGTAAAGTGTCAGGGTATAGAATAAAGTCCCTGGGTATTAAATAAGAATATTGCAATTAATGAGGCCATAAAATGTATTTATAGATCTTATGCCCAAATGTTGGTTTGCACACACAGTTTGAAAATTAAAATTGTATTCCAGATGTACTGTGGAATAAAATTGATTATGTTCACTCTTATGTTTTATGCTATGGTATATGACTTTCATACTTATCTCATAACTGTCCTCTTCATATATTTATACCTATATTCCATAGACTAAAACTTAAATCAGAGTGGGTAGCATACAATTATTTCTGTAAAAGATTGTAAGATTTTTTCTTTTTTTTTCACTTTTTTATTTTTATAAATTACAATTTATTCATTTTGTATCCCCTCTGTAGCCCCCTCCCTCATCCCCTTCCAATCCCACATCTCCTCCCATGCCCTTCCCCAAATCCACTGATAGGAGAGGCTCTCCTCTCCTTCCCTCTGATCCTAGCCTATCAGGTCTCATCAGGAGTGGCTGCATTGTTTTCCTCTATGGCCTGGTAAGGCTGTTCCCCCCTCAGGGGGAGGTGATCAAAGAGCCAGCCCATGAGTTCATGTCAGAGACACTTCCAGTTCCCATTATTACAGGGCCCACTTGCATACTGAGCTGCCATGGGCTACATCTGTGGAGGGGTTCTAGGGGTTCTAGGTTATCTCCATGATTGGTCCTTGTTTGGAGTATCAGTCTCAGAAAAGACCCCTGTGCCCAGAACTTTTTGATCAGTTGCTCTCCTTGTGAAGCTCCTGTTCCCTAGAGGTCTTTCTCCCCCTTCTTTCATAAGATTCCCTGCACTCTTCCCATAGTTTGGCTATGAGTCTCAGCATCTGCTTTCATACCTTGCTGGGTAGAGACTTTCAGAGGCCCTCTGTGGTACTGTATTGTTCACTGTTTTCTCCCTCTTCCAATGTCCATCCCCTTTGCTTTTCTGCATGAGGATTGATCATCTTACCCAGGGGCCTCCTTCTTGCTTAGCTTCTACAGGTGTACAGATTTTAGTATGATTATCTTATATTGTATGTTTAATACTCACTGATAAGTGAGTATAGACCATGTGTGTCCTTCTGCTTCTGGGATACCTCACTCAGGAGACTGTCAGATTTTTTCCTCACCCTTTAAGTGGTTTTTACAGTACAATATCCTGTGACACTCAGTGCACTAGAGTTCCACTCACTACATTTATATTTACATGTACACAATATTATTAACAATTGACAAACTAGTAATATAGATATAGGACTAGCAATTGATGAGGTAGTAGTATACAATTATGACTTTTATTTGTGACACCAGATTTCCGCAATCCTTACTTAATTGTTCTTGATTTTGCATACATATTTAGTGAATACTTTCTGCTTTTACCTGCATCTAGAAACCATGTGTGAAAGTACAATGGTCTCTTTTATTAAAGTTTCTTAAAATTTTCTTACAATTCAACACTTCCTTTTTATTCTTTGAAATGCCTTATATTGAGTGTTCTCCACAGTGTGATCTTCCCAAAACATTTTGCTGAAAGCCCCCTCTTCACATAGACTATGTCAGGGGAATAATACAGGGTTGGCTAGCTGTCTCCTTATCCTTCGACCTTCCAACATATTGGATACAGCTTTTTCCTGTGTTTCTCTTGTTTGCATATGCGCATTACTAAAAAAAAATAAAGAGATATACTACTACTGCCAATTATTAAATATTAGTAAATAAATTTGGATAGTAAATGTTTGTGGAAATGCAAAGTAATTAGCTGTCCTAATTAAATTCCTTTGTAATCTATAGTTTTTTTTTTTATTCTGAAATGTAAGATATATGACATTCATGATCTTGGAAATTAATCATTTTATTATTATTCCCTTTTACTGATAGATGCTTAATGTAATGCTTAATTATGCTAGCCATTAGTATTGTCATTAAAGTATATGTGAAACTATAATGAATTTATTACTAGTAATTTGCTTTAAGCAGTAATTGTATTCATTATTTAATAATGAAAACATCACTGACATACTATTTTTCTAAGTGGGTCCCTTATGATTTTCCTGATACTTAAATTATTCTGACATTTCAAAATATAAAATTTAAATTGAAGTGTTATTTGATACTGAGAACATCATAAGCATCCATCAAACAAGTTCTCATAGGATTATAACGACACAATAAAACTGTTGATCAAAGCAATAAGCTAAAAATGCTCTCTTGGAAACAAGAAAAGTGAATCCCTGTGGATTGTGCCCAAACATGATCACATATTGACACAAATAAACTACTTAATTTTTTTTTTTTTTTTGTGAAATTTGAAATCACAGTCACAGGCTGACTAGATGGGTTTCAGTGTGTTGCTATTTTTTTTGTGTTATACAAAGTCCCTAACGACAGCCTTCTAAGTATGTCTGCACTGGGCCAAAAATATTCTTATATAAAGTGAAGCTCCCTCTTTCTTTTTTCTTTTCTTTCTTTTTTTTCACTGTTTGTGAAAATAAAGAAACCAAAAGAAAAAAAAAGTGGATTTTTAAATTCTAAGTTTTTAGTAAAACTAATAATAATAACAACAATACATTACTGTAAAATTTCCTGTGGAGAACACAGCAAGTGCTCACCTTGGAAGCACACACGAGGCATAATAAGGAAAAGTAGAAGTCTTTGATGGAACCTAAGTGTTTGTCAGTGCTGAGAGCTCTCCAGCAACTTCAGCTCCAGCATGTTTAATTAGGAACAGGTACTCTTCTCCTCAGTAACCTGGGGTGCTGTCCTCCTCCCTACCCTCCCCAGCACCGCAACAATCAGTAGTACAAACAACACGGAATTATTTCCTAAATTTCATCATTAGTATCTAGATGAAGATACTAGTCAAACCGTTTGCTACCGACCACTCCCAATTACAGAGGTGTCTCCTCTAACACGGTCTGTCTGTATGCACATGCATGAGGGGCAGGCTGCACATGCTGCTGTGAATGGATGCATGTGAGACTCTGAAAACAACCACAGTGCCTTTCCTCAGGCAACAGACACACTTTGTTAAGACAGGGACTCTCATTGGGCTGGAAGAGAGATGACAGGCTTGCCGGGCAGTAAGCACTGGGGGCCTTCCTGACTCTGCTTCCCTGATGCTGGTCTGGGGACAGACCCCTGGTCCTTGCACAGAAAGGTGAGCACTTTACCAATAAGGATCCTACCAGCCCAACACTGACTGCTCAGAGCTGCAAGTTCAGTGTCACTTTGGCTAGTGACATTTGGCAATGCTCTTAGTGGCACACTCATAGAATGTGAGCTCCCCTTATGTACAACTCCAGATGAACAAGGTAGACATCTGGATGTGCCCAGATACAATGAATCTCTCTCATTTTTAACTATGGATTTATAATTAAAATTAACATTTTGTCACCTAAAGACAATTGACTCTTTATTAGGTAAGTAGTCCTTTTTGATTAAAAAAAAAAACAACCTCAAATAGCACACAAATAGAAAAATAATCTCAAACCCTTTAACACTGTGACCTTTTTATTTCTCTCTCTCTTTTTAAAATGTTTTTCTTTATTTATATTTTTATTAATTACAGTTTTTTTTTCATTTTCTTTCCCACCTGTAGCTTTCTACCTCCTCCATTCCCAATCTCCCACCTCCCTTCCTCTTCTCCACTCATGCCCCTCCCCCAGTCCACTGATAAGGGAGGTCTACTTCCCCTTCCTTCTGACCCTAGCCTATCAGGTCTCATCAGGGCTGGCTGCATTCTTTTCTCTGTGGCCTTGTAAGGCTGCTCCCCACTCAGGGGGAGGTGATCAAAGAGCAGGTCAATCAGTTCATGTCAGAGACAGTCCCTGTTCCATTACTATGGAACCCACTTGGACACTGAGCTGCCATGGGCTACATCTGTGCAAGGGTTCTAGGTTATCTCCATGAAAGGTCCTTGGTCAAAGTATCATCTCAGAAAAGACCTCTGTGTCCAGCTGTTTTGGTTCTGTTGCTCTCCTTGTGGAGCTCTGGAAAAGATCATCCTGAGTGAATATTCCAGAATCAGAGACACACAGGGTATATACTCACTCATAAGTGGATATTAGACATATAATCTAGGATAAACATACTAAAATCTATACACCTAAGGAAGCTAACCAGGAAGGAGGACTCTGGCTAAGATGCTCAATCCTCACTCAGAAATGCAAAGAGCATGGACATCAGAAGAGGGAGAAAACAGGGAACAGGACAGGAGCCTACAACAGAAAGACTCTACCCTGCAGGATATCAAAGCAGATGCTGAGACTCACAGCCAAACTTTGGGCAGAGTGCAGGGAATCGCATGAAAGAAGTAGTTAAGTCCCTTTTTCTTTTAACTTAGGGCTGGAGATTAACTCCCATGTTCTCCATTGCTAGAACAGCATTCTAATGCTGAAATTTAGACTGCTATTTTGTTATCATTTTGTTAATGGTTTTCATGCATTAAAAGAAAACTATACCATTAATTATAAATAAGAATCACATGCTATACTAACAGGAACTGAAAAGTGACCAGAGCTTCAGTATACAAATATTTAACTGAGGCTTCATGTAAAAAGTGCCAATTTGTTAGCCCTTGCCACTCTACTTCAGAAGACTACTCCTTTTTTTTTATTTTATTTTTAGTGTTCTGGTGTAGATAACAGAAGCCACTATTAGCCACTGTGTCTCACTTTACTCAGGTACAGCTGCTGCAAAATATCAATCTATACATTAAACAAAATGCAGATTGTAGAAGAATTTTAATCCAGCACACCTTTAATCCCTCTGGCTGGAAAACAGACACACCCTTAGCACACACATTTAATCCCATACAATGAAGGTAAAGTTAGTTTGTAGAAGGACGAATGGATTTTTGATCGTGATGTTTAATTGAGGAATAGACAAAGTGACAAATCAGAGAAAAATTTGACAGGATGACTCAGAGATAAGATACCCCCAACTCTTAAGTGAAGAGAAAGAGGTGACTTCAGAGAGCAGCACAGAGACAGAGGGGAGTTTTACAGAGACAGGTTGAAGAGGGAACAACCTGTGAAGACAGAATGAGCCAGAGAATGAGATAGAAGCTAGAAGATTAGAACAGATTGCAAGAGTTAGTTTGTGGCCAAAGGGAGCAATTGAAATGAGAACCTGCCCCTTAACTCTTGCATCCATAACTGCCTCTTAAGCCAGTATCAATGAACAATACTACCAAATTTGGTTGCCAGTTTCAGGTGGCCCCTGGCTCCCTTGAATTTCATTAGCAGAAGCTTTGGTTTGTCTGTTTGTTTCTTGTAGAAGCATAAATTTTCTTAAGCCTTTTAGTTCCACACTTGAAAGCTTAGCTGGGAAAGGTCCTTAAGTCATCCTTTCTCTAATTCTAGTGTGAATCAAGTTTCTCCTTAATAGTGTTATTTCCTTAACAATTGAAGCCTCTTTTTCTGGCAGGGGCCTTTGATACAATATTAAGGGGCAATGGGATCTTTAAGCTCTGTAGTTTCAGAAAGCTGTTGCAAGGCAGCACCTAGTAGGAAAGTCTTAGTGTGAAATGTGTGAGAGGGTGGGAAGCCTCAGACCCCACTGTGCGAAAGACAGAAGATGAAGCACAAGTTGTTTTGAAGACCCCGAGGTATCAGAGCTGCTGGAGCCATGAGATAACTGCCAAGGAGAGCTTTATGCAGATAGCTCAACAGAGAGATGCGTATTGCAGGCAGCAAAGCTGGAGGGGTAGAGACATCTTTGCCCTTTGATGTCACACATGGAGCTAGAGAAAGTTTGGATTTGCCCTGCTGGGTTTTGGTCTTGCTTTGATTTCAGTATTTTTCACTACACACCGATTTCTTTCCTTTAGAATGGTAATGCATATTCTGCGCCAGCATATGTTCGAAATAAGTAGTTTGTGTTTTGATTTTACAAGGGGTTACACTTAGACTAGTTTCCTTGAGTCCTGGAATAGATTTTGTACTTTTTTATTTTTCATTTTAATTTTTTTCTTCACAATTTTTTTCATTACATGTCCTGATTGAAGCCCCCTCTCGCAACTCCCCCCAGTCTTACCCTCCATCTCTCTTCCCCATATCCCCTTCCCCTAGTCCACTGGAAGGGGGAGTTTCCACTATTGCCATCTGCCCATAGCTGGTTAAGTCTCACCAGGTCTGCCTGGATCCTCTTCCTCCATGGCCTGGCAAAGCTGCATCATCAGGGGTGAGTGATCAAAGAGTAGTCAACTGAGCTTTTGATAGAGGCAGCCCCTGCTTCCCTCACTCAGAGATCCACATGGAGACTGAGCTGCTATCCAGGAGCAGCTGAGCAGGGGGTCTGGGTCCTCTCCATGTACGGTCCTCCATTGGTGCATCTGTCTCCACAGGATTCCCTGGCCTCAGATCTTTTAGATTTGTTGGTCTCCTTGTGTGGCTTCTGTCCCCGCCACATCACTCCATTCCCACTCCTCTCTTCCTCCATAAGACTCCTTGCTCTCTGCCCAAAGTTTGACCCTGACTCTGAGCATCTGCTTTGATCCCCCTTTGGGTGAATCCTTTCAGAGGACCCTCTATAGTAGGCTCCCATCCTGTTTCTGAGAGACTATAGGGACCACCAGCCAATATTAGCTGAAAAAGGAAGTATGCACTTTCGAGAAGACTCGAAGAACATTTAACACAAGCAATGTTACAGGCCTCTTTCAAGTACCAGTAAGGCTGACATGTTGCTATTATATAAAGTAAAAACTAAAGAAATTATTATCAATGGTGACATTCTTCTGAATGAGTATCCGTAAAGACACATAGAACAGCCAATTATCTAATGTCTAGTGAGTCATTATTAATTAAAAATAATTCTCTCAAGATATGTAGAGGCACAAACATTCTCAGTTTCAGGGCTTAGACTAAAAAATACTTTCTAAAGTTAAAAGACAAAATACATATTCATTCTTCCCATTCTTCATGAATAAGTTTTAATAAGATAGTTCAACTGGCAGAAAATGAACCATGAGATTGAAAATAAACACATGTGTGTATATATAGTTATAAAAATATAGCTATGAGAATATTCTAGTAACATCTCTATCAGTGGCATACAATGATAATCCACAATGAACTAGATATGTTATCTTTAAATTCACACTTAAATTTTTCAATCAAAAATAGATCAACAACAAGAGAAATGTTTGTGAGAAATCTATTTATTTTGTTAAATATCTTTTCATTGTACAATTATACTGCCATAGTTTAACAACTGGCACAGGCAAAATGTCAACTCCCAAAGCTGTAAATATGAAAATCAATTTCTCTAAATCTTACATGAATTTACCTGCAAGCTCATGCTTTAACTTTCTGACATTTAAGAATGTAATGCAGAGCAAATGTTTTAATAATTTTTCCTAAAAATCCATTAATGCACCTACCCAATCAAAATGAGAAAGACTTAAATATGATACTCACACAAGGAACTCTGAATTATAAAGAATGCCTGAGAAAGCCTTCAGAAAATTAAAGGCAGTGTGCAAGCTAATAATAAAGTTCTATTTAAAAAACAACAACAACAACAAAGACAATAAACCTGTAATGAAACCTGACTATTTACTGATTTGTTGATTTATTTCAGTATAATTATAGAAGAACACATAAGGCTGTTAAGTAATTCATATTAATATAATAGATGATTTTCATAATGAGAAATTCAAGATCAAATAAATAAATGATACATACATAAAATAAAATGTTGACATATAGTTATACTATTTTTTGTTTAAAATATCCTTTATAGGAAATATGCTTTTATTAAGGAGACATTTACATTTTTAATTAAACAAATATAATTTAAAATTTGCCAAAAATAATGAATTGAAATGATTGTCCACTAAATTCTCTTGCGTACTTCCTTGGCTATTCTGTACATAGAATATAAAAGGCATAGGCAAATGTAAGCACAGTGTGGCATAGATAGAGAGAGGCCATTAAGCTAATACAATTTCTGCTCTGTTAGGGCAAAACCGTCCTCTGCTATGAGAGCCTGGTAATAAACTGTATCTGAGAAATGTCACTATGTTCAGTGAAGTGCAACTCTGTATCCCTGTCACCTCCTCCCTATTCCATGTCTACTGTATTCTACATTCGAATTGTGGGTTGATATGCTACAGTAGATTCCAATCAATAACTAGCACTCTTTCCAAACAGATCCAATTACGCAGCCATTAGAAAAAAAGATCTTTTCTGTGAGGTTCATTTTCTTAAATATAGACCTTAAGTTGTCAAACTAGTCCAGCTGTGTGTCTGTATGAGGTCTTATGCCATGGGTGTGAACCACACATATGAGAAACCATGTTACATGCAGCAGTCTGTGTTTATCTGTTGTTATCCTCAGTTAAGATTTGGCTACAGATTTTATGCCTAACATGAATTCTGAATATCTCTAAAGGAAAATAATGTTTCAACACTTTCCAAATATATTTGAAAACACACTTCTCTTTTTCAAATGGGTAATGAGTTAGGGGGAAAAATGTAATTTAGAAACTTCTAGTGGTTCCCTGAGCCTGACAGAGAGGAAGAAGCCCCAGATGCTCTCCTTTCTGAAGAACTACGAAAGCCTCAAGAGAGAGCCAGCAGGGACAAGTAGGCCACAACTATGGCTGAAATGCAAGTGTTTTCATAGGAAGAGAAGATAGTGGGGAGAGCTGAGGGCACCTGCAGGAAAAATGTGTTCTTGTGTTCTTTTTCTAGCCAAGGGGATGCCACTACAAAAACTAGCATAGAATTTTAAGTACACATGAAATTAGGTAAATTATAGCTAGGTTATATAAGTAATTATAGCTGGGTTATATAAGTAATAATGAACCACATTCCTTAAAGGAAAATAGACATACATTTTAATTATGTCACTTCTTCAAACGTTTATCACTTCAGATATCCTGTTGTTCCTCTTTGCAACAAAAGCTTGGCAAAGTTTATTTAAGCTAGGAAAGATGCCTAATCTTCATTCAGATTAACAAATAGGATAGCCATCAGAAGTAGGAGAAGACAAGGAACAGGACAGGAGCCTCCTTGAAAAATGGTGGGTATCAAAGAAGAGACTGAGACTCATAGCCAAACTTTGGCCAGAGTACCAGAAACATTACGGAAGAAGAGGGAGATAAAAAAAAAAAAAAAAAAACCTAGAGGGGACAGGAACTCCACAAGGAGAACAACAGAACTCCTGGGCCCAATGGGACCTGAAGAGACCAATACTCCAACCAAGGACCATGCATAGAGAGGACCTAGACCCTCTGCTCAGAGAAAGCCCATAGGCTTCTCAGTTTCCAACTGGGTTCCCTAGTAAGGGAAGCAGGGGCTGCCTCTGGCATGAACTCAGTGGCAGGCTCTTTGGTCACCTTCCCCTGGGGGATGCAGCCTTAGCAGGCCACACAGGAAGATAATGCAGCCAGCCTTGATGAGGCCTGATAGGCTAGGGTCAGGTGGAAGGGGAGGAGGACCTCCTATATCAGTGGACTAGGGGAGGGGCATAGGGGGAGAAGCTAGAGGGTGGGTGGGACAGGGAGGAGATGACGGAGGATGCTGCAGCAGAATACAAAGTGAATAAATTGTAATAAATAATACATACATGCATACATACATAGAGACATACATAAAAAAAGATATGTGTCTGTGAGTAAGGCAGTTCAGAGCTATTTCACAGGGGAAGTCTTCCTCTATTTACTGACAAAACCAGCATCTTATAATTTTACTCACAGAGGAAAATGGAGGCTTTGCATTTTGATGCAGAGGGGACATATGCATTTCTTCTCTTGGCCAATTTCAGTTGGTATTCTTTCAGTATAAGAAACACATGGCACAGTAAAGGCATCTACAAGTTTGAGGGCCTCAATCACAGCATTTGTTGGGACACATGCCACGGAAGTTTGCTAGGCCTTTATAAACTATGACTCATTGTAGCTTTGGGTATACTGTGAGTCCATCGGAATCAGGGAAACTGAGGGAGGCTTTCCTAAACTGGACTCAACAATTAATGGCAGGA